>NC_057345.1:211037565-212287565 GCF_016509475.1 Prionailurus bengalensis | reverse complement strand
TCGAGGTGAGTATGTCTACAATCATTTGTTTCTTTTAAAAAGTGAGAAGCGAGAGAGGGGAGAGGAAAAACAAGGAAACACAACAACAACAAAACTCAATGAGGCTAGGAAAGAGAGGGCAACAGATCATTTTCCGGACATGAAGCCAAAGCGTGAAGCAGATTTGTTCCTGCCAAATTGGCAGTTTCTCTTCTTATTCTATAAAGCCCTTTCCAATGTGCAGAGTTGCAAAAACGCTATTTTATGTGTTAAATATTGCCCTTTAAAAAAGGAAACGTATTTCATGCGCCGCTCCACTTAAATTTGAAAAAGCGAAATTCACAAATACATCATTGTGTATATTCTGCCTGGCTATTAGGAAGATGATTTTGAAGATACGCTTTCTTTCTAAAAATTGATACCTACTGTAAAAACCAGGGCTGTTCAGATTTATTAAAAGGAGCAGGAACCAAGCTGGAAAGGACAGAGAGCGACATGTCTGTTGCTATCCCACAAACCGACGATGTTCCCAGACTACCTTCCCACCTGGGCAATTGGTGAGGTGGAGTGTGTGAACTTTTGCGCGGGGAAATCTCCACGCCGCATTGGTAGTGTTGCTACAGGATCAGTGACCCGATCAGGGACCCTTCTCAGTCACTCCTCTCGGCTCTACCAGCCAGACCTCAGAGCACACTTGCCAGCTGGTAAGTTTCCCCTCTGGCTTCTTCTCATTTAACTTCCCAATGATACCTCTCGTCCTTCACACACTCAGAAAGTCTGTGGATCATACTCTGGGCACGTTTGGAAGATTGCCTTAAGGAAATAAGTGGCCCTTTGTCACCGTTTATATTTCTGTCCCTTCAAAAATTATCTGGTTCGCACACACTTCTGGGCGCTGTATTGACATGACATGTTTCTGCTTTCCAAGCAGGTGACCCTTTCTAACAATCTACCTTCTGGGACACTTTCTAGCCCCAGTAATTGTCAGTTTATATTTGAATTTGCCGCCCCGTTTGAATGATAGCAGCTGGATTGGTACAGATTACATTCTGCTTATTCTTTTAATATAAAGAGTCACGTAAGGTGGTGTTTACAGGTTTTGTGGGCATTAGAACAGACACGCATACGCGTACACAGAGAGAATCCACACAAGTTATATGGCGGTGACTCAATATCATGTGTGATTTTAATCATGATGTTAGCCTGCTGGGTTTTCCTGTGGCTGAGCAGACCGTGTGCTTAATCTAAATGATTCTCAAAGTCCTCAATTCTTTGAAGCAGATAGAAATGGTTAGAAATCATGTGACTACTGTTCTAAGGATTCCTATTTATACTTTTCACGGGTTTTCATATTGCTTACACTCCGACTAGCTTTTTTCAGTATACACAGTTCTTATTTTTTATTTTTTCCTCTCTGGCATGTATTATGTAGTAATGCATGTTTTATGTTATCGCAAATGAAACTGATTTGCATTTGGGAAAATAGCCACTCTGGAAATCAGTTGAGGCTATATTTGCAGAAAGAAAAGTACAGAGGACAGTCATATATGCTAAAAATATAAAAAGCTCCATTTTGTACCTGGTTTAATTCTGTCCCTCTTTTGTTTGTTTATATTTCCTACAACTGTCCATTAGCACACTCTTCTGGAATAAACATGTTTGTTATTCTCTTACAGGTAAACACCAGGGACCCTGAGTATCGATTAATCATAAAACAAACTAAAAATTTTTAAAAATGTTGTCCAGATGAGAAACTGCTAAATTGACTATAAAAACTATCCGAAACCCAATCTAACAACAGGGCCCAGAAAAAACACAGACGCGAAGCTCATGTTTCTGACTCTTCTCCCATTTCAACTTCACGTTGACAATTGCTTCATAACAGACATTGGTAGCAGGTCAGGAATGGAGGAAACACGTGGTTTCTCTATCTTTGGATCCCAAAGACAGTCTTGCCTTTTTTAACAAGAGAGATTCGAATTTCCTAATTTGAGCTTCTGTCCTCTTGACTATCTCATAAAAGATGCTGAGCACCAGAGGGGGGTGCAAAGGAAATTATTTATCCTGGTGTGTGATGCTTATAATTCCTACTGAGCAACACATCTGTCAATCGGAGTACAGTATGACCACTTGGTAAAAGGTGTGCGATATATTTTTCAGCCTAAGTGTAACAGACACCATCGGACAAAGATGAGAAAGGAAACCAAACGAACAAGGTAAACAAAGGTCAAATGAGCCTTTACTGCCACAAGCAAATGTCAAAAGCCAACAACAATTATATGGGAAAAAATTAACATGCACATTTGAAAGTACTGTTGAGTTCTAGTGGACACACAGCCCTGTCTGTGGACATCCGTGGGAAATAGTGTTGTGTTTAGCATTGCACAATCCTAAAGGAGGGCAGACCAAGAATATTATTTTTAAAGAATGAACAACTATTTCATTATGTAATATTGCATAAAATGTTCAAATATACAAGACATAGAGTTAAAGGATTGCGTTTTTAAGTTTTTTTCTTTTTAATGTTTATTTAGTTTTGAGAGAGAGACAGAGACAGACAGAGACAGAGCATGAGTGGGGGAGAGGCAGAGAGAGAGGGAGACAGAGAATCCAAAGCAGGCTCCAGGCTCTGAGCTGTCAGCACAGAGCCCAACACAGGGCTCGAACCCACAAACTGTGAGATCATGACCTGAGCTGAAGTCAGGCGCTTAACCAACTGAGCCCCCCAGGTACCCCATCAAGGATTGCATTTTTAAGATAACACTGAAAGCTTAAAAAAACTCAAGTAGATACGATTAAAGTCAGAAAGTAAATATTTTTAAAGGTTGAAACGATCGAAAAATGGTTTTCATATAAATAAACTAGGAGATAAAATTTCGTTAGAAGAGAAAAATAGAAGTTAAAAAAATTATTCAAATCCACTTAGACATTAGTCATCAGTAGAATGTAACTGTTTATTGGGTGTCCTCTTTTTTTAACTTTAATTTTTTAAGTTTATTTATTTTGAGAGAGAGGGAGAGCGAAAGTGGGGTAGAGGCAGAGAGAGAGGGAGAGAGAGAGTCCCAAGCAGTCTCCTCTCTGTCAGCACAGAGCCTGCTGTGGGGCTTCACCTCATGAACTCTGAGATCATGACCTGAGCCAAAATCTGCCAACCAAGTTGAGGCACCCAGGTGCCCCCATTGGGTGTTCTTAAGTAAACGGCAATTATATTTTGGGGAAAAAATATTGATTTAGGTAACACGACTATATCATTTACGTAACTATGAATAGTAGAGAAGGAGGCAGCTAGCAGATAGGTCGTGGTAACAGATTGATCACAGTAAAAGAGGGTTCATGTTTTCCATAACTTCTTTTTCTCCCCTTGCAAATGCTGTAAGATGTAGAACTTCCTGATCCACATTGTTTTGTATATATCAATCCCTGGCCTTGAAAAGGAAAAACTGCAAGGACAGATGTACTAGGAGCCTTCATCACAAGGCAGTCCACGGAGAACCAGAAGGAAAATCCACATCCCCAAATTCTTCCTCCAGGGTTGCCTGGTTTTCTTTATTTTACCAAGTGATCATTGTTATGTCGTGAGAGGTAGGACCTGGCATAAAGTCCCCAGTTTCTGGCTCCGACGCTCAGCGTGGGATGGAAAGAGCTCCACCATTCATTAACTAGAAGATCTTTGAAAGGTGACTTACTATCTCTGCCTCATTTACTCGTTCCCATAAAGAAGGCTATTTTTAGTGCCTATTTTATTTATTTAGTCATTGGATCAACGGACTTAGTGCAGCACAGGTATTATTTGCCCAGCACAAAATAATTGTCCAATTAGTTGAAACGATGCTGTGAATAAAAGATTTGAAATTGACAAATGCTCAAATGGGGTTAAAACTGCCTTAAGCCTTTAAGCCATCTGTAAACATATATCACAGTCCATAGTACTTCTCCATGGTAGCTCTCAGCACATTTTTAATTAAATCACTAACTTTAAAATTATTTATTCTCGGTTGCCTCAGATACTAACTACATAAGCTCTGTGAGGGTCATGGTTGAGTTTTTAATTTTCGTAGCATTATAACAATAGCGACTAGCAGAGTAATTGAACGAAATAGATGCTAAATCAATGTTTGTTTGACCTTTAAATTTTACGGTTGAGGAATTAGAGGGGTGGGTAAGCTAACAGACTTGCGGTAGGTCACCAGGTTAGTGATAAGTAGAGACACATTTAGAGGTCAGGGTGAGTTACAACAGTCCCATTGAGGACTTATCCGTGATGGCTTCTTCATGGCTGTGTGTCTGGTCCAGGGGCACATGGCCCCCACTCAGAAGGGCCCGACACCTGGTTTAGAGCCAGCTGTGCTGTTTTGAAATCCTTAATAATCCTTGAATGAGGGGCTCCACATTTTCATTTTGCACTGCTCCCTAAAAAAGGTGCAGCCTATCTTGACCTTCAGACAGCCTCATAATACAACCTTCCAACCAGGTCGAGGATCCTGGACTGAGAATAGCCTTCTGCAGATTCATACAGCGTGGAAGACTCTAGACTCCTGTAAGAGCAGCGCCAGGAGAGGTCTCCGTCCCTCTAGCTATTCCCAGGGCCATGAACATACCTCTTTCCGGAGCCGGCAGGGCCAAATGACAGCTTCATGGTACTTGAGAGAGAATTAACATCTGCCTGTCCCCACTGTCGCAACGAAATGACAGCCCAACTACTCTCTTCAGACCCCTGAGGCCATACCTGGAATTGTAACATTTAAATAATAAATAACATCGTGCCACACAGGAAACTCAAAGCCAGCGCCAACAACAGCTGCCGGGTTCTCCTGCTTCCGACCTTCTCTCTTCCAGGATGTAAACGCTCCCTGGTTTCCGAGGGCCTCCTTCGGCACAATGTCGTCAGGGTTCACGTCTCAGGCCCTGCCCCATCTCCCGGTCTCCTGGGAGGTCCGGACAAGGCCAACTCATAGACAAATTAAGACGGACGTGTTAATAGCTGTTGACAGACCCGGCTTTGGAACAGTGGCACAATTAAGGAGCCGGACCGGCCTTCCAGTCTGCCCACGATCTGCGTGTCGTTGGGCTACGCGCACTCCAGCCGACCCTCTCCACCCCAGAGGCCTCCCAGGGGCTGACCAGTTCTGAGATTTTCACAGCGTGGGGGCTATGAGTCAGCTTATGATATGAACCCCTACTGAAATACAAGTTACCGGGGCCAAAGAGAAAGCGGACTCATATATCATACCCAGGGCTCATACTTCGGTGGAAGTTTATCACCTGTTTTCTGAAATCTAGATTTTACCCTGATGGCAGTGCTACAAAGAGGGGAAGTGGGGGAGGAGGGGAGGAAGAATCGGGCTCTCAACACATCCCCCGCGATTCAATTGCCATGCTTTCCCCAGGTCACTCTCCCTCCCTGAATATCCATTGGAAATCTCCTACAATTGCCCCGTCCTGCCTCCTTCCGCCATGGTTTCCTATTCTTCTCTCATTTGCAGCAGAAGACGGTGGCCCTTCCTCCCCAGGGAAAAGACAAGGCAATGAGTGGATCTTCCTGTAACGGGACATACAAACCTGCCGGGAGCCACCCCTCCCCGTGTTAATGGAGATAATGTCGCTTCTGAATTGTCAGCTGCTTCGTCTCCGTTGCCTTCGTACCAAATATTTAAACATTTCAATCTTTTCCAGTCTTGAAAACAAAAGCCAGTCTTACCCATGGTGGCAACTATACCTCTGCCCCATAGTGTATGGCCCTAACTCTATTATCTTTCACGGTCAAGTGCCCCAAAGACTTTGGACCATTCGTAGCACCCACCAACTGACTGTCCTCCTCTTCCATAAGTGCCCGCTCAGGTGACCTCCTTGTGATTCAATACAGTGGATGCTTTCCAGCTTTCATTCAATCTAATTTCTGGGAAGAACTTGACACTGACAACTATTCCTACAAATACTCTATTTTTTTTTCTTACATTTCCTTACATTTCTCTGACCAATATCTCAATGTTTTTTTTTTTCTTGTTCAACCTCTTCGACACTAATTTAAGCTGTTGGAATATTTGAGAACTCAGCACTAAGCCTTCTTTCCATTTTATTTTTCACAGTTTGTCATAGTGCATCCACTCCTATGACTTCATTCACTCTCTTTATGCTCACAGCATAATATTTCTGCCCAATGTAATGTTTCCACCAAATGTTTCAGTTCACAACAAACCTATCTCCAGAGCCTAAGCCCGTATGTAATCCTGACTTTTGACCTGCCCGCTGAGGAGTCTTTTCAAAAACTCAATGTGTCTAAAAATGAACTCACGGTATTTCCCCAAGTGTCTTTGCTTCTTTCCCTCCAGAATTTCTTCTCTCAGTAAATGATGCCACCATCAACTCTCATGCTGAAGCCAGAAATATGGAAGTGATTCTTGACTCCCTGGTACTACTTTAGCCCTTGTCTTCTTTTTAATGTTTATTTATTATTTATTTTTGAGAGACAGAGAGAGGGAGGGAGGGAGGGAGAGAGAGAAGAGGAGGAAGAGAGAGGAAGACAGAGAATCCCAAGCAGGTACAGCACTGCCAGAACAGAGCCTGATGTGGGGCTTGAACCCACAAACTATGAGATCATGACCCGAGCCAAATCAAGAGTCAGATGCTTAACCAACTGAGCCACAAGGTGCCCCTCAGCCCTTGCTTCTAATCATGATGATTCTGACTTCGACATATCTCCCAGAGAGATTCGTGTCTTCTCCATTCTGCTTCAGCATCACCACCTGAGACAACAGCATGGACATTCTCACTTCACCTCCCGCGATAGCCTCTCACCGGCCTCTCTTCCACACAGAACCCAACCCCTCCAACCTATTCTTTGCTTAGAAATCAGAAGGATGTTGGGGCGCCTGGGTGGCGCAGTCGGTTAAGCGTCCGACTTCAGCCAGGTCACGATCTCGCGCTCCGTGAGTTCGAGCCCCGCGTCGGGCCCTGGGCTGATGGCTCGGAGCCTGGAGCCTGTTTCCGATTCTGTGTCTCCCTCTCTCTCTGCCCCTTCCCCGTTCATGCCCTGTCTCTCTCTGTCCCAAAAATAAATAAACGTTGAAAAAAAAAAAAAAAAGAAATCAGAAGGATGCTTTTCAAATGCTTATCGCTGACCCTTCTGTTTAGAAGTCATCTCAATTTAGCAGCATCCTGTTACGGATGATAATGGTCTGAGATCCTAATCCAGACCCGGTGCCTGCCTTATGCTGTGTCATTCCCATCCCCCACGCTCCAATCCCAATGGAACCATTAACACGAATGACGTGCTCCACCCATCGACAGCCTTGGCCATGCTGTTTCATTTCTTTGAAAAGCTCCTCTTCCTGGTCTTCACCTGGTTACCTCCAACTCATCGTAGAGTGTGCCGCCTAAATATCACATTCTCAGGCAATCCATCCAACCTTTTTTATACTGGCCCCCTGCTTTGTATTTTTACAGTCCTTTACACTTGTCCTTTGAGTACTGGCCGTGACTGTAATTATTTGCATGACTTCTATCTCACGCCCACTACAGCTCTTAGCCAAAAACTCCACGGGGAAGGGATTATATCTGTCTCTTCCATTTCTGTGAATTCTCCACTTAGCTTTCTTTGCATCCTACACAAAGTGGGAATTTACTAAATATTTGTTAAGTAAATGAGTAGGCAAATGGAAACTGCAGGTATTAAAATCCTACTTCAGAAGTTTGTAAGGTTAAGACTCGGGCTGTCTTCAAGTCTGGGCCTTGAGCTCCTGGAAATAGCAAAGGAAGGATTACCAGATGCCTAGGAAAAGTGAAATATCTGCTTCCATAAAATTTTGTCAGCTTATGGCCTTAGATCCACACTTTATGGGTACACAACTCTGCTGAGCGACCTCTCTAAAGACGTGACTGCAATAAGTCTGTGTGACTCAGGCAGCCCCTGTGCCTTGTGTTCATGGTGAATTGCTTTGAATCACTGCCCTACCTGTCACAAAAGTAAATCCTGGGGCCTCGCAAGCTCAGAATGCACCACATGGAGTCACACAGAGGCAGTGGGAGACTCAAGTCTTCTCGTCCACCATGTTTTCACTCACGGTGTGCATCTCAGTGAGCTGCAGGGATTTTCAACTAATTTGTTGTTAATATTTCTTTTTTCTACTTTTTTGAGATTAGAAGCAACAATAGCGGTGTCATTTCCCAAGTGCCCCAGCAATAAAATAGTTGTGTTTTTTTTTTTTGGGTTTGATAAGGAGAAATGCTCTGTTGCATGAGAAGAGATGCTTGAAACACTTGTTCCTTTTTTACATTTTAGCATGTTGTTTTTCTCCAGTTCTTTCTTCGTAGGGCTAATCGTATGTCCTGTGGGGTATTTTCAGCTTTAACTGTGTGAACTTGTTACATGATGGGGAAAAACTAATCAGGAAATACGGTATTTTACAATATTGATTGACTTCCGTAAAAAGGAAGGGGCTATGCAAGGTATTTCCTGGCACAGAATATAAAATATCTGTGCCTCCCAATCAGAAAACTATAAATTAATGAAATTATAGGGCTAGAATATGTGTGCCCATTAATTTAAATCACAATGCTTGTCTCGGGAAAGTGCTAATAAATACGCTTGATAGACATGAACCCTCAGATTAGTATCATTAAAGAACAGAACTCAGCAACACAACATTATTAACATGATTTTTCCATTTATTCCACATCCTGCTTGTTTTCCTTCTATTTAGTGGAATGCTCTTTGTTTATGGTCATTTCTTTTCCAGTCGTACTAATGAAAGCCCTGACAAAAATATTCCTCTCTCTACTTGTTTGTATCAGTGCTGGTCATATTCCTAAAGACACTTTTTAAAAACAAAAGGAGTAGTGTTGACAGTGACCCATGAGGCTTTAGGGCACCCTCTCACTTTTTCTCATTTCTAGAAAAAAATTCTCAAGCTGCACATGGTCTCAAGTAAGATTAGAGCAGGCACTAGTCTGTTTTTTTCCAAGGAAGATTGAGAGTATTAAGACAATTTCTTTTAGCACCAAACGCACTTAGAGTTTAATTATGTATTCTACTGCATTGTTTTTTGGCTTCATAGATAACAGAGAAATGGACCGTAGGCAAGAGCAGGTCATTTATAAAAGCCACAGAGGAAAAAAATGTATGTGCTGAATTTATGATTACCCCAGCAATGAAGAGTTGATAATAGGAATTAGATACCATTGTCAGCTATTCTGCTGACAAATCTTAATACATATTAAGGAAAGAACGTGGAGAAAATACAGGTATTCTGGAAGGGTTCAGAGGATGTATCATTTTTCTCTCCACTATCAACAAGAATACCTCTGGCTCACCTGTTGAAATGGCTGTGGGAAGCAAGAGATTCCGGGGTATGAGACAGATCTTTAGCTCTGGGGACTGAGCAATCCCTAGGAAGAGATTTGCAAAGGGCTCTCCTGCCTTGGGCTTTGTGAGATCCCAGTAAGAGAAGCCCTGAGAAAAATCATGAGGACTATCAGAAAGGACTTGCCCTACAGATATCTGTAGAGCTCTAGGGATATGATGGGCAGAGCACTGGACGTTTGTGTGTGTGTGTGTGTGTGTGTGCACCTGGATGGACCTGGTCCTCAGCCTTCAAAAAAAAAAAAAAAAAAAAAGGCAGAGCTGAAAAGGTGAACTGAGTCCTCCCTACTTCTGAGATTGGCCAAGTATGAGAAACCAGGTAGGATTTTTCCTGCTCCCTGCCTATTAGCATACCTTCAGCCTACAGAGGTAGATGGTGATTCACCTTCCATTGTTTCTGAGAGTCCATGCCCTTGGGACGCTTCTGCAACCAAAGATGGCACCTGGAGAGAACCCAAGGGAAATAATCACCCATCTGAAGGGTCCAAACAGCCAGCAAAGGAAGATCAACCAGAGTGGACACCAGGTCAAAAGGAGCCTCTGGAAAAAACAGTTGAGCACTCAGACAACACCACATATAATAATGACATGTAAGGAACAACTCTGAAGATTCCAGTTCAGCACAAAGCAAGACTTTCTAGAATAAAAACTCACTGTTGGAAATAGAAAATTCAGAAGATGAGTTAAAATATGGAATGATTTGCTAAGACTGAGATTAGGGGCCTGTAAGAGTGAGGGCAGGAATATTATTCAAAGTATAGACCAAAAATATGAAAAAGGAGAAATTTTTGAAGGCAAAGATATGAGATCTAGAGAATAGATTTCACAAACTTTGTATGCAAATCTTCAGAATTTCAGAAGGAAAAGAAACAAAACTGATGGGAAATACACAGTACCTAACTATTAATGACTGGAGGACGTTTCTCTGAGATAAGAGATTGACTTCTACAAACTGGAAAATTACATGAAGTTTCTGAAAATAGTATAAGAAAATCATATGCTAGTATGATTATTGAACTCTTAAGGATAAAGAGAAAAAATAAGATGGTTTTTATCAATTTTATCTATCATCTGTCTAGTAACTTGGTATGGGATAGAATGGTAAACTGTTTTCATCAACTGTGGTATTTAAATATTAATTTATACAACTTTCTGAGGTCTGTCTATGCATTTGTCCCACAACTTCACAAGCAAATGAATTATTCATTTGCCAAGAACAGTGATTAAAGAGTATTATAACATACTGATCTAACTTGCAAATTCCTTACCTGAGAGCACTTAAGGTTCTATCTCATTGCATTGGTGGAAAAAGTCTCCCTGAATTTATAATATACATATTTTGTTTGAATGCATTAACAGTTTAAAAAAAGGCAGTGAAATGTCTCCAAAAGGTTTAACTGTTTCACATACACAGCTTCCAATTCTCATGTAGAAATTCAATCACTCTCCTAAGGCAACACTGTGCAGAGTGTTTATATGGATTATTTCAGCCACTTACAACCTTAAAGAGAAAAGAGAACCTGAAATTATAGCAGAGATGGTGTATTTTTTTTCAATATATGAAGTTTATTGTCAAATTGGTTTCCATTCAACACCCAGTGCTCATCCCGAAAGGCGCCCTCCTCAATACCCATCACCCACCGTCCCCTCCGTCCCACCCCCCATCAACCCCAGTTTGTTCTCAGTTTTTAAGAGTCTCTTATGCTTTGGCAGCAGAGATGGTTTAAAAGCAGAGCAGTGATGGCAGTGGTAACACCACTGATGCTGTGGGTGCAGCCCTAATGCTTTCTTTCATGGGGCTATTTGCATAATAGCAAGACATCGAATCAAAAGGATTCGAAAAATAAATGGTACAAAAAGATAGTATTTTAAAACATATTATATACTATAGTAAACAAAAGTAAGATGTAAGTGTAAAATTAATGTCGCGGAAACATAACCCATCATGTTCAAAATGAGAAGTTGCCTCCGATCTTGCTTCTGTCTTCTGTGAAGCTTAACCTCAGCCACCACAACAGAATTGCAGGTACACACAGCGTGATCTCCTCATCTTCCCCTCTCTACCTGCATGGATCTGCGAAATCAGCCTTATTTCCCTGGCCACACGCCTCCTTTTATAAAAGGAGAACAGTCGTATTTAATGTGAAGATTATTAGAGACAGGGCCTATATAGCACTGAATATAAAGCCCGGTACTTTATAAGTGGTATGCAAATATTAATGGTGATCACGACTGATGACATTTTTTTTTTTTACACACATGGAAAAGGGACAAAACCAAGGAATATGGAATTAGACATACTGGGTCCCAATTCTTCTCCAACTCTCATGAAGTTCATGGTTTTGTGAAAATTAGTTATTTTTTCTAAGCCTCCCTTTCCTTATCAGTAAATGACAGGCTGATGACTCTGTTTCAGTACTGGGTTGGGATTAAGAGAGAATAAAAGTAGAAACCACCTCACAGCAATGAGGCAAACAGAAGAAATGGATAAATGTTTCTTTTCTTTATCTTTATTCACCCGGAATTGCTTAACAGTGTATGTACTGACACCTTATGAAATTAATAAAGAAAAACATTGGAATAGATGGCATTCTTATATAAGATATACAACTATAATTATACTTGTAATTATATGTATAAGTTCACATATTTGCATATAATCATGCCCGCTTAAACAACAAACTGCCGTAGGAAAACCTAATTTATAAAGAAGGCCCCAAGTGACGAAATTATCAACGGAAATATTTTACGAAAAGATGTAATATTTATATATTAAATATTTACATTTTAAATATCCCCTTCTTGATGTTCAACTGCTCTTTTACACATTTCAAGGTCAAACATGGCATGAGATTCCCTTTCTGAAATAGATAATCACCCTGTTTTTTACATTTAACTTGTGTCATAAGTAAGAAGTCGATCCCTGTAATCATATTACGTGGCAATATTCATCCCGTTCACTCCACAGACATGTGGCAACAAAAGGAACATTATATTTAACATTTGTTGTTCAAATGAGAGTTAACATTTTATAAATTATTTAGAATATGGTATCCAATAAGGTAGATAGAGTTACTAATGTTAACGTTTATTTTTGAGCATTGGTTACACTTGTCATAAATACTTTTGTACCATGTAAAGCATTTTTGCCTCGTAATTTGCCATAGAAAATGCCTGCACTGAGAGTAATTAAACACTTCAAATTTTTATATTTTTACCACTTAACAGGTGGAAGAAAACTTTAAAAAGATCATGACACAGAGCTGGGGGTGGGAGGAAGTTGGTATTTGGATTGTACTTTTGCAGTCTCTCAAGGCTCACCACCGACCCTTGGCAAAGCACCCTTTGCCCCCAGATCTCCGGTAAAAACGTAACCAAAATGTGATTGGCAAAACATTTTAAAGCCACTTTCTACTTCTCTAGCCTAGCCACAGATGTCTCAAGAACAACACAAATTTTTTTTTAAATTTTATTTAATTGTATTATTTTTAGAGAGAAAGAGAGAGAAGGGCAGAGGGAGAGAGAGAGAGAATCTCAAGCAGGCGCCGTGGCCAACCTGGAGTCCGACACGGGGCTCAGTCCCACGACTGTGAGATCATGACCTGAACTGGAATCAAGAATTAAACACTCCACCGACTGAGCCGCCAAGGCACCTTAACACAGATGGTCTTTAAGGGCATAGAAAAAAATATGAAATGGCAATTATTGTATTATCGTGTGAAATAAATATCAGGAATAGTGATCTGTACTCGTGATGATCTGGATTACTGGAGAACAACGTTGCGTCTAAAGAGAAAAGCTGATGATAAGGAACCATTAGCTCCCTATCCTACCCAGTTAGGGAGATGTCAGTGGAGGCAGAGGATTGTCACAAATCCCCTAATAGCCCACAGCAATTTACAGAAGCCACCAGAAAAAGAAACTGTAGCATCACCCAAGCCAAGATTTTCACCGCTTGGTGATAAGAACAGGAGGGATAGGCAAGGCTCATTTGGATCCCCGGATGCTTGTCTCATCCATGCTGGTCCCAATTTCATCCATGGAAGAAACCCGGTTTAATGCAGTGATGAAGATGCTGACAGAATAATTATTTATTTTGATGTTACAAATGTGTGTGTTTTTTAATTTTTATTTCAAGTCTACTTAGTTAACATAATGTAATAATGGTTTCGGGATTTAGTGATTCATCAGAATTTAGTGATTCATAGAATTTGGTGATTCTTCACATACGTGTAACACCCAATGCTCAACACAAGTGCCCTTCTTAATACCCATTACCCATTTAGCTCTTCCCCCACCCACCTTCCTTCATCAACCCTCAGTTTGTTCTCTACAGTTAAGTATCTCTTATGGTTTGCTTCTCTCTCTGTTTTTCCCCTTCCTGTATATTCATCTCTTTTGTTTCTTAAATTCCACATATGAGTGAAATCATGCGGTATTTGCCTTTCTCTGACAGACTTGTTCTGATCTTAATACACTCTAGCTCCATCCATGTCTTTGCACATGGCAAGACTTCATTCTTGTTGATGGCTGAGTAATCTTCCATTGTATATATTTACCATATCTTAATCCATTCATCTGTCAACGGACATTTGGACTCTTTCCATAATTTGACTATTGTTGATAGTGGCGCTATAAACTTTGAGGTGCATTTGAAGGTGCATGCCCCTTCGAATCAGCATTTTGTATTCTTTGGGTAAATACCTAGTATTACATACAATTGCTGGGTTCTAGGGTCATTCTATTTTTTAATTTATTGAGGAACCATCCTACTATTTTCCAGAATGGCTGCACCAGGTGCATTCCCACAAGCAGTGCAAAAGCATTCCCCACTCTCCATATCCTTGCCAACAGCTATTGTTTCCTTTGCTATTAATTTTAGCCATTCTGACAGGTGTGAGGTGGTGTCTCATTGTGGTTTTGATTTGTATTTCCCTGATGACGAGTGATGTTGAGCATCTTTTCATGTGTCTGTTGGCCATCTGAATGTCTTCCTTGGAAAAATGCCCATTCATGTCTTCTGCCCATTTCTTAACTGGGTTGTTTGAGTTTTGGGTGTTGAGTTTGATAGGTTCTTTATAGATTTTGGATACTAACCTTTTATCAGATATGCCATCTTCTCCCATTCACCATGTCCCAAATATCTTCTCCCATTCCATAGGGTGACTTTTAGTTTTGTTGATTATTTATTTCCCTGAGCAGAAGCTTTTTACCTTGAAGATGTCCCAGGAGCTCACGTTTGCTTTTTGTTTCCCTTGCCTTGAATGGCATGTCTAGTAAGAAGTTGCCGTGGCCAAGGTCAAAGAGGTTGCTGCCTGTATTCTCTTCTAAGATTTTGATGGTTTCCCATTTCACATTTAGGTCTTTCATCCATTTTGAGTTTATTTTTGTGTATGGAGTAAGAAATCGGTCCAATTTCATTCTTTTGCATATTGCTGCCCAGTTTTCCAACATCATTTGTTGAAGAGACTGTCTTTTTTCCACTGGATGTTCTTTCCTGCTTTGTTGAAGATGAGTTGACCATAGATCACAAGATGATCTATGTGTCTGCATTTGTGCCAGAAGCACTCTGTCTTGATGACTACAGCTTTGTAATATAACTTGAAGTCTGCAATTGTCATACCTCCAGCTTTGTTTTTCAAGACTGCTTTGGCTACTTGTAGTCTTCTGCGGTTCCATCCAAAATTTAGAATTGTTTGTTCCAGCTCTGTGAAAAATGCTGGTGGTATTTTGATAAGGACTGCATTAAATGTGTAGTTGCTCGGGGTAGTATAGACATTTTAACAATATTTGTTCTTCCAGTCCACGAGCATGGAATGGTTTTCTTTTTTTTTTTTTTCATTTCTTTGTGTCATCTTTGATTTCTTTCAAAAGTATTCTATAGTTCTTCAGAGTACAGATATTTCACCTCTCTGGTTAGGTTTATTCCTAGATATCTTATATTACTAATTTATTAACTTATCAGTTTATTACCCTTCAAAGAATCTTTTAATGAAGGGTAGGCAAAAGAACGAGTAATTGAGAATGATTGAATGGTCACATGTAGTGAAAGCCATGAGCAAAAATTAATTATAAAAATAAATGTAAAATTCATTTCCTTATTTACCCAGAAATTAATGCAGAAATTTCGCGGTAAATTCACCCCACAGATAAGCTTGCAAGTATGGAATTAATTGCCACTTTGTTGGTAGTAGTAAAATACTTTAAATGAGCTACATGTCCACCAATGGATACTAGTGAAATATATATATATATATATATATATATATATATATATATATATAAACACCAAGATGTCTTTTTAAAAAATTTTAAAGAAAAAACGTGGAACATTACATTACAAATAAGACTAGCTAAATAAAGGCATTTATTTTATCTAAAAAAATATACCGCTACAAATCAGTAATAATACTTTCCTCTGTGTACGAATCAAGACCAGAGTGTACTTTATTTCATTGTATATCCTTCTGTTTTTTCTTGCAAGTTTTTATTTAAATTCCAGTTTGTTAACATACAGTGTATATTAGTTTTAGGTGTAGAATTTAGTGATTCAACACTTACATACAACACCTGATGCTCATCACAAGGAGTGCCCTCCTTAATCCCCATCACCCATTTAATTCATCCCCTTGGCCACCTCCCCTCCAGTAAACCTCTGTTTGTTCTCTATAGTTAAGAGTCTGTTTCTTGATTTTCCTCTCTTTCCCCCCTTATGTTTGCCTGTTTTGTTTCTTCAACATCATTCATAATCAGGGAAATACAGATTAAAACCACGAGATACCACCTCACACCCGTCCGAATAGCTAAAATTCACAACACATGAAACAACAGCTGTTGGTGAGGGTGTGGAGAAAGGGGAACCCTCTTATACTGTTGGTGGGAATGCAAACTTGTGCAGCCACTCTGGAAAACAGTGGGGGTTCCTCAAAAAGTTAAAAAATAGAACTATCCTATGGCCCAGCAATTGCACTACTAGGTATTTACCCAAAGGATACAAAAATACTGATTCAAAGAGGGCCATGCACCTTAATGTTTATAACAACGCTATCAACAACAGCTAAACTATGGAAAGAGCCCAAATGTCCCTCGACTGATGAATACATAAAAAAAATGTGAGATATATATATATATATATATATAGTAATATAGATGTGATATATATATATATAGTAATATTACTTATCTGTCAAAAAGAATGAAATCTTGCCATGTGTAACAACGTGGGTGCAACTACATAGTATAAGGCTAAGTGAAATAAGTCGGAGAAAGACAAATACCATATGATTTCGCTCATATGTGGAATTTGAGGAACATTGTGTATCCTTATGTTGATTTTGGATTTTTACTTTGTGCAGGAGGCCCACGTGCTGAGGAAATTTCTATTGCCCGTCATGATTGAAGCCATAACTACTAATTCATAATCAACTAACGTGGCCAAGCCAGCAGCATGGCTTTTCTATAAAGGTAATCTGGGCACTGAATTGTTATATTTTCTTACGAGCCTATCAAAAGATATTCATCAATAGGGCTCTGGCTGCTCTTAAAACATTCTTTCCCTTCTTCTTCTTTTTAAAAACTAGTTTCACCCTCAGTTTAGGTCAGCAATTCAATCGCGGTGTGTGGCATAGTTACCCTGACATCTCCAGAAGGAAGGCAATTAGGTAAAATGGCAAGAAAATGCCCGGCAACGAGGAAAACAAAACTGGAAAGAAAATTTTGAAATCGTTATCAGAGCGGCTCCATTTGGGGGCCATTTGCTGGGACTGCCAAGCAAAATTCTTTAGCCCGCTGAGAAGCTCAGCACAATGAAACTAAATGAAAAGTGTCAAGATGCCCTCAGAGAGCGCTTGCATGAAAATCGCATCGGAATTTGCAAGCTTCCTCAAGTAACTCTGCACTTGCCAGTTCTACTAGGGGAATGTGAAGCCAACACTTTTATGAGGCAGGCTGTAGTAATGGTTGGAAGGGTGGTCTCTGCGATAGGACAGCCTGGGACACCAGCCCCGCCACTTCTGTCTGTAGGACTGGGAACAATTTCTCCCATGATCCATACCTGTTTCCTCGTGGCTCAAATTCGGATAATGACAATAGATTCATTGCAGAGTTGTTGAGAAGACCAAGCGGTGAATACGCGCGATATACTTTGAACCATGCTAGAACGATCGATGATCGTTCGGGTATGGGTATGATGATTCTGTCTACTAATTAAAATATTTACTGGATTCTCATGCATATATCACTCTGACATGCAGAAACAGCAAGTTTAAAAAAAAACTCACTATTTTGTCATTAGAGACCTGTGTTTCACTCTGCAATTATCACTTACTGGGTCTGTGACCTTGGGCATGTCAATCTCTCTCTCAGCGATGATGGCCAACCCCTCGGCTGAAAATGGAGCCAATTCATCTGATTGTCTTGAAAATCAGACGCAATTGTGCAGCAGAAGTGAAATGTGATCCTGGGGCATTATGTGCATGTAAAAATAATAGTGAAGACAGGAGAAAATGTTAACAGTAGAAATGAGTAGAAATAGTAATTTACGTTAATTATAGAGAAAAAAGGAAAGCACAGAAACTTCAAGAAGGAAAAAAGAATATTTCCCAAGTCATAATGTTATCATTCAGTTCTATTTTTCCCAAAGTGTTTAAAAAAGTTCCATATGCTTTTTTTTCATGTGTTTTAAACATTTGCATAAAAGATATCACTCTATAGATAACCTTTTGCAAACATTGTTTACAGTCAAGATGAGATTTTTTTGAGATTTATTCAACTTGATATATTCAGGCCTGGTTCCTTTATTTAAAAAAAATTTTTTTTCAACGTTTATTTTATTTTTGGGACAGAGAGAGACAGAGCATGAATGGGGGAAGGGCAGAGAGAGAGGGAGACACAGAATCAGAAACAGGCTCCAGGCTCCGAGCCATCAGCCCAGAGCCCGACGCGGGGCTCGAACTCACAGACCGCAAGATCATGACCTGGCTGAAGTCGGACGCCTAACCGACTGCGCCACCCAGGCGCCCCTGGTTCCTTTATTTTAAATTGCAAATAGAACCCCATTGTATTAATACCACCTTTATTTCTGACCTTGCGGAGGGACCGCTTTTATTTTGCTATTGCAAACTGCACTGCAATGCGTATGCTCTCTCATAGAAGTTATCTTCTGCACATGCGTAAGAATGTTCTCATGAGTAAATTCCGAGGAGCGGGATGGCTGGCTTGTGGAGCATATGTATGTGCAGTTGTACCAAAGTTTACCAAGTCGCTCCCTGGAGTGGTCATCTGTCTTATTGATAATAGCAAGCGGACGTATTTTATAGGTCTGTAATTTTTTTTCCTGTATTTCTATCCTTCAATAAAAGGCCACTGTCAAGGGCACAGAGTGACATGTTAAGAGAACTGATAAGGGAGGGCAAAGCATGGGATGATGAATCAGAGAGAAGCTGTTATCACAGCTACACCTGAATGGGCAGGAGGAGGGAAACAGCTCCCCGTTGCAGGGTTCCAGAGGACCACCTGACCAGGATCTGTGTCTTCTGTGGAAAAAGAGAGCCAACCTTCAACAGGAGAAGAACCTGGAACCTGGGTGCCCCCAACCTCCCTCTTCACCATGCTATAAACACCTGCTAGTGTCTTTGATCGGCCAAACCTGACGAGAAGCTAGAGAGAAGACATTTCTACAAAACTATAAAAGTCAGCAGGATGCACACTACGTGAGTATGTAGCTAGGAGATCAAAGCTATCCAGGGCCTAAATCTCTCACGTAATTGCAAGCATTTTTATCCTTTTAAAAAGTCTCACAGATACCCTTCTTCGCCAATGACTTTGCACCGATGCATAGATCAACAGTGAGGATTTGCTAGGTCTCCGGAAATGTTATTTTAAAAGTATGAATATGTATCAAACGGTCCTTGGATATCTAGAAAAGCATTAAGACTATCTGATTAAATAAACACTCAACCCCAGCCACTTTTTAAAAAAAATCTTACTTACTGGGTGAATGGTGCACAAAGGGACAGAAGGAAGTCACACTGTCAGAGAATGGGAAGCAAGACCCAACTGGTCATACTCCCTGAAGGTCATTATTACTGAAAACTAGATCTTTTTATTTCCTTTTTTATAACGTAATATCTGGGCAATCTGAGACCAATTATTGGTTTTACTGACTTATTTGGTCTTGGAGACATATTCAAATATTAAGCATAGTGGTAACCAGATCTTGCTGAGACTGAAAATTATATCTAATGTATTTATTATCTAAGCCAAAACATACACAACATAAAAACGTGAACATTTAACATGACTTTCAGCTTACTTTTACAGAAGGTGACCTAAAATCAATAATATTCTTGCACAAGATTTATAAATTAAATCTATACACTTATTTTAATGTGCAGTTGATCTAAGGAGAGAAAATGAGTGGTTTGATTTTACAGCTATTGGATGTTCTTTAAAATACATCTTTAAAATAACCATCCATGTTGGAAGACCTATTTAATACCTAAGTTATTCACATACTTATTCTTAAAATGGAAACTGGAATTAGTCCGGTCATTCAAGAGAATAATTTGACAATATTTACATCTTGTATAAAATAGGTACAAACTTCAACTCACTAGTTTAACTTCTGGGAATTTCTCCTAAGAAAACAATTAGATGTTTAGACCAAGATTTATGTACAGAATTGTTTATGCCTTGAGAAAACGGATGAGAAATTTCAAAGAAATAATGCAAGAGAATTTCCCAGGGCTGAAAGTAAACGCCAATGGTCAAACTGAAAGGCATGCCAAGCAGGACGAATACCGAATGCACACAGCTACTTATGCCATGAATATTCACAGCTTCACGGATAAAAATAAAATCGAAAATGGGTCCAGAGAGAAAAAGGTGCTGTCACCTTCAAAAGAACGGGAGTCAGGCTCGGTTCACACTTCTCATCAGAAAACACCAAATGGAAGGGCAGTTTGAAAATCCTGAGGAAATGTGACTCTGAACTTAGCATCATCTACAAAACTAAAGTTCGACTCAAATACAAGAAGAGGTGAATGAGAGCCCAGACAGATGCCTTGGCTCAATCTCCTGACACACAGAACCTTGAGTACCATTTCAGGAGAAGAATGAGTAAAATATCATGGCAATGCGTTAGAAAATCCGGAAACGCCTGACTTTATTTGGAAATGACCAGTTTAACCTTTCCACCATCTTGGACAATCAGAACTCATGAAGGATGTTCAATTCAACGGGGCAAGAGTTATTTATTTTTTTTTTTTTTATACCTCTGAGTATGTGGCTTGTGAAATCCATAGCTATTGATACAACCGTTGTTAATAGCAATTATTTCAGAATGCTTACTATCTGACAGATACTTTGCTAAATCCTCTACGTATGTAATCACGTCAAATCCTCATAAATTTTATGGAATTTGGGTACTCTTAACTCCATTTCACGGCAACACACTAAGGTCCAGGGAAATTAAGTAATTTTCCCAAAGTCACACATTCAGCAAGTGGTAAAGTTGTAATTATAACCAGATTTTTGTGACTCTCAAACCCCTCATCTTAGACATCAGTGCAAAACCTAGCCGAGGTCTAATTGATTATCCTCAAGAAATAATACAGATGTTTCTTGACCTCCTAACAAGTCAGTGCTCTCCCTAACATTTACAGTTTTTGTTGACAAAAATAATTAACATCTTTTCAATCCTGTAACTCCCGAACCTTCTGGGTATTGTCCTTTTAAATTCTCTCCCTGGAGCTACATGACTCATCTCTTCAAAATCTCCTCTTTGCTGAAACCGAGGGGAGAGAAAGACTTTTTAATTAGACCCAGAACTCCCTGCGCTCTGCTGATAAGATTGGAAAATGAGCACCTGTGTAGGGGCATTCAAAGTTGGCTAAATTCACACCCCCGGGGCATCTTCCACTGCCAAAACCTTCCCCCAAATCCTGGCAGAACGCTTGAAGGACAATTGTAAGTATTAGTGGGGAAACCAATGCTGAAAGGTATTTCACAGAAAGAGAACTATTGCTCTTTTCTACTAATAAAAGCAAATACTAAACTTTGTGGAGCTCAAAATACGTCTGACTTTGATTACAGTCCACTCCTGGATTTCATCTTCTTTTTTGTAATTTTTGTTAATATTTATTTATTTTTGACAGAGAGACGGGGACAGAGCATGAGTTGGGGAGGACCAGAGAGGGAGAGGGAGACATAGAATCTGCATCAGGTTCCAGGCCCTGAGCCATCAGCACAGAGCCCGATGTGGGGCTTGAACTCAGGAACCATGAGATCATGACCTGAGCTGAAGTTGGTGCTTAACCGACTGAGCCCCCCAGGTGCCCGTGGCTTTCATCTTAATGAGCTATTTATCTTCCATGAACTTTTAGATAATGATTAGACCACCTTTCTGTCCCCTTTTCACCCACCTCTCTGAATTCAACCCCAACGCCAAGTTGGTATAGCAGACACGGGTAGTTCTATAATGATTTCCTTTATACTGTACAAGCTTAGTGCCAGAGGTATTTTAAAGCTCACGTTCACTGCTAAACTTAATGAAGTCTGGGTGTCTCAATACTGAGTTGAATCCACAGCTGAAGGTTGCTTGGTCACTGTCCATCTTATTATCTATTTATTTTTAACTTAGGACAGTTAATTTTGCCCCTGCCTATAAATCAACCAGTATTATAAACAAATGCATGTTGATGAATGTATGTTACAAAGAAAGAACAATTTGTTTTTCTAATTTACTTAATTCCATTTAATGAAACTTTCAGACCTTGTGTCGAAGACAATCATCTTGACAATTTTCAGTAGCCCTTCTTTTCTGTTCCTTAACTCTCTGTTAAGGAGAGCCTTCCAATTCTTTCTACTGCTTCTGGTTTTGTTTCCTTTTATATTTTCTGTAATACTTATAGTCACTGATTGGGAAGCGGATTGAGCTTCCTTTCACTGGGGCAGGAACCATTTGGTCCAAGTCATTTTCTTCTGGTCGACATACAATGTTACATTAGTTGCAGGTGCACGACATAGTGATTTTAAGCGCGTGCATTGTGCTATGTTTCACCACAAGTGTAGGTACCTCTTGCAGTCACTTGCTAATGTACCTGCAGGACTTTTCAAAGAGCTGTCTGACGTTTCCAGAAGTCTCCCGCGTGCTCTGAAAAGAGACCAGTAGACAATCTGCCTCACTACCCCTTCCCATCCCTTGCTCCCCTCCCTTTGTCCACATTTCCAGTTGGATTATCTTCTGTGGAGTCGTGCTGTGGCCTCCAGGAGCTTGCCAGTTGTGGAGCAGCCCCACCTCTCCTTGAAATAGTACTCTTTTTGCTGATCGGTCGCATCGCAAACATTAATGGAGTGCCGACTGAGTGCCCAGCACCCGTGTACATGTCAGAGATGAAAGAAAGAAAATCTCTCTCCCTTCTGGGTCTTACATTTCAGTGACGGGTCCTGGAAAATATTTAAAGCAAACCCTCTTTATCACTCCAGAAGATCGCTCCACAAAAGTAAAAGAGAAAGAAAGCACTTTTGTTACCGAATAACCAAGAAACTATAATGTGATGTCCACCACGGTCAATCCACCAAAGTCAGGACAATGACAGAAATCCCATCCTCTTATGCCACAAAAGCAGATACAACCCGTGACGTACCTGTTCACAAGAAAAATAATAACCAGTCCTCAAGTAAGACGCAATGAAAGCATCATTTGTTTTATCGTTTACCCTAAATTTATTTGGTAATTGGGATAGTCACCTGTGTTTGCTAATGCTTTTTAAAAAATAACGTTCTAGGGGCCCCTGGGTGGCCCAGTCAGTTACGCATCCAACTCTTGATGTAGGCTCAGGTCTTCATCTCCACTCAGGGTTTGATCTCATGATTCATGAGACTGAGCCCCGTGTTGGGCTCTGTGCTGGCAACATGGAGCCTGCTTGAGATTCTCTCTCTCCTTCTCTCTGTGTCCCTCCCCTGCTTGCTCTCTTTCTCTTTCTCAAAAGAAATAAATAAGTATTTTTCAAAAATAGTTTAAAAAAAATAGCATTCTCATATTTCTATGACCTGAAGTAGTTTGCAACTCCAGGCACCAGCTGAAGGTAAGGGTCCTATCCTTCCAGAAAACTAGGGGAAAAGGGCACTGTCTTCCTTGACGATTGCATTTCAAAGAGATGACTCCCAGGTCCTTAAGAAAACCTTCCTAAGTCTTAAATTGGCAGGATACTTATTTAGGTTTTAAAAAGATTTATAGGGTACCTGGGTGGCTCAGTCAGTTGAGCACCTGACTTCAGCTCACATCATGATCTCGCCATTCGTGAGTTTGAGCCCCATATCAGGCTTGCTGCTGTCAGTGAAGAGCCCACTTCAGATCCTCTGTCCAATCTCTCTCTCTGACCATCCCTCTCTCTCCCCCCCCCCACAAATAAAAAAAAATAGAACATTTAAAAATTTTACATACATTTCAAAGAGGCAGGGAAAGAGCTTACAACTTTTCTAAAGTGCTTTAAGAAGAGAGGAAGGGTCCTCCCTTATTTTCAACAGAGAGAAGTAAGTTTCTTATGTTTAATTTGTATTTGCCCTGTAAAGGGCGATAGGCCATCAATGATCAGATTAAAAAATGAATAAACATACTTAAACAGAAGAACAATTTCAAAAGAATGTGTTATTAAAAAAATTAAGTTGATGCATCGGGGGGGGGGCACTTTAGGTAAGTGTCAAGGGCATACTGTCAGAGGAGGTGATATTTGACCACAGACCTGAAAATTCCAAGCAGAGCTAGTGTCTAACCTTGGAAGAGTAACCAGATTGAGTTGCTCGATGGACATAAATGGGTCAGGATGAGTGGGGTGGAATGAAATGAGGGAGAGGAGAGGAACAAAGGAGGAGAGGAAGATTGTGCAAGATCCTGAAGACCTCATAGGACTCCAAATGGCACTGAGATTTTATTCTTGTTGTGTGAGAGTTTTTCAAGTAGAAGAATTACAGGATCCAACTTTGCTTGGGAAAGATGCCTGGCTACTGGGTAGCAGATTGAACGCTCGGAATCGGTGATGGTCATTGGAGAGACATGTTGAGAAAGAGTGGGGGCAGCCAACAGATAAGATGCTTTTGTGGCATGCCAAACAAGCAAAGAGTTTGCGAGGACCACGACGGCAGTAGGGGCACGCAGCATAGTGATAGGTTGGCAATATAAATAGAATCAGAGATCTCATGGCTGAACTGGATGGGCCCTGCATCATGCAGGGTATGAGGGAAATAATGGAATTAAGCATGATTTCAAGACTTCTGGCCTGAGAAACACGGTAGGTAATGGCACCATTTATTAAAAGGGCGCACACTTTGCGTGAGCTCCAATGAGAGAAGTATGGTGCGCGTATTAGGCATTCAAACGGCAATACTGAGTGGTCAGAGCATCTGGAGCTATGAGGGGATTGTGCATTTGCACTTCTTGCCCCACCTTCGCTGTGATTTAATATTCCCAGTGGCTACTGCTAACCCTGCCGGGCACCTATGCACTCCAGGTGTCGAGGTTACAGAATATTCTGTTGCCTATATGTGGTGGACAAATCTCTATTTTTGCTGTTACTGTCCCTTTATCAGGTTCAACATCGATGTTTTATGTGCTTTCTTGTACTGACAAACCTGAATTATAACCAGTAATCCAAAGTCAACTCCACCCCTCCTGCTCACTGTCGTTTCTGCCTGAATTGGGCTTGTTTTGCCTGATCTCCTTTTCTTCTTGGCTATGTTTTTTTCATGTTAAGTTCCTGTACCAGGCATGTCCTGGCTCAGCTGGATCTCTTCGCTGGGTATCATGAGGCTAAATCGAGGTTTTGGCAGAGTCGAAGTCTTTCTGGGGATGAATATGTTTCCAAGGATTATGTCCATTCAGGTTGTTGGCAGAACTCAGTCTGTGGGGTCATAGGCTTGCACTCTGTTTCCTAGCTGGGTAAACAGCCCGAAGCCACTCTCCACTTCTAGAGACAGCTCGTGTGGCTTAGTTTGTGTGCCTGTCCTCTGTAGTCAAAAGCCGGCCATGAGTCCTTCTCATCCTTTCAATCTCTTTGACATCTCCTTTGGCTTCATCTCTTCTCTGCTTACCTCTTCCGATACCCTCTTTGGTAACCAACTAGAGAATGTTCCCTGCTTTAAGATCTTACGTGAGTAGGTTGGGTACACCTTGATAATCCCCAGTACTCTCTCTATTAAGAAGCTTTATGTGATAACCTTAATTCCATCTGCAAAATCCCTTCAAAAGGATTAGATTCATGTCTAAGTGAATAACTAGAGAGTCGAAATTTCACGAGGAAGTTTTTGGAGTCCTGCCTATCCAGTGCCTCAGTTTTAAAGGGTCTTTTTTTGACCTATTCTACTATCTCAAAGGGCAAACTGGTCAAGAACAAAGACCACCCACCACTCTGCCTATAACCGAAGTATGTTGATTTGCCAACATCATTTATTTTACAATAAAGAGTATCTTCTGTTATGTATGTTTCCTTGAAATCGCTCACCCAACAAATGGGAGTTACCAAGAAAGGAGCCTCATAAACGTTGAAAACAGATTGATTAATCTGATTTAGGTGAATTGAGTAGTTTTGGTCTCATTGCTGTTATTTTTAGTGTCACAAATACTAACCATATTTAAGGTATAGCAAAGGTCAATGGTACACGTAAGGGAGGTAGAGAAAAGGCAAAATGAGTTTAGGTTTCTGATTTAACAGTGAGTGGCTGTGATGGCTTTGATGGCTGAAAGATAAGGACTGAGCAGATTCCCACAGATCTGTGAGTTCCAACTGTGCAATCACCTTTTGAAACCATCAACTGCTGCCAACATGGTATTTAGAAATCCCAGAGAACTTTCTTACTCCCCTTCACCCCAGTCTTTCCAAACTCTTTTTGAAATGAAGACAAGTACCAAGGTCCGATCAGGACAGCGGTCAACTCATTTGAGTGAACTTTTTATCCAGTCTCTACTAAATCTCAAGTACTATCTTGACATTGTCTTAAAGCCCCAGATCATTCCATGAGGTCAGAGGGAAGTCTGCACTGAAAACAGAAATAATACCTAGTGACAGCTGGCCCAGGTCTGGATGGCCACACCAATACTCTCTCTGTCCTTCCCTATTTCTGTAGAAGCCAGACAATCTCCCCAAAAGTGTCAGCAGCAGTCAGGTTTGAGAAGAGGCAAGACAATGCCAGATAAACAGATAAATAATTGTAACTCTTACTGATGTTAAAAACACAATGAACATGTTGGCTTATTGTGTTTTCATTTTTAAAAGACATGTATTTATTTTTTAATGGGCAGGAAAGAGATATGCTGGCCTTTGCCATAAGCATTCAATGGATTGTGTAATTGCAGGTGGGGTTCTTGCCCCCTCCCACCTCATGATAAAAGTTCCAGAGTCGGGGCGCCTGGGTGGCTCAGTCGGTTGAGCGTCCGACTTCGCTCAGGTCACGATCTCACGGTCCGTGAGTTCGAGCCCCGCGTCGGGCTCTGGGCTGATGGCTCAGAGCCTGGAGCCTGCTTCTGATTCTGTGTCTCCCTCTCTCTTTGTCCCTCCCCCCTTCATGCTCTGTCTCTCTCTGTCTCAAAAATAAATAAAAACGTTAAAAAAAAAAAAAAAAGGTTCCAGAGTCATCCATACGCTATTGATCTGTAATCCCAGCTCAGGGAGAGCAGGGAGAGCTTGGTGCTCCCACATAAAGATAAAATTGAGTCAGAAAAAAAAAAAATCCCAAATCCTTCACGTACTTCTGATCCTCACTGTTTACTTTCTCTTTTGCTTCTGTCAACATTTGTGCTGAAGAATTTTTACAGGTAAATAAAAAGAAGCAATCGGAAGTGGTAAGTAAGTGTGCTTCTTTAATACATGTCGACATGACAGAGGTTATTCTCTGGGGATTTTGCCGAGATGAAATTATAAGCGAACTTACTACTTATTTGGGAGGAGAGAAGACGCAAGCAGAACACGAGCCACAAAAGAAGGCTGGGTTGTTCGGTTGGTTTCTATGATTGCATTTTAGTTTTCAGCTCCCAATACTCATCCTCAGCCCTAGAGACAATTACACGACTCTTCTTGAGAAAGACAGAAGTGAGACCTAGGAATGTCCACTTCTTTTGTCTTAAGAAAGGCAGACCTTCGTATGCAGTGCTGCATTTGGAGGTGTCTGGAGTCTTGAAAGCTTCGCTACCCTATGTTCTCCTACAAATGGACCCTGAGACCTTGTTTGGAGGTTCTAGCAGGGGTGCGCAGCTCCTGGTATACCCTTGACCAATGAATGGTCCTCCTCTAGGGGAAAGTCGTCCTGTGTGACCAGGTGTGCAGCTTCGGGAGGGACGCACAAGGAGCAGTAAGGGAGGAAGGGGACACTTGGCTATTCAGCCAGATCAGCCGAATCAACCCTGGTCATCAATGGGGTGACAGATGTTGTAGCCAGATCACCTTCAGATCCTAAGAATACTCACTTTAATGTCTGCACTTGTACAATAGCTGGACACACGTCGCCCATAGAGAGTAGAGCGCAGTCACCACCAGCTGTACTCACATGAAGAGGAGACTTGACATTGCCTAGTATCCATCTCCTTCTTCTTACCACCAGCGTAAAGTCTTCAGGATCTGAATCTACCAACCCCTAAGTAACCTTGGAGTTGAAGTTTATCAACTTGGGAGAAAGGGTTCCATTCCAAAACCCAACCAAGGGATATTACATATCCTCACGATCTTTACATGCAGTTCCAAATGCAACATTGTAAGAAATGACTTGTTTCGATGATCAGACTATCATCGGACTCGTGCCTTTACCTGGCATTTAATGACTTCTGACACTACACTACCTCTTGCACTTGTTCACTAAGAAACAAAGTAAAATGCCCCCTGCTCTAGCAGGATAACCCATACTGGGAGAAACACATGTACATCAATGAAGACTCCAAGATGTGAGCTGAGAATCACTACAGGTAAGATATAAGCAAATACTATGGGAGTGTGGAGAAGCACTTGATGTTGTAAAACTGGGGGGGACCACAAAAGGTATTGAACCTTTTCAATTATACCCATAGACTTAAGTGATTTCAAAGATTGGAAAGAAGGCATTCCCGATTTGAGATTGGTGACAGCACGTTTCAGGTGTGCAAAAGCACTTTGAGTGTTAGGACATTACAGGTGTGTCTGTTGGTATGCTGGTGAATTTTATGTGTCAACCTGACTAATCCACCGTGCCCAGATTTTGTTCCAATTCCATGTTGATAAAGGCATATTTCAGATGAGATTAACAGTTATCAGTAGGCTTTGATTCCAGCAGATTACCCTTCATCATATGGGTGGGGCTCATTCCATCAGTTGGAGGTCTTAAGGGAAGAAGAACAGAGATCCCCTAAGGAAGAGGGAATTCTGCCTTTAGACTGCCCTCAGAGTCCAGCTGTGAGATCAGCTCTTCTCTGACTCTCCACTTCCAATCCTACCATGCAGATTCTGTATTTACCAGCCTCCACAACTGCATGAGCCAATTCCTAAAAATCTCCTCTCTCCCTCTCTCTCCCCCGCTCTCCACCATCTCCTTCTCTCCCGCCTCCCCACCCCCTAACTGCATCTATTTCTATATCTGCTCTGCTTCTCTGGAGGACTAATAGAGTGAGAAAGTTTCAAGTGAAAACGAGAAAATTGTGGAGGAGGAACGTGACAGTATGCTAAGGCTCTATCATGTGTTGCCCGAGATTCTAGTATACGGAGCCTACTCTTTATTATTTGTCATAGTAAAGCCACTCAGATTTTTTAAGTAGAGGATTCGGGGTGATGCATCATCAATATTGCTACTATAAAGGGTGATTCCGAAGCTTTGTTAGCTAGGAAGAGTAGTAACAGTTTGGCTGTTGATACATTGTTAGTAATGGTGGGGTTGGTTGGAGACCCCGAAAAGAATATTTGCAATTGTGGCACAGTCATTTCCGAAGTGAGAGGCCTCGAGTAATACTGTGCAGATCACAATCATTTAATGGCAGCACATCAGCGGAATTTAGGATTTTGGATGACGCAGAAGGGACAAACTGTGAAGGTATTACTGATTTCCATTCCCACTATTGGAGTCCATGTGTTTGCCACCTGGACTGTTCCAACTCACCCAGTAGCAGGAACTCGGCATCCTGAAATTTCCGTCTAGATATTTCTCACCTGAACCTAAAAACCAGTTAGAACAAGCTGTAGCTTCTACCTTTCTGCATTCTTTTTTTTTTCTTCTATTTTTCGGCGATTCAACTTCTTCACTTTCAAATTCTTGCTCAAAAGCCCCCCTGGAGAAGCCAGATGTACTACTGCCTCGCTTCAACAACCTCACAGGTGTGTGTGTCAAGAATGTTACCTGGGGATGCTCTCCACTTAGAATTCTTTAGGAGAACCAAAGTGACATGAAGGCACAAGCAGGGTCAGGAGAGACCCCTTCCTCAGTCATTACCCCCACCCCGATCATTGGAGGACACAAGAGAAGAATTTCAAAAAATCCCTCAGAGGGCGCCTGGGTGGCTCAGTTGGCTAAGAGTCCGACATCAGCTCAGGTCATGATGTCACGGTTCATGAGTTTGAGCCCCGCGTCGGGATCTCTGCTCCCAGCTCAGAGCACGTTGGATCCTCTGTCCTCCTCTCCTTCTGCCCTTCTCTTGCTTGTTCTCTCTCTCTGTCAAGAATAAATAAACATTGAAGAAAAAAAGTCCTTTGTGAAAAGATTTGTCAACCTCTCTTACTCTTATCTGTCTTTAAGATGTTCAACACTATCCTTTATAGTTTCTTGTGATAGAGCTCTCTTCATTAAAGTTATTCCCATTAGAGTTTGAATGATAAACATTCTCTTTCTGTTCATCCAGTAGCTGCTTTCTAATTTTTGAGTGACATACTGAAAAAAAATTTTTATCAGCATATAGATAAAAATCGCACTTCTGTCCTAAAAGAATAAACAAATATGCATTCAGGCATTTTTAAACAAAGATTATTCATGGAAGACATTTTAACATGATATAGAAAAAAAAAAACAAAGGAAAGAACTTAAATTTGTAACAGTAGCAGAGTTTTCTGAACAAAATATATGCTCCAATTAAATTGAAAAGGTAATTAAATGCTTCTACACTTTTATGATGGATAATCATACATTATGATAATAATTTTCTAAAATAATGGGGTGGAAAATCATTTCCAAGAAATATTTAGTGGGAAATGCAGGACACAAAATGGTACATGTTATTTAATTACAAATATGCACATATGTATTTTCATATACTTCATGGGAAATTAAATATTTCCTTCTATTATAAGTAAAAAGGTTGAACTAAATATACCAAATGAAGTAATGATGATCTCTCTTTGGTGAGATATTTTTTTTTTGTTTGCCTAGCTTTCAGCTTTGCACATTGATCACATAATACTTTTACAGTCAGAAAAACACAACGAATGCAATTTTAGGAAAGGCCAAGTTAAGAGACATAGTGGAAGGGTAGTTATTCTGAGTGATTGTCCTTATTACATTAATATAAGAATCATTTGACCAAAAAATGGATAGTACATGTTTACTAGTTTGCACATTACTCATGAATCTCCTTCTTTGTGGTGTCTCTACTAAGGATTCAAGATATACCAAACAAGTTCAACCATCATTATGCCATGAGAGACTCAGTGGACCACGGTGGAGTCAGGCAGGTGTATGCTAAAACTGTACCTGGTGTTGCCACTGACATTATCAATGAGCTTGACAAGACTTGTACCCTCTCTGCATCTCAGTTTTTTCGTCTTTGAAACAGAGAAGTAATACTGACCTTGTAAACATTTTGAAAAAAAGTAAAATATAAAACAGTAAATATAAAGAGAACAGCTCATTATCTAGCACATAGTTTCAATTAATGGTGGTGTGAAAAGTAGTTGATGTCAATATTCTTTCTTCTATAAAATTAACTTGCTATTAGGAAGCCATTCTGCAAGAAAGGGGAGGTAAAATTTCAGGTAAAAATCATAATGATCATCATCAAAATATCAATAGAGATAATGTTAACTTCAGTCAATAATAAAATAATTATTTTAGGGGATGATATCTGAGACAAAAAATATAAACACTCAAATGTTTTTCCATATTGAGATGCTGTGCATACAACACAGGGGGTCAGAATTTTTGCTTGGCACAGGAGATTAATAATAATAACAACAACATGGGGTACCTGGGTGGCTCAGTCAGTTGGGTGTCCGACTTCGTCTCAGGTCATGATCTCACAGCTCGTGGGTTCGAGCCCCGTGTCGGGCTCTGTCCTGACAGCTCAGAGCCTGGAGCCTGCTTCGGACTCTGTGTCTCCCTCTCTCTTCCCCTCCCCTGCTCACATTCTGTATCTCATTCTCTGTATCAAAATTAAATAAACATAAAAATTTTTTTAAAAATAAATAATAACAACAAAAATAATAATAAATGGAACCAGATGCTTACAAGTAAATAAACCTCTGATAGAGCACCTGGCTGGCTGAATTGGTTCAACTTCTGACTCTGGATTTTGGCCCAGGTCATGATCCCAGGACTGTCGGATCAAGCCCTGCCTTTGGCTCTACACTGAGTGTGGAGTCTGCATAAGAATCTCTCTCTCTCTCCCTCTCTCTCTCTCCCTTAGCCTCTCCCCACTGCTCACACAGTCTGTCCCTAAATTAAAAATAAATAATTAATTAATTAAATATTCTCTGATATTGGTAATTTATTTGGATAAATAATTAAGTTACATATGCCTAAAAAAAATACAAGATTTTATTTTTTTACTTTTTTTTTTAACTTTAGTTTTAGAGAGGGCCAGCAGGGGGAGAAGGGCAGAGGGAGAGAAAGAAAGAGAGAAAGAGAGAGAGAGAAGAAGAATCTTAAGCAGGCTCCACACTCAGCATGGAGCCCCACATGGGGCTTGATCCTATGACCCTGGGATCATGACCTGAGCCAAAACCAAGAGTCAGGCACTCAACCGACTGAGCTGCCCAGGCGCCCCAAGAATGAAAACTTGTAAAATATTAGTAATTCAAATCTCATGCAATGAAATGAAAATAAAACACAAGTGTGACCACTAATCAGAAACTATTTCACGAGAATGCCCAAAGGTGGTCAATGGTTCCAACATTATACTGTGCATTACCATGTGTCGGGAGGCAAGAAGCATCAGGTGTTAGGTCATTGCCCGGTGGGCATGGGGTGTAGCTGGAGCTAAGGCGAAAAGAGAGAAAGTATTGGTTGCTCAATCTTTGTGATTCTATCTATGCTCATATTAATTAATGTCTTATCAAGTAGTAACAGACTATAATTATTTCTGTTATCTCTTATTTTCTACCAGCACCATTAAATAATTATTTTAGAAAATGACATCCAAGACAAAAAATATAAACACTCAAAAAAATGATTTTCAAAGCAATGAAATAAATAATGTGCACATAAGGGAATAAGGAAACATTTATTTAAAACACTGTGTCACAATACAAAAACTAGACCTTAATCTCCGTTTTGCAAATAGGAAGCTGAGTTTCAGAGAAAGAGAATCTGTTCAAAGTTCTGCAGCTACTTGGTGGCAGAGAGAGAATTCTAACCCTCATTACAAAGTGTACTTATACTAAAGTGTAAATTGCCCAGATCCTGCTATGTGTATTGCTGACAGTTGTGGACAACACAGCTTTGCATTTACAAACACATGTGAGTGGATAAGCAGACGTATTTAGCAGTGTCCTAATCGGTTGAACCTGCCTTGCAAAATGTTAACATGCCCCTAAACATCTTTGGTCTTGGTTTTATTAAGTATCTCAGAAATTACATTGCAAAAAAAGCTAAAGTATCTCCAAACCCAATTAAACAATGGCAGCCATTTCCTTATCCATATAATCTTCTTAAACTTTTCCATGCGTAAAGCAAATTCGCACAGAATATCAAGAGTAGATAATATTTTGCAAATAATAATTTCCAGCCTTTTGGGATTTCCTTAGAATCCAGTGAATCATCCACAGTCACACACAGGGACAATCTGTGCTTTCTACGGGCATATTAACATTGCATGAATAGAACCAAGAGTTCTATTGGATACATCCAATTTTTTCTTTCTGGATGATGGAAATTATTTCACGAGAAAAATTGAAAAGGGAAGTGAATGATAGCTTTTAAAATCCACACTGAAGGTACGTCCAATTGTTTCACTCCTAATTATATATTTGAGCTCAGTGAAAAAATATATAAATATAAATGTAAATATATATATATATATATATATATATATATATATATGATTCTTCTCAGATTCCTTGGTATTGGTATTTTCCTTATGCCCATACCCCTGCCTCTCATCTTCCTGAAACACAAATGTGATAATGTGAAGAGATTATATAGATCTTTTCTTTCAAGAGAAAGTAATAACATAGGCCACAATTATTTGGGTTTTATCTTACTTAAAGAATAGCACAGTGGTAAGAAGCATGGCTTCTGGAGTCAAATTGTCTGTTTGAATACTGTTCTGCAATTTACCAGCTAGGGAACCTCAGGCAGGTTATTTATTCCCTTGTTTCTTTAGTTTTTCTGGTCTGTGAAATGGTGATAAAATGCTGTGAGGATCAAAAGTCAACATTGTATATGTTTAAACACTTGGACTTTCATCTTGGACCATGACAATGCATTTGATGTCATATCAACACCCTTGCTGAGAGCAGCTATAAAAAGCTGGATAAAATTAATTTAAAAACCATTGGAATGTGTCAGAAAGCAATAAAGGCCGTCAGGGCTCGAGACGCCAAGATCCCAAATAGAAGGGAGACCCACTGAGGTGAAAAAGACCTTCTACACAGCTTTTAGCACTTAGGGGTTTGCTGGTTCTCAGCACAGAACACAGAAAGCGGGAAGAAAGGATGTCCTGTGGTGTGCAGTCATCTCTTTGGGCTGGGGAGGTGAGGACTGCTGTTCAGAGCTATCCACGTGGCCAGGGCACAAGAGGCCAAGATGACAGCAGAATGGGAAACCCACAGAGAAGTGAGCAGCTATTCTAAAATCAATTCAGACTTGAATATTTGAAAACTCCTAAGATGACATGTAAAAAGAAATGAAAAAAATATATATATATATAGAAGAGATGCTCAGAAAAGAAGCAGAAAGCTAAATAAACATCTAAGCCAAATTTCGACAGTCTGATGATGCTAGGAAAATGAAAATTCCAGTTTAGGGCTGCCAGGGAGGGGAGGGAGTTCAGGATTTTAACTGAAACTTCTAGAAGACTGTACTCTCAGAGTATGGACAAACCAGAAATAGCAAGCTTCAACTACGTCATGTTTTTTTGCCACACTCTATTTGAATATTAGGAAAAGTGTGTCCCTTGAGGGAGAACACCTACAAGTTTTCACATAGAGTGTTCAAGATTCAATTTTAAAAAAATAACGGTCATGCCAAAAAATAGAAACAAAAAGCTGAACGCTAATAAAAAAACATATAGACGTAGAAACAGCATTGAAGGTGATCCACACATTGTGAATATCAGATATAAACTTTCAAATATTGGTAAGTAATGCTTTCAAAAGTAGATGAATTTGGAGAATTTTGCTTCAAAGCTGAAAATTCTTTTTGAAAGTGGAATTTCTGTAACTAAAGAATTCGATAGCGAAGTAAGAATTCCACTGATAGTCTTAATAAGAGAAGAGGTAGGACTAGAGAGAGAATTAGCAAAATGGAGAACACACAGATGTCTGAGTTTACTGGGCTTGCCATAATAAAATCCCACACATGGTGGGGAGTAAACAACACATTTATTTTTTCATGGTTCTGGAGCTACAAGTCCACTGCCAAGGTGTCAGAAGGTTTTTTTCTCCTCTGGCTCTTTCTCCTTGGTTTACTGATGGTCACCTTCTTGTTATGGACCCACGGACCTATGCCCTGTGTGTGCACGCCCCAATGGGGCCTCTTTGTGTGTCCAAATGTCCTCTTCTTACAAGGACATGTGTCAGATTAGCTGAGGGCCCACCCTAATGGTCTCATTTTAACTTAATCACTTCTCAAAAGACCCTACAGCCGGATATAGTCATGTGCCGAGGTTACAGGGTTATGGCTTCAACATATGAATTTTGAGGGCACACAACTCAGCACATAACAATAGATTAATAGCAAATATCTAGGTTGAAGTAAAAAGAAACCAAACAAGGTAAAAAAAAAAAGAATAAATAAATAAAAGAAGCATAAGAGACCCATGGGGCGTGGTGAAAGGCAGCCACTCTTAAAACAAGGCCTCGAGGAAAAGGTGGGAGAGTTGTGGCAGGAGCAGCATCTGATGACATCATGACTAATGCAACTTTGAAACTTATCAAAGATATGATGCTGCTGTTACATGAATTTCTAAACTGTTCCAGCAAGATAAATTCAAAGCAAACACCTCTGGCTGTATCACAGGAAAACCGCTCAAAATTAAAGAAAAAGAGAACGTTGTAAAAGCAGTCAAGGTGAGCGTGTGTGTGCGCGTGCACACACGCACATGCACACATCCACATGATACATTCACAGGAATAACAGCAAGAGTAGAAGCTAAGTTTTCCACACAAAAGGTATAAGCCAGAAGAATATGGCATACCAAAATGTATACCAAAGTTGTTATGAAGTGTGTATTCTGTTTTTAGCTTCTGAAAGATGTTATAAAATACTGGGAGGTTTATTAAATTGACTGTAGATATTATGGTACATAATGGATAGATTATAGATAGATAAAGGATAGATAGATAGATGATAGATATATAGATGATAGATAGATAGATAGATAGATAGATAGATAAGAGATAGCATAAGAGATAGAGATAGAGATGATAGAGATAGAGAGAGAGAGAGAGGGAGAGAGAGAGAGAGAGAGAGATAGAGATGGGGGGAAATTGATACATGCATAGATACATGGAGAGTAGGATGTCACCAAGTGGTGGTATTTTATGGACAAAAGAGATCTTTAACAGGTGAAATAATATACACTCTAATTGTCACACTTGAACAAAAGAGAAGATCCTATATTTGTATAAAAGTTATGAACAATTATTTTAAGAATGCCAAAAGACATTCAAGAAAAGAGCACTTAGTAGTTTGAAAATAGGAAACCCTTTTCTTAACATCAGAAAGAGTACTTTCAAAAACACACAGGAAATGTCACACTTAGGGGGTGAAATACCAAATTTTTATCCTGAGAAAGGAAAGAGAAACTGGAGTCTACTCTGACCCCTTCTATTATAATTTATACTACTAAGAGAAATAAATAAATGATGTAACCTTTGGAAAGGAGGAACAAAAAACCCAATTATTCCCAGAACCCGTGATTGGATATAACATAGACATACAAAATAATCTACCCATTAACCATTAGAATAAGTTAATTTGGAAACACACTGGCCACAGGGTCAGTATACAAAAACCAAAAACGTTATTATTGTAGATTGGACACATATGATTAAAATTCCAAAGAAAAATTCCATTTACAGTAACATTTAAATATACATCAAATAACTGTAAGTAAATATAATGAGATATATGTGAGATCTCTATGCCAGAACATATAAAACATTAGTGAATGTTCTGGTAGAACTGAATAAATTCTTTCCAGAGCAACAACCTTACAGATAACAAACAAATGCTGGGGAGGTGAGTCTGAAATCACATGAATGGAACAAACACAGATTTTAAGTGGGAGACATCAGGTACAAAAGCACAGCATGACATCAGTTTCCTGTATTTTAAAGGACTTTAGCTGGGCGCAGGCTACAATCAGCAACAAGCAGAACAACCATGGAGGACGAGAGGACCGTGTTTTGGTCTCTCTTTGCTTTAAAGCCATTATACGACATTCACTTTTAGAATCACCATGTCCTGCCGATGAATCAGGCATTTTATCATCATGAAATGCCTTCCCCCCAACCCCCGGCAGTACTCATTTTGTTGAAAACGACCTTGGCTTATATTATTACAGCATCCTTTGGGGAAGTGTGACAAGGAGGGGTCATGAGGGGGTGTCTGGGTTGCTGGAATCTTCTGTTTCATGATCTGGCCACCAGTCACATGCAGGTGTTCCATATGAAAATGCATCAAGCTATACCCTTATAAGCATGCATTTTGGGGGGCCTCTGGGTTACTCAGTAGGGTAAGCGTCCAACCTTTGGTTTCTGCTCGGGTCATGATCTCACAGTTGGCGAGTTCGAACTCTGCATCAGGCTCTGTGCTGGCAGTGCAGATCTTACTTGGGATTCTCTCTCTCTCCCTCTTTCTTTGTCCCTCCCCTGCTCATGGTCTCTCTCTCTCTCTCAAAATAAATAAATAAAATTCAAAACAAATAAAATAACTTTAAAAACATGCACTTTTCTGTATGCATTTTTATGTTTCAATAATGTTTGTAAAATGTTTCTAGTTAGACAAATAGTTTTTTGAAAGTGCTTAGAGTTGGAAATGGCAGAACCCATAGAATAATAGATCCACTGAATTTTGAATGCCGTGGTTGCCTTAGAGAACCCACAGTTCCAGGGCCTCATCTTGTGGCCAAAGTAGATAAGGCCCAGGAGGAAGCAGGGCTGTGTATAGGACAGAGCCTGGAGCCCAGGTCCCCCACCCAGGCTAGAGTTCACAGTATTTTGTTGTTGGTCATCCCTGCCATCCATATCTTCCAATTACCCCAGCACTCCTGGAGGGTGTGAAAGGAAGTAGCTCATGTATCTTTTGGTTTTGGATAAAGTAGGCAACAGAGAACAAAGCTTCTCTCCTTCATTTGTCCTCTGAGTTAGCAATGGCCTCAATTACGTCCTTGTTCTGTTTTCAGAAGGGTTTTCTGTGAAGTCAGTCTCTCCTAGGCAGAGCGGATTTGCACGGTCAGGAAAGCACTGAGCATGAAGGAGGGGTTGAAGATCTTCTCAAGTAAAAAAACACATTGATGACATAAAATTCTTGGGGCGCCTGGGTGGCGCAGTCGGTTAAGCGTCCGACTTCAGCCAGGTCACGATCTCGCGGTCCGTGAGTTCGAGCCCCGCGTCAGGCTCTGAGCTGATGGCTCAGAGCTTGGAGCCTGTTTCAGATTCTGTGTCTCCCTCTCTCTCTGCCCCTCCCCCGTTCATGCTCTGTCTCTCTCTGTCCCAAAAATAAATAAACGTTGAAAAAAAAATTAAAAAAAAAAATTCTTACTGACAAAGACTGAAGAATAATCTCTAAAGAGTCTGCCAACTCTGGTGGTATTTGCTGGGTCATGAGTTAGAGAATAGGCACAGAAACCTTTGCAAAACACAACACGGAGGCACCTGGGTAGTTCAGTCGGTTGAACATCCAACTCTTGATCTTGGCTCAGGTCATGATCTCATGGTTTGTGAGTTTGAGCCCCATGTCTAGCCCCACATCAGGCTCTGCACTGATAGTGTGAAACCTGCTTGGGATTCTCTCTCCTCCCTCTCTCTCTCTGCCCCTCCCCACTCATGTGCACATGCTCTCTCTCAAAATACATTAATAAACTTAAAAAAAAAGAAAAAGACAAGATTAAATTTAGGAAAGAACACTCAGGACTGAAACATCAGGGTGCTGAGAGAGGAGGCAGGATGGTTAAGGTTTTAGAGGTGGAACCTCATCACCGGACCTTTGCGGTTTTTCAATGGGTTTTAATAATCATCATTCTCAAAAGTAAAGAGATGATGGTGAATGTCTTAGTGTTTTCAGGCTGCTATAACAAAGTACCACAGACGGGATAGATTATAAACAACAGAAATTTATTTCTTATGGTTCTGGAGAAAGTACAAAATCAAGGTACCAGCATAGTTGGGGCTCTGGTGAAGGTCTTCTTCCGGGTTTTAGAGTGCTGGCTTCTCACAGTAGCCCCGAATGGTGGAAGGGATCTCTGTGGGGTCCCTTTTATCAGGCACTAATCCCATTCATGAGAGCTCCACCCTCAAGACTGAAGAACTTCCCAAAGACCCCAGGTTCTAATATCACCATCTTTGGGGATTAGCACTTTCAACATATGAATTTGGGGGTGGAGAAAACAAACATTCAGTCCATAGAAATTGATATTTTTGTGCAAGTCAGACACTTAGCATTTGGTGTGTGATCACTATGTTAGGTAGTTAGGTTAGGAAAATGGATGAAGCATCAACCAGAACTTCTGGGCAACTATTCGTTTACCCAGTGGGTCGGATTGAATTTTGGCATCGATTGTGACACCAGCTGCTCCCTTCGGAGCCAGGAGGGGCAGCTGCTCGCATAGCACCACCTCAGCTCTCTCCCAAAGCCGCAGCGTTTCCGTGGGTGGCTACTATGGGGACAGGGCTAACAATAACTGCAGTCTGGCCATCAACTTTGGCAAATGCTTTTCCAACACCATCTCCAGAGCAGAGGGTGTCAGGCATTGATATTAAATACACGGAGCCTGAGACGAAAGTTCACAAAGCAGGGATCACAACAGTTCTGGGTGAGAAAATGAAAGTTAGTCATCGGGCAAGGGAGAACACGATCTCAGGACACGGCCGCGATCGAAGCCAGTGGATGTCCAAATCACAACACTAAAATTCAGTGCCAGCTTTGTAATCTGAGGAAAGATAAAGCTAGCACAGGTGAGCAGCTGAGGCAACAGTGGAAAACTGTCTTAACTGTTAGTGCCTGAAAAAATGATTTCTTTTGTAAAGAAATAGCCAGTAGCTCGATGTCAGAAGCAGGCAGCAAGACAGTGTCGGCGATTAGCCTCAAGGTCCCGCTGCGCCCTACAAACCCAACCCCACTCACCATCTGTCTCAGTTGCTAAAAGACCATGGACTGGAGGGCTTAAACAACAACCACTTATTTTCTCACCATTCTGGAGGTGGGAAAGTCCAAAAGCAAGCTTCTGGCAGGGTTCCGTCTCTGGTGAAACCTCTCTTCCAGGTTCACGTGGCTATTTTCTCTCTTCCGGGTTCACCTTCTCATTCTCTCAATGGTGGAGAGACAGCTCTGATGTTACTTCCTCTTCTTATCAGGACACCAGTGCTGTAAGATCAGGGCTTTGCCCTTCTGACCTCATTTAACCTCAATCACCTCCTGCAAGGCCCCATCGCCAATATATTCATGTGGCTGGGGGTTAGGGCTTCAACATGTGAATTTGGCGGAACATGATTCAATCCATAGCATCATCTAACCCCTAAGAAGTATTTCTGTAAACCAGTGCCACCACACCTGTAAAAGCAACTTCCTGCACCGCATTTCTCTTTGCCTGAAAAGAAGCTAGAGTGAATGCCAATTCTACAGGGATACCACCATAGCGACCAAGGGAAGCGTAAATCAGAAGGCTCTCCGAATCCATCTCAGGCAGAGTCTGGGTGTCCGTTTTTCACGTGTTGTTGTTGTCGTTGTGCTGCGAAGCGCATCAGGGACTTCTGATGGAGGTGGTCCATGGATCGTATTTTGAGAAGAGATTCGTTAAATATGTTGAAAGTCTGAGATCCGTCCATGTCAAAAGGCATTTTGGTAAGGCCCATTTGTCCACAGTAAGTACAAGAAAGTGAACCTTCTCTACGAATGGTTTAGGGTAAGCTTTCTGTGTGGGCAGTAGGCTGGAACCAAGAGGATTTGATTGGCTTAACAGGTAACATCATGAACAGTGCAAATGAATGACATGAAGTGTATGTGGCATGTTGGCCTTCAGCTTGAATCAAGCCTCTGATTTTCGATGGGTGGAAATTCTTAAACAAAGGTCAAGGAATACCCTCCTTACTGCATCTCCCAGACTCCCTTGATAGCCAGGTTCTGGTTTCGCTTGCCAGTGGAAGGAACCGGCAGGACCTTAGAAGAGGGAGAAAGGAACAAAGATGGCGGTGCTTCTGGGAGTACAAGAGGTGTGTGGGCTGCTGAGTTTCTGTGCAGCTGCACCGGCACCATTTCAGGGCCGTGGCGACAGCAGTGACATTGCCTCCAGAAGATCAGGGGTTAAAGAGAACTAAGCTCTCACCAGGGATGGCATTGGCTCCCACCTCTCTGGATGAGATCCTCTTCTCCTGGGCTCCTCTAGAAGCCTCTCTGCCTCATGCATTCCCCCCAGCCCTTCTGACACCCGAGTGAGTGATTCCCTGCATTGCACCCCTCCCTGCTTGAAACACAGAGTGGTTCCCTGTTCCCCCGGGAACTGAGTGCTCCAGCTGGTAAATCATTAAACTCGAATTTTCTCAGCCACCCACTATATGTTTCAGAAAACCCAGGAGATCAAAAGGGATATATAGGAAAAAATCTTATTCTCCTTTTTTTGTTTTTTTTTAATTTATTTTTGAGAGAGAGACAGAGTACGAGTTGGGGGAGGGGCAGAGAGAAAGGGAGACACAGAACCCGAAGCAGGCTCCAGGCTCTGAGCTGTCAGCACAGAACCCAACACTGGGCTTGAACAGGTTAACCACGACATCATGACCTAAGCCAAAGTCCTACTCTTAACCAACTGAGCCACCCAGGTGCCCGTCTTCTTCTCTGTAAAAGAATCGGGGTGCCTGGGTGGCTCAGTTGATTAAGCATCTGACTTCGGCTCAGGTCATGATCTCACGGTTCGTGGGTTCGAGCCCGTGTCAGGCTCTGTGCTGACAGCTCAGAGCCTAAAGCCTGCTTCAGATTCTGTGTCTCCCTCTCTATGCCATTCCCCTGCTCACGGTATGTCCCTCTCCGTCTGTCAATAACAAATAAACATTAAAAAAAATGAAATGAAATGAAATGAAATGAAATGAAATGAAATGAAATGAAATGAAATAAAATAAAATAAAATAAAATAAAATAAAATAAAATAAAATAAAATAAAATAATGTCATGCAGGGGCGCCTGGGTGGCTCAGTCGGTTAAGCGTCCTACTTCCGCTCAGGTCATGATCTCACAGTTCGTGGGTTCGAGCCCCGCGTCAGGCTCTGTGCTGACAGCTCAGAGCCTGGAGCCTGCTTGGGATTCTGTGTCTCCTTCTCTCTCTGCCCCTCCCCTGTTCATGTTCCGTCACTTTCTGTCTCAAAAATAAATAAAAAATTTTTCAAAATTTTTTAAAAAGAATAATGTCATGCAGTCATCATTTTGTTGCTCATAAATTACTTTCCACAGGTGGTTTAATTCAATCCTCATGTTAATACTGGGGTTTAATTATTTTCAAATCACTATTTGCTGCATTGATAATAGAGAGGTAAATTATTTGTCCTGGGTCATATAAGAAATGGCAGAAACACAACTTGAACTCTGATCTTTCGACTCCAAGGACAGAGCCATTTGTCTTAAAATTCCATCACTGTTTTAAAAGTAATGACTTAAAAAAGCTAATTCTTGAGGTCACTTGGGTGACTCAGTGGGTTAAGCATCCAACTCCTGACTTCGACTCAGGTCACGATCTTGCAGTTCATGAGTTTGAGCCCCACATCAGGCTCCGCTCTGTCAGCACAGAGCCCACTTGAGATTCTCTGTCTCCTCTCTCTCTGCCCCTCCTCACTCGTGCTCCCTCTCTCTCTCCTCCTCTCTCTCTCTCTTTCTCAAAAATAAAGAAACATGGTTCTCTACACGTGGTTACAGCAGTTTATTGTTTGGGTATTTTCAAGAGCAAATTCTTTCTCTGGGTTTTATTAGCACTTTCTTAAGATAGCTGAGAGTAAATATGACAAAAAAATACAAGAGATTTCCTTCTAACCATCAAATTCTTATGCTTCCTCGACTCTAGTCAGTGATTCTTAATCGTTCATCTCAGTGATGTGTTGCTGGGGAAGATACAAAATTTTAATTATTTGGGATAATGAGAGACAGCATGTGGCCTCTACAGATAGTGTCCCAAGCTTGCAGAATTTTTTTACACAAGATCACACTTATGCTTTGTGACAGGTTACACCATTTCCCAAGATGATGCACCATCTGGCTGAGGGGGGAAATCAAGTATGGGGTCTGTTGTTGTTTAAATATGATGCTGTTTTCAAGCTGAGATTCAATAAATATGTACCAGGCCATACAAGAGACTCACAGGCTTTTTGTATTCCAATCTTTATTTAGATCTGTCGCAATGCCATGGAAAGAAGTAAAGATCAGCAAACCACTTATCCTGAAATTACTGAACAGTCCCTTAATTTTTAAACCATAATAATGACGATAGACAAGCTGAAGACATGAAAACTTGGAGGAAATTTTTTCTCGGTTTTGGTTTTAGTCAATAGAACTTTATGAGATTACTGGTATAATATTAAGACATGTAAAAAGACATATTAAAATGTTCCCTCATGGGGGTGCCTGGGTGGCTCAGTCGGCTAAGAGACTGACTCTTGACTTCGGCTCAGGTGGTGATCTCAAGGTTTGTGAGTTCAACCCCCGAGTTGGGCTCCATGCCTACAGCACAGAGCCTGCTTGGGATTTTCTCTCTCCCTCTCTCTTTCTGCTCCTCCCTTGCTCTCTCTCTTTTTCTTCTCCAAAACAAATAAACTTTTTTAAAAAAATGTCCCCTCGTGAATTGTTACCCCAGAAGCATCTCTTGTAAATGATTTAGCCAGGTTTCAGTTGTTTTTTATTTTATCTTTTTTTTTTAGTGTTTATATATTTTTGAGAGGTGGGAGCAGAGACAGAGGGAGACACAGGATCCCAAGCAGGCTCTGTGCTGACAGCAGACAGTCTGATGCTAAGCTTGAACCCACGAACTGTAAAAAACCCACAAAGTCAGACACTTAACCGATTGAGCTACCCAAGCATCCCTCAGTTGCTTTTAAGTGGAACCCTGATTTGTGATGGTTTTATTTCCTACCAGAGACAAAATTTGATATCTCTTAGGAAATTTCCTGTTAACAAATAAGATAAAGCAAATGATATTGCAGTTGTTTTAGAAAGGTGTTATTTCTTATTCTTTATTTTTTTTAATCTTCCCTTTCTAATTTCTAAAGACGAAAATAGGTCAAGATAGGTCTTGTTCAAGACAGGTCTTGAAGATATGGAAAGACAAGAAGAAAGGAAAATCCTAGGTAAATAAAATCATCAGGCTGAGATATTTAGTTCATTTTTTTTCTTTAGTACCCAAGCAGATCTCATCCATCATGGACATCTTAGGGGTTTGAAGTCAGTGCATATGGACTTTCGGGAGGCTCATATAATGTTACACTTGCCCCTGGTTGTGGGAAGCCCAAGGAAGGTGGTGCAGCCTAGTAGTTAAAAAGGTGGGCTGAGTAGTCCGGTCATCCAACTAAGTGTAACTGACTCTTGCTCCTGCTTATTCTTTAAGTTTGTGCAAATCACTTGCCTACTGGACCCTTCAGATTTCCTGTTGATTACTTAGGTCAGGGAAGCACTTTATGATATTGGCAGAGACCTGGGAAAGTGCTCAAAGTAGGAGGCTGCCATTGCTAAATGCCGAAGCTAATTTACAAACACTACCACACCAGGAGATTGAGTTCAACAGCTCTCAGTTCTATTCTACCCCCAATGCGGCAGAGGTCATGTATTTAGACCATGTGAGACAGTACAGAGACTTCTAGGTATTAAAATTGTATACAGTGTTCACAGACCTCAAGGCTAAGTTGTCTCATTTTTAAGCACTCTGTCCTTATCATCAAACTGTCTACAGATTTGTCCTTATACACGCCTTCAAGATGGAACTAGCTACAACACAGGCTTCATGCCTCTATCAAGCACTGGTTTTATTTGCATGCAGTTTTTTATGTCCTATTTCACATTAATTGGAGGCTCAGGTAATGGCACATGCACAGTTTAATATTTATGGCTCACTTTGTCCCACTTTACTAAATCCCAAATGTGCCTTTGGCTTCGTTGCAAATATTATCAGTCTTCATCTTTATTTTGTTTCTAAAAACTATTCTTGGGAGTTATTTCTCCTCTTCCTGTTAATTGAGAAAATTTAAGGGCATCGTTTATATTCCAAATATTGAAGTCCACACGCTACTTCTCCTCTCTTTACAAAGCATTTTTAAAGAATAAATATCACTGTAACTGATAAAATTATGTAACCTTGCTATATTATGTATTACTATTTTTCTTACCTAGTTCCCTACTATATGATAACATATTTTATAATTTCCCATATGTATTAGGAAGACAATTCCTCAAAAGTGAATATACAATGAAATAGTCTAGATAATGCTTTTAGCAAACTGGCTGCACCTCGTTATTCAGTAAATTAAAATTAATCAACATGTAATTAAGGTGTCACAGTGAAGTTTAAATGAAAAACTTATGCAAAGAAATAGATTTTCATGGTAGCCCTACACATCTTACTTTCCTCTATTTCTATTTTAGCCATTCTTGGGCTCTATTCAGGGAACTCAGGAAGGACATTGACTCAAGATTGAAGAATAGTTCGTTACTCAGGTCATTCGTCAATGTCATTCAAGGTTATATACAGAGGACGAGACTGATGAGTAATGTGGCGAGACTAACCCTTGACAGAACTTCTAACCTGGAGCCTCTAATAAAGCATGATTCAATTCAGGTCTATAAGTAACATGGGGAACTAGTATGTCCCTTGCTCTGAGCAATAGTAAAATAGAGTGTCACATTTAAGATTTTTAAAATTTTAGGTTTGCTTAATAATGACATTTCATAATGCTAGGTTAATTTGCTGTATTTTCAAATACTAATGTCTACTAATAACACAAATTATGTTGCTACTGGAAACATGTTTTCTTAATAGAATTCAGGGCCCAGGTAGATTAATAATTATGTCTGAAAAATTTTTAGAAAGCACAGATCAACATACCTTTGAATTGATTTTGTATGGGGAAGGCAGGTATGTAGTAAAATACATCTCAGAAAAATCATAAATTTGCCTACACATAATGAAACTTTAAGACTGCAGAAATTAAAAGCATAGCACTTTGTTGGAAATATCTCTGTCACAATTCTTAGAAGATTAGTAATCAAGCAAATCATTGAGAAAAATATTGAAACTCCCACAGAAAAATAGGCAACACGAAAGCAGGATTAACAAGTACCCATGACTACAAATACCTAAAACAAACACAGAAGTGATGTTAAAATTCATTACTAATTAAGTGGTACAGAATAAGAGAATAAGATATTATTTTCGTCTCTCAAATGAGTATTTAATAAAGTGATAATTCTCAATGATGGTGAGGGTGTTATTAATAGACATAGTTCTACATTGTTGGTTAGAACATAAGCCAATATTAATTTGAGAATAAATGGGTATATTAATATCGAACACAGTATATAACAGAATAAAAATATTATGAGGGATAAAGAAGGTCAGTCCATAATGTCAAATGGTTCAGTTCATGAGAAAGGACAATGTTAATCATTTCACCAGTTAATAATAACAGCTTCAAACTACATGAAGTAAAAAACCACTAGAACACCAAGGAGAAATAAACAAATCCACAAATACGGACAAAGATTTCAGTTGTGCTTTCTCAATGTTTGGTAAAACAAGGATACAGAAAATAAGATACAGAATATTTGAACACTATCAACTAACCTTACCTAATTGACATTTTTGGAACAGTCCCACCAAGAACAGCAAAATCCACCTTCTTTTCAAATGCACGTAAAACATTCACCAAGACAGAACATATTCTGAACCATAAGAAGAGTCTCAATAGATTTACAAAGAATACAATTAATGCAAACATGTTTCCTTACCCTGATGAAATTAAAACAAAAATCAATAATAGAAAGATGTGTAAAATTTGGATTTTCTCATTACCACACGGGCTAAGTAAAAAAATTGAAGACTTATTAGAAAGTATCTTGAAATTAGTGAAAATTAAAACACAACACGTCAAGACTGTAGAATGGAACTAGCCACTATGGTAACACTTAGGGGGAAATGTATAGCCCTTAGCCCCATTATTAACAATAACAACAACAACAACAACAACAAAAAGTTCTCAAATCAATAGCCTCAACAATTGCCTTTAAGCAAAGAACAAAGGAAGAGAAAATTGAACACATTTTAAGCAGAGGAAAGGGAATATTAAAGAGCAGAGTGGAAATCAATGAAATAGAAAACCCACAGAGAAATTCTTCTGGAAGCCAAGCTATCCCAGCCTGAGTGGCAGGGCCCGGGCTGTGGACGGATCGGTGACTGCAGGGCGGCCTGCCGAGAAGCTTCTGGTACTCTCGCTTTTAGGCAATTCGGCCTTAAAACTACCTGGGGTATTGTCTGTTGGGGAATTGCCCTCGGCAGGCCCCCTGGGAAAAGAAACATTAGGGAAGAAAATAAGGTTCCGCAAGAAATTGTACGGCCTTACGTTTAGCCCTTGCCATCCCCTATGGAGACTCCTCTACTTACAGGAAGGATAGCCTCATGCATTTGCCAGCAAAGAGGGCCTGTAAAGGAGAGACGTATGGATTTGAAAGCCTCACTCCGGCAACTAAGGAGTGTATCTCTGGGCACAGGTGACTTCAACCCCTAGGCTCACCTGGCCCCCTGGAGGCATTCCAGACGATGACCGAACCTAGTTGGTTAAGCTACAGAATGGTTCCTTGATTCCTAGGTGCATTGTCTCTCTGAGAATGTATGAGGCATGGGTTTCTAAGGCTTTTTCAGCCCCTTTCTGGCACCTCGGACCGAGGCAAACACATGGTTCTTCTGGCCTCATGTGGTTAGGAGGTCATGTCCCTGTAACTCTTCCACTTGAGGTGTTGAGAAGTGGAGGGCCTTTCATGAGAACAGCAAAGCAAATGCTTTGTAGATTATAGATAGATAATGGAATAATGTAAGAAATTAATCAATAATCAAAGGGTATGCAGGAAAGTTAGGGGAAAATCACCATGTTACTTCTTAAAGGTTGTTTATACATAGGAACATTTTCAAAATTAGGTAATGTTAGAAAAACATAGTTGACGTATGTCGCAAGGAAATCATTCGCATATCTAATGACACGTTTACTGCAATAAATTGGCCAGTTCAACACACTGCGGTTGTCTGTGTCCATTTTTATTTTAGTTTTAGTTTTTTTATTTTAGTTTTTTATTTTCTACTTTTTTTATTTTAGTTTTGTTTTATTTTCACCGACGCCGTTCTTCCTTCGGGAACCCCTGGACCTGCCGGCGCTGGACTCTGGCAAAATTCAATGAACCAAATCTTAGATGCTTTGAAAACATCATTAGAATTGATAATCCTCTAACCTCAACGGACCAACAATAAAAGAGAGAAGACACAGTGACCAATGTCAAGAATGAAAGAAGTGGTATTGCTGCAGGTTTTACAAATGTTGAATGGATAGGAAGGAACAGTATGAATAAATTCAACAACTCGGGCAAAAGGGACGAATTCTTCGAAAGGTACAACCTGCTAAAGCTCACTCACAAAAAAAAATAGATAATATGAATAACCTTATAAATATTTAATTTTTTTTTCCTTTTAGTTAAAAACCTTCCCCAATAGAATAATCCAAGCCCTGGTGGAGTCTCATCAAATTTTAAAGAAGCAATAATAGCCGTCTTACAAGATCTGTTTGGGAAAACAAAGGAGAAAGGAACATTGCCCCACTCACTATAAGAGATCTGCAGAACCCTAGCCACAACACAAGAGAGATGCTGTCGACTCTTCCTGGCACCTTAGCTTGATAATGTGAAAAAGTTCTAGGGGAAAGACTGCAAATGGGATGTTTATTGTATAACTAGCAGAAAATTATCTTAACAAGATCTGACTCAGCTGGACAGAGCTCCTATTTGCCTGAGAGTTGGCCATGAAGGTTGGAGTTGCAGACATTATGAACCCTGAGTGACCTTGCAGCGTATGGAAGAGCCAAAAAGATGCCCCTAACCCTGATGACAATGTTATGCTGCACTCCACTCCAGTCCTGTACCACTTTCCTGCGGATTTCTTTGATAGGAGAGACTAAACTCTTACGAGTTTCAGCCATACTGTGTCTGCCGTTATGCACAGCTGAATACAGTTCTTAGCTTAGAGACCCAGCAATTTTATTTCCAGGAAATGATCCTGTAAATACATTTCTACATGTGTGCAACGTGCAAGAGTATGAATTATATTACCATTTATAAATAGGCAAAGTTTTGTTTTTCCGAAGTGCCTAAGTAGCCACCAATAGGAGACTATTTAAATAAATAATAGTATATATTCATGTGATATAATACCAGTTAGCAAGTATGGTGCTGCTTTTCATGATGGCTATATCTTTATGATATATTACTTAGCAAAGAGTATAAAATACAGAGCTGTGTATATAGGAGACTACCATTTGGGGGATATACATTTTTTTAAAATGTCTATTTATTTTGAGAGAGAGAGAGAGAGAGAGAGACATAGCTTGTGTGCATGCAAGCAGGGGAGGGGCAGAAAGAGAGGCAAACAGAGAATCCCAAACTGGCTCCACAGTGTCAGCTCAGAGCCCAATGCAGGGCTCGATCTCAGGAACCGTGAGATCATGACCTGAGCTGAAATCAAGAGTCAGATGCATGACTGACTGACGCACCCAGGCACCCCGGGATACGCACTTAAACAAAAGTGTAAATGCACATATACACAAATGCACACACATGGAAATATATGTACACCCCCAGCAACCCACCCGACAGAGATATACCAGTTAAGTGTTGCGACTCCACACAAATGCACGCACTTTTGTGGATGCTTAGAAGACTTCCGAAAAGATCCTCAAGAGATGGTCAACAATAGTAGCATGAGGGGTTTCTCCGAAGGTTATCTTTCATTATTATGAAACATTTAAAGCTAGATGATTGTGAGAGTTTGGAGGGAATCAAAAGTCATCGTAATGCCAAGAACAAATCACCAATCGCTTCTTTTACAAAACTGGTACTTGTCAACCTTCCTTCTTGATTGAAATAATTAGTCTTCCTGCTCATTGGATTACTATCTTTATCAGCCTCTTGCTTATTATAGGGCAGTTCCAAAATGGTAAGTATAATGCAAATCAATTGAAAAGTAAAGCTAAAGGCTTGTAAATGATGCAAGTTTCCCAAATCGAGGCAAGTAATAATGAGGGCAAATCAGCAACAAGGTCATAAACAATTGAGGATCTAGTGGTTTGATCAATAACCATTGGAAAAAAGAGGGTGGACATGGAAAACACAGTGCTTAAAAGTAAAACAATGTGAACATCAAAAGTTAAAGCATTATCCTACATTAATAAAATCTGCTCGTGATGTTTCATTTTAGGGAGTAAGATGTAAAGTAGAAGATGTCCTGTTATGTTTATGTACAATTTTGAAGTAAAAACTACCCAAAAAAGGAAAAAAAAAACCCACGTGATTCATTTTAAAAAATGATACATTGTTATGACTATATTATATATTCTGGTTAAATACAAGATACAACTTGTATCTAGTTTTCAAACCAAGCCATAATCATCCTTTTTCTTTACGTATCATAAGATTGTCACATGAAAGCACACTCAGCTAAATTTTATGTTTATATAAACAACAAAAAAAATTGAGTATCTTTATGTCCCATATATACGTCTTAGGCAATGTTTACATGGGACATACTGATATTAAAAATATTGTTTGTTGTTTATCCGAGTATCCAACATCGAATTTAGCTGGATGCCCCATGTTTATGTTTGCCAACTCTGGAAGCCTCAATGCAATGAAATCCTAGTTTCCATTTTAATTGGATTTTGTTTGTGTCATTTTTCTAGTACCAATTATTTCAGGAGAATGAGAACTTTCGAAATTGTTTAAAGGCTGGAAGGAAATATCATTATCTTTTTTTTTTTGTACACTCCAGTATTTTCCAATGTTTCTGCAAAGAAGTATCACACCTAGATTCAGAAAAATAGCACTTCAAAGCAAAATAACAAAACAACATGCTAGACTACCCAGAATCGCCTGGAGTCCAAAAGGAATTTGTCCAATTATAAAGGCAAAGTGGTTTTTTTTTTCTTTTTCTTTCTTTCTTTCTTGTTTTTAAGAAAACAGTCAAGGATGGGGGGGTGGGGCCAAAGGCAAATATATTTTTTCTTTCGTTTTATTGAATTTTTGTTACGGTTTCAGGGAGTGTTTGGGTCTGAACTCTATGTAAGCTTAGAAAATGTGTTTCTGTTTTCACACCTTGATAAAGTGAGAAACAGAACTGAACAGATTGATAAAGGGTTACATTTCGGTTGAGTCCAAACATTTCATAAAGGGTAACTTTTGCAGGGACCAGTATATTTTAAAATATGCATGCGAGGGGCGCCTGGGTGGCTCAGTCGGTTGGGCGTCCGACTTCAGCTCAGGTCACGATCTCGCGGTCGGTGAGTTCGAGCCCCGCGTCGGGCTCTGGGCTGATGGCTCAGAGCCTGGAGCCTGCTTCCGATTCTGTGTCTCCCTCTCTCTCTGACCCTCCCCCGTTCATGCTCTGTCTCTCTCTGTCTCAAAAATAAACTTTAAAAAAAAAAAAAATAAATAATAAAAAAATAAAATACGCATGCGAATTAATAAAGACATAGGGAGGAAAACAGCGTTAACTAAAGAACAGGTATTTGTTGGTATCTTCTGTTACCAAGCAGTACTTGCAAATTTACTTCAATGTGAACCATTTTGAAAAAAAGCCCATGGCTTCCTTGAGTGGTTGCGATTTCGCTTATAACAGAAAATGTCATCAAGTAATGTTTGCCGAATCCTTGATGAACGAATAAACGAATGAGCAAATTGCACACAAATGGGTGGGGTGACTACTCCAGTGTTTAGATACCAGTGCCAGTCAATAGCCACTTCCCATTTTATCTGAGTGATGAGATCTCAGTTCAGCACAGTTACGAAAAGGGCAGCATATTTTCAGAAACAAAATCATAAGACATACCCTATTAGAGATGCTTCTTTCTTTTATTTCTCATCTGGAATTGAATATTGAACAACAGTGCCTCAATTACATGCCTGTTAATACAATGAAATCTCTTTGGAAACTTTCCAAGCTGTGCATGTCACAATATCTAGAAGTCGACTTGAAGGTTTCCTTTAAATCATTCTCACGATGGTGTCTCTTATATCACATAATGCTAGATCTACTAAGTTCCTCATTTTGCAGCACAATATATGTAACATTAAGAACCATATAGACAAATAGGTTCCTTCTTGTCAACCTCCCTGGTTTGCATTTTCCCTGCTAGGATGATTTTATTCTGTTATCAACATCATTAATTGTGTTGATGCCCATGGCTGGTATAACACAGCTGGTACTAAAGAGATTTGCAGAACTGAAGTGGAAAAAGTATTTTTGAAGCGGAGAGAGTACTTGACGACGCGAGAGCAAACTCAAGGATGTTTTTTGTGAACTCATATTATTTTTACCGACTTTCCACAATGGAATCTTTCATTTGTCTTGCACTCTCTCCCATTAAGGCTGAGTCTAGTAATTTGAGCTACAAGATCTATTTTCTTGTTATATTTTAGCGAGCAACCGTTATGTCAGAAATAAACTAGAAGAAAATGAAAACATATCTCCCTGCATCATAATTGACATTTCTCCTGTTTAGGTAGTGATTAATTGAATGTTAAATGGGAAAGGTTTTGTTGATCTTTCTTCAAGGATTTTTAAATCATTTGTATACTGAGTTTGGGTTTTGCTATTAAAATGTCATAGGGAAGGAATAATTTGTCCCTGCGTTCTAATAGTAGCATTTTTTTTCTGTTTTGCTGAATATTTCCTATCGCCTCTTAAAAATATAACATTTGAAAGATCGCATTTTGAAGGGGTTTGATGCTTATAGCAACGCTGAGAGTCTTCCTGAGCTTTAAAACCTCACCAAATGAAGGAAATCCACAAAATCATCAATAACCTGGGTTTTCCCACCCTGTTTTCTATCCCAAGCATCACTATACTGACAATGTTTCTTCTTTGGCGTGGCTTTGAAGTTCAATCTATGCCAGACTATCCAGTAGAAGTGGTCTGTGCTGCAATGTCTCTTGAGTTGGAATATGTCCTTGAGTTGGAATATGGAGATGTCTCTGACTTGGTTCAAAATGAAAACCATGCCCAGGCAGGTAATTATGAAGAGTGTAAACAATAACCATGCTTGCTTCTAAGTATGCATATCGGTTCCATGAAATACATGCAAAAGCGTGTCCTTAAGAACCCCAAAGGGGACTTTGTTGGTACGTAGATAGAGGAGCAGGTGATGAGGGGCATGTTTCAGTTTCTATCCTCCATACTCTTTACATGGATTATATTTTCCTTACTGGCCAGAATTTGCATGTAAACTTAGTATTTATTTTTGACTATATGCCTACAGTCTGTCATCAAGTCAGATATCTTCCCAGCTCTATTTTTTCCCAACGTGCGCTGAACTAGTTTTGCGGTGAGATTTATCACCTTCTTGCTTGGGAATTGATGATGTGTGAAGGACTTAATAGCCAAACAGTATCCGATCCTCCCGAGGATACTATGTTGAAATAAAAGCTGTTTTATTTTGGAAATCTGTTGTACTATGTGAAATGACTGTGCCTGGGGTGTTTTTTCTGTCACTTTAATCTATCACACGAAGTAGTTTTTCAGACACTCTAAGCACAAAAATCAAGCGATCTCATGGTGAGAGTGAGCTGACTTTTAGATGACCCTCGGCTATGAAGAACTACCAAGTTGAGTCCATGAACGGTAACTCAGACTGGTATTTACAGATTCACTGAAGGGGCGCCTGGGTGGCGCAGTTGGTTAAGCGTCCGACTTCAGCCAGGTCACGATCTCGCGGTCCGTGAGTTCGAGCCCCGTGTCAGGCTCTGGGCTGATGGCTCAGAGCTTGGAGCCTGTTTCCAATTCTGTGTCTCCCTCTCTCTCTGCCCCTCCCCCGTTCATGCTCTGTCTCTCTCTGTCCCAAAAATAAATAAAAACGTTGAAAAAAAATTTTAAAAAAAAATAAAGATTCACTGAAAAGGACACAAGAAGGTGCAAAATAGGGAAAAAAAATGATGGTGTCTACATGTGATATTTCTGCAAAAAAAAAAAAAGTGACACATTTTCACCAAGTAGAAATGTGTTATCAGCTGGATAATAAATAAGTCTTCTTGCTTTTTTTGGTTGAAAATGGCATCTGTTAAGATCACCTGCTCAACCCTTCTTAACGTCCTACTGACACACAAAAAAATCAAGACTTTTCAACACTCAGAACAAGGACTGAGAGTTCATCGGTTGTCAAAATCTGCAGGAAATCTGCAGGAGGCACCAAACCTGTGGTCTGGCAAGTGGCAATTGACTGAGGTAGGCAGTGGACGATCCCAGCGTGGGAAGCCTCTGGACAAGGAGCAGAGGGTTCATCTAGAAGGGAGGAAAGGATCTTGTGCCTCTCCTGCAGCTGTAAAATACTCCTCCTCTGCTGTTGAGGCTTTTCTATTTGAGGGACGTGAAGCTGACCCCTTTTTTATTTCATAACCACCATCATCCGGGAGGCCTCACTGACGCCTTGCCTCGCTACTACATTTTCCTGGCCATTTATTCTGCTGTGTCATAAAGCTGTTCCACACACTCTCTTCGGTTATCAACCCCCACTAGCCCCCTCTCATTCTCACATGATGATCCTTCCTCTTTCACGGAGAAACAGCGAGAAAGGAAGTACCACATGCAACCAGCAACAAGCTGACTGATCTACCCATATGGGTGTCCATTTTGCCTTCTTTCCCTCACATTACAATGGATAAGCCCTCCGTCATTGTAAACTGGGTTCCGGACTCTCTCAAAGGCCAACTTTTGTAATCAGCCCTGCTCTCTCCTCGTCAAATTTCTCTCGACCTCTTCATTCTCATCTGCATGAGCACACGCTGTAGAAATTCTCTCTGTGAACACACACACACACACACACACACACACATACACACACCCTCCCTTGATCTCACACTCCTTCTTCAGCCAGTATCACCTTTCTGGGCCCCCGTCTGAAGAATGAATCTCTGCATATAGCTGTTTACAACCTCTATTCTGTATGTCTTCTTTTATTCTCTCTGGATTGCATCCCAATTAGCCTTTGGTTCTTACTACTCCAGTGGAACTCATTTTGTTAAGGTCGCCAGCATTTCCATGTTGCTAAGCCCGTGATCAACTCTGTTTACATTGCCCAAGTCTTAATGAGTATGCGTATGGTGAGAAAGCCTCAGAATATGTTAACATTTACAAATATGCAAATATAAAAAGTAGACAGAACGAAAAGGACCAGTAGACAAATTCACAGACTTACTGGCAGGTTTTGCACAGTTCTCTCAGGAATTGGGGACTCATGTAACAACAACCACAAAAAGCAAAAAGTGGCACATTCCTAAATGTGTCCCAGTTGAAATTGCACAGCATGGAAAGTACATTACTCTCAAGTGTAGACTTACATCACACATATGAAGCTCAATAAAGAAAATAATTACTTAAATTTGAAAGACTTGAAACAATTCAAATTATGTGCACATACCATAGAAAAAAATTTAAAAATTAATCACAAAAATATATTTAAAAATTTTTTTTCAACGTTTTTATTTATTTTTGGGACAGAGAGAGACAGAGCATGAACGGGGGAGGGGCAGGGAGAGAGGGAGACACAGAATCGGAAACAGGCTCCAGGCTCCGAGCCATCAGCCCAGAGCCTGATGCGGGGCTCAAACTCACGGACCGCGAGATCGTGACCTGGCTGAAGTCGGACGCTTAACCGACTGCGCCACCCAGGCGCCCCTAAAAAGATATTTTAAAAAATCAAATGTTTAGACAAGAAATACCCACTAGGGGCTCCTGGGTGGCTCAGGTCAATTGAGTGTTTGACTCTTGATTTCAGCTCAGGTCATTATCTCACGGCTTGTGAGTTTAAGCCCCACATGGCTCTCTGTGCTGACCATGTAGCCTGCTTGGGATTCTGTCTCCCTCTCTCTCTGCCCCTCCTCCATGCTTTCTCTCTCTCTCTCTCTCTGTCTCACACACACACACACACACACAATAAATATACATTAAAAACAAGTTTTTAAATAAATACAAAAAGAAATACCTACTGGACAACCCTGGGTTGCAAGAAGCAATTAAATGGAAGTTAGAAAATATTTAACATCAGTAATTATGAAAAACATACATATTAAATGTGCAGGATGCCACCAAATAGTGCTTAAAGGAAAATGCCTCAAGTGCATAATTACAATAGAATAAGGCTGAAAACTCAAGGACCTAGGTATCCATCTCAAGAATTTAAGAAAAGAACAAGAAGAGCCTGGGTGGCTCAGCTGGTTGAGTGTTCAACTCTTGATTTCAGGTCAGGTCTTGATCTCAGTGGAACTCATCTTGATCTCACGGTCTGAGTTTGAGCCCCGTGTCAGTCCCTGTGCTGACAGCATGGAGCCTTCTTGGGATTCTTTGTCACCCTCTCTCTGCCCCTCTCCCGCCTTCACCTGTACACTCTCTCAAAATAAATAAACTATATATATATGAACAATACATTAACCCAAAGACTGTAAGTAGGAGGAAACAATAAAAACTGAAGCAGAACCCAGTGAAGTAGAGAGAAATACATGATGGAGAAAAGCAACAAATCCAAAATAACATATTTTAGAAACACTAATAAATTCGGTATCTCTCTGGCAAGACTAATCTACAAGAAGAAGAGAGAGAAGAGAGGACAGAAAAGAAAAGGGAGAGTACAGAGGGGGAAGGGAGAGAAGAGAAGAAGGTGAGAGGGAGGGAGGGGGGAAGAAATGTCTCAGATTGCCAACATTGGAAAGATAAAGGTAATATGTTCCCTATATATGGGTATATGTGGTATAAACCATTTGAGTGTGATATGAGCAACTGTATGTCAATGCATTTCATAATTTAGATAAAATGTTTAAATTCTCAGAAAAAAAATAGAAGCAATACTGATCTAAAACAAATCCATGAAAACATGAATAGACCTTTATATAAAACAGAAATTAATTCTGAAATTCAAATCATCCTACAAGAACTGAGCAAACTGAATCCAGCAACATGTAGAAAGAATAATACATCACAACAAAGTGGGGTTTAGTCATAAAATGCAAAGCTGCCTTAACATTTTAAAATCTAATGTTATTCTTCACATTAGGTCAGTAAAAAAGAAAAGTCTTGCAATCATCTGAAAAGATACAGAAAATGCTCTTAACACACTAGGAATACAGAACAGCTCTTAACACACTAGGAATATAAGATAACTCTCTAATCTCGTAAATAATATCTAAGATATTTTATAACAAAAATCATACTTCATGGTGAAGTATTCAAAGTTTCCCAGTGAGACTGAAAATATCACATCATCACCACTTATATTTGACATCATACCAAAGGTCCTTACAGTGGTTTGAGACCAAGAAAGTAAATAAGATACATGATGACTGGAAAGAAAGAAATAATTTGAAGATTAGCAATTGAGTACCTAGAAAACCCAAAGAATAATCTATTAAAATTCATACGTACATTTAGCAAACCCACCAAATCTATTAGGAATATGTAAAAATCATCTGTGTTTCCGTTTAACAGAGAAGAACCAACAAAATATTCCAATCATTACCCTCTAAGTAGCATCAAAAAGAAACACCAAATATCAGGATCAAACATCTAATGAAAGATTCCCACTTTGTATAACATGCAGAAACTGTAAAGACCGACTCAATTTAACTATAAGAAAAGATAAACTACAAGGTCATGAGTCTTTTTTTTTTCAGCCATCAGAGAGCTGAGGTCACAAAGCAATAAAGTAGCATGGTTTCCAGTGAGGCACAGGCTTCCCCACAGGAAAGGGTATGTGTGACTGGCTCACCCATGGCAGGGTTGGGAAGAGGAGAAGCGGCCGTTCCAAAGAAGGTAGGTATGAAGAAATCAGCTGACCCATTGCTGCTATAGAAAAGTTAGACGTGAAAAAAAAATCATGTACTGTGGGGTGAAGGGCAGAAAAAGATCATGGGTCTAGGGTCCTATCCAATACCATTAGTGATTTCCTGCTGCTGGGGAAGGGGCCAGAAAATCTCTTGCCTAGGAAATGCCACAGATAGAGACCAGAGCATGACCGACAGGATGAGGAGGGCAGGAGGGCTTGGGTTGCCTCACCTGCAGAGCCCAGGTGCATGGGATCAACCTAAGTTTGAGGATAAACCAGGACAACAGAGAACAGCCTGCTGTTTCCCACCACCAGCCTAGCGAGCACTGAGGGCCAAGAACATGGACAGAAAAGATTCTCCCTGAAAGGTAGTCATTCAGTGAGAAACATTACAAAAATTTAGGGAACCTTTCTGGCCCCTCAGCCCCCAGCCTAAGCACAAAACGACTCCCAAAGGATCTGAGGCTTGTGTGATGTTGAAAGTTATCAGAGCAAAACAAAACCCAAACTCAGCACAACTCTTGACTACTTGTCGCTGCACACAAACAGCCTGATAGAAGAATAGGAAGCCCTTTTCAAAGGGTAAATACTACTTACCTTCATCCTTCCCATTCCACACCCAATTTCTTGGAGTCTGTAAAAACTGATGACATGAGGGGCGCCTGGATGGCGCAGTCGGTTAAGCGTCCGACTTCAGCCAGGTCACGATCTCGCAGTCCGGGAGTTCGAGCCCCGCGTAGGGCTCTGGGCTGATGGCTCGGAGCCTGGAGCCTGTTTCCGATTCTGTGTCTCCCTCTCTCTCTGCCCCTCCCCCGTTCATGCTCTGTCTCTCTCCGTGCCAAAAATAAATAAACGTTGAAAAAAAAATTAAAAAAAAAAAACTGATGACATGAACAAAAATACAAAAAAAAAAAAAAAAACAGTCAAGACACATGACCTTTAACAAAATCAGACTTGGAGATCACCCAGATAGAAGGAATTTAAAACAACTGTGATTACTATGTTAAGCACCTAGTGGAAGAAGTAGGCATTGTGCATGAGCAGTTTGGGAATTTCAGCAAAGGGACAGAAACAGTAACAGTGAGTGGAGGAAAACAATTCCTTTAATGGTTCATCAATCGATTTGATACAGCTGAAAAAACACTCAGTGAACTTGAAGATACACTAATAGAAATTACTCAGATTAAAACACGCAGAGGCACGCAAGGTACTGAACAAAGAAAAGAGCATCTAAAGGCTGTGGAACAATGATAAATGGTCTAACATACATGTAATTGGTGTCCTAGAAGCTGAAAAGAGCGAGAACAAGGCAGTAGGAAGTAGACAATTAGCGGAGAAGGTCAGTGGTTTCTAGAAGGGAAACAAATGAAGACTTTGTTAGGGGAGTGTTGGGACTACAGCCCACAGCGGGCAATCTCCCAAGGCTACAGTGCAGGGAGATGAGATGGCTACACTTCACAGGGCACGACCCTGGAGAGTAAGGAGCACACAGCTCCTAGAGGAGCTGCAGAAGTGTGCCCTGGGGTCGGACTGATGGGCTTGAGCTACACATAGCTAGAAAAAGAAACACCAGACGTTTCCAGGATTTCTTACCTTACTTTCTTACTGCTCTTTCAGCCCTTGAACTTTGTTTCCTAACTACTTAGCCCAGTGAGACTGCTGCTTTGTGCGTGAGCTCTACTCTGCGTAATACCCAGTGCAATCCCCTCAGGGGCAGCCATTTAAGTGTGGCTCTCCTCCCCTGAATTTCTCTTCTTTCAAGATTAACAACCCCTCTGGTCTCTGCCTTCCTGTGGTCACTCTCCAGTAAGTCCAAAGAGTTGCTTATTATATTTTGTCTAAAGTTTATCATTTTCCTCAATAAAAGCGTTAGTTTGACACAAGTTACTCACCTGCTATGAATTCCCTAAGTCTTTGCACTGTAAGTGCTTAAAACACTGACTGAATATGTTTTCTGCCATTAGACTGTCATTGCCAAGTTATTTACTGTCAAGTGATTCAATCAAGTTGGTCCCCAAAGGCACATCCATTGTGGTCATTCCTTTGTTTTAAGGTGGCTTTAAAGAAACAACTGGGGGAAAGTTAAGGGCTGTTTCTAATTTAAAAGCCTTTAGACCACAGCAGAAGCACTGTTGGGGTTCATAGAGGTTTCCTACTGTGTAAATGCTGAATTGAAATTTGACTGCATTTGCTGTTGGCAAGAACTGAAGTTTTTATGTCTTTGGGAAAACTGTGGGGAGAGTTTTCTAACAAGTCAATACATCCAGCAAATGTGCTTCCTGTGCTCTGGAAAGTTCCTATCTGAGATAAAAACTATGTACTCTATCCATTTCCATTCACACAAAAATACCGTGGTTAACCTCAGTACCCTTTCATGTGTACAGAAATAATGGATAAAACTTGGTGAGAAATTCGTTTATTTACTTTGCATGCATGAGGCACCTGATTTGCACCAGGAACCACAGTAAAACAAAGTATCGAGGTCCTTCTTGATTGAGAATGTCATTGTCTTTATTTTTTTATTTTTTTAAATATTTATTTATTTTTGAGAGAGACAGAGACAGAGCGTGAGCGGGGTAAGGGCAGAGAGAGGGGGAGACACAGAATCCGAAACAGGCTCCAGGCTCTGAGCTGTCAGCACAGAGCATGATGAAGGGCTCAAACTCACGAACCATGAGATCATGACCTGAACTGAAGTCAGATGCTCAACTGACTGAGCCACCCAGGTGCCCCAAGAATGGCATTTTAGATAGCAAGGATTTCAGCACTGGTAACTGGGTATACAGCTACAGTGAACCTTTTTATCAAAACACCAAAAAAAGGATCCCTTTATATGTACAAAAATTCTTCATGAGATCTACAAAAATAAATTTGTGGAGAGTTGTGAAAGCATAGATTTTCACTGAGCTAAGAATACCCATGTAATAAGAAAATGGAGGCCAGCCTAGGAATAAAGAAGAGTGAACAGCTTGGATGAGTAAGACACCTTTCCAAAATGCCCAACATCCCTCCACTGGCTTCATTGTACAGGAATGTAGCTTGGCAACGAAATTGAGGAATAATGTGAACTCTTGGCATCTCCTCTACATCGTATGCTGGTGTAAAGGGCAAAGAACGTCAAAGTTGAGGGTAAAAAAAGGAAAATGTTGAATGAGGGTAATGTCCTGAGAACATTACCATATGTTCTTAGGTCCTACCAAGAGAAACACTTCCTATCCGTCACATTTTTGTAACTGCTCATTTGGAAGACTGACACTTTGTTCTAAACACAGTTTTAATGGCACACAAAAAGATAATTAGGACAATTCAGGGAAGGTAGCCCACAGAGATAAATGAGATATGCAAATTATTAGTAACTATTTTAAACATATTGGAAGGTCACTAAATTATTCTGTGTTTTCATGCTAATATAAATATTTCTAGTGTGACTGAAACAGTAAAGGATACTAAACAGAAACTATTTAAGTGTGGGTCCACTCATTCCAAAACAGACAAAACAAACCAAGGAAAATTCTGTTGCTTTTATTAAATACCTATTAAAGAATGTCTTTAGTAAACAAATTTATTAATACATTTCTAGAACAGATGCTAGCCTAGTACTTAAGATTCTGGTAGACAGACTGACCATACCGATGAAACAGTCCCTTCACCAAGTAAGGACCTCACCAGGCAGGTCTTTACCGAGGCTCACTTGTGTCCTAGGTGTTTGCCACTGACACCAGTATGTGGCCTCAATCGATCAATGGTCAATGAATGAACTGTGCAAATGTGCAAAAGTATTTTCGTGGCAGAGCATGTAAAAAGTATTGGAAAACTTGAACTATGATGTAATTATATTTTAATTCACAAAAAGGGAAAAAAAAAGTAAGAAAAGAAACTCAAAGGCAGATTCCATCATCAGAGATCTCTCTAGTAGAAACACATTTATTCTTCCTTGTAGCATATAGTCGCTGAACACTAGTGTGCCAAGCTTTGTGTCATGCGTTTCAAATAACACTGTGAACCTGAGTCCATAATTTACATTCCAACTGTTATATTCATTTGGGCTTCAAACTCCAACACAGAGAGCTTATACTGGAACCTGTTCTTCCAAAGCACAACGTGCTAGAGATGAGAACTGAAAAAGCTGGAGATCGACACTAGCGTGAGCGTTTATTTTTAAAATACTGTGCGTAATTTTAGGGTGAATTTGTACCTTGTTCTTTGGTCAATTAAGCCAACATTTCTCAGCACGTTTGATATGCAAACAACAACTTGCCATTTGACAAGGCTGGCAGTGGGATAAGAGCAGAGATGAGAGGAGTTAACTTTTACAGAGGAGAACCTCAGCAAAGTTTTCCCAAAGAGGATAAAAATTGAGTTGAGCCGTAAAATGTAAGCCAAGTCCAGCAAGTGAGTAAACGGAGGAGACAGCAGTGTGATCACAGCTCGAAAGAAAAGCCCATGGGAGGTGGCAGGTGGGAAATTTTTGCTAGTTGGGCTGCATGGGAGTACAGGCATTGGCTTTAGCTACAGGTAAATCACAAGAAGCAAAATGTTCCACCCAGAGCTACTTGGTGCCAGAGAGCCTAGAAAAGTCTGCCATCTTGACTAACAGAAGAAGATGTGAATATAACACATTGTGGCTTCTCGAGTGTTGGCCACATGAAAACATCAGCAAATATCTGGATAAATACCAAAATGTTGAACCCATCCCATGGGGTAGTCAGAATAATGCCCCCCCAAAGAGAAGATATCCACGTCCAAATTTCTACTACCTCTGCCTACATTATCTTGGCAAAAAAGACTTTACAGTTGTGACTCAATCAAGCCATTTGGGATGAGGAGGTGAGCCTGAATTGTCCAGATGGGTTCAATGCAATCACAAGGATCCTCATCAATGAAAGGGCGGGGGGTGGGGAGGTGGGGAGAGTGGGTCTCAGAGAGGAGCAACTTGAGAATGCTAGAACTCACTATTGCTTCCCGTGAAGGTGGAGAAAGGGGTCAGGACCCCAAGAGACTCAGGAGGCCTGAGAAGCTGGAGAAGCCGAGGGAACAGATCCCGCCCTAGAGCCTTCCTAAGGAACACGGCCCTACCAATATTTTGATTGCAGCCCAGTGTGTCTGACCTAACCTTCGGAAGTAACATAACAAATCTGGGCCCTTGGAAGCCCCTGAATTTGTGGTGATTTGTTACAGCAGCAATAGAAAACAAACGCACTCTCCTACAGAGCAGGATGGGGAAAAAAAAAAGAAAAGAAAGAAAGAAATCACAGGATTAAAAAAGACAGCCAGGATAATTGATAGATGCATTCCATTTTGATTTTTCCGGAGCATTTTAAAAAATCACGTAGTTCAGACTTGAGAGGAGCGTTTATTCTTTACATTTTCCGAGAGTGAACAATCACGTGATCTGAATCTCTGCGGGACCAAATTACCGCAGAGAGTCTTGATCTCGATACCAGAAAGAACAAAAACAACTTTGAATCTTGACTGTTGTTGTTGTTTTTCCCTTTAGTTCTAGTGTACGTGTCTCCAAGCACACTGGCACCGTGAAGTCACTGTAGCAAGTTCAAGGGAAGTGTGAAACAGCACTGTGAGGTCAGCCAGCTGCACTGGCTTGGCTTGCAGAGGCTGCTCTGCTTTGATGCGAAGAGTGCAATGGCATCAACTGAAAACATCCACAGGACATCGCAGCTGTCCTTTCCAGTTGCAATAAGGCAAATTTGAGGTGGTCCATGTTCATATAATGTATGTCATATCAATTCAACCTATTCCAGGTTGGAGCTAACAACTGCGTTTTTGCCCAAGATCTCATTGACCCTTGATGACATCCACTGGATTTCGATAAACTCTTCACCCCTATAAAGCATCTGAGAAGCAAGACGAATCGAAAGACCGTTTATGCAGCACAAAATGCAACAGGGAGGTGTTTTTACTGGTGTACGGTGGCTGATTCTCTCCCAAACTTTTTTTTTTTTTTTTTTTTTTTTACCTAATCGCAATTTTATATATGTGATTCACAGGAATTGACCGTCGCAACTTTTTTCTAGATAGGTCTCTTAAGGCGAGGGATACAAAAGCAAAAATCAACTGTTGAGACTACATTAAAATAAAAAACTTGTGCACGGTGAAGGAAACAGCAACAAAACTAAAAGTCAGCCTACAAAATGGGAGGAGATGTTTGCAAAGGGTATATTCGGTAAAGGGTTGGTATCCAAAACATGTAAGAATTTATACAACTAAACACCCGCAAAACAAATAATCTAATTTAAAAATTTGCAGAAGACATGAACAGACATTGCTCTGAAGAAGCCAAACAGATGGCCAACTGACACATGAAAAGATTATTTATCATCGCTCGCCATCAGGGAAATGCAAATCAAAACCACAATGGGATATAGCACCTCACACCTGTCAGAATGGTAAGAGTCAACAACACAAAAGAAACCAATGTTGGTGAGGATGTCAAGAACAAGAAATACTCATGCACTGTTGGGAATTCAAGCTAGTGCAGCCATTGTGGAAAACAGTATGGAGTTTCCCCAAAAAGTTAAAAATAGAATTACCCTATGATCTAGTAATCACACTACTGAGCATTTACCCAAAGAATACAAGAACACTAATTCAGAGGGATATATGCACCCCTATGTTTATAGCATCATGTTTTACAATAGCCAAATTATGGAAACAACCCAAACGTTCATCCACTGATGAATGGATAAAGAAGATGTGGGAGATAGATAGATAGATAGATAGATGATAGATATAAAGGAATATTAATCAGCTATAAAAAAAGAATGAAATCTTACCATTCACAACAATGTGGGTGGATTTAGAGGGTGTAATGCTAAGTGGCATCAATCCTAGAAAGACAAGTAATATACGATTTCACTAATGTGAGGAATTTAAGAAACAAAACAAATTAACAAAGGGAAAAAACAGAGAGAGATAAATCAAGAAACAAACTCTTAATTACAGAGAAAAAAACCCTGATGGTTACTAGAAGGGGAGTGGAAGGAGGAATTGGTTAAATAAGTTGATGGGGATTAAGGAGTGCACCTGTCATGATGAACACTAGGTTCTGTAAGGAATTGTTAAATCACTATGTGTGATACACTAGAGACTAATGAAACCCTGCATGTTAAAGAAAAAAGAATCAGGCCATACTGATACCAAAAAAACAAAAAAAAATTACAGTAAAAACTTGGATCGCAAGAAACTTGTTCCGGAGTTTTCTGCAAGACGAGCAAACATTTCTAATACATTTTAACCTGATAAAGCAGCAATGTCTTACAATGCAAATAGTATGTGAGGCCAAATAGCACATGATCACAAATGAGCCAAAAGTTCTTGAAATTCACTTTGATACATGAGTGTGTTGGGTTACAAGCATGTTTCCAGAATGAATTATGCTTGCAAACCAAGGTTTTACTGGACTTGGTTTTTACCTGAAATTCCAATTTAACTGGCCATCTTGGTTTTTTGTTGTTGTTATTATTTTTTTATAGTTTGGTCATCTTGTATTTTAACTGGCAATTAGAAGAGTAACTCATGTGATCCGAGAAATGCCTTTCTGTGCAGGGCAGGACAGGCACAAGTCTCTGTGGTCTGCAATGGTGTGGAGAGACATCCTTTTTGAGAAGTCAAGAATACATAAGTGACTTTTATGTTGGTTGATGACATCTATGGCCCTGAGTAATGAGCTTTCATTTTCTCATACTTTCCACATGCCTTACTACAAGTGTAATTTATTTTTGACGTTTATGAAACAACTATAGGTGGCAATTTTGAAGAAGAATAAAATTATATTTTGCTTTGCCCTGCAGTCAGAGGAGGCTTTCCAAGAGAGAGAGAAGTATAGTACCTATCAATAGGTGATATCAAAATAGCACAGTTCAACTTTTGCTTTAAAAATAGGGTGATATTATCCTCAAGTCCTCCTGGGGGACATAGAAATGCTGTAGAGAAGTGTTTCTCTTGCATCTCAGAACAAAATTATTCCTAAAATAATGATTTGTCTAACGTATGCTGTGAGGGAAAAAAAGCCATTTTTATGATTGTTATGAAAAATGACCATTGAAAACTAGGTCATGCTATCTGGCTCCAGCTGGTTTCTATCTTTTGAGCTCAAAGATTCACAATATGAGTCTCCAGCGTTTTTTTCATAGGAGAGTCTGAAAATAGTACTTTTAATTGACTTGTTTTGAAATTGGAAGTTTAAATGTATGCTGCCATTTGACTTTAAATTATTTTCCTTGAAATTTTTCTATTATGTTATGCAGAAATGAACTATTCTTTTTGACATGTTTAAGAAGTGTTACATCGTTCATATAAACAGAATCTTTATATTTCTTTTGAAATGTGCACACATAGACTAGGAAAAGCTAAATATAAAATCAACCTGCTAGGTAATCTTCACTCTACCCACCAGATTACATTTTTCCAGTTTTTGAATATTCTAGAACATTATGCCTAGGTGTATGAGTCTCCTGTACAATGTATTTTTATCCCACCAATTATTTCTTCCAACTTTGTTAAAATATATCAAAATGTAGTTACATTTTCACCAGCAACCATTTTCTTTTTTTTTTTGTTTTTTTTACAGAGTTAGTGTCCAACCGAAATTATAAAATGTTTAAATTCAGTGGGATGAATTATGAATCCACCTTCTCAACTTTGACCTTCATCATCCACATTCGTGTTTATTCTCATGAATAATACCTCCGTGAAGTCACCAAACATTTCTAGCTTCCTATTTTCATGTGAATCACCAAGCAAACCTCCTCCCAACCGACCAAACCTGACAATCAAGTCTGAAGAATATATGATAGCATGATGGCAACATGGATAATCAATACAGAATAATAATCCTAGTGACAGAATTCCCTTAGATATGTAGCAATTTACAGCTGATATGAGGCTTTTCCATCCACGACTTCATTACATGCTCATAAGAACCCTACAAAACAAATAGTAATCATCATTTCATTTAATACGTGAAGACACAGGCTCAGGGTGGTTAATGGCTTGTGCCTGAGGTTATAATATTAGCGAGATACGGGCAGAGTGAGAACCTGCTCCCATCACGTTTTGAATTCCAGCCATGTTCTTTCTGGTATTTGCAGAATTAAAAATTCTCAAGCTATAAGGAAAAGCATAGAAATAATTTTGAGGCTAGGGAGAAACCTGCTGCGATCCATCTGGATAAAGAGCACGACGAGCAAATTCCCTGTTATGTAACCCTTAACAAACGGAGCCATGATATTTTAAGTGGGGCCTCAGGGTGAACCTATGTCTAAGTATTTTGACTTTAAATAACAGGCACACGAGGCGCCTGGGTGGCTCAGTCCGTTAGGCTTCAGACTTCGGCTCAGGTCATGATCTCCCAGGTCATGGGTTCGAGCCCCACGTCGGGCTCTGTGCTGATGGCTCAGAGCCTGGAGCCTGCTTCCCATTCTGTGTCTCCTCTCTCTCTGCCCCTCGCCTGCTCATGTTCAGTCTCTCTCTTTCTCTCTCTCTCAAAAATAAATAAACATTAAAAATTTTAAAAATAAAATAAAATAAATAAATAAATAAATAAATAACAGGCACTGACAACAATGGCCAGAGCCACAACACAAAGATCATTTACAAGGGCACCGTATGGGCAGTATGGGATAGGTGCTTCCAACACTGACTCCTCCATATTTCCCCTGTCCCAGACAACTCCCACTTTCCTCAGAATCCCTCAGCTTAGCACACAGCATTCTGCTAAAGCACCCATATGCTCCACTTCGGGACTGGTCGCACCTCTGAATCACGTGTTGCCCTTTTGAAACAATACACCCTCAGTGAATCACCTAAATCAGATTCTCAGACAGTTGAGGCAAGACTTCTATATTTTCAGAAAAGGTCGCCAGTTGACTCCGATGCAGAGTTAGGTTTCTTTAAGACTATGCTTTGAATGTATAAAGCACTAATTATTTTCAAGCCGTGTTTCTGGAGCACCTACTCTAGGTGAAGTATAGAAAAAAAGAGGATCTAATTAAGATACAGAGAACCTTTCTTCCAAGAGCTCCTGGTCATTTAGGAATCAGAGGCCTTTAAGTTAATACAGTACATTATAAATGCAACAGCAATGCAATTGCCAAAAGAACAGAGTAGCAATAGATATTATATAGGAGCGCTGTAATGGCCACACGTGGAATGACTATGGGCGGAGTCTATGCTTCCCCTTCTCCATATTCCACACCACACTTGATGCAATGCTTTGTAAACGTTCCATAAACCCTGTGAGTTGCTATGATTAATGGCATCACATTCTTGTGAAATCTGATTTTTAATTTTTCTTGAGGTTAATTTTTTGAGGTTAGTTTCTTGAGATATACATATATTTTAAAAAAATAAGAAACAATGAAGGAAGTAAAACTCTTTCCTTATCCCTCCCTAATCCTGATTCCTGATCTTGGAGGCAGACCCTCCACTGTTAGAAGGCTCATCTGTTACCTCCAGGTGTCCAAATAACTTACTCTGCCTCCTGAGTTTTTGGTTTAGACATTGTCTATCTGTTGTAACCATTATTCCCCTCGTGAATCACTCACATATTCCCCTCCCGTTTTTAACACGATACCTCATTTGTTACATCAATATTCAGTGTCGTTATTATGATACCTTGCAGACATTATTAAAAACCAAGCCAATAATTATAAATTAACATGTATTAAAAACTTGGTGACAACAGTTGCTTTTTAAATTATTTAGCTCTATATATACATATATATTTTGCATATGTGTTTATATATACATATATATATACATATACATATACTTCTTGTACTTGTATATGTGTGTATGTGAGTATATAAATAGATGATAGATAGATAGATAGATAGATAGTGGACTCTTAGCTCAGTCACAATTCAATAGCTCAAGACCCAAACTTTTTTTATTGTGGTTAAATCCTATAACCAACTGGAGATATACACTCATAATCTTTTTGGAGACAACTCTCCAGGACCCCCCATGATGGTCTGTGTGCTCTCAGGCCTGCCACATATCATCCTGCCTGTGTTAGACTTGCATAGCTTTCTCTGCCTGAATTTATCCCTCTGGAGGAGTATCTTTCTAGTAGCTTCTGAGAAAGGTAGATACATTTGAATATCTTTACTCTTCCCGTACATTTGAATTGATCATTTAGATTAGCATAAAAGTCTAAGTTAGAAATAATTTCCTCCATTTTGAAGACCTTGCTTCTCCATCTTTTTGCTCATGTTCTGGCCACAGAGAAGTCTGGTGCTACCGGGTGCCCAGTTTTGTGGAACTTACCAGTTCCTTTTTTTTTTTTTTTTTTCAATCCTCTCTTTGGAATTTGAATCTTGTTGGTACCAGGTGTTGTCGGGTATTCATTGTACCGAACACTTGGTAGAAAAGGAATCATTTAGGGTGCTTAAATAAAACCACTAACATTCAGATTCCCCCACCCACTCCCCTCCTGAATGATTCTAACCTCATTGTCTAAGTAAGGCCTGGGCACCATTTGTAAAGTCTCCTGAGTAATTCCATTGTACAGCCAGGATTTCGAAGCACAGCTCTAGATCAGAGGGTTGCAAACTTTCTTGCGCATACGAATTTCCTGGGATCTGATTGAAATGCAGGTTTGACTCAGAAGCTCTGGGCAGGGACCAGAATGGACATTTCGACCCAATGGCCCGGTGGTGCCAATGGAGATCCCTGACAAGGGACACACTTTGAGTGAACTTTATTCCCTGAGACCTTGTGAGGAAAGAAGGACCTGAGGCTCCCAAACTGCATGAATCAGCATCTGTTCTTTATTCTGATCTCTTGATGATTTTTATGCACCTCAATTTTTGAGAACCTCTGTTCTAGAGAAAATAGCTTGGAGATAAATGAAAAATGATTCAGAATGGACTGACTCCTAACATGCTAATACAGTTTAATTAAGAAAAAAGGCGGGGGGGGGGAAGGAAACATCACTGGGTCTAACTTTTTAAAAAAATCCTGAGGGTGCCTGGGTGGCTTCAGTCAGTTAAGCATCCGACTTCATCTCACATCATGATCTCATGGCTCCTGAGTTTGAGCCAGCCACCCCCCCCCCCACCATCCCCCATTGGGCTCTGTGCTGACAGCTCAGAGCCTGGAGCCTGCTTCGGATTCTGTGTCTCCCTCTCTTTTTGCCCCTCCCCTGCTCATGCTGTCTCTCTGTCTCATAAATACATAAATTAATTAATTAATTAATTAAAGTTTTTAAAAAAAAAACTTTATTAAAGTTTTAATTAAAAAAATAATTTAAAAATCCCGTAGCTTGGGAGGCAGTGTACATGTGGAGGCAGAAGGGATATGGGAAATCTCTGTACCTTCTGCTCATTTTTTCTGTAAATCTAAAACGGCTTTGAAAAATGAAGTCTATCAAACTGATCCGGTTCAAAACCTGGATAGGGGTTACAAGCATCAGTACTTACAATTTGTGGCTCACGTTTTTTTTCTGAGAGACTCGCAAAGACTATGGGTATGTTTTCCAGAAAATAAAAACATGCAAACAAGTGTTACAGACCAAATTTTGCATAAAATCGGGGATTCGTGAATTCCAGGGTGACTATGGAACATTGCTTGAGGAACGACGATGTAGTAGGAACACTGTTGAAGGCTATCTGAGCAAAAAGAAGTAACTCTGTCCTCATGACACAGGCAACCTCATAGCAAGTGACAGAGTCTTCCTGGGCATGTTCATTATGAACTTATTTGTCTCTGAAAAGCCATATTGAAAAAGGCAGAAAGCATATCTATAGTAACAAGAGACGGAGCTACAATAAAGTGTTAGTTAATGAGACCCAAATTTCATCCGCAGAAATATGTATCTCAGAAGGAAACATTCTCAAAATAACTCATTTATAGAAACTTTCACCCAAAACTGAGCATCGAAATTCAATCAATAGCAGTTCAGATGGTTTCCAAGACCTCTATTAAAAATGTGACTTAAGGGGCGCATGGGTGGCGCAGTCGGTTAAGCGTCCGACTTCAGCCAGGTCACGATCTCGCGGTCCGGGAGTTCGAGCCCCGCGTCGGGCTCTGGGCTGATGGCTCAGAGCCTGGAGCCTGTTTCCGATTCTGTGTCTCCCTCTCTCTCTGCCCCTCCCCCGTTCAAGCTCTGTCTCTCTCTGTCCCAAAAATAAATAAACATTGAAAATTTAAAAAAAAAAATGTGACTTAAAAAGAGATCACGTCATTGGGAGAATGTGTTAGGAACAGCTAAAAAACTCAGCTGTGAGAATGTATTTCATCCGACACCAGTAGATCCTTTATGAGACTTAGATAATATTTATCAAACATCTGGGTGACTGCTAAGTCCCAAAATTAAATTTGATGAGACAAGGATCTTAAGATACCCATGAACATAAACTTACAATTTTATCTAGTCCCTAATGATTCAAAATTATAATTATTTTTCTACTTTTGACCAAAATTTTGAAGAAGGTTTTTGTGTCTCCATCCTAGCAGATATTGGAGGGGAAAAAAAGCCCTGTATTTAATCACCTGTGGTTCACTATTAGTAGAACCACTTTCTCTATCCAACAACTACTTTTATAAATACCATTTGTGGGCGTTGGGTAGGCGAATGACAAAAAAGGGAAGGGGAAGAAAGAAAGAAGGCAAAGGGGGGAAAGGGGGAAATTAAATGAGTAAAAGGAGGAAGAAACCATGAGAGTAAAAGGAAATGAGAGGGTAAGGGTTAAAGAGAAAGAAATGTGGAAAGTGAACAGATGTAGGAAGATCCCACAGTTATTCCCAAGAGCTATTCAGTGACTTTACTCATTATATATCTTATTAAATCCATGGCCCGAAATACAGTTGGACTCCACTGGAGTCATCATAGGTACAACACTATAGGATAACAAGATATATCCTAAACTTGAATTAAGTAACCATCTGTGCTAAAACTGGGGACAATGGGATAAAAGGAATGAGGTCAGCTAAATGCAATACTTAACCACTTAACTAATGTAACACTTAACTAATAATCAGTAAGAAAGTGCCCAAGGAGCTAGATAAATATTTCTATTATAATTTTATTGATGTAGAAGAAAGACTAGAATACAATTGGTAACAACAAAATTTTATCCCTTCTGTTTTGCTCTGTCTGAAGAAAGACGGTTATAGAAAACGGATGATTATCAGCTTGGAGACTTAAAAGAAGGATCCCCCAAATACTTTGGTAGCAGCATATTTCAAGACAGAGGATAATCTGCAAGGAGACCCCAATACCATGTGAGGTAGACATATCACCTTGGTGAAAATGATGTAGGAGGCTACGACAGCTGGATGGTACAATTGATTAACATGCCACATTCACCTGGAAACCTTCCAAATGCCAAATAACATCTCGTACAAGTTAACCTCTAGGGAGATCATATTGACCAGTAGACTACAGTGTTTGATCCCATCGGTTTCTGTATGTCAATGTACAAACTGACTTTGTGGTTTCTGTATCAATCTACTGTGACATTGGTTGGAGAACCTAAATTATTCTGGATACCTGCCAAAATCCAGTTTCTTAAAACAACAAATATGAAGACTTGCCCCATGTTCATGATGATCACATCAACATTCTTACATCTATGCTGATCATTGTGTTGTTTTAACCACCATGTTCAAGTTCCATTCTTCTTTCTTTGAAGTTTACCCAAAGCTTCGCTTCAAAGCTTCAAAAAAGGCTAGCACACCTCTAAGTTATGGAACTACAAATAAAGCTGAATTTGTTTATATAATCTACAGATTGGAATAAAAGCAGTTATGGAAGAGTTTCTGATTTGTCCTTATGCAGTTATAACCAACTCAGAAAAGCAAGCCATGGGGAAATAATTTCCCTTTCTCCTTAGCCTCCTTTAGTTTATGTGACTTTGGAGAGGCCATAAAATTACGGTCTTTGGTTCTAAAACGTTCCATCTGTTCCTGCCGCTTATTCTCCCACTTGAAGACTTAATTCTCATGCTTCCCAGTTATCGTCAGCATCCAACTGTGATGATGGCAAAGGAGGTGGTAGCAGAGAGAATGCGAAGCTACAAAATGGTGATTGGGTTCTCATCAAAATGGACAGAGAAAGGCAGAAAGTCTTGATAATATCAATGGAGTTTTATAATTATCCCAAGTGTCATTTGCATATACTGACTTCCAGATGAATTTGCGCCTGTGTCCATTTCCATCCTGCATATGGATATCTACATATGTCGACCATGATAAATACGAGGGAAGGGTATCTAATTTATTTTCTAAGATAGCTGCTTTAATGTGTGAAGGTTGAAGATGACTTATTTGGTACCTTTGGTATAGTGACAAGTGTCTGATAGATGCTCAATAGCTAATAACAGTAGTAATATTGATAAAAAGAACAACGATGCATGCCAACCAGTCTCGTTTCATTTAATAATCATAATAAATTTATTTTTAAAAATTTTAGTATTTATTTTTGAGAGAGAGAGAGAGAGAGAGAGCAAGGGGTAGAGAGAGAGGGAGACACATCCAAAGCAGGGTCCAGGCTCTGACCTGTCAGCACAGAGCCTGACGTAGGACTCGAACTCTCAAACCATGAGATCTGATGTCAGAGGCTTAACTGACAGAGCCGCCCAGGTGCCCCAATAATAACTTTATTTTAAAGGTGAGTTAACTCAGACACAGAAGACTAAGTAATTCTCTCCATGCCAGCCTGGCGGTAATTGTGCAGTTGTGGTAAGATTCCATCTGCAGTGAGATAAAGCAATCTCACTACACGTTTTGTGGACTTAACATACTATATAATTATCCTTGTCATTGTTACTCTGTTTTTATTCTTATTATAATTATCAATATTATTTACAGTTTCTTGATCTTCAACCCAGCATTCTGTAAGATAAAAATTGAAATTTGCTTGATCTATTTCGACCATGCTTAGGGAGTTGATTATTTCAGTGTGGTTCCAGAAATTGGATTCATAATTCACAGTGGCCTCACATTAAACAAGGTCATGAAGCAGATTTTTTTTAATCCAAAGGAATCATGAATTAATGTGCCAAATAACCAATTGATGTACTTTTCCCCAAGCAGTAATTCCCACCAAATAGGAAGACTAAATATTTGAATGCAATACAATTCCAATAACATTTCCAAAGAATTCTTTCTTTAGAAAAGAAGAAAAGTAACTGAGACTGATTTGAGAGGATAAACATGTAAATATGTCCAGGAATATTCTGAGAGGAAGAATAAGGAGAAAGACACACCCTTTCAGGTATCAAAATACATATTTTTTAAGTTTATTTACTTATTTTGAGAGAGAGAGAAAGCACAAGTCAGGGAGGGGCAGGGAGAGTGGGAGAGAGACAGCATCCCAAGCAGGATCCACACTGTCAGCACAGAACCCAATGTGGGGCTCAGACTCATGAACCATGAGATCATGACCTAAGGACACTTAACCAAATGAGCCACTCAGGCACCCCAAAATTTTTTTTTAAAAACACATAAAAATATTATAGAGATAAATAAAATCATATAGAAAGTCTTAAAGTCCATTCAAAATAATGTGGAAATTTAGGTCACATGGGTGACTCAGTCAGTTAAACATCTGACTCTTGGTTCCAGGTCAGGTCATGATCTCATGGTTCGTGAGACTGAGCCCCGCATCAGGCTCTGCACTGACAGTGTGGATTCTGCTTAGGCTTTCCCTCTCTTTCTGCCTCTCCCCCCAGCTCTCTCTCTCTCTCTCTCTCTTTCAAAAATAAATAATAAATAAACTTTAAAAATTTATATGGGAATTTAATACATATTAATAGATGTTAATATAAGACAACATTGATATTAAAAATAAATGTGAAAGAATAATTTATTGTGTGGCTCTGAAATGACTGACCAGCCATTTCTATAAAAAAGGGGGGGGATGAATTATGTATTCCTACATCAATTTATTAAAATAATTCTAGGTGTATCCAACACTTGAATATAAAATATTAAATAATACCCATAAAACATAGATGAATGTCATAACTTTATATGTCATAACTTGATAGAGATAACCTTTTGGGGAATGATATACAGCAAAACCATATGGAAGAAGAAAAATGAAGGCCACGTACATTTTTAACTGATTATACACCAAAAAATGACACAACTGGATTAAAAAATAAACTAGGAAAATGATGCTAATGTGTATAAAACTTAGAAAGTTAATGTATTTAATTTTAAAGTAGCTCTTAAATATTAAAAAAGAAAAGAAATTACTAATAAAATAGACAAAGGATGTCCACAAAATAAAATACAGAAAGCATAGTCACTACACATATAAAAAGTGATTTCTTCTGACTAGAAATCCCAGCAATCAGAAAAAGGTATATCATTTTGTTCCTATCATAAGTCATGCAATGGGCAATTATTTAGGCATTAAAGATAATTTTATCCTTCTCTGCTCTGCCATAGTGGAGAATATTGTGGCTGAGAAATGCTTTTGCCAAGAACAATTGGAAAACAAAGGCCAACACAAATAACATCTATTTGAAGCCACTGGAGAGCTGATGAAGCAACCAAAATCCAGGAGAAAAAAAGATCAGAAGGAACTGATATTCTATAAGCTGCTTTTCCCATCAATGTTTTGAAGGTCCTTGGTGTATGGAAAGAAACTGAGAAATACAATACACTAGGAGGCCATGACATTAGGGTGGAAAAGAGAGAAGCTTTTGGACACTCCAAAGGGATCGAGAGGATAAAAAGTGGCATTTGGGGTTCCCTATGTGGTCAGAGTGAGGGATCAAATCCTAAAAAGAGGGAGACACAGAGAAGGGAGTACAACACTGCTTTTCAGCATTATGGCATTTGCTATGTTCTTAAGTTGAGCAGGAGGAGAAATTGGGAATATAAGCAACACACTGCTAGACATACAAATAGATTTTAAAAGTGGTATGGTCTAAGGAAAACAATTAAAAATAGGACCCACCAAATGTGCCCCTAGTGAACATGCTAGGTCTGAGCTATGTCCCATGGAGACCTTTGTTCCTAGGAAACAGGATGAACTAGATGCACACTGAACCTTACAAAAAAGCAGTGTCCCACCATCAAGGCAGATTCTTTTTGACTGCACTATGGTGACCTGCTGATACCCAAGCTGTCTGCCAGAGAATAGAGTGAAGATTTCTGGAAAAGAGAAAGAGAGAGAGAGAGAGAGAGAGAGAGAGAGAGAAAGGAAGGAAGGAAGGAAAGAAGGAAAAGAAAGAGAAAGAAAGAAAAAGAAAGAAAGAAAGGAAAAGAAAGAAAGAAAGAAAGAAAGAAAGAAAGAAAGAAAGAAAAGGAAAAAATATCATCTAGAGTGTCTTCCATTTCCCATAAAACAATGTCCAGCATTTAAAGACTGCAGGGCAGTCCAATAAATAATACACCCTCCTCCCCCAAAACCACAACAACAACAACAAAACCCACAATCAGACAATACCCAGAGTTGATTTATTTGGCATTATAAGATACTGACTTTAAAATAATGGCAATCACTGTGCTCAATTAATAGATAAAAAGGTGAAGGATTTCATTATAAAATGATATTTTTTAAATAACAAGGAATTAGAAAGTTGAGAATGTAACAATTGAAATTAGGAGCACAATAGGTAGACTTAGATGGGCTTACAGAAATGAAGATCAGTAAAGTGAAGAAAGCTTAATAGAAAATATCTATGCTAATGGAGAGCAAAAAAGAATGGAAAATACGGAGAACAACAAAAGAGACCAGGTGAACCATTCAAACGTGCACATAATAAGATTGCAAAAAGAGCTGAGAGAGAGAAGAGGAAGAAAACAATACGTGAAGAGGTAATGGCTAAAATTCCTCAGCTGGATGAGCATGCACACACACGCACATGCACACACACGCAGGTGTATCATAGTAAAACTGTTGGAAAACAAAGAGCAAAAAGAAAATCCTGAAAATAGCAGAGGTTGGATTGAGGGTGGAGGAAGATATTTCCTCTGACACTTGAGAGTCAGACAAAAGCTGACCGCTCAAAAGGAATTATGGAAGCCTGAAGACAATGGAACATCTGTGATAGTGGTAATGGGGTTAGTGACTAGGAAGAGACGCAAAGGAAGCTTCTAGGTTGCTGGTAATGTTCTATCCCTTACCTTCGGTGGTATACACATGAATAGGTGCACTCTGTAGAAATTCCTCTAGCTGCACACACATGAGTTGTGTATCTTTCTCTCTAGGTATGGTTTCAATAAAATCTTTACTGAAAATCTCAGAAAAAAAAATGTAAATAAACACATAGTGACATGGAATGATGCCCACACCAGTTTGTCAAGTTATATTTTAAAACAGCATGGAGCATATGATCCTACTTATAATTTCTACAATTATATACATGTATAGATTTTATAGAAATATAAATGCATGAAGACATGCCTAAATGTACATTCACCAAAATGTTGAATACTATCTCTGAGTGCTGGATATTGCTTTGAGTCTTGCTTTCTTCATAATAGTTTTTCGGTGTTATTTGAATTATATTTTTAAATGAGCATAATCTCTTTTTCATAATAAAATGAGAAGGCTAAAAAAAATGAGAAGGCTATTTTCATTTTGTAAAATAAAAAAATTAACAGCCCAAATCTGAAATTCTCTCCATGTTAAATATAGAAATGGGCCAGTGCCAATTATAAACACAAGATTTTCTAGTCTGAATGGAAGCTGCAGAAAACCAGAAAAGTCAGTCTCCCCATATTTCCACCTAAGAATTTTATAATATAATTCTTTTTTGCTGGTTTTTCGTTTTATGCTAGCAAACTGGGGAGTTTAATAATGTCCGATGTTTAGAATAAGTACCAGCTTCTGCTGTTCAGTTCTCTTCAAGGATCCTGTAAGCTACAGATTATGACAGACAATGACTTATTATTGCAATTCGTTTCCTGGAATGAACATTGATGGAGCAGCGTATTCTATTAAACACCACAATGAAAATCATTACATACACAGTAAGATTGCACATAAAATAATTGTTGACTCTTAAATACGTAACTAATTTGTTAAAATTTTCATATTTTATTTTAACTTTGATCTACACCTATATCAGGCTTACAAAACTATAAAAATGGTGGTAGGAATTATACTCAGCTAAGCTTTGTATGCCTAGTTGATAAGCCCCTGCCAGGCAAACAGAAACTATCTAAGGAGACTTTTGCTTTATTTGGGTTGTTTGCTAATTTTTACACCAATCAAAATGACATATGAATATGTTTCTAAAAGAATTAAAGCTGTGGGCCTTGTAAGAAAAAGTAACAGGGTTGGCTGGGTGGCTCAGTGTCTTAAGCATCAGACTTCTCATGATTCATGGGTTCGAGCCCCACGTCAGGCTCTGTGCTCACAGCTTAGAGCCTGGAGCTTGCCTCGGATTCTGGGTCTCCTTCTCTCTCTGCCTCTCCTCTGCTTGCATTCCATCTCTCAAAAATAAATATATTTTTTTAATATTTTAAAGAAAGAAGAAAAAAAAGGAAAAAGAAACAGTCACTGTTCTGCCTCTCCTCTGTCCCCCAGATACAAATATCTGGTTTTATTCTTCTAATTGCCTCCAAGCCTCTAAATAATTTGCTTATATGGATATTTTGTTTGTTTGTTTGTTTGTGTGTGTGTTTGTTTAGAGAGACAAAGCATGAGTAGGACAGGGGGAGAGAGAGAGAGACAGAGAGAGACAGAGAGAGAGAGAGAATCCCAAGCAGGCTCCACCCTGCCAGAAAGGAGCCCGATGCTGAGCTCAAACTCACAACCCATGAGATCATGACCTGAGCCTAAGTCGGTCGGTTACTAAACTAACTGAGCTACGCAGGTGCTCCTATAGATATTTTAAAGATTTAAAGGTCTTCTTGAAATATTTCCTAGTGAACGCTTGTGTGGTGGATGAAAACTTTAAGTTCACCTATACCATTCTTTCCCTAAGTGTTCTTAGTTCCCCTATTGGCCATCTCTTCTCCAGCAACAAACTACAACCTCTGTTCGTCATCCATCAGTAAATCATCAAAGGTGATGCCTCTCTTCTGTGTTTTTGCCTTGACTTCTCCTCAATATCCCTCACATCCCTCTCTACCTACCAGGAAAACACAATATGTACGTTATAATTTTACCACTTTACACATCACAGGTTATTTTTCTGTCACTTGATTTTCAATTTGAAAATAATCAATGGCATTTATATTGTTTCAAATTTCAATGTGAAATCTCTAAAATGTGAGAAATGCGTTGCTTTTCCCAGAACTCAACTTCATAAATCTTACCCTACTCAAAAGAAACTATTTTTGGAGTTAACTTCAAATGGATTTACCCTTCTTCATCTCTTACTACAAACCTCAGTGTGCTCGTGTTTATGTAATGTCCCCATATTTCTATTTATTCTCTTCATTTTCCTGAGAATTTCTTCTAGTATTCAACATTCTTCCCCCCTCCCCTCCCTCCATTGGAACCCTGGTCTTTTGCTGCAGAGACTAGAAGTCTGGAAGCTGTTTTTCCTAAGCAACCATTCCTGCACTCTTGTGGTTTAGATGACATCATTATAGGTGTTTCTGCAGGGCTTGGAAGGGAGAGAAGCCTTACACTCTTGAGACATTGACACATGGTAATGGACTTTAAGGTTTACTGTGGTTTCCGGGCTTTCTCTCAAGGACACCTGCTTCCCTGCTGTAGGCAGCTGAGATGACAAGCAGCACTTTCTTGTGGTCTCTGAAGTTTCCTGATTTCCTGAGACTGAAGACAATAATCCTAAAGATATTTCTCCTCCAGCCCTTCCAAAGATTTTAGAAGCATCTAACTGCCTACATTAATTTCTCTTCCACCTCAAATATCTAAGATAATTTCTGCATTTTTTTTTTGTAACTGATGCCCAAATGATATACCCTCCAAACTCCTCCTCTAATCTGGATACTATTTGATTTATTTATTTATTAATTTCAATTTTTTTGACATTTTTTTATTTTTGAGAGTATGAGAGGGGAAGGGGCAGAGAGAGAGAGGGAGACACAGAATCCGAAGCAGGCTCCAGGCTTTGAGCTGTCAGCACAGAGCCCAATGCAGGGCTTGAGCTCAGAAACCACGAGATCATGACCTGAGCCAAAGTCAGACATTTAACCGACTGAGCCACCCAGGTGCCACACTATTTCTTTCTTTTTTTTTTCTTAATTGAAATCTCCTTTGCATTTTTTATGCATTAAGTTCCACTCACTAGTCACTATTTCTTAGATCTATGCATTTGTATTTTTACTTATTTCTATATGTTTCTTCCCAAGAAAATGTACAAGGAAATTGCCTTAATTTTGTACAATGAGAAAGTAGTCATGTATTAATTGTTTAAGTTCAAAAAATATTTTTGTTAAGCATTTGGCCAAACACAACATCTACTCATGATAAAATCTCTCTGGTTCAGAGGGAACATTCTTCCACATAATAAAAGTCCGCGTATGAAAAACCCACAGCGAACATCATGCTCACTAGGGAAAAACCGAGAGCTTTCCCTCTAAGATCAGGAACTAGACAAGAATGTCCACTCTCACCATTTTTATTCAACATATTACTGAAGCTCTCGGTCACAGCAATCAGGCAACAAAAAGAAATGGAAGGAATCTAAATTGATAATGAAGAAATAAGACTTTCACTATTTGCAGATGACATGATACTATGTCTAGAAAACCCTGATGATTCCACCAAAAAACTACTAGAACTAATCAATGAGTCCAGTAAAATCGTAGGATATAAAATCAAAATACAGAAATCCATTGCATTTTTATAAATTAATAATGAAGTGGCAGAAGAGAAATTAAGGAAACAACCCCATTTACAGTTGCACCAAAACGAATGTACTACCTAAGAATAACCTTAACCAAGGAGTTAAAAGCCATGTACTCTGAAAACTATAAAACAATGATGAAGGAAATTAAAGATGATGCAAGCAAATGCAGAGATATTCCATGCTCATGGATCGGGAAAATAAATATTGTTCAAATGTCAATAGCAATTTACAGATTCAATGCAATCCCTATTAAAATAACAACAACATTTTTCACAGAACTAGAACCAATAATCTTAAAATTTGTATGGAACCAAAAGTCCAAAATAGCCAAAGCAATCTTGAAAAAGAAGAACAAAACTAGAGATATCACAATCCCAGATTTCAAGACACACTACAAAGCTGCAGTATGCAAAACAGTATGATAATGGCACAAAAAAATAGACACATCGATCAAGAGAATAGATTAGAGTTCCCAGAAATAAATCCGTAATTATATAGCCAATTACTCTACAACAAAGGAAGCAAGAATATTCAATGGGACAAAGTCTCTTCAACAAATGGCGCTGGGAAAACTGGACAGCCACATGCAAAACAATAGAGGTGGATCACTTTCCAACACCCTACACAAAAATAAACCTGAAATGGATGAAGGTCCTAAATTTGAGACCTGAAACCACACAAATCCTTGAAGGGAGAACAGGCAATAATTTCTCTTGCATAAGCCATAGCAACCCTTTTCTAGATGCCTCCTGAGGCAAGAGATACAAAAGCACAAATAAACTATTGGAACGACATCAAAAGAAAAAGCTCCTTCAGAGCAAAGAAAACAATAAAAAAACTAAAAGACAACCTACTGAATGGAAGAAGATATTTGCAAATGACATATCTGATAGGGGATTGATATCCAAAATATAGAAAGAACTTAGACAACTCAACACCAAACAAACAAACAAATAAACACATAAATACATAAATAATCCAATTAAAAACTGGGCAAAAAGACATGAACTGACACTTCTCCAAAGAAGATATTCAGATCTCTCTCTCTCTCTCTCTCTCTCTCTCTCTCTCTCTCTCTCAAAATAAATAAATACACTTTAAAAAACAAATCACTATGCAGACTTCCAAGATAGAACCTGTCATTGTTAGGTTTATATCATCCTATATGTAGACATAGACCCCTACAAATTATTGACTGTAGATTTTGAAATTCTACTGGAGAAAGCCAAGTGGCTTGGGGTTACAGTCTGGATTTAGACCAGGATTCAAAACATAGTTCTTCCACTCAGTCACATGAGCCTTAGAAACTTACACAGCTTCTCTAAGCCTTTGCTTCCTTGTCAGTAAGTTACCAGTACTGAACTCCTAAGACTGTACTCATGATTAAATGGCTTAATGCACATGAGGAACCAAGCAAGATGCCAGCCACAAATATTTTTTTTCTTCAATGTCCGTTATTAAGAGTATTACTGGTTTCAGAAGATGTGAGGTTGGTGGTAGACGGAAAATGCATGCTGATGGCATCAGTTATTGAAAACTGGTTATAAGAAGAGAAATATGTAAAAGGACAAAGATAAATTTTACTCTGTCTTCAGTAACAAATATTCTCTGTTTTCTGATGTAATTTTATAATCACTGTCAGTGCTTTCCCCAAAGTACAAGGAAAACAAAACGTGTGTCACACTCAAGTTCAGCTTATTTCCAACACTGTACTTTGCCAGTGGCACACCCACAGAGCATATGGCCAACAGAACATTCTCTTCTGCTTTCTGCACTTAAATTTTCCCTCCAGGGAGGTCCTCTTCCTTCTGGGGCTCACACATTTAAGATGTGCTGCAGTTTTTCAATTACCATTTAATCTGGTAGAGAAGGAAGGTGCACTTGTATCTAGCGTTCATTTGATTTTGCACTTCTAAGGGAGGAATGAAAATCTGTTTGATGTGTTTTTAGCTGATGCTATATAGTTTCTTTTACAGACCTGCACACAATTTTCTGATCCATTAAAAATCCAGTGTTTAAGTGAGCCCACTTAACTTGAAATGGTAGTGATCCGTAAGAGAATTTTTGGAGAAACAGAGAGGTGACAGCTATCAATCAAAAGCAAGAGTACATTCATTCCTTTTATAAAACTGACTTACCTGATCATGCCTATAAAATCAGCTCCTGCAAAGAGATTAGTTGTATAAACCGGTGTTTATGTACCCACTCCTGGCAGACCCAGGCAAGTACAACCTTTAAATATGTAGTGGTATGATCAGATATTTGGCTGAATGCATCTGGAAGCAGACATTTCTGCTTTAACAACATTTGCAAGCGATCCCTTAACTTTGATCTCCGCACAGGAAGACGTTGTTAATTGAGATAAACCAGAACAGTATTTCATGTGGACAGCGTATGGTATAACCAGTAGCTTATTACAATAAGTACAAAGGCTAAAAACTCTAACCAATTCCCCTTCCTCAAGTGACTGCTACCATATTTTAGACATTAGTGATTGTAGGTAAACTCTCAACCCGTGTTTAATTTTCCTTCCTACATTTGCGCTTATGGTATGGGTTCCCTTCTGAACTGCTGGAGATAACTAACGGGTAAACCAGATGTTTCTCCTGGACTTACAGTCAATTTTGAATGGATAGATTTCCTTTAATGCCACTGCTGTTTTTCATTTATCTTCTCTTGATAATTTTCAAATGTTTCCTTTGAAAATCCTGACGGAGGGAAAATGTTTCTCTTTGACTATCCAGAAGCACCTAGACTCTTGACTTTATTGGCTTTATTGGTTGAACCATATGGAGTTGCCAGCGTTGACCACTCCGGGCCTAAAAAGGTGACCATTTCATGTAACTTTGCCTAGTATTTTCACTTTGTTTTGCTTGTATTACTTTTGACACGACCTTTTGACCTGCACCGCAGGGCTAGAGGCAAGGGTTACCTCCTACAGATATTCAATGAGGTTATAATATCAGCGATGTCATTGAATGTGCCTTCTTTCTTGCTTATCACCTTGTTTACCAAATAACCAGTACTGTCGTGCTGGTTAGACTAGCCTCACAGACGAACCCCGATCTGATCTTCATGTTTTTTGTTCTGTACCAATTCTCACCTTTCAATGGTTTCTCTGCTTTCTGTCCTTTTCATCATCATTAAAGCTTTTATTATCATTCTATTGTAGCAGAAATTTACATAACCCTTATTATGTGTCAGTGCAATGCTCAGTGTTTTACATATACCAAATCATGTAAATAAATGAAGTTATCTATTACCTTGGCTAAGTGGAGGGATGGGTGAAATAATCAAAGTTATTTGAACTGCCATACAACAGAGAATATTTCTAAATAAAAATTTAATTTGACAATGTTTATAAACAGATTTTGGTGTGTGTACATTTTTAGTAATTTATTTCTTTATTTTGAGAGAGTGTGCATGCACACATTCATGTGTGTGAGTAGGGGAGGGGCAGAGAGAGGTAGAGAGAGAATCTTAAGCAGGCTCCATGCTCAGCACAGTGACCGGTGTGGGGCTTAATCTCATGGCTATCAGATCATGACCTCAGCCAAAATCAAGAGTCAGATGCTTAACCAACTGAGCCATCCAGACACCCCACATTTCTAGTAATTTAAAATTAATTAAAACCACAATGCATGGCTATCCAGGTCCAATACCACTAGATAATCATACCGAAGAGGTACACAACTCCAAAGGAGTCTACCACATGGAATAAAATGCAAAAAGCAAGCCCTAGAATACAGCCACAAAACATGCTTCTTGGAGGGATACAATATTCTGTCCCTTTGTTTACATATCAGTGAAAGTGTCTGAAATAGATTAAACTATGGGTTCCAATTACTGACTTCTTTCTAATGGAAAGATTACCAACAAGCTTATGATAGTTTCTTTGTGGCCAAAGTATACTCCCCAACCTTTGGCCTATAGGTTGTTTGTCAATAGGTTGTGGACATGACGTGGGCAAGAGCTTTGAAATGAGTTTGTGTGGTTAGTTGCTCTCTGGCACCTCTTGCCATGAGAACATGCCTCATGTAGCTTCTGATCTAAGAAAGAGGACAGACTAAGGAAGCTGGCCTAGATAATACAAGTCACAGCTTGGAGCTGTGCCCAGCTGGACTCAAATCCCAGATGACATCCAGATGCCTGAGTGAGATATAAATTTTTATTTTTGCTTGACAATGGGTTTTGTGAGAGTTTGTTCAAGAGTTTATAGGCAAGGACAGACTGTTAGAATAGCCCACAGCTGAAATAGCTAAACTATGTAACAGACTATGTTTGTGGTCTTTTTTATGTGAAAGTTACATGATTTTGAGTTTCCGAAAAGTTTACACTGTATCATTCCTGTTCTCCTCGGCAAAAATCATCTATTGTAGAGATACCTTGTCCCTTGTTTAATTGAACAAACATTCATTTGGCATCTCCCAAGTTCCAGGACTCCTGCTGGTTTCTGGGGGAACAGAGATGAACAGGGCATCATTACTGACCTCAAGAAGCCTACCCGTAATTGAAAGCAATAGACCTGTAACATAGTAATGGAAAACTCTACCATAAACTGTTATCAAAGGGCCCTGCACAAGGATACAAAGCTCTTGGATATGCACCAAAGCAGCATTGAAGCTAATCTGTGCCTGTGGGTTTAAGCTTTTGCCTATGTGGAAACCAGCCCCCTCGATGACAACAACCGAAGCCATCATTCTGGCCTCTCCTCAGTGCCACACTATATGGCACTGGATCCATGGAACCCAGCAGTCTGGCAACCTTGCTTCTTCAAAACAGGGTTGAAACACCAGGAAGCAATTTTCGGAAACTTCCAAACAAATAAAACAGATGTCGTAAGTTCCATGCACTGAAGTTCATACAATGTCCTCCTAATATTTGCCCTGAGAGCCTCAAACCAGAAAGTATTCATTTTTATCAGGCACAAATCTCCACATATGAGGCAGTCGTTGGTTAGCATGTTTTTAGGCAGCATAGTGAATGTAGGTACAGCCTATATGCGAAATTGGAATCCAAAAATGAAATTAAGATAAGGGCCACTCTGTGGGCCCACTGAGATTGCCTTATTTAAATAAGTATATATATATTATATATATTATATTTAAATATATATATATTTAAATAAGTATATATATATTATATATATACTTATTTAAATAAGTATATATATAATATATATTATATATATACTTATATATATATAAATATAAATATATACTTATAAATATATAAGTATATATAATAAGTATATATAAGTATATATAAGTATATAATATATTAGATACATTATATATTATTAATATATATTAATTATATTATATAATATATTAAATATATATAATTATATATATTAATATTTATACAAATAGTAATATATATAATTGTTTTAAGAGAAAGAGAGAGAGAGAAACAGCAAACAGCAGGAGGGACAGAGAGAGAGGGAGAGAGAGAGAGAATCCCAAGCAGGCTCCATGCTGAGCACAGGGCCTGACACAGGGCTCAATCTCATGACCATGAGATCATGACCTGAGACGAAATCGAGCGTCAGATGCTTAACAGACTGAGCCATCCTGACGCCCCAAGATTGTGTGGTTTAAGGGGTAAAACAGAGTGGCCTCCATAATGAAAAAGGCTATGTCTGAACCAAAATAGAAACAGCAGTTTCTGTGGCACGTAGGACTGAGGATGTGGCTTTGGTTGGTGGGGGGAACTCGCCCAATAAAGTTACCTGCCACTTTATGTTCTTGAAATGTTAGTTACATTGCTTACATTCTTTAAGGACTTCTGGTCTGACCGCTGATGTTTCACTTGCCTCTTTTGCTATGTTTCCTCTGATGTTTGTTTTCATCACTGTCTTACCAACACTGGGGCTCACAAAACATTGTTCTAAGAGGCATTCTACCCTCTGCCCAGCCCATCCTCCTCCCGCCATACTTCTTCATTGGAAGGTAAGCTGTGCCGCATCATCTGTTTCTTTTTAGGGAATCACTTATTTTTTCTCAGCGTGATTTCCTCACATATAAAATGGGAATAATAAAATTTACCTTGCAGAGCTATTCCAAGGATTAGAGTAGACACATGGTAAACACCCAGCCCAACATCTGGCACCTAGAGCGAGTGGACTAATAAAATCCATTTAATTTGAATAGCAAGGTTTCTAACACGAGCTATCCTGTAGTGGAAAATATTAACTACAGCAATGCTGCCAAACAGTGAATTATTTCACCATAAAAATAGTAGGAATGTATCCTATTGTATTTTAAGTTATGTGTTCAAATCATCAAAAATATTCAAATCAAGGAATCAATCCCTATCCGCAATTAATTTAATATGCAATTGTTCAAAAAATGAACAATATCTTGACTTTGTCAAACTCTCCCCCCAATCTAAATGGGGGGCATTTGTAGAATAACATTTGTTTCATATGCACAAATTGAGGCAAAAGAAGATAAGCATTTGTTGAAGTTCTTCCAACTTCAACAACAGGATATTTGGTCTGATTTGTTTCATTATCTCAGTGCTAATGAGGGTCCTGCATATCAAAGGCCTTAATCACAGACGAAAGGCGTGACTCACAGTTGATAAGAAAGAAAGTCATCAGAGACACGGACAACCTGCTTTCCCGAGCATGGAAGTGGTCTGCTGGAGGAACTCTGCTCTGTAATTACGGCATCCTTTTAGGCATGATTGTAACTATAAAACATTTGTCTTCTGACCACAATCTGCTTTTTGTTCATGAAATAAATTGTCACTTGTTCAGCAACTAACATATCCTTTGTGCTTTGTTTTGATTTGCCAGATCATCAAGAACTCAACAAAATTCGCAGCTGATTTTCTCTATTTCACTTAGCAAATACTGAGAAAGAGTATGTCCTCCAATTATTTTGGAAACTGCTCCCACTGAGACGCTTTCAGGACGGAGCCCATAAACTGCCATTCATGTGCATGAAAGGAACAAATTTTCATTTTGAAATGGAATCTATTTTGGGTTAGGGACTCATTAAAATATTGGTAATGGTAAGTTAGGGCGCCTTAGAACCAAATGGCCAGTTTTCCATGTTAGGGTCATTGTCACCTGAATATCAAGATTGGCCACCAGCCAATCACGTATCACCTCAATTTATACAATTTCAACAGAAATTGCCAAGTGCAGAATGCCCGTTATATAAACGTTCCAACTAATTTGTGTAAGATTTTTCTCCTTAATGATAACACGGAACTCCAAATTCATACCATAGGAGTTCTCTAGGGAATGGTTTATAAAAGTATGACACAGCTGGAGAAGTGCGATGTCCCCGCAAAAGCTTTCCTTCAAAATCTGAAGTCATTAATTAAACCACACTTAGTTCTGTTGGTTAAAATTGCATACCCTCTCCCCGGATCTTACTTTTCTTGTTTAAAAAATGATTCAAATTCGGTAGCAGCTGAAAAGGAAAAGAAAGAATTACATTCTTTATCCAAAATACTTTTAACTACAAGTTAGGAAAAGAAAAGAAAAGAAAAGAAAAGAAAAGAAGAGAAAAGAAAAGAAAAGAAGAGAAAGAAAAGAAAAGAAAAGAAAAGAAAAGAAAAGAAGAAAAGAAAAGAAAGTTGGGGCCTTTATGAGTGTTAAGAAAAATGAAAAATACCTACATACAACTGTAATATGAAACACAAGATTACTATTAAATATGTTTTGCTCAGGGTTGCAAAAAAAATGCTTTCTGGGGGTGCCTGGGTGGCTCAGTGGGATAAGCATCAGACTTTAGCTCAGGTCATGATCTCACTGTGCATGGGTTTGAGCCCTGCATCTGGTTCTGTGCCGATAGCTCAGAGCCTGGAGCCTGTTTCCGATTCTGTGTCTCCCTCTGTCTCTGCCCCTCCCCACTCCCACTCTGTCTCTCTCTTTAAATTAAAAAATGTCTGTCTCTTTAAATTAAAAATTGCTTTTTGAGTACAGTCTACAACAAATTCTGAGGCAGCTGTTTCACTACAGGAAATATAGGACTTGAAATAATCACCACTTTGTGGTTTTAACACACCTTTCCCCACCATCGTGCTCCCCAGCCCCACCCCATGTACGTGCACACACAACGAGCACATCTGAATCTCTGTAGCACCTTGTAGGTGGAGGGATGTTGAAGTCACTCTTAATTAGGTCAGTTCTTCTCACGACGGCAATTAGCATTCAGTATCCTGGCAGACCTGGGCGTATTTTAGGATTTCAATTCCATGTAACCATATAGGTTATATATAGATTTTTCCCTACAAATGTCTATTTTCACTTCCTCATTACCAATCTAAAAACTTTCCCCTTTAGGAATGAAATGTTGCTTATTAGATATCGGCTCAAAAGTGGAACATTCAAATGTTTTCCCAGATGACTATGGAACAAAAAGTTATTTTTTTCAAGTATGAGGGAATGGGTGTTTTTATTTTATTTTATTATTTTATTTTATTTATTTTTATTGAAGTATAACTGCCATATAAACATTATATTAGTTTCAGGTGTACAAAATAATAATTTGATATTTGTTTACATTGCAAAGTGATCACCATTATAAGTCTAGTTAACCTGCAAAGTGAGTATTTTAATTATTACAGAATGTCTGAAAATCATTATTTTTATATTAAAATTTAGAAAGTTAGGGGCACCTGGGTGACTCAGTCGATTAAGCGTCCAACTCTTGATTTCGGCTCAGGTCATGATCTCACTGTTCATGGGGTCGAGCCCCACATAGGGCTCCACACTGACAGCATGGTGCCTGCTTGGGATTCTCTCTCCCTTCTCTCTGCCCCTACCTTGCTAGCACTTGCTCTTTCCCTCTCTGTCAAAATAAATAAACAAACATTAAAAAAAGAAAGTTAGACCTAACAGGTAATAGTTTTGTTTATTTAAACAATAAATTAGAAACGGGAATTGGTTTTTAAACAGTTCAACAGCAACATCTATGTACAGCTTTTTAATGAGTCAACAGATCTGCAACTTGGTATTGGGTTTCTTTGTTCTTGCCTAATATGAGAGCGTTTTTTATTTTTAATAAGAGTGTTTCATTTACATTTATCGTGATAGTTGATGTCACGGTTATAAACTTTTTTGCACACTTTTCTGTCTTTGATTTATAGCTGCATCTGTTAATGCTGTTTTGTTATTTTCTGTATTTTACCAAACCAGCCGACCAGAAACGTTCTATTTTGACACAGAGAGTATTTAATACGAGGTCACGACGATGTACACAAAAAACTCAAGATTTTCACTTTGCTTTCTTACATTTCAGCACTGTCATGTTATCCTCGTGCCTAAAGCACCCCAAAGGCTTCCCAGCAAGGAAAGAATAAAACTGAGGTCCTTGCCCTGATTCACACAGCCCTGCACAGACTTCCCTCACCTCCTCTTTTACACACGCCCCGCTCTGTTCCAGATACACAGGCCTCCTCTCTGTATTTTATTTTATTTTTTATTTTTTTTAAATTTTTTTTCAACGTTTATTTATTTTTGGGACAGAGAGAGACAGAGCATGAACGGGGGAGGGGCAGAGAGAGAGGGAGACACAGAATCAGAAACAGGCTCCAGGCTCTGAGCCATCAGCCCAGAACCTGACGCAGGGCTCGAACTCACGGGCCGCGAGATCGTGACCTGGCTGAAGTCGGACGCTTAACCGACTGCGCCACCCAGGCGCCCCTCCTCTCTGTATTTTAACCTCACCAACCAATTTCCTGCTGGCTTTTGCAAAATAAAATTCAGAATCTCAACTTAAATACATCCCCTCAGACCAGCGTCCCTCACCGCCAAATCTCCATGACCCGCCATGGTGTGCCTCTACCGCAGGACCTGGTTTATTTCTCTGTACTGCTTTTTTTCATGGCCACTTTCCTTATATTGGTGCGTCTCTAACATAATGTAGTATTAGTCCCCCCAGTAGAGGATCTTGTCTATCTCGTTTGCCGTTGTATCTTCACTTTTTCAATGAAGTCATTCAGTAATATGCGTGACGCATATGAATGAGTAAATAATACCCATAATGTAGATTTCAAGGAATTGGCATCCAAGCCAGTCGTATTATTTGATGTCAACTCTCCTGGGTTGTTGCTGGTTTCTAGACAGGAACTGGAAAAGTAGCCAGTTCTGAAGAGACTAGGATTATGATAAACCCACTTTTAGTTGGCCAGTTCATTGATGGATTGATGAACATACAAAATGTATAACTTATCTCTCTACGTTATGTATTACATCAGAACAACAACAACAACAACAGCATAAGAAATTAGTCCTGAAATCTTATCAGGGAAGACCTCCAGGAAACCCTTGGCCAAAATAAAACCATAAGAGCATTCCCAGAATAACTGGTTTAGTCCTGTTTTAACTGCACGCATACTGTTGATCGTCTGCATGAATCCAATGAACTATCCCAGAAACACTCGTATTTTACATTTTCAAACAATATGCTCAGACTTCCCAAGTCTGAAAAGAGTTCAGATATCATGGTTCAGTTCATGAATCCACATTTGTCTTCCCACAGATTACGTGTAAATAAGAGCTATCTGGATTTTCACTAGGGTTGGGGGTACCAGATCGGGCAAATAAAAATAGAGGACACCCAGTTATATTGGTACGTGAGTTTCAGATAAACAACAGCAAAAGTTTAATGGAAGTGTGTTCCATGCAATATTTGGAGCATACCTATGCTAAAAAAATTACTTGTTTATCTGCATTCAAATTTAACTGGAAGGCTTAGATTTTATCTAGTAAACCAGACTAAGGTCCACAGCTGAGCAGTGTTTTCTCTAATTGGTTCACTTAGAATACCTACCTATTTATAAAGCACAGGGAGTTCACATCCGGTTCTTGCTGCCTAGACTTCCTGAATATAAAAGAACAGAGTCACTGATGACCTTACACCCTGGGTCTTAATGGGTGCTTCAGTGACAAATTGGGCCCAAGATATGGAAAGATGCATGTGACGCTTCACGTCCATGTTTGTTTCCATTTGCAGATTTCTCCCCAAATCTTCTGAGACTCCATTAAAAATCACTTGGCTACATCATTCTTCTAACAAACTGTTGTTTTCTCCGTTGTTCAGTCAAAACTACAAAGTGTTTTAAGATTATAGCACTAATGGGAAATGGCTTATGTTTCCCAAACAGTGTTAAGTATACCATAAAGCTTGACGGGCCATAAAGCATGGCTGCACCAGGGACTTACCTCGTTTATGTGCAATGTGAGCTGGAAGTTTCCACGTAGCAGGCAGAACTTCTCATACACCGGGGAAGTACGATCGCTCTATCGTTGGCGTTTATTTTTAACGATTGTGTTTCTGGTTTGCAAGTTCTCCTTTTCTGGATGGCATTTACAGTGACAAAAGAGAACAGGAAATGTGAACCTTTCGGATTTCCAGCACACCCTCATTTCTTCCTGTGTTCATACTGGGGGCAACGCAGGATTCAGCTTAGCTCCTGTTCTTTCAGGAACCTCAGGTTAATGAGTATTACTTCTCTCTGTGGGATGGACAACTTCTCTCAACTGCGTACTTAACATTGGTTATTAGATACATTCACCACATCCCATAAAATAACTCCTTCTTGATTCCAAACCACCACAGTGACCCTCCACTTTCTTTCATGCACTCACAGCCAGACTCCACAAATTTTCCATCAGCACTCTATTTCTTGTCTCCCACTTTACTCTATACCCACTGAACTATGACTTCCAATTCCATATCTAGCATTCACCCAACCCTCTCTCTCCCAGAGCATCAGGCTGCACAGCCTGTGGATTCATCCTTAAGCTCCAGGTAGACAGAATAATGGCCCCCTGGGGTGCCTGGCTGGCTCAGTCAGTTAAGCAGTTAAGCATTCACCAACTTGCAGTTCATGAGTTTCAACCCCACATCAGCCCCGCGTTGGGCTCTGGGCTCTCAGCCCAGAGCCTGGAGCCTGCTTCTAATTCTGTGTCTCCCTCTCTCTCTACCCCTCCTTTGCTCGAGCTCTCTCTCTCTCTCTCTCTCTCTCCTAAATAAAAACATTTAAAAATTAAAAAAAAAAGAATTATGGCCCTCAAGGATGTCCACATTCGAATCCCTGGAGCCTTGAACGTGTTATGTTACATAGCAAAGGCGAATTAAGATTCCCTTGCTCATTGAGTGACCTTCAAATAGGAGATTATCCTGGATTATCCAGAATGGACCTATGTAATCACAAGGGTCTTTAAAAATGTCAGAGGGAGGAGAGACCAGAGAGATGGCATTGTTAAAAAGATCTGGCCATGATATTGCTGGCATTAAAGATGGAGGGACTGGCTGAGAGCCAAGGAATGCAGACAACCTCGAGGAGCTGAAAAAGGGAAGGGAATGGACCCATCTAGAACCTCCAGGAAGGAGTGCCACCGTGCAGATACCTTGATTCTCTATCTCTATCTGTGCCAGACTTCTGGTGGGCAGAACTGTAAGATAATAAATTTACGTTGTCTTAAACCCCCTGGTTTATGGTAATTTGTTACAGCAGCGGTGGGAAACTAATACAGGTCCCTTGATCTAACCCTACCCTGGCTTTCCTCCCACCTCACAGGCTGTTCCAAATTTGCACTCAGACCCTCCTCTCCCGAGCCTTTGAATCCTCTTCCTCTGTCCCAGATGCACTTTCTACTCACTCTGTGTTAGCCACATCCGGGGCTCTACATCACCTCTATGCAGATAACTCACCCGTTTACGTTCCAAGCCCGTATTTCTTGCTGAGTACCAGGCAGATCAATGCAACTGCTTGCCCGGCAGCTCTTCTCAGATGGATCACAGTCGCTTCAAAACAAATACAGCCCCCCATTGAAATCGTGACCTTTCCCCCCAAAACCAGATGCTCCTCTCGCATGTTTTAGCTCAGTAAAACACCATTCTGCCACCATTCTGGCTGTATTAATGTGCTACTGCTAGGTCATAAATTAGCACAAACTTGGCAGCTTAAAAACAATATATTCATTTATTAGAGCACAGTTCTGTAGGTCAGAAATCCACAGAGTGTCGCTAGGTTCTCTGCGGACGCTGCAATCGAGATGTCAGCGAGCTGCCTTGTCATCTGGGGCTCAGGGTGTTTCCCCCACTTAGGTCATTCCTGTTGGAATTGGTAGAATTGAGCTTGCAACTGGAGCACTGAAGTTTCCAAACCTTTGCTGGCTGTCAACGGGGGACTGCTGTCCGCTTTCAGGGGCCACACACATCCCGGCTCGCACGGTCCCCTCCAACCCCAAGGCAGCAATGGCACAGTGGTTTTGCTCCTGTTCATCTCTCAGACTTCTCCTCCTGCAACCAGCTGGAGAACCCTCTCTACTTTAAAGCGCTCCTTTGCTTGGATCAGGCCCACCCGGACAAACAACCTTTAATGTCAACTGTACGTACACCATATAACACCATCAAGAGTGCAATCTCTCATCACATTAATACATTTTAGGCACCGGCAGGAGATATCTTTAGGGGAACGTTTTAGACGTTCTGCCCACAACATTGGCCCGAACTAGCGTTGTCACTCTCTGTACCATGAATTTCCCTCCTCATTCACCCACAGAAGTCCATTCTTTCCCCAAGTCTAGTCTGTTCGCGCTCCAGCCAGGGGGTTCACCTCAAATCACACACCTGCTAGTGTTCCCCACATGCTTGCTACCGGCCGATAAGTACAGCCGTGCTCGAAAGTGATGCTGCCTCATTCGTCTGCACCCCAGTTCAACAGCTGTCCTAGCAACTCTGGGAGAGGGGCACTGAAGCCTCCAGCAACTAGCTGGACCCTTGCACCGCATTTCAGAGCGATGTTATAGCCGATGAAGCTAAAAATAAACGTGGGGCTTTTATTTGTAGGTATCTTTTTTATTTTAAAAATTCATGATTTTAGTAACTTATTGTTGTTTCATTTTAGGTAAGTCTTAGACCGGTGGCCCTTCACCACTGAAAATTGGGCAAGTGCTGGGACCAGCGGGCTCTGGACATTTTGGACTCAACTTCTCCAGCTTTGCCTCATGCCTACGGTATCAGCTCTTTAAACTCTGTCACAGAGCCCACAGAGGGTGTTCCCTCTGCTTTCCATATTCCTTGTGCCATGCTGACTACCCTCCTAGGTCGCAACCTCCCGCTATAGTCGCTCATTGCACCAGAGGTCCCCGAGGTGTACCTCTCATCACAGCAATATTAATAAATAAGTAAACATTTACTTCTTTTTAAATATCTGTTTTCCTCTTAAAAGGTAAGATTTGTGGTAGCAGAGAAATGATCTTCCGCCTAATGGGCCCATGCACAGCTACCTGCCCAGTTCCTGATGCATCCTCGGTGTTCAGAAAATGCATATGTAATGAGAGAACGAATCAATAAATATAGTCCATATCTTCCAAATTCAAATAATACCTCAACCAATTATTATCGAATCAATAAGTAAATATAGTCCATATCTTCCAAATTCAAATAATACCTCAACCAATTATTATCCATTTGATCTTAATCTTGAGAGCTAAATCTCCTAAAATTCATTTTTATTATGGGTAAAATCAGAATCCTGCCAGTCTCGTAGTATTGACATGGAAATGGAAGCATGTACAAATGCTTTGTTTGAAAAGTACAAGATGCTTCTAAGACACGACTGATAAGTTGGTGTGAATTTGTCTCTTATGTAACATTGACAAAAGGGGGAAATGTATAACAAATCTAAAGTCCTTATAGAAATATGTACCAAAGTTTTTTTAAATATATTCAATTTTTGCTTCCATGATAAAGGTTCTAAAATTTAATTCTAAAATATAACTGGACAAATATACAAATATACAGGTAGAAGGCTGTTCATTCTAGCATCATTTCTAATAAAAGCAGAGAGAAGAGCCTAAATATGTTCTCACATATGAAAGGGCTGATTGGGGCGGGGGGGAAGTGTGGCCTGGTTGGCATTACTTAAGGAACAACCTAAATATTTGCTTACTGTGTAAAAATATGTCCTCAGTGCTGGTGGAGGGTTGCTTCTATCACATTGTACAGCTGATTTCTACACAGGTACACAATGCTAACAATGGCTTTGGCTATACTGTCAAGAACATCTGAGGGTAATTTAAAACTGAAGACATAATTTCAAGTATGTAGCAATCTTTTTGTTTTAACTGAAGTATAGTCTCTATACAATGTTGTATTAGTTTCACATTACAACACAGGGATTTAACGATTCTGAACACTACACAATGCTCACCATGACAAGTGCAGTTAACCATCTGACGCCATACATTACTATATTATTGACTATGTTCCCTATGGGCTATATTCCCTATGCTGTACTTTTCATCCCTGTGACATATATATTTTATAACTGAGAGTCTGTAACTCTTAATCCTCTTCACCTATTTTGCCCATTCCCCCCACCTCCTTGCCCTCTGGCAACCATCAATTTGTTCTCTGTATTTATGAACCTCTTTCTGCTTGTTTGTTTTGTTTTTTAGATTCCATCTATAAGTAAAATCATACAGTGTTTATCTTTCTTTGACTTATTTCACTCAGAATAATACCCTCCAAGTTCGCCCATGTTTTTTGGACAAATACCCAGCAGTGGAATTACCGATCATATGATATTTCTATTTTTAATTTTTTGAGGTCCCTCCATACTGTTCTCCATAATGACTGCACTAATTTATATTCCCCCCAACAATGCACAAGGTTGTTTTTTTTTGTTTATTTTGTTTTGTTTTGTTTTGTTTGATGTTAGTCATTCTGACTGGTGTGAAGTGATATCTCACTATAGTCTTGATTTGCTTTTCCCTGACGATTAGTGGTGTTGAGCATCTTTTCATGTGTCTGTTGGTCATCTGCCTGCCTTCTTTGGAGAAATGTCTACTCAAGTATTTTGCCCATTTGAATTTTGTTTAATATTTATTTTTGAGAGAGAGAGAGAGACAGAGACAGAGAGTGAGCAAGGGGGGAACAGAGAGAGAGAGGGAGACACAGAATCTGAAGGTTCCAGGTTCTGAGCTTTCAGCACAGAGTCCAATGGGGGGCTTGAACTCTTCTGAGGGAGACACAGACTCTTCTGTCTCTTCTGAGGGAGACACAGAATCACAGGTTCCAGGCTCCGAGCTTTCAACACAGAGCCCAAGGGGGGCTTGAACTCACAAACGGTGAGATCATGACCTGAGCCGAAGTCGGACACTTAACCAACTGAGCCACCAAGGCATCCCTGCCCATTTAAAATCAGACTATTAGTTTTGTTTGTTTGTTGTGTTTTTTGGTTTTTAGCTGTATGAGTTCTTTATATATTTTGGATATTAACCCCTTATTGAATGTATCATTAAAAAATATCATCTCCCATTTTGTAGGTTCCCTTTTCATTTTGTTGATGGTTTCATTTTCTGTGCATTGTTTTTTTGTTTGTTTGTTTGTTTGTTTGAGGTAGTCCTAATAGCTTATTTTTACTTTTGTTTCCCTTTCTGTGGAGACATATCCAGAAAAATGTGAGCCTGGAGTAACCTTGGTTGACCATGAGATGGAGAGAGGAGGTTGAGATCCACATTAACAATGGTGGTAACAGGGCAGGAGACGGTACCAGTCACATACGCTGCACAACGACTTTCTCAGAGATGAAACTTCTGGAATAGCTGTAACGATGAGCAGAGTTTCCCCGAGGTCTTCACTTCTGATGACTCTCACACCCTCAGTCGGCTCTACAGCAAATGTCTCAGAGGCACTTGTAGGCTTGCAACCTCACTGAAAAAGTACCTTTGAGTTCTGAAATATCTACTCTAATACAAGAGAAGCAATGGCCTCTAAGGATTTAAGAAGCATCCAGAATTCTTGGTTGACTCTTGTGGGCCCCAAAATAAGAAATATTGGATTGCCAATTCACCTGGACAGATAGTAGCTTGAGATACGAATTTGAATACAAAAAAGATACACATTATATCTCCCCCAAATTGGTAAATAAGGTCATCCAATCTATAGATCTGTCTACCATTGTGTCTACTTATTATGTATTATAAACTGTCTACACTTGTTTTAAGTAAGGAAGTAAGTTATACTATTTTGTAACTTCTCTCTCTTATGCTTTGCTGAATTAGGAAAGGATGGACTGCAGAAATGCATCACTGATGAAGATCCATCTATCTGATTCCTGAAGGTCATGGGAAACAGAGCCCAAAGGGTAAGGGTCTTTTCAGAGGGATGCTACCTATAACTTGCTGGAAACAGCTCAATGATTCTCACGCTGGAGAACTGAGCGGTGGTAAGAAAACAGCCTCACAGATGTTCCATCATGCAAAGCTTTTGGGTTAATGCCCTACCATCAGAGTCAAAACTTAACATATTCATGCTCAGATTTTTATATCTGTGCGGTAGGATTTGGACTTCTGTAATACAGATCCGTTTTACTAAATCTATCCAAAGCACAGGTTAGAAGTTATGCTGGCTAAGAAAATGTAGGCTTCAATTATAGCAAAGCATGGGGGAACATTTTTAAGGAGGTAGAAGAAATAGGATGTTAAATCATGGAAATAATGAGTACTGGAAGTAAAAATGAATGTTTCCATAGCACTTCTGATGTGCCAGGTTCTCCTCTGGAACTTCATGTATAATCACTCTTGTAATAGCCCCTACATGACTCATGAAGACGGTACCACCATTAACAGAGAGATAAGGAAACTGAGGCACCCAAGTTGACAAATAAGTGGCCGAACCAAGTTTGCATCCAGGTATCTGGGCTCCAGACTGTTTAACTACCACACCTTGTAAGAAGTGGCCGAAAGAACATTTTTGTATTAAGAATTTAATGATAAGCAAGAATTTGGGAAGCTGGCTGGTTGAAACAAGTAAGGGTCCAGGCAGAAAGAGAGCGGGCAGAAAGAACTTGGGCTAATAACTCCCGGTCTGGGGTTCATATGGCAGAAATACCTTGTTTATAGCAATAGCAGCCTCTTGAAACTTGATCTTCCTGCCCTATTGCCCTGGGTTTTTATTAGCTGAAAAGAGCCCATTTGTAATTTCTAGTGGAGGAAATTTCCAGTGGCGATGGGAAATAAAACTGCAATTATTCAGTATTTGAACAATCTGTTAGAAAGGGCAGTGACTGCTCTGGTCTTAACCTTGACAAACTCTAACACCGTTTGTAGGTGATTTCAAAGGTAAAAAGACACAGTTTTAATAATTATACATTAACCCCCGATAAGTTATTCTTTGTTAATCTTCAATTGGCTATGGTTTTTGCTACAATTATTTTACTTGGGGCTATTTTATTGGGGGGGGGGGTCACAATCAGTAACTCTCAAACTGGCAAAAAAATTTAAGATATTTTTAAACCTTACTTTTTCCTGCTCAGTTATTTTTCTGTTTTAGGATTAAAAACACGAATGACTACATACTATTTTAGGCAAAGAAAGGAAATGAGCAAATGTTCACTATTGTAAGATGACAGCATTTTATAAAAGAAACAATGACTATGAAATTTAACCAAATCTTGATTTAGTTATAATATTGAACTGTGTTGACGTAGGAAGCATTGGAGAAAAGATTACATCTATATTGCATTATTATCCTTTGTTTCAAGTAATAATGATTTTTCATGCTTTAATACCAAGAAATTTGTGAAGATATTTTGTTATCCTCACCACCATGTTACCAAAAAGAAAAAAAAAATGAAATAGTAAACTTGAAGCAATGGGAATATTCAAATGGAATTCTGTAATAACCCTGTTTAATCTAATAGCAAAGGATTCCTATTGAACGGCAAGAGTTAACTGTACAGCTTTAAGCAATATGTTAAAACACGTTAAACAAATCTCGGGAAATCATTTTTTATAAAGCAATTAATCATTTAAATGTAGATAAAGCACTTCGTAGGCAGCATTCTAAAAGGTAGAATTTTGAGCAAAAATGTTTGAAGCATAAATAGAAAGGTCAATTCAGTTATAGAAAAACATACCATAATAAGAGCTGTAACCTATAATCACACATTCAAGGTATATAGGACAGAAATCACTTACGTGTGTTAAAGGGGAGAGACAAAGGGAGAGGAAGAGAGAGGAGGGAGAGAAAGGGAAGGAGAGAGAAAGGCTTGTTTCATGTAGAAATGCTGTAATACATAGATACATTCCAGTGGTTGAATTTTGTACAAACCGAGGTAGGTAATTTAAAGTTTTACATGTCAAAACATTTTGACGTTTTAAAGTCTCTATAAAATTAAAGTATTATATAGAAAAATGACACACACACTAAGAGGAAACTGTCTCTTCAGGTCACATGAAAGAAACCAAAGTTAGATTACACAGTTGAATTGATCAATGGAACAGAAAAATCTAGAAAATTACGTACCCAAGGTGACCAGATGTCACCTGCATTTCATTCAGGTTTTTGTTCCATCTATAGCTTGTTAATTTAGTAGATTAAAACCCAAAGCTTTAAGAAGGAAAAGGCAGGCCTTCTTTTTGGTGTGGTTTCCCTCATAGAGTTGGAAATTCTGATTACAGGTATTGCTTAGTTTAATCTAAGGCTAAACTGTTTTCTTATGTTTATTTTTAGAAAAATAAAACGACAGGCGTGCCTGGGTGGCTCAGTTGGTTAAGTGTCCAACTTCAGCTCAGGTCACGATCTCACGGTCTATGGGTTCCAGCCCCGCGTCTAGCTCTGTGCTGACAACTCAGAGCCTGGACCCTGCTTAGGATTCTGTGTCTCACTCTCTCTCTGCCTCTCCCCCGCTCTCTCTCTCAAACATAAACAAACAAACAAACAAATAAATAAACATTCAGAAAATTTTTTAAAATGACATATATTTGTTTTAAGAACAGTAGTAAGTTATGCCTTAAATTTATGTAAATTTTTGACCAGGAAGGGCCAAAATCTTAACCAAGTTGAAGCTGAAATAACTTTTATCTAAAATCACATATTCTGTCCAGTATGTTCAAATACATGATTTTAAATCAAAATGTTCCAACTTACTATTTAATAATAAAAGCTATGTAGTTCTAACTTTTGGAAATTCAAAGTTATCATACATTTTTGTGTATTAAGGTAGCTTTTCATAAAAATGTAGATATAGAATGTTAAAATGAAGGAAAATTCAATTTCCATTGTTTTTTTAAAAAGGGATTTGTCGGGGCGCCTGGGTGGCGCAGTCGGTTAAGCGTCCGACTTCAGCCAGGTCACAATCTCGCAGTCCAGGAGTTCGAGCCCCGCGTCGGGCTCTGGGCTGATGGCTCAGAGCCTGGAGCCTGTTTCCGATTCTGTGTCTCCCTCTCTCTCTGCCCCTCCCCCGTTCATGCTCTGTCTCTCTCTGTCCCAAAAATAAATAAACGTTGAAAAATAAATAAATAAACTGGAGAGAATCCATTTGCCTACACGTGTAGAAATACCATGAGTTAAGAAAGAAATCTATAGCCATAGGTGATCCATATATGAATCAGCTGAGAAAATGAGCTCCAGGATGAGACTGTCTGGGTCCAGACCGTCTGTGAAATCTGAAAAACAATAGTACTTGCCTTGTAGAATTACAAGGTTTTAACAAAATGAAAAATATGAAGTATGTAGCACTTTGCCAGGCACAAAAATAAGCTCCCAGCAAGTGGTAGCACTGCGTAATATGAATACCATTAGTTAATTTAATGAAAAGGAAACATCCAACAAGGCTATGAGAATCCATCTAATTCTGTGGAGAGCAGGGATATAGTATCACACCCCGCCATCTGCTAGAAAGGACCCCTCATTTTTATTCCCCTCCCGTCCTCCAGTGGAGCGCTTCAGAGAAAGAACTTAACAAGTACCTAAGACACTCAGCTGCAAACCCTCCTGGCTTCACTTTTCACATAAGCTCCAATTATTATAGCCCTTCCATATTCCAAAACGGTGTTAAAGGCATTGTTCCCCAGGGGAAGCCGACACCTTCCCATTAACTCGCACGTTAAGAAAAAGTGGTAGAAAGCATGTAGTAATTTTCCATCAAAAGCCAGCGTTTCAAAAATATTCAAAGAAATACAAGGCTGCTTTTGCATCACATGTCGTATTTAAGAAGCAAAGTTTTCTTAGGCGTGGCCTGACACTATTCACCAGATTCCCTTAGGAGTGTCCAAGTCTAAAATGTCAAGCGCCTTCAAATATGCCACCCTATCGCCTAGACGTATTTTAATAAGGAAAAGGTTAAATTCTGCAATTTCCATTCAAGTAATAACATGAAACGGTAATAACATTAAACGGCAATAAAATGTAAAAGTCATTACTGTTAAACAATCTGATATTAACATATGCTTTTATTAAATAAGGCAAAATCTCATTAGTTTTATCTCTAGTTAAATACAAAACTACTGACTAGAATTGTGTGCGGTTCATACCTATTTTTGTCAGTTTAATGAAGGAAAAGCAGGTAACACAAAGTTAAATAAAAGGGACCTTGGTTTCCCCTGGGGCTCTCAGTTTGCTTTTTCAACTCCTGCCTCTATGGATATAGGATTTGACTGTCAGTGTGTTTGTTCACAATAATAAATTGATATTATTAATAGTAAATAAATAATGAATTAATAGTTTTCATTTATACATTCTTATATTTCTTATATAATATTCATGTGTGTGTCCATATATAAACACATATTTTTGCACACAAATGTATGCAGTATGAAGACTGACACAATGAAGGAGAAAAAATTAACATTGATTTTTTTTTTCCCCAATCATCCTTTTACGGGAACATGACAGCCAGGAGAAATATATAATATCCGAACCCCTTTGCAATAACGTCGGCATAATTTCCCTGCTCTTTTCTCAAAAGCAATAGTACCATTCAGGCTTAAGCTTTCAAAATTATGGTTTCATGACCCAAGCTAACGGCTCATTTAGAAACCATCTCCTTTCAAGTTTAAAACAAATTCAATTGCCTAGTATAGTGAATTGATTTCAAGTTTCTCCTTGAAAAACACATTAAGCCATTCATAATATAATGCACATGAATTATAGTCTACGAATAAATACTGTGCCTGGAACGGCCTGATAGGGTGTCCTACAGGGTCTTCACAATTCCTTTTTAAATTCAAAGTTTTAAATGGTGAACATTTAGTGCACTTCTTGATGGTGACATAAAATAACTTACAGATTTCAAAGTGAAAATTAAAATATTTTGAAAGAAAAGCAGCAAAATAAATACAAGGCATTACATAGACCCATGGCTATCTAGCATGGTCAAGAACTGAGTACGTTAAATATTTTATTTGCCTGTTTCCATAAATGTTAATTCTCTTTCAAGAGAAGTACTACGATCTGGAAATTTACCATCTAAAATTTGACTTCATCTATTTTGATACCTTGAAAGCATTTGGATATCTTGCTCAGAAGATAGTTCTGACATTCCTATGTACTTTTTCATTTCCAAAAATATTCTTGGGTAACTCTGTTGGCTTTTCGAGGAAATAATAAATATGTCATGTTTACTAGATGTTAACTACATACCAGACATTACTGTATTTAACACATATTAACTCATTTAATCTTGAATACAATATTATGACATAAGAAGTATCTTTATTGCCCTTTAAGATATTTCACACACTAAAGTTAAAACTTAAGAAGCTGTGATTAAGACTGTGGGCTCTGACCGGGGGAAGGGCACTGGTGGCTCTGTTGTTGATGAAGCGACCGACTCTTGATTTTGGCTCAGGTTATGATTTCACGGTTCGTGGGATCGAGCCCCGTGTCAGGCTCTGCAGTGATAGCACAAAGCCTGCTTGGGATACTCTCTCTCTCCTTCTCTCTGCCCTTCCCCCATTTGTGTTCCCTCTCTCTCTCTCTTTCAAAACTCAATAAATAAACATTAAAAAAAAAGATTGTGGGCTGTGGAATCAAATGGTCTCTAATAGGAATGCCCCCCTCCCCACCCTGGTGCCCTGGTGACCTTGTAGATATCCACATTGGGCACAGAGACGAGGTTTGACCCATAGCTAATCTGAATCTTGGCAGAGCACCTGTGCTTCCGTGAGAACATGAGAGGGAGTGAGGTGTCAGGAGCTGACTGGACTTACCTCCTACTTACCTTCCTAACTCTCTGGGATGCCACCAAGGGACAGTATTTTATTGCCTCCAGGTTCTGATGAGCAGGAGGCTTTCTGTCCCACCCCTCAAGGTATTGCAGCAGACTGTAACTCTACAGAGCCTCAGCGGGCAAGTGTACAATTGACATAGTGTATGTATCCTTGGGTCCTCAGCATCAGAGGGTCCCACGACTCATGTCGCATTACCATCTGACTCCTTTTGTGTGGTATCATTTTGGAGGGGTATGTGGGATGAGGATCTGGGAGACAGCACCCTTGACTGCTCACCCTGTCAGTGTATATGTGGGTCATAAACTAACTGAATCATTTAGTCTCCACCGGACAAGTCAGTCAAGCCTCGCCTGCGTGTGCTGGCCATGTGTCACCTTCCAATTCCTACTGCACCCCTTTAGACAACTCAGATGTATTTTACTTTGTCCAAGGTCCACATGGTAATAAGTGACATTACAGGAATTCAGTCCCAGGTTTCCTGAACTTGTTCTCTTAACCACCGTCCCCAGTGAATTGCGGTCAGTACACATGTTACCACTACGACTCCCAAACCATTGGAACTTTTCTAGTCACAAACCTTCCTTGAAACAGGTTTGGTATTTTTAGTTTGAGGGATACTTGAGATAATCATGTTCGTTATGTGTCATTATATAATAAAGCATCCCCAAAGATAGTGCCTTTAAAAATCGATAAATATCGTATTATCTTCACGGTTTCCGTGGGCTAGGAATTCAGGAGCGGGTTACCTGGGCTCTTCTGACTCGGGATATGATGAAGTTGTGGGTTGGCTGGGTGTGTAGTTCTCTGATGGTATAGCTGGGACTGGAGAATCCATTTCCAAAGTAGTTCAATCGCATGGCTGTGACGGGCATGCTGGGTATTCGCGGGAGACCCGAGTTCCTCCCCACTTGGCTTCCTCCGTTGGTTACTTGAACATGGTGAATGCCTTCTTCTAAAGCACATAGTCCAATTGAGAGCTACACGGTAGCCATCTTTTTTATGATCTAGCTTTAGATATCATGGAGCATCATTTCAGCCATATCCCATTCAATAGAAGGAAGTCACTAAGGGAAGAGTGTTAAAGGATTTGTGGGCATATTTTAAAATCACTACAGATGTAAATCATCTATAATGCATTTCATTAAAAAATGTGACCCTTTTTATATAAATATTATACGATAGAGTCACTGACTATTTCTGATCATGGTGCCGGAAATGGGTTGATTTAAGGATTTGCTTGTTGATTTGTGACTCTTAAAAAAATCAGTTTGCTTTTGAGTTGTCTTTCATTATTATGAACTTTTTAATATGTGGTATAAAGTCAATTTGTGTGTGTGTAAAAGCGGAAACCACATATCATTTAAGAATCATCATCTTATGGCTTCCTATTGTAGGCCTTTTTTAAGTCCTGTACTTAACTCCCTGCCTTTAGGCATCCAGTGAGAAAAAAAGATTGCAAGAAAGACACAGCAGTTTTAAGAAGCCTCCATGGAAGTGGCTTCTATTACTTCCACACATTTTTCTTTGGCCAGAGCCCAGTTATATGGCCAACCCTACTGGCAAAGAAGGCTGGAAAATGAAGAGGAACCGCAGATATGGGGGAGAACAATCCATTCTGCCAAGATGAGAACAGAAGCCATTTCTAAGTATATAACCCAAAATATTCCCACATGTGTGAAAGCATATTTACTGCAGCATTGTTGCAGGCGAAAACATTTGGAAATAACCTGACAAAGTTTGAGCAGGGGAATGAATAACGGAAATATGGTATGTTTACACCATGGAATGTGATGTAGAGTTCAAATTAATAAACTGGACATGTAGACATATACAATAAACTGGACATGTAGACATATACAATAGGGATATCTTGGGGGCCTGGTGGCTCGGTCAGTTAAGCATCTGACTTCGGCTCAGGTCGTGATCTCATGGTTGGTGGGTTCAGTCCCACATCGGGCTCTGTGCTGACAGCTCGGAGCCTGGAGCCTGCTTCGGATTCTGTGTCTCCGTCTCCCTCCGCCCCTACCCTGCTCATGCTCTGTCTCTCTCTCTTAAAAATAAACATTAAAAAAAAATTTTTTTATAATACGGATATCTTGAATTAAAAGTATAAAAGCTAGAAGTACTAGGAGACATTTTCAATTACACCATTTTAACGTTTGTAAACATTTTAAAAGAGGAATCACTATTTTATTATGAAAAATATATATATTTTTTAAATTTTGGAATGATAAATATCACATCAATTAAATCAAGGGCATCTGGTGAAAGAGGAGGCAGCAGATGGGAAGGATTCAAAAGGGACTGCAAGTAATTGTTTCATTTCTTATAGTTAAATTGTTTTGAAGAAAATATGAAAAATATATAAAACAAGGTGAATTTAATGCTATTTAGTTCATTAAAATACAAAATATACAGAAAAGTAATGTGTCCCTATAAAATATTCCAATTATCATTTGGTTGAGGAGTGTTACCTTTAACCAGACTGTGATTCTACAGCATTTACCGATTGGAATTACCATGAATTTTTTACACCTATTTCTTTAAAGTGATGTTTACTTTAAAGTAAAAATGTTTACTTTAAGGTAAATGTGTAATGACATTCCCAAACACCAACGACTTATTTTTTTTCAGCTGTGCATATTGTCATGTTTAATATGATAAAATGCCAAACTACCTTCTAGATAGTTTATTATTAAAAAGTGATTTTTCAATCTGACACACTACTGTTTTTTTCTAGAATTTTAAGATATAATGGATAATATACATCGAATGTTCCTATTCAGTAACTTTTTCTCTACAGAGTTTGAATCTTTATGTAAAAGTAAAAGGAGTTGTTTCACAAAGTCCATCTCTCTACTCAAGTATTTATATTCTTCCAGTTAACATTTTAACCTACATTGTTTTAATGTTTGCTAAGAAGGAAGACAAATTAAATATGTAAATTTTACAATTTAGCAGAAGTAAACTTTCTTTTGATGTTTGATCAGCATTATGAACAATTAAGCTAATCTGAATAATTAGTCAAAGACTTCAGTTTATAGATTATGTTACCTTGAGTATGTTGTTGAGGACATTTATGCCTCGTCTTCCATTTCATTTCCTAAGCATTGAGTGTTTCTCTCAAGGACTTGGGGTCTGTAAAAGACTACATTTGTGTCCTTCCCAAAATCTGTATGTTGAAACTCTAACCCCCAAAGGGGCCATCTGGAGTTAGATCCTTTGGGAAAGACTTATGTTTAGATCAAGTCATGAGGGTGGAACCCCCAAGATGGAGTTGGTGTCCTTACAAGAAGAGAAAGAGACTGGAGCTCCCTCTCTTGGCCACGTGAGGACACATACTGAAGACAGCTGTCCACAAGGCAGGAAGCCGGCTTTCACCACAAACAGACCATGCTGATACCCTGGTCTGGGCCTTCCAGCCACCAGAACCGTGAGAAATAAATGTTTGTTGTGTAAGCCAACCATTTATGGTATTTTGTTACCACAGCCCAAGCTAAGAGAGGGACAAAAAGTAAATGATGGGAAAAACCACTTTGGTTTTGTTGTTGTTTTGTTTTGTGTTGTGTTTTTTGCAAACAAGCAAAACTACTATGTCATAAAACACCGTTGAAGAAAATCCAGTTCGGTGCCTGGGCAGCGTCTTAAATAAATGTTCTGTTTTAAGCAACAACTCAGGGAACCACTTCACCTGCAAGAAAAGAAAGAGATCACAGTAAAAATTTGTGGCAAACACAACTGTAGTACCCTGTTGTTACAACTCAAGGAGAAGGAGGAGGAGAAGAAGGAGAAGGATAAAAAAGAAGGAAAAACAAGTTAACCACAAACTGCTACCATTCCTGTCTTCAGTCTGATAATTTCAGCTTCAGATTCAGTCATGTTAACAGCATAACAGACAATTGCTGAATCAAATTAAACAGGCTTCTCCTTAGGCTAATGGAAGTTTCACGTCAAATATTATTCTTTGTCCAGGTGCATAAAAATGTAGAAATTTTGCTTTGAGTGACCACATAAAATGTGTAACAGATTTTCTTTCTAGAATGAGCACTGATGTTAAAGGTAGGTGAGGGATCAAATGGGACAAAAAATAAGACAAGGCTTAGGAAGAGCTGAGACCCAAAAAAGAGGTGATTTCAAGAAAAAAAAAAGTGAGAGTCAGAAACAGGGTGATTTCCCGAGACAGGATGAAGGTGAGGCTTATGGGTGGTGTGGGGTTCCTGGAGGTGAAGTTCTGCTGTGGTATGAAATTAGGGACCAGAGGAAAACAGAGGAAAGCAGAATCTCAATAAGAGGCAGGAGTAGAGTCAGAAACACGTTAATCCCTAATGATTGGTAAGGGTACTGTGGTGATCTTTCCTTCACAATAAGACACAGTAAGCTTTGGGCTGCACCAACATAGCCCTCATCACAGCAACAATGTCAAAACAGCTTTGTCAGGTACACTGTTCTTTGACTTTGCATCTACATTGGGAGGCAGATTCTAGAAAGTAAGCTGGCAGAGTCAGGATAAAACAATCCTGACTTCTAGCTCTGCCTAAAATGGAACAGGCACAATCACTGTTTACAACTAAAAATTCTGGGAAGGTTACATAAGGCAGAACCTGAGAATTCTGAAAAATAGATAAAAGGAGGCAGATTTGGGTTCAGGGGGCAGGGATCAAATCTTGGAGGGTCACTGGTAGGATGATGAGTTTCCTGTTTGTTTGTTTGTTTGTTTGTTTGTTTTTCCCATTATCTCCTGAGCTAGACCCTAGAGAGACCTGGATTCCAGAACTGCATACCTGGCATAGATAGAAGGTTCTCCAAGAAATAACCCTTTATTTGTGGTCAGAGAACAAGGAGTGAACCCTCATGGAAATAAGGGCATGGGAGAAATCTTCATGTAATTGTTTTCTTTTTTTACTCTCCTGGACCTGTCCTGAGGCAAAGCCCAGGCATGAAGGTACACGTGTTGGTGGCCATGGTGGCTGCTTAGCCTCCCGAAACTTTGACAGATGGACTGAGTTCCAGTCTAAGTCTGAAGGCCTAAGAGCCAATGATGTAATTCCAGTCCAAAGATCACAAAGATCAGCAGGTTTGAGTTACAAGAAGAGCCATGTTTCAGTTGAAATCTAAAGCCAAAACAACAACAACAACAAAAGCAGATGTTTCAGTTTGAAAGTCTTTAGACAGAATTCTCTTACTTGGGGGAGGGTCAGCCTTTTTTTCTATTTCGTTCTTCAGTTGATTGGATGAAACCCACTCGTGTCATGAAGGACAATCTGCTTTACTCGGTGTTCAATTTCACATCATTTTTTAATGTTTACTTATTTTTGAGAGAGAGAGAATGAGCAGGGGAGAGGCAGAGAGAGGGAGACAGAGGATCCGAAGTGGGCTCCGTACTGACAGCAGAGAACCCCATGCAGAACTCAAACTCACAAACTGGGAGATCATGACCTGAGCTGAAGTTGAGCACTTAACCAACTGAGCCATCCAGGCGCCCAACTGTGTATTCAATTTAAATGTCAATCTCATCCAAAAACTCCCTCACAGAAACACCCAGAATGTTTGACCAAATACCTGGGTACAACCTGGCCCAGTGAAATTGACACATAAGATTAACGATGGCAAGTGTAGACCACTGTTCCAGTCCCAGAGAAGTCGGAAAGCACACAAATGAAGCGGGTGAGAACAGTACTATGAAGGCTTTTGTGAACTACAATGACAGAGGTGTGTACTGGGACCAAGAGTCCGAACCTAACAGGATTGATTGCCGGCTAAAGAAAGAAAGAACATTTTACAGAGGATTACAAAGGTGTCTGAGTTTCATTACATAATATTCATGATATCCAATACTAAAACTTTTAAAATTAAAAGTTACTTGACATATAAAGAACTAGGAAAATATCCCAAGGGGGTAACTGTCAAGCGAAATGGCAATCAATAGGCAGACATCAGACCCAAAATAGCCAAGATAGTGGAGTTAGCCAGCAAAGACTTTGAAGCAGCTAATGTACCCAAGTCCCATGAAGAAGGGGTAAAGCATTCTTGAAACAAATGTAAAAATAGTAGCTGTCAAGAAACTATAGAAATAGCAAAGTGGCAATTTTACAATTGAAAAAAGATACAATGGTGGAAATTGAAAAATTCACTGACAGGGATCTATAGCACAAGAAAGATAACGGAGGAAGGAATTGGCACCCTTAAAATATAGATCAACATAAATAATTTAACAAGAAAAGAAAAAAGTTTGGAAAATAATGAAAAGAGACTCAGAGACTTGTAAGATAATACTGAAAGACCAAGCATGCACACAGGCATTAGAGTCCCAGAAGAAGAGAAAGAGATTGGGATGAAAAAATGTTTGATGAAATGATGTCTGAAAACTCCCCAAATTTGGTGAAACATAAACTGTATAGATATAAGAAACTCAGCAAACCTCAAATAAATTAAACTCAAAAAAATGGGGCACCTGGGTGGCTCAGTCGGTTAAATGTCCAACTCTTGGTTTTGGCTCAGGTCATAATCTCATAGTTCATGAGTTCAAATCCCACATCGGGCTCTGTGGTGACAGAGTGGAGTCAGCTGGGATTTATCTTTCCCTGTCTCACCGCCTCTCCCCATCTTGCTCTCTCGCTCTCCCTCTCTCTCTCAATAAACAAGTAAATAAATGTTAAAATTAAGAAAAAAAACTCTAAGGAACTACACCCAGATATATCATGATTGAACTACCAAAAATCAAATATAATGAGAAATCCTAAAAACAGGTAAAACATGGACACATTACATAGAGAGAGAATGATTCAGAGACCACAAAATTTTCATCAGTAATCAAGAATGCAGAAGAGAATGAAACCATGTTTTTTAAGTGCTGAAAGGAAATAACTGTCATCCCAGAATGCTATACCCAGCAAAAATAGACTTCATGAATAAAGGCAAAATAAAACATTTGAAAATGAAGTACAACTTAGAGCATGTGTTACCAGTATACTTCCTCTGAAAGCAATGCTAGTGGAAGTGTTCAGGTGGAAGAAAACTGGTCAAATAGGAAAACTTGCGACTTTGAAAATGAAGGAAGCCAAAATGATGAATATAATTGGCTATTTTTCTCGTGTTCTTTCAAATAGGCATAGCTGTTGAAAACAAAATGTAGTTCACTGTTTTTGAAGTGTTTGATGCCTGTAAATACAGACATATGACAGCCACAACATAAGGAAGGTGACAAAGGACCCAATAAGTTAGTAAGTTGCCAACATTTACTTGAGGTAAGAAAATATTATCTCTGAGTTCTCTGTAAGAAGTTAGTCCCTAATACAAATTTATACAAAAATACATCGTCAAGATTTTCAACAAGCTGCTTCTCCCAATCCCATTTACCAAACAATTCCAAAAATAATGATTCTCAAATTTATATGAAAAGGCAAAAGAACGAAAAGGGCCAAAAGAATTTTGAAAAAGAACAAAGTTAGACTACTCACACCACCTAATTTTAGGACTTGATATGAAGTGACAGTGATGAAGACAGAATCGGAGTGCAAAAGGGCAAATACACTAATAAATAAGGCCGAATTGCCTTTGCTCAGTGCCCAAGCCACACCAGCTGTTAATCCCTTTTATAATGACTCTTGGCTCAGCTCTTCTAGGTGCATCTTAAATGTCCTAAAACATGGTAGGGGCTTAAATATTCAGCTGTCTTCCTCCCCTACTGGATATGGTGCAGAATAATGTTAATGGATGAAGCACGTCAAAGTCATAATCTGCTGTCACCCTGAAAGAAACACCAACCTTCCTCCAACATTACTGTTATGGTGGTGTCCTGAAAGGAGAGAAAGATGGCCAGCAAATTCTCAGATTACGTCTCTATCAAATTCAATATTATATTGTGGATGACTGCCTTATCCTTTGTCTTCAATCCACACACCCATCAGGTATTCAACTAACACCTGTGGAGTGAATTAATAGAATAATATTGAGTAGAAATATTTATACTTCTAAAAATATAAAAATATTGTAATAGAAACATTTAAAAAGAGCAGAAACACATTGATCATCTAAAATATGCAGATATATAATATTTTGTTATATTAATATTATATATAATACAGAGAAATACATATTTTTGTTGTGCTACTAACAAAAATTATAGAGTATATTATTGTTAAGGTGTATCCTAAATCTGCTATAGTGGAATAAAAGTTATTGTACAGGATAATTTTACAACTTTATTTTCAGGTTCACATGTGATATTTGTATACAGAAAAAATCAATTTGCTATTTAGGATTTTTTAATGGCTTTGTATAACTGATACACAAAGAACTGCATACATTTAATGCATACAGTTTGGTGAATTTGGACATATGCAAACACCCATGATACTGTCATTAGCATCAAAGTCATAGACACATCCAACACTTTTCAGAAGTTTCCCGGTGTCCCTTTATGTTTTGCTTTGGGTTTCGTTTTGTGTGTGTGGTAACAATACTTAACATGATATCTATACTCTTAACAAATTTTGAAGTATACAATATTGTACTGATAACCAAAGGCACTATGCTATACAGCAGATCTCTAGAAATTATTGATCTAGCATAAATGAAAATTTGTAACCATTAGGGTTCTAAATGAATACTCAATTTATTTGTTACAAATCCAAAAATGTTATTTTCCTTGAGCCTGGAGTATACTGTGCAAAAAGTATTCTATTTATAAAATCTAGTATTTTAAGTCAATTTCAATCGTGTCCTTGGTTAATATTTATCAGCTAAAGTTAAGGAGACTAAATTCCCTAATTATTTAATTAATTGTTCCCGCTTAGAACTAACGTACATTTCCTTCAGTCTCACTTTCCAGGCAAAATTTCTCAACATTAAAATAATCACATTTTAATGTCTCATGAATTGAACCAGCCATAAAATTTAAATTCTTCTATCATTCCAATATCGTTTACAAATTTAGTACAATTCTTACGCAACTTTCCACTAAATGGCACAAATTTAAAACCAGGCAGAGTTTACACTGGAACTAAAAAGCTAAGTTGTCAGACATTTTGTTAGGCCCATTATCTCACCCATTTTACATGCCAAATATGCAAATTGTTTCCAGACTTAAAGTAGAATTATAATGCTATAGATTTAAAAATTTTTTATTAACTACGTTTATTCCTAGTACTTTCCCTGGTTTGACATTCATTCACCCACTAAGCAACTATCGTTATTTCAAATAAATTGATGTCACCATCCAAATAATTGGGAGCTGTCATCCTAATTTGGCTAACTGCATGGAATAGCCACAGGTTTTCCGGAAAGTAGGGAGGTTAAGAAAGGGTTTGTATCCAGAGATTCTTATGGCCCACTCATGTTTGCTTCTATAGCTTCTGTGACAATATAAGATCTAATGTAGGTTCTTCAAAGGGAGTTTGTTTGACATTTCATCTTCTTGTTCAGTTTTCAGCATCATCTTATTCTTTTATGCGACTTTTATAAACAGAAACCTGCGACCTCCTACTCAGGGTGTTGAAAACCTCCTTCAACCATTCTCTAAACGCACAGAAAACTATGGTACTGGCATAAAGGCCAAGAAATAGAATTGAGGGTCAAGAAATACACCATACGTCTGTGGTCAAGAGATTTTCAGCAAGGATGCCACGCCCATGTAATGCAGAGAGTAGCCTTTTCAACAAATAGTGTGAGAAAAATCGCATAATCACATGGAAGGGAATGAAGTTGGGTTCCCTATTTCACATCATACTCCAAAACCAGCTCGAATGAGTCAACAACCTAAATGAAAACAGAGACTTAAATCTTTGTGACATTGGATTAGGCAATGGTTTCTTAAAACAACGCCCGAAACACAAGCAACCAAGGAAAAAAATTAATAGATTTAGTGGATATCATCAAAATGTAAAACCTTTGTGCTTCCAGGGATCCTCTGAAGAAAGTGAAAAGACAACAGAATGGGTGACATTTGTAACATTTGTAAATTCACAGACCTCATAAAGGGCTTGGATCTAGAGTGGAGAAAGAATGCTTGCAACTCAATAATAAAAAGACAAATAACCCAATTCAAAGATGGACAAAGAATCTGAATAGGCATCTCCTCAAAGAAGATGGACGAGTGGTTGGTAAGGATTTGAAAAGATGCTTGAGCTCATTTGGCATTCGGGAAATGCTCCACTGTGAGATGCCACCTCAGACCTGCAGCACAAGCTTTAATAAAAATGACAAACGTTAAGTGTTGGTGAGGATGTGGAGAAACTGGACCCCTCGTGCATTGCTTGTGAAATGTAAAATTGTGTAGCTACCTTGGTTGGGCAGGTCCTCAAAGTTAATATTGAACCTAGTTAAATATTAGGGTGACCATATAACCCAGCAACCCCCTTTCTAAGTGTATACCCAAGAGACTGCAAATATACATCCACACGAAAACTTGTACACGTGTGTTCTTAGAAGAATTACTCTGAAAATCAAAAAGGTAGACACAAGCCAAGTGTCCATCAACAGACGAATGGATAAAACAAACTGTGGTATCTCCCTAAAGCAGACTAGTATTTCACAATTAAAAGGAATGAAATATTGGTACATATTACAGCATTGGCGAACCTTGAAAACTTTATGCTAGTGAACAACAACAACAAAAAAACCCCGATGCAAAAAGCCGTATATTGTATGATTCCATTTATATGAAATGTCAAGAACAGGGAAATCCACAGAGACAGAAAATAGGTTTGTGATTGCTGGGGACTTGTGGGGTGTGACCACTCATGGGTACAGAGGGTCTTTTTGGGGTGATGGAATGTTCTGGAATTAGTGGTGATGGTTGTAAAACTTTGTGAATATAATTTTAAAAATCACTGAATGGTACACTTTAAAAATGTATTTTATGCTACATGAACTACGTATCTCCATGGAAAAACATTAAAAAAAAAATTAGACTGAAGAAGTTTGAAAACAAAAGAATGAGAGAAGCCAGTACTGCTTGAATGGATTAAGGTGACAATGCTCTACTCTTTGGAAGCACTGAGCCTCAGTGTACCTCTGGCCGCCTGTACAAGGGAAACTTAGACCCAGAGCAACTCCGGCTACAGCACACTACAGGTAGCACAATTTTGGCCGTGAGGAAGCAAAACTGCTGTGACCTTAAAACTCTTTGGCGGGGAGTAATTTGTAACCAAACCCAAATACATTGTCATTAAGCCAGACAAGTACTATAGCATCTTATAACTTAAACAGTAAGTGTTAAAATAATTGCATTTTTTTTCTGTGCACTAGCCATCTAGTAACTACAATTGCCAGGCTTTATTTCTTGATATTTCAATCACCTGAATTATAGTAACTATTTTGTTTCAGTTATCAAAGATATACATTTGTGTCTATCTTTACTCAAATGTACTTAGACAATACGGTATTTCCACTAGCCAAGACTTTAATTGTTCTTTACATCTTTATGTAAATGTGATTTATAGGCTTTTAACCCACAGAATATTTTACCCTTATCTTAAATCTGGAATCTTAAATTCAACACCTACAAAAAATAGGCACGTACCAGTAAGGTTGAAAATAAAGGGAGCAGGGGGGCGCCCGGGTGGCTCAGTCGGTTGAGCATATGATTCTTGATTTTGACTCAGGTCATGGTCCCAGGGTCATGGTATCATGCCCCATGTTAAGCTCCATGCTGAACGTGGAGTCCGCTTGGGACTCTCTCTCCCTCTGCCTCTCTCCCCTGTCACGCCACCCCCTCTCTCTATAAAACAAAACAAAACAAAACAATTAAAAGTGTATGTAAAAAATAATAAGAGAAAATAAAAGGGTCACTTGGGTTGCTCGGTTGGTTGCTCAGTCAGTTAAGCATCTGACTCTAAATTTTGGCTCAGGTCATGATCTCACGGTTGGTGAGACTGAGCCCCAAGTTGGGCTCTGTGCTAACAGCATGGGGCCTGCTTGGTATCTCTCTTTCCCCCTCTCTCTGTCCCTTCCTTGCTCATGCTCTATCACTCTCAAAATTACTAAATATTTAAAAATAATATAATATAATATATAATATAATATAATATAATATAATATAATATAATATAATAACAAAATAAAAGAAGGCAGATGTTAAGGGTAAGGAAAGATGAGGTCTGTGATAGAAGGGAGAACTCATGCCCATCCAAAGGTACAGCTAAGTAAAATAAATATTGCCTACTATAACCAGATTTCCTTTTTTTTTTTTTTTTTAGGAAGGAGGAGAGGAAATCCAGAATTGTAGAGTTTTATGTAAGAAATCTGCCTGATTTGTTTAACATTGGATGTAGCTTTTGGAAACGGAGCTAAGAACCATAACTATCACATCTCATTTTTTATTTCTAAAAAATATTTATTTAAAGCTCTTATCCTTTCTCAGAGAAAAACTGATATTTTTCTCTAGTACTCCAGAGTCTAGATTTCTATATTTCCATATTATATTTCAAAGACCTCTGGTGACATTGCTATATCATTCAAATCTATGCCACCTAACTCCCTGGATGACTGCTTAATTGTTTACCAGATCAGCAAGAGGTTTTATATATCCTGTGTGATTAATTTAATCAAAGCAGAAACTGTCAATTGCTTGTTATACTTTAGAGCTAATTCCTTATTCATCAAAATGGCAAGAGTCTAGAATATTTAAGAGATAGAATTGTTACTACCATTCAAAATTTCCAACTGGTTATTAGTAATTTCTCTCTGGAAGTCCATGAAGCAGCTCCAAATCAAAATGCACAAAGAGTAATTAATGTTTCCATCATCGCATTCCCCATTTCTGTCTGACTCAAAACCATCCTCAGAGCTCTATTTCATTTGCCTTGCCCACAGTGCAACCAGTTAGGTCCCATTTATTTTATTTTTTTTAAGGTTTATTCATTTTAGAGAGAGAGAGAGAGAGAGAGAGAGAGACAGAGCATGAATGGGGGAAGGTCAGAGAGAGAGGAAGACACAGAATCTGAAACAGGCTCCAGGCTCTGAGCTGTCAGCACAGAGCCCGACACAGGGCTCGAACTCATGGACCGCGAGATCATGACCTGAGCCGAAGTCGGTCGCCCAACCAACTGAGCCACCCAGGCGCCCCAGTTAGGTCCCATTTAATCAGCACTCTGGAATGTTTCTCACTCTTCTCCTCTCTTCCACTCTTCTCCATTGCCAGTGCTATCACAGTCCAAGCCTTTTTACCTTACGTGTGAACAATTATAATAAGCGTTAACAACCTTTCCAGCCCTATCCAACTGGGGAGAATAGTACTCCTGAATCATCACACTGATTGGTTTACTCCCCTACCTTAAAAATTAAAGTCCTCTCGTTGCCCATAAAACAATCTGAATTCTGTAGGAAGGGCAGAAACTCGCATTTGAGGGGTATGGATAATAAAAGAAACTGTGGAGTCTAACAGACATGGGTTCAAATTCTGGTTACACATTTGCTAGAATATCCCCATCGAGTTTCATTCCATAATCTCAAGTTCCTTAACTATAAATACACTCTTAACACTTATCTCAGAAGAGGTATTTTAAGAATCAAATCACATAACCTTGGTGAAGTAAGTTAACACATCTCGGGTTCTTGGAACTGTGCTTCTAGTAAGAAACTACATCTAGAATCTTACCTTGTTCCTTGGCTCAGTAGGGCTTAGAGTTGGTTTCCTAGTGCCAGTGCACAGAGGTCAGAACCATGAACAAATGTCTACTGAAGACAAACCAACAAAGTTGTGGGCAAGGTGGAATTCATCTGGGCACCAATGTGGAAGTCATTCCTCACCTTACCTGGCAAACCTTCATGCTCCAGAGAAGACAGCTGCTTTCAAACCTGTTCACCTGGGAAGCAGGCATTTTGGAAGTAGAAATATCTTCATGAGGACACTAACATGAAAAATGAAAACAATAAATATGTCAGTAAAAGGTGGAGCCCTGGAATGCTAGCAAAGGTTGTGCGATTTAGCCTCTTCCCAATTTCTTAGCCTTTTATCTGTACTACACATTAAACTTACTAATCACAACTTTTTCCTTAGTTTGCCCAACATATGGATAGAAAACTAAAATAGCAGTTTATTTTCTGCAGTTTCTATGTTGGAAGCTTTCAGTAGGTGTTGGAATCTGCATTTGCATTTGCTGCACCAACAACTTAAGATTACTTTTCCACATTTCTTTGCCGGCAAACAAATGCAGTGTGGTAATAATAATGTCAAATACTCCTCATTGTTAACGTCCCTTGTATTATGTTTTGGTGCAGGCAGAAGTGATCTTCTGTTCTCCTGCTCTGAGAAATATGCTGAATGGCCTGCCTGACTTTGGAAGAATATGCCCATGACCGAAGATGAATTTGCATCTCTCCCAGCTTCCATATGACAACTAGCCAAGCTTTTACAGACGTAGCTTGTGGCCATGTGACAGAGCAATGCTCATCAGGTCCTGTCGCCTGCCTTAGACTCAGTTTCCTGGAAACGAACCCTGAGACAAGAACTGTGCACAAATGGGTTATTGAGGGGGTGTTCTTGGATGACACCTACATGGAAGTGAGAAAGGCAAAACTGGGAAGACGTGAAAGTCTGTGGCAACCAGGGCTTTAGCCAATTCCATTCTGAGGCTGGGATAGACCTGTAACCTTACCCCAAATTGAGAAAATGGGGCTGGACCTTTAAATCTTTGCATTAGCCAGTTATTACCAGCAAGGCACCTCCTGAAAGAACTTATAGTTGTGATTGAGCAGTTCCTAAGGCTGAGGGAAACTCCCAGTGAGGGATGGAGTTGCTGTGTCAGGGGTTAAATTTCCAGAGGTTAGCTGGGGAGGGAAATGAGTGTGCCATCCCTGAAGAAGAGATCTGGTAGTTACTATGGATCCCCAGAAAAATTAAACCATGTGGCATAGACTCATTAGGTCTTGTCTCCTGAGCTAACCGGTCATGAGACTTGATTAACACGGTAGAGGGAATAAAATTAACCAGCTTATTGTAATGCTCAGAGCACCACTTAATCTAGCTAAATTATACAATTCGGCAAGAGGAGAAAAACATGAAGAAAATGAAACTCTTAAATGTCTTATGGGCATACGATGTTAGGGAGTAGCCTCTTAACTTCAGACACTCTAAACACACCTTTGTTAGATAAAACAAGCCATCAGTAGGAATTAATCGAGAGTGCCTAGGCCTCACGTCAGCGTTTTCGAGTGACTTCAGGATTGCAGCGTCAACCCTAATTTAAAGCAGGTAACTAACCAAGGTTGCTCTTGATGACATTTCATTATTTCAGAGATTAGTAAGCGGTTTCTTTGCATCAAAGAAGCTTACAGGTGAGCATTCTCAGGAATAGCACCTATGAAGGATGAAAAGAAGCTAGATTTCTCACAAGTAGAAGTTATACTTCAATGCAGTTGTAGCAAAGGCTTTGGCTGACTTCGGGAAGAGCTTGTGTGTGGACTGCCCTCAGGGAGAAGGTGTAACTTTGGATGAGATCGTTCCTTTCGGCCGTGGGCAATGTCTGCGGATGGACTCAGCTGTGAGCCATCGGCAGGCAGTGCTTCCGGCAGCTGAGGGAATGAGTGCCATAGACTCAGAAGAAGCATCTGGATAAAACAGAACGGCATCTTGTGTGTCACACGTGCACCACTCAGATCCACTTGCTTCCTTTGCCCTTAGGATTCTGGTTGGTTTCATTTTCCTGGAGACACTTATAGTGATGCTGGTGCTTCAACTGATGCCGATAACTCTCTCTTCTGACCATTCTCGGTTCCCCTCAACTTTAGCTAGTACTTCCGCTGATCAAGGTGGTTTACTAGGTGAGACAATTCAAACCTTCAGTGACTAAGAAGAATGAGCCCCTGCTCATAGTACCCTATACAATTGTAGCCTCAAAATTTTTTCAAGAAAGTAACAAGAGGTGTTCAAGTGGATGACCTCATTGAAAACGGTGACACCTTACTGTGCCACCTGATCTCTTGGGAAACAGCCCAGATAAACCAGATGGCACCCAGAGCTTACAATTTGATGAAAGTTTTGATTTGCTCTCTGATGAAATCACTCCTGCTCTGAGAACAAGGACCACTAGACTGCAAACCCTAGAACTAAAGCGACACAAAATTGGAATATGTTAGGTAATGTCCATCAGGGGATGAAATCACACAGTGATTTAAATAGAAGTAAATAGAACTCTAAGTAATATAGGGGAAAGAGACATAGAAAACCATCGCTACCTGTAGGTATAATGCAGCTTCTCAAATACCGATGCCTGGAAACCTAACCCGAGGTCACAGAGCCTGTAGAATCTACTTAAATCCTTAAATAAGTATAGCATATAATTAGTTACTATGTGCTCAGGACTTTAATTGCTATTGCTTCTCTACATCTATTTTCCATATCTACTAAATAAAGATAAAAACAGTAACCCACTTTACGTTGCTACCTTAAAATTAGGCTTCTTATAGAAGTAGCTTTATACAAAGCACTTGAAAGTAAAGCCATTCAAACACTCCTTGGGATTATAGGGGGGAAAAAACTAAAAAATCTATGGGTATGCTAGTTATGCATTGGTTGCATAATAAACCATCTTAAAACTTGGTGGGCTAAAAGGCAATTTATTATTATCTGTCATGTTTCATGTTGGTTGGGTTCAGCAAGGTGGTTCTCATTCGTGTCTCTCTCTCACACAGTTGCAGTCACATAACAGATGAGGCTGTGGTCAGACTAGGCTAAATGTCGAAGAGGGTACATTTGCATGGCCATCTGCTTTGCTGGATGTCTTCTGAGAGCTTTGCTAGAGCTGTTGAACAGAGACCCCCACATACTCTATCTTTATGAACTTGAGTTTCTAACATCATGGCAGATGGGTTCTGAGGAGGAGTGTTCCAAGAGGAAGGGAGCTGAAGCTGCCAGTCTTCTCAAGGGCTATATAAAAACTGCATAGTGTCACTTTATTCTATTCTTTTGCTCAAAGGAATCGCAGGGTCTGCCCAGATATACTTCTCGGCGGGAGGTAGAGAAGTAAACTCCATCTCTTAATAGGAAACAGCAAATTCACATCACCGAAGACCATGCGAATGCAACCAGCAACAATCCTTTAATTCAACAAAATTTATGAGAAATAGTACTTACTCAAATTTCATGAGCTAATTTCACGCAAGAAGCAAATTTTATGGCATTTGCAATCTGTTTGCATACAGAAACACTTTTCAGGTATGGATCTTGACACACGTCACAAGAATCATCAAATTAATTGGCAGCTAAATGGAAGTGTTGCTCTCTAAGAATTTAATGAACTATAGTTCCCTTTAGAACCAGTTTATTTCAATAGGAGCTCCTTATTTAGATCTTCTCCCTGAGCAATGTGCTCTGAAACAAGCTAGGCCCTGAAATAACTGTGAGAGGCAAAAGGCTACATGAGCTGAACAAATCACCGAATGAGTAGGGAATAGAAAAGTACTGCCATCTTAGAGAAAGCAGATAGATCACTGCTACTGACCTGTGGTCAGGAAAGCGGGCTTTGCAGGCATGCAGATTTGGGTTTGAATCTCAGTGTGCCCTGAGACAATTTGCTCTTTTGAAATACGTGTACATTACCTCAACATATCCTGGCAAGGAATAAATGACACCATTTTTCCTATTTACTACTTTTATTTGTAGGGGAGAAAAAGTCAGCATCCGTAACGTGTCTCTTTGGCATGTGGATTATTTGAGACTGATTGTTTTTAAGAAACAGAAGGCTCAGAAAGAACTTTTGACCTTCGCCATAATGGCATAAAAGAATTTAAATAGAGGACCCAGGAAGGGAGCTACAGATTACTCTCATATATTAGGAACCAGGTGTGGTAGACATGGAGGAATTTAGCAAATTCTGTTTGTAAAAAATTCTTCTCTATGCCTCATTGTTTTCAGATGGCCTAACAAACATTCGTTTACCAAACTTTTATTCTTTTGCATCTTCCTGTGAACTGCTTTCCTTCCTTTTGAGGTTCCAATCCCTACCCCCTTCTCTATAGCTCCAGGTAGCATACCTCATTTTGCCGGAATCTCTCACATTTATTTGGACTCTACCTGCATAATTGCATTCTATTTACTCCAGTTAATCTGTCTCATCTCAATCAAATTCTTACACCAGACAGAAGAATTTTGAACAGTTCAGAAAATTTTTTCCTCCCCAACACATTGTAACACTTTGAAAAATTATGTTTTCCATCATCTTTAATCAGAAAGTAGCTCACTCATACGCAGTGCATCATTTTATCCACTCTCTATGTAACTTTTTAAAGCATTTTCCTTATGAAAACCACGTTCATGGTTCTATAGAGAATAGACCTGTATTTCTAAAGAGTCTATTTAAAAATGGAGAGATTACATCAATGCATTTCTCGAACTGAAACTAATATTCTTCTGAGATAACATGTCCTACATTTTTTTTATTTCCAACACCGCAATACTTCTTATAGCAGGACTCACAGTACTTGGTAGATATTAGACATTATATAAATATTTACTAATTGGATAAGTTTTTGATAATATCACATTCATCGTTTCGAATTGTATGCTTTACGTGACCATTTTCTTGCTCCTAATGAGGGACAGAATCATGCCGCTGAAAGAGTCATTACACCCAAATCATTTTAATATCTTCTAATAATTCAAAGTTAATTTCATCTGTGTCACAAATTACTTTAATGGTTTTTAGTCGCTAATTGCCTCACCCCTGTTCTGTTGTCAGTCCATAGCATTATCAATCAGGTATCTGACCTTACACTCAGACAGAAATAGCACTTGCTAAAATTATGAATGGCTTGTTTTACTGCTAATGAAGGTTTCACAGCCCTTTGGGGACAGCCAATTTTCAGTTCTTAGTACTGATGAAGCTAATCACATGTTGATCTGACAAACTGTATTTTGGTTTGAAATAAGAATCAGTGATTATATTTATGTATGTATTAGCGAAATCTCTTTCAGCACAAGGCAGACTAAACTTTGAGAAAATCTTATCGTAGAAAAACTTGGTACAAAATTAATAAGGTGAAATTCAATAGCAGTATGTGCATAACCCTACATTCAGATTCAAAATAAATCATACAAGACTGAATGCCAGAGATCCTTTTTAAGATCAACTCAATGTGAAAAGGCTGCACAAAAACTTAGCTGAGGTCAAGAAGATAATATAGAGACATTAACAATTGAATTCTTAGGCCATAAACCAAGAAATTCACCCTTGCTTGCCCGGCTTTTAAAAACCTAAGAAAGCTAACATGACATTATAACAATTTCACGAATATAGATATGTGAGCATAAGCAAAGGGAAAAAAAAGCGGAATGATAAAACCAGCAGTGTTAGGGGTTCCTTTCTGGCCCTGATGGAATAGCTGATATCTGACCTGCTGTGCTGCTACAACTAATACACCTGACAATGCAGGTGACCCTTGAACAGCACAGGGTTTAGGGGTATTGAACCCCTTACAGTCAAGACTCCACATATAGCTTTGACTCCCCCTAAACTTAACTACAGCAAAACCTTGGATTGCGAGTAACTCGTTCTGTGAGTGTTCCACAAGGTGAGCCAACATTTCTAACACACTGTAACTTGATGAATGAGCAATGTCTTGCAAGATGAGTAGTATGTGATGGCAAATGTCACATGATCAAAACTGAGCCAATGGTTCTTGAAATTTGCTTTGATAGACGAGTGTATGTTTCCGAAATGAATTATGCTCGCAAACCGAGGTTTTACTGTGCTTACAACGTGCTGTTGACTGGAAGCCTAACTGATAACCTAAACAATGAATGCATATTTTGTCTGTTATATGTACTACATTCTGTACTCGTACAACACAGTAAGCTAGAGAAAATTAAATATTAATAAGATCATAAGGAAGAGAAAGTACATTTACAGTAGTATGCTATATTTCTTGAAAAAAAAGTCACGTATAAGTGCATCCGCGAAGCTTGTACCTGTTTTGTTCAAGGGTCAGCTGTATACATTTGTGATACCATTTGAATGTTTGAAGACACTGGAAAGCAGTCAACGCTAAGGTCCTTGAGAAGAAAGACACACAACAAGAGATCCGCATTCATTCTGTTTTTTTCTTCAAGACATTTCTCAAAACTATGGTGCAAGGAAATAGAACACAGACTGGAATGCAGACTGAGAATAGAAGTCTTTCTAGATCGAGGAAAAAAAGATCAGAGTTTGAGTTGCCCAGGCAATTGGGGGCAGGTTACTAAAGAGGAGGGGCCTGCAGAAGACGAGCCCTGAATATTTTCCAAAACAAAATCTACTTCATAGGAAAAGACTTTAGAGGGCTTGGCAGGAAACAGCCCCTGGAAACCCAGAGAGATAAAAAGAAATTTCAGAGACCTCAGCATGATGGAGAGATAATGAAATTTGAATCTAGCTAGATGGAGAGACCTTGGTGAACATTCTAGGCTTTCAAAGGAGACTCCAGTGGAGTCAATAATGCTCTCCAAGTAAACACCATCACCCAGGGAGGTAAAGTCTGTTGTGACTGCATCAGATGGAAAGTAAAAGTTGTAATCTTGTACACTGAGCAACGAACACAGCAGCAAAAGGTCCCCGACCATCGGTTCTAAGCAGGTTAGGCTGAGGTCTTTAGAGAAAGCGTCTTATCATGGATAATCCGGTTTAGAATACATTATCTGGCCTTCCAGAAAGGTGAAATAAGATTTAGTGCTGTTGGGCAGTCCACAGGGAACTTATACCTTTACAAGTATCTTGACAAAGGCAATGTCTGAGGGGCGAGTGGTTAGGACTTCGGAAAAATAGTGCATTATTCTGAAGGGTCCATAGGATAGATGAGTTGAGACATTTTTGCAAATGCATTTTTGCAAATGCATTTTTGCAAATGCAAAAGGATTTTGCAAATCCTTTCAGTGGGAGGGGGACCTGGGGCAAGAGGAGGAGAAACTGGAATATCTAATAAGAAACTGGAATGTCTAATAAGACAATGAACTGGGGTTCATTGTCTCCCTCGTTGCTCCCTTGGGCTGGGGTAACAATATCTGGGGCACTGGTGGACTTGGAGGGAGTGGAGGCCGACCTGGCAGGAGGCAGGGTGGCCTTCCCAAGTGAACACCCAAGAAGGGCAGGAGTGGCTGGATGGTGTTAAATTCTGAGCATCTATGCTACAGGCCTGGCTTCGGGATAGAATTACACATACAGGCTTTACAGCTAATTGTCTGTAATGGGGATTTGTGTGGACCCCAAGGGCTCCATCCATAATGCATACAAATTCTGGACACATCGATGAGTTTACTGTAAGGACATCTTTGTGGATGGCAGTTTTACAATCTTGAGATTGCTTCATTAAAATTATAGTAGAATCATTAGCACACAAACCTGCCAGCCAGATGGGTCTGGTTCGGTTACACTGAGAGGGCGTTCTGCCTGGGATATAACTCGAGGCATAATATAAGGAGGGAGCGATTTATTTCAGCATCATTCCCGTTGGCATCATTGAATGTAGAGGGAGGTGAGCTCTGGTTCAGCAACCACGCCCGGTCGCACTGTGACTGAAACTCTTCTATAGAGCTTGCCAATACCTGGTACTCAGCCATCGTGCAGTGTGGTTACACACCTGGCTGAGCTCCTTCCAGCACATCCCCTGGGACTGTGTTAAGCCTGAGGGGTCTACCAACAACCCTATTAATGCAGGTTGTGTACAATAACAGCAGCAGCCACAACAAAGAATAACATTTGCCTTTGGCTACCTTCAGAGCAATCAACTGGATACTGACCAATGGGGAAGTGTGGTTGCTTTCAGGCAAGAGAGCATTGATTTCCTTGTGTAAAGTAGGGTAGGGATCTGGCCACATCTGATAGTGCCACCAGATTCTGGGGTCCCTTTGTTGTATAGGGGAAGAAAAGTAAATTTCCCTCTCCCCTTCTAGGTTTTGGTTGAAACACCCCTGTAATAAAAGACAGACTCACAGAAGAAAAACAAGGTTAATAGCACGTATGCTTCATGCATGCATGGGAGATATCCAGAAAAACTGAGTAACTCCCAAAAATGGTTCAAGCCACCATCTAAAACAGCATCTCCAGCTAAAGATCAAAGGTGTGGGGGTTGGGGACTAGTTATGAGAGGTTTCCAGGTTTTCCTGGAAATGAGGGTAAGGTTGTACAGGTTAAGTTGTACAGGTTGTACAGGTTAAGTCTTTGCCTTCCCCATAGATAATAGGTTCCAGAGATTTACTCATCTTCCTCTTCCTGGTACAGAGTAGAAGACACTCTTGAAAATGGGGACTTCCCTCATAAAGAGACATATTTGGGGATGGTAAAATCTGCTCCCCAACAGTGGATTTCATTTTCTAATTTTCCTAATTTGATTGGCATCCACTAGGCAAAGGATCTCTCTCCCTCCTTCTCTCTCTCTCTCTCTCTCTCTCTCTCTCTCTCTCTCAGATCCACACAGTTCCACTAGTGGATCCTGGGGCTGGAATTCCAATCTCCTGCAAAATATTTTTATGAATTTGGTTTCATTAACTAGCCTTTACAACCCAGATACCAAGGCAAAGCTGGTTGTCTTGTTTGCAGCTGGTGTTGAGCCATGTTGTTGCAGGATTGTTTACCTCAATACCTGGTGATGAGGGAGCCTGAGGCAGGCTGAGGGGTAAAACTAGCACCCCCCCCCCACACGCACACCCCAGGTGGGATCTGTGTGATATTCCTGGACACTCCTGGCTCCCCAAGAACAAAGGAAAGGGGTTTAAGTGCTTGCCATGGTAATGTGGGAAAGTAAGGCAAATGAAAAATTAAATTGCCTTACTGCTTGCAGCCCATTGACAAGTACTTGAAACTGGCAGAGTGACCTCCCTCTTGCAGCTCAGCTGGATGACGACACTTCGACACTTCGCTAGGGGCAAAAGAGAACTTTGGCTTAACATTGTCCCAACTTCAAGGATCCTATAAATCTACTTCCTTTCTCTCAACTTCCCCAGGATATATGCTGGCAATCCTGCTCCAAGCTTATGGCCCCTGATATGCTTCTGAAGGGTCTCATGACTGAGGTTTTATTAAATGGTAATAAATGGCATTTTCCTAGCAACAGCTAGCCCCTCAAGGTCCTGGAAACGTTGCTTCCAAAATTCCTCGGAGACTTACTCTATCCCTGACCCCCGCCCAACCTGAGGGTATAAAATGAGTTACCCATCAGGATCCCAGTGCCATTCTTCCTACCCACCGGTCCTGTCCCCATGTTTTAATAAAACCACCTTTTTGCACCAGAGACGGCTTCAAGAATTCTTTCTTGGTGGTTGGCTCCTGACCACCCCACCATCACTCCAAAACTTCATCATCCAGGATTCCTTGTCTCGCCACTTTGAAGAACGCAGAGGTGGACCCAAAATAAAATGAGCGTCAGGTAAAAGTTCATGAGAACAGAAGATTGGAGAGTAAGAATAGTATGAAAGCTCACTTTGAAGAGAGGGGCATTCGAAGGTGAATACCCTCAGACTGTAGGCGAGGGACTTTTATAGGGTTTGGTAGCCCCTCCCTTCCCTTCCCCCGTGTTCCTTCTCACGTGCTACCCTTATTGGCTTAATAACTCTAGGTGCTGGGTTGTCCAATCCTGATTGGCTCAACTCCACTGCGTGCAGAGTCAGACTGGTCATAGTGTCCCACGTATAACATAAGTTCTATGGTTTGCTTATTTCAGTTCGGTATTTTGATTGTCAAGTTCCTGAGGGAACCGGAGGGGGAGCAGATGGTATCTGTTACGTTCTTAAGAGGAACCTTAAGCCTAAGGGAGTTTGCAAGTGGTCAGACACCCCCAGCCTTGCTTTAAAATATGTGTCTTTCTCCACCCAGGGACCTCAGGTTCTAACCTTCTCCTCTCTGCCTATTTCATCCTACCTTTCCCTGTCATAATCGTCTGAGCTAATAAAATCTGTTTAATCGTGATCTCTAAGCCATTTGGTAGCTGCTTGTCCCCTTGAGCCCTTATAAAGGGGTCATATTGCACAAGGCCATGAGTCATAAATACCTACAGTATTAGATTCTTGAGAATGTCATAATAAGTAATAGCAAATTTAGTGGCTTAAGAACACACAGATTTACTACGTTACAGTTCTGTAGGTCAGAAGTCTTAAAGTTAACAGGGCTAATACACTGAGCAGTGAACACAGCAGCAAAAGGTCCCTGACCATGGGTTTTAACCACATTCAAAATCAAAATGAAAAGCAATCAGCACGGTGGTGTTCCTTCTGGGGTCTCTAGGTGAGAGTCCATTTTCTCCGCTTTTCCAGTGTCTCTCGGCTCATGACCTGGTCCTGTCAGCACAAATTTCTACTTTTGCCTTGATATCTTTTCCTGTGCCTCTAACTCTACCGCTTTCCTCTTAGAAGGATGCTTGTGATTACGATGGACACATCTGGGTGACCCAGGACTCTCACCCTATCTCAATATCCTGAATGTCTTCACATCTGCAAAGCCCCTTTCACTTATTCACACATTTACAGAGTAGAACGTGAACTTTTATGGGGCTGGGGGAAGAAGCCTCATGCAGCCTAGCAAACCTTGCAAGTTGAACAACTACAAGGGACACGAATCATAGTGGCAGATACCAATCAGCAGATTCTGAGGGTGGCAACCAGGGGGGGGTGCCAGGAAGATCTCCCTGCAAGTAACAACTCGCAGGATGGACACTTAGCTGGCAGCCTGTAGTTACAGCTCCTTGTGCAGCCATCACAGCTTTTGAGCAAATCGAGCCCCTCCTGGGCTGCCTGGAGGCAATGACTGAGCACAGCAAGGCTCTGAGAACCTGGGCATTTCTGCCCAGTGCAAGATTCTTCCACCAGGCGATCTCTGTTCCTGGTTTTCTTTTCTGCTGGCCGACAGTGACAGAGCGGTACCACAGCCTGCATATCCTTATCCACTTCTGCTTTCCCCCTCTTTCTTTTCACAGATGCCAGATCCACATGACAATCTGAAGGCTTTGCCTGCCCCGCTTTGCTTTCTTCCTCCATTATCTTTCCCAGACACACCCCATTCCTACATCCCTCCCCCATCTCATTGTCTTCTCACTCAGTCGGCACCAGTCAGTATACTAGGAACCCCTGATTGATCACTGGACTCCCTGTGGTTTAGAAGAAGAGCGAAGCTAAGAGAAACTTCTAGAATGGAGGAATCTGGTAGAATTTCATGGAGGAACACATTGGATGTGGATTCAGAGGCTGTGTAACATTTACATAAGCAGAAGGGAGAAAGATGAGGCAATTTTGGGGGAGGAGCACACGAAAAAGTGCGGGAAACAAGGTATTCTTGGAGAACAGGAGGTAGGTCCTTCTTCCATGGGGACTTCCATGGCTGAAAGTTAGGATGGACAGTCTCTACAATAAGTATTATGTGAGTCCTGACACCAGTGTCCAAGATGTGACAGACATCTTTCTTGGACTACAAGCATCATTCTGTGTTCATCCTAAGGTTGAAATACATAAGATTTATGTATTTGGATTTATTGTAGCCTTTTATTTTGTTAACACAAAAGAGGAAACACACCTGCTTGAGTTTAGGCAAAAGACAAGTAACTTCTTCCTTAGCTGTTACCTTGAAGGGAGCACAGAATATAGTGTCCTTTGAGCTCCCTTTCCTATAGAAACTTAGAGTGAGCCTTCACTGTATAGACCTACATTTCACTCTTATAGGGCACAGGCAAACACAATTTTTTTCATCACTGTTTACTGAAGTAAGACCACGGTTAGTCTAACCTCTAGGCTCTTCAACTGTGGGGGAGAAAAAAGAAATATCATTTGGCTAGGAATTCACTTCTTGGATATTCCTTTTAAATTCCAGAATTAGGTTCACAGTTGCTTTATGGATGTGGTGGAAATAGACACTTTTTTTTTTTAAGTTTGTTTGTTTATTTATTTGAGAGAGAGACAGACACAGCATGAGCTGGGGAGGAACAGAGAGAGAGGGAGAGAGAGAGAATCCCAAGCCAGCTCCACACTGCTAGCACAGAGCCCAATGTAGGGCTTGAACTCATGAAACTGTGAGATCATGACCTGAGCCAAAACCAAGAGTCAGACGCTTAACCAACTGGGCCACGAAGGCGCCCCCAAAATAGACACTTCTGTTTGAGTCTGGACTTTCCTATTCATGGCTTATTATCAGGCTGTATTTTCAAATCAGTACATCCCCCGCAGAAGGCATGGTCCCCTTACTCTCCTTTTTAATGACTTTTATTCTGTATTAGCATCAAACGTTTATACTCGATCATCCCCTGCAAGCACACCCAGCACCCCCGCCCCGCCCCGCCCCATGATTCTTACTTCCAGGGAAATAGAGAAGGGATTCGATGGCAAGAAGGAAAAGTCTTGGTGATTTACAGGTTTCATGTTAACCTTAAGAACAAGCCTGAAAATTATTCTCCGAGTGGATAAATTGAGTCCCAAAATAGTAACACACTTGTGCTGACAGATGGAGCCGCGGATAGAGGAATGTGTTTGGCAATTGCTGCCTAGAGCACGTCCATCTGTCACCCGGTCTCTGCTCTGTCTGTATATTCAAAACTACCCTGTCCACTAACAGGCAGTTGCACATGCCTTCTTCATTCATTTTGCAATGATGCGGGCTAAGTTGCTCACAAGGATCTCTGAAGCAGTAATAATTAAGACTACAGCCAGAGAGCTCTATCTCTTTGGTACTAAAACTTGATCGTTTAAAAATGCCACCTCTTGTGGTTTTCTCCAGATAACACAACCAGGAAAAAAGGAAGCAGACAAGTGGAATGAGGAAGGGAAGGAGAAAGAGAGAAAAATCTCCCACTCAAGTATAAATAAACTGGCTTTCTTTCCTTAAAAAAAAAAAAGTATTCTCTTCTTTCTCATCCTTTCTATAGAATAAAGAGCAGCCATATGAATGTTAAGCTCCAAATATTGTTCTTTGTAGGCAGCACGGTAAATTTGAACCCAGAGTCTGCAACCACACGATGCAAATCCAAGAAGGTCTCCACCACCAGCCCTCGGACCTTAGGCGAACTTCTGAACCTTTCTGTGCCTCGATGTACCTGTAAAAATGAGGGTTAATCAGCAGAACTATTCCATTGGTTGGATGAGCGTTAAGTCAAAACGTGTCCAGCGAGCTCTCAAAGCGGTGCCAGCCACATGAGGAACTCTGACAAACAGACCTGACTGGGCCCGTAACTCTTACTGAGATGATATAAATGCAGCAGAGGCTTCTAGTCCCCAGAACCCACAGGTTCCCCAGGACCACAGCAAGCCCTCTCCAACCAGCCACTACCACTGTGACCACAGACCCAGAGGTGGCTGGTTAATCAGCAGGGCCCAGCGGCTTTGCTTTCCTAATACAAGAATTTCATGACATTCTGACCTTAAGACACCTACCTTATTCTCCTACCCTGAACTTTGTCCCCAGCATCTAGACTCTCAGTCCAGGCGCCAGAGTAAAACCGGTCCACTCAGGGCTCAGGCTTTCAGCAGGTGGAATTTAAAAAAAAAAAATTTTTTTTTTTACTTATTTAAAAAATATGCAAAGTGTTAGCTTTCATTATGTGAATATCTACGGGAAAAATTACTAGGATCAACAAAATTAAATGTAACTGGAATAGATAGGTTTGAGTTTCTCACCTGGGAAACATGAAACCCAACAAGCGGGTGATGGAGAAAATACCAAGGTATTTGTGCAGTTAGCAACCTTTTGAATTCTATACAAACAAATAAACCGTGTAGTAGCATTTTGCATTTAAGAAATATTTTTAGAAATAAATTTGACTTCTTCATAACGTGTATTGGGTTGATTTCAAGACAATATTTCAAAGAGAAACATTTCCACTGGTTTCTTCCAATGCATATTGGATATATTTTTTTGTATTTGAATTTTGATCACCTGAGATTTCTTTTAATGAATCAAATGCAAGAAGATTTTTTTTTCTTATTTTTATAAATGGCTAGTTAGTTGTACCAATATTAACAACCAATCACATCCAAGCTTCACCAATTACTTAAAGAAATCAGTCATTACATGTAAAGTTTTCATATATTCATACGATGGTCAGAAGTCTCTATTTAGTTCTATTGATCTGTTTCAGTGTCTGTTTTCCAAGTGTCATCATGAACGGAAATTTTTAATACACTTTTAATAGCTAGTCAAACCAGGGCCCTGTGCCTACTGTCCTTATTTTCAGAGCAATCCTGGATATTACTGAATGATTCCTTTTACAGAAAACTTCCATTTTCACTGTTAATTCTTCGAAGTCCCATAGAACAAACAAACCCCAATGGTCACTTTAAGTGGGATGGCTTGAATATCCCTGCCAAAGCAGGGAAAACTACATCTTGACAAAAGAGAGTTTTCTATTCTATGATCAAATCTGTTTTCCAGTGACTTCCATAATTCAGCAATAATGCCATTACCCTGCAGCCAAAACAGGACCTCCTTTCATCCGATCTGTGTTTGGAGGATGGTTGTAGGAACAAGAGCCTGGAAATATATCCACGCTATCCATTCTGTGAAGATTGGGTTGGTCAAGGACTTGTCTCGTAATACGTTGGACACTAAAGGGTTAGCAAAATAATTTATAAGAATGGATGGCAACTTCATATATTAGAGAAATAGTTCGAAGACAAATTGTGGCCTTGGAAGACATGGCTTTTCTTCGTGTATAAAGCAGTTACTGACTCCCATCCCTAAAGCGCAGAGAGTTCCTTCCTTCACACTTGATTTGAATTTCACTGAACCATCCACACTTTGCCACTTTATTCTCATTAGGAACAATGTGCTTTGGCCAACAGGCTGTTTGGGGCTTGTCTGGGCGGGCAGCTCAAGGCCTTGGAACTCAAGGCCCACTAAGGAACGAAGCTGACGCCCTGGCCAGGAGTAACTCTATTTTCTAACCAGCTAAGCCAACCAGAGCCCTAAGTATCTCCTATACCATTGTCTTCTCATTATTTTTATGCCATCCCGAATTTCCTAAAATAGGATGGATGCCGAACTCCTTTGATCCATATTCATGTTCGTTCTGAAATGTGAAGTTCGGTAGATTCAACAGGATGCAGTGAAACATTTTTTAAATGTCAGTCATTGGAATTAGAAAAGTAGCACATGCTAATTTTAACAATTCAAACAATAATTTGAACAATGCCCTAATAAGCATCGGAACGAATGCCAACCCTCTGAAGTAAAGCACTGCTATACACTTGATTTAGATGCCAAAACACACACACACACACACACACACATATATATATATATGTGTGTATATATACATGTATATATATGGATTTTCTGATTTTCCATGGATTTTATGGGGTGATTGACTGGTTTCTCACATCTGTGCCCCTCATTTTTGCACTGAACCAAGGCAACCACCTTCATCCTTTGTAGTGGAGAGTCAGCAAGATAGCACCTTCAATGTGAAATGTTTTATGGCATTTTCCAAGCACTGAGGAAAGGAATGCATTCTCTGCTTTAAAAGAAATGACGCAGCCAATCAACAGCTTTTCTTGATTGTAGAATAATGCCTCCAGGCTAGGGAAATACTGAAGACAAGCAAACGTGTAGTCCCAGCCAGTTAGAAACTGAGACCCCCTCTCGGTTCCTCTCTGAGGAGCTTAGAAGTCCTAACTCAGTATTTCTAATTTTTCTTAAGTTTATTTATTGTAAGAGAGAGAGAGAGAGTTTGAGTGGGCATGGGGATGGGAGAGGTTGGCAGAGACAGAGGGATAGAAAGAGAGAGAGAGAGAGAGAGAGAGAGAGAGAGAGAGAATCCCAAGCAGGCTCCATGATGTTAGTGCAGAGCCCGATGTGGGGCTTGATCTCATGAGCCATGAGATCATGACCCATGCCAAGATCAAGTCAGACACTCAACCATCTGAGCCACCTGGGCATGCCCCCCTGACTCAGTATGTCTTAAGTTTGACTGGGCACCTCGAAGGCACACTTATTCTTTTCACCTTCAGGAACCCACGACCTTTATTGTCTTTCCCACTCACTTGACACTTTTTCTCCATCTTTCGAAACTGCATGCATTATCAATTTTCAATGTCATTTAATATCTTGCATGTCTTGTCTCTTTAACACACAAATTCCCTGAGAAAAGGGACTTTGTATTTTACCCCTGTATATCTGTCACAAAGTCCAAGATGCATTAGTCTCATAAGAAGGACTAGATAAAAAGAATCACAAGCGGTCTCAATGTTTACCTCTCTCTCTCTCTCTCTCTCTGTCTCTCTCTCTCTCTCTCTCTCTCACACACACACACACACACACACACACCTGCATTTGAATCTCACTTTGGCCTATTATGAGCTATGGAATGTTGCCAATGTTTCCAGAGTCACTCAGTTTCCTCCTTGATAATATTGGGATCAAAACTCCACCTCACAGAATTGTTGTCAAGGCTAAATATTACATGTAAAAACTTTACTATTTATTGTATAAATGCCAGGCACAAATAGGATTGACCATATTGGTTGAAAAAAATGCAGAAATTCTGGTTTGCAATCATTAATATAATATGGGAATCAGATTTGAAAGTGATTTTAGAGATTTCCCATCCTAATCTTGTTTTATGGATGAGAAAATACACAGAAGTGATGTGTTTTGAGACTATACAACTAGGGTGCTACTATACATATTTAATCAAAATTTCGTTAAATAAAGGCTCACACCCTCAAGTGCAAGTACCTTTAGAATAATTAATATGCTTCAAAGAAATCTTCTATTCATGATTAACCTATAGTCAATGATTATCATCCTTTTAGTAATCTTCCCGGTAAAAACAAAAAACACTTTCGTCTTTGAGCTGTTGCATAAATGCATAAGGCTAGGAAATGTAAAAGTACCTGATGGTGAGTTGAAAACTGTTCTCATAACATCTAATTTATGCAGATTTAAACATACCTACCATGAAATCAACAGTATCTCCCTGATGTTGAGGAAAAAATACACCTAAAGGATTAACAATGCCTTACTGAATACCCAGCTCTTTGTTGTATAATAATTTTATAACTGGGGAGCCTGATAGGCTCCATTAGTTAAGGGTCCAAGTCTTGGTTTCAGCTCAGGTCATGATCTCACAGTCAGTGGGTTCCAGCCCCACATGGGGCTCTACACTGCAGGTGCAGAGCCTGCTTGCAATTCTCTCTCTCCTTCTCTCTCTGCCCCTCCCCTGCTCGTGCTCTCTCTCTCTCTCAAAATAAATAAATTTAAAAAATAATAATAATTATATAACTAATTATAATACTGAATTTTTTTTTAGAAAGCAGTAAAGAAACTAGTGTCCCTTTCTTCAGAATTTGAGAAAGGGCGAGAGAAGTGTACTTTAAATACCAGGCTCAGAAATCATTAGACCATCAGCCCATTTTAATAAAGAATAAACATGCTTTTTCCAGGGAGAAAACACAGTCTTCATCTCAGGATTTTCCTTTTAAAAGTCCAATGGAGGGGCGCCTGGGTGGCGCAGTCGGTTAAGCATCCGACTTCAGCCAGGTCACAATCTCGCGGTCCGTGAGTTCGAGCCCCGCGTCGGGCTCTGGGCTGATGGCTCAGAGCCTGGAGCCTGTTTCCGATTCTGTGTCTCCCTCTCTCTCTGCCCCTCCCCTGTTCATGCTCTGTCTCTCTCTGTCCCAAAAATAAATAAATGTTAAGAAAAAAAAAAAGTCCAATGGAATTGCTATAGGGAATCTGTATTACACCATCTTATAACGCTGACTTCTGAAATTGGACGAGAAGTAGTTATCCAGACACGACTCACGACCATTTGAACAATAAAGCATAAACAATCCCTATTCCCTTAGCCAGTCTTCCTGGACACTTAGGCTACATTCTTTTAAATATGGATTTGGACAGGTTAAACACCAAGACACAAATGCAATTAAAAACCTACAAAGGAGGACCATGGGAAGGCTCTCCCAACCAAAATAGTATTTCCTATGCTAGCTTCCCTGCTGCATGGATACTGAATCTTTTTGCTTTTTCTTTCCTTTATTTTCACAATTCTACATGAGTACCTCTGAGCGATCTTAGGAGAAAAATAAATCCAAATGTGGAAAAAAAATTAGATTAAGAGTATGAATAAAAGTTGGGGCTCATGGGTGACTCTGTCCGTTGAGCCCCGGATTCTTGGTTTCAGCTCAGATCATGAGCTCATGGTTCGTGGGGTCAAGCCCCACATCGGGATGTGCACTGAGTGCAGAGCCTGCTTGGGATTCTCTCTCTCTCTCTCTCTCTCTCTCTCTCTCTCTCTCAAGAGCCTGGCATGCAGGTAATGGCTTCCCAGATGGGAGAAACAGCTTCTGAAAAAGAGCTGTTGCCAACTCCAGAACCTGGTGCTGCTTTGTCTGGCTCACAGGGTCTCTCAGACCGGTTAATAATATTTATTTCCCTTCCATTCTGTGTTGAACTGAGGCTGAAACAGTCTCAAAAAAGCGGATCAAGGCAGCTGCCCTTTGTGTCAGTGCCATTGATTCACCTTCCCAAAACAGGTGGTGCTTACTAACTGCAGCAATCTCTCGTTTCCTAGCCAAAGACAAATCCTACATTCAACAGCCAAAATTTAATTGAAAAACATAGACTCCACCTCATTCTGAATTTGAAATATTTATTACATAAGCAGGTAATCTTCCCTGTTGTAGTTAAGGCCATAAATATCCTGATGTGATAGGATTCCAGGGTGCTATTGTGACTGCCTCAGGTCAGAAGCTTATGGGGTTATTTCTTATGGAAAGAGCAGCACACCCTTTCCTTATTGCATTTTTTCACTGTAGATGAATTATTCATAAGTATAAAATACTGCGATTTATTTTTCAGCTGGAACACACACACAAAAAGGGGGAGGGAAATGTATCGCAAGCCACTGAATTTACATCTTTACAAATAGCTTGAGATCTCAGAGGATTCTTAAGTGAGAAAAACAGGACAATTTTAACATGATTATTTCTACAGAAACTTCTGGGCAGCTCATCGGGGTAAACAGACTCACAGAGGAAATTAGTTCTTTGTACCAAAAGTGAGATCAGACAAGTGTCAGAAACGATGGCACAGCTTTTCATGTTTGTGTGGATGAAAGAGGAAAAAAAACCCCAGCAGCTTCTGAATCCTGTCACTCATTATTAAGCCAAAGCTTTTCTCCAGTTATTTTTTAGGGTTTTGGTGCCCATGGAAATAGTAATATCTGGAAGGTTACATAAAAAAAATCCTCCTCACCTGCCCCATCACCAGAGATCCTGCCCCAATACTTCTGGAACTGGGGCTGACAATGGGTTCCCCAAGGACCTCAGATGATTTTGATGCAATGGAGCCCTGGACCAAATTCTTTTTTTTTATTATTTTTTTAATTTATGTTAAAAACTCTTTTTTTATATTAAATATAATTTATTGTCAAATTGGTTTCCATACCACACCCAGTGGTCATCCCAACAGGTGCCCTCCTCCAAGCCCATCACCCACTTTCCCCTCTTCCCCACCCCCCCATCAACCCTCAGTTTGCTCTCAGTATTTAATAGTCTCTTATGGTTTGTTTCCCTCCCTCTCTGTAACTTTTTTCCCCCTTCCCCGGGACCAAATTCTCAACACCTCAAAAGCATAGTAAGAGCTTGAGATGTGAATGCCATATGTTACAGTATTTATTTTAACAAGACCTTATTGGAGGTTAGCATAGAAGACATGTTAAGATGAAAGCAAGAATCAGCTTCAACCAAAGAGTGGGGTGCTCAGCATCATCAAGTTACCTGTTGGTTGTAGGGTCAGAGGGGGCGATGGGGCCAGTGTGGGGGTGGAGGGCGTGCATCACTGATGACAGCAACTGTGAACTGAAACGCCATTCCTTCTGTCACTCTGGCCAGTGGCCCATGTTGCCTTATTGGAGGAAATGCTTGCACTGGTATAAAAATTCTTAAAAATGGACTCCTGCACGGTATTGTACATGGTACCTCTGAAGTACAAAGGTCAAGGGCTCATGCCTTCAGATTTTCAATATCCTATAACCCGGAAGTCAATCAGAAATGAATTAGCATTTAAAATACTTGGGAAAGCTTTCTTGTAAGGTACCTTGGAAGGTAACAAGGATTGACTTTTCTGGAGGGTTTAAGAAGTGGAGACACACTTATTTGTAGGCTTTACAGTTCACTTTACAGACTTCTAATTGCTGCTTAGGCACTATACCTAGAAGATGACACTTTTCTAGAAGTTTCCTTCTTTCTGGCTTCTCTGGGCCATTTTTGTCCACGATGCCCCCATTCCTAACCTGCTCACCATGGTACTCGACTCAGGATCTGAAATAGGCTGATGAACATTAACATCAGAATTTCTGTTTGGCTTGTTTCTTCTTAAACAGAATCAAACAAGGAGGTCAAGAAGATGGGGGGTCAAGAAGATGGGTGGCCGAACCAACTGATGTTACTTCTCTTTTTTTCATATTTAGAGTAAAAGTGGACTGGTTTTCCCATAAGAAAATTTTGGAGGAATGCCATCTTTAAGTCATGACTGTCTTACTATGGAGACATTTGAAAACCTCAAAAATCTTCTATTTAGCAAAGCAGAAAAAGGACAATGGAGGCTGCTCTCTAAGAGTTGTGTGCAGCTATGTAGACGGTAAGGCATAATTGATGCAGATTTTGTTTTATGGTTAAATGGGACATTTTCTCCTCCCCGCCCCCCCCCCCCACTTTAATTTCCTGCATAGAAGTTGGTATATGAGGTAGGGGAGAAACCACCAATTGTCTTAAAGAATGCATTAATGTACTAAATGCATATTGGGTGCTTGCTATGATCCAAGCACTTTCTAAGCACTAAAAGTGTATCAGTGAAGAAAGCAAGAAGGAAGAAACCCTAAGGAGTGAGAGCCCCATGCCATGACCGTCATAAGCCAGGGCTGGCCAAGATAAGGACATACAGATTGCAATTCAGCCTTGCGTGGCGGTGGAGTGTATTGCTTGTGGACAATGGCACTACCTCCCACTGGGCTTCACGGTTCATCTCAGCACAGTGTTCAGGCTGTCTCCACCCGGGAATCATGGCGATCCAGGGGAACCACGGATAGTGTGAAACTAGAAATGTCACCTAACTACCCCTCAGCCCAGCTGCCTCCTCTTTGAGGGAAGTGAAACGATGCTTTGAAAAGTTCCTGCCAGTTGTGAAATTTAGCATTTCTCAGGAAGCATATGATACGTACCAAATGAATTGTACAGACACAATCTAATATAGGACATCAGAACAGGGAAAGAAACAATCCTCGTTTGCGGTTACAAAATTAGATTATCTCCTATCACTGTTGTTCCTGTTATCTGTGTCCTAGAATATTCCTGGAAGATATTCCATGGAAAATGTCTAAATTTTGTCTTTATACAGCACGTTAGTATATAAATGCTCAGGAAAAAAACAAAACGAAACAAAACAAAAAACCCAAAACCCTGCACTTATTCTTCAACTGGGTCTAATGAATACATTTTCTAATGAAAACCAATGTAGATAAGATAGGATGTGATTAAGAAGAGGATATCAGGGGAAAATCAAGGTACAAGGCGCCTGAGTGGCTCAGTTGGTTAAGCGTCCGATGCTTGGATTCCAGCTCAGATCGTGATCTCAGGGTTTGGGTGTTAGAGCCTAAATAAAACTTAAAGAAAGAAAAAGGAAAAATCAAGGTATGACCCAGAGATTGTCTGAAGGCATCTGGGGATAAAGAGTTAGAAAGGAGAATAGCAGGGGCACCTGGGTGGCTCAGTCGGTTAAGTGTCCCACTTTGGCTCAGGTCATGATCTCACAGTCTGTGAGTTTGAGCCCCGTGTCGGGCTCTGTGCTGACAGCTCAGAGCCTGGAGCCTGCTTCGGATTCTGTGTCTCCCTCTCTGACCCTCCCCCATTCATGCTCTGTCTTTCTCTGTCTCAAAAATAAATAAACATTAAAAATAATAATAAAAAAAAAGAAAGGAGAATAGCAGAGAGAGCGTAACATTGAGCCCTCATGGCATTTTTGCCATAATCTGACCCTATTAGGTGAATGCTTTGTTTGTTCATGTTTCACTGATGAGCTTTTATTAAAATTGTACATTGTGCTCATATTTAAATTAAATTTTTTTTTAGTATTCATATTATCTTTGAAAAATATCTTGAAAAGCTTTTCTATAATCATTTTGTTACATATGAAATATGCTCCTAAAATCTCAGTCATGTTTCTCCTATCTCTCTCTGTCCTAAATCGTGCCTTACCATCACTACCACTTTTTTTTTTTTTTTTTGGCATCTTCAATGCTTTATTCCAGAGAAGCATTAAAAAAAAAATTTTCCTAGGTCCACTATTAAAAAAAATCTGAAAAAGAAAAACCAACGGCAATTTTTTATATGATATTGAAGATGCTTATTAACAGGCTTCCCTATAGAGTTACGCATTTTTAGGTTATAAAATTACAGAGTGGGGAGTCCCGTCCGCTTTAGGCCAAGATGGAACAACAGTGGTGAGACTTAGCTTTCTGCCTGAACCAACTTAAAAGGCAGAGAAAACATATAAAGCCATGGTTTCTTCCTTCCTTTCTTTCTTTTTTTAGAACTCTTTATTTAGTGGTTAATCGTGTAGTTATTTTTTAATTCTCATTTTCTAACCTCATTGTCTTGAGCTCAGAAATAATGCCTGCATATTTTTTGCATTTTGGAACTTCATACTAATTTTGTTTTGTTTTGGTTGTTTTTTACATTGCGAGGAATATCTATATTTCTTTTTTTCATATAATTTATTGTCAAATTGGCTAACATACAGTGTGTAAAGTGTGCTCTTGGTTTTTGGGGTAGATTCCTGTGGTTCATTGCTTACCTGCAATGCCCAGTGTTCGTCCCAACAAGTGCCCTCCTCAATGGCCATCACCCATTTTCCCCTCTCCCCCACCTCCCGTCAACCCTCAGAATGTTCTCTGTATTTAAGTCTCTTATGTTTTGCCTCCCTCCTTCTCTGTAACTACTTTTATCCCCTTCCCTTCTCCCATGGTCTTCTGTTAAGTTTCTCAAGATCCACATATGAGTGAAAACATATGAGATCTATCTTTCTCTGACTGACTTACTTCACCCAGCGTAACACCTTCCAGTTCCATCCATGTTGCTGCAAATGGCAGCATGCCGTGACAACATGGCATGATTTGCTCAAGAAGTCCTTCATAGCCAAGTTCTTTTATCTATAGAAAATTTGTGTGAATTTGGAGATACCAACGTTATTGATAAAAAATAAAATAAAATAAAATGCAAGTATTCATCTCTAAAGATTGACACCCTAACCATTCTATCTAAGACAAGATAACATGTAAATAACACCTACAAGAGAAGCTGATCATAATTCTTTTATTTGGTAGTATGGTTTTACTTTGTGGTTTGTTTGGTGTTTGTTTTAATTTGGGTAACAGCAAGATACAAACTTGAGGATGAAGGGTCTTGAAGAAAACTTTTACTTAAGATGATATTTTTATAGTCTGGCATCAGACTTTGACATATGTATTCTCTATCAGCGACTTACAAAGTTGGTAACATTCTTACACACGATGAGTGCCCTGTCAATCAGCGCTTCAAAGTATAGGGAAGCCTAAAAGATTTCAGATTAGATAAAAATACAACTGAACTTGTGAAAGCAGCATTATCACATTTTTATTTCAAAGGCTAGTCTTTATCCAAAAGGTTTCTATGAACCAGGACCCAAAATGATATACATTTTTTAAATATCCCATGAAACTTCTACCTTTAAAGGTTCATGGGCATTCTATCTTACATTTCTATAAAGAATATTTTTCCGTTTAAAAAGAAAGTTCTTTTGAGATTGGATACCATATTGTTAACTGAAAACATGAATACGTAGTTTGAGTATTTGTAAAATCAGTAATAGAGGAAAAACTTTGTTAAATTTTCAGCACCATTAGCCAAGCTCAATACTATTCATCCATTTGAGGATAGAGTTTAGACTAAATTTCTATGGAATCATGTAGGATAAAGTGATTTCAGCTACCAACTGACCCCATATTCTCCCACTGTGCATTTCATTGCATTGGCTGTAGACTAAATCTGCCTAATGAATATCTTCCCTTCAGTGATCAGAAACTTTGCTTCCTTCCACAAAGATTTTTGTAAGTCCCTGCATCATTGCCCTCACCTAATGGCTCATCTCACCCCATATCTAGATGGTTTACTTATTGGGTTGGAGGAATACAACCCCATCAAATTAAATGAATCTTGGTTCTTAAAGGACTGATTTTGTGCATATCAGGGATCCCATAGTCCTTTCTCAAAGTGTTAGCCCTACTCATGCATTAATGATTCAGTGGGATTCTCAGGGTTTTTGATATCTATGTAAACAAAAGAAAACAAGGTACTCTTAGCAGGCTCAGTTGGTAGAGCATGCAACTCTTGATCTTGGGGTTGTGTGCTTGAGCCCCATGTGGGTGTTGAGATTACTTAAAAACAAAATAAATTTAAAAAAATTTTAAGTAGGGTGGAGGTGATTATGGGGCATGCTCAAGTCTATAGTCCTAGGAAGCTGGATTCAGTTCCTCACATTCTCAGTCCCACTTCATTCTACTGATGGACACAGTTATTAAGACCATTTTCATGTCAGAGAGACCACTTTGTGTTTTCTGTTCCAAGGACATTAATTCAACTGGAAATGAAACATGAGAGCAGGGAAGGAAATCTGTAGTTGACAACATAGTTTTGAATGAAGGAACCCAAGAACGTGAGTCTCTTATGTCCATAACATTGTTGAATGTGCTCCAGGTAGGTGTGAAATGATAGCAAAATAGGGCTGGACTATTGCCTCAAGTATAAAGTGGATAATGGCAAAGGAGAACCAGTGGGAAACCGTTTAGAATACTTCAAGACTTCCAACATGACAAATTTTCTAAGATTGGGATTTAAAATACCCCTTGTCCTGTCTTATTCCCACGATTAATTTTTCATATTCATATTCATGTTTGATTAAATACAAATTCTGTTTCATTCCTAGAAATGGCAGGTCTCTGTACTCAGCCCCTCTAGTTAACAAAAGCTTGGACTTTGGACCAAGACTGTGACTCAGTCCCAGCTCTTCCACTTAAAACCATCTGAACTTGGGTTTTTTATTTCAATGAGTCTCATTGTAACTTTTCACAATAAAATAAGGTTACGTATTGCTTCCTAGAGTCATGGTAAAGACAAAGGTATGTTACTATATAACATACAGTATACTATATAACATACTAAGGTATGTTAATATATAATAGCAACTACCAAAGCCCTTGGCACGTTGGAGACACCCCATCACTGTTCCTGGTAGCGTTGCCCTTCTCCCTCTGTGCAGGGTCCTGTGATGACAGCAGACAGAGCCACTTCGTGACTGCTATTTTTATCTGTTATGAAAATCTGTAGTTGTGAACTAGATTTCAAAAGATAAACTTAGATAGTGGGTTTTCTTTCGCTCCCAATAAGAATCTTGAATATGCTGCAGATAAATGTAAAGTGACAGCAAAACAGCTCGAATATTGGTTGCTTCGTGAGTAACTAGCCAGTAGGTAATGGTGGAGCATGTTTATGTCTCCTTAATTTCCGTTGTATATTCCAGGATCACAATTAGAGCTTAGGATGAATATTTTAACTGGGGAACTGGGAGCTATTTTGGACTCTTTCTGAGATTTAGTGTGTAAAGATACACTAAGAAATCTTAAGGGTTTAATTCATGCTGTTACAGTGCCCAATTTCAAACTCAACCTGGGAACAAGAGTTTATCATTTATACTAGAGTTTTCATACTTGATATCTAGAAATAATTGCATTTTCTTTCACTGAATAGGGAGAATACATAATAATACATTATTTATTATATATTCTATTGTTATATATTATTATTATACATGTAGAAATATATAGTAATATATAGTAATATATATGTGTGTACATATACATATTTATTTTAGTATCTGTGGTTGGTCCACAAACTTTAGGCCTTGGCTAGACATGATAGAAGGTTGTACCTTCTGGAAAGTGATTATACTAATTTAATTTTGTAAGCATCTAGTAAAATCTATCCTTTGCTGGTTAGATATATTTATTATTTTTGCAAATTGAGCAAATCCTCTTCCCCACAAAAAAAATAAATAAAGGACACAGGAGTCCCTTTTCCAATTTAAATACGAGAAGGAGTCCTTAACCACCATTGTACAGCATTAACATAACCAGTTTTGCTTTTAAAAATTCCAAATTCAAATGTACATTATTGGCTTATCATATCATCAACTCCATTCTTTTCAAATACTTTCCTCAAGGGGCGCCTGGGTGGCGCAGTCGGTTAAGCGTCCGACTTCAGCCAGGTCACGATCTCGCGGTCCGTGAGTTCGAGCCCCGCGTCGGGCTCTGGGCTGATGGCTCAGAGCCTGGAGCCTGTTTCCGATTCTGTGTCTCCCTCTCTCTCTGCCCCTCCCCCGTTCATGCTCTGTCTCTCTCTGTCCCCAAAATAAATAAAATTGAAAAAAAAAAAATTGAAAAAAAAAAAAATACTTTCCTCAAGTTCTGACAATTACATGCATCTTTCCTCTTAATCTTTTATTTTTCTTTTTAAAAATATTTTAATGTTTATTTATTTTTGAGAGAGAAAGAGAGCACGCGAGAGCATGAGCAGGAGAGGGTCAGAGAGAGAGGGAGACACAGGATCTGAGGCAGGCTCCAGGCTCTGAGCTGTCAGCACCAGAGCCCAACGCCAGGCTCGAACTCATGGATCACGAGATCATGACCCAAGCTGAAGTCTGGCACTTAATCCACTGAGCCACCCAGGTGCCCTAATCTTTTATTTTTCATCAGCCTCTTAAACCAAATGCCTTGCCCAAATGTCATGACCATCACCCCTTTACACTGATATCAGCTAAAATAATGCTTAAAAAATAGCAAAATGAGTATCATTCACTAAAGTTAATATATTATTCTAGCTCTTAAGTGTTTCATTAGTGTCTGAGAGATATTAACGTTTTTTCAATGTTTGTCTTATTTACTATACAAGTCATATTTCAGTTACTACACAAGTCACGTACAACATGAGAAAATAAATTTGAAGTATTTTGACCAACTAAATACGTAACATGTGAGAATAATGCTGGATAGTTTTATTATTTAAATGGCAATCCACTATGCAGAAAACAGTTAACAGAGCAGGTCTGTTAACAGTTAACGGTTAGAAGAGGTTGCCTTCTAGGTTGCCTCTAGGCTCACTCTTGGTGAGTCTTCTGAAACTTTCCCTAACTGTCAGGTTGTTTTCTTATGCCCAAAAGTTTGCACATACAGTGTGATTTATCACCAAGATTTGTGGGAGGCTGAAATTTTGCTAGTTGCTAGCAGAGAAGGTGACACGGGTGACCTGTTTCAAATGGGCTTTCCTGGGCAGAAGCATCGCATACGTATTGCTGCATTTTTGCTACTGGGGGGGGGGGGGGAACGTGTCCGGTGTGACCACTTAAAGGAAAGAAAGGACATAGGAAGGTGAATGTGTTTTTAACCAGACTCCTGCTGTATTCTTTTCCCTTACAGAGCAGCTGTGTTTGTGTGCTCTGTTGATATAATCATGACTCCATGCCGAATCTCCAAGGTTTTCTAGCAAACCACTGAAGACATGGGTGGTCTTAGAAACCCCCTAAAGAGTTACCTAATTGCATAAAATGCTAATTAGCATAAAACAAAACAATAAAATGTGCCCTTTTCAATCCCTCAACAAAGAAATCGTAACTTCTTCCTCTCTTTTTCTCATAACACGTATGTTGCCCTGCTTAAAAGTCTGCCATCACTCTCAGGTTGATTAAGGGTCCGAGTTCAGCTCAGGTCATGATTTCACGTTCGTGAGTTCAAGCCCTGCATCAGGCTCTCTGTGGTCAGCACGGAGCCTGCTTTGGATTCTCGCCCCCACCCCCGCCCCTCCCCTGCTCGCTCGCTCTCTCTCAAAAATAAATAAATATTTTAAAATATATTTTAAAAAATATCTGTCATCACTCTGCACTGTACTTAAGACCCTAATTCTTCATGAACATCTACCAATTTCGTCCCCAACCTATTCTCAATTCCCCTGTCCCCTTGCTTACTGGAATTCAGCCATGTTCTCCACCCCAGAAGAGAATCATACATTATATCCACTCTCCAAATGGGCCTGCTTCTCTTCTCCATTCTCCCGGTGCGATTCCCAATTCACTAAAATTCATTTAATCTGAAGCACAATTGGAAAATGGAGGCATTGGATAACCTCCAGCTCTGGTACGTACCTTCCTCATGATTATTTATGAGCTGCAGGACACCTAAAACTAAAGCTTAGCTGGCAATTTCTTTAATTTTTTTTTCAACGTTTATTTATTTTTGGGACAGAGAGAGACAGAGCATGAACGGGGGAGGGGCAGAGAGAGAGGGAGACACAGAATCGGAAACAGGCTCCAGGCTCTGAGCCATCAGCCCAGAGCCCGACGCGGGGCTCGCACTCACGGACCGCGAGATGGTGACCTGAGCTGAAGTCGGATGCTTAACCGACTGCGCCACCCAGGCGCCCCTGGCAATTTCTTTATAAACCATAGCAGTTGGTATGACGTTTGCCACGATGGAAACATACACAGCTTTTATCACTCACTTAAGATGTGTTGACTGAAAATAAAGGTGCCTTTGACTACCCATGCCTTAAGCCACAAGGATATCTATTACAACTTACGTACCAAGACCCCTGGGACAGATGGCTTCCGGGTCTGCTCAGGGACTCTGCAATATCAGACCACCAAGATGACATTTGTGCGTTTCTCTTAGCCTGCCCCTTTTAATTACTAACGCAGACATCACGCAACTAACTACACTCACACAGAAATCAGGGGTCAGGTGATGTATTGGTAGTAAAAGAGGTTTTTCTTCACAGGCTGGCTCTCTCTTTTTTTCAGGAATCAGAATCTTCCGTAAGAGCTGGCTTCTCTTATAATGCATTATTGGCCCAAGTAGCAGGCATGCCCTCCCTGTACCAATCCGGGTGAGAATAAAGGACATTCACAAGACTGGCTCAGGCCAGGGGCACCTGGGTGGCTCAGTTGGTTAGGCAACTGACTCTGGATTTCAGATCTCATGGTAGTGGGATCGAGCCCCACATCGGGCTCTTTGGTGACAGTGTGGAGCCTGCTTGGGATTCTCTATCACCCTCTTTCTCTCTGCCCCTCCCCTGCTCATGCTCACACTCTCTCCCTCTCCCCCTCCCACACCGGCTCTTTCTCAAAATAAATAAATAAACATTTAAAAACAAAAAGGACTGGCTCAGACTAATCATAACGTGACCCCAGTGACTGGAGGAAAGACTTGAGCATGTTGCTACCAAATGAAGTAGGAATTGTGTTAGCACTCACTGTTGGGTAGGCCAGTGATTTGGGCTCTCACAGTGCATCAGAAAAATCTAATTAGTGCACAAATCTAGAGGCCCAGCCTCTCGAGTTTCTGCTTCAGTAGGTCCAATGCGGAACCCGAGAACCTAAATTTCTAGTGAGTTCCTAGGTGGTACTGCTGTTGCTGCTCTGGGAGGCAAAGGTCAGCCTCTACCATGCACTCCATAGGTTCCAGGTGACGTGAAGGGTTATCAAGTTATTTACACACATAGGGAAGGACTGGTCCTGATTTCATATACAGATATAGGCAAGGTTTAGCACTGGCCTCACCTATAGGTATATGCCAGGGTTAATATTAGCCTCTCAGTCAAAGTGGAAACAGAAACTAGATCAATTCCAAGTTTATAGTTTTTAAATCAGTTTTGCGGGGCACCCGGGTGGTTCAGTCAGTTAAGCGTCTGGCTTCAGCTCAGCTCATGATCTCATAGTTTTCGGGTTCAAGCCCTGCATCAGTTTCTCTGCTGTCAGCGCAGAGCCTGCTTTGGATCCTCGGTCCTCCTCTCTCTCTGCAACCCCCCGACCCCACTCTCTCATACTCTATCTCTCTCAAAAATAAACATTTAAAAACATACATAAATAAAAAATAAAATAAAATCGATGTTGCAATATGCTTCAATATGTATGCGTCAAATATGTAGTGGACCAAACTATAAAATAACACACCCTTTCTTTGTGCAAAACAGATCAACTCTTTAACTCAAAATATTAGCCAGTCCAGATCATTCAAAATAATAGGAGTTCTTTTAAGAAACTTAAATGCAACATAATGCTGGATTTTTCTCCAAATACCTGAATATATAAAATGGTAAAGATAATAATGTTTTACGTTTTCTAAACGTACATCATAGGAATTAGAATCTTGGCACGGGTTCATCTCAAACCAAATAGAAGGCTGGAAAATCAGCCTGATGAATACATGTTTATTGCTAGAGTTTAAGAAAATTGAGTATCATGTCTAAGAGGCTATAGAATGTATGCAAAAAAAAAATGATTTGGATATATTATGTAGAATAAGCTTTGTATCACAATAGGTAGATATGAAGGTAGCAGGTAATATTATTAAATAATATCTATTAGGACCATATGCTATTAATATGAACTTGTTGATTTTCTATTGTGTATCTAGTGTGGCGGTAATGTCCTGCTATGTGTGTGGGCAATGCATAGAGGCAAAAAATTTTACCCATATGAAGTATCTAAGCGATAAAGGCACCAGGAAAGAGATATTTATTTATTTTTTCAAGTTTATATTTTGAGAGACAGCAAGAGGCAGAGAGAGTATGAGTGGGGAGGAGCAGAAAGAGAGAGGGAGACGGAGAGTCCCAAACAGACCCCGCAGCTGTCCTGATGCAGGGCTCGAACTCACGAAGCATGAGATCATGACCCGATCCGAAATCAAGAGTCAGCCACTTAATCGACTGAGGCACCCAGGCTCCCAGAAAGAAATACAGTCATAAGCTCAAGTAGTATGATAAAGAGTATGCGTGTACCTTGAAGTATATGAGAAGGGCTCCACGGAGGACAATTTCTGCCTCAGGTAGGAGAGGTTACTTAGAATTAAGGGAAAGGGAAGGATTTTAAGTTAGAGGGGTAAGAATACGCAAAAAAATATTTAAAAAGTTAGAGAATAAGGAGGAAGTCGGGGTGATTCTAGGGTGAGAATTATAAACAATTAAGAGCATACTGGCTTCTAAAGTCATTGCTTTATCCCAGTGAACTACAAATACGAGTAAACAAGCCTATGGCGAAAACCTATTCAACGAAACGTTTTCCCAGGGCAGATTTCTGAGGTTAGGATTTCAGGATTAAAGAGCTATTGAGTTCAGTCATAATAAGTTCTATATAAAATAGAGAAATGCTTTGCTGTGCCATAAGGGATTATCTTACAAATACATGTCATATTTTATATCTGTGAGGAGCCAGAAAGGCCCATCTGTGCCCCAGATATTATTTAACCATCTAGAAAGAACCCAGGTTCTGCCTGAGCCCTATATTTGGATAAACACTTATGACCCTGTATAATTAATTGCTGTTTTGTCATAGATACTTTAATCTTCTTTATAAACCCTATATTTTTGGTGATTTTTACTAGAACTTCCTACACATTGCCCACGTTCTTTACGTAAGAAATCTGGACTCATATCATAAAATTGCTTTAAATTTTATTTCAGAGATAAGGAAGGGAAGAAAGACTTTCTCTTTTTTACTTCATGCACCTCTGCATTGTTTGAAAACTTTAATAAGCATTTGTTATTTTTGATAAATATCTAAACAAATAACTTTTTACTGTGGTAAAATATGAATAACATAAAATTTATCACGTAACTGCTTTCCATGTACAATCCATTGGCATTAAGTACATTCATTTTGCTGTGTGTTCATCATGATTTTCACATCCAGAACTTTGGCATCATCCCAAACTGAAAGTCTATACCCATTAAGCACGGACTCCCTCCCCTCTCCGCTCAGCAACTAGAAACCATTATTCTACTTTCCGTCTGTATGAATTGGACCACTCTTGGCGCCATATCTAAGTGACCTACAATATTTGTCTTTTTCTGTCTGGCTTATTTCACTTATCATGGTATTTTCATGATTCATCCATGTGGTGGCATGTAGCAGAATTCCATTCTTTTTTAAGTCTGAATATTCCATTATATGTCTACACTACATTTTGTTTATCCAGTCGTCCATCAGTGGACACTTGGGTTGCTTCCACTTTTTGACCACTGTGAATAATGCTGCTACGAACATGGGTGCACAAATATATGTTTATGTTCTTGCTTCCAATTCTTTTGAGTGTAAATTCCAGAAGTGGAATTTCTGTGCTTAAGTTTCTGAAGAACCACCATATTGTTTTCCATAGCACTTACACCATTTTACGTTCCCACCCGCAGTGGACAGAGTTCCAGTTTTTCCACATCCTCGCAAATACTTGTTATTTTCTGTGTTTTGTTTTGTTTTGTTTTGTCGTTTCTTTAATAGCAGCCATTCTAATGGATGTGGAGTACTATCTCATTGTGGTTTTGATTTGTATTTCCCTCCCAATTAGTGATGTTGAGCATCTTTGCATGTGCTCACAGGGCCATTTTTTTTTTTAATCTTCTTTGGAGACATGTCTATTCAAATTCTTCACAGATTTTAAAGTTGGATTGCTAGTTATTTGGTGGTTTTCATTCCTTTGCTTGTGGATATCCAGTTCTCCCAGCACTGTTTGTTGAAAGGCTGCTATTCCTCCACTGATAGTCTTGTCAAAAATCATCTGGCCATGCCTGCAAAGCTTTATTTCTGTGCTCTCGATCTTATTCCGTTGGTCTAAAGGTATGTCTTTATGCCATTACCACACTGTTTTGATTATGGTAGCTTTGTAGTAAATTCTGCAAACAAGAAGTTTGAGTTCTCCTAGTTCGCCCTTTTTCAAGATAGTTTTGGAAAGTACTTATTCCTGTCATTTTGCTATTTTTTTTATATATATATCTTAGAGCTTTATTGTCCCTCCTTTCCTGCTTTACTTTCTACTTAGTGTGTATTTGATTTTTCATCGTGAAATTTTTAACTTCCCTTCATATTTTCTTTCTATGTATATTCTCTAGCCATTATCTTTGTGGTCAAAACAGGGATTACCCTCAAAAGCCTAAAATTGAAACACCTCTATTTGAATTCACACCAGTTTGATTTCAATCACATGCAAAAACTCTGCTCCTTCACAGCTCTGTGAGCTACTCCCTTTGAGTAACTGATCTCATAAATTCTACCTTTATACTTTGTGTGTCCAAAACACGTAACAATTTTTGATGCATTAGTCTCTTAAATCATGTAGAAGTTTCACAAACCAAAATTATAATAACACTCGGAACGTACTAGTTAACTCTAATATTTATGCTGAAGCTAAATCTGAGCATGATTTATAAATTTTAATATTCAGAAAGCTTTGGTATAAATATTTATAACAACTGAATATGAAATGACAGCTGGAATTTATAGTTATTTATAGATTAATTGTTTCACTTAATACTATACAGGTAGTAGAAATAAAATCAAATTTTATTTAGAGTATTTCCGGGGTGCCTGGGTGGCTCAGTCGATTAAGTGCCTGACTTCAGCTCAGGTCATGATCTCATGGTTGGTGGATTCGAGCCCACATCGGGCTCTATACTGTCATAACAGCTCAGAGCCTGGAGCCTGAAGCCTGCTCAGATTTTGTGTCTCCCTCTCTCTATCCTTCCCTGGTTCATGTTCTCTCTCTCTCTCTCTCTCACTTTCAAAAAATAAATAAACATTTAAAAAAATGTAGACTATTTCCACAGAACATATTATATAAATCATGGTTGGGCAAATCACTCTATTACAGTAAATTGATATATTTTAGTTTTAAATCTCTTCTCACAGGATAATTGATTTTTGTGTTTAAATTTCAACAGCAATATTTAAGATCTGCAAAACGTTCTCAATTCTGTGATGAATGTCTTCAATATGTTTTGAAGTCTTAGGAACAAATAATAAAAAAAATATATTAAATAAAAGTCACTAGGAAAGTATATACACTGAAATACATATCATATTGGAGCTCAACCTCAGAAGGACAGTTCTGCTTCCGGTGAATATTTTTCTACCTAAAACAAGCATTTTTCTTTTTTTTCTTTCTTTTTTTTTTTTTTTTAATGAAGCTTCGGTTTTAATTTACTTGCACCTATTAAAAAGCTAAAATGCTTTGTTTCACAATCTTTCCACTGTATTTTAAAACAGGACCATATCTACAAGCTAAAGTATTTTTATGAGACTTCTGGTTGAAATGTGTTTATTTAGACCGTTTTTATTTCAGCAAACTTCAGGGTTTACAATCAAGTAGAGAACTGGATCCTAATTCTCAATTCAAGCATTCCTTACATGAGTGTAATTGGAAGCGAACTAGAAAGTACAATCCAAATCTAGGATGAAAAAATATATGCATATATTGTTTCCTGAAGGGAAGTGCAAACAGAAATGATTCCATCACCGAATCAAAATACAAAAGTCAAAAAGCAGCTACCAAAGTGAAATAGTTGTCATGGATAGGATTCAGATCCCATTAATATTGTTAATTTTAAAAGCTCGTATATTCCCAAAAGCATAGAGCAAAGCATTGATGGCACATAAAAGATATTATTACCCAGACCCACCCTTAAGGATAGTCGTGGTAATGCCGCCCCAGCCACAACTGGTTTCCTTTCTAGGGCTGAGGATAATACATGAAGGGAGAAATGCATAAACAGGTTAAGGCTGTGGGCCCAAATTCTAATATGGAACAGGGAGGCTTCCACACACACCCAAGCAATTCTCTGGACACTGGCTGGATACCCAACCATTCAACTTAATTCTGACACTATCTATCTGAAGATGGCGTCAGATCCCTAAATTAGGGCCCCATCCTACAAGACCACCCCCCACTTCAGACCTCAGTCACAACTCCAGGTTATCAGCTGTGTTTTGGCTTTTTAGGGAAGCATTTTTACATAGATATGATTGATTAAATTCAATCTCTACTCCCTCTCCCCTCCCTGGAAGTCAGGGGACTGAAAAGTTTCAACCCTCTAATCAAAAGGTTGGTTCTCCTGGTAACCAAAGGCGTGTTACAAAGACACCTCATTAACATAACAACAGGCACTTTTTTTTTTTTTTGCTCTCATCATTTAGGAAATTACAATGGTTTTAAGAGCTCTTGCCAGAAATGGGATGAAGATCACATAGGTATTTCTTATCATAACTGACAATATCACAGGGACGCCTCAGTCAGCTAAGCGTCCAACTCTTGATTTCGGCTCAGGTCATGATCTGGAGGTTCCTGAGATGAGACCCAAGTCTAGCTCTGCCCTTCAGATTCTCTCTCACCCTCTCTCTCTATCCCGCCCCTGCTTGCACACACTCTGTCTTTCCCAAAATAAATAAACAAACTTGAAAAAAAAAAAAAAACCCACAAAGACGAGCACACACAAAGAGCTCATCAATAATAGAGTTATTTAAAAATGGAATCTAGTGAAACAAAAAAAAATTAGATTTTGAATTAAAAAATTCAACAGATGGCCTAAATATCAGTTTATAAATAAATCGTCGAAACATTTAGTGAACTGGAAGGTATAGAACCAGAAGGTATATCAGAAATTACACAGAAAGAAAGACAAATACCGTATGATGTCTCTTCTGTGGGATCTGATCCCCCCCCAAAAAACAAGCTCATAGAACAGATTGATGGCTGCTAGAAGCAGGGAGTAGAGGTGTGAGAAATGGGTGAAGGGGGTCAGAAGGTAAAGAAGGAAAAAAACCTCTTAGTAGATGGACTAGATGGGAACTTCCCCAATAGGAACACACAGCAAACATGATACTCAGTGGTATAAAATGGTAGTCCCACAAAGATAGAGAAAAGATGATATTATCTCCTTCCTCCAGTACTATTCTGAAGACCTACTAAAAGTCTTACTAAATAAATAAATTTGGTGCAAGAAAAGCAATACAAAGATTAAAAGAAAGATTCAACCGAAATTGAATTGAACTTCCAATTCAAATACAATTATTTGTTAACAATACCATCGTCCAGATAGAAAACGCAAGAAAGTCAAATGAGAAATTGTCAGAAAGTATTGGATTCATAAGAAAGATTGAAAGAAAAAACAAAACGAAACAAAACAAAAAACAACCCAGGATCCCATTCATTACTGCCACACACAAAAATTCTAAACTACTTAGGCCTATGTTTCAAGAGATAAGATATAAGATGAAAAGAAAATTATAGTAGATGATTGAAGAACATAAAAGGGGCTCCTGGGTGGCTCAGCCGGTTACGTGTCCTACTGCTCAGGTCATGATCTTATGGTTCATGACTTTGAGCTCTGCATCAGGCTCTGGGCTGACAAGTCAGAGCCTGGAGCCTGCTTTGGATTCTGTGTCTCCCTCTCTCTCTGCCCCTCCCCTGCTCATTCTCTCTCTCTCTCTCTCTCTCTCTCTCTCTCTCTCAAAATGAAATAAAAATTAGAAAAAAAAAAAAAAGAACATAAAAGAAGACCAAAAGAAATGGAAAGACATTCTAGCTGCTGGATGAATTTTGTTATTATATAAATTTTCCCTTAAATTAATCCATAAATTCAATTCAATCTTAATCAAGATTTTAATTGGGATGCCTTGGTGGCGCATTAGGTTCGGTGTCTGACTCTTGATTTCAGCTCAGGTCAAGATCTCATGCTTTGTGAGTCCGAGTCCCACATCGGGCTCTGTGCTGACAGTGCAGAGCCTGCTTGAGATTCTGTCTCCTCTCTCTGTCCCTCCCCTGCTCACACACTCTCTCTCTCTTTCTCTTAAAATTAATAAATGAAATTATTTAAAAAATTTAATTGAATTTTTTAATAGAACTTGTTAAGTTTATTTTAAAGTTAATATGGATTGTTTCTAAAAAGTCAGATAAGAAACTGGTATCATTAGTTGCCTCTCAAGGGAGAACTGAATCACAGAATATATGGAAAGAAGACTTATTTACTCACTCTTTATCCTCCTGTGTTTTTGTATATAATATCATGTATATTTATTCCCCAGACAATAAGTGTAATAAAAATAAAATATAGGCTTCATGTGAGGTCAACCTATTCTTTAAAAAAAAAAAAGAAAAAAGACGCTTTTGAAAAAAATGCAATGATGGCAAATAGGAAAATATATAATAAATAAATCCATAATGTTAGACTTGGTATTGAGACAGAATTAGTTGAACACATCGATGGAGCAGAATAGAGTTAAAAACAGAGTCATGGATATATGGCAATTCTCTTTATGTTAAAGGTGGCATTTTAAATCAATGGATAGGGGCACCTGGGTGGCTCAGTCGGTTGGGCGGCCGACTTCGGCTCAGGTCAAGATCTCGCGGTCCGTTGAGTTCGAGCCCCGCGGCGGGCTCTGTGCTGACAGCTCAGAGCCTGGAGCCTGTTTCAGATTCTGTGTCTCCCTCTCTCTGACCCTCCCCCGTTCATGCTCTGTCTCTCTCTGTCTCAAAAATAAATAAACGTTAAAAAAATTAAAAAAAAAAAAAAAAACAAATCAATGGATAAAATAATGGGCTATTAAATAAATATTGAGCCTCTTAGTTCCCTCTCTGTAAAATGAAGATAGTGACTTCATAGGATTCTTGGGAGGATTAGTTGAAATAATGTTAAAAAAATAAAAAAAGAAAAGAAAAGAAAAAAAAGAAGAGAAATGAAGAGACAGAATGCATCACAGAGTCAGAAAAGTGACAAATGTGAACAAATCTCAATAGATATGAAGGATAGAATGAGAATGGGGTACATATATCTAACAGCAATTTCATCAGGAGAGAGAAGCAACATTTGAAAAGATAAAAAATGAAAATATTCTAAACCGATGAAAAACATTAATATATATGTGAATACTATACACTCATGATGATAAATTAAATCCCGAAACTAATAGGGTGAACATTGGAAAGAACAACTGGAAACTAATTAAACTTTTATCTTTTTTTTTTAAGTTTACTTATCTATTTTGACAGAGAGGGAGAGAGAGAGAGAGAGAGAGAGAACACCAGCACACATGCGAGCCACGGAAGGGCAGAGAAAGAGGAGGGAGAGAGCCTCCCAAGCAGGCTCTGTGCTGATAGCATGGGGCTTGATCTCACAAACAATGAGATCATGACCTGAGCCCAAAATAAGAGTCTGATGCTTAACCGATTGAGCCACCCAGGCACCCCTAGAAACTAATTAACTTTAATTTGCCGATGATATAATTATCTACATAACCCCCTAAAATCTACAAGTTATTAAGATAATAAAGACAATTTAGAAAGGTGGATAGATATGGAATAGACATAAAAAACTAATTGTATTTCTAATACCAGCAAAACCCAGAAATTAAAAAAAAATCCAATTTATAATAAAAATAAACACCAAAATGAATCAAAGAATTCATCAAATAAATGATAGGCATCACCTACATAAAGAAAGTCATATAATTTTATTCAAATATATTTAAGTGGGCACCTGAGTGGCTCAGTCAGTTTGGCGACAGACTCTTGATTTCAGCTTAGGCCATGATACCATGGTTTGTGAGTTCGAGCCCCACATTGGACTCAGAGCTGGGATCCTCTCTCTCTCTTCCTCTCTCCTCTCTCTCTGCCCCTTCCCATTTTGCACACACACTCTCTCTCTCAAAATAAATAAACTTTAATATGTATGTGTTAGTTAATTAATTAACTAATTTATTTATTTATTTAAGAGATCTAAACAAATAGTTCTTTTATTAGATAGGTAGAATGATTTTTCGATTTTCCTCAATTTGATCTAAACATCCAGTATAATTTCGATAAAAATCCCAGTAGCATTTTATGTGAAACTTGACAAAAATATTTGAAAATGTATTTGACAAAGCAAAGGGCGAAATATACTCAAAACAATCCTCAATAATAAAAATAAGAAAATGGGGCTTTCTCTATCAGACATAAACACCTATACAGCCATATTAGTTAATACAGCTAATTTTAGGGGCACCTGGGTGGCTCAGGTCATGATCTCATAGTTCATGGGTTTGGGCCCTGCTTTCGGCTCTGTGCTGACAGCTCAGAGCCTGCTCCAGATTCTGTGTCTCCCTCTCTCTCTGCCCTTCCCCTGCTCGTGCCCTCTCTCTCTCTCAAAAATAAATAAACATTAAAAACATTTTTTTAAATATAGTTAATTTTAGTGCAGCATTTCACAAATGAATCACAGAGTCCAGAAAATAAGAATTATTATATGTGTAAAAAATAGCATTAAAAATTACTAAGAAATGGAGTAACTATTCGATACATGAACGTTAGATATTAGGGTGCACAACAGAAAAAATGATCAAAGACGTGAAAAAAAGTTTTATATAGAAGAATAAATGCGTATGGCTGACATATGAAAAGATGTTCAATTTTGTTGTACATCTTGGATCTTAGTGATCTAGGAAATGCACGTTAAGATCACAGTGAGTTGCTATTTCACATTCATTAGACTGACAAGTACTTAGGAACTTGACAAACATCAGCTGTTGTAATGGACATGGAGGGACAAGAACACGTGCTCTTGTGGAAGTTGTAACTGGTCCAACCACTTTGGCAAACAACTCACATTCTACTTTGTAGGAAATAGAAAGACAGATACATCCATGGCTCAGCAAATTCTTATCCTAAAGAAACTCCTGCATGTTGTATACCATGAGAAGGGTACATGAAATATTCCAAATGCCTCGGGGAGACAAAAGTCCTTCCACTTGAAAGAGAGACAAGTCAAATCAGTGTTTTTGTACAATCACCATGGAGTATTATACAGCAATGAAAACAAATGGGTCTCATTTACAACTGACTGAGAGGAATTTTAGAAATATCACATCGAATTAAAAACACAAGATCTGGGAGACTACATACGAGTCTCACCGAAAACAAAAACAAAAACAAAAACAAAAACACCTAATCACTGTATTGGTAAGCATAATTATATACATGCTGAGATTATTTTTTAAAATAAGGAATTGATGAACATAAAATGAAAAGTATTAGTACCTCTAAGAAAGAGCCAGGGAATGAGGGGAGGAGGCCACACACAGATGAAAGTTGTTCTTCAAAGATATTTTCCTAAATGTTTATCAATCTATTTTGAGAGAGAGAGAGAGAGAGAGAGAGAGAGAGAGAGAATCCCAAGAAGCTCAACGCAGGGCTTGATCTCACAAAATATGAGATCATGGCCTGAGCTGAAATCAAGCATCAGACGCTCAACCGAGTGAGTCACCCAGGTGCCCCTCAAGGGTATTGATTATATAATTTTGCCTTTCATGGGGAAAAAAAAAAAAACCTCTTTCGTAAGGAACCTATATACTGAGTTTCCATTCCTAAACACAGAAAATAGAGCTAGTGTTTGGTTCTCATTAGGTCCCCTGGGAAGCTCAGTCAAACGTTATAAAAACAAGAAATCATCCTGTAAAGTGGATATACCTGATAATATAAAAATACCAATATGTTGGGAGGGGGGGAAGACTTGCCTTCCCAGAAAACCTACTTACAATGATAACATTTTCCTAGAGTTTCAGTTGGCCTTCTAATTGGAGGCCGCATGGTTTTAAGTGGCAATTTGTCTAGTCAAAGTTTTCTGGCTCAAGGCTGGCATTAGGAAGGATTACTGGAGGTTATGTACATGGTGATGAAAGACAAATAGTAATTAAAAGAAGAAACCAAAACAACAACAACAAAACACATGTGTGACTCACTGGGTTGGCCAGAAACATCTGTCACTGAAATAATAGAATGTGGTGACAGGGAGTTCTTCCAAAGATAAAGTTAAAGTTTTCTATGGTCTTTTTTTTTTAAGTTTATTCATTTATTTTGACAGGGGGTGGGTGTGCAGAGAGAGAGAGGGAGAGAGAGAGAATCCCAACCTGAAACAGGCGGAGCTTGATCTCAGGAACCATGAGATCATGACATGAGCTGAAATCAAGAGTCAGGTGCTTAACCCACTGAGCTACCCAGGTGTCCCCAAAACTTTCTATGGTCTCAAACAGGAATGAGTTTAGAATGTAGTTGAAATGTCAGTCTTTTTATGAGCCAATTCATGGAGATTATTAATCATTTCTTATTCAAGATCAGTATTAAAATTTTGGACTGTAGGGGCCCCTGGGTGGCTCAGTCAGTTCAGCGTCCGACTTCGGCTCAGGTCATGATCTCACAGTTCATGAGTTTGAGCCCCGCATTGGGCTCACTGCTGTCAGCCTGTCAGTGTAGGGCCCGCTTCAGATCCTCTGTCCTCCTCCCTCTGCCCGTCCCCCACTTGCACTCTCCCCAAAATAAGCCATATTTGAAAAAATCATCTTGGACTCAGGGAGAGAAAGGGAACAAGGGTCTAAATATTTATGTGTTGAAGACTGGTTGATCCACCTTCTTTGCATTTCTCTATAACTGGGCCAATACTTTTTCTCCTGCTATTGCTCAGAAAATCGTAGGGTACTGTCCCTTATCTACTAGGTCTGGGATCATGGTTCTCCTTCTTCCAAACAAACACTTATTTTAAATCGCTTGGTGAACATCTAGGCAGACATTGTATTAGGCAAATAGAACAATAGAAAGTATTATTAGTCTCAAAAAAGCATGACATTTTGAACAGTCAGAAGTAAACTTAATACAGAGCAATAGTTTCTTTTTAATATAAATTCCTAAAATTAAGATTAAATTATTGAAAGCTGGTGGAGTAGTATATATATGTATATATACACACACACATAGATATGTATGAATATACATATATATGTATATATCTACAATCATATATATACGTTTAAATCATGTATATAGATATTTAAAACTATATATATAATTTAAATCTTCAGTTGATTATTAATGTATTGGTTTGTTGAGTTTCAGTGTACTCAGTGCTATATTAAAAGGTCATCCAGAATTTGCGTTGGAAATTCCTGTGGAAAACACACAAATTTCCTTCCATTTTCTTTAAAAGTTAGCAGATTACAGACATTTATAAACTTCACAAGACAAAATACACCACCATGAAAATAGGTACCACCGTTGAGAAGTTATTTATGCTGGGCTCTCTACATCTGGTGGGATTTTTATCTATAAAACAACTCTTAGCAGTCATCGTCATTAATCCCACTTTACGCATAAGGCAACCCAAGCTCAGAAAGATAAACAGAGTTTACGATTATAAAAATGAGTTTCAAACCAAGGCTGGCCTTATTTCAATGCCCATGTTATTGGCTTCAAAATTTAGAACACTTGTCAGCTTTACACATGCTCCCTAAAGGACTTATTTCTGATTTTGCTTTTTCTCTGTTCATTTCATTTATTTGTTCCATAAATACTTAGTGAACACTTTCTCTCTTTAGGTCACCATGTCAGGGATTGAGGATAGAGAATCGAAGATGATAGAGTCTTTAGAATTAGAGAGTATTTCTAACCAGCTATGGGAAAATCTCTACAGGAGGGAGACACCTCTAAAGGCAATTGCCCAAAGATGACTGACTGTGGCTGCCCAACAGATGTCAGAGGAGTGGCAGTAGGTATTCTCCAGGCAGTGCAATCAGCTGTGAATAATAGTTGCGGTTATCGATAAACAAGAGCCAACTGGTAAGGTAAGGGCAGAGGGATAGAGAAGTTAAAATGGTTGGGTTTGGAATCAGAGCTCTGCCATTCATGAGCTGTGTAGACCTGGGTCGTTTGACGAACCTGCCCACATTTGTTTTCTCAACGGTAAAACAGGAAAATAATTATACCCAACTTCTTGTAAAAATTGGAAGAAAACATAAAGTACCAGACATACAGAAGATATTCAAACACGAACATTACTGCTGTCGTTTTCACTGTCCCTAAGCTTCCCCTTCACATGTACCAAACTTGCTCTAATATAGAAGAGCATCATCATCTACTCAGTTAAAGAGAAAAAACTGTAACATCATAAATAACAGTTACCGATTCAGAATTTTCATTCTGGAATTTAAACTATAAATAAATGTTCCTTGAAACTTACTTTTTTTTCTTTTACATGCTGAAATTACACAATAAATACATTCAAAGTTGGTCATTTTCTTTAAAAAAATGTAAGAGCTCAAGATGTGGCTTTTGTTCTTTCATTCTGCTGTCATCAGTCAGATCCCACACATGGCTCACCTTCCTCTCGCCAGAAATCCTCACAGTTGGTTTCTCATTGGAATCGCCCACAGAACTTTAAAACCTATGGGTGTCTGGTTCCCAGAGATTCTAATTAAATTGTTTGAGATGAAGCTTCGGCACCAGGATTTTTAAAGCTTCCCCAAGCAATTCTATATTCAGTCAGGGCTGAGGACCACCGTCTTGCCCATCCCTTAATAGCTTCATGATACACCTACCATTGGTTGATTGACATTCCATGGGTGGGTTACAGTAGGAGAGAAAATTAATGAACTGTATAATATGGCTGAGGAAGTTACCAGAACGCAGCACAGAAAGAGAGAAGAAAAAAATGAATGCAAGATTAAAAAACATGGAGGATAAAATGGCAGGTTCCACATGCTCTTTGTTTCAGAGTAAGAAGGAAAAGATAATACGTAGGCATCTATATGGCTAAGAAGTGTTCATTCTTGGAAGAAGAATAAACCCTCAGTTTGAAAAAGCACATCAAGTTGGAAAGGAAAAGATACTCAAGAGGACGGGATTTTGGCATTGGATACATTTATATCCAAGAAGGGTCATGATCTAGATAATAATTGGCATATCTTTGTAATTTAGTTATAAATGGGTGAAATACCCTTAAATGCAGTAATAAAAATGATAACATCCATGACAGACAGTACATTAGCTATGTATATTTCCATCTCTAGTAAAAACCCTATAGTAAAGTCATTATAATTCCATTTCCAATTGAGAACACTGAGAGTAAGAAGTATTAAATGTAGGTTGTAAAAGTTAAAGATGGCCGAGGCCCCATTTAACCCTAGAAATATCTGGCTTTTGCAGCAAATGAACCAAAGAATTAACTTTACTTTGAGTCAGGGAGTAGATAATATCCTTTGGGGACCACTTGTCACATGAAACAAAGAGAAATTGGACTTTCTCATTAAATCACCCATGCAACTCTTTGGAAAGCAGGCAGAAAAGCAAAATGCTTCTCTTCTTGTCGTATATGCTAATCTCACGTATGATTGCTTCAAAGCTCTTTTATGGCAGCGCACACATGAGGCAAATAATTTCAGGATAGAGTAAAATTAAGATTGCGTATTTTACTCTGCTGATTTCCTAGAAAGTTACATACCACTCAGGAAACACATGTGGGTTTTATTATGATTTTTTTTTTTTGGCAATTCTTACAAGGGAGGTGAGATGTAATAAGATCTTCTCATTTTAATACATCAAAAAGAGGTGAAAGCAAAGTGTGAATAAATATTCTCAACAAAAAAAAAATAGAAAAAATAATTCAACACATTCCTGGGAGACTGGCCATTAGGTTGTAGGAGTGGATGTGAGGATGGTTTTATTTAGTTTTGAGAATCCATTGCATCTAGATTCTTTGCATTTTTGTAGTCCTGGAAACTGGATTGCATGCGGAAATGTTTTTGTATGTGTTAAAGTAGGTACATGTGTTGGAACTTCCTGTCAGTAGCAATTGCTAATAATGTACGCATCCAGATTGGACAACCAGATCAACCACAAACAATGGTAAGTATGAAAACTTTGCCTATAATAGCCTAGCTATCTGTGAGATTTCTGCCATAACAAAACTCTTTCTCCCTCGTTTCCTTGGGTATGGAAGCATCCTGGTGTTTTTCCCTTCTGTTCATCATCTGTATTCTGCGTTACACATATTGGGCTGGGGTGGGGTGGGGTACCATTCACAGTTGAATAGGATATCATGCCTAACCAAGCCCAGGCCACATGCCTACACCCCCAGAGGAGCCTTGAAGCTCCGAGGGACAGTTCTTCCAGAATAACTAAGGTAGAAAATGAGTGGCTGCCCTTCAGAGAGTGTATGTTTTATCAACAGTGGGAGAATGAAAATGTGTACTAGATAATGAAAATCACAGCTACCTGTCTTTCTTCCCATCACCCTCAAGACAGAATCTAAGACAAGGAAGTGGGTGTGGTTATACCAGGAAACACAGATGAGGAAATGTAGAAAGTAGGAGAGGAAGGGAGAGAAGCCAGTAAAGGATAAATTCATGACCAGATCCCTGCTACGGGGTCTAGGGCTTCATCCCGCTTAGAACTCTCCAGAAACCAAGTGGACTATATCTGAGAATTGGCCACCAGAAGCTCAGAAAGTGTGTGTGCGTGGGAGGCGGGGGGTGTTTATTCTCTGATGATCATTCCCCTTTGGATGAAGGATGTGCCAGCGGGGCATGAACTCCTCTGACCTCCAGTGGACCGAGGAGGCTCTCAGGCAGAGAATACCAGACACGCCCACAGGGAACCGCTCTTGCGAACCAGGAACGGAGCAGCGGGCAGCCAAGGGGAATGGGACGAGGTATCAGCAATGCAGACAGCATTATTACAAACCACGGCAATAGAGGAAGAAACAACCAGAGCAGGCTGTGCAAACTTTTTAAGTTTTCTAATAAGATATAGGAAAACAAAATAAGAACTTTTTAATATTTTTCACCACCAAGCCTCACTTATTCCATTCACTAATGGAAAAAGTAAACTTTCTTCTCTGTCCATTGTTTAAGAAAACAAGAAACTCTCAGTTTACAGTTACTCTATGGACTTTCATAGACTTCTATAGACTTTTAACAGTTAATCTATAGAGATTAACTCTTGGTTAATCTCTAAACCAACACTGTGCCATCACTCAGTCACCTGTGGTAAGTACAGTCTACTGAGGGAAGACAAGAGAATCACCCGGGAACAGTTTGGCAATGTGCCCGGCTATTTCCTCCACAGACCGGGCATTTCAAGTTTTTGCCATTCACATGTGCCCAGTTAAGTGGATTTATACATAATATTATTAACTAAATTGACACTCAAAAAATCGAAAGTGACTTACAGGGTTTGCTTTTTGAGAAATGAAGCAGATAGAGAATAATAGCTATGATAACAAGAGAGCAAGGAAATGCAGAAGTGAGAATTCTCTGGGGTCAGAGAACATATGGTATAATACATATATACAGATAATTTTAATCTCATGTAATGTATTTAAATTTACATGAAGTCTGGTCAATTTGGAAATATTTTGGGTGTGATTGAAGAAAAAGTATTTCACCTTTGTTCATGGCAGTATTTTGTTTATATATATTAAATTAAGTGAAATTTTCAAACCAGTTCAAACTGTTAAAATCAGTTTCAACTTCCTAATTTTTTTTTAGTTTTTTTTTAACGTTTATTTTTCTTTGAGAGACAAAGAGATTCAGGGTGCGAGTGGGGGAGGAGCACAGAGAGAGGGAGACACTGAATCCGAAGCAGGCTCCAGGCTCTGAGCTGTCAGCACAGAGCCTGACCTGGGGCTTGAACTCACAAAACATGAGATCATGACCTGAGCTGAAGTTGGACACTTAACCGACTGAACCACCCAGGAGCCCCTTAAGTTCCTAATTTTTTGATCCTTAATTCTGTTGCCACTGAAAGAAAGCTTTATAAAATCTCCCATCAGGGGGGCACCTGGATGGCTCAGTCAGTTAAACATTTGACTCTGAATTTCAGCTCAGGTCATGGTCTCATGGTTCATGAGTTCAAGCCCTGCGTCGGGTTCTGTGCTGACAGTGTGAAGTCTGCTTGGGATGTTCTCTCTCTCTCCCCTTCCCTCTCTGCCCCTCCCCTGCTAGTTCTCTCTCTGTGTCTCAAAATAAATAAACATTAAAAAAAATTTTTAAATGAAAAAATAATAAATCTCCCATTAAGTTTACAGAAGAAAATGTGTGTGTGTGTGTATTCAGGTTTTTAGCACATGGTGTAAAATATAATCTGATCCCTGCCACTTTTGACATGAAAATTAATTAACCTATTTGACTTTAAACATGTTCCATATGTTTTGAAATACAATTATATATATTTTTCATTTAATTTGATTTCAAAATTATCTCATAATCCAGTCTAGTAGCTGGATATAGTGTATTCTAATAAAAAAGAATGCTTCATCTTGGAAAACATATCTCATATAAATAGATGTTCTGAATATATTTTTGCGTGTAATATAATTGTTGATTCATCAAACCTCAGTAGTAGGTTTAAAATAATCACCTTCAACAAAATGAAAAAAAAATATTGAAGCACTTAACCAATTTTTTGTGTATATTATACTTACAGTTTGAAAAGCACATATGAATATAGGTTCTAGAAAGAAATGCAAAACAGAAATGAGAGGGAGCAAGCAATAAGGAAAATATATTGCAGGATAGGTGATTATCTTCTAATTCTCCCAAAATATATTCAAAGATGTTTAGCTTCAGCATAAAGAAATCATTTTGCATTTTAAATTTGAAAATCTAGAAAAGGAAATATATTTCTTTTTTGATACAAAACATTTGATTGTTCCAAACACAGGTGCATCCATTTACTATGAGACAAGACTAAATAGGCATTTAATGGAACCGTGACATAGAATTGCCACTCAGTAAGCATTAGACGAGTAAAAGAAGAGCTGAATTGAGAGCAATCTAATGGCTGTGACAAATTAAAATGCTTGTAGGAAAATCCAGAAGTGTCTGACTGCATTTAGATGAAAGTTTAAAACTTTAAATGTTTGCCTAGTATTTCGGCAAATGTTTATCATTATTCATGGATGTGATACCTGCGGTTGTGATATCTGTGATATCTAGGGATGCCTGTGGTTTTGACACTCCTCCCATTTTCCTCAGATCATCAGCACGTCTCTAAAACTATTGTATTTGGACATCCAAACTACATCTAATAAACTATCTTATTGTGTAACAAAAACATTTATTCAGACACCCCCAATATTTGTTTTGAAATGTTGATCACTGTTCAATGTCCAAGAGCAAACTCTTAAGCCCCCTACTAGAAAGATACATGAATACCTTTCAGATCTTTGGTAGAGAAAGATTTTTTAAACAGGGCACAAAAACATTGACGAAATGGAAAAGACGAATTGTTTAGGTTAAAATTAACTTTGTTCATCAGAAATGCTTTAAAGAGAATAAAAACACAACTTATAAATTTGGACACACAACCAAGAAAGGAATAACTTACATAAAGAACTGCAAAACCCAGTTGAAAAAGGATACGTGGCCCAATAGAAAGGACAGATACTCTAAAAAATTAATTTCAGGAAAAAGTAATCCCATTATGCTAAGAAACAAGTGAGGAGATGTTTAACATCATTAGTGGAAGAGGACAATATAATTGCAACGACTTGCACTCATTTAATCTGATACAAGTCCATGACGTTTGACTGGCAAATTTTAAGGCTGAAAAAACAAAAACAACAAAGTCTGAATAAGATTTTGAAACACAGAACCTACTATGTATTGCTCTTAGAAGGTGGTAATTGGTTCAAGCCCTTTGGAAAACATCACAGCATCATCTCCTAAAGCTTAACATTCATATACTTGAGTCCCGGCAGCGTCACTTTTAGGAATATCCCAAGAGAAACTCTTGCACAAGAACAGCAGGTGCCAATACAAGAATATTGATAATAATACTGTTCGTAATGGCAAAAGATTGGGAGGCAGCAAAAGTGCGCACCCAAAGAGAGTGAATGAATAAACTATTCGTACCATAGAATACTATATGATGGTCAAAATTCGTGAACTATAATGACATGCAACAACATGGAGGAATCTTGGAAAAATAAAAGTGAGAAAAAAAACTAAAACGAATCCCAAAACATCAAAAGATTTCATACTGCATACCATTTTTATAAATTAACAAGTAAAATGAACATGCTTACTTTTTTAAGGAGAGTATATAGATGTGACCAAACTAGACAAAAATGGAAGTAAAGGAATAACGAAAATGAGGCCCAACATGATGTTTCCGCCAGATGGATGGACGCAGGCTGGACTGGAAAGTTACATGGACATTACATCAAGCATTTGCTTTTATTTGAGCGCTGGGCTTAAGGATGCTTACCAGACAATTAAACATGACTGACCAAATAAGTAAAAGCGGCCATGTGTTGACCAACAAAAGAGAAGGTGTCATGACCGTAGAATATATGATTACCCAATTCTGGCCACCTCATTCCAAAAAATTAGAAACAAGAAACCAAAGTTATGCTCCCCGTAGGGGCAGAGGAGAGTATGTCTCTAAACAAAGAAATGGAGTTGGCATTACAGACTGAGGGCAATCTACGATGCTGAGGGTGGCTCTTTTGGACTCTGTAGTAATATGACCAGACAGCCTTTTGTTTATTACCAGTGATGTACCAGTCATGCCGATGCACATGCTTACACACATTGTCTCATTTAATCCTTGTTATTAGATTCATTTTCCATTGGACAGACAGGAAAACTGATGTTCAAAAGAGTTTATCTTGTCTAAGGATCCGGCCCAAAATGTAGCAGAGTTGGCATCTGAGGGACAGACAGAATTGCTCAGAGATGCTTAGGCAGGTAAAGCAGGGATCTTATAAATGGATGGCTGGAAAATGAAAACAAAAGGCACTGTATTAGTCAGAGTCCCGGCAGGAGACAGAAGGCATTTTCAGCTGAAACTGTGGCTCAAACTTAATGAATGTTATATTAACAGAGTTATGGGCAAGGTCAATGAAAACAACAGAGGATGCTAAGTTTCTCTGGCATTAGCCCCTGGGAGGGGCAAGGTGTGGAAACTCTGAGAAGAGCAGGACTCTTAGAAGTGTGGGGCCACCAGGAGCACCTATGTTGCACAGTAGGGCTTTGGCTCAGGTCTTGATCTCATGGTTTGTGAATTTGAACCCTGTATCAGGCTCTCCACTGTCAACAGAGAGCCCACTTTGGATCCTCTGTCTCCCTCTGTCTCTCTGCCCCTCCCCCTCTCCTTTCCTCTCTCCTTTCCTCTCTCTCTGTCTCTCTCTCTCCCTGTCCCCCTCAAAAATAAAATAAACATATAAACAAAGAAGTGTGACTGGTGTTGTAGTCAAAGAGAGACAGCCACAGCACGGGCACAGACATCTGACAGCATCTCTTGTGAACTGAACACAATATGCAGCAAGGCCCGGGGATCCGGATCCAGTAGTATATAGGGGCCAGTCCACTTGGGGCACTGACCAGGACAGAGAAGGACAGAAAATGGATCTCAGGCAGCGGGGACAGCAAATGGAGAGTAAACAGCAAGGGCACCTTTACAAAGCTTCCAGACTGACCCTAAAGAGCTCAAAAGCTCTTAAGTTCTCTGCTTATTCTTTACTAGACAACCACATGATGATTTAATAGCATGGCGTTAAGAATGGGAAGACTAACCTTTGACTCAACATTATTGATGTATTTTCATTTTGACACTTATTTTGTGCATTGGAAGGGGAGAATCATTGATATGAAATTGGAAAATACTTGGCAATTTTTGTAGCCTTTGCATTGAAAGAATGGTCATTTACAGGAAAAGGCTCTATATTTTTCCATTCACTGGGTGCAGCCTTGCTCTGTCGTATCTTTCTTTCCAATCTCTTGATGACATCTCCCGCGGATCTTATAGCTTCTGGTCACTTGAAGTTACAGTTGTCTTATTTTTGTGATTAAGCCAACTTTCAGATATAAAAAGGTGCATGTATCTACACCAAAACTTTCTTTTGCACATTCAGTTCAGCCTGGGAGGGGGCAGAGGCAGTGGAATACTTTGAAGAAGGAGACGGGAGCAGGCAATAACAAAACTGATTAAAGGATTATCACCATCCGTAGGCAGTTTTAAACAATGTCAGCAGTGAAACACTCCTCCCCCACAAAAAAAAAAAAAAAATCTTTTATATAATCTAATTTGTAAACAATTGCCAAGGTTACTGTTGAGTTTTAATAATACAGTCTAAGTTGAAAATGAGCACATTTGTCTTCAACAAATGTAGCATTCTACATAGAAGCATCCAGTGATAGAGTGGAGCCTGAACATACAAAGTATCAGCAACACATTAATTTCAAGAGTGAGTTAGCAAAGTTTTAGAGTCATTCAAACTTGATTAGGCACAGTTCATGTTTCCAACCCCTATATATTCTTGGATGTAAACAGGAGATTCATAATAAGCAGTGATAGCTGGATACAGTTTTTCCTTTCTGAGGTTTTTTTTTTCTGATGTGAAGTTTTAGATAAGGCTGATAATCAGACACAAATCAGCAAACAGTCAGAATCAACCTTGAATAACATACAATGAAACACTGGGGTTTAAAACTATTCTTTGTAGGGGCGCCTGGGTGGTTCAGTCAGGTGAGTGTCCAGCTTTGGCTGAGGTCATGATTCATGGGTTTGAGCCCTGCAACGGGCTCTATGCTGACAGCTCAGAGCCTGGAGCCTGCTTTGGATTCTGTGTCTCCCTCTCTCTCTGCCCCTCCCTGCTTGCTCTCTGTCTCTGTCTCTCTCTCTCTCAAAAATAAACAAAATTAAAAACAAATTAAAAAACTGTTCTTTGTAGAGAATGTCATTGACTATGCAAAAATAAAATGTAAAGAAATATAATTTCTATAGTGGAAAAAAATCAAATTTTAAGGAATACCAGGAGAAATGACAAAGACAATGGCCTTGTAATGCCAGAGATGCCAAAAAGACAGTGTTTGAATGCTTTGATCATTTTCACCAAGAACTAGATGCTTGTTCTAAATAAATGAATCAAGTCAAGTTATTGAGCCATTTACTGATTTCTGCAGAAGAAAAAAAATTGGAAATTTCTTTCAAATGTAACAGAAGTGTGTGCTGAATTTCATGGTGAAGACATTTTAGTGGAAATGTTGCAACTGTAGAGATATTTAATTTCCTCTAGAATCAGCTCTGAGAAAATAAAGATCTAAATAGTATTGCAATGTCGGGGCGCCTGGGTGGCGCAGTGGGTTAAGCGTCCGCCTTCAGCCAGGTCACGATCTCGCGGTCCGTGAGTTCGAGCCCCACGTCAGGCTCTGGGCTGATGGCTCGGAGCCTGGAGCCCGCTTCCGATTCTGTGTCTCCCTCTCTCTCTGCCCCTCCCCCGTTCATGCTCTGTCTCTCTCTGTCCCAAAAATAAATAAAAAACGTTGAAAAAAAATTAAAAAAAATAGTATTGCAATGTCTAGAATTTATTATGAAATGGGGTTTTGATGAAGTTCTGCCAAACTTAAACCTTCTGTTTAAGACTTTCGTTAACTATTTTCAGATTTGTTGCTACGTGTGAAAGAAACATTTCATAATTAAAACGAATAACATTTCATCATTTGGATAGGAGTATATCTATGCAAAGAACACTTTTAATAGATCACTGAAAAACTGGCAGAAAACTGAAATTATAATATTATTCATGGCTGTGGTAGATTAATATACTGGTATAGGTTTTTCTTTTAAAAAATATAACAATGTTGGGAATTCAAGCTGGTGCAGACACTCTGGAAAACAGTATGGAGGTTTCTCCAAATACTAAAAATAGAACTACCCTACGCCCCAGCAATTGCACTACTAGGCATTTATCCAAGGGATACAGGTGTGCTGTTTCGAAGGGACACATGCACCCCCATGTTTGTAGCAGCACTATCAACAATAGCCAAAGGATGGAAAGAGCCCAAATGTCCATCGATGGATGAATGGATAAAGAAGATGTGGTATACATATACAATGGAGTATTAGTCGGCAATCAAAAAGAATGAAATCTTGCCATTTGCAACTATGTGGGTGAAACTGGGGGTATTATGCTAAGTGAAATTAGTCAGCGAAAGACGAAAATCATATGACTTCACTCATGAGGATTTTAAGAGACAAAACAGACGAACATAAGGGAAGGGAAACAAAAATAATATAAAAACAGGAAGGGGGACAAAACCGAAGAGACTCATAAATATGGAGAACAAACTGAGGGTTACTGGAGGGGTCGTGGGAGGGAGGATGGGCTAAACAGGTAAGGGGCACTAAGGTATCTACTCCTGAAATCACTGTTGCACTATATGCTAACTAATTTGATTGTAAATTAAAAAAAATAAATAAATAAAACAAGTCAATAAAAAATAAATAAATAAAAATAAAAAATAAATTAAAAAAATATAAAATATAAAATGTAATTTAAAAGTATCAGTCCATTACATTTTCCTCCTTTGAACCTTAATATTTATTTTATTTTTTTTAGCATTTATTTATTTCCATTTTAAATTTCTTTTAAACTTTTACTGGCATTATTATATATATGAAGTTCCATTAAAGAAAATTTTCATTGTCTGCTTTTCTTCTCTTGCCATAATGATCTTTTCAAGATTATTACTGAAAATAATCTTTTCGTATAGAGGATTGTGTTAAAACATGACCTGGGTCAAGTGTCGGTATGCCAGTTATATCAGAGACAAGAGTGTGTCTCTTTCAAAAACTATTCCTCTTTGCTGGGGGCGACTAGGTGGCTCAGTCGGTTAAGCATCTGACTTTGGCTCAGGTCATGATCTCACAATTCACAGGTTTGAGTCCCTGTTCTTTGAGCCCATTGGGTTCTCTGCTGTCAGCACAGAGCCTACTTCAGAACTCTTCCTCCTTTCTGTGTCTTCTTCCATCCCTCTACTTCTAGTTCCTCCAAGGGATGAGAAACAGGATTAAAGAAAAGGGTCAAACTTCACTGTCTGCTTACCTGCCCTTCTGTTGGAATCCATGTTTGATGTCCTCTGGAAAACGGTGATGTCCCATGGGCTCCAGGATGGGGTTTCCTTGGGAGAGCCTGTGGGAGCACAATTCCTTGAGGTGGCAGTTGTGAGTTTTGACCACTGTCCCATCTCAGCTTGCATGTGGAAATACATCCCACAGCCTTGCAGGCTGGATTCTCTTCATGCTGGCAGACCACACTCTTGGGGAAGAAACAGCTGTGTTTTACTGTGTCCACCAAGCCCAAGGAAAACGCATGAATTCTTGCCTTCCCAAGCAGCAAGAACAAAGGCTGCTTGAATGTTGCCTGTTCCTTTCCTACTGAACAGAGTTCTCCAGAGCAGCAGGCACCTGTCTTGCTGTTCGTGCATACCCCAGCTCCAGGATGTGCCCCAAATTCCACACACAGCACTTGACCCCATGGCAGCCCCAATGGGCGGAAGTGACTTCCTGTGGCATGATTTCTACGCACAGCGCAATGCTGGTCTCCCACTCTTGCTCATGATTCCAGTCTTGCTCACTGGTTGCTGCTGCTGCTGTTTTTACCTTCAGGAGCTTAGCACTCCCAAGAGCAGGGAACCCTTAATCAGGGACAAGAGTGGCAGTGTGGACTCAGGCAGTCGAGCAGGCTTTCCAGGCGGGAATGGAGAGACCAGTTCCATTACTTCTGTCTTCTCTGTGAAATAAGAGACTGTCTAGGAGAGGTGCAAGAGAAGATGGGAAGAGATCAATTTAAAGAGAAAGGAGATTTTTTTTTTTTGTAAAATGCATAAATATTGGGAAAGCAAGCTAATATGGGAGAACACACCTAATTATATAAATTGTTGACTATCTACTATATACAAAATACTACTCATCAGGGAGGGGGGTTGTACAGGCCAAAGGATGACAAAGATAAACCTCAATTACCTAACATTGTCTACGGAGACGGGCTGACCGACATTGTCTATGGAGATGGGCTGATCGTTCATGGAATCATATATGGAATTCCTGAGATTTTTCACTCCAATTATCCCAGATGATTCATTTTTGAAATTAGAAAGATAGAAAAAAACACAATGAGAACAATAAAATGAAGATAGAGAGCTCATTTCTAATTAACACAATGTCTTTTTCTTTCAATAATATGACTTCTTAGACATTACCTGTATATACATATACATATGCAAATGCATATACATATAATATACACATGTATAACATATATACACCTAGATGTTTTTATGTATTTGCATATGTTTATATTATACATATATATCTTTATATATGTATATTTATGTATGGTTCTCCTATGGCACATTTAAAAATTAAAGCTTCCAGTATGTTTTAAGGAGCCTATCACAAAGCTTAAACACATAAGTTAAACGGATCTCAGGTAGATAATCGGAAGAAAAAGCTCTAGTTTTTCAGGTCCGAGTGATCAGTTTGCAAATAGCCCTTCCTTTCTACTGCCTCAGAGGTATTTACAGGACACATCGTGATCTCTTCCTAAATGCAACATATCACCTCTGCTATTTTTAGATCCCTAATTCTCTTCATTGATCAGGCCACAGCTTGGCACATCTTTGGAAATTATCCCTTGGTGGGTCCAGTATATTCTAGAAAGGAGTAAAAAAGGCCTTTGTTTCCATGCTTCATGTGTGGGTTCCCCTGGCCTCACTTTGGAGAAACAACAACCACCTCATGTGCTATAAATGCACTATCGTCAATGTTTTCCTCCTTTGCTTTTCATCAACAGTCAGCACGGCATGTTTTCAAAAGGAGAAATATCTTATTTTCACACAGAGGGAAGGACACGCAGAACTTTGATGCTGCTTTCTTAAGTGACAAATACGACTGCTATCGAATTGTTATTTGCTCCTGGTTGACTTCCTTTGGTGTGCAGGGAGAATTTTCCCTTGTGAGTCATCTTACATGCCTCACACATACTTTTCGTTTGACATCTCATGTAAAAGGCTGTAATTCCCATTTTTTCACAGAGGAATAATTTGCAGAACAGCTTCCTCACAGTAGGTTAGCAGTTTCCTTCCAAACCTCTTGCCTACAGGTAAGCTCTCTCTTACATTCAGCAGAGGTATCACCACAATTACCTGTGGTTTCTCTTTTTCAGACCGTCCGTTATATGTGTCTCCAAACAGAAAAAGATAAAAATGAGATAGCCCATCTTTCTTTAAGCAATGGGTAACCAGAGTTGTTCAATTGAAAGGAACGATATAACGTGTAGCAGAATGAGCAAGTGGGGGGTAAAACGGTTGAGGAAATCGGAGCAAGGACATGGGCCCAAAAAGTATAAAACGAAGCCTTGCTTCCTGGAGGCATGTAGGAACAAAATGGCGCCCGGCCCTTCCACAACATGGCCTTGTGTTACCACTGTCCACAGTGGGCTTTGAAGCACGAGGCTGGCCAGTGGGCAATTTGTAAGGGAAGCGCCAGAGGAGAGTTGTGGCAGCCTGGCTGCATTGGGTCAACTACCACCCCGACATCCATGTCTCCAAGTGGTCCCCAGAACCTATATTCAGGGATTGAGCTCTAGTCCAGCAGGGTATAGTAAAAAAAAAAAAATCAAAGATTAAATTCTACTTCCAATGTTTTAGACCTTTATTTGACAGGTGGTTGGATGAATGTATATATTTGTCAAAACTCGTTGAATTTTATCATTTAAAAGAGTGTTTTTATTATTTGTGCACTAGAACTCAATAAAAGTAATTTTAAAAGTAAAAAAAAACCTATAAGCTATAAAAATAACAGATTTTATAGAATATGCTTGTAATACAGAGCTATTTTATGACTTTTTTTTTTTAAGTTTATTTATTTATTTGACAGAGTGAGAGTGAGAGAGCACAGAGCTCGACACAGGCTTCAATCTCACAAACCCATTAGATCATGACCTTAGCCTATATCAAGAGTTGGATGCTTAACTGACTCAGCTACCCGGGCGCCCCTATTTTATGACTTTTTACTAAGATACGATTTTACCGTTAGAATAGAAAAAAGTTACTTAAAATAATTATGACTGAAAAAAAAAGTACCATATCCCTGATGTAACCCAAAGTAATATAATTACCTCTTCTGGTAATTAAAAAAATTCACATTGAGAATATTTTAAAAAGCAAAACTAAACCTGATTCCACTTTTGGATTACCATTGAAGTTAACTTCTGACTTTTTCTTTCTCACCCATAAAATAGGAATTATACCTGTCTTACTAAGATCACAAGGTGGTTGTGAGCATGACAAGAAATAATATGCTATGAAACAACTTTATAAAGTGACTCATAAATGTTTAAGTTTAAATTTGTAACCCACCGAATGATCTAATTAGTCTAAAAGCTCTTTCTTGTCTTGGGCTGGATCTCATCCCCATTGTGGCCTCCAGCAGCTATCCTAACACTGTGAGCATACACAAGGTGCTCAATAAATGTTTGTGACTGTATAAATTAAAGAAGTGTAACTGAGTACCAACTATTGCCAGGGGCTATAGGAGGCACAAAAGGCAATATCATATTCATGAAATGAAGATTCTTTTTTTTTAATTTTTTTTACATTTTATTTATTTTTGAAAGCAAGAGAGATAGAGCACGAGTGGGGGAAGGGCAGAGAGAGAGGGACACACAGAATCCAAAGCTGGTTCCAGGCTCTGAGCTGTCAGCACAGAGCCAGATGCGGGGCTCGAACTCACAGACTGCAAGATCATGATCTGAGCCGAAGTCAAACACTTAACCGACGGAGCCACCCAAGCGCCCCTGAAATGAAGGTTCTATACGAAAAAAAATAACACATGTGCACACACTCAGTAAGGTAATTAGTCTTTAAAAAGGGATTTTACTTGAACAACAACAAAAAATCATTAGCATGGAAATAAATTGGACTTTCTTGGTTCTTAGGTAGAAACATAATCTTTAGAGGAAAAATGTCATGATATAAAAGCAAAAAGGATTGAGTAGTCCAAAATGAAAATTGATTATAATGACCAGAAGGACCATTCATTCAATACTAGCCAGGGATAAGACGTCTCTGTCTCTCTCTCTCTCTCTGTCTCTCTCTTTTCACCACACATACACAGAAAACTTATTTTCTCTATCTCTGAATAATACTGGGGAACATGGTTAGGAGAAAGTACTTCATTGAGAACATATTGATAAATGATTGATGTAAAAACTTTTTGATTCCCCAGGGTCTTCAAATCTCATATAAATATTGTCAATAGCGGGGCGCCCGGGGTGGCTCAGTCGGGTAAACATCTGACTTCGGCTAAGGTCACGATCTCAACGGTCCGTGGGTTTGAGCCCCACGTCAGGCTCTGTGCTCAGAGCCTGGAGCCTGCTTCAGATTCTGTATGTCTCTCTCTCTTGGCCCCTCACCTGCTCACGCTCTGTCTCTGTCTCTCAAAATAAATAAATGCCTAAATATTGTCAATAGGTTCTTTACAAATAGAACCTCTAGAAAAAGTTATCTTTCACCCTCATTAAAAAAAAAAAAAAAAAGGATCTTTTCCTTCTCCTGGAGAAGGCTTTCTGGGACAGAAGGAACAATTGTCTTGTACCTAATTTGTCAAAATGTTGAGAACTCTGGCTAAGGGAGAGCTGAGGGCCTGCCAGCTGTAGCTGAAGCCATCCGTCTTCTCCAAGGTCATTTCAGCGAGAGCATTGGATTGGGAGAATGGCTTCCTTGATGCTATTAGATGAGTTTCCAACAAAGAACTTATGTAGGTCTAGGAGCCACAGAAGTGCATTCCAGATCACAGTAACAAATCCCAAGAGTCCATAAACTCCCTTTTCAGTGATATTTCATAAACTTTTCATTGACTTGCAAAAGTGTTTTAATCAAAGTGTTCGTCCACTTTTCTCACTAAAGATAATATATCTGCGTCCCCCTATCTCTTTGCTACTAATACAATTTATAGGGACCCTTAGTTATGGCTGCCATTAAAAATACATAAAACGGTGTATTAAAGGTTGCACTATATCCATCAAAAATTGTTTCCATGAACCAGTGATCATGTTTATTCATTTATTCTGACTTCTTTCTATACAAACTAAGAAATATCCCTATTGCCAAGATCTAGCAGCAATGTCTCTGGCCAGCTGTGATATGAGCAAAACTTTCATGTGAAGTACAAATATTTGCATGCTGGTTTTCTAACACCCAAGCGCACGGTAAAAACTTTTATCGCTGTTGGCACAACAGACTGCCATCTGTGATGAAAGCTATTTTATGTTGGTCAGCAGGTTGTGCCCCTGAGACAACCTGTTTATGTCATCACAAATGTCAGGAATATCTCAGACAACTACTGAAAATCTAAAACTACATGCGAGATGAGGGCATGTCATTTGGTCTACGGATCCACCTGCCTCATGGAAATCAGCTTCCTTTGTCTTCCTGTTCTTTAGCCGTAGAAGACAGTTTGATGCTGCTGTGTTACTTCTTTGCCAGAAAAGAAACTAAATGTGGGATATGGCAGGTTGTTCTCTGAAGCGAACGCGGGTTGTGAATTAGGGAATGAAAGTAGTTTACGACAATGCTAGAGCTGACACTGGTTTTAGCTCCCCATCAGGGACACTGGGCCTTAATGTACTCCCGTGGATGCATCTATACATCTTCAGTAGACATAAAAGCTTGAGTTAAAATGTTCTTCGGTCAATGCTTAGACTAACAAGAGTTTCTGCTGGAGCAAACTGGAGTGATTTTTCCAACTTTTGTTCCCAAGTGACCCTGTAATTCATGGAGATTAACTCTGGCATTTTGTTAAATAAATAAATAAATAAATAAATAAATAAATAAATAAAATTCTGGCATGATTAGTCAGAGGACGTTTTAAAGTGTCAAGTGTGGTGATTTACAAGCATTGGGCACTTAAAATCTCCTGTTCATCACCTTCCTCCTACAAGAGAAATAATGGCAAAAACAAATGCCTATTGGCCATGTGATTATCTCTTGGGAGCACATTTTTAGTTTGGTTAAATGTTCATGAAGCCGAAAGTGTCACAAAATGAAATGTTTTTACAAATTAGGCTGGAAATCTTTCAAGGATAGAGTTTGGGCAAAGGTTTCTCACACTTCCAGACTTGAGTGAATTGGGAAAATCTGCACAAGCTCCTGAATCCCATATAAGGATAGTGTCTTACACTCTTCCTCCCTGGGGTGTCCAGGTTTCTTTGTAGTGGACTATGTGAATTTCAGAGTGTGCAACGCAGCCTTCTGTACTGAGTGGCTGAGAATAATACTCTCACTCAAGATTCTGACTGAAGACTTGGACTATTTAGTAGATAATATCTCATTAATTTCCTTTGAGGGGGAAACCACTTAAAGGAACTTGAGGGAGCGACTTTCGTGATAATTTGTCGGCAGGGGGAGAGTTGAAGAATCTGTGTTTTGTTAAGTGTTCCCTGAGACTCTTGTCTCCAGGCTCTTTCTGTTAAACACATATTCATTGACTGTCTACTCCAGGCCAGATATAGTGCTAGGTAGTTATAATAAAACAGTGACCCTAAACAGATTGAGATGGCCATCATCAATTCCTTCCCTCCCCATACGTTCAATCCTTTTTTCCATTGCAAGCTGGGGTTGATTTCCCCTCTCCTTGAATCCAGGTAGGCTCTGTGACCAATCAAATACAATGGAATTCATATGCAGCCAGATTCCAGGCTGGCTTTGAGAGACTGCTGGTTTCCACTTCCTGTGTCTTAGAGTACTAGCTTGTTGAATCTGAGTTCACCATGCAAGAAAGCCAACCATCCTGGGGCGCCTGGATGGCTCAGTCAGTTAAGCGGCCAACTTCGGCTCAGGTCATGATCTCGCGGTCCGTGAGTTCGAGCCCCGCGTCGGGCTCTGTGCTGACAGCTCAGAGCCCAGAGCCTGTTTCAGATTCTGTGTCTCCCTCTCTCTGATCCTCCCCCATTCATGCTCTGTCTCTCTCTGTCTCAAAAATAAATAAACATTAAAAAAAATTAAAAAAAAAAAAAATCCAACCATCCTGAGGCTGCTATCCATGAAGAAGCCCAAAGCTAGCCATGTGAAGAAGCAATGGAAGAGGGAGAGAGGGATGCGGTGGGGAGCAGGCTTGGTCAGTCTCTCATTGTTCCAGACCCAGCACCTTACTGTAGGAAGTCTTGAAATGAGTCCAGTCTCACTTGACATTTAACTTCAACTGTGTGAATGACCAAAGTGTCTATTTCTTAGGGCTGCCCATCAATTCTCCAAACTACAGAGAATAGTAATAAATTGGTCTTCTAAGCAACCAAACTTTGTGATGGTTTTTACCTAACAGTAGATGATGGAACACATTCTCACTGTCCTCCTGGAGCTTAAAGTTTAGTGAAGACAGCAGAAAAGTAAGCAAATAATCACAAACAGGAATATAATGTTACACTGCAATGAATGTCATTGAGAGAAGGTATATGGGGCTGTGGACATATAAGGGGGGAACAGGACCACGCTTGAGGAGGGAGAGTTCCCATGGGCGGTGATGTTTGGGTTGAAACCCAAAAATAGATACTAAGATATTATGTAACTAAGCAAAGAGAAGGGGATCTTACTTGCATAAGGATAGTGTTCCATGCAAAGGAAACAAACAATATGTGCAGTGGCCCTGAACTGGGGAGGACCATGGTGCATTCAGTGGGCAGGAAAGTGGCTAATATGCTGGAAGGAAGTGAGTGGCAGATGATAAACTCAGCAAGAGAGGATGGGCCTGTCATACCCATGAGTTAGAAATGGGCCTGTCATGCCCATGAGTTAGAAATGCTCATATGGAAATTGCAAGCATCTGAATTCTCTTAACTGGGAAAATAACAAAATCAGCTTGGGGATTCATCAAAGACACACTTCCCCAATGGGGTTGCTGTATGCCTCCAGTGTTATAACATGTGGAAGCATTTTTAAAAAACCAAAAGCATTATTAAAATGGGAAGCATTATACAAGCGAAATGAGTCAGTCAAAGAAAGACAAATATCATATGACTTCACTCATATATGGAATTTAAGAAACACTACAGATGAATATAGGTGAAGAGAAGCAAATTAAGATAAAAAGAGAGAGGGAGACAAACCATAAGAGACTCTTAAATACAGAGAACAAACTGGGGCTTGCTGGCAGGGTGTTGGGTTGGGGGATGGGCTGAATGGATGGGTGGGGGATGGGCATTAAGGAGGGCACTTGTTGGGATGGGCACTGGGTGTTATACGTAAGTGATGAATCACTAAATTCTACTCCTGAAATCATTATTACACTATATGTTAACTAACTTGGATTTAAATTAAAAAATAAATTAATTTAAAAAATGAGAAGCATTTATAATTAATTATTAGAAAAAAAATAATGAGACAAAATTTTAATGAGTTCACAAAGAAAAGCCAGAAATTAAAATCCAGAGGGAAACACTAAATTTTTGAGAAATATTAAAATGAAGGAAAAATGCAGTATTTATCTATAAAATTAGAAGATCGGTACTCGAATGGAGTACACGGTTAACAGGCATTATAGGAAAAGTAAAGCAAAATTACAAGTAGAAACAGTTTAATAATGTTTTCTATTTGGTATGGTATTATTGAAAGCATAAGGAACTAGAAGCCAGAAATTGTGATCTGTCATGTTAACAATTAGCCATGTGACCCTGGGCCAGTCTTTTAAACTCCATAGACATCAGTTTCCCATCTGAAACGAAGAGATTATATTAACTGATCTTTTTCCAGTTCTATGATTCAAATTATAGCAAAACCTTGGATTGTGAGTGACTTATTCTGCGAGTGTTCCGCAAGACGAGCAAACATTTCTCATTAATTGTAACTCGATAAATCAGTGCTGTATTGCAAAACGAGTAGTATGTGACGCTGAACGTCCCACGATCACAACTAAGCCAATGGTTCCTCTCTCTCTCTCTCCCTCTCTTGTGGGTAATTGTCTCCCACGCTCAGATGCTTGGTCTCAGGCCACAGTGTTTGGCAGAAATTAGTGATTTTTCAAAACATTGGTCTCAGGCCACAGTGTTTGGCAGAAATTAGTGATTTTTCAAAACATTGCCAGTCCACCACTGGCACTAGTGTATTTTTTGTCACTTCAAAGCCCTATGGACAGTCCTTTGCTTTTCCATAATAAGATTAACCTTAGGAATGCTTTGCTTCATTCTAGGTCAGGCTGCCTGCGAATATAGACCCTTTCCGCTGCTGCCTTGTTGCCAGTTACATTCAAGACAGTATACAACAAGAGTTTATTAATACTGTTTATTAATACGCCCAACATACATGTGAGCGTATACAAGGGCTCACATGCAGAAAAAGGCTGAAAAGAAAGGCTGTAAGAAGGAGATGATTATGGTGGAAGTTAAGAAGGAAATCATCAAGAAGTACAAATGAGGTATGCAAGTGGCCAGAACTTCAAGATTTTAAGTCTATGCCTGCATCTTGTCTGCAAAGGAGGAGGAGGAAAAGGTGGATGAATCCCTCACTTCAAATGAGGTTAGGGAGATGTATACAATGTGGGAGACAGTGCAAAATTGTGTAGAAAAGCACCACCCAAATAAGGCTGTAGCAGTGCGAGCGATGAATCTGTTTAACGACAAGGCAAGGTCACATTTCCATGAAATCTTCAAAAGGAGGCAAAAGCAAGTGTCATTGGATAGTTTCCTTGTTAAAATAGCATGAAAAGATTCCATTGAGCCGATAGATAGCAGTGATTCCGTTAGTGATAGTGAAAGTCATCCTTCACAATAACCCTCCTCTCCTGTCTCCCTCACACCAGCCACGAAGGTTTTCAAAGGTAAGTGCAGGTTAATATGTTTATTTTTCTTTATATCTTGCAATTTCTATATTATTTTATATTATATTAGTGTATTGTAACCATTTTTATGTGAATATTTTTGGGTTATGGAACAAATCATGAGTTTTCATTATTTCTTATGGGTTTCATATATAAGGGCTTTGGATTACAAGCATGTTTCGGGAACGAATTGTGCTCACAAACTAAGATTTTACTGGACATCTACTGTCTATAAAATGATTACCCGTCTAAGAATGTGTGAATATATAAAGAGAAAACTCCTATATTATATATATTTTTTTAATTCCTGACAAATCTTAAGCCAAAATTGTATATTCATGACATTCTTTGCACTGGTTTTTCACTCATAAACTATGTTCATTTCAAAGACCATTCTTGACAAAGTTACCAGGTACTTTGTTCTTTAACTTTCTAGGAAACACATGAGAACACTTGATCACTCTGAGTGTTATCAGAATAAAATGTTAATACATTCTATAAAAAGCTGATTATTTCCATTGAAACTAACTCATTGTCACTTTCCGGGCTTAATTTCCAAAATAAAAACACTTTAAAATAATTTTTTTATTTTATATCTACTATATGCACGTCTCATACAATCTATTTAGAGATCTTTTCCTGAAGAAAGGTGGAAGTTATCAAGCTAGGTTTTGTAGCTTAACATTTTGTATGTTTATAATGTCCTCAATTTAGGTGACATTTCAGGCTCATGTAGCTTCATCCATCATTGGAATTTACAGGACTATGTATGAAGAAGTAGAAATGAATTTTTGTAGCACCTTCTATGCCCAGGTCTGGTAGCTAGATGATAGTAGGATACATATGAATAATACTTGGTCTCTGTCTCAAGTAATTTGTAGTTCACTTAAAAAAGCAACACACTCATGCAAATAAGTATACGGTAAATTTGGTGGTATTATACCAGAAAAAGAAGGAGGTGGCTCCCCCAGCGAGATAGCATGGCAATGGTAGATTTCCAAAGCCCATTCCCCATACATTACCTCTGAGTTAAAACCTTCAAGTTAAAACAGATGAGATCATTTAAGGAAGTTATCAAAGGGGATAAAGCGATATATCAAGGTGGTTTTGAAACATACATTTTGTGCTCATGCCCACCTAGGTTAGTTTTCCCAGTTAACATCCCTGATAACAATAGCAAGTTATGTAAATATTCTATGTCTGGTTCCATATCTATAAAATGAGAATGATATATACCTTCCTCACTGAGTTACTGGGAGGTGGTTTGATTGAGAAAATATCTGCATCATAGTTATCACAAAGCCTGGACCATAGTAAGTACTACATAAATATTACCTACCAGGATGATAATATTGGTAGAATTTCTAACTGATGGGAATTAACATATGCTGGTGTCTCCAAGCCAGTTGCAACCACACACATAGGTGATCACTGTTCATATATCTTGGGCAGTACGTAAAGAAGCATGTTGTTCAAGCAAACCCCAGGACACAGAATACCTCTCGGGATAGAATTTCACCTGTAAATTATGAACTAGTGAAGATTGTATTCCGGATCACCACTTCACTGATCCGGTCAAAGTTTTCTTACACTGGGTTTAGACCTAGTATACCATTCTCTGATACCCAGTATCCGCAAAAGAATTCCACTTTTCTCCACTTAAAGCTTTCCTTCAGATACCAAATTGAGAGCAAGTCTAAAGAATTGCTAACACATCCTAGGGCTACTTCTTCCAGAAATTCCCATCGTGGAGGACCCCCACATTTTAAAAGAAATGAGCAAATCTTTTGTAGGCACCAGCTATTGAGTGAATAAAGAATTTTCCATGCTGAAAAGAACACAGATTCTCTCCCGCATACTCTGAAAATTATACCTATCTGTCTATGGCTAAAGCCAACCTTACTTGGAGACACTTGTTTACGGTATCTAAAAAGTTAACTGTCAATATGGTATGAAGTATGGAGGCTGTATAAGCTAACTGATGTATAATGAATGTACAATCATGTCCAGATAATAAATATTCATTGACAGTGCTCCTGTCATTGCAAGGTGAGTTCTTAGTTGAAGGGACATAATTATGCAAATAGTGCAGGTTTCCAGGTTCTAAAGCTAGTCTAAAAACAGAAATTCATGAACCTTCCTGGACTTTTGGCTTAATGCACATATTTTATATCACTGCTTAGGTGAAGTACAAAAACTGTACCATAGGGTGCTGTATGTCACATTTCTGATTTTTAATGTAATTGGATTCTCATAAAGCCTAATTTTTAAATAAATGAGAACTGTACCCTCAAATGCCAGAGAGAAGACGTAAATGGGTATCATGCATGCTAAGTCATTGAATGGAGAACAAATATCTGAGTGTTTGTATGTGTGTGTGAATGCACACAGAGCTCTGTATACACGTGCACAAATTATTGATAACTTGACAGTTACAATAGAGAAAAATATCCACCATTTGTCCATTCCTTAATTGATAACTGACATTAACACAAGCCACTTTGCATACGTTCATTCCCCATTTTACAAACCATCTTGATAGGCAGACATGACCTAGAAATTAGGATAAGAGAAATTAACAAATTGCCCCCCCACCAATCACATAGCTAATGAGTTGCATATCTATGACTCAAACCCAGTGTCTCAGTTAGTTTGGGCAGCTACGACAAACCCCATCAACTGAATGTCTAAAACAACAAACATTTATTTCTCATAGCTTTAGAAGCTGGGAAGTCCAAGATCAAGATACTGGCAGATACTCTTCCTGGTTTGCAGATGACCTCCTTCTCAGTATGTCCTCACGTGGCAGGGGAGAGAACGAGACAGAGAGAGAGAGAGAGAGAGAGAGAGAGCCCTTTGGTGTCTCTTCTAATAAGGGCACAATCCCATTCATGAGGGCTGTGTGACCTAATTACCTCCCTAAGGCCCCAACTCCAAATTCTATCACATTGGGGATTAGGGCTCCCAAACAGGGATTTAGGGGAGGATGAACACATTCAGTCCATAGCACCTAGTTTTGAGCAATTCCATAGAGTATCACCTTCTCATTCTGCCATTTCTCCTCATCATTCCGTTCTGTTAACTTGTTTGATTAAAAAAGAACAATTACATGTATTTTCATTTAAAAAAAAATTTTTTTCTTTTTCTTTTTCAACGTTTTTATTTATTTTTGGGACAGAGAGAGACAGAGCATGAACAGGGGAGGGGCAGAGAGAGAGGGAGACACAGAATCGGAAACAGGCTCCAGGCTCTGAGCCATCAGCCCAGAGCCCGACGCGGGGCTCGAACTCACAGACGGCGAGATCGGGACCTGGCTGAAGTCGGACGCTCAACCGACTGCGCCACCCAGGCGCCCCTGTATTTTCATTTATAAAAACATACATTTCTCATACATTGCATTATTGTTTGACATCTTAATTTTAAGGTTTTACCTTGTTGTATTTTTTAAAGGTCAGGTATGATTTCCTTGTGTCTAGAAACAATGTTAATGTTGATGTTAAGGATCTGTCTCATTCCCTCCTGGTTGACTTTCAGTCCTTTGTATCTTATCATTAAAGATTGGTATGAAAGCCATTGGATAACACTTAGGTTTGTTAAAGACAGCGCTAGAACGGTACCTATATAATGTTCCCATCTCAAATAAGATAGCAATTTCAAATATACCCTATTAAGGTTTAAAATTTTTTTCTCTTGTGGTTTGTTTTTGAGATACAATTGACATATAATATTGTATTAGTTTTAAGTATACAACATAGTGATTTGATAGATGTTATTTTAGCTGCAAAATAATTACCTTCATACGTCCAGTCAACGTCCATCATGCACCATACAGAGTTAATTTTGTGTGTCCGTGATGAGAACTTTTAAGATTTACTGTCTTAGCAACTTGCAAATATACGACACAGCATCATTAACTAGAATCACCAAGCTGTGTCTTCCTCATGCTTATTACATCGCCAGGATTTAATTATCTCATAACTGGAAGAGTCTACCTTTTGCTGGTTGCTTTTTCTGAGGGAAGATGGAAAGTGGGACTAACTAAAAATTGGGTGCTGACAAGTGAGAGCAGTTTAGCAATAGTATCCAGTTAATGACGGGAAAGCAGAGCAGATCCAGGGTCAGAAAGCAGTAGTCAATGACAAAGACTCCACGAGGGGGTCATCATGGCATTTCACAGCTGCTGCCTGACCCATGAGGAACCATGTTTCCTGCGAACCTGGCAGGTGGCTTCACCTACATCTGTCCTGGAGCCCGATTCACGGGATGCTCGGTTTTATTCTTCAGTCCAAGCTGGTTTTCACTCTCTCGGTCCAGGATAGGTACTTACCTTTCAATACTGATTCTGATTGTTGAGATTATGGATCATTTCTGTTTTATTGCCCTATACCTTTTAAAGCATATCCCATATTTTCTTCAGTTCCGTTTAAGAGCAGAAAAAATACAGAAGACTTTGTGAAGGACTAGTTAGCCAGCAGTAGTGAGCATAAAATCAATTTTCGGTCAGCACTCCAGAAAAATAACTCTGTTTACATTTATTAGGTCTTTGAGTCTCCTGTTTGCATTATTGAGTAATAAATTAACACTTTCAATAATATTTGCGTAAACTAAATGATTCACACACTTCAATCAAAACAATTCTCTAGAGTTCTATTCAAAAAATTCCAAATGGTGACGGGGAAGAGGAAAGAGCAGGAACCTCATAAGGGACAACGCTTTGTTCATCAGCACAGAGCTGGTATGACTCAAGAGCCATCGTGGTGGACTTTGCCAGTAACCCCAACGTGAAAGACTTCTGAATAACTCTGCCAACAATCCATCTCGTTACTCACGACAGTGCCTTACCTATGAGTGGCACTTTCCAAATCTCAGGTGGCCGCAGCTACGTTCGGGGGAATTCCAAGAAGAGTGACAGTCCAAGTTCCTTTCTGAAGGTGTTGACAGAAAATGGACCGAAGCAAATCTGTTTTCTGCCTCGATGAGTCATAATTGATTTTAAATTCAATTTGGCCTTTTTAGGTCCGGCGCTCAGCTCTGAAGTGTCTGAGGTTCCTGGGGTGCCCACATGCTGAGCAGAACTGAGGGTTCCAAGGGGAAGTTCCTCTTCTGTTATGTTTGGTGTTAGCAGACAAACTGCACCATCAACTGCTTGATATCATACTCTTCTTTGTATTTATACGCATATCAACGATGAAAACTTCTTTAATACTCATCCATTTTATTTTGAAAATGTGTTTCAAGAAGGTTATCCTTGAGATTCCTGTGTTAAGACTATTTGCCTTTCCCATCTACGCAAGCACATACCGTGTTTTCTAACTACTGAAGAATGTATACAGAGGTCCCATTATTCTGAAATCTTTTACTTTGCATGGTTCAGAAACAACCCCTGATATCAGTCTTCCAGAAAAAATAATTGTAATAATGTTTGGCGTTCTAAGTCTCCCCTTTAGGTCAATCTCCTGCATCTTTGTAAGAAGCATATTTAGATTTTGAGTACATTCTAGAACATTCTAATTCGCAGTTGAGTAGCACCTTCAAGGAGCTGCTACGTCTACTATTGGTTTTGGTCTGTCTTACATTCTGTACACTTTGCATTCTTCCTAGAGGGAGTCTTACTTAGAGTGTTATTTTCTCTCACCATTTTCTGTATCTTAAGGAATTGGCATTGAGTTTGGGAAATTTTCAAGCTTTATTAAATCAATTGCCTTGGCAATAGGTAAGAATTTTACACAGTAACTTCCCATTCCTTTCATGGATCACCTCAGACTCCTTCAGTTAGTAATAGCAGAAGAATTACTTGTACTAACCCAATCTTCATGCTTGTGCAAGCAAACTCACATCTTCCCAATGGCACATTATCTTCTCTCACTCTCTTGAGCCCTCGCCAGTAGTTTTAAAAAAAATTCAAAGGCCCAGAGAAGAAAAAGCTTTGGGTTTTAACTGAATCTATGTCCTTCAATTGAAACTATTCATTGAAACCCCGCCTACTTTTTCTTTGAAGTTAAACTGGCACATGTTCACTATTTTTTTTTTAAATAACTGTATGAAGAATTTTTAATTTAAAAAAAAACGTGTTTATTATTTGAGAGAGCACAAGCAGGGGAAGGGGCACAGAGATGGGGACAGAGGCTCTGAAGCAGGCTCCACACTGACAGCAACGAGCCCAATGCGGGCTCGGACTCAAGAACCTGAGCCAAAGTCAGACACGCAACAGACCAAGCCACCCAGGCATCCCTGTGTGTTCACTATTTGAAAAGATAGTGTCTTGGTTGCTAACTCACTGTCTTTCCGAACTGCGGTTGTTCTCCGTTGTCTCCTTGGTTCGTTTCTTTCTTCCACCTGGTCTCTTTCTTCTATCTACCAGGTCTACCGCCTGGTAGGCGACAGTATCCTCGTCTCCCCATCCCCTTCTGTACAGAACTCATTTCCTGCACACCCATCCCCTTGTTTGTTCCCTTCATTTTCCCAAGTCCAATGTGCTTGACTTGCTTGAACATTCCAGGGTCTCCTACAATTCCTTGCCATCGCACGTGCTGTTTCCTCTGAGGAGAAGGCTTCCACCACCCATCCTGTCCTCCAGTTTAATCACCTGGGAACATGCTACTCAATGCCATTTCCTCTGGGATGCTTTATTGTCTCTTTCAAGTAGAATTCTTTGTGATGCACCTGGCCCCAGGTCTTTGTTTACAACCTGGTTTGAAGCCTAGGGCATTGGATTGTAAGGCAGCTTCTTCCCAGGCGCCTCCCCTTTTAGCCTGAAGAGCAGTAGATAAGACGTGGCCTCAGGACTCCATTCTGCACTCCTGCCTGTGTCCACACTGTATTAGTCAGGGTTCTCCTGAGAAGCAGAACCAACCAGTAGGATGTGCGTATATAGAGAAAGAGATTTATTCTAAGGAATTGGTTCATATGGTTCTGGAAGCTAGCAAGACCAAAATCTGCAGGGTGGACCAGCAGCCTGGAAACCCAGAAAGAGCCAACGTTTCAGTTACACTCTGGAGGCCTCTTGCCAGGAAGAGGTCAATCTTTTCCTACCTAGCTCTTCCACTGGTTGGATGAGGTCTACCTACATCACGGAGGGCCAACTGCTTTACTCAGAATCCACTGATTTAAATGTTAATTTCATCCAAAACTTACCCTCACAGAAACATCCAGAATAAGGTTTGACCACAATATCTAGGTATCATGGCCCAGGCAAGTTGACACATAAAATTAACCGTCACACAGATTATTTGCCTCTGCGCGTGCACACCCTTGACATCTTTCTGTGTATCCTGTGCTCCTCTTTTTTTTTAAGTTTATTTATTTATTTTGGGAGGAGAGAGAGAGAGAGGCAGAGAGAGAGGGATATAGAGAGAATCCCAAGCAGGCTCCACACTGTCAGCACAGAGCTTGATGCGGGGCTCAAACTCATGAACCTGGAGATCATGACCTGAGCCGAAATCAAGAGTCGGACACAACTGACTGAGCCACCCAGGTGTCCCCTGTTCTCCTCTTCTTATAAGGACACCAGTCAGATTGGATTAGGATAGACCCTAATGACCTTATTTAGCCTTAATGAACTCTTGAACAGTCTTATATCCGGTCATGGTGATCCTAAGGTGGACAGAAACCATCTGACGTATCGAACAATGGCTTCCAAGGGCTTCAATTCATCCTGTCTCCTGTTTGGGAGACCTACAGCCGAAGCAAGTACAGTCTCAAGTACATGGGTATGAAATGGTTAAATATTAAAGCCCCTGCCGCTTCCAGGAAATAGCAAGATCACTTTCACCTTTCCAGGCTGGAAATAATTTTCCTGCTGTAAAGGTGCAAATACTTTGGTATTTCCACAGGTTCCAGAGAATGCCCGGACTATGCCTTTAGCCACACTGACTATGGACATACCAGACCTGAATTAAGGAGGAAATAAGGGGCCACGTGAGAATAAAATCATGCAGCATTTAGAGTTGCACACAGTCTCATTCCAGAATTTGACTTGAGTCATTCTCAAGAAGTCACGTTAAGAAAGCCTTCTGCCTGGTGGCTTCTGTCACCTAGAGATGCTGGTGCCGGCAAGACCCTGACTATTGGAAGCAAGATTCTTTTTTTTTTTTTTTTATGAAATTTATTGACAAATTGGTTTCCATACAACACCCAGTGCTCATCCCAAAAGGTGCCCTCCTCAATACCCATCACCCACCCTCTCCTCCCTCCCACCCCCCATCAACCCTCAGTTTGTTCTCAGTTTTTAACAGTCTCTTATGCTTTGGCTCTCTCCCATTCTAACCTCTTTATTTTTTTTCCTTCCCCTCCCCCATGGGTTCCTGTTAAGTTTCTCAGGATCCACATAAGAGTGAAACCATATGGTATCTGTCTTTCTCTGTATGGCTTATTTCACTTAGCATCACACTCTCCAGTTCCATCCACGTGGAAGCAAGATTCTTTACCAGTAAGAGAAACATCGTGGGGACTTCATGCCATACCACCTCACATCATCACACACACGCACACATCTTCAAGCCAGGGTGTGCCTTGACAAGTCTAATATCTACCTCATGTGCAGATCGCCAAACGGCCATCTAGACTTGGTGAATCTTTAAGGATCAGCCCATTAGAGGACCTTGCACTTCGGGGCACCTGGGTGGCTCAGTCGGTTGAGCGTCCAACTTGGGCTCAGGTCATGATCTCACAGCTCGTGAGTTCGAGTCCCACATCGGGCTCTGGGCTGACAGCTCAGAGCCTGGAGTCTGCTTCAGATTCTGGGTCTCCCTCTCTCTCTCTCTCTCTACCCCTCATCCCCTCATGCTCTGTCTCTCTCTGTCTCAAAAATAAATAAACATTAAAAAATAATAATAATAATAGATAAAAGAGAGAATCTTAATTAAAAAAAAAAAGAACCTTGCACTTAGGGGAATTTCAAAGTCACTGACTCTCATTACGTCATTTCATACATGATTAAACAGGAGGTGTAAGAACTTAAGAAGAGGTCGCCTGAGGCCCCAGACCTTTCTTTAATTACCTTTCCTTCTGAAGTTTATTTATTTATTTTGAGAAAGAGAGAGAGAGTGGGGGAGGGGCAGAGAGCGAGGGAGACAGGGAACCCCTAGCAGGCTTCACATTGTTAGCTCAGAGCCTGATTTGCGGCTCGAACCCCTGAATCGGTGACACCTTGACCTGAGCTGAAACCAAGAGTCCGGAGGCTTAACCAACTGAGTCACCCAGGTGCCCCTTTAATTACCTGTCCTAATGCCACTAAGACACATTATTAAATATTTACCATAAAATCCCCAGACTTTGTGTTTAGTTTTCTGGGAGAAGAAAGAAAGAGAAAGAAAGAAAGAAAGAAAGAAAGAAAGAAAGAAAGAAAGAAAGAAAGAAAGAAAGAAAGAAAGAAAACTATGTATACAATCAAATATGTTAATGGTGTCTTCTTGGAGTCCATAATCGAAGAATTATCCTTTTTTGTTTGGTTTTACAAATATCTGTGAGTTCAAGTATGACTGGGATGATGAACACTTCTAAAACTTGATCAGTTAGTTCTTTGTGGGGGAGGTAAAAGGCAGCTAAGGGCAGAGGCTTATAGAAAAGAAACAGAACAGCAGAATGCTGGGAGAAAGAACCAAAACAAGAGGAGGGAAATGGGCAGCTCAAACAGGGCTTGTTCCCAGCTCACCCTAGGCTGCTGGGAAGGAGATGATGACAATGGTAATGATATGCTATACATATTCATAAAGTGGTGAAACCATCAAAACATTTTCTGTGAGCAGAAAAACAGTCACAGCTCTTTCCTCAAGTAATCTCGACCTACTCATGCAAAATTTTTTAATCCTAATACAGATCAATTGTTCCTGGTCAGGCTCTTGCCCCACAAGGAGCTTTGGAGAGAAGGAGAAACCATAAACAGGCACTTGCCTTGTGGGGTTTTGAGCAAAATCATGGCAGTCAGGAAGCCCCCTGCCAGGGAAGGCACCAATCGCAGAAACCTGAAGTGTCGGTCGGTAGGTCGTGGAGAGGTAGTGGAAGGGTTTAAAGAATGCTCCTCTCTGCTCCTACTGGGAAAAAAGATGATCTCTAGTGATAACCATTCCTGGAGTTAGCATTTGTTAAGCCTGTAGTATATGTCAGGCACTGTGGGAAACTCCATGCGATATATCTCATTCAATCTTCACCGAACTCCTATGAAGTTCATTCCCCACCAGGGTATGAAAACCCACGTCGAGAGGTTGGTAATGGGCAACAGTGACTCAGAAAAGGAAAGAAAGAGAGGAAGCTTGTTACAGCTGAAGCCACATCACCAGCTGGTTTGAGAAGAGGCTTCCATGAACATTATAAAGAAGAAAGAACCCTCCCATTTTCTACTACACAAAGGATTCACAAGCAATGAGGGTTGCAAGGGTTTCTGCTACCGGTCACTGGGAAGAGGCATCTCATGAAAATCCGTAACCCTGAGAGATACTGAGGTGGCATTCTCAGACCTGTCATGAAATGTCAACTTGGCCTACCAACCCCAATGCAACTGGTGCCAATTTGTGACGTATTAAGCTGACTTTCTTCCTGTCCCTTTCTTATACACAGTTCCTGCCATACAAGAGCTGTTCTTTCTTTGTTATTAAGATCATGTTATTTTCTGAAGTCTGATTCATTAGTTATTGTATCTTCAATTCTTTGGTGGGGGGGGGGTTGGAAAACATATGGTTGTATAAATTATTCAGACTTATTTTAGTTGTTGGATGGACAGCAGTATTCTCTTGTAATTTTCTTCATCAGACGCAGAAACCCTTTCCCCCCATTATATTATCTTATGATACAATTACTATACATATTAGTATTTACTAATTTTCTTTATTTAGGTGGGGTTATCATTTCTGCTACATTTCAAATGTCTAGGAAGTAGGTTTAGGAAGGTTTCTTTCTTTCTTTCTTTCTTTCTTTCTTTCTTTCTTTCTTTCTTTCTTTTTCCTCCAGTGGATATATTTGTATTTAAACTGTACTGTATTTAATCTCCTACTTTCTTAATCTCCTACATAATCTTTTACTCTCTGATTTGTCCATTTTAACTAGTGGGCTTTGACCCCACAAGTTAACTATCAAACTGTCTGTAATCTTTGGGTTATTTTTTTAATTCAAGTTAGTTAACATACAATATAATATTAGTTTCAGGAGTAGAACCCAGTGATTCATCACTTATATATGACATCCAGTGCTCATCCCAATAAGTGCCTTCTTTAATGCCCATCCCCCATTTAAGCCATCCCCCCCATTCTCCTCCCTTCCAGCAACTCTCAGTTGTTCTCTGCATTTAAGAGTCTCGATAGCCAAAGTATGGAAAGAGCCCAAATGTCCATCGATGGATGAATGGATAAAGAAGATGTGGTATATATATATATATATATATATATATATATATATATATATACACACATACACACACACACACACACATACACACACACACACACTGGAGTATTACTTGGCAATCAAAAAGAATGAAATCTTGCCATTTGCAACTATGTGGATGGAACTGGAGGGTATTATGCTAAGTGAAATTAGAGAAAGACAAAAACCATATGACTTCACATATGAGGACTTTAAGAGACAAAACAGATGAACAAAAGGGAAGGGAAACAAAAATAATATAAAAACAGGGAGGGGGACAAACCAGAAGAGACTCATAAATATGAAGAACAAACAGAGGGTTACGGGAGGGGTTGTGGGAGGGGGGATGGGCTAAACGGGTAAGGGGCACTAAGGAATCTACTCCTGAAATCATTGTGGCACTATATGCTAACTAATTTGGGTGTCAATTTTAAATAAATAAATAAATAAATAAATAAATAAATAAATAAAATAAAATAAAATTTAATTTAAAAAAATTATGGTTTTACCTCCATCTCTGCTTTTTGCTTATTTTCCCTTCCCTTCCCCTTTGTTCATCTGTTAGGTCTTCCCTCCCCCTTCACTTAAATTTTTACTCCTATTCTTTACTTGGCATTCATTCCACTTCTTCAGAACACATGCTGTTTATTTGGCTTTTTCCCACCACGTTGGCATCCTTATTTTTGTCGGAATTGTGCAACTAAATGCATTAAGTGCTCACCACCAGTCTTTTTTGCTGAAAAATTTCCAGTTACCTCTTGGTAGGATGAAACTCATCAGACAGTAGAATCCTTGGGAAAGGTCAGTGTGTTTCATATTCCCTGAGTTATTGCATATTTAAAACTGCTCTTTTGTGGCCTATTTAAAATACAGCTTGGCTGGGATGTACCTTTTTGACCCACGCCCTCTTTCCTTGGGTTCCTTGAAAATGCTGCTCTACTGTCCCTTTGTTCTACATTCACTTCTTAAGAAGTTGAGTGCCAGACTAATTTTCTGACTTTTCTAAATAGTTTTATTTTTTTCCTGTCAAGACTCTGGGATTTTTTTTCTTAGTCCTTGAAGATTAACCGTTTTGCTAAGAAAAGTCTTAGAGTCTGTTGCCAAGCCAATTTTCTCAAATGAACTCTTTCAATATCCTACTTTCAAAAGTGTGCTCTTGGATTATAGTTGTGAAAACTGGTTCTGATGGGGTTTTTTTTTATGTGTTTGCTCACTTTTCTTCTTCAAGAACTCTCATTTCACGTATGTCAGAATTTCTTTTCCGGGCTTCCTTCATAACCACTTTTTCTCTGACTTCTCTGTTTCTCCTGTTTATCTAATTTTCCCTCTCCTGGCTCTTTTCTTACCTTTGCTCAATTTGCCTTATTAAATTTTTCTTGGAATCCATCTTCCTTTGAGTCTAGCGTTTCTGAGATAGTCTGTTTATTTGCATTCCTTTTTCAAGTTCTTCCCTTCCCCTGCCCTGAGAACACTCTGAAAGAAGGGAAATGTATAAGAAGGTAGTCTGAGTGCAAAGAAATAGAAGACTTTCAAAAATCACCCGTAAAATATATTACATTCATAAATTGTGTCCAAAATATGACATGAACACGTTACTAAGACCTCTGTAAGGCTGAATAAAGGCCCATCAGGTGACGCTTCTCAATGCCTAAGATTTACTGGCATCACAATTACACCCCCTCTGGTGACAACAACATATAAAATGTTTTGCATACAATATCCCATCTGATAATTTTATACAATGCTGACAGATCAAGCCTTTAGAATAAATAGCGTTTTAGCGCCCACTTGATGATGAGATGAGAAAAATGAGGCTACAAGTGGGAAATTCTTTCTTTTTAAGTTTTTATTTATTTTTATTTTGAGAGAGAAAGCACAGGGGAGGGGCAGAGAAAGAGAGAATGCCAAGCAGGCTCTGTGTTGTGAGTGCAGAGCCTGATGCGGGGCTCAATCCCATGAACTGTGAGATCATGACCTGAGCCAAAATCAAGAGTCAGATGCTTAACCAACTGAGCCACCCAGGCGCCCCTCCGAGTGGAAAATTCTGGATTAGAATGCAGTGCCCTATCACTGGAGGGTCTGTGGGTCTTCAGCCACTCATTTTTGAGCCTCTCTGCATTACACACTAAGCACCCCCAGTATATTCACTTGCACCTCACTCCTTTTTTTCCTCCCCATTTCCTTCTAACTCCCACCTCCTCTCCATCAATCTCCTTTTTTGTAAAATCCTTTCCAGACACACGCATTGGTCTACCTCGTTGAGTCTCTGATCCTAGATCAGTTTTCTGCTTGTTCATTCTGTTGCAATTCCTTGAAACAAGAAACACACAGGGCTTTTTCTGCCTTCAGAGCCCTCAGGACCATCTTAGATGTCCCCAGCACACACCCCAGAGCTGAAGAAACAACACCTGCATGGACACTATAAACGATTTGGCACCTCTTCCCCTCCTGAACCTTCTTGCTCACGAATATAAGGATAAAGAAGAGAGGGGCACCTGGGTGGTTCAGACGGGTTGTCCGACTCTTGGTTTTGACTCAGGTCATGATCTCACAGTTCGTGAGTTCAAGCCCCGACTTGGTTTCTGTGCTTGTGCGGAGGCTACTTGGCATTCTCTCTCTCTCCCTCACTCTCTTTCCCTCCCCACCCTCTCAAAATAAATAAATACACTTAAAAAAAAACAGAAATTTAAAAAAAGATAAAGAGAGAGAGGGGGTGGGGCTCAAAGATGACCCTTATGTTGTTATCTTGAACTACTGGGTAACTGTGGTATTGTTTTCTGAGAGGTAGAAGGTTGGGAGAAGGTAGCTGTTTGTGGTTTGGGAATTTTTAGTGACAGCAGCCTTCCCTTTAAAATGGAAACATCAAAAAGGGAACTAAAAATTAAGACAGGTAATTCGCAAGAATGAACACAGAGCAAGATTTAATTTCATGCTTATTGGATGAAAAAAAAATCAAGCGTTGGATTTTAATGCCTACAATAATCCTAGCAACTTAATTATTTTCACCTGGGAGAATATGGCAGACATGTTTTAATAATATGACTTCTACCCATATATTTATTTGTGGACAGACATTTATTTGATCACAGTTTGTTTTGGTTTGTTTGTTTGTCTGCCTTGCAAACTGGGACATAAGCTCCGTCGGGAAATGAATCATGACTTCCTTGTTCACTGATGTATCCATGGTACCAAGTGCGATGTATTTGCACATATTAGACACCGATAAACTCCTACTGAATGAGAGAATAAAGCCATACCGTCAGCTCTCAAGTGTTAATGATGAAGATAAAATATTTATCAAACGTGGATTGGATTCTGGATTATTTCAATATTGACATCAGTAAGCATTTTCATTACTGAAATTAACACTTAAATTAAAAAGTGTATTCCTGGCAATAAAGTTATTATTCTTTTCTATGGCTCCCTTTCCACTTACACACAAATGCGTGGTAGGACAGGCTGCTGAATTCCTTGGTGGCTACAGTAATTTTAAAAATCCCTGTTTCATTGCATATGGCTCCAGCTTTCATCTCTTGAAAAGCATGGCAAGGTAATATGACTGTAGATGTGAAAAACAACAAGACAGACCAGCAAATTGGTCTTGCTGAAGCTTGATGGTGGCCACATCTTTGGCCCATGTCTATTAAGCCACCTCTACTGTGCTTGGGGATTTTGCTCAAAAAAGAACGAGTTATCTTTAAAAGATAACTAAAAAAAATCTCCAACATCTGCAGCACCAATGCTATATTTCTACAGGAAGCCTTTTGTCTAGAGAAAACATAGCCCTTGTAGCGCATGAATGCAACAGCGTACGAATTCTCCCAGGTAACGTATAAGCTATTTTCAAGAGCCATGTTCCCCTTTTCCAGAACTTCTAGAGACACCCGAGATATGCAAATATATATGTTAGTTATTTATTCTGTAATTACGATAAATTCTATATAAATAATCTCCTGTGGCAGGCTGAGTAACAGCTCTAAAGATGTTCTTGTCCTAATCTCCAGAACCTATGAATATGTTACTGTATGTGGCAAAAGGAACTTTGCATATATGAGAAGTTGAGAAGGAAAGAGTATTCTAGATTATCTGGGTGGGCTCAAAATGCAATCACTGGAATCTCATAAGAAAGAGGCTTCTCAGAAGATCGGAGGGAGGAGACAGTGATGTGACCACAAAAGCAGAGAATCGAGTCACGTGGTCACAAGCCAAGGAAAGCTGGAAGCTTCTAGTGTCTGGAAGAGACAGGGAATTTGTTCAGATTCTTCCCTGGAGCCTCCAGAAAGACTAGTCCTCTGGACACCATGATTTTAGCCTCATGAGAATCTTATCACATTTCTGACCTTCAAAACTATAAGAGAGTAAATGTGTTCTTTCATGCCATTAAAGGTGTGGCAAATTGTTACAACAGCAATGGGAAAATAGCAAACTAGCAATTTAAATTATTGACTTTTTAAAAACACAAACTTAACTTATCTTACAGTTTTGAGAGTGAGAAGTCACAGACCAACGATGTCACTGGGCTAAAGTCCCGGTGTTGGGAGAGTTTGTTGCTCTTGGAGACCTCATTTCCTTGCCACTTTCAGATTCTGGATAACATCTGTTACCCCGTCCCTGCCTTTTTTTTCCCCATTAGGGAAATTAAAGTTCTGATCTAACAAATGCTAGGCCCCTATTTCACTTGAAACATTGAAAGAACTAGTTGCATTTACAAGATGTCAAAAATCTAAAGAACGTTCTAGGCTATAAGCAAAATCTCTTTGAGCGTAAAGTCAGATTACAAAAGTTTCTAAAGTCCTTCTTACAAGTGATGTTTCTGTCTACCTGGAACACAGCATTTAGAAGCCTCCTCTGAGTAACGGCCTCTTTGAAAAGGTGCAAAGTGCATCCATTAGTACTGACAGCCAAATATCTTTTAAACTGTAGAAATCAATCCTTAATATTGCAAGTTCTCGACAGTAAAAACAATAATTAATATTTTCACAAGATGCTGGCATTGTGCATTTGTCAGTGTGTAAATTATTTTACATATCACGATGGGGCACCTGGGTGGCTTGGTCGGTTAAGCGTCCGACTTCGGCTCAGGTCCCGATCTTACTCCTGTTTCGTGGGTTCGAGCCCCGCGTCGGGCTCTGTGCTGACAGCTCAGAGCCTGGAGCCTGCTTCAGATTCTTTGCCCCCCTCTCTCTCTGCCCCCTGCTCACACTCTTTCTCTGTCTTTCTCTCTCAAAAATAAAAATAAAAATAAAACACTTTATTTTACATGTCACGGGGGTTAAAACATTGCACAGAGTCTTTACAGAATTACTTCGTGAAAGTGAGCAGCAAGGCTATGTAAAAAATCTCTCCTGTCTCTCTCTCTGTCTCCTGTCTCCTGTCTCTGTCTCTCTCTATTTCTCAAATCTCTTTTTACACCAACCTCACAATATTGCTGCCTTGCGATACACCTACCTCGCATAGATCTCATTTTCAATGTGAAGAAACAAGTTTAAAAATATGCAATTTGTCCAAGGTGACCTGGCTGGCAAGGAATGGAACAAGGAATGCAGTTAGATCTTCTATCATCAAAGCAACACTGTTTTCTCTATATCACCCAGGGGTGCCTGGGTGGCTCAGTTGGTTGGGCGTCTGACTCTGGGTTTCGGCTCAGGTCATGAACTCACGGTTCATAGCTTCGGGCCCCACATCGGCCCTGTACTGACAGCACAGAGCCTGCTTGGGATTCTCTCTCTTCCTCTCTCTCTCTCTGTCCTCCCCCACTTGTGTTGTCTCTGTTACTCTCAAAAGAAATAAATAAACTTAAAAAAAAACTGATATAAGAATTTAGGACCAGCTGGCTTCTTTCTTTATAAATGTATTAGAAAAAAAAAAAGAAGAAACTATGAAGTACCTTCTAAAGGAATCGTTGCTTCCTGATATTTATTCCATTGCAAACCAGTATCTAAAAGTTGCTAGCCAAATTATATTATATGGTAACTATATATTATGTTAATTAATCCTAAAAATGTATTGATTAATAATAATAAATCAAGAACACGTGAAATTAAATATATATTACATACATAGGGATATCCAAGAACACGAGAGGAGTAACTTGCTCTGTGTGGGAGTGTGGAAAAGGCATTCCAGAGGCATTGAGTCTAGGACCCAACTAATAACAGAAGTGAGATGTGGCATGGGGAGTGAAGGTATGCAGGTGAGAGAAGAATTGCCAGACACTTCTTATTTTGTGTCATCTTGGTCTCCTGTGTGTGTTGTCAAGCATCTTCCCAATCTGCTGCTTCCCAGCGGTCTCCTCTGCTTTGTGCCCCTGACACAGGAGGGCGCTGAGCCACACACAAGCCATGCGTCCAGGGGGTGGCACGTTCTTGTCTTGGAGGAGGTAGGGATCAAACTGCATGATTACTTAGCCTGTATACCTGAAGAGAAGAATTTGATCATCCTCTGAGATAGATTCACAGTCTTTCGCTTACTATTTTCTTTATTTTTGCATTAAAATGATGCTTATTGGTCTCTTCTGATTAACAAAGTAGTATCACTTAGGAAAAAGTTTAGAATGCACGGATGAACACATAGAAGAAAATAGATTTTATACAGCCCCACCATCCAGGAATAACTATTGTTAACATTTTTATAGAAATCAATCTAGCTTTTTTTTTTTAATCTAGTTTCAGATTTTTTTCCTTAGAGAGTAACAGCAATGTTTCTACTTGGCAAGCTGAAAAGATTCTCATTCCCACTCTAAGGACGACAACAAAAGCAGAGAGACATTAGGTTCATGGCTTTCTTTGACCCCATCAGAGATCTGAGGTCCCTGGGTGATACGCTGGCCTGAACTCTGGAAAGACAGGGGTACCTGGGAAAGAGACAGGGAGAAAATTGTTGTTTACCCACCAGACACAGGTAGGACAAATTCAGCTAAAATAGTTAGGCATTGATGGAGGCAACATGGGGTCTGCCAAAAGAGTGCAGAGCCCCTGGGACTGCAGGTGGATTGAAAGTCTTCATGTCTTGCGGGCTTTTCTCCGTGGATCTCACAAAAAAATGTTTGGTGAGAGTCCTGGGAATATTTCCCTGTGGAACAGACCTGGATGACAGGAACAACCATTGTTGCAGAAGGGACATGAAACCCGTGCACGCGTTTCTCCCCATCTGCTCTAAGGAACAAAAGCCTTATACGGGGGCAGGGGAGTAGGGAGAGGGCCAAACCCACTGTCACCTTTAAGAAAGTGTTAAAACCCCTTGAGGCTGGGGAAGTGAGCAGAAAAGGTTTCCACCTCTGGGGAAGGAGCAGGAATTCCTTGGTAGGTTCAGAAATACAGCTGGGGGTGGGGGAGAAAGGAGAAAATCACACCCAGGGGACCCAGGAGCACAATGCTTGCTAGAGTCTGAGACTTAACAAGAGCTAAAAGAACACCCTCTTCCCCCAGGATAAACCAGCAGAATAACAAGTGCAGAGTAACAAGTAACCGCGGGATGCTGCTTGGACAATGACAAGAGCCAGGAGACAGATGCAGTGAGGGGCACTGTACATAAGGAGAACATAAAGGCGAAGGTGGAAGAGAATGAAGCCCTCTGGGAAACCAGCCCACCTCCTAAACACAAGATATCATCACTGGGGTTTGAAGACTACGGGTTCTCCAGCAAGAGTTGGGGGTGGGGGGCAGAGTCTATAAGACAGGGCCACCTTTCACCTGACACTTACCCTCATGGAACTTCTAAGAATACAAGAATTTGGCCTCCCGTGCATTATTAAGGTCCTTTAACCAAATAAGATGATAACAACCTGCTTTACTTAACAGCCTCTTGAATATTTTCCTGTTAGAACACAAGGCCGATGAACTTCTGTTGGTACACCTGCTACAGGTCCCACAAATGTCATGGATGAGCCTGGATGAAAGGGGACTTGCCTAGTGTCCTTCAGCATTTTAGACATGGAGAGACAAGATCTCCAAGCTTCTAATTTCTTGGTTCTTTTTCTGTGCTTTTCCTACAGCATCCTTCACTCTCCCATAATTCAATTAGTCTATTTTCAATACAAGCAGAGAGCTGCTATAGACTCAGTAGAGGTTCGTGTAGACTTTGCACGTTAGAATCACCCCAGAAACATCTGGTGCTGATGGCTGGACACCATCTCCAAAGATTCCAATTTAGTGGGTCTTTGTGGGTCTTCATATATAGCCAGGACTAAAACACAGCAGCTCAAAGATCAGGGTTTAACCATGTTCAAGAGCAGTCTTCCCCAGGTGTAAGCTAATGTGTTCAGGTATTTACCGATAAAGTGCAAAGTGGATTACATTAAGTTGATCATCATGAGATGCATCTTGTTGAGTTTATCAATATTATGAATGCTGTTGTAGGCATCAGGGAGTGATACTAAGAGGCTGCACAGAAAGCGTGGCTGTAGTTGGGATCTCTGGGCATTTCTCCCCATTTCATTGCCTCTTCTGAGTTCATTACTGGCCCTTGACTTCCAAACTCCTTAAGCTGCTGAATAAATCTCACATCCCACTTGTACATACACACATCCTTAAAGCTAAGTAGGTCACTTGCTTAAGGCCAACACAGGTGGATGTTGGTCATTTTCACATACTCTTAGGAATCATGCAGGCCCTATACAATACCCAAGAAATTCTCTGACTACCATTGAATCTTGGATCCCAAACTTCCAAATCCTTATATTCTAGTTCCCGACTTAAATCGGAACCAAACCAACTGATTTCTGACTATGTTTCCAGACCACATTAAAAGTACAGTACCTGGCACCCACTCACACCCTCAGGACCTCAAATTCTGATGGCCACCATCCAGAACCATATGCCTAATTGCATCTCCTTCTTCCTGCCCCCATAATTGGTAGAAACCTACATTTTGGAGAGCAGTGCCAGAGGCGCCAGAATTGAGAACCCTGTCAAAATTAACAAATTGAAAAAGACAATGTTAGTCAAACTAATGTTTTGGATAATTCCATGATACCGTATTCTCCATTTCTTTTTTTAAAATATAAATTTCCCAACTGTTTATTTAAACATGATGCACAAGAAGTTACAAATATGCCCACTCCATTATTATTATTATTATTATTATTATTATTTATTGAAATTTCATTGCTTAGTTGTTTTGACAGGTACAGAGATCATTGCAATCACCAAACACAATAAAGTTCTCCTTTGCTTCGTAGACTAAGACTCTGAGTCTCCCTAATCAAGAAATGTTTAGGACTTCAAATGCACATAGATATTTCTCTTGTTTCTCAACAAGTATTACACCCTGCTGTGCAACATATAAATTACAGACCAAACCACTTATCTGCAACAATGATTTCTTTCCTGATACTTTAACTTTTTATTTTTAAATGGGGAAAAAATGTATGTCACGCCTATCACATATCTTGGAAGAAAAACGTCAACGTCAATCAGTGATGGGTATGATCAGTACAGATAGTTATAAGAACATGAGGAAACTCGTAGGAAAGGGGGAGGAGGGGGGAAACGACATATTATGATGCTCACTTCTTACATTTGGCATTGGTTTTGTACTCAACCTGAGAATGAATTGTGAGGTGCCAGCTTTAGCCAGCCAAATCCTACATAGGGAACGGGGAAAGCTAGCACCACAAAGAAAACGTGCTCTTTCTTTGCACTCCCCATGCCACTAAGTTCATTGTCACCTTGGAACTAGTTCAGGAGCAATTCCAGTAACTGTTGCCTCTGCCTGTTGGCCAAGCCCTTTGGCCTAGATCTCTGCACATCTAGCTCCTTCTGGTCTGGTATAAACTTAAATATTCCCTTTTGGGAAATATGTTCCCCAACCATTCAATCCAAAGTTACCTTGTTGTATGTGATTTCTACTGTCCATCACTATCTAAAATATCTCATGTGGTCTGCTTCCTCCTTCAGAACATAAACTTCATGGGGGGCAAGCAGGAACCTCGCTCTTCTGGTTACGCTCGATTATGCCCCTCACCTACAGTAGCACCTGGGTCACAGGACCTGCTCCCTGGGTGCTTATTGAAAGATGACACCGTGAATAGCCAGGAAAGAAGTAAAAGGAGGTCACTAAGTACAACTCTGCAATAGAAAGTGTGGGACCAGAGACAAGCTGGGGATCATTGTAAGAGTAAATCATGTTTAAGACACAAAGAGAATAGCATGCCACTGCATGTCCCCGCCTACCTCTCCAGCCCACCAAACAGCTGACCATGGTAGATGGACTGACAGCCCCTCAAATTCATTCATGCCTCAATCCCCAAAAATCTGCGAATATGTTACCTTACATGGTCAAAGCAACCTTACAGGTTAGGCAATTGGGTTGAGGATTTTCAGCTGAGGACACTATCCTGGATTACCCAGGTGGGCCAGTCTAATCATGTGAGTCCTTGAAAGTGGCCAGAACAGTGGGCCAGGCATGTAAGAAGGATGTGACCCACCAGTACTGTCTTTTATAGAGACAAAGAGTCATGACCTACAAAATATGGCAGGCTCTAGAATTGGGAACACCCTTGAGTTTACAGCAAGAAGGAAAAGGGGGCCCCACAACCATAAGAAACTGAATTCTACCCACAACCTGGATGACCAGGAAATAGACTCTTCCCCGGAACCTCCGGAATGGAACAAAGCCTACAGACACACCTTAATTTTAGCCTGATGAGACCAATGTCTAATTTCTAACCTCCAGTACTGTAAGACAACAATTTTTTTCCTACTTTAAGCCACTAATTTGTAGTAATGTGTGATGGCAGCACTAAAAACTGAACACAAAAGCCCTAGATCTGAAGAATATAGCAGAGTGAAATTCAAGTAAAATCAACGTACCCGCATGGTGGTGGCGTGCCCACACTTGACCCCTCACTCTGCCCCTCTGATGTGTCCTGTGATCTGTGGGCCTAGATACAATAAAGCTGATCTTTCAGAGACCTGCTACCACAAAATAGTCCAATATTACTTTACCCAAGACTTACTTTAAAGTACTGAAAGCCTTTAAAAATGTCTTGAAAATGTTTCAGCAGCAGCAAAGTGATGATAGCGTATCTCTTTATTCCACTGTGGCTAAGATGGCTTCGCATCAGCCTGTCCCTCCATCCCTCCCTCTTTCTGTCCCCTCTCCCCTGTATTCCCTTTTTTTTGTCTCTACTTATCCCTAAATTGCCATTGAGTATGGCCACTAAGAAGATGATAGTTTTCTTTCTTTAGTGGAGACGTGTAATCTTGAGGAACAGTTCTAAACCTTTCTATAGGTTCTATACTAGTTGCTCCATGGACATACGAAATGATAAAATTAAAACAATTATTTTCTTTTTTCATTTTTAAATTAAACTTTTAAAAATGTTTGTGCAATTGTGGTTTTACATGCAGCTGTGAGAAAGGAAAGAGAATTATCATGTATACCTTTTATCGGATTGTTGGTTCACACCTTCACTCCCTTTGGAGCTCTTTGGGCAAAATCTGAAACTGGATCCCAACACACAGAGAGCAAAGAGAGACTGAAGAAAGCAGCAGGCCATTCCAAATTGGTAGATGGCAGCTACAATAAGCAAGAGAACTTACTCATGAAGCTTGTCTTGCGAGACTGCAAGAGCAGTAGATTTTCACACCTGTCTCTAGAATCTTCAAAGTATATATGGAGGTCTCAGCAGGATCCAGTCACATATCAGTCCAGATGGCCTCAACAACACATTGCAATCTCAAGGCTAGGTTCTTGGGGCCGCTTCTAGCACAGGGAAGACAAGCACTATGAACATCCCAAGGATGTAGAGGGGATGAGGTCTAGGTATCAGGTCAACCAGCAGATGCCCTCTATGACTTCCTCCAACACTAGTTTACCCTAATGGTAACATGTTGCAAAATCTTACGCACAATATCACAACTAGGATACTGACATATGTATGGCCAAGATACATAATATTTCCACAACTACAAGGATTCTCATGGTGCCATTTTATATCCACACTCACTTCCCTCCTGCTTCCAGCCTTTCCCTGGCAACGGCTCTCCCTTTCTACAATTTTGTTATTTCAAGTGTGTTATTTATATGTATAAATATGAAAATACAAATATATTATATATAAGATAAAAACATATACATGTACGTAGATAGATAGGTATGAAAATGTAACATTGAAATTGCTTTTTTCACTCAGCTCAATTCTTCAGTGAGACATCTAGGTTGTTGCTTATATTGATAGTTTACTTTTTTTCTTTCTGAATAGTATTCCATGGTATGGATGTTTAACCATTCACCCATTGAAGGACGCCTATGTCGCTTCTGGTTTTTGATTGTGATGAATAAACCTGCTATGCCTGCTATAAACATTCAAGTAAGGATGTTGTATGAACATAAGACTTCGTCTCTCTGAGACGAATACCCAGGGGTGAAATTGCTGGGTCGTGGGGCTGTAGCACGTTCAGTTTTTTAAGACACTGCCAAACTGCTTCCAGAGTGATTTTTCCATTTTCCACTCCCACCCGCAACAGATAAATGATGAGCGACTCACTTTCTCTGCATCCTCACCAGCCGGCACTTGATCTTGTCAATATTTTTTATTTTAGTCATTCTGATGATAGGTGTAGAGTGAAATATCATTGTGGTATTAATAAGGTTGAATATCCTTTCATATGCTTATTTGTCATCAGTAAATTCTCTTCAGGGAAACGTGTTTGTCTTTTGCCCATGTTCTAGTGGGATGGTTTTTTGTTTGTTTGTTTTTTACAGTTGAGTTTTGGGGACAGTTAAAAATATATTGTAGATACTAGTCTTTTGTCACATAGATGTCTTGCAAATACCTTCCCCCAGCGTGTACCTTGTCTGTATTCTCTGAATAGGGTCTTTCTCAGAGCAAAAGATATTAAACTCAATGTAATGTATCAAATTTTGTCTGTATAGATTGTGCAGTTGCCAAGTCTAACAACTTTGGCCTAGCCGTGGATCCCAAATATTTTCTCCTATGTTTTGAACTAAAAGTGCTATAGTTTTCTATTTCACATCTCAGTCTGAGATTCATTATAAGTTCATTTTTGTATATGCTGTGAGACTTGGTCAATGTCCATTTTTTTTTAACATAGGAATGTCCGATTGCTGCAGCACTATTTGTTGAAAAGGCTCTCTTTCCTCCATCGAATGGCTTTTGCAGCTTTGTTAAAAATCGATTGCGCACATTTGTGTGGGTCTATTTCCGGTGTCTCTCTTCTGTTCCATTGATCTATCTATTCTCCCACCCATACCACGCGGTCTTAATTAACGTTAACGACATGATAAGCCTTGAATTCAAGTAGGCTGATTTCTACCACTTTATTCTTCTTTTTCAAAATTGTTTTAGCCATGCTACTTCCTTTGTCTTTCCTTGTAAACTTCTACAATAATCTTATCTACATCAAAAAAAAAAAAAAAACTTGCTGGGATTTTTGCAGAAACTGTGTTAAACCTAGATACGAATTTGGGGAGAAGTGACACTTTCACTATGTTGAGCCTTCTAATTCATGAGCACAGTATGTCTCTCAATTTATTTGGAGTGTGATTTCTTTCATCAGTATTTTGAGTTTTTAGCCAGAAGTCCTGTGTATGTTTTGTTTGATTTACAGCTAAGCCTTCCATTTCTGGAGTAAATTTAAATGGCAATGTATTTTTAATTTCAATGTTCATGTTCTCATTACCAGTATATAGAAATACAATTGGTTTCTGGGTGTTGACCTTGTATTTTGCAATCTTGCAATTTTTTAGCTCTAGGCTCTACATAGACAATTACATATTCTGAAGGTATGAGCAATTTTATTTCTTCCTTTCCATTGCTTAGACTTTTTATTTCCTTATTCTGCCTATTACACTGGACAGAACTTCCAGCATTACAGTTGAATAGATATGACATCCTTGCCTTGTTTCCAGTCTTCGGGAGAAATAATTCAGTCTTTCACCGTAAATATAAGTATAATGTTAGCTTTCGGGTTTTGATGGATGTTTTTAATCAAGTTCAGGAAGTCCCCCTCTATTCCTATTTTTCTAAGAGTCTTCTTTATCATAAATGGCTCTTCAATTTTGTTTGATACTTTTTCTGCACTGATTGATGTGATCGTGTATTTTATTTTCTTTCTACCTGTTAACATGGCGGTTTATGTTGACTCTCAAATACCGAACTACCCTTGTATCCCTGAAATAATCCTCAGTTAGTCATGGGTGTATAATTCTGTGTATATATTGCTGAATTATGTTTGCTAGTATTTTGGTAAGGATTTTTGTATCCATGTTCATGAATAACACTAGTCTATAGTTTACTTTCTGTCTCTCTAGTTTTGCTATCAAGGCATACGGACCTCAAAAAATAAATTGGGAAGTAGTTACTTCTCTTCTATTTTCGGGAAGCTATTGTGTTGAATTGGTGTTATTTTTTTCTTTAAGTATTCATAGAATTCTCCAGTGAAACCATCTGGGCCTGGAAAGTGTTTTAGGAAGGGTTTTCCTTTCTTACAAATGTCCTTACTAGTTACGGGGCTGTTCAAATGACTTGTTTCAAATTGGAACAGTTTAGATAATGTATTAGTTTCCTAAGCCTTCCATAACAAAATGCCACTAACTGAGGGACTTAGAACAGAAATGTATTGTCTCACAGCTCTGGAAGATAGAAGTCCAAAATTAAGGTGTCAGCAGACTTGTGCTCCCTCTGAAACTTGCAAGAGAAGGATCCTTCATTGGCTTCTGGTAGTCCCAGACACCCCTTGGTTTATGGAAGTGTAATTCCAATCTCTGCTTCCCTCATCACATGGCTCTCTCCCCACGTCTCTTCGTATCATCTTCACTCTACATGTGTGCATATCCAGATTTCCCATTTTTATAAAGACATCTGTCATATTGGGTTAGGGCCCACCCCAATGACCTCATCTTAACTTGCTGAGATCTGCGAAGGCTTTGTTTCCCAACGTCTTCACATCGTGAAGTACTGGGGGTTAGGATTTCAACATATCTCTTTTGGGAGAACACAATTCAACCCATAACAAGGACTTTGTGTTTTTCAAGGAATTGGTCCTTTTCATCTAAGGTGTCAAATTTACGTGTGCAGAGTTGTTCACAGTATTCTCTTATTTATCTTTTGATGACTGCAGGATCTGTGATGACCCCCTATTACCGACTAATGTCAGTAATTTGTACCTTCTTGGGTTTTGGTCCATTCTGCTAAAAGTCTGCCAATTTTATTGATCTTTTTAAAGATGCATCTCTTTGTTTCATTCATTTTTAAATTGTTTTTCTGTTTCAATTTCATTGATTTCTATTCTTTATTATGTCCATCCCTTTTCTTGACCGAGGTTTATTCTGCTCGCTTTTGGCTAAGTGCTTGAGGAAGGAGCTTAGATTATTGACCTGGGAATTTTTCACTTTTCTAATACGTGCATTGACTATGATAAATTTCTCCACCTGGTGAACTATTTCCACAAATTTTGATATGCTGTATTTTCATCTTCGGTGGATTCGTTGTGTTTTTAAAAGTGTTTTTTAAAGTTTATTTATTTATTTTGAGAGAGAGAGAGAGAGAGAGAGAGAGAGAGAGAGAGAATCCCAGCCAGGCTCTGCACTATCTGCAGAGTCCGACATGGGGCTCAATCTCATGAACCATGAGATTACGACCTGGAATGAAACTAGGAGTTGGATGTTTAACCTACAGAGCCACACAGGAGCCCCTAAAATTTTTTTGAGACTTCTTCTTTGACCCATGCATTATTTATAAGTGTGTCGTTTAGTTTGTAAGGTTTGGATTATTTTTCTCTTATTTTTCTGTTCTTGATTTCTTCTCTATTCCATTGCCGTTGGGGAACACAACCGTATATGCTTTCAATTCTTTTAAATTTGTTGAGATTTGCTTTGTGCTCTAGGTTATGGTCTATCTTGGCATCTGTTCCATAGACACTTTTAAAAAACTGTGTATTCTGCTCTATTTAGGTGCAGTGCTTTCTAAATTTCATTGGATCTTATTGGTTTATGATTCCATTAAGTCTTACATCCTTGATGATTTTCTATCTAGTTTATCAATTGTTAAGAAAGAGTGGTTGAAGTCTGTAACTATAATTGTGGATTTGCCTATTTCTCCATTCTGTTCTATTAGTTTGTTGCTTCACATATTTTGCAGCTCTGTTGTTCGGTATGTACATATTAAGGGTTGCTATGTTTGCTTGGTGGGCTGACCTTTTTATCACTATATAATCTCTCTCTCTGCCTCTGGCAATTTCATTTGCTCTAATGTCTATTGTACCCAATGTTAACATAGTCACACATGCTTCTCTTGAATAATGTTTGCATGATATATATTTTTCCACATTTTCATTTCACCCTTCTTATATAGTTCTATTTGAAAATAATTTCTTACAGACAGCATATAATTGGTCAAGTTTTTATTCCACTCTGCCAATTTTGGTCTTTTAATTGTATTTAGACCATTTACACTTAATGTAATCATCAATATACTAGGGCTTAAGATTGGCATTTTATGTTTTTTTTTGTTTTTCTCTTTTTTTTCTGTTTCCTTTTACCGGCCTTGCTGTGGTTACTTAGCACTTTTATTATTTTAATTTCATTCATCCATAATGTTTTGAGCATATCTATTTATATAGGTTTTCTTAATGATTTATTACATATTGCATTATATATATTACATATGTATGTGTGTATATATATATTATATATATATATATAATATATATATCTTACCATATTCTACTGGTATTTTCAATTTATCAGTTTGAGTACAATATAGAAATCTAAAATCTCAGGGCGCCTGGGTGGCGCAGTCGGTTAGGCGTCCGACTTCAGCCAGGTCACGATCTCACGGTCCGTGAGTTCGAGCCCCGCGTCAGGCTCTGGGCTGATGGCTCGGAGCCTGGAGCCTGTTTCCGATTCTGTGTCTCCCTCTCTCTCTGCCCCTCCCCCGTTCATGCTCTGTCTCTCTCTGTCCCAAAAATAAATAAAAACGTTGAAAAAAAATTAAAAAAAAAAAAAAAAGAAATCTAAAATCTCATATATCCCTTTATCTTCTTCCTTTTATAATATAACTGTCTGACATGTTTCCTCTACATACATTTAGAAGCATATCTGAGATCGTTTATAATTTTTGCTTTGTCAAATATAATTTAGAAAATTTGAAACAAAATAAATACTTTTGTATTTACCATACTACTGCTGATGGCATTCCTCTTTTCTGATGTTCCAAGATTTCTTCCTTATAATTTCCTTTTCATTTAGAGAAACTTCCTTAGCCATTCTTTCAGGGTAGGTCTATTGGTGACAAATTATCTTAGTTTTCATTCATCTGAAAATGCCTTGATTTCATTTTCATTTCTGAATAATATTTTCACTGGACAATGGATATTGTGTTGACAGCTCTTTTCCTCAGTATTTGAAAAATGTCGTGTCACTAACTTCTGTCTCCATGGTTTCTGATAAGAAACCCACTGTTATTTGAACTGTTTTCCTTGATGGGTAAGGCAATCTTTCCCCATGACTGCTTTCAGTATTTTGCACATGTCCTTAATTTTCAGAAGTTTGTGATGGGCCTTAGTGAGTGTGGATTTCTTTGTGTTTATCATGTTTGGATTTTTCTCAGCTTCTTGAACCTACACTTTATGTCTTTTGCCAAATGTACAAATTGTTCAGCCATTTTTCTTCACACGTCCCAGAGGCTCTGTTGCTTTTGTTTTTTAAGTCTATTTTCTGTATTTCTATGTTCAACTTAGATGATTTACAAAATTTCATCTTCCAGCTCACTAATTTTTCTCCTCCACCCTCTTCACTGTTCTGTGAAATCATCCATTTAGTGTTTTATGTTGATTGTTGCATATTTAAGTTTTAATATTTCCCTTTGGCTTTTCTTTATGTATTCTATTGGCTTGCTAAGATTCTCTTAGGCTGTCTTTCAATTTTTCATTCATTTCAAGTGTGTTTGTAGTTGCTCATTGAAGCAGTTTTATTATGGATACTTTAAATTATTTGTCAGATAATTATAGCATCTCTGTCATATCAGTGTTGGCATCTATTGATTTTTTTTTCATTCAGTTTGGAGTCTTTCTGGTTCTTACTCTGCTGAGTAATTTTCTACCAAAGTCCTTGCATTTGGGGTATTATGTTTGGAGACTGTGAATCCCATTTAAAGATTTGTTTTTGTTGACTTCTTTCGGTGCTGCTCCTACAGGACAAAGGGGCTGGGTGGGGAGGTGATGCTGCCTCACTGGTGCTAGGTAGGGATGAGTCTAGGTTCCCCTCTTGACTTTCTTTGACACTTGAGGGAGAGGGATGTCCTCCTTGCTGCTAGATATGGATGGGGGTTCAGGCTTCTCACTAGTCCTAAGCTTCCATCACTAGTCTGGTAGAAGTGCCTAGGTATCGTTTCCCATGCGGTCTCATTACTTCTGGGTGGTGGCAAAAGATCTGATTCTCCCACCCCGCCATGCCTAATGGGGGGGGGGGAGGCATCATTACTGCTGTGCTGTACGAAAATACAGGTTTCATGGACACCAAGATGGGGAGGGATGGCTACAAATGCCTGGCTCCCTACTCAGCCTTCTCTGACACCAGCTGAGCTGGGGAATTGGGATTCTTCCTTAGAGCCTCGAAACAGTAGAATCTGGGTTTCCCACTTGTCTTTTGATGGTGTTGGTAAGATGGGACTACGGGATGTGTGTGTGTGTGTGTGTGTGTGTGTGTGTGTGTGTGCATGTGTGTGTGTTCAGCCAGAGCATAGCCATTATTATCTGCAAATCTTCTGTCTTGTTAAACTGCCCCTTTTCTGGTCCTATGGCTACAGAGAGGAGAGGTGTTTTGCCTGCACCCACCGACATTTCCAGTTTGCCAACTTCTTCCGCCCCACATCTGGGATATGTGCTGCCAAAAGAAAACCGAGGAACTCCCCACAATGTCAGTCCTTGTGGCCCACGTTCCCTAGCTTGTCTGCCTTCTTCTGTGTACCTTTGTGTCTTCTTCTATTTTATAATCTCCAGAGTTTTTAGTTGCCCTTACCAGGAGAATAGGGCAAATACACACACTCCATCTTCCCATTTGTAGAAGCTCTCTGATTTTCTTTATATATATATATATATATATATATATATATATATATATATAATGAAAAAGGATCAGAGTCAACAGTGTCCTCTCAAAAGTCATTTGTTAACACCGACGTCTTTCTTCTGAAAACGAATGTCATTTTTGCTCAAGGAGATACTGAAGCAGGCCCTTGGGGATTTCTCTGACGGCCCTTCCTTCCAGGGCCTAGGTGCTGGCCTCTGATGGATGACCACAGTCATGGGTTTGGAGACCTCTATGTGCACACAAGCTTCTAGCAGGCAAGAAGTGAGTGAGTCACAATTAAGCAAAATGAGTTAGATGAAGAATTTGAGAAGCAAAAACAGGAAGGAGAGGCCACGTAAAGAAAGACTAGTTGGGAGATCAAGGACAGTATTGCTCTGACTTATCAGCCAATTACATGGTAGAAGACACCAAAAATAACATCAGATCTAGCAACGCAGCCAAGGGAATGGTGCGCGACCAGTGGGGAATGTGGGCATTGCCAGCAGTAGAGCGCGAACGAGGGAAAGTGGGTGAACAACTTCAGGGCTGAGACCCGCCGCACCCCAGAGGCAGAGGGGAGGAGACGCGACGGCAGGGCGGAAGGGGAGAGAGACATTCAGAGTCCCCTCTGCTGGGCTCCGGGAGAGGCCGGGAAAGCTCCGAGGGAGCCTCGAGCGCCCTGCCGGGGCTGCGGCGGCGGAGGGCAAAGGGCTGGAGCTCGGGCCCAGCGAGCCAGCGCGATCGGAGGGGCGACTGGGAGGGAAGCTCCCAGCGGTCGCGGCGGGCAGCGCTTCCCGGCCGGGGCGGAGCGTGTCCCCGACAGCGGTCCCAGCCTGCGCGCGCCCGTCCGTGCGCTCCGGGCACCGGCTCCTGGCGCCAGACTTCCGTCCTTCGCGCGCGCTTGCCGCCTTTCTCCCCCGCGCGCGCGTCGCCAATGGATGGCAACTCCCTGCTCTCCGTACCGAGGTAAGACCCGCTTCCCCCTTGGCCCCACCCAGTGGCCCTCGAACTCCGTCGCGCGCCCCGGGTCGCTCCCGAACTTGCTCCGGGGACTCCAGGGTCTGAGCTCGGCTTGATCTGGCCCCGGCCGAGCGAGCGGCCCCCGGGAGACGGTGGGCCCCCGTCTAGTGCACCACCGGGTGCGGAGCTGGGTGCGGCCTGCGCGCCGGGGCGGCTCGGGGTCGGGGGACAGCCCGGGCCCGCCTCGGGGGTCGGGGCTGGGGTCGGCTGTACGCGGCGGGAGCCAGACTTTCCGTGGGCACAGCCTGCGCGGGTTTCGCGCCCTGTGGGGGGACGGGCTCCTAGGTGGGGATGAGCCGAGGAGGAGCGAGACCAGGGCAGAGTACCCCATCCCCATGCATTTGGGTCTGGGCAAGGGGGTGCGAAGGAGGAGGGGGGGTTGCCCCTAATCCCCGACGGCACCCAGGCTGCGCCCCACCGAGACCTGGGACGGCAAGACCCGGTCCGCTCCAGTCCCACCCGCCCCAAGCGTCCCCACATCCCAAGCCGGTCTGCGCTGGCCGAGCGCGCCGCCGGCCTCCACCCCAGCCTGGGGTCCCCACGCGGGGTGGGTCGGGGACGCCGCCTCCGACTCGGCCGGGTGGGAGCAGCGTGTTTCCCTGGGAGGCGTCTCTTCCGGTCTCCTTCTCTCCCTTTGCCCCGGTTCCGCGCTCCCTCAGACTCAGTCCTTTGCGAATTTGGGAAACTGAGATTTTTGTATTTCACCCCCCCATAAACCTTAGCGGTAAACTGAGGCTGGAGCGCCGCCGTTCCCTGAGCCGAGCAGGTGGTTTTGCGCTCTTTGCGCAGCTCGAGGAGCGACCACCCCGAGCTGCGGCTCCGGGAGGGGGGTGCGGGGGTCTCACTGCCGCCCGCACAGCCCCACCTCTCCTAGGCGAGGGGCTTATAGGTGTCGCTCATCTTGTCATCCCCAACTCCCCCCCTTTCCCCCAAGCACACTCCTAGGCAGTTCCAGCCGAGATGATCAGGCACAGGAATAAACATTTTTCAGCTCGCATTCTTGGAGAGCAGCGAAACCCAACATCCAAGGGCGAGGGCACACATGCAGCCGATACTATATTGCCAAGCGGCCAAGATGGGGATGAGAGTCGAGGAGGGTGGGGGGTGGCAAAGGACCGAGACTGCTTTTCAAGCGCGTTGAAGGCTGCCATCTAGAGACTTGAAGTCTTTATTTATATTCTGTAATGAAATGGAGCTTTCCCAGCTCCACAGGCAATTTCCTTTTTAAGCATCCCTTTTCTGCGGGGTAGCGAAAGGGTCGGAAAAGGCCCACGGTGGTGTCTATGCCTGGCCTGAAGCTGCTGTAAAGTGAAAAATCTCTAACCCTGGGGACAGACACGGTCAAACTACCATGAAGTCTTTCCATTCTGCCCTAATGCACGAAAAAGACAGTTAAGACCACAGGAAGATTTTTTTTTAAGTTATGTGTATATATATATATATATATATATATATATATGTACACACACACACACACACACACACACACATTGCTACTGATTTTTAGGGAAAAGTGTGAGGCATTTGAAAGTGAAGCCATTTGGGGGTTCTGCTACCTGAGGTCATGAGAATTGAAATGGTAAACTGTGTGATTCCCACATTCCAACAGAGACACTTCTGGTAGGAGACGGATTGCGTTAAATGCAAGTTTGCAGATCAAGGGTGCTGGGCCTGAATCAAGATTGTATTCCTATTCAAAAGCTGGGACATTTTCTGAAATATTAAAATTCATTCTGCCAATTATTCTTTAACATTATTTCTGTTGCAGTATTGTAAAAAAAAATGACCTTATGAAGAGCGGACCAACGGCAATGATATTGCTCTGTAAAAATATTAATATTGATTTAATATCAGCTGCAGCAAATTAAATTTTGAATTTAAACTTGAATATTTTGGTCCATTCACCAAGACATATCACATTTCCACAAATCGGTGTAGTAATTCAGCTATTTTATCAGCATCCTTACTCATATGAGAGATATTCAGTTAACTCTAATAGATGAGTTAGTTTGATCCTCTATTTCACTGAATACAAGAAACATAATTTACTTTCTGTAATATTTTTTTTTAATTTTTTTTTCAACATTTATTTATTTTTGGGACAGAGAGAGACAGAGCATGAACGGGGGAGGGTCAGAGAGAGAGGGAGACACAGAATCGGAAACAGGCTCCAGGCTCTGAGCCATTAGCCCTGAGCCCGACGCGGGGCTCGAACTCACGGACCGCGAGATCGTGACCTGGCTGAAGCCGGACGCTTAACCGACTGCGCCACCCAGGCGCCCCAACTTTCTGTAATATTTAATTGGAAGCCACAGGCATTGATATACAAAAAATAAACTAGAATTACGAAACAGTGTATGGAAATACTATATTATTCATACCACTTGTCCACAAAACCTTGAATAAAGAATTGATCACTGGAAACTCTACACAAGCTTTTACAAGAATATGGCAATGGTCAGAAAAAATCAAATTGTGGTCAATCAATATGTGTGCTGTCTAAATATGAAATAATGTTTTCAGTGTTTACTAAATTGAGTGATTATAAATCACTTTTTCTATAAAGAATTATAATGCCATTGAAGAAATTTTGTTTGGCAATGGGGTAGGAAAAAGAAAATGATCAAGCTATACATTGAGTTAATTATAGAATTTTTGGTGTGTTGGCTTTTACATGTTCTGAAATTTTTCAGTGATTCAAAGATATAAACGAAATTTTGTTCAAGCAGTGTTTTGTCAAGATTGATCTAAAACTTGTATGTGATTCATACACTGTAGATACTTTGAAGCATGTTTTTTTTTTTTGAAGAAATTGTTTATGCTTCTTTGGGTTGTTATACTATATATTACCTTACCTCTGTGAAAGCTCCAATTAGTTCTTAATATGACACTTTTAAGTCTACAATACATTATGTGGATCACATTACAGATTTCTTTAAATCACTGGTTGTCAAAGCTGGAAGGTGTTTCCAATAATGGGGCTGAGCTGTGGAAAGATGAAATGTTCCATGTTAGTTGTGTTATAGGTCCAGACCCCACCTGTATCCTGACTAGTAGTCTAGTTTGAGTGAAAAACATAAAACAAAAAAGAAAAAAACAAAAAGGAAAAAAAAAAAAGAAATCTGAAAGTTTTTAAGATATTCATTTATTTTACAAAAAGTTTATTTGATTTGCTAAGGTGGCAAAACTAAGTATTATGAAAATGAAAGAGAATCCCAGGACTCTTCACCCAGGATGTTCCATGCCGTGGTACCCTGCACCACAATATAGTAACTACTGGTGTTGGACGGAAGGGTACCCTCACTTGCATTGGTAACTGGCGTGTGTAAATTAAGGTTTATATTTTATGAAGTGTTAGCCTATGTATGAAATTGTTCGATCAGTCACATCCCTGTGAGTGAATACGACAGATATAACCATCCCCACTTCCTAGTTGAAAAATTTGAAGGAAAAGGAAATTAAGTGTAGAAAATAATTGGATTTAAAAAGCCACGCAATAGTATGTAGCAAAACTGAGTCATCCACAGAGTTCTTCTGGCTTCAGGTTTAATTTTCTTTCTTGTATTGATTAAAAATCCATACCTTTTTTTTTTTTTCCAAAAGGGGGAAAAAGATTCTGATGCACAGTTGGGACCAACACTGGTATCATTAGAACACATGGGGGCAGCCTAAAAGCAAGGTCATCTTTTAAAGCCGACAAATACTGAAAATGTCATTTTTGCGAACAGAAATAATTTGTCACCTTGATCACATCTAAGGTTGAATTTGAAGTTTCAGAAAGGGGACGTCTCATTTCCTAAATCACTTGGATTTTTAATACTGTACTATTTTTTTTTATTTCATTTTGTTTGGCTTACTGGATTCTATTTCAGTAATGCTTTTATATGGCACTTTGAATGAGTAACTTATCGAACAAAGATCGACTTTTGAAAAAAATGAACTCTTTTGATTTAGATTTCCTGTGAGTTTATTTTAACCAAACCTAAGTTTAACCTAGCAACATTTCACTACAACCCGCCAGAATCTCCAGGCTTTTCTCTAGGAATGCTGGTTCTGGAGAAAAACAACTAGATTTTTTTTCTTTTTAATGGAGCAAACAAGGTAATACTATAAACTAGACTATGGTCTTCTATCCAGTTTTTATTGAAAGGTTATCTGTTTTCGAATTTATACAAAAAGAAAAAATCAATAGGACATGACATTTCTGTGTCCTAGATATCTGAAACTCTCAGAAAAGATGAATCCATCACTCCTAACAATTTGAGGATCAAGGACAAACAACAGACACTGTCTTAAATTTAGTATAAACTGAAGGCCATTCTCATTCCTGGAAATCACAGTCTCTTCAAGAGCAGTGCTGATGTGCCGACTTCGGCTCGGGTCATGATCTCGCGGTCCGTGAGTTCGAGTCCCGCATCCGGCTCTGTGCTGACAGCTCGGAGCCCGGGGCCTGCTTCAGATTCTGTCTCCCTCTCTCTGACCCTCCCCCATTCATGCTCTGCCTCTCTCTGTCTCAAAAATAAATAAATGCTAAAAAAAATTAAAAAAAAAAAGAGCAGTGCTGATGTGACCACATTCTCCAACTCAGAATTTTCAAGGAAACATGACCCAAGAGGTACTATTTCCTTTAGAGAAAGAAACTGGGAATTAGTCAGTCCTGGTACTGAGGACTCTGAGATCCACATTGCTGCAGCATAATAGGTATCTGAAGAAGAGACAGAAACTCTGAAGGCAATTTACCATAAAAACAATATTATAAAGAGTCTAGAAGTCCACCGATAATCCCACATTTCACATACACTTTTAGGGGCCCCTGGTATCTGTCCATGCGGTTCCTTTAGTATAAAATATGTATCTGATACCCAATAATCAGTTTTTAAATAAACTGTTAGAGCTCTTCTCATTCACAAGGGGTTGCCTTTGTCTGGTACTATTCATTTTAATGGGGTTTTATTCTGTGCATGAGAGTAACAGCTACGGAGACTTGCAAAGTGGTGTATTTGATGTCAGGAGACCTAATGTTTAGTCCTGTTCTGGAATTGATGGCTGTGACTAGGCAAGTTGCTTGACCTGTGGCTCTTCTGTCTTCTCCTGGATGTAGTGATATAGACCCTGAGTATGCTACTCTGCTGGGTCGCTTTTATTTCTAACCCACAGTGTTATAGACTTTACTGAAACAATGACTCTCAATTGGGCCTGATATGGATGAGCATCTCATTCTCCTAAAAGTGACAGATGAAGTTAAGGCATTTAAAGAAACTGAAGCGATATACCCATCCAAAAAAAAAAAAAAAAAAAAAAAAAAAGTCCAGCTTAGAGAATGGATTGGTTCATTTTTAACTGAAAAAATGTTTATTTATTTTGACAGAGAGAGGGAGAGAGAGAATCCCAAGCAGGCTTCGCGATGTCCGTGCAGAGCCTGATGTGGGGCTCGATCCCATGAACTGAGATCATGACCTGAGCTGAAATCAAGAGTTGAATGCTTAACCTACTGAGCCACCCAGGCACTCTGGTTGGCTTATTTTTAATGCCTCCCCATAGGGAGAGCAGCATAATGCTCACAGAAGGTATAACAAAATCTTTTTTTTTTTTTTTAAAGAATTTTGCACAGTGATTAACATCCTGCTTCTACCACTTGGCAGTTATTGGTTATCCACACTGGGGCAACCATTATAAGAATTGAGATAGTATGTGTGACATACATTGAGCAGTGAACCTTTGTCTTTTGCTGCTTATCATACTTAACAAACTCCTCTAAGTACGTGTGTTTCATGATCGATTTTTAAAATCAGTGCTGGGGCGCCTGGGTGGCGCAGTCGGTTAAGCGTCCGACTTCAGCCAGGTCACGATCTCGCGCTCCGTGAGTTCGAGCCCCGCGTTGGGCTCTGGGCTGATGGCTCGGAGCCTGGAGCCTGCTTCCGATTCTGTGTCTCCCTGTCTCTCTGCCCCTCCCCCGTTCATGCTCTGTCTCTCTCTGTCCCAAAAATAAATAAACGTTGAAAAAAAAAATTTAAAAAAAAATAAAATAAAATCCGTGCTGATGAACAGCCCACGTAAGTCAGACAGGAAGCCTACCTTAGCTGATATTGGCATATCTACTCCAGCTTTCTCTTGGTTTATCTTTTTTTGTCCTTTCACTCTTAACCTGCCTAAATCTTCGTATTTAATTTATTTCTTATAGACAGGCTATTCTATCTTCCTTAAAAAAAAATCCCGTCTGATAATCTCTTTTAATTAGTATGTTTAGACCATTCATATTTATTATGATTCTAGAAAGTCTGGACTAAAATTCACCAACTAACTAGCTCTTTTCTGTTTGTGCTATCTATTTGTTCCTTTTTTCCTCTTTTCTGCCTTCCTTTGGGTTGAGAATTCCTTAATGATTCTATTTTATCTTCTCTATTAATTTACTATTTATATTTTTTCTGTCCAAAAAACTTCCTTTAACATTTCCTATAAGGAATGTCTCTTGGCAATGACTTTTCTCAGTTTTTGGTTGCCTGAGGAAAATGTCAATTTTCCCTTTACTTTTTGAATCATTTCTTATGAGTATAGCTTTCTGGGTTGGCAAGATATTTTTTCTTTCATTGTTTTAAAGATGACACTTTATCGTCTTCTGGGTTTACGGTCTGTGCTAAGAAACGGTTTTCATTCTTATTTTGGCTCCTTTCAATGTTACCTGTCCTTTTTTCCTGCCTGCCTTCAAAATTTTCTTTTTAATCTCTTATTTAGAGCAGTTTGAATGTGATAGGCCAAGGGGGGGGGAGGGGGGAGGGAGGGTGCACACGTGCACCTGTGTGTTGCCTTTATTCCACATGGTGTCCTCGGAGCTTCTTGGATCTGTAGTTTGGTGTCTGTTAATAATTCTGAAAAAAATAAATACGTGATCTCTTAATGTGTGTCCTACCCTGTTCTCATTCTGTCTTTCCCCTCCAGAATTCCGACAGTACATATATCAGGATACAGCTCTTGGATACTCTCTTCTGGCTTGGTTTTGTTAGTTAGTTAGTTAGTTAGTTACTTAGTTTTATTAGTTAGTTAGTTTTATTCTATTGTTTATCCTTTTGTTTAAGTAGTTTGTATTGACCTGCTTCAAATTCATTGACTCTTTACTCAGCTGAGTTGATTCTACTGAAGAAATTATTAGAGGAATTCTTCATTCAATTATAGTGGTTTGCATTTCTAACATTTTCATTTGATTTTTCCTCTACAGAAATTACCCCTGTGAGCTTGCACGCATTGTACCTTTTCCACCAGAGTCATTAACCTAATAATCATTATTTTGAGTTTTTTGCCAGATAGTTGAACATCTGTGACACAGTCACATCTGGTTCTATTGGTTGCTTTGTCCATCCCTTGGAGGTTTTATTCCCCCTACCTTTTCACATGACGTAAAGTTTTTTTTATTAAAAGCCAGACATCTTATCTATCTATACAAGTGTGATAGAGTTTCCCCGAGTGGAAACTGGAAGTCAGTGCAATTATTTTATTCCTGTTTTAAAGGTGAAGGAATTTAGGCTTAATAGGGTTAAATGACTTGCCCAAGATCACTCAATTAGTGAGTGACAGAGTCAGAATTTGGACCCTGCTTTTCATATTCCAGTGTGTGAAATGTTGTATCACTACATCACTGCCCTTCTTAATTTCATGATATATGTACATTCCCACTATGGAGACCTAGAACTTATTCATGCCACATGGTTTCATTTATTTCAGATAGTTTTTAACTCCTATTCTAAGAAAGTTACCGAAGCGTATATAATGATGAGTAAGAAATCGTTCTTGCCTTTGATGAGCCTAGTATATAATTTCAACATGCCATTTTTTTTCTAAATGTCTTTTGATTCAATCTTTCTCAAAATATGGTTTCCAAATCAAAAGCAGCTGTGAAGACAGGTGGACACTGTAAGAGATTTTGACACAAAATTCCTGCAGAGGAAAGCAGTGGAAACCCAGCACATGACAGCCAGTGGAGTCAAGCCCATGAATTAAAAGTTTGTGTTTATTCCCAAAGAGGTCTAAGAATCCAGGCACCAAAACCTCTACATGCACACCAAGCCGCATTCTGCATGAAACAGAAGAGGTGACTTATTTAGACATATGGTTTGAAAGAATTCCTCTCTAAAAAAAATAATTTACAGGGGCGCCTGGGTGGCGCAGTCGGTTAAGCGTCCGACTTCAGCCAGGTCACGATCTCGCGGTCCGTGAGTTCGAGCCCCGCATCGGGCTCTGGGTTGATGGCTCAGAGCCTGGAGCCTGTTTCCGATTCTGTGACTCCCTCTCTCTCTGCCCCTCCCCCGTTCATGCTCTGTCTCTCTCTGTCCCAAAAATAAATAAACGTTGAAAAAAAAATTTAAAAAAAAAATAATAATTTACAGACCACTGTGCTTCTTTTTGTTCCTTCGATTTAAAATACACACCACATCACCAAATTATTGAAACAGTTAACAGAACTCCTTAGGGGAGCCATGGTTTTAGAAGTACAAGTCAGTTTAAAAAAGCATAAAGGTGTTATATTAGTTTTCTATTTTGCTTTAACAAATTGCCACAAAATCAGTGGCTTAAAACGACACAAATATATTATCTTAAAATTCTGTATGTTGGAAGTCTGCCACGGGTGTCACAGGAAGCAAATCAAGGTGTTGACAGGACCGCATTCTTTTCAGGAGGCTCTATGGAGGAATCTGTTTCCTTGCCTTTTCTGACTTCCACAGGCTGCTTGTAGTGTTTGCCTGATGGCACCTTTCCTCCATCTTCAAAGCCAGCAATGGTAGGTTGAGCTCTTACATCATGTCCTTCTGACTTCTGACCTCTTCTTCTGCCTCCCTTTTGCACTTTTAAGAATCCTGATGATTACACTGGGATCCATCCAGATTACCCAAGATAATTTCCCTACATCAAGGTCAGCTGATAAGTAACCTTAATTCCATCTTGAAACTTGATTCTGCTTTGCCATGTAATAACATATGCACGGGTTATGGGGATTTGACCATGGACATCTTTGGGGGCCCGTTACTCTTTCCACCACAGGGATTAATTTAACTAAAATATTCATCGTACTGGCTCTGAAAGAGCACTTGAGATTCTACTAAGAGTGCCCCCTTTCTCTCTCTCCCCTTCTTCTTTCTTTTGTTTCTTTTTTTAAAAAAAATTATTTTAGAGAGGGAGAGAGCCCACAAGCAGAGGAGAGGGGCAAAGGGAGAAAGCGAGAGAAAGAGAGAGGGAGAATTCCAAGCAGGCTCGATCCCACAACCCTGAGGTCATGACTTGAGCCAAAATCAAGAATCAGATGCTCAACTGACTGAGCCACCTAGGTGCCTGTCTCCTCCTTCTTTCTTAAATAAAGGGGAAAGGTGACAGGATGGTTGGTTTCTTCACTGCGATATGTGAATCATTCATGTAGCTGAGCCGTCCTCAAGTTTATTTAAGAACATAAGGCCAGATCAAAGTGGACTTGGAGACCTTAAAGAATTAACTCTTTGGCACATCTGTTTGTTGCAATGGTCATTAAAGCTATCCAGCAAATATTTCCTGCTGTCTTCCTAAGTGTGGGGAAGGATTACACTTGCTCATCTCCTTGGTACAAGGTATGGCCATCTGATTTGTTTGGGTCAATGCAAATTGTGCAGAAGGGGCATGTCTCTTCCAAGTGGAAGTGTTAAAGAGGGCATGTATGATTTGCTTCATTTCTCCAGCTTTCCGCCATGGTGTATAACATATTTCGTGTAGTTGCTGCTCTATCAGCCTGAGTTTTGGACTGAGCACAGCTTGAAGCAGAGGTCTCAGCCAGTCCATGATGGATGGGTAACATGAGCAAGACATAGACCTTTGTGATGTTAATCGTCTGATATTTTGGAGGTTTTCGAAACTGCACAGTAACCTGACCCGTTGTGCCTGACCCTGTCACTTTCAAGGTTGAAATGGTAGGTAGTCTGATGGGCTATTGACTGGCTCATGAAGGTTTCCAAGGGACCTCACAGAATTCTCCTTTTGCTCTGGACTTCCATAGATTCTCATCACTAACATGCAGTGATAAGAGGAGGGGATTGGAGAAAGGGAGAAATGGAACTCACCTTGACCACCTGTTGAAGCGGTCAGGAAGCAGGCCCTATGGACCAGCTCCACATAATAGCAATGAAAACTGTGGCCTGTAGGTCTCTCCTCCTGAGGACATGGAAAGTGAACTGGGAATGACACTCATCCTGATATCAGTTCACACCTTGCCCATTTCACAGTCCCACAGAGCTGCTGCTATTTAGGGGTATAATGGCATGCCATGAGCACATTTAACTCATGCAGATTCAATGCTACATGTTCATTTTCCTTTTTCAAATTTTTTCGTCTCTCTGGCTCTCTCATTATTGAAAAGATGGTAAGCTTATACTTATCTTGTGTTTTATTACATATTCTGCATTTCTGTATAGTGCACACGTACACGCAAATAACTTCATAAGACTTTTTCACAAAATTCAGCATGCCGTGATTTATGAGCCTCATAAGGGATTTTCAAAGTCCACTTTGACTCCACACCATGTTCAAGATAGGCAATGACATTAGACCTCCAACTTCACATTAGATGCTTCTAATGCTGCACAGTAATTCTGGTAACATGTCAACAGAAGAGGAGGACTGGAGGGTCAGACATCAAGCAACAGTTAGTGAGCAGACACTCACTCCTGACACCGTCAAGATTCTGGGATAGAGCAAGACTGATTTCCTGCTCTCCTCGTAGATCACTGTGGAGGCACGTGGCATTGCCAATGGAAGGAGATGCACTAGGAAGTAGATTCCCACCCGGCACATGCTGACTCCGGTTTCTTGTTTCATTTCCTGAGTGACGTCTCTCAGGCTCACAAAACTGATCAGTTCTCTTATTTGATTGACATGATCGACAGGTGATCCTTAACTTCTTTAAACAATTTCTTAAAAATAACTTCTTAAAACAACTTCTCCCTAACAAGAAATTTACCTATAGGGGTGCCTGGGTGGCTCAGTGGGCTCAGCATCCAACTCTCGAATTTGGCTCAGGTCATGATCTCACAGTTTGTGAGATCAAGCCCCGCATCAGGCTCTGCACTGAGAGTGCAGAGCCGGACTGAGATTCTCTCTCTTCCTCTCTCTCTCTGCCTCCCCACCATGCTTGTTCTCTGTCTCTCCCTCTGTGTCTCCAAATAAATAAACCTTAAAAAAATGAAGTTTACCTGTAAAATATGTCCTTTGAAAAGATCAAATGATTTCTCTCTGTGCTGGAGAAATCGGAACCCATTGATTATGGGATTTCAGAGCTACAAAAAACTTCAGTAAAGGTCACTTTGCTAAATCCCCTACCTTTACAGATAAAGAAATTGAAGTCATGAAAAGTTAAAATGAATTATTCAAATCATACAGATATTTGGAGGTAGGGCCAAGAATAAAACCATGAGCTCTTGACTTACCATTGCATTGGATTTTTTTTTTAAATAATGCTAATAATAAGGTCCAAAACATAGAAGCTCTTGGCATTTTCTGGCACAGCAAACTCGTCTCTCACCCACATCTAAATACCTTCTTTACTTTTCCTCAAGAACTATGATATCTATATAACTGCTCATGTTTCCATTTCAGTTCAGCTTCAGAAATCCCCAAAAACAAATTCAAAATTCAGTTGTAACAAACATGTAGGAGTTTATTGCCTGAATATGTGTGCTGTTTTGAACCATGATACTGGCCTTTTGTTATAATTTCTATTTTCCTTAGCCTTGAATTTTAACCTGTTTTACCATTTTATTGTAGCTATCTTTTCTGTTAGCTGTTACACATTCTTCATGGAACAAGATGGAATATCCATCATTAAGTCACTCACACAATCAATCATTTTATTTATAAGCAATGCAAAAGAGTAATTTTCCTGTGTATTGGAGGAATTAAATTGATCTGTGGCAAACTGGGACTCATATAAGATAATGGTCTATTTGTATTTAATTAGACTTTCTTTGACGATAGCCTGATTGTATCTGAGAAGTTAGAAGCAGTTTCTTTAAAATGATTATGAGATAATTAAGATTAAAGTAAAGTCAACTGCTTCAGAATAAACATATAACAAAATAGGATGCTAAAGCTTTGTGAGATGTAATTTTTAATTATTTATCAAACACGATGTGGGGCCCCTGGGTGGCTTAGTGGGTTAAGTCTCTGACTATTGGTTTCAGCTTGGGTCATGATCTTGGGTCATGATTCGTGAGATCGAGCCCTGCGTCGGGCTCCTCACTGACGGTGTGGAGCCTGCTTGGGATTCTGTCTCTCCCTCTCTCTCTGCCCCTACCCCTTTCACTCTCTCTCAAAATAAGCTTAAAAAACAAAATAATAGAAACCCCACAATGTTATCCACACATCTAAAAAATATATCTGTACGTATTGGATATCAATTCATATCAGGTATTAGTGCCTAAAAGTGCCCTTTTAAGTTTGTAAATTTTATATTTTAGCATACTTTGTTTAGGTATTAAAATGCATTAAGTAAAAGAGGAATTCTTAAATATTTGACTTTGCTTCCAGAGATATAAGGAGACTTCATGATTTTCTCTCTTTATACTTTAATATTAACATAAGTTAAACAACACACTTAATTGCTTTTTGTTCTAAAAATCTATAATTTTTAACATTATAATGAGAACGTAATAAGAATGCAATAAGTAACTTTTGATAGTTAATGCCTATGAATAGATTTATTCATTCATTTACCGCTGGAGTAACCAGTACTCCCACTTCGTTTATGCAAACAATTTATTGCAGTAATTTAAACCAAAAATAACATTCAGGTAAAAAATACAGGACTAGCTGAAGTCATTTTCTTCTATGTGAAACCTTGGCCCAACATGACGAGCTCATTGCTGACTTATGCACTCGGTATAACCTGAAGACTTCTAATTTCTACTTTTTTTTTCTGAGCGAATTAACAGTGCTTCAAAATAGAAATTAAATAGGTGCATACACTTCACCTGTCTAATTATCAACAAGTCAGTGATCTGACCTAGCATTCTGTTAAACCATTAGCCTTCCTTTCTGGCAAAGGAAAAGAAGAAGAAGGGGGAGAAGAAGGGGAAGGGGAAGGGGAAAGAGAAGGAGAAGAAAGAAAGAAAGAAAGAAAGAAAGAAAGAAAGAAAGAAAGAAAGAAAGAAAGAAAAAGAAAGAGAAAGAAAGAAAGAAAGAAAGAAAAAAAGTGGTGACTTCTTAAGAACCTTGACATTTAGAAAATGAGCTGCAGTTTTATCACATGAATCACTATTAAAAAAGTGTCCAAGAAGGCAATTCAGTATCCAGAGAACATGTTCTCCAGAGAAGCTGTCCTCCCAGCCTTAATCACATCAGCCCATGTAGATCCCAGTCATCCTTCTTGAAGGAGAAAGCATATCAACAAAATATTAATGATGGCATTTTTCTCAGTTTTTCCACGAGGTCTAAGATATTTTCCATAGGATGGACAAGGCACATATAAAGAGGGAGGCGGAAAAGTGAAGATCTAATCCAAGTTTTAACCTTGAAGACAATATGGGGCTGGTATGGTGGTTGGGAGCAAGGAAAAAAATAGCGGGCAAGACTTCCTTGCTTATTTGAGAGGAGGGAATGAAAGCCAGTGATTTGTGTGCCATCTTCACCATGTAAGAATGAGTGGAACCTGGAAAAAGTACCTGAAGTACATTCACGACAAAGAAGAGGAAATGCCATTAAACAGCGAATGCAACTCAGACATCTGATTGGAAACGTTATGTTTAAAAATCATACAACTTATACAAATTAGTTCATTTGATCAGTATTTTAAAAATAAGAAAGTAAGTATGAATCATGTAAACAACAGATAATGGGTTCGGTGTTGATTGGATTGGAAGATCCAATTTTCCCGTCAAAATTGTTGTTAACATGGCACTTTTGGTCACAATGTCATAAACAGTGTTAGTTCTGTATTCAGCAGCCCTCATCAATTTTGTTGGTGCTCCCTTTAATTCTTCGACTCTCAAGTCAATCTCTTGTGAAAATATCTGTCACGTCATCACCCTCATTGATTTTTCTCTTCCAAAATTAACTGATCTCACTCTGCCAGACGCTTATTTGGAGATGGTTTGACATGTGAGAAAGAGTTCTCCAACATCATTTTCTTCTTCCCGCATCTTTTCCAAGATTTATTTCAGTTGATTAGCATTTCATTTAGACAAAATCACAACCTCTTAAATCATCAACAGAAAACAACCATCAAAGGTATTGATGCAGTGGACAGAGATAAACACTCAACTGGGGAGGGATCTTTACCAGAGACTAATTGTTAGTGGTCAATCCATTTGCTTTCTTATACAATCTTGAAACTGCAGGGACAGGCTAATGAATAACAAGGACACCTGATTTGGTGGGGGCAGATAAGTTCCAGTGACTTTAGGTTTACCAGATTTTCTCCAGGGAAGGGTACTGCTGGAAATCTTTTCCATCTTCACAAACGTTATCTGTAGATGAGCCGATTATCTAATGAAGCCATGCAGGTGCAATTGAATATTTCAAAAACTCAGTCATCTGGAAATCTCCACCGTAGTTAAGATTACAGAAGTCTTTCTGTTTCCGAAATGTCTCACAATTCTTGGTCTATTCTTGATGCACATGTGGTGATTTAGATTGAGTGTATGAAAAGCACCAAGGAAGATGAATCATTTAAATATACCTTTTACCTAATACTCCTTGAGCCACGTTTCTCTGTTAGCGCAGAGAACGTCGATGCTAATATCTCCCGGAAGACTAGCAAAGTCCATGTGAGGAAAGGGGCACTGAGCCCAGGACACTGGATCCAAACATTGATTGCCTTACAAACAGGCAAAGGTTTACAGGATGTTGAAAGAGTACACTTAAAAAACATTGTTCCATCAAAGTATCTTTGATTGGGGGCGCCTGGGTGGCGCAGTCGGTTAAGCGTCCGACTTCAGCCAGGTCACGATCTTGCGGTCCGTGAGTTCGAGCCCCGCGTCGGGCTCTGGGCTGATGGCTCAGAGCCTGGAGCCTGTTTCCGATTCTGTGTCTCCCTCTCTCTCTGCCCCTCCCCCGTTCATGCTCTGTCTCTCTCTGTCCCAAAAATAAATAAACGTTGAAAAAAAAAATTAAAAAAAAAAAAGTATCTTTGATTGGCATATAAAAGCTTACCTTTAGCCAAATAAATATATCAAAGCATTTAATTGAGAAGGTTCACATAGTTCTAACTAAAGAAATTTGAATGTCATGATCACAGAGAACACGGACATGATTAATAAGACATTATACACTTCCTGTTTCCAGTCTCGCTAATTCCACTGACAGCATCGCCTCGCAGATACATTCAAAACCAAACCAAGCTGAATTGACTGCTCTTTAATCTACCTTCCTCAAGGTGATGAAGGTTTTCATATTAAAGCCCTTACCTGGAAGCTGGGGGTAGGGAATGCCACATTCCTCTGCTCCCTTTTCTAACCAACTAGGTGTCACAGATTGGCTCCCAGTGCCTGACCATATTCCCAGGAGTAGTCAACAAACAGTAGATTAGTCTGGAGGGAGATTTTAAGGGCACACCTTTATAGAAATTATTTCCACAGACATAGTGATGACGGTGTAGAAGCGAAATGTGTGGTTCCCTGTGGTGAGAAATGAGCACGGAAGGGAAGCCAAGGGTTTGATGTTGGAAGCACCCACAGTCCATCCACCAAGATGGACTTGACATTCCCCTCAGCCTGGCTAAACTTTAGACATCATATTCCTGACTCCAGTCCCAGGCTTTCCTTTGTTTACAGCATTTTCTTTAGAAAACTTGTGCTTATAAATGATTTCTGTGCTCCTCTGAGATATAAGTCCTTTGAAAAGCCTCTTATTGTGTTTTACAACCCAGGAATGTTTTTGTTAAGACATTACTTGGAATTCCATTACCTGGAGAAAGTCTCTTTGAAACATAAACATCATGGGAGATAGCACCCCAATCTCCCGATCTCCCACTTTCTGTAGGAAGGGAAGAGCCTAGCTTGTGTAGGCACCTTTGCTCCAAGTTATAAAACTGTCTGCTGCCATGAAGATATGAGAAAGTTTACTTTTCCTTTGGGTAAGACCAATTAACACCACCACCACCCGTCTGCTCTTAAAAATTCTCCCACTCTTTGTTTTCATGATGTTGAGTTTAGACTATATTCTGCTCTCTCTCTCTCTCTCTCTCTCTCTCTCTCTCTCTCTCCCCCCCCTTTTGCAATAGCCCTGCATATAGTCTTCTGTACCTGCCGAGTTTTGTCTGGTACAATTTTTGCTTTGACCTCATCTTTAGGAACACGGACTATGTCTAAGTTGGTTAATGGGACAGTGGTGGAGAGCTCAGATCTAGAGGTCCCACAACCTAGACAGAAACCCTGACTCCACTGCTCCTCAGGGCAGTTAGTGGACAATTTGTACAATAAATAGGAGTTGTTTGAATAGAGGATCAACACTGAACATCAGCACTGATTAAATCCACTAGATGATGTTCCCAGTTGCTTTGCTTTAGTGCAAAGTCATGGAGGAAGTGAATCCGTGAGTGTGTTATCCAGTCCTCTGCATTATTCCTGACTTTTTGCAAGCATATCAGTCATAATTAGCTGCACTAAGCTTGGCATGCTGTTTTGCCCCTAGTGTTTCCACATCACTCTGCAGCAGGCGACTAACTGTGACTTAATGAATAGCAACATTATTGAAGCTTTGGTTCCTTGTTTTTCTTGGTGACTTTACTTTCAAGAATCATAATTATTCAACCTAGACAGAACAACTACTGCCCTTCTGCAGACATTCAAATAATCAGTGAAAATATTTCAGCCAAGGTATTTATTTTCAAGACTCTCCAAAGAAGGCTTTCCTAGCAATAGTAAAGCAGTCCAACTCATCCAAATTCCAGTAGTCCCTGTGGGCAGGGGATACCCTTCCTCTTACAAACGTGCTGCTCTCTAACTTTTTTCCATTGCTTTTCCATCAAAATAATACCTCCTTTAATGCCATATTAATAGTCTACAGTAATAGAAACACCTGCAGTGAGGCAAATAGACTTTGAATTCCTCTGAAAGTAATTTCTGTAAAAAACAAATAGAAAAGAGAATAACAGGTGTTCCACTGCTGACTACCCAGCTGCCTCATTCTATTCTTGTCGAGTCCTGCTTTCCTTGAACCTGTGAGTGGAGAAGCCTGAAATATTCCGATATACATCTAATTTTTCAGATAATTCAGAGATTGTATTTTCATGATATTCAATACACAACTCTTTGGGAACATTTAATTTACCTTGGGTACCGTGTAGACAGTGCTTTGTAATGGAAAAATCCCAAGGCATGGAATTGACAGATCTGGTCCGAGGCGTTCTTTGATGTGCTGTGTGATTTGGGCTAAATTATTTCACTACCTTGAACTTGTATATTAATGTTTCTTGCCCCAATTCTCGTTACTTTTATGCAGAGAAAGCTAAGCAAACACTATGAAAATATTTACTTCACTAGAATAATATTCAGGTGTCCTTTTCCTTATTCTTTTACATATTCTAGTTTTATGTATTGCTTTTTTGTTTCTCTCCTTCATTACAACGTAAATGCCATGAAGGCAAGACTTTTTGTTTTATTCACTGCAGTGTCTTGAGCTCTTCATACAATGCTTGGGGCTCAGTAGCTATTGGTTGAAGGAATTAAAAAAAAGTGCACGCAGATTTCTACTTAGCTTTATGGTTGCTTAGAAAGGCTTATGTTCTATTCTGCTTTTTCTGCTTACAAAGTGGCTATTAGACCTTAGCACATTGTTAGAAAGAAGTTCTATTTTGATTGAGCATTTTAGGAAAAATGAAATGCTTGCGCGTTTCTGGAAGGTCTTGCCTAAGAAAATGAGAAACTCAGAGGTAACTGAATCAGTGGCTAAAAGGTCTGATATATATAACTCCTACCCTTTATTGAGGTCAGCCTTACACTTATAATTTTGGCTGGGAGGGTAAACTCTATTCCATCTACAGTGGAAAAGAATTGAGCTGTTAGGCAATCCCACAGTACACATCAAGAACACACGTATATAAAGCTTCCTTGTGATTGCTGTTTGTAGGTCTATCACATCAGGATGTAGCTACATTTGAGACCCGCATGTCAGATTCTCTGAGAAATCAGCATGTAGACACTGTGAAGGTATGCATAAAACATAGTAATCTTATCTCAAGATAGGTCTTGAAGGGGAAAGAAAAAGTCTCGTCCTCTTAGTTGGCATATTTTTGCTTAAATCTTTCACAAGGGAAGACCTTTCTCACCGCAATGATCTCCTATCTAGGACACATTCGTTTCTACTTTGCAAAGAAACAGGCTAATAAGCTTAATGGTCGGCTGCGTTCCCTCCCTGAGCCACACTTAACAGCAGCTCCTGAACTTGAAGGCTTTGCTTTCCCTCCTTGCTGTGCCACATAGAAGTTCTCTTGCCTGTTTGCAACTATAATTTGCCATAAATCTTAAATTACAGGATTTGCCTCAGAAATATGTTCCTAGCACTAGGAACACGAGTGTTCCAAGGCACTAAGCAGCCTCGAAGTGTCTTGACATAATCTCCCTAGCTGGATTTGCTCAATTTGCTCACTGCTCTCAGTTCACGTTTCTCAGTGCCATCTAATGAGGCAACAGCATCGACCTGCTGTGACAATGGCTATATTGTCCTAATAATGATGAAACGTGTTCATCTGCTGGGCCTCAGTAAAATTCCGTGCTCCGCCTCTGCTAGAAAGAAATGTGATTTCCAAGAACAAGTCAAGGTGTCTTGAATCTTGAGTATTTGGGAATCTGTGGAGTTCTACAAGCTGAAATACATATTTATATTCATTTTATGGTCTTTTCATTGAGTAGTGTTTTATGTTGCTATGATTTATATGTGACATAATACTGGAAGTTCTTATTAATAGTAGCTACATATAGATCCTAGCTCTTTAATAATCTGTGTTCTGATTGCTTTATCTTCTATGTCTGCCTTTAGAAAGCAAAGGATTCTTACTCTGTCAAATTTTATCTCAGAAATAGCTACTGCTGAATGAGTGACAGGAGGATTCATCGCGAACCTTCTGACAGAGATACTGGTCCCAGCTCTAGGCCTTGATTTCACCTTCTGAAATCAAAAGGTGGGGCAAAAGGAGTTTTACGGATGAAATAAGAAACTATGCCGATGATACCTCAATCATTGGGATTAACCTGGATGAAAAAATACAGTTGAACAGTTTGATAATACCTCATGGTATCAGAAATGCATTTGCTATTAGGAATATGGTTTGCACAAAAAAGGAGGAATATTGCAATACTATTAAAAAAAACAAAAACGAATGTTTTTCAAGTGCATTAAATGAGAATCTTTGTAAATGGTTAGTTGGCTTAAAAATAGTTTAGCTAGGGGCGCCTGAGTGGCTCAGTCGGTTAAGCGTCTGACCTCAGCTCAGGTCATGATCTCACAGTTCATGCGTTCGAGCCCCACATTGGGCTCTGTGCTGACAGCTCAGAGCCTGGAGCCTGCTTCAGATCCTGTATCTCTTTCTCTCTCTGCCCCTTCACCCACTAGTGCTCTGCCTCTCTCTGTCTCAAAAGTGGATAAACATTAAAAAATAAAAATAGTTTATCTACAAATTGTGCAAAGATATAATTTAGCCAGTAGCATCGTTTATTCCAATTCCTGAAGAGCTGCCCAAATTAAAGCTTCATTATTTTTAACTACAATTTTCCTCTGAAATATAAAAGCTCAGAGGAAGCTCTAAGCCCCTCTGGCTTACAGACTATTCTCATGAAGTGGAAAATGCAGGTATATTTTTCTGTTTCAAGCGGAGTGTTTTTAAGCATTGTAGCTTAGGACTTAATACGATGTCCTGCATTTTGCCTATCCTTTTATTTGTTCACTCATTAGTTTTGTTTTTAATTGAGTGAACTCATGAAAAAAGAGAAAGTAGATGTCTGATTCTTTCCTTTATTTTTGTATCTCATTCTAAAACCTGATCATTTTTAAGTTGCCTTTTTTTTTTGTAAATTAAACTGGAGTTTAGTAGAAAATTTGATCACTCTACCTGTATCGCTAACATATTGGATTGTGTTATGCAACTTCCATTAGGATGAAAATGCCTTGTGGAGAAAACAATTCAGATCTGGCAGACAGGTAGCATGCATCCTATCTGAATTTTGTATGCGAGTCACCTACCGAAGCTTTTTCTGCAAAATGAAATTTATAAACACAATGGCAGCGTATTTTTATAATGAATTTATAACTCGAAAATTTAAGATTCAACGATTATCAATGAACTCACAGATTGTGTTTTCGCCCACTGGGCACTTTGATCTATCGTGCAGAGGTAAACTTGCTTCACAGTATGCCTGCTTGTCAAGAGATTGTGTGCTATGTATATCTATATATGAAGACCATATTTTTCGAATTTAAAATCAAGACACTTACCCTTGCCACGTATGTGTTTTTGAAGGGCAGTCCTGCAAATAATTTGCAATCAGGTCTACCTTGAAAAATGTAAGCCATTTTATCTATATGTTAATCTTCATAAAAAATGAAGATGGTTTTATTTAACCTCTAACGGGTGTCATCTAATAAGCATTATTGCCGTTGTTACTACTGTTTTCGCCAGTGTGCTCCCACTGTGTGAAAAGTCTGAGTGACTTCAGATCTATAGGTCACCTAATTATCTACTTCCTTCTCCACCCAATTGCTTCTAATTCTTCATGAAGTGCTTTTCAGGAGATGCATCAGTTGTTTTTAACACACATTTTTCTCCCCTTTGCAACCTATCGGTACTATTTTTCTCTTTCTGTGTGTCCTTTACCATACCACCAGAAAGCTTTTAAAGACCTGTGAGTTTTAATTCCAGTAATGTAACAAAATTACTCATCGATCCTCCTGCTGAAAATGGCCGAATTTAAAATAAAACATTTTAAAATTGACTAAAAGAACTGAAGAGTTGATATGATGATAAAGAATTATTAGCTAAATATCAGCAGGCCATCAAATCTTAAAACCTTTTAAAGAAAATCTTAAAAGTAGCCAGAAAAAAAGATGCATTACCTTTAAAAACTAACAATTAGATTGACAGCTGACATCACAAAAGCAACAATGGGTATCCAAAGATAATGAAGTGATATCTTCACAGTAGGAAGGAAAATAATTGCCAGTTTAAAAAGGAAAATAATCGCCTTGTGAAAATATCTTACAAGAATAAATAAAGATATTTTCTTACAGACAAAAACCGGGAGTGTTACTGAAGAAAATTACAAAAGATTTGAAATATATCAACAGTTACATTAAAGGTAAATAAACTGGGGTGCCTCGGTGGCTCAGTCGGTTGGGCGTCCGACTTCAGCTCAGGTCATGATCTCACGGTTGGTGAGTTCGAGCCCCGCATCGGGCTCTGTGCTGACAGCTCAGAGCCTGGGGCCTGCGTGGGATTCTGGGTCTCCCTCTCTATATACCCTTCCCTCCTCCCGCACCCCCTCAAAAATAAATAAACATTAAAAAAATAATAAACATTAAATATATATATCACAGTAATATAAATTATGAATAATAGGGGAAACTGGGTGTGGTATATATGGGAGATCTCTGTAAATCTAAAACTGTTCTTAAAAATGAAGACAACTATATGGGCACCTGGGAATATCCCAGCTGGTTGGGAATCCAACTTCAGCTCAGGTCATGATCTTGCGGTTAGTGTATCGGAGCCCCACATCGGTCTCTGTGCTGACAGCTCAGAGCCTCAAGCCTGCTTTGGATTCTATGTCTCCTTCTCTCTCTTCCCCTCCCCTGCTCATGCTCTGTCTCTGTCTCTCAAAAATAAATAAATGTAGAAGGAAAAAAAAAGTAAATAGACTAGGTGCTCCAAATAAAATGCAAAAATTATAATTTGGATTTTGCGAATTCAAGAAAATAAGACACTTAAAACATAAAATACTAAAAGGATGAAAAAAACCACACTGTTCAGTAGCTAACAACAATAAAAAAAAACTGATTTAGCTTTATCAGACAAAGTGACCTTTGAAATAGAAGGGCATTGCCAGAAGTTAAGTATGTCACTGCATAATGAAAAGTTTCAAATAATCAGCAAGGTATACCTACCATTTTATATTTGTATTCACATAACAAAGTATCCTTAAAATTAAAATAGATACGTGGACATAAATATAAAAAGAATTTATCCAAAAACATCGATATGAGCTTAGACAATCACAACCAACATAATGGACATATATAGAATACTACAACCCAAACCTGCAAAGTACATATAACATTTACAGGAATGGTCCATACATTGGATTATAAAGCAATTGGTAAGAAATACCAAAGATCACTGTTATGCTGTGCACAGCATATTATCTGAGTAAAATGCAATTCAACTAGAAGTCAACAATGAAAAGATAAATTAATATTTCCCATATAAATGGAAATAAAATTAACAAAATTATAATGAAAATTCCAAAGTCTTTGAATTGAAGGATAATAGCCATGCCACTTTTCAAAACTTTGGAGCTCAGGGAAAACCATTGTAGGAGAATAATTTATAGCCCTACAGGCATACATTAAAAAAAAAGAGAAAGAAAGAAAGCCTAAAGATTATAGTATCTATCTCCTAAATTTTTAAAAAGAACAGCAAAATAACCTCAAAGAAAGTAAATAACAGTAAAATCAGAAATTAATACAGTAGCCAGTAGTATCGTAAACATAGACTATAAAGGATTGACTTTGAAATGGCAAAAAACCCTGACATACTTAATTTAAAAAGGGGATAGGTGAAGTAGTTATAGAAATGACAAAAAAAAAGGACATCACTATAGATACTATAGATAAACTTATAGTAGTAGTATAAAATATATATATATATACACACACACACACACACACATATATACACACACATATATACACACACATATATACACAATTTGGATTAAAAAAGGCAATTTTTAATAAAAATATGACTTGCCAAAGTACTGAAGAGGAAATAGAAACCAACATAAATATTAGAGATACCGACTCTGTGGTCAAAACCCTTCCAACAGGAGAGCTCCACTCCCAGAGAGCCTCACTGGATTTTTCTGCCATATATTTGGTAATAGATAATTTCTGTAGCACCCAAAATCTCCCAGCAAATAAAAGAAGAGGAATGCCCTCAATATATTTAAGAAGCTGGTATAATAACCTTGATATTAATCTGGCAAGGGAAGAAAGGAAATATAGTCAATCTCATTCATGATGACAGAGGAAAAGAAGTTCCCAACCAAAATGTTAGCAAGCTATGTCCCACAACATATAAAAAGGATAACACATTGTCATCAAATTGAGCTGCTCTCTGAAATTTAAGACTGATTTAATATTACAAATCAGTTATAATTCATCAAATTAGCAGTCCAAAGGAAGAAAGCAACATGATTATATCAGTAAATGTAAAAAGACACTTGATAAAATGTAACATCCTTTTATGATTAGTAAGATAAAAAACACTAGAAAAATATAAAGAGACAAGAACTTCCTTAATAAAAACCTAGAGCAAGCATAATACGTAGTGCTGTAATTTTAAGGATGTTTGCATTACTCTGTCCAACATTTCACTAAAGATTTAGCCAAGGCAGGAAGGCAATAATGAGAAACCAAACAAAACACAACAGAATAAAATAAAATAATAAAATAAAATAAAATAAAATAAAAGGCAAAGAAGAAACCAAAACTCTCAGAATTTGTGGTTTACTTGATTGTGTGCACAAAAAATAAAAAAAAAATCTACAGATAAATTTACTAAAATAAATGAGTTTAGCATGTTTGCTGAGTATAAATCAAACCACACACATAAAGCACACTTTTTCATATGACCCACACACAAAAAGTGAAATTAAAACAGGAAATTTATGTGCTATCAATAAGTATGAATTTTTTAGGACTAAATCTAAAGAAAGCATACAAGACCTTTCCAGAGAAAATTATAATGCTTAGTGAATGACATAGACTGGAGGTCTTCTTATATGACCACAGATGCACCCCATCCCCCCACACCAGATATCTCCTGCTTTGATAGCTCTGATGTTTCACTACCATGGTCTCCTCGAGCATCTTTATCCACACAGTAAAAATGTCTTGAATTCTAATCATGTACCAGTAACTGTCAGCCATAGAGATGCAAAGATAATTTCACGGACTCCTTATTTACCATTTGCTCCCATATGTCTATATTTTGAGATTTGAGGTAATACTAGAACATACTTACAGATTAGAATAGCATAGAAAATTAACTACAAGGCATTCAATTTCCATAAAAATCTGTTTTTCTCTTAACATTAGTTATTTTAAAGTTTATCACAGAGCACGACATGGGGCTCCATCTCATGAACCATGAGATCGTGACCTGAGCTGAAATCAAGAGTTGGTCCTTAACCAACTGAGCCACCCAGGTGCCCCAATATTAATCTTTTTTTAAATTTTTTTAAACATTTATTCATTTCTGAGAGAAAGACAGAGCACGAGCTGGGGAGGAGCAGAGAGAGAGGGAGACACAGAATCCGAAGCAGGCTGCAGGTTCTGAGCTGTCAGCACAGAGACAGACACGGGGCTCAAACTCACAAACTGTGAGATCATGACCTGAGCTGAAGTCAGATGCTTAACGGACTGAGCCACTCGGGCGCCTCCCGCCCAGTATTAATCTTAATATTAAAACATTAGACTTGAGAAGCACAAAGTGCTCTTCACCTCCAGATAACCCATACACTAGGTTGGAAGGTTCTGAAATTCTTAACTACAAGATGTCAACTACCTTTTGATGCATCAGAAACGTGAAGCCCAGTCACAGACACAAATCAAAAACATTACACAAGGCAGAGGCTCTCTGAAAATACGCATGCAACCTTTGAACCCTTTTCGGAGTTTTGTTTTGTTTTGTTTTTTAATTGTTAACAACCTCATCATCTACCTACTTCTGTTCTTTTTATTAAAGACAGCGTGCTTGAGTGTGTCTTTCTCCTTGAACCATACTAAAACTTCTGTTTCTTTTTCTTCCTCCACCCTTTTCCTCTCCTGCCTCCTCTCCAAATCTGCTGGTGTTTGTAACTCCTTTATTGTGGGTGTGGTCCTCTCCATCAGCCATGTGGGTAGTTGAACCAAACTCACCTCCCAGCCTCTCTGCTGCCTTGTCCACCAGGAGACACTCCCAGGAATCCAGGTTGGTTGTGGGGTGCGGGGTCCAGGGGATATATGCAGCCAAGTCGTAATCAGCACCTCCTCTCTTTCATTCCAGCATCCCATGGGCCCTCTGAATTCCCAGCTCTCAGGTTTTGACCCTGACTTTGGAGGCTTTCTGGTTCACCGCACCACTGCAGCCAAGCTCCAAACTGTGGTGCACATTGTCTCTTTCTTGCCATCAAATTTTACCTTTTCTGTGTCCCATCTTTTGGGGTCCTGCTATCTCTTTTCATTTAAATGACTCTAAGGTATTAGGAGGGACTCCAGCATCAAGATTAGACACGTGGCAGACATTTTTAGTTAGGCAGGGCTTTCCTCATCCCTGAAATCACGGGAGGAGGCTGTTTTTGTATTCCACTTTCATGGAGGCCTGGTGGTGGCAGTGCATTTGGCTGAAGCCCCCCTTTTCCCTCAATAAGCACAGCCATCCAGCCTGGTGCGGCAGCCAGAGACATCGCCTCTTGTGAACCGTCACCCCTTTTATGCAGTGCTCTTCTCTGGGCCCAAAGGTCACCATACAATGTGAGCATCCTAAAAAATAACAGTTCTGAAGAAAGTTAGTTTGTGACCAAAGCCGAGTGGTAATATGTGAAGACAACAGGACTCCTGGGAACAGGCACGGACCAGGGCTCTGGTTCATCTAGGTTTGGGTCTCAAATTGAGTCACTTAATTAACCGGGCAACTCTGAGCAAATTCTAAGCTTCCGCGTCTCAGTCCTATGACTATAATAGTCTAAGAGCACTTCCCCTACTCTGATACTGTGAGGCTATGAAGTGACAAAAATAAGGCCCTTGTCATAATGACTGGGGCAGAGTGAATGGCAATCAAGTGTATGTGTTAGTATTGGCTGAGATTCCCTCCCTTCAGTGGCAACCAATCTTGAAGAGTAAATAGTATTGGTCCCATTTGGCAGATGAAGAAACTGAGGCTCAGGGAGATTAAGTAACTTTCCTAAGGTCAAACTAGCAAAAGTGACATCTGGGACCCAAATTCAAGTCTTCTGACTTCTGCCACACAGTAATATTTTCACTATATCACATGACATAAGAAATTCTTTAGTTTTGGCATATTTATATTAACTGCTAATCTTCTCCAGCATATTTGTTTAATGTGTGGGTGTGTCACATCCCTTCATTTATTGTAGTGGCTTCAAATATTGCAATTACAATATAACATGAGCTTCATCTTGACAAAAACCGTGACAGTTCCCTCATGGCTCACAGGAATTATTTCTAGCTCCCCGATAGTTTCACTAACATTTGCCTTTCAGGATTGTAGACCATCACAGACAAAAGCATGAAGTTAGAACTGAGAGATGGTCTTTACTTTTATCTGACAATTAAAGACAAATCGCTAAGAGTTTAGGTGGTGCCATTTATTGACCCTACCATATATACTGAGCACTGACTGATTGTCAAGCATTGCGCTAAGCATTTTTGTGAGGTTCAGTAGTGAATTAGATGGGGTTTTTTTTCACCTCCACCTCAGGAACTAAATAACAAATTTGGAAAGAAGCTCTAACAATTTTAATTGAACCCCAGCTAGGTGGTAAAACCCCTCTTCGCTCCGTATAAAATACAGATGTGCCTTAAAATGGAAATTGACACATATTAACATCGATAGGGAAAGATCTGTTTACTAATTGTGATTTCCGCAGATATTGCATCATGAAAAATGAGCAAAGATTCCTGCATTTGTGGAGTTTATTGCCTGTGGTGGGGGTGGGGTGGCAGGGAGGAAAGACACATGATAATAATAAATAATTATGATAATTATTATTATAGAATAATACACATGATAAATAATCAACAGTAAATAAATACCTTCTGTGGAATGTTAGAAAATGATACTGATACTGAGAAAAATAGAGCAGGACAGGATACATCAGGAGTCCAGGAATAGGGAGGTCTTGTAAATAGAATGGACAGGTGAAGCCTCATCCAGAAGAGGCCTTTGAGAAAGACCTGAAGGGAGGTGATAAAGTGAGGTGTGCAGGTCTCCGGGCAAAAAGCCTGGTGTCCCAGGCTAAGGAAAGCACTAAGACAGTGGTGCAAGTGGAGAAAGAGAGAGAGAAAGAGAAAGAGAGGAGGACACAAGGTCCCAGAGATGACAGAGAGTCCAGGCATTTAGAGCCATGGCAACAACTTGCAATTTTACTGGAAGTGAAATGCAGAGATTCTGCAAAGTTTTGAGCACAGAAATGCCCTAGAATAACATTTTTGTGTTCAACTGTATTCATTTAACAGAGGAACATTTTCCCAGGTCTTTTTTGTGTGTGTGTGAGGGGAAGTGGAAAAGGGACGTTATCTTAATGTCTGCATACTAAATCCATCAGTGTATCTATTGGTGAGTGTATTATTTATTTTTAGCTTTTTCTATTAATAATCTTGAGTTGAATACATCAGTACATACTTTATTTTGATGTCTGTCCTCTAGAATAGACTCCTATAAAGGCCATTCCTGGGTGACAGACATGCATGGATAAGAATCTTGAAAAGCATGCCTAGATGTAAATTTATACTCCCAGAAACAACATGCATTATATCACACATTGTTTTAATCAACAGAATAATACATCAGTTTTCCTAATTTAAGAGATCAACAAAATTCATTCATTCACTTACTTATCAGCCAAGATTTCGTAAGATCTACACTTCACACGAAAATCACTAGACACCTCAGAATGACACATGCCCGTATTCTTCACACACACTTGCATTTTCTTATCTTTTCTATTTCACTCCCTTTTACTTCATTATACCATTTTAATATTACTGATTGTATTTTATTTATTTATTTTTATTTGAGAGAGAGAGAGAGAGAGGGAGAGAACGTAAGACAGAGGCAGAGGGAGAGAGAGAGAGAGAGAGAGAGAGAGAGAGAGAGAGAGAGAGAGAGAATCTTAAGCAGGCTCCATGCATGGAGCCTGACATGGGGCTTGATCCTACAATCCTGGGATCATGACCTGAGCCTAAATCAAGAGTTGGCCCTCAATCCACTGAGCCACCCAGGTGCCCTAGACAACTGACTTTAAATATAAATGACCAGCGTGCTTGGTTCAAGTCAGGATACCACCCCTCTGGCACTGGTTCTTTTATTCCGTTTCATGATGTGATGTTTGGGAACTGAAGCAGGGGCTCCATGGGAGCCTAACTCCCAGTATCTCCAGAAGGAAGGGTTTCCCAAGCAAATTAAGAGGGCAAACAGAAACCCAGAGGGAAAGTACACAAAATACCTTAGAAAAATTACTCTTATGCCTTTATTAAGATAACCTTATTAATTCGCTTTTTCAACTAAAGTAGCATTTTAGCAATACAGCTACTTTTCTCTAGAAACACTATCATTTCCTATTTTCACCATAGTCCGACTAGTCTTCTGTGAGCTTTGTAGCTTGACTTCAATTATCTGGATATTTTTCCATGTTGATAGAACTAAAACTGTCTGAATGAGTCACATCTTTTTGTATAGTGTTAGACTAATTGAATGAATTCTGTGTTTTCTTGAATTTAAAAAACGCCCTAATTATTCTTCATTTTATAATCTTACGATGATAATAGTCAAAAGTCAGCATAAGCATGAAAATCTTTACTGTATATATTTTCAAAACCCAGGTCTCAGAACAGAAAAGAGAAATGTCAATGTAACCAGTAATGATGCATTTACTCAAAAGGTCTGCACATGTTATCTTTTTAACTTAATATCAAAAATGTGCTGAAAAATCGAACAGGGAGACTCTTAAGAATAAATAAACTTCCAGGGATTAATATAATATCATTTCCCAATTTAATATCGAGTGCTCAATGTCATGCGAACACTGCATTACTGGTTTGTGAGAATAACCCCATTTAACCACTGGAACAGTTCTGTGACAAAGCTTCTACTACAATCTGCATTTCACAGATGAGGAAACCAAATCTTAGAGAGGCTTCAGTAATGTGCCCAATTCCATGCAGGTAGTAAGTGCTAGAGTGGAAACCTGAACCTGGGTTTTTCAAATGCCAGAGCACTGGGCTTTGGCTGCATTAAGACTCATTTAGATGTCATGATCATAGAAGCAGAGGATTTGATGGAATATGAAAGATCACAGTGGACAAGAACATGGTTTGGTGCTAAGAGAAGCAAGTCAAATCTCAGCTCAGTTATTGATGAGCAATATAACCTTGGATTATATTATGTTAACCTCTGATCCATGATTTCTCATCTATAAAAGGGGCATAATTAAAAGTTTATGTAAAATACTTCCTAGAGCTCTAAGCACCCACCATGCAGTAAATGATGGTAATTTGTGTTCAAAGTAACATAGAAAAGATGTCCAGGTGCTTTGGTGGAAGAACAGAAATACTTGGGAGCTGAGGTGGTTACTGTCATGTATATTCTGGATATACCTGAACTAAAGTCTAGATGCAGCAGAACGCAGCAACGTACCTGAGGTGTTTTGACCATCCAAACACATATACATGTAAGGCTCTGTTTTAGAAACAAAGAACTTAAGAATAAATACTTCAATAGGACGCATCTTACAGTCTTCACATATAAATACATATTCACACAACACTAGCTTAGCAACAGTGATGTGATCTTTTTACCTTACATTAAAATAGTCTTTTAGCAAACACCATTTGCAAGACATATGTCTTGAAAATTTTCTTGATAGCCCTCATTAGCAAAAAGAAAAAAAAAAGGGAGCTAAGCTATCATGCTGTCTTGTTTGATCCTCTTTTCTGAACAAGAAGATATCATTTTAAAGTGATTTATTGGGGTCTTGGTGAAGCTTGAGATTGTGAAACAGCTTTTTAAGGCCCGAAGATAATAAACCCTACAGTATGATTAAGTTCATGAGGACATTACTTGCTATCACCTCTTTTCTTGGAGATAATATGTGGGTTTGCAAAGCACAATATCTGACACTCGGGAGATTAAGTATATTTATTTTATATATATATAATTACCAGTAACACTATATTCCACAGTATATCCCTTTTCTTACATAAGGAATTTTATTATCTAATTGTCTCTTCTGTTGCAATCTACTAATTTTGCACAATATCTACCTATGATGAGGTTGATGTTGTACTGGACATACCTTACAGATTTGAGGATTGCCTGAATGAAAAAGTCTCTATTGCATGCTTTATAGTCTATAATTTTTCAGGATAAAAGATTTCAGCCCAACTAGTCCTGAAAAATAGAGAGATTACTCACCATTGGTGTTTACAAATTGTATCCTAAATGAATTAATTATGCTATAATCATGTGTATCTTTTTTGGTTTTTGTTTTTAAGTTTATTTATTTTAGAGAGAGAGAGAGAGGAAGAGAGAGACAGAATCCCAAGCAGACTTTGCACTGCCAGTGTGAGGCCCGGTGAGGGGCTCCTTATCACAAACTGCAAGGTTTGACCCAAGGTCAAGAACCGACATTTAATTGACTGAGCTACCCGGGTGCCCCTGTTTTTGATTTTTTAATAATCAAGATTAGATTAGAGTATAACTAATTTGAAACCACTGTTTCTGCTAATAGTGTTTTATGATTAATAATATAATTAATTTGTAATAGGATTATATTATATTAGTATATATTATAATTATAACATATAATTATAATATATATGATTATATATTATTATAATATATATGATTATATATTATGAATATAATTATATACTAATATAATATAATCACAATATAGTATAATTACAATATAATATAATATAATAATATTATAAAATATAATATAATTACAATATAATAATATAATATAAATATAATGTTAATTAATTGTAGTATTAATTAATAATATAATCAATAATTAATAACTTGTTTATTATTAATAATAAATGTCCTGTTTTTATTCTGTTTATTATCATTTACTAGTACCCAGACTTAGATCTGCAACAGCATTTTCAGTGAACTGAGAGCAAAAATGATAGTGAAGGCACCTCAACTATCTGTTCCTAAAAAGAAATATTCTTCATTCTTATATAATCTACCAAAGTTTTTTATCATATTGTTAAAATGTTCTTTCTTTGAAGAATGATGGTGAGAGCAGAGGTAGGAATTTTTTGTAAATGTTCTTATTTGGAAAAATAAAACGATGGCCACTTTATAGTCTTATTGTTCTTTTTATTGTTATTTTACTGGTCCAAGTGATGGGAAAGTCTGAAATTTTCCATTCTGTAGTTACTAGGTTGCTTTTAAATATTGAAACAGGACATATAACAGTGTTTCTAAATATTTTCAAAATTTGGATAGTTGTTTCCTCTGATAAGCTTACTGAAGTCTTACAGAATCAAGGAGGACTTTGCTGGTCTTTCACCCACTAATAAACTGGTGATGTATTTAATTTGTATGGATGACATGATAAAATCATGCTCTGATGTCTCCAACCTAGAAAGGAAAAACATGGGTACAGAAGCAAAAAAAACGAAAAACAAAAAAACAGAAGAAAGAAAAACCAAACTTCATACCTAGGCAATAAAACCGGAGACTGAGTGAAAGAATACAAGAGTATACACTGTAAACAAAAACTTTTTCACCAAACACTTACTAAAATTGCAAGACGGATTTTATTTGAGCTACTTCAGTTGGGGAGAAAGACATGAATATAGAACTGAGCTTAACTCCAAATGCAAGATTTATAACCAGTTTATAAATGGGGATTTATAACCAATGGGCAGAGTAAGGGGGTCGGCAGATGGACATACCTATCAAGGGTGAGGGATGGGGAAAGATATCAAGGCTGAGGGATGGGGGAAGATATCAAGGGTCGAGGGATTTCCACTAAAGTGACTTAGGATTCCTTGCTAAGACTGGGTTCAGTGGGCCAGGGGTAGGACTGCCAGTCAAGGTCATGATCTAGTTGACAAGAAGACTCAGAGTAGCCTAAGTAAAGTTTGGTCAGCAAGAGAGCCCTCGGTAATAAATTGGTCAGAAGATGAGAGTAAGAGAACCTAACGTATCATGTGATTTTTTAAAATAAATCGGTTTTGGAAAGACTTATCGAAACCTCTGAGCATCACGTAAGAGTTAATCTCTTTGTCTGAAAGTAAACTAAGGACATTCACTCGAGCACAGTTTCATTTTGAACCACGTGCAGGTGTATTTGAAAGTCCTCTACATTCTTAGTGGTAGATGTCTTTAAGTTGATTTTTTAATTTTTTTTAATGTTTATTTATTTTTGAGAGCCAGAGAGAGGGTCAGAGCACGAGCGAGTGTAGGACAGAGAGAGAGAGAGACACAGAATCCGAAGCAGGCTCCAGGTTCTGAGCTGTCAGCACAGAGCCCGAAGTGGGGCTCGAACCCACAAACCGTGAGATCACGACCTGAGCCGAAGTCGGACGCTTAACCGACTGAGCCACCCAGGGGCCCTGTCTTTAAGTTGATTGTAATGAGACCAACCAATTCCTTTCTAAAGATCTCTTCTGATGGATGTGAGTTTTTATGTTTTTTTTTTCAGTGTCGAGATTAAAGGGTTTAGTATAAAGCTCAAGAGTAAATATCCTTAATAGGATGGAGACAATCAAAGGAACTGTAATTACTACATCTTATTGAAAACATTCTGTAAGTGGGGAGGAGATGAGAACAAATCTTACCTTTTAGAATCCGCTAAATTTATTTCAACTTTACACTGTGTTTACTTGACATTTGAGCCACAATAGCGGCGGGATCCTTTTTCATTAGAACTATCCTGGGAAATTCTTTCATGATCTGCTCAGATGTGGCTTATCTCACCATCTGTCACCACTGCAGAAAATTTAGCGTTGAATTCAAACACTCTTTTGTGCATAATCTTTTGATGTCAAGCAGGATGCTCAGAAAGATAAGAACAGACAACAGGAATAAGTATTAATCCAGGGTTCACCACTGCCTGGCACTGTTCTAGGTCCTAACGGGTCCCTGTTCTTTTCAGTATTTACAGCCTAAAGGGGAAACAGACAAACATTTCAAAATTATATGCCATTTGACAAGTGTTGTAACGAGACATGGTGGGAGTGCTATTGGAACACACAAGAAGAGTGTCTGTCCCACTTCTTGGGTTAGGGTATTGGTGGAAATACGGGGAGTGGTAGAGTGTTGAGGTGTGTTTGTGTGTGCATGAGGCATTGGAGATATGTTGGTGGAGGGAGGGGAGAGGAGGGGTGCAAGAGGTGATTTATAAACAGAGACCCAAATGATAGAGTGGGTATTATTCAGGAGGAAGGAGGGGGCCTGGGAAGGGTGTGCCTAAAAGAAGACACATTATGTGCCAGGATCCGAGGGGGAAAGGGAATAGGTATGTAATTTAGTGTGTCAGATAAATGGTTCTCAAACTTTAATGGGCATATGAATCACCCAAGTTTAATGTTAAAATTCAGATTCTGATTCAGTAGTTCTAGGGAGGGACCTGCATTCCTGGGTATCTCAATAAGCTCCTAAGTGGTATCAGACCTGCTGTTTCACAGACCAAACTTTGAGTAGTGACAAAGTTGATTTCCAGTAACTGGACACTTCTCTCTCTCTGTAGAAATAACCGAATATTCCCTTAGCCATTTTCACTCCTGATGATGACCTACTTAGTCACACTGCATGAACCCTTAATGATGGCAGTGTGGTGGCGACTCAGCACCTCATTCATATATGACATCTGTAAGGGAGCCGACTTCTCTTCCCATAATATTTTTAAAACCACTGCTTCTGATTCTGCTTTTATACCTTCTTATCCACCTTGATCTACCTCCTCGTGGAAACACATTTAGCAGTTTCAGCATGAGACCAGCCTGAAAGGATGTGCTTAATAAATATTATCAATGTTTGTCAAAATCAAAGAAAATGTCCCGGGGAAGACCTTGCAGCCTTCCCCATTAGCAGCAACATATAAGGCTGTCCTGTATCTCGACAGCCATTCTTTTAATGTCAACTTAAATTCACTTTAATAAAGGCATGAGTTTCATGTGTCTGTCTCTGCCTCATCCTGTAGCAGCCAATGTTCTGTGGCTCTCGAGACCAGGGACAATATCTTTGAAAATACTCTCAAAATTCCATCGCCATCCCAAAGGCATGGAAGAAGATTGGGCTGCGTGGTAACGTCACTTACTGGGAATTCACACCCGTGTCACATGCTTGAAACGAGAAGCCTCTCTACATGTAGTTTTGTATGTTAGGCATCATCAAATTGATTTGGAATGCATTTCTGGGGGCTAGAAGATGCATTCGGTTTAACTCTTGGTACAGTGGAACTGTGTCCCACTCGTCAGGGAATGCATAGATTTTACTCCCACTAATGGGAGTCTACTGCCCTGTTTAATTCTCAAAATAACAAACAAACAAACACACATACATACATATTTAAAATACATTTCTTTATTTGTGTTATACAGACTTCACATTGGGACAAATGGAGTGAACCTCACAGGCAACCAACACTTTCCAAAATCCTTCCGTGCCTTCATTTCCAACTGGGAGCTCACGTAATCTTAAAGGCACATGGGCTTTCTTACCAAGATATATGTGGGTAGATTTGTCATTGTCTCTCCTTCCACTAGACTAACTCAGCAGTTCTTAAACTTTTTTATGCATAAAAATTATTATGCTCCTTGCCAGGGACACCTGGGTGGCTCAGTGGGTTAAGCATCCAACTTCGGCTCAGGTCATGATCTTGTGGTCTGTGGGTTCGAGCCCTGTGTCAGGCTCTGTGCTGGCAGCTCGGAGCATGGAGCCTGCTTCAGATTCTGTGTGTGTGTGTGTGTGTGTGTGTGTGTGTGTGTCTGTGCCCCTCCCCCACTCATGCTCTGTCTCTGCCTCTGTCTCTCTCTCTCAAAAATAAATAAACATATTTTTTTAAATTACTATTCACCTTTCTACTTGCAGGCAGATACAACATGCTTTATGCAGAAACAAGAAATTTCTTTGCATGATCTTTTACTTTTTCCTATTAATCCTTATTTTGGACCTAACTCTCCATAAGTTTGATGTCATCCCCCTCTAGAGCAATCAGAGATTGTTGAAGCCCTTTTTCTACCCTGTTTTGTATTCAATCTGTGTCATCCTTACTTCTCAGCCTGTTTCCTCCATACTCCTAGGCTGTTAACCCTGTAAAGAGAAATGGGAGATGTCCTAACATTGGAAAATGTGATTTCCTTGACTCATGAGCTGTTGCAGATCAAAATTAGCTTGGTCCACGGGCTTACCTTCCACATATAAGTGGTTTTGGAACCTAAAAATGATAAACTTTTGGCACTCGGGTAATTCCTATGGCCAGGAAAGCATTCAGAGGGAGATCTGCAGCTAACTTTGAGGTACAGTCACCCTTAAGTGACAGCCAAAAAGTTATAGGTCCCCATTCTGAGAAATCTGTAAAAATCGGGCTGAAAGCTTGGGCTCTCCATATTTTACAAGTGATTTCCAGAGCTGGAAAGGACTGGAGATTTCACTCCCAATGTTCATTTGTAAGTGAAGGAACAGACCCAGATATGCTAAGCAGCAGAGTCCCTAAGGATCTAGAGCCTAGACCACACTCCTTTCTTCCTTCCATTGCCTTTTCCCAGTGAAGCAAAGATAATATGAGTGCTATCCTTTCATTTAAATTAAGTTCATTCTAGTCCTCAAGATGGCAACTATAAAACAGATTTTACTTGAATTATTCTGTGTAAGTTTTACCTAAACCTGTGATCCATTGTGTACATCAACAGTCATTTAAAAAAAAAAAAGCCATTCATAGTAATTTAGTAGAAATGCTAACAGACTATACTTACGTATTTTTGACTTATGTTTAATTGTAATGTAATGAAAATTGACTAACTTAGCACTTAAAACATGAGGATTATATATTAGTTAGAAATGCACTGTTTAACTGATCTTCTATTTGGTGCTTCTTTTAAGAGAAAATTTTTAAATGTTGGCCTGATAATTGCATAAATAATTATTAGATCATATTCCAAAAAAATGTTTATGATGAATTGTACATATTCTATGTGGTCAAGAACAACAAAAATAAAATGCATACACTTCAGATATCCATACATTTTTTAAATCCCGTATTTTCATATTTTAGAAATCCTTAAGATCCAGAGGACTTTTTGTATTTAAATTGGGTTGAATCCAAAATCTTCCAGAGTATCATGAAAACCAAGATTGGTAATAATTTCAACCAGACATAAGGGGAAGGAAGAGAAGTCTAGAACTTTGGAGGCAAAGAAGTTAAGATAATGCCCCAAACCCCAGAGATACAAAGAGATGAGGTGCATTTTCTTTTTTTTTTTTTAATGTTTATTTATTTTTGAAAGAGAGAAAGAGAAAGTGCGAACAGGGGAGGGGCAGAGAGAGAGGGAGACACAGAATCCGAAGCAGGCTCCAGGCCCCGAGCTGTCAGCACAGAGCCCAACGCGGGGCTCGAACTCACGGACTGTGAGATCATGACCCGAGCTGAAGTCGGACGCTTCACTGACTGAGCCACCCAGGTGCCCCATGATGTGCATTTTCTGAAGCCCACATTCTTTGCATGGTCCTGCCCTGCCTCCTGATTGAAATTATAAACTTTGAATTCTGGGCAGAAATAACGTGGCATTTCAAAAGCATTATCTGGGGTCTAAAACTGCTTGCTCAAGAAAAACTAACGGTGCTAGAAGTCAGGCAGCTGCACTGTGTCCGTCTGGGCGCTGGGAGTCACTGGATTGCAGGTTCCTGTTCCCAAGGGAATAGTTCGTAGCGGCTCCAACTGCGGGAGGGAAGCCAGCAAAGCAGTGTCGGGGTCAGCAGGATTGGCAGTGCTGAGCGCCGCCCGAAAGATGATTTTTGTTAAACCACGTTGTGTGTCTTCTGTTCTGAGTATGGAGGAGACTCACTGGAATGTGTTCTCTTTTGTGTTTTTGGGGCACAAACAGCAACTTGGAGTCCCCACTGATGTACGAGGTCTGCGCACCACAGCAGGGCAGCACCAGCGGCGGCTGGAGAGGCGGCCTGGGGAGCTCCATCACAGCGTGTAAGAAGGTAACCTTGCTTAGCGCGGCTCTGTCTCCCGGATTGAACTTGAACGCTAGTGTAGTTTGACTCTCCAGGTACTTCTTCTAAAGCAGAGCAAAACAGCAAAAACGAACAACGGAATGGCCCACAGTTTGCTTGCCCGGATAACCTCTAATGCTGCTAAAAATGTAATGGGTGAAGAAGACCAGAAAACTCAAACAGTTCAGAAAAGTACGACTCGAAAATTCTAAGCCCCCAGTGCCCCACCTATTATATGGAGCACCTAAGTCTGTATCTGAGAAGCATTCCTGGCTGCTATTTTCTCAAAGAGAAGGGTGTGCTTGGCTTATGTTATGAGGAGAAACAGAAATGCATTTCCTAGAATACAGACTCCAGAACTCATAAACAAATCTCACTTTAAGCGCATTTGCTGAAAGCTGTCATTTGAATAACATAAATTCATCTACTTCTTTTTCCAGCCAATCCAACTTAAGGCCTGGAAACTTAAAGCGAAATGCCCAATTTCCCACCTAAAGCTTTTGTCACTATGTGATGCAGAATTCCAAAGGAGAATGTATATGTTTCTTCTCATCCAGACTTAGAGGGTGTCACACTGGATTACTTCAGTAATTGTTTTTTAAAAACTTAAATTATTGGGGCATCTGGTGGCTCAGTCATTTGTGTCTGACTCTTTTTTTTTTTTTAATTTTTTTTTTCAACGTTTATTTATTTTTGGGACAGAGAGAGACAGAGCATGAACGGGGGAGGGGCAGAGAGAGAGGCAGACACAGAATCGGAAACAGGCTCCAGGCTCTGAGCCATCAGCCCAGAGCCCGACGCGGGGCTCGAACTCATGGACCGTGAGATCGTGACCTGGCTGAAGTCGGACACTTAACCGACTGCGCCACCCAGGCGCCCCTGACTCTTGATTTCAGTTCAGGTCACGATCTCAGGGGCCGAGATCAAGCCCCACATCAGGGTCAGTGCTGGTAGTGGAGCCTGCTTAAGATTCTCTCTGTCCCTCTCTCTCTGCCCCGCCATTGCTCATTCTGTCTCTCTCTCTCAAAAAAAAAGTTAAATTGTAAAAAATACTTATAGGAATAATTCAAGACAAATTCTATTACTAAACATATTGTATAGATATATATTATTTATGCACACATACTCTACATTATATATGCATATATGTATATTAATTTATTGATTACTATACCCAGTTAAGCAGCCTTATTTATTCTCTGCTTGTGTGGTGTTTGTATTTTTCTAAGTAACAAAGAAAATGACACATACCTGTGTTAGAGAACATAAGTTAGTGATAGAAAAGTAGCATTAAACATAATTTTACAAAAGTATTTTCATGCATACATTCATAACCAGATATAAAAATAAACTGGTCTCATTAGTTCAAGGCTCTAATTACCATGTGTTATATGATCTATTATTCTTTCTCATACAATTCTCATAGAAGAGTCAGTGCTATAAATTTGCATTTTAATGCAGAAAACTGAGACACTATAATTCAAAGTGATTTTGAGTTTCTTCTAAGAGAGGTCTTCAAGCCCTGGGTATGTTCTATTCAACTCTGTAACTCCAAATTATAATCTTCACCAGATGCTATACATTTCACAAGGCTAAATCATTTTTCATTTATTCTCATTTTTTTTTAATTTTTTTTAACGTTTATTTATTTTTGAGGGAGAAACAGAGCATGAACAGGGGAGGGGCAGAGAGAGAGGGAGACACAGAATCTGAAACAGGCTCCAGGCTCTGAGCTGTCAGCACAGAGCCTGACGCGGGGCTCGAACTCATGGACCGTGAGATCATGACCCGAGCCAAAGTAGGACGCTTAACCGACCAAGCCACCCAGGCGCCCCTTATTCTCATTTTTAAATAACTCTATTTCTATTGATTAGAGCCCACATGGTATTTAAATTAAGGATTGAAAGAAGACTGCCTGAATTTGACACCCAGTTCAGTCATTACTAGTTGTGTTATCGTGAGCAAATTACCTGACCTCTTCATGCCTCAATTTGCTCATCAGAAAAAAGAAGGTGACGGCTGAGCACAAGTGAATTAGTAGACATGAAATGTTTAGAACGGTGTCTGGCATGTGGTAAGCACTCAAAATAAAGAGTGTTTCTGAGTAATATTATCCTACAGGAAATTTTTCAGTAAGTATGTGATGCCAGAAAAAAATTTTATATATACATGACCATGCTGAGAGAGTTGGTACCTTGTGATCTGTTATGTCAGCTACGTTTGTTTTCTGGAGATAGAGGCGGTCGTATTCGTTTTTTATAAATCATGTCTGGAAGGTACTGAAGAGAGCGTTTCGGGGCTGAATATCTGTTCAAGAAATTAAAACCCAAACTCAATCATTTATTATGTGTTTATATGTATACATATAATATATATGTATATATACAAATAGAATTTAAAATTTTTTTAATGTTTATTTTTGAGAGGGAAAGAGGGTGCAAGCAGTGGGGAGACAGAGAGAGAGAGAGACAGAGACAGAGAGAGAGAATCCCAAGCAGGCTCCACACTGTCAGCACAGAGCCTGACACAGGACTCGATCTCACACCTGTGAGATCACGACCTGAGCCAAAATCGAGAGTTGGATGCTTAACCGACTGAGCCACCCAAGCGCCCCAAGAATTTAAAGTTTTAAATATAATCCTACTCACACCACCACCACTTCTAGAACTATTAGTAAGTTGAACCGTATGAAATTTCCTTTATTACAGATGAAAAATGATCAATTATAGGCAATTTCATATGGTCCAATGTAAATACATTCAAAATTCCGTTAGATCTTAGGGAGCGATAACAAGAAAAGATATATAGTCAGGGTCTAGTGTGGGAGACAATATCGGTTTCTCAGTTGAAAAAATCAAACTAAGTAATTCACCAGTTAAATAATTATGTAGGATGTCTACGCAGTTTATAGCAAAAAGCAGAGAGAGACCTTTGACCTGCAGCAGACCATAACCTCCAGAAAGCGAATCGGATCTTAGTTTAGACTTTGAAATACGGCTGAGATTTGAATGAGCGCAGAGAAGAGCCAAGCAAATTTATTTAGGAAGGGTTGCTACAAACGAATGCAGGAGAAGTCAACCCCTTTGTGTCCTGGAATATATTTTTCTAATGTTGTGGTCCATTCCTTTCATTTTAAATACTCTCTTCCATTTACACAATAATTGCATTTAAAGGCACTCTCTTGTATTTAAAGTGTGCAATTATTTACACAATAATTGCATTTAAAGGCAGTTTAAGTAGCCGTGAATATGCCACATGGTGTATGCCTTGTAGGCTCTAGTCCTTCCACTTCCCCCTCCAAGAGTAGCTCACTGTTGTTTTCTTTTTACATCTAGCACGTAGGCCCTCAATAAAAAGACTTTGAATATTGAATGATTTCATGCCTTTATTTTATTGTATATCACTGCAAACCGATTTAAGTGATCATTGATCAATCTGGGGGGAAAAAAGCTTGTTAATCACAGGCAATGGGTCTAGGTAAGTGAGACTATAAGTGCACATATAACGTATGTTCAAAGAGACAGAAAATACAAGCAGAGCTTTATCATAGAAAGAGCAAGGCTGTCCAGCTGAATCACCACTGTTCAGTCAATCAACCTTCAATAAGAGTACCATGGATCATTGAAATCTGTTGGTAATTCCCCAAACTGATTTTATGGGATAGCCTCATCTTCTTCCCCATCAGATCTTCTTATCAGAACTGACATATTGCTAAATTAACTGGTGGAAGACAGGAAACAAGGGTCCAGAAGATAATGCATTAGTTGGATAATCAGCTTCTGAAAACTTGCAAAAGGACTGAGTCTCTCTCCTGAGTGTCTCATGAAATCCCTAAGGGTTGCAGGAATCCTGCCCATATGCAGATGCTGTCATTCCTCTTTGCTGCTGGTGAAATACAATTACTGGAGGCCACAGCTGTGGAAAAAGCCATAGCATCAGAAAAGAAAATGACTTTGGGAGACTTATTTGAAGGAGGAAATCCTTAAGGGATTGCCTTGCACCAGAGCTAAGATGATCATACCGCCCAGTCATGGTTTACATGTATTATCCTCGCATTAATGGACCCCGTTTTGTTCTCAGAAGTGCCCCGTGCGCAATAAGTTACATGGTTCTCCCAGCTTGAGCTTTGGAATGATCCTTTCTCTTTCTTTTCCCCTTCCTCTAAATACTAGGAAAGGTATCAGATAAATTCTCACCGAGGTATTAGTCATTGTGTAGGTTAATATAGTTGTAACAAATAAAATCTGTTTTTACTTAGCTACTGCTACAGCTAAACCAGTGCGATTGCCCCCGCCTTTAACTGGCCCTGGGAATCAAGCCTATTGAACCTGGACTTGACTTCAGAATTCTACCCATCTTGAAGCTCCAAGCAGACACTACCGATCCATCCAAGTTGGAATGTGAGATAGCCTCTGTGTCACCATAATTTACTGAGCTCCAAACGCTGGGAAAGTTTTAATGTATGCAGTGTGATACTCCAAAATAATGCATCGAAAATGATGGAATTTCGGGGCACCTGGGTGGCTCAGTCAGTTAAGCATCCAACTTCCGCTCAGGTTCATGAGTTCAAGCCCCCACGTCAGGCTCTGTGCCGACAGCTCCGAGCCTGGAGCCTGCTTCAGATTCTGTGTCTCCTTCTCTCTCTATGCCCCTCCCTGGCTTGTTCTCTCTCTCTCTCTCTCTCTCTCTCTCTCTCTCTCTCTCTCAAAAATAGATGAATATTTAAAAAAAATAAATAAAAGGATGGAATTTCAAAATATTGAAGGAACAAAATGGGAGAGAAAAAGTAGCTGGTGGAAAGTGAATAATAGAGCCCTCTGTAGTACCTCTTGAATCTTACCTCAGATAGATCTTGCCTGATGTTCCCCGTTCTCATAGGACCAATCCTTCTTATAAGACAAATACAACCATCATTGTTAGACTGAATCATAGGGATTTCCATTAAGTGAGCTAAGCGATCATAAATGTTATCCTTTTATATCTAGCAGACACTAAGTGAAACGCTTTTATGTTGTTTTTATAATAAATAAATATCCGCTTTCTCTAGAAGGCAAGTAGGATCCCAAGTAACAAAGCTAGACTTAGAATCTAAACATCTGAGTCAGATTCCAGATTTCCCTTTTACTGTGTGATCTTAGGCCAGTGACATAACTTCCCTGATTCAGATGTCCTGGGGTTGGTATGACGTTTATATGCAAAAAGGTTTGTGTAAGTTCTTGGCACACAAAGTTGACCCTCAATCTGTATTAGTTGATTCCAAATAAACAATCTTTCCACAAGGGAAAAAATTATTTAAATAGAATTTTAAAACTAACCTGAGGTAGTATCCATGGTCCCCCTGTTACGTTGAATTTCTGTTGGGTGTTCTTCTACTTTGAAAGCATTACACTCAATGTCACATTTCCGCAGTAGCTGGACATTTTCAATCCTCACTTCACTTCCTGGACTGAAGATTTGCTCCTTGGGCTATAGTGGAATCAAGCCTCTTGTATAGGATCCATGTGGCAAAAGAATTGTTGGGGAGAAATCGACACCCCAAGTTCCGTCTCTTTTTATGTCATGTTAATTAAACCCACACTAAACCTAGACTAACCCAAGGCTACAGACTGAAAACATTTCAGGTTCCCAAAGGTAGAGCTTGATCTTCATAGGATATCTGATCATCTCTTTGAAGCTTCAAGAGCATTCTTTGCCATGACAGGCCTCCTTGAAGCTGACTTTAATTTGTTGTCAACAGTAGCATAGAAACCTCCAAAGAATTGGCGGAATGGATGTCCCTGGCAACTTCATCTTACTCTGTAAAATACACTTTCATCTAAGCTCATCTCAGGTTGATGACATGTAATTAACGAAAGCAATTCAATTAATGTGTGCAGGCGCAGACTTACAAATTGGGAGGCTTTTTCAGAATCTGATCTATATCTCCAAAGACACTTTTATTGGTCAGGATTGTCTTGCTCTGGGCCAAAAGCCCCAGTAGTATTTCCAGGAAGTGCATGACAGAGAACAGCTATAATATGCTGTGCTTCTAGAAGCTGATTTCTTACAGGAAGGAAGGGCTTTAAAAATGTAAATATGCAAATAAGATTCAAAACAAAATCAGCATAATTGGGTGTGCTCACCTTTCTGCAGAAGGAAGATACTAGGCTTTTTGCCCTGGAGTGTACAGCACTCACAGCTTTATAAATACTCTCTTCTCATCATGCAGCCTGGCAATGGTCTCCAGACCCAGCTCTTTAGACCAGAATGGTCTAAATTTGTCACATGGCCTAGGTGTCCTGTTTTATCACCATTCTGCAGGAGTAATCAGAGGCATTGAAGAAATAAGGAGGTTTTTAAGAAAATAAATGCAGAATTGTGCTACTAAAAGTGATATTTGAAGAAAGCTTTAGAATTTCATAGTTCTAAAAAGAATTCCTTAGAGCAAAGGGAGACAGGAATCTAGGATGCCAGAAGGAGCACAGGTGATGTGCCCCAGTGGGTGGGGCAGGGAGAGGAGAGGTGGAACCTGCACACAGACAGTGGGAGGAGAGACACGTGGGGAAATCAAGATCTGGAGTGAGAGTTAAACATAACCGTGAACGCTGTCTGTTTAAGCGGGGACATCCGTGAGCTGTGATATCATTGAGGTCACTGGGAAGAAGAGCTTGGAGACAAAGTAGCAGAAGACGTCCATGCATTCAGATTCAGCCAGTTCCATCTACAGAGCCAGCCACAAAATTCCCTCGGGGAGTCATTTCACTAAACACCTAAGGAAACTTCTGAGTACATTGACATCTCCGAGGCCATAGTTGCACTGAGGCCAGAATGCAGATAATGAGGGCCCTGGTGGCACTAATTTCCTCTGCCTTCAGCAAAAACATGTCATTGGAAAATGTCAGTTCAGTAATCCTATGTGGGAGACTCTGTTCAAAACTATCAATTATGGCTTATTTTGCAGTTTGAAGGTGATTCAGCTTCCTATTCCAAAATCAGTGTGTTTGAAGACTTCTATTCAGGACTCCACACCACCTCTCTCTGCCCTCCGGCAATGGTCCCACAGTGCTTAAGATTCCAACATGCTAGTCTTACTCTGTCCTCTTCCGCTAGGTTCCTTGAGCATCCTTTCTGCTATGTGTGAAGAACTCCTGGAAGGATCTTGCAATGCCTTTTCTTTTCTCTCTTTTTTTTCGAGCAAAAAGTAGGACTCTGAAACCCTAAAATAGCTTAGAACATTTTGTGGAGTTGGGGATGATGCTATGCGATGGGAACCAGGGAGGTGATTTTTTTTTCCCGATCCTTGCAATTTCCCCCAAACCTGTACATTACGTATTAAATAATCTGTCTACAAAAATGCAAGGGATCTAAAGTTTTAAAAAATATCTAATCTGTCATTCAAAATGTTTTTTCCTTTCTATGTTTGGGTGTTTAAAAGACCCGTCGCGGGGCGCCTGGGTGGCGCAGTCGGTTGAGCGTCCGACTTCAGCCAGGTCACGATCTCGCGGTCCGTGAGTTCGAGCCCCGCGTCAGGCTCTGGGCTGATGGCTCGGAGCCTGGAGCCTGTTTCCGATTCTGTGTCTCCCTCTCTCTGTGCCCCTACCCCGTTCATGCTCTGTCTCTCTCTGTCCGAAAAATAAATAAAAACGTTAAAAAAAAAAAAATTTTTTTTTTTTAAAATAAAAGACCCGTCACCCTTCCGCCCTACCACTCAAGCCTTAAGGCTTGCTCTCTTTTCCTGTCAGTCTCCCATCTAAGCCATCCTCTTGATTTTGGAGTCTGGAGTAGATACTGCATTCGCCATCGGCCCTAACAGCTTCCACCTTTCCTGTATCTTATCAGGTTTGCCCTTCTGATTGAAGTGCCCACGGTCACTTCTGGCGGTGTCAGAGCAGGAAGGAAGGATATGACTCAGATAAATTGGAACAGCCCTCTGAGGAGGCCTTTTGGTTCATGAATCCCAGACAAGGAGCCCCCCACTTGGGTGTTTGTAGTTAGGAGGCCTTTTGAAAGTTAGACCCACCCTGAAAGATGCACATAAGGGCTCATACTCTACAGGAGGGAGAGCATCCAAGAAGTGGGTGTCTCCCTTAGCAAATTACATGGCCATCAGCTTACATATTAAAAGGTAGATGCTTCCAATAGCTTCTTTCAAATAGGAGAAGAGTCAAGAAATGACAGTTTTCCCTTTCTTATAATTGCCAAAGGCCAAAGGCATGCAACAACTGTCAAGGAACACATGGCCACTGAATCCACTGTCTCTTTGACTAATGGCAAATTTTGCACGATCCACGCTTTGCAAACCTACACAAAATAATCCAAAATGAATGGTAAACCTTGATGCGTATCTTATATTTTCCGACATACTTGTTTTTCTTGTATTTTGCTTTTCCTAACATTAAAAATCATATTCCCCTCACAGATCATATCACCATTACAGCATTATACTGCTTCTAAATAGCAATTAAATAGCAATCAGCTGTCCTCTATTTATATGTCTCGTTTTATTCGGTTTAAAACATTGCTGACCATTCATAAATTATACTATATTTGCATTTCCTGAGTATATCTGTTTCTGTAACTCTTGCGTTTTATACTTGAGACTCAAACTCGGTTATCACTTTCATGCAGAAAAAGCTCTGATCAACTTTCAAAGCATTCTTCAGCCAGCTGACATCTGTGTGATGTGGCAAAAGGAAACAAGAATGGTTTGATATTTCCGAATTGTCTTCTGTGCTCTTATCCCATTCTGTGACTTCATTGAGATACAGTGTGGTTTCCAGGATGCAAGTAATTGCGTGGCCCAAGAAAAGCAGGAAGATGTCCGAAACTGTTCCTGAGGCTCTGTGTCGTTTGTTTCTTGCCGCATTAGGATGCACTGTGGCCAAGGTCAATACACAGGGTCTCTGAATTCCACACGCGGGGACACGAATTTCAGATAAGAGAGCCTTTTTGTTCAAGAAAAAGCTCCATTTTATACTCAGGTAGTTTCATCCATGCGTGACACTTAGCAGAGACGGATGTTCCATAAATCAGTATATTCCATGTTTATTTATCAGAAGCAAGTTTAGGTAGGCCAGGTACCCATTGCTAAAAGCCTTACATAGGTAAGGACTGTCCTGCTATGAAAACACAGTGTATCTGGAGGCCAGTCCTTAGTATATTTATGGCAACGTTGCCTTCTTTCTTATCTGGAGGTAATCCCTCCCGCCCCCTCCACCGTAAAGACAGAGAACGAGTTGCAGATCCCTTGCTTACCATTTTCTTCCCAGCCTTCCCAACCAACTATGCCTCTGATCTGGTTCTTTCTAGGCACTTTCCTCCTCTGTAATGGAGGATTGTTTTGTTCCCGGACGTTAAAAAGCTCCCTTATTTTCCGATACTTTCAAAATAATTGTCGACCAAGAAGAAGAGGCTGTCAAGCAACCAGAAGCATTTATTTGGGGCCTTAGACACAGAGTGGACTGAAATTAAGAGAGCACTCTGAATTGCAAGAGGGGCGTACGGGCTTATTAAAGACAAAAGGCACCAGATTGCATAACTTGTTTTGAAGGAATTATGATTGGTGCTGACAAAGCCAAACTGACTGAGGCAGGATTGGCCATGTAGCCAGCAGGTATTTCATTATCTCTATTTCAGTCCAAAGTAGAGGATGTATTTCAGGAGGTTGTACAATTGCGATTGACAAAAGTTGGACGTTCAAAAAGTTGGACGTTCACGGTGTTCCCAGAATTGAAACAGGAGACGGGCATCGGCCTACTTGGTACTCCGTGTCCTCCCCACCCTACTTTGAAATGACACCGTTAGCAATGTTTACTTCACTTTGGAATTTTCTTCCACGTAATCAATTACGAGACTTCCGAATTGTAGCAGGTGTCAATGGAATCCATGCAAGAATGCAGCACACCTAACCAGACAGTCATCATATTACAAAATGTATCCAACGAACAGGAAAACATCCTTTGGAAACATTTTCTTATTTTGTCATAGGACACTAAACAGACATGAACTCAGGCAGCCAGCCACTAGAATCATCATTAAAAGGAAAATGTTATCTTATCATTTAATTAAACCTTCAGTAACGGAAGACTGAACCAATTGAGTTTTTTATGCTAGTATTTTTGTTTCTTTCACAGAAGCTTTACGTCCAGTCTGTATATTGTTTCTTCCTGGGATTTCAGTGTGCTTGAAATAACATTATGGTTTCCCTGTGAAATAATGGAAAGGCATTATTTCCCAGAGTGGAAAACAAAAAAATTACAGAATTCTCAGAAAGTGTGCTAAAACACAGATTAAATAACATGAAATTACATGTGTAAATTTACACAAAATTTTCTGACCTTGTGTGTGTGTGTGTGTGTGTGTGTGTGTGTGTTAAACGCTCCTAAGCCAGTGACTAAACATTCCAAAAATATAATGAAACACTTCTGTGGAATCTTAGAGTGCTTCAAGACATTACAGAATGTGTGGCCAAGCTCAGCACTGGATTTCTTGTCAGTGAAAAAGCAAAACGTTTCTTTCTCTTCACTTTTCTCGCTACTTGCTCTGCTGTTCTTTGAGTACAACCAGCAAACTCCTGCCTTGAGCCTTTGTTTTTGCCGATGTTCTCTGCCTGGGATGCTCTTCCCCCAGAAGGATATGTGGCTGGCGCCTCATTTCATTCAGATCTCGGCCCACTGTCACCCTCAGAGGGGCCTGCCAGAAAATACTTTCCAAACTAGCGTCCCTTACTTCTTGATCCCTTTGTCTGGCTTTATTTATCCTCACAGTAGTTTTCATTGTGTCCCTGCATTTCTTTCTCTGTCTATAAAATTTATTTGATTACGGTCTGCCCTTCCCCAACAGAATGAGAACAAGACTGTGTCTGTTTTGTCTTTATTCTTGTCTTGTTCACCACCGAATGCCCAGTTAGTTAAGCAGCTCCTAGTGAAAACGGCAAGTGTTCTCCTTCTGTGTTCTTTGCAGCATTATTTACAACAGCCAAGATATGGAAACGACGTAAGTGTCCATCAGTGGATGGACGGATGGGTAAAGAAGATGCTGTGTATATACACACTGGAATACTCCTTAGCTGTAGAAAAGGATGAAATCTTGCCGTTCACAACATGGACAGACCTCCATGAGAGTATGATGCTAAGTGACTAAATCAGACGGAGAGAGACAAATACTAATGTAATGTCACATTTCAGATCACTGTACTATACCCTTCACGTAAATAGCAAACAGAGAGAGATGGAGAGATGTAAATGTTGAAGGATCTACGCCCATACCCCAGGGGAGCTTAACAAATATGATATTATGCCATCACCTCCTGAACCCCCATGTCTATATACTTCTAATTGCCTTTCCCATGGGATAAAAGCATCTTGTGAGGAACAAATTATATTTAAATTACAAAACAAGATGAAAAAAAAAAATACCTCCAAGCCAGCAGGTGTTCAACAAGTAGTTGCTGAATGAATGAGTGAGCGAATGGACACTTGCTGTGGATGGCATTGTCCTTCTCTTTGAGACGGCAGTCGGAGTTAGCATCCGGTATAGTCCAATTCATGCTTTACGGTTTTATGAGTAAGGTCTTCACCAGCGTAGAATCCAAGTGAAGAGTTTCATTTTAGAAGAATCTTAAAACGGAACAAATATCCCATATCTTTACAAATTAAAGGGAAGATAAGCCACGACAAAATACCACTATGAACCTAGTAGAAAGTCCAAAATGAATTTGAAGCGAATCTGACAACACTGGGTACTGATCAGGATACGTGGCAACGTGGACTCTCATACCTTGCTGGTGGGAATGGAAAGTGGCAAATCCACTGTGGAAACCAGTTTATCAGTTTCTTACGAAGCGACCACACCACCTATCCATCTCTCCCAAGCAAAAGAAAACCTTAAAATGTGACAAACCAGTAGACCTATGTTTGTAGCAGCCTTATTTGTATTTACCAAAAACTAGAACCAACCCAAATGTTCTTCAGTGGGTAAATGTGTGTGTGTGCATGTGTGTGTTTAATCTGAATGTGGGGCGCCTGGGGGGCTCAGTTGGTTAAGCATCTGACTATGGCTCAGGTCATGATCTCAAGGTTCGTGAGTTCAAGCCCCGTGTTGAGCTCCGTGCTGACAGCTCAGAGCCTGGAGCCTCTTCCGATTCTGTGTCTCCCTCTCTCTCTGCCCCTCCCCCACTCGCACCTCTGTCTCTCCCTCTCTCTCAAAAGTAAACAAACATTAAAAAAAATTTAAAAACGAATAGAAATCTGCATGCATCCATACAATGGAACACCACTCCATAATAAAAGAAGTGCTGAACACACAACGACATGGATGAATCCCAAACACATTAATTATGCCAAGTGAAAGGAACGGGTCACAAAAGGCTACATGCTAAATGATTCCACAGACATGACATTCTAGAAAAGGCAACATTTTAGGGATAGAAATCACATCAGTGGCTGCCAGGGGCCAGGACTTAGGAGGCATTCGACTAAAAGGAGCAAAAGGGAATTTGGGGAGAGTGAAGGAGTTGAACAGTTGTTCTACATCTTGATTGGGATGGTGGTTACACAGTTATGTGTGTTTTTTAAAACTCAGAGAACTTTACACACAAAAAAAGGGCGAATCCTTTTTTATTTTTATTTTTTTAAAAATTTTGTAATGTTTATTTGTTTGAGAGAGAGAGACAGAGACAGAGTGTAAGCAGGGGAGGGGCAGAGAGAGAGGGAGACACAGAATCTGGAGCCAGTTCCAGGCTCTGAGCTCGCAGCACAGAGCCTGATACGGGGCTCAAACTCACAAGCCAGAGGACCATGACCTGAGGCACAGTCGGACACGTAACCGACTGAGCCACCCAGGCGCCCCCCAAAAGGGTGAATCTTATAGGACCGTGATATCTCTATGAAGAAAATGTTATCTGCAGTAGAGATGCCATTGATTATACTGCGGAGCACATAGGTGACAGCATCTCTGAGTAGCTACCTTCGTCCTAATCAGCTGTTTGCCATCTCTCACTTACTGTGCAAATCTGATTGACCTACTCACATTAAAGTCTTCTTGTGCAAGAAACATTTAATTAGGTTTCTTAGAGAGAGTCTAGAACAGCAGTGGGAGCCTGGAGATTCTTCTCTACATGATGCCCATGGCTCTTCCAATGGGCTTCCCTTGCTCCCTTTATTTTATAGGTCTTGCTTTTTCTTTCTTTCATAAAAATTGTATGTCACATTTGAAAGAATGATTTCTTTGGACAGTGTTTTTCATACTGTGACATGCTATTTTAAAAATGGTATTTGTTTGAAACCCTTGAGTAAGCAGAGGGCCAGGGGTGCTGGGCCTGGAATGTCCACCCCAGGCGCTGTCCAGCCTGCAGACAGCTGAAAGCATTGATGTCCTACTATTCCAGCACTCTTAAATTCTCTGAGTCTACTTGTTTGGAGGGGTTGATAAATCTGTGTTTTGAAGAAAGATGAGTCTTTTTTTATGTTGACATTATTCAGTTAATTTTAAGGAGACTTCCATCATAAATCACCACTCATGCATTAGGCAAATACAGCATTTTGCGTGTAAAAATTTCCTCCTTAAAAGGTTTGGTGCTGCTTTACATCTTTACACTTAAAATTACCAGAAAATGAAATTTGATAATATTTTGATAGTATAGGACTACAAAATGCAGATCTTGCTCAAATTTATAATTCTTTGTTACCTTCCGGGGCACCTGGGTGGCTCAGTGGGTTGAGTGTCCGACTTTGGCTCAGGTCATGATCTCATGGCTCGTGAGTTTGAGCCCTGCGTTGGGCTCTGTGCTGCCAGCACAGAACCTGGAGCCTTCTTTGGATTCTGTGTCTCTGTCTTTCTCTGCAATTCCCCTGCCCACTCTCTCTCTCTCAAAATAAATAAACATTAAAAAAATTAAAAATTCTTCATTACCTTTGCATAAAACCTTGAGAGAAATAAAAGCCTTGCAGAAATATAAATATCATTACGTGCCTAGATATAACTTTTAAATTTTCTTCCTATTGAATAAATCACTCACAAGTAATCTTTCTGAAACACAGCCATTGGAAAAGAAAAGTATAAATCTCTATTACACCAAATACCAAAAAAAATTTGGTGCCAAAAAACAAACAGGTGCGCAGGACCAACTGTATGTCAAGAAATACGTGTGGAAGATAAATTGAATAAGATACTCCTACACCCGTATCATAAAAGGAAGGAAAAGACACGCACACACATTCCAAAACTCTGAGATAGGAATATTGCTTTCATTATAGAGATCTCACCAGAAGAGAGAAATACTTGCTATGGGAAGGGGAGCCTGGATGCAATTAGTTCTTAATGAAGCCTGGATTCAATTAGTTCTTGACGGTCGGGAAAGAACATTGTTAAAAAAAATTCAAGGGGCAGATGAAAAGATATGAGGGAAACCATGTGCATCATCAAGACTGTGCTCTTTAGTAAACGAGTATCTTAAACATCGGAGCTGCATGAAATGATTCCTGAAATGATTAACAGGTAGGAGCTGAGTTAGGTTCTGTCTTGGATGCTAGGCCATAGTTTGGCAACAAGCCCATACAATTTTGGGCTCACTGTCAGCAAATAGTTTCCTTCTTTACTATGTCTCAGGGCCTAGCCCAGCGTCTGATAGGTCTGATAGATGGTAAAACGCTAATATATCCTGGCTCAATTAATCAATTGAGGTTTAAGGTCTTGGAATAGAATTAACGTAACATCAGCAATTTACTGACGGAAACCTTTTTGTGAACACCTCAAATAACCAGATGCTGGGCACATTTACTATTCCTAATGTCTATTAAAAATCCCTCATTGTGAGTGGCAACGTTTACTTCATCCTGTGGATGGCAAAACTGAGTCTCAATGAGGATAAGTGACTTGCCTTGGGCCGCACAGTTAACTGGTGGAAAGATTGGAAACTGCAACCAGGTCTGTCTCAAAAGCTTACATTCTTACCCTTCGTTGTGGTTTCAGTGAGCTGGGTAGATTTGAGAAGCAGAGGGTGAGGGAGTGAGGGGGATAGAAGAAGCAGACAATTACAACATGAATTGTTAGGACCCCAGCCTCCCCTACCTGCCCTTCTCAAGTATCATTCCCACCCCCCTTTACGCTCTGTCAATTCGCCATGTTGAATTTCTCCATACTACCCACCACAACTTGTAACTAATGTGTATTTCAGTGCTCCATTATTTACTATTTGGCTCCCATGCCATATTTTAAGTTCCATAAATATGGAGGTCAATTCTGGGTAATTCACTATTGGATTACTCAGAGACTAGATTAGTCCATGCTATGCAGTCACATGTGAAGAGAATTAAAGAAAAAATGATTAGCAGAACATGAGACAAGAAACAGACAAAGAAGTAAATGCCAGATGGCATAGATGTTCCAAGCCAGGGCAGCTAGGAGAATTGTTCTGCCATCAACTGCAAACAGGAGAGTTAGGGAGTCAGGTTTCTTGTAGGGACTGGAATTGGGAAAGGCGGGGGTTTGGGTTTAGACACCAAGAGTTTTATGGTGACAGCAGGAGATCTAAGAATAATAACTAACAGAAAAGTGAGAAGCCAAGCTCCAGAGAAAGGTCAAAGCTTAAGCTGTGGACCATTGTGTCATCCCTGTGGGTGGTAATTAATGCCCCAAGAGTTAGTGAGCTCTCCGAGGAAAATGACTGAAGAAGGAGGAAAGAGCAACACCCTGAGGTCAGAACTAGAGGGACTATTCCAAGTGAGGTTATCAGAGGAGGAAATGCTATTCAGAAAAAGAGACCTTTCTTCCCCACCCCCTCACGCCTCCCCCAGCATCCCCAGACCGCTCAGAAGTATCTTTCAAACTCTGGTCAGGTGCACAGTCTCCTGCCAGGCCTTCCCCAGAGAGAAGCTCCCACTCCTCCAGGGTGATACCTGCCCTGGATGGCCATTGATCAAAGCGCCCGCTTTCTTTATCACAGTCCTGTGAATGCTTATCCTCCCCTATTATAGTTTAATTTCCAAAAGGGCACAGACCATTTTTGCTCATTATGATATTCCAAGTGTCAACCATCTAAAGAGTTCAATGAACCTTTGCTGGCCGAATGTTAATAGAAAGAGATTAGAGACCTAGGAGGGAAACAAGAATGATGTATCATATAGAATGACTAATGAAAAATTGGCAAATATGCAAAGATCCAGAAAAAATGTTCCAATAGAAAACATTGCCTAATTCGTACTTGGGGCATTTGAGTGGCTCAGTCGGGTTAAGCATCCAACTTCGGCTCAGGTCATGGTCTCACAGTTCGTGGGTTCAAACCCCACGTCGGGCTCTGTGCTGACAGCTCAGAGCCTGGAGTCTGCTTCAGATTCTGTATCTCCTTCTCTTTCTGCCCACCACCCACCACTTTCTGTCTCTCAATAATGAATAAACATTAAAAAAAATTAAATTGTACTGCATTCTTTTAACAATAACTGTGATGTATCAGTTGCCAACTCTGTGAAGAGATTAGCCCTCAACAAACATTTTCTTATTTGAACCTTGGAATGACCTTCAGAAGGGGCTCTAGTTGTCCTCACGTAATAGATGAAACTCAGTCCCACAGCAGTTAGATGGCTTGTCCAAGTTTGCTCAGTAAGATGGCACACAATTCCAGTTCTGTGCCTAGACCTCTGGGAATAACCAACCATAAGCTACTGCTTTCTCCAATCTAAATTACTTTTGGAAAAAAATTAATAAATAAATAAATAACTGGAGGCATTGGGTAGCCATGTGTGGGTTACTAAGAGTTTATTTCTCCCTCCTCCTTCCATATCAAAACTCAGTTTCTGTAACTTGGATCTCTCTCTATATATAAAGAAATAAGTGTAAAAATAATGCAGAAGGATCATTCTTCATTGTTGAGGACACTCAGGCAATTTTAAGAGAAAACGTGCCGTTATTATTTCAAGGTTGTGAACACACAGCACATTCATTAGTAGATCTTCTTCTGAAATAAGTACATCGGCAACTTAAAATAGCAGATTAAATAAATGAGCCATGGAGGAACCTGATGAGTTTTTCTCTTTCCCCCCTCAACAAGTGACTCTCTCAGCAGGGAGATTATATTCAGAAAGCTTCAAAATTATTCCATTTTCAAGTACATATTTTTCCTTCTGGCATTCCTCTGTCTCTCATGGTTTGACTAAACCATTAAACCCAAATCTAGCTCTTCACAGGTTAAAATTGCCTAACCTATGATGCTAAGTGGTTTATTGGAGGCTGAATTTTTATTCTGTTTATTTGGCTCTTGATATATTTGGGGGAGAAGGAGGCAGGGAGAGGGAAAACAGGAGGAGGAGGGAAGAGTTACATGCTGTTCAATACAGAAGAGGCCTTCAGATCGCATGAGTTAATTGTTTACAAAAACTGAGGCTGGGAGCTAGTGGGTGATTTGACCACACAGACAGGGGGCTCAGAAGTGAGATTTGAACCTCCTTACCACCCAGATGAGGTCACTGAAAGAGAGGTGAATAAATGTATAGACCAGGATTCAGTAGAGTAAGAACAAGAAAGTACGTAATTTTACCAACTTGCAGTAGAGCACTGACTAATGAGGACTTTGGGGTCAGAGAGCCTGGCTCAAATCCTAGTTCTCTAGCTAGGCAAATTATTGACCCCTCTAAGCCGAGGAAGAGAGAAAATATGTGTTTTATTATAGCTAATGTTTATTGGGAATTTGCTATGGGCCAAGTACTGTTTTAAGCACATTACATATATGGCCTCTTAAATCCTACCTTGTATGTCTAGTGGTTTAATTCAGATAATATATATTAGGGCCTTACCCCAGGGCATTCTCAATGAATATAGAATTATTTTGTCAATAATTCAATACGATAGATGTTAATTATGTCTATTAACGAAATAGGTGGGGAAACTTTGTTTTAATCATTAACATTATCAGGTGAGCTATTTCTTTATGAATAAAATTCAGATTTTAAGTTTATATAGTGAACGAGTACTCTCATTAAACAAAGCTCTCTTCAAAATATTTCTTTGAATGCATTGAAAGATTTAGGTTTCATTTTAAATCTCACTTCTTTCTTCTGCCATTTTCTCTACCATAGAGAAGACACTCAGTGTCCAAGGGATATGGAATAACCAAAGGGGAAGTCTTTCTAGCATTTTCCACTGAGTAAGCAGGTCCAAAGAGCTGTTGACTTTCTTCACTCCAGGGATAGGACAGAATAAGGTCTTTGCATATTTTCAGTTATTATTTATTTTAAAAATAGGTACAAACACCCTTAAAGTAGAAGACTTGACAGATTGATCTTTCTGGGCTCATTTTTCTGTTGGAGAAGTTAAATGCAGGAGAAATCTAACAGGTTAGCCAGCTCTCGTCAACATCTGCCCCATCATGAGACAGCATCTATCACAGCCGTGGGGATCTCGCAGTGGAAAGCGTCAGGCTGATGCCTTTGGATGTTTCCATCTCTGCCTCTCAGTGTTTCACCAGGAAACCATGCCAATCCAGCCACCACCTTTCTGAGAGACTCAAGTGATTTGTGTCTGATCTCTGTCCTCTTCCTAAGGCTGACCTTGGACAAGAATAAGTAACAGTTGCTTTCTTTTCTTGACCTATGTTGTTGCAACCCTAACGCCTTGTGCTCTGAATATCCAGAAAGTAGAAGAGGTCCAGTGGCTGCTTTTTTGAGGAGTGAGCTTTGAAATGGCTTCGAAGTGATGGTAGTCAGAGCACTTATTAAACTGCACTGCGAAGTATTATTAACTGGTATGTTCATTTGATGCTTCCGTTTTTAAATCTCTAACATTGTTATGGTGCGGAGTGAACAAAGTCTCTGATTTACTGATGGGTGTTCCACATTTTAAAGAGCACAGGCAAGGAGCAGTAGAAGCTGACAATAGGGATTTCTTTCAGCGTTAACACAAATAGATGTAAAAGTAGGCTTTCCTTTGAAAAATTAAAATACTCTGTTGTATGAAAGGAGAGAAGGTTACACTCCCCTTGACAAGGATGGAAGAGGCCCTCGGGCCTGACAACACGCATATGGTTAAGGCATTGCCACCTACTTCATGGCATCTAACCAACGTTTTTCCTCTTGCACTGTTGGTGGGAATGCAAATTGGTGCAGCCGCTCTGGAAAGCAGTGTGGAGGTTCCTCAGAAAATTAAAAATAGACCTACCCTATGACCCAGCAATAGCACTGCTAGGAATTTACCCAAGGGACACAGGAGTACTGATGCATAGGGGCACTTGTACCCCAATGTTTATAGCAGCACCCTCAACAATAGCCAAATTATGGAAAGAGCCTAAATGTCCATCAACTGATGAATGGATAAAGAAATTGTGGTTTATATAGACAATGGAGTACTACGTGGCAATGAGAAAGAATGAAATATGGCCCTTTGTAGCAACGTGGGTGGAACTGGAGAGTGTGATGCTAAGTGAAATAAGCCATACAGAGAAAGACAGATACCGTATGTTTTCACTCTTTTGTGGATCCTGAGAAACTTAACAGAAATGCATGGGGGAGGGGAAGGAAAAAAAAAAAAAAAAGAGGTTAGAGTGGGAGAGAGCCAAAGCATAAGAGACTCTTAAAAACTGAGAACAAACCGAGGGTTGATGGGGGGTGGGAGGGAGGGGAGGGCGGGTGATGGGTATTGAGGAGGGCACCTTTTGGGATGAGCCCTGGGAGTTGTATGGAAACCAATTTGATAATAAATTTCATATATTGAAAAAAAAAAAAGAAAAATTAAAATACTGATAATACAGGCCAAGTGGATTAATTTAACTGTTATAATTTACATCATAAAATGTTTCTTCTCCTTGAAGAAAAATGTCACCTGAGAGTTTCATTCATGGAAAAGAGCTTTAAAATGGAAGTCCATAAGAAGGTGTAGTTACATTCACACGAAAAATGGACGCACGTAACTTTTGAGAGACATACCCCAAATTAGAGTCACTCTGTATGGTTAAGGAAGGCAGCATAATTAAATGATTTCATTCACAGGCCTTGGTGTCTTTGAAACCAAATCAAAAGCCAGGAGGCTCTGAGCAACTTGGGGAAGAAACTCAAATCTTTCTGAGCCTCAAGGTCCTTCACCCTCAAAATAACAATTTCTGTGAAGATCCTTATCTTTAACTCATACCTTGTAGCATTGCAATAAGGATTAAATTAAAAGGTTAAAAAAAGAAAACTTTAGCACATTTTCTAGCACATTCTAAGCATATAAAAAATAGTAGCTGTACCTATTAATACTACAAAATGCAGAACAAAAACCACACCTTAGATTAGAACATTTGCTAAAGAGAATTTGTCTTCACAGATCTGAAATGGTTTCAATCCACTAATTTCAAAGGCATGCAATTTACGATTTCCCTTTGTAGTGCGCTTCAAATAGTAACAACGAAAAGCACGTACTGAGAGGATAACCTTCCGTCTGCGCGCCACAATGTGTGACAGCCGTCCTCTCCCCGAGTACTCGTGATCTCACCCTGTGGGTATTATTTTCCCCACCCACAGGTGTGGAAGCTGAAACTCAGAATTGAAGTCAACTGCCCGAGGTCATTCTGCCACCAATGGCTAAGCTAGGATGTCAACTCAGACCCACTCATAGAGGTGCTCTTCAGCTCTGTCCCGTGATGGAAGTAAAAGTGAATGGCAGTGAGGAGGGGCCTGGAGCAAGAGACGTTTTCTACTTTAAATAAAGTTAATCTAGATCAGTGGTTCTCAATTTGGGAGAAGGGTGGGGCTCAAAATACCCTTGTGCTCTAAAAAAAAGTGTTGGGGACCTCACAAAGCTGTTGTTTACAGGGATTTTACTTTCTGACCTTTTCCTTTTTTCAAATTACCAATTAAAGCTAAGAAAATTGGGGGGATTACTTATTTATTTATTTCAAAATGACAGGTCCTATTTTAAAATATTTTAAAGCAACAATAAACACATTAAATGTCAACATGCATCTTTTTACATGTTTTTATTTAAGTTCCAGTTAAGGTACAGTGTAATAGGACTTTCAGGTGTAGAGTATAGTGATTTAACACTTCCATACATCACCTGGTGCTCATCACAAGTTCACTGCTTAATCCCCATCATCTGCTTAACCCATCCCCCTCATCCACCTCTGCTCTGGTAACCATCTGTTTGTTATCTATAATTAAGAGTCTCTTTCTTGGTTTCTCTCTCTCTTTTTCCCCTTTACCCTTTTGTTTTGTTTCTTAAATTCCACATATGATTACATTCCACATAGGAATGAAATTATACGGTATTTGTCTTTCTCTGGCTTATTTCACTTAGCATTATACTCTCTAGCTTTATCCATGTCATTGCAAATGGCAAGGTTTCATTCTTTTTGATGATTGTATATGTGCATATATATACATATATACATAAACATACCACATCTTTATCAAAAAAAATGGCTATAATCAGCAACACAGGAATTAATATGAAATTTTATGTAAAGTTAAATTGGTTTCAAAAGAAACACCTCTTTTAGTGAAAAGAGTGATGTCATTTTACATTTTTAGCACATCTCCTTAACGTCTAACTTGGCAGAAGGCACCTAGACCCTGCCATTAGCTTCGGCACATGGCCGGTCTTGCTGTGACACGTCACATGGGCCCTGGAGGACTCCACAGAGGATTTAAGAGACTGTGAGAGTGAAATGGACAAGTAATGTCTTCCTGTTATTATGGAAATCGTTTGCGGGCCTCTCTGGAAGATTTCAGGGTTCCCTTGGTAGGCCAGCCCTCACTTTGAGGACCACAGTTCAGGTAAAATCCGTAAGAGAACTGAAAAGCTGTGTTGCTAACTTTAGTCCACAGTCATAGCCCAAGTTCATCATTCAAATACCTACTTATCCATAGTATGTCTTTTTGTGTGCTGTTCTAGAAAAGAATGATGGAAATCTGTCACCTCTAGATGATAATAAACATCGAGTGGGAAGATTTTAAAGCAAATAACATTTCTTGGTGAAAACAAGACGTGTTATGGGAAAATGTGTCAGAATTATATTTGGCTAACTCACAACTGAGACAAAAACTAATGTATTTTTATCTTTATAGCATAAGACAATCCTTTGTTATACAAATAAAATGTAATCGAAGTGCCATTCTATTTTTGTGGCATTAACCAAACTGATTAAATCTGTTATATGGCTTAAGTGAAAGTAGTAATCAAATGTTAGCAGACATGCACCCTAATAAAGTAGAGGGCACCAGGAGAGCACTGGAAATCTTATGTAAGTTGGAAAAAATCTCGTGGAATGTTTGGGCAATGTTAAGACACATTAGAAATTGAATTGTTTGGTTATTCATGAGATTGCATCTTCAAAATGTCTTGTCTCAGAAATAGAATTTTTCTTCCGTACTTTAAAATCCAAGCCCAGAAACAAGCCATTTGTAAATCATATTTGGTTTTGTTAATTCATTTATTCAAATTTGTTTTGCTTTACTGTACTGTTTCTAAGTGGAAAATGATTATCACGAGGCACTTTAATTATTCCCGATAATTTTAAAACTTGACATACTATGTTAGGTATTCTAGAAAAATTGAGCCCTATTTCACAGACACGTTAGCAAAGCTGAAGCTTAAGAATCATCATTTCAGGGCACCTGGGTGGCTCAGTCGGTTGAGCGTCCGACTTTAGCTCAGGTCATGATCTCGCGGTTTGTGGGTTCGAGCCCCGCTTCGGGCTCTGTGCTGACAGCTCAGAGCCTGGAGCCTGCTTCCAATTCTGTGTCTTCCTCTCTCTGCCCCTCCCCCACTCACGCTCTGTCTCTCTCCCCTTCAAAAATAAACATTAAAAAAATTTAAAATAAATGATAATACAAAAGAATCATCATTTCAGTAGCAATATTGCACCAAAAGGAAAAAAACAGTACATTTTTTAAGATTGAAAATATTCATAGAGTGTACAAGAGCACCAGCTCTAAAGTGAACTTTGAGCCTCAATGCCAAATGAACCATGCCCCAAAATAGTCATGGGAAGTTTCCCCATGTTGGACATCATCGAAGTTTCCAGATGTAGGACTTGATGACAGAAAAAGCATCAGTTTCAATACCATTGCATTCCTCTAAAACCAACTCCTGGTTGACTATTCTACATGTTCTAGAGGTGCTATTATCATGCAAGGTGTTTTTTTTTTTTCCAGTATCCAGATGCTCTGAGGTAAAGAAAACACAAAAAACAGGTTTTTCAGAAAAGAACCACCGGTTTAACTAGAAAACCTGACCTTGTAACACTAAGAAGGTTTTCTGGATTCCCTTAGGTTCTTCGAAGCAACAGTCTGCTAGAGTCTACAGACTACTGGTTACAGAATCAGAGGACGCCGTGCCAGATTGGTTTTGTGGAAGACAAGTCTGAAAACTGCGCTTCCGTAAGTAAACACAACTCTCAGGGTCTGGGCTGAGAAAGCAGGGAGTCTGGCAGGTGTGCTCCTGGGAAGGACGCAAGTTTCATAACTCATTAAATACAAGGTTAGGAAAGTATCATTTTGAAAATACGCCACTGGTTCATACGGACCGTTAACACAAAAACACGCAGACCTCATGTTTCTCCTCCCGTTTTTGCTCATTTCGACCGGTAAACTAACCCGATCATTTCTCTGAAAAGGAAAAACGATGTTTATATTTTCAAAAATGCCTGAGAAAGAGATTCTGAAATAGGATCGTATGATGAGAAATAAAAGACCATTCAGGGAGCTTTCTTGGATTCTTTCCAATATATTTTATAACTGCTGCTGGTTAGTATTTTCCAACACAAAAACCGTGTAAAAGTATTCTACCATTCTTACAAATTACAGTCATCATTTGAAAACCTTTCCAGCCTAGGAAATATACAGGCATGCATTTTAATATACTAGAGCTGTGCTTTCCATACAAAACCTTCGTTTTCAAGGAAGAGATGTTCTTATAGACACATAAAATTCTTAAGGCGTAGAGTAGGAGCACATATTATTGATACGAAAAATCAGTGTTATGAATTCTCCTTCCTGACGGAGATATGCTCCCTCCTGTATGTTCTACAAAGTGATATGTTTCATTGTAATTGAAATCACCTAGCTCTGTAGGACTCTTAATGACAGAGATTGGGGAAGAGTATTTCCAACGTGGAGAGAAATGTAATTCTCATGACTAAACTGTGAACTTCAGCTTTGAGCTATTCTTGGAGGTAAGTTGAATGCCAGAATTTCTGTTAAAAGGGAAAAAAAATAAAACACAAAAGAAGGAAGCTAAAAATGGGGTGAAGAAGCTTTTTATATAAAACGGGCAGCACCAGAACTGGCAGACGGAGGATGTGAAACATTTCACACCATAGAGTCTCGTAGCACAAGGAAAGCCGAGTCCATTCAACACACTTATTTCCATCTCTTTGTTTAGGCAAATGATTTTGATTCCACTGCTTTTCGGACTTTTAATCCATTATCCAGAAAACTAGTTGGTGTCTAAAAATCTTTGGGGAAAACAGAAAGGGTTACATGGCAAATAATTTGACAGTGATCCATCCTTTGCAAATTCACTTCTGAGATGAGTTAGGAAATACAGGCATTTATGGATACAGATCTCTAATCACATCGTGAAAGAGAGAGAAGTGGAACGTAAAAGCTATCCAGCTACATTCTGGAAAAAGTTGTCATCCAAGCAGCTCCTGTTTAAGAAGTCTCCCACTTAGGGCCACCTGGGTGGCTCAGACGGTTAAGTGTCCGACTTCGGCTCAGGTCATGATCTCGTAGTTCATGGGTTTGAGCTCTGCATCAGGCTTTGTGCTGGTGGTACAAAGCCTGCTTGAGACTCTCGCGCCCGCGCGCGCGCGTTCTCTCTCTCTCCTTCTCTACCATTTCCCATTTGCTCTCTCTCTCAAAATAAGTAAACTTCAAAAAAAAGAAATGCTAAATTTATAACCAGATTTAAGATTACCCTTGGCTCTCCCTAAGCGAAGAGAACTCCCCTCACACTCCGCACGAACCCCAATGGACTCAAATTTGGGCTTAAAACCATATGACTTCCTTTCCTAATTCATTGTCCCTTTATAGTGTCCGATGACATCAGTGAAGTTGAGCTGAATCATTGTTCCTTTACAGTTCTTTCTATTCTTTCCAAAAGGAGAAAAACCTAAACACAAATAAAAGGCATACTGGAAGATTTGTTTCCCCACAATGTTTATAAAAATTGTCCGTGACTCTAAACCTAAAAGAAATGTCAAAATCCCTATAGCAAAGTAGCCCTTATCTCTCAAAAGAATCGTCTACTCCTTTTTTCTTAATGTCCGAGTCCTTTCTCTCTTTCCGACTTGGCACATATTTCTAGGGAAGGAAAAAGAAACACAGTCCAGAGTTAGACATTGCTGAAGGGAGGTGACGATCTAGAGGAGAAACAGAGGTGAACTATGGAGATTCCTGACCAGAGGGGCGCCTGGGTGGCTCAGTCGGTTAAGCGGCCAACTTCAGCTCAGGTCATGATCTCTCGGTCCGTGAGTTCTAGCCCCGCGTCAGGCTCTGTGCTGACAGCTCAGAGCCTGGAGCCTGATTCAGATTCTGTGTCTCCCTCTCTCTGACCCTCCCCGTTCATGCTCTGTCTCTCCCTGTCTCAAAAATAAATAAACGTTAAAAAAAAAAAAAAAAGAGATTCCTGACCAGAAAGTGGTCAGGGAAACAGTACTTAATTGCTTTTCAAAAACAAATTCTCCATAGCAGGATGAAAGTGAAAGTTGAATTTAAAGGAAAAACGACTGTATTTTAAAATATTATCCTCATTCAAGTTTCATTTAAAAATGTAGTGTAATAAAATCACCCCAAATCGAAATCTCTTTTCCAATAATCACAACAGAATCTGAGGAGCCTGTAGCAAAGTTGGCTTATATTTTATTGCTTTGTACTCTGTTCATGGCTCTATGTTAATCATCGCTCCTTTAACTCATTTCTTCCCGATCAAAATTAACAGCCAACGCTTTCCGTTCCAATTAGATTGGCTTGGTATCCATTCTACTGAACTAAAAGTGTCTGAACATGCAGTCCTGAGGACTAAGAACTTTGTGAGCCAATGTCTTCTGAATTCAAGATGGCCACATAAAATTTTTATTGAATGACAAACTCAGGCTTGGGGAGCCATCAGGAGCCATCAGGCTTGGAGACCCATTGTGCACTTGGGTCAGTATGGCTGTTTGTTCTCAACCCTTAAGCAATGAGGGTTTTTTTTTTTTTTTTGTCATTATTTCGATAGAGAGCTACGTTCATTTCCCAGCTAAAATGAAGAGTCTAAATGAGAAGTAATTTGAGGCAGTCAGAAATACAGTAGGCGTGCCAAACACGAACAGCTTGCCCAGAAGTCTGGCTCCAGAAGTGCCCTACAAGTTACCCTCAAAAATTTTCGATAAGCTATCAAATATAAACAATATGCTTATGTTTTTCCAAAGAGACTTATCCTTTCAAATTACATAATTTCATTCTCTTTCTAATTTGCCAGTCTGGGGAAAAAAAAAAAAAAAAAACCCTTACACTAACATTAACTTTCAGGGTGTTTTTTTTTTTAACCTGATTATTTAAGAGAAGGAAATGTGGAAAAGAATAATGGAAATGGAAGCCAATTTCTAAACCCAACAGCTGAGTCATTATCTTAATAGAGGTTCTTAACATAAAGGGTAGGGATTGGACTTTTCAGGACTCCTGACTTTTTTTAATTAAAAACTAATTTAGTTGCTATCTAATCCACTATTACCCTTTGCTATTTACTCAAATTTAATTTTTTTTTATATCAGGAATCCTCTCTTGATTTAATGCTTCATTAAAATTACCTTGACAATTCACATTATTTCTATTTATATCTACTGTCAGACTCTTTCCTTACTGATCATTTTAAGACTTGGCTATCACCTTCCAAATAAATTATACCCTCTAGCATGCATTTTAATTGACGAATCACAGTATTTGAAAATGTGTTACATTCGCCTTAAGTTTTTAAATAAATTAAGTTCTTAGGCAGGCTTCAACATTCCACACATGATATTACAAAACCAAGAAGATATTTGGCAGGTGTTCGGTGGGTCTCTGATGTCAATGCAACCCAGTGGCAACAATGACAAAACGATATCTCAGATGACAGCTCTTTATTCTATATTACTTCTGCAAATATTTCTATATTGAATCTATTCTAAAACTAAACAAAAATAAGTTAAGGAAAAGACAAACACCCACTTGATACGGTGACCTACAGAAAAATCTAGACTCACATGATCAAGGAAAAATATAATTATAGATCTATGAAGGGACATTTTACATTATCTAGTCCAGATATTTACCAACTTTTCAAGCAACTTTTCATGTGTTTTTTCCTTAAAAAATCAAGTTTGGAACTTTTTAAAAAATTATTTAATTTTAGACATACAGAAAAATTGCAAAAATTCCTAGAATTCCCAGATTCCCCATATGCTAACGTTTCACTACGTTTGCTCATCCTTTCCTTTCTGTGTACGTATGCATCTGTGTGCATGTATACATATAGGATTTTTTTTCTAAAATTTTTGCGACTGAGTTGCAGACACAATGCCCCTTTATCGTTGCATACTTCAGTGCAGGGCTTAAATATTTAAAATGAGGATTGAACCCAGAGCTGCAGAAACTCTTGTTCAGGTTCCTCATTTGGTACCCACTGCACAATAATTTTCCTTAAATATCTGTGCAACAGTTTTCAAGAAGTTAAATGTTGCCCCCATAAAAGTGAAAAATCCAGTGCTGATGGAAGAAATCAGCCAGACTGAGCAAAATGAAAGCCCTGTATTTAAGTGCACCAACACTCTTCTTAGGAGGCAGCTTAAGTACTGTCAGGGTTGAGTTGCACACGTGAGGGAGCTCTCAGCTTGCGCCCGTGGTAGAATATTCCTTCCAACTTCATGCAGGACTGCTCTTCAAGAAAAGTTCTTCCGTCTTGATATATTTCTAGGAGTTTTAGTACCCCCACCTTGATTGATCCAGAAGAACTTTTTGGAGGCTTGCTTCTTAACCCAACCTTAGATAAAACAGGTAAGGCAAGGCAGTGCTAGCAAATCTGATCTGTGTGGACGCACCCTGCCCTGAGCAGTAGCTCCTGAGGCACCTTGCAAAATCCACCAGTCCCAGAGAGAACTTTGACTCTCGGTGAAATGAAAGTTCCATTAAATTTTTGCCAAGTCTCTGGAAGCCAATAACTTAGAACGCTTTATGGTGAAGCATGACACAGAGGGATGGTGGAGAAAAGTCTCCCACCAAGCAATTAGGTGGCTTAACATGCAGGAGGACACATGCAAGAAGCTGAAACCTAGAAATGTGATAAACAAAACTGAGATGGAGCTTTTGATATAACTTAAGGACTATACCTACAGTGTGTGGCGAAATAATACAGTAGTAATATGGGTGTCGACTTTAGACCCAGCCCATACATGTATCAATGCCGTGCATCTTGAAACTAAGAGGAAGTTTTTACAAGTTTATTTTCCTTGAAACTTGAGTTTGTGTTGTATCACTTATGTTGTGGGAAAAATGCTGCATACTAAAAATTAAGATTATTGACTTTCTTTATTGGCTCAAGAAATTGCAATGTATATCTAAGCATTACTAAGTAAGTGGAATGAGACTTCCAATAATTCATAGCATGAATAGGAATTAAGAGGGAAACCTAGATGGCTATTTGTAGGACTATTTAAGCTTGATACAACTGTAGACACCAATGTTTCAATGTTTACACTTCAGTAAACAATAGAAACAAAATGAAAAGCCAAGTAACAACTCTATGCATATATGTATATATGAAAGCCTCACAGTATTAATCTCAGTGCATTAAGAGTTGCCACAATTCATTATGAAAAAGTAAAATTTCCAATAGCAAAGTTGGAGAAAAGCCGAACATAAGAAATTCATTGAATAATACGATTGTTAATATAGACATGAAAAGAAGTCAACCTCTCTGATTATCAAAGAGAATCCACTATAACTATTACAGAAATTGTTTCTAATAAACTTGTTAGCATTTTTAAAAATATTTACAAAATAAAATGAAATAAAATGATAAAATAAAATAAAATAAAATAAAATAAAATAAAATAAAATAAAATAAAAAAAAAATGGTTACATCCAGTGTTGATGTAAACACAGTTAAGAAGACACTCAACAACCTACATAAGGAGTGGAAACTGACAAAGTATAATATTTCTGGAGAAAAATTTTGTAATATGTGCTATCCAAAACATTTTAAATATTCATGACTATTCATTCACTTTTAGAAGTGTTTTCTAAAGAAATAGCCGCAGTTGCATGCAGACTGATGTAAAATATGGTTGATGTGCCAAAGTAACATACCTACGGCAACACAGCAGACTGACTTAGAATGTGGGGTCTGGAGTCCGGTTGCTTCAATTTGAATACCACCTCCCTTTTTAGCTACATAATCTCTAACAAATTGTTTAGTCTGTGGCTCATATTTCTCATCTGTCAAATGGAGATGCTAATAGTATTTATCTCATGGATTGTAAGGACTAAATGCATTAACATTTCTAAAGTTCTAGAACGGTGCCTGCACAGAGTAAACATTATTAAATATTCAGTGAACTTAACAGCATATGACGGCAAAACATAGAAAGATCTCGCATACCCCATAGTACAGGAATGGTTAAATACATGTTGGGTATTTATACCATGAAGATTAATGCATTCTTTGGAAACCAGGTTTGCAAAAAATATTTCAGCACATGGAAATAAAGACTCAGTATAATTATGCATAAAAAAATAGGCTCCAAAAATTATACATAATATGTATTAAGCAGGACACGTTAGTCAATTGAATGAAGGAAAGCGAAAAATCAAGAACAAGTCCTGTTGTTTGGGCTTAATCTTCCGGATGGATGGAAGTTTCACTCACTGTGGGGGGGAAAGACTGAGGAGAGGGGAACTTCGGAAGTGGGAGGAGAAAGGATAGTGCAATGGAAAAGAATGTCTTCTATTTATCCAAGTGGAAATGTCAAGTTGGCAGTTGGGTGTTTAAGTTGGAGTTGTTGGCAAGGGCAGGTTGAGAGATAAGAGATTTGAGGGCCTTCGTGGTTATCCTCAGGGAGGTGAGAAACTCAGTCAAAGCAGAGAGGGTGTGTAAGTAGAAAAAAGGCTTTGGTTTGCAGATGAGGACGGGGTCTTCTGGTAAATGTGCTTATACGGTGATCTCCATGTCCCTGACCGCCCCCTGGCCAAATCAAGAGATTTTTCATTTAAGCGTGTTAACCTGAGTTTCATATACATAATGGAGTATTTTATGTATCTTGATATTTTTGCCACTAAAAGTACAGTCGTATGAATGGACCTGAGTGTACTTTAAAACCTGGGTGTTCATAACCATTTCTCAACTGTTTTTTTAATTCATTTTGACAGAAGGATGCTTTATTAAAATAGCTCAGAATAGCTTTGAGTTTCAAATTTCACACGATTCCTGCTATTATAGCAATGTTCCTCTGAGTGGAAAGCCTATCAATCAAGAAAGACCAACAACAATACACAATGTTTCTCATTAAATACCTTTCAGCTTCAAGGATATTGACTGCATAATTTCTATTTCTTCTTAGTGGAATTATTTATTTGGATCAACATGTCTTTCTTAATCAGTTCTTCTAAAATCCCAGGAAAACTAGTTAGAAGTAATAGCATTTTTTTTTTTTTTTACAATTTAGAGTCTCAGTCTTTTTTTTTTAAATGAGTAAATAATGAGAAGAAGAAATTTAAAAAGCGGGTCTGGCCAATGACTGCTGTAGGATGTCTGGTTTTTAACTCACAGCCTCTGGATACTATTCCCCTCTTTTCTAATGAGACAAGTTCAACCTAGAGGTCTATTAGGAAAGTGCTAAAAAAGAATTTCTGCTCTTTCGTACTTGAATATTACACTCTTATTAAGACCAGAGACAGCCCTCACTTTACATTTCAGACGGTACTGGGAACATTGGCTGGTCCATAAAGTCTGTAATGGTGAAATTGAATCAGAAAGGTATGAAGGCTAAATTCTGCCTCGGGTTTGGTTTAATACAATCATTCACCAGACAGCCTAAGTCAGCAGGGGCTCAAGCGGTTTTATTAGGCACCTAGGGATGAATTCTTCAAAAGCAGGATCTGTGAGCCTTTGGCCCTGTTCTTGGATTAGGCTGGATGATTCTTTGTTGCTGGGGGAAGGGGGGCTTTCCTGTGCATTGCAGGGTATGTAGCAGCATCCCTGGCCTCCACCCAGTAGATGCCAGGAGCATCCACTCTCCAGTTGTAACAACCAAACAGGCCTCCAGATGTTGCCAGTCTCTCCTGGCTGGAGGTGGTGGGTGAGGGGCGAAGTGACACCTCGTTGCAATTGCTGCTCTAAAGTTTCTCAAGCTTTAACCCCTAGTCTCTCCTGAGGTAGCTCCTATTCATGTGTTTCAACTTGAGCTGTCCCTCACCACTGCACAGGCATGGAAGGAGAGCACCACCTCCACTTGTCCCAAAGGATCCCAGCCCACCTGTGACTCCCATCAATGGCCAAGTGCACTGGGAGGAACGACTGAAAATGAAAGTTCATCGGACAGTCAAACACAGTTCAAAATACCTACCTGTGGGTCAAGGTCAACTAATTTATGGCTGTTGCTTCTACGACACATAGAATCCAGTACCACTGGAACATCCCAGGCAACCAATTTCTAGATTGAGGTATATTACATTTATCGATAGCAAATTTTCTTCCTTTTGTCAAATATAATGCAATTAGGTAACAGATAACTGGAAAGCATCAAGAAAGAACAGTACCCTAATTCTAATACCTAGTGGATCTACTCTTGGTACCCAGGTTATTTCCTTCCACCCTTTCCCCCACAAACTAGAAAGAACAGACACGTCAGCTCATCTCAATGCCAAATGGGAATATGGGCCCTGGGTTGAAGGTCTCCTGATTTTTTTTTAAGAGAAGTCAGAAATTTTGTTTTGTACATAAAATCTGATTTCAAAAACTTGGCCAGTAATAAAATTTTAAAATAATGAAACAAAACAGAGCGCATCTGTGGGATGGAATTAGCTGGTAGGATTCCAGTTTCTGACATCTGTCTTTTCAGTTTGTGCGTATCTGGTGTCATTCTTGTTACCTGCCAATTTCTATTTGCGTTTGAATTCAGGGCTTCTGTCACTAAACAATCTTTCAAATACTTTACAGCTCAAAAATTCTGTTAGTGAGGGACCAAGTAAGTACATTACTAGAACCCCCTTCCTCACTACCCAAATTAGCTTGTCCAGATTTTTACTATGCTCCACAAATACACAATACCATCTTCTGTGGCCTTACTCTCAGAAGATCATTTGGAAAATGAAGTCTTAAGCAACCTAGAAGTTAAAGGACAGTGGACATGAATTATGCCAACTTATTTCCTTTATTCATATGTGTGTGTATATATATTCATGTATGCATATACATATGAGATATATGACATCATATATATGATATATATATGATATGATATGATATATGATATATATCATATGTATATGCATGATATATATCATATATATGATATATATCATATGTATATATTTCTGTTGAAAGTGTTGTTCTGATAAGTAAACAATTTACTTCATGAATACCCAACCAAAACAGAACAGTCCAAAAGATAAAAGTTAATCCAACAGGCATATGTGTTCTCAAGCATCCAGTTCAAGACCCTCCACCATTTGGCTTGTCCAGATTTGGCTCCTGATCAACCCTGACTCCCTGTCACCACCCTTTCCCCAAATTCATTGGAATACTTGCCATTCTCCAAACATCAGTGTCCCTTTGCGCATGCTGTTTCCTCGCCCTAGCCTACCCTGGAGCCCCAGCCTGCTCCCTCCAGTATTCTTGCCGACGTTTTTAGTCCAACTATGTTCATACAAAACAGTCATTTCAACTTTCAAGCATTGCTTATTTGTGACAATTCAGGAAAAAAGTATCGCATCCTTTCTTTCAGATGAATTCCTGCGAAACTCATCGTCGTTTCTTACATCCCTTACTTTAGCACTGACAGCTAGTTTGTCTATTACTTCAGTATCGTATTCTTTCAGAGTTGCTTTGTCTTAAAAGAGAACAAATGGTCATCATTCTTGATAAGAGTGCTATTCCCCACTGCATTCCTCTATACTTGAATATACTTTCCGATTCTTTCAAAAAAATTTAATGTTTATTTATTTTTGAGAGAGAGAGAGCACAACAGAGCATGAGCAGGGAGGGGCAGAGACAGAGGGAGACACAGAATCCGAAGCAGGCTCCAGGCTCCAAGCCGTCAGCACAGAGCCCAACGTGGGGTTTGAACTCAGGAACCATGAGATCATGACCTGAGCCAAAGTCGGACGCTTAACCGCTACAGAGCCACCCAGGCACCCCTGTACTTCTCCATTCTTACACATATTGATATTACTCCAAATCTTCTTATAAAAGCATGTATCAAAACAAAAAAATATGTTCCTCCTTCTCTTGATCATCAAACTTAAGAACTAATAAAAAGTCTCTGCTACCTGGTTACTCTCTGGCTATCTCACCATTCTGCGGAAATCGCTCGCCAAACCCACTGAGATGTTCTCACTGCTTATATTACCTAGCTTTTAGCAAAGCTGACCGAATTCATACCCCCAGCCAGCTTCTGAAACCTAGCTATTTTCTCCATGGCTTTCTACTTGTTTTCCTGCCTCTGTGATCATTAATTCTTTGTCTTACTCCTGGACTTTTGCTCTCCACCACCTGGCACTTCATGGAGGCATTTTCCGCAGGTCTGTGTGAAAGCCTGGTCCCTTCTTGCCAACTGCCTTTACTGGATCATTCATCCATACCTCATGGCTTCAGCCACATCTGTATGCCAATGACCACCATCTCTGTACTGTAGGCTTATTTCTAGGTACTCGTTGGATACACTCACCTAAACATCTCAGAAACAACTCAAATTCAATATAACTGGAGGTAAGTATCCAAAAATAGGTTCTGCCCTCCAAATTTTCATTTTCCATTGGTGGTTTTATGATCTACACATTTCCCCATGCTACACTCTTCAGAATCACACTCATCTTTCTCCTTTACTTGTCATCTCTAATTGGTTAACAAAAGCTGTTTTGATTTTTCACTTCTGGCTATGCATTTCCAGCCTTACTGTCGCTGTTTTATTACCTAATGCCCCACATATCTCTTCTAAAGATTTAATATGCAAAATTCACGAGCAAAAACAAAGAGGAGAGAAAAAAAAGTAAAGAAGACCCCAAGGCCTTGGTGTCATTTTCTCCTGAAATGTTTTGCAGCAGACAAATCCCTGGATTTATTTTAAGGTTTTGGTGATATGAATAACTACATTCCCAGTCCCCACTGCCACCCTCAGCATCACAGAGTTTCTCCGGGGGGCTGCTGAGTCAGTTCAGGGTCTAATTCGAGACCGTGGCTCAAGTGTGTAATTGGACTGAATATGAATTCCAAAGGAGCTGATTCACCGTTGCTATCCTGATTTTTAAAGTGCTGTACTAGATGACAATCCGGTGAAGAAACACGTTGACATTGGCACCCTTTGACATTGGAAGCACACTCACAATATGTATTTGCCAGAGCGTACCGGTAAAAGTACAATATCAACTGGAGAGAGTTCTCTACACCACATGCTGAGCCAACAGAATGTGCTAGTGTTCCCTTATTCTACCAGACTAAGTAGCTAAGCTTCCTTTTGTGATGTCGCCATGCCCAGTTGCTGGAATAAACCTAAGAAGATATATTGCCTATCCCTCTCACTTTTCAAGCGAGAAGAAAAAAAATAGCAGTGGAGAGAAGGGATTGTTCAGGGCTACAGAGTAAATTAGTAACAAGGGTCTAAAGCCCAAATCCACCGGCTCTTAGTGCAGTGAGTACATTATTCAACACTCTGGTAGATCCCACCCTTATAAAATATTAGGATAATTGCATCCGAAGGTCATAAAAGGAACGATTTCTTCATGGTAGGGCTACATTTATTTGAGGCATAAGAGATGTGCATTACTAATCCAAGCTGAAGACCCCAAATTAGTATTATTGAAAAATTCCAAGATATTTAGCTTTTTGGTGATTTTTTTTTTTAGTAACTTTAAGATTGTGTCACATGTTTGTATATAAATTACTGTCAGATTATATCGGACGCTATCTCGTTACATCATCCATAGGTATAAATGTCATTAAAATCTGATATGTCCGTACCAAGCCACATAGCCCTTGGTCATGTCAAGTGGCATTGCCTATACTACTCATCTGGCTGACATTTATTGGGTCTTACTGTGTGCACACTGCTCTACCAGAATCTCTGAGGGGTATTGAAATGTGAGCAAAGATTCTCTGCATCTTAAGAAGCTCAGAACTCCGGATGCTGATTCCCTCCTCACCCTCCCGGGCTCGTTTTGTTGTTATTTGATTTTTTTAATTTTTTTTTTTATTAGGCTAGGTCATTTTAGTGAAATCTGTTTCCCATTACAGTGTGAATGCTTTGGTGTCACTCCTCAGGGATACATAGCCTTGGGCCTGTGGATAGTCACCTAGGATGACATTGGTCTTAACAGGTCTCTCTTTCACCGTGTCTTTCTCTGATCTTTCTTTTGAACTGCCTGCTTCATTTGATATTACACCCTGTCTGTTTGGCTTTACTATTTTACCAGCTGATGGCTCTATTGCTTTTAACAATGCCCTGGAGTATCAATTGCTCAGCAGTCTGATCCAATTAAATTTAGGCAAGCATAATTTTTGAGACCATTTTTGAGTTTTGTTCTCATCCCACGAGGGCTCTTCTTAGCTACTTCTTCTTCTGGTTCTCTCTAGTAAAACAGCTGGCCTGTGGTTTCATTTCTTGCTCTTAATTAAGGGGAGCGATTGTTTTTGAGAGTGCCCTTATCTTGAACTTCCACCGATTCCGTTTCAGATAATCTCAGTTCCTTTGGGGAGAGCTTCTGAGCTCTCTTTTCTTTTTATTTTTTTTTTTAAATTTTTTTTTTCAACGTTTATTTATTTTTGGGACAGAGAGAGACAGAGCATGAACGGGGGAGGGGCAGAGAAAGAGGGAGACACAGAATCGGAAACAGGCTCCAGGCTCTGAGCCATCAGCCCAGAGCCTGACGCAGGGCTCGAACTCACGGACCGCGAGATCGTGACCTGGCTGAAGTCGGACGCTTAACCGACTGCGCCACCCAGGCGCCCCAGCTCTCTTTTCTTATAGACTACATCTCTTACAGGGCAAACCCTCCGAGCCACTGTTCTGAGTACTAAGTGGGACAGTTGCCTCTGGTGTTCTTGGTTTGCCCTGCCCAGTTGGGACCTGTGCTCTACAAGCAGGCCAGAGTGAGGGTGATCGTGCCCTGGTGTCCTCAGTCTGTCATCTCTGGGGTAACACCTGAGTAGGGCCCGGATGAAAGAAAGAAGCAAACCCCTGACTTCTTGGCTTCACTCACCAAGAGTTTAGTCTCTTCAATTTGGAGTTAGACGGGATGAGGAATGCCGTCAATCCCTGACTCCTAGTGAGACCCAATAACCCTTGTCTGGGAGGGGAAGGGAACCCAAATGACTCTGTCAGGTTGAACTGGACAAAGGGGAGGCAAGGAAAGGAGAAAGTGAGTTGTGGTTTCAATGCAGCAGACTCTCTCCGTTCTGAGTGTTAGATTTTCTTGAAAACATATTTCTGCATTTTCTGTATGTCCTTAGGACAATTTCTTGAAAATTAATGTGTTTGTTTTTATGGTTTCTGCCAGCTTTGCCTATTTCACCGGGAGTTGGTCCACAGAGTCATCCCAGACCTGGAACTCACTATGGCTTCTTTTTCCAGCCCCTGTGACTCTATAACACAGAGGTTTGTGAGCCAGACAGGGTCTGGAACTCTAGTCAGGGGTCTCACGTGTCCAGTTAAAGGTAGCTTAACATACTTTAGCATTCAGACTTGTCGAAGGTAGAATGGATATTGTCTTGTGCAAGTTAAAGCATCTAATGTCCCTGAAGAAGGATGTCTCATTTTTAAAAATTTATTTATTTTTAATTTATTTGTATGTGGGAGCACCTGGGCAGCTCCATCGGGTAAGTGTCTGACTCTTGATTTAGGCTCAGGTCATGATCTCACGGTGCGTGAGATGGAATCCCACGTCGGGCTCTGCGCTGACCACTTGGAGCCTGAGGGACTCCTGGTCCCTCTCTTTCTGCCCCTCCCATTCTTGTGTGCTCTCTCAGTCTCTCAAAAATGAATAAACAAACAAACAAACTTTAATGTCTTTTTATTTAATTTTTTTTTAATCGAAGTATAGTTAACACACAATGTTACATTAGTTTCAGGTGTACAATTTAGTGATTCGACAGCTTTATAATTATACTATGTTCACCATAAGCATAGCTACCATCTGGAAGAGCATCGCACTTTTGTGTCAAGTTAACATGTTAATGTTTGTCAAGATATGTGGAGTCCAACTTCAGAAGATGCTTTTGTTAATTTTATTCTGAAAACATTGAACAAGTGTCACTCGATGTCCAGAAAAGCCATGAAAAACTTGTTTTTTTTTTAATTTTAAGGAATGTAACTTCAAAGCAAACCCACAAAATAAACGGTTCCCTTGACATCACATGAATTGATTTGCAATCTAGTCGTTGGCTGGAAGGTTACTTAAACATCAAAGATGATCTGGCAAATGACAATAAATGTCAAATAGCTGAAACTGAGCCCTTCTCAGTAGTACTCATTGCATAGGAGACCCAATTGTCTACTCTACTTAAGCCACCATTTATTCCTACATAATTGTATTATCAACCTACAAGAGAACTTAGTCATGTATTTTTTTTTAATTTTTTTTTCAACATTTATTTATTTTTGGGACAGAGAGAGACAGAGCATGAACGGGGGAGGGGCAGAGAGAGAGGGAGACACAGAATCGGAAACAGGCTCCAGGCTCTGAGCCATCAGCCCAGAGCCCGACGCGGGGCTCGAACTCACGGACCGCGAGATCGTGACCTGGCTGAAGTCGGACGCTTAACCGACTGCGCCACCCAGGCGCCCCAGTCATGTATTTTTAAAACACATAGAATTTTTGTGTATTTTCAACCAGAAATTCATGGGTGGATATGTCTGTCGCCAAGAAAATTCTTTGGTCCCTGCAATTTTTGTCTAGTAGCATTGGTGAATACTGTAAGGTAAGTGCAGGCTAAAAACAAAACAAAACAAAACAAAAAACCCTGATATTAATATTAAGGGTTATACTTCATTTATCCAAAATTCCCATTTATCACAAATTCCCAAGTGACCTGGTTTCTGTGAGCAGAAAAGTTTCTTCCAGTTTTCACACTCTTTCCAAATGCTTATTCATTGTTCTTGACAGGGAAGTATTGGAAGAAAGTGATATTTTGCTTAATTGGCGAGGGCAGCATAATATTTTTGCCTCTATTTTTTTTCACGCTGACCTTCAGCATGGTATTCTGTTAACTCAGCAGATTGCTGTTGTTCTGATGCTTAGTCTGTGAAGACACATTCTGTCTGAATTACCTAAGAGGCGGAAGGACTAGGGGTGTATTTTCGGTTTACCTTGGTAACTGCAAAGGGAAGTCATCAATCAGTGCCACAGGCTTCAAGCTGTTCTCATGACAACTCAATTTTTGGGCTATTTTTCTTCCTTCAGTAAGCTCATCTGCAAAGATGCCCTTTTTTCTCTGTCCATCATAGCTCTTTCTTACTCATCATCAAGGCAAAGATCCCTTTGATCTAAATAGAAGTGATCGCACAGAAGAAAAGCATAAAATTGGACCCAAGCCCTGTTCCTGTGCCTGGAAACCGAAGGAGGAATTAATTTTCATAGGCAAGGTCCACTTAGGTTTTAGGTTTTGAAGCCCTTTTCAAAATTAATCAAGGGTGAACATTTTAGACATTGCCTAAAACAAAGCTTCACAAGACATTTAAGATGATACAGAAATAATGGGTTCCCGTGGTGCGTGAAAATTTATGGCACCTCATTTGTTTGAAAATGAAACCACACAAGAACTTGACTAATCTATAATAAACAATATTTATGTAGGATATATATATATGCATATATATATATATATATATATTAAGAAATGTGAAATGAATGGACATGATGTTTTCTTAGTGCGTAGATAATTATGGGAAAAATTCATGCAGACTTTAAGCTACCTCCCCATCAGTTCTGTAGCCATTTTTTGACTTTAAGCTACCTTCCCATCAGTTCTGTAGCCATTTTTTCACTTTCCTATTTATCAGGCTACTCTGTTATGAATATAATGCCTCATTTAAAATTCGAAAAAAGAAATAATACTAATTAGCAATGCCAATTAATAACACACACTACCCAAGCAAGATGAAATGGTGGAGAGGTGGCGGGGAGGGCACGCCTGGGTGGCTCAGTTGGTTAAGTGACCAACTCTTGGTTTCTGCTCAGGTCAAGATCGCAGGGTTTTGTGAGTTCCAAGCCCACATGGGCTGTGTACTTACTGTGTGAGCTTGCTTGGGATTCTCTCTCTTTTTCTCTCTCTCTGCCCCTCCCCTGCTCATGCTGTCTTTGTCTCTCTCAGAATAAATAAGTAAACTTAAAAAAAAAAAAAAATGAAATGAGCAGGGCTTTGCCAGCCAGTCTTTCCAGAGGCAGGTGAAGGAAGGTTTCCTAGCCAGTGTTCCATTCTATAGGCTCCATCCAGTGGGTGCCATGTATTAAGAAGGCAAGACGCTGCATGTTGTTTTAGGGTTTAGACATGTGTAGGAGGAATGAAAAAAGACAGTAAGCCCAAACACTGCTTTATTTTTTCCTGTGAAGAAATAAATTTCATATGTTAACGATAGAAATAATGAATTCATTACCGATACTGAGTTTTGTGCAAAGTAATGAGCTTTCTAATAAAAGAAGTGTTCAGAGATGGGACAGACACAGAACCACATTGTCGTAGAGGTGATTCAAGCATCTGGTAAATAACCTCTGCAGGCTTTTCCATCCCAGACTCCTATGAATTTGCGACGCTTTTCAATAAAAAAAAGAACTGATATTTATCGAATACCTCCGGTCTGCCAGGAAGCTCTGCTAAGAACATTAGGCAGACTCATTAATTCATATTATATCTCTACAGAGTGGGGATTATTGTCTTCTCCAGGCAAGGCTGACTTGGGTGGTATATCTGAGTCACACAATCAGTAAATGGTGAAGCCAGGATTAAGACACGGGCAATCTAACCAAGAGTCCAGTCCTTTCCACACAGTCTGCATACTGTTTCAAGCCATTTCTAGCCCTCTGATTTCATAGCAACTGGACAATCCGTCTGTTCCATTATATACAGGACAGAACCTCTAAAAGTGATTGTCCAATGATTCCATAAGTTTGCATCCTTTTTTTTTTCCAACGTTTATTTATTTTTAAGACAGAGAGAGACAGCATGAACGGGGGAGGGGCAGAGAGAGAGGGAGACACAGAATCGGAAGCAAGCTCCAGGCTCTGAGCCATCAGCCCAGAGCCTGACGCGGGGCTCGAACTCACGCACTGTGAGATCGTGACCTGGCTGAAGTCGGACGCTTAACCGACTGCGCCACCCAGGCGCCCCTAATTTTTTTTTTAGTTTGCATCCTTTTTATTGCTATCATTTTAAGTGCCTGCCTAATAATTTTTCTGCTCATTTATCACCTTTAATGCATGAGAACTTTATAATGCTTTAGTTTACAAAGTGTTTCCACAAATAATATTATTTCACTGAATTTAAAGAAACCCTAAGAAGTAGCCAGAATAGGTATTGTTATGGAAGAGATATACATGGGTGTTCAAAGGTTTAATGTTAGTCCAGGATCATAAAGTGATGGAGTTGGTGCCTGAAACCATGTTTTCTGATTACATTTGCCAAGCAGACTCCTCCTAGCATGTCACTTGCCAGTTAAAGGATTAATTGGGAAACTAAGGTCATTTAATTTCATATCTTTGATTTTCCAGAGCATCAGTTGAAGAAAAGAGTCTGGCTCCCTTCCTGTTTTTGTAAATAAAGTTTTATTGAGACCCAGTCACATCCATGCACTTACGTATTGGCTGCTTCTTCACCACAGAAGAGTTGAGTAAATGCAACAAAGACTTTGTGGCCTGCACACCTAAAATATTTACTGCGTGGCCCTTTACGGAAAAAGTTTGCTAATCTGTATGCTAGAACAAATAGCTAATACTTTGACAGGTAAATACTGTTCTGCATTATTGGTTTAGTATGGATAAAAACAAGACTATTTCTGTTCTATCGAAGGAAAAATCTCAGATCTTTTTTGCATCGAGTGTTTGAAGGAATTTGACTTTCCACCATCAAGACTTGAATTGCTTGATCCCTGCTTCCCATTTCTTAAGCCACGGTATGATTTGAAATCTTTATCAACATGACCTTTCAGAACAAATTTCCCACAAACTTATTCTTGTGCCACTTTAGTAAAGATTTTTGGGTTTTACCTCTTAGCCTCTTCTAATTTAACTACTCAAAGTGTCCCAGGAAATTACATGTTTTATGGCATTGTCCCCTGACTTACATCTGAGTATTAGATAGATATACTGCATTTTCTTTTCTTTTTGAAGAGTAATCTGGCGTCTTTGGAGAACAATATTGCTTCCTGCATAAACCTAGCCTTTGTTTTTTTTCTCAAAGCTGTAATTAACTAACAGTATTTTTAGTTCTGTAAACCTTAATTTACCATCCCATTTTACTGTAGCCTGTTAATCACAACCTACCAAAAATTGCAAAAGCCATGCTCTCAGTCCTTGAAAAATCTTTGATGTGGGATTTGCAATTCAGAGAGAGGATCAAACACTGGTAGGCTCTTTAGAAAAGGAAAGTAAGTCCTTGATAATTCGAAGGGGGTGGGATCAGAAGATACATTCTCCTGTTTCTGGGCCTCAGATTTTAGGAAGTAAGTTAACAGGGGCACGTATGTATACACCTGAGCTCAAACTAAGTCATTATTAATTTGAAAAACAGACACATCTATGTATACCAAAAAACAATGTGCTAAAAAGTTGCTACATACATGACACGAGAGAAAAATGTAGGTATTATAAAAATGCTTTCATTTTTGAAATTCATTTTTGTGATGATATTCTGTAATTTTAATTTACTTCTATTATTATGTTCTTCCCCCTCAATAGGCATTGTGTTACTCCCTGGACCTACGATTGTGATTAGACAGTCTGTGCTCTCAGAGCCAATTTTTTCTTGGTTTTGAACTAGAATGGCTTCATTTTTTCTGGGATAATATTGGTTGTCGCATGCTGAACAGAAACTTGATTGGCAGGAATACAGGCTGAGAGAGACTGAGTGAGAGGGAGAGGTAAAGAGAAGGAAGGAAGGAAGGAAGGAAGGAAGGAAGGAAGGAAGGCAGGCAAACAGACCCCCAAAATAGTCATATACTATTGGGGGAATACTTCGGAAGTTTTTAATATATCAAGATTAATTTTCTCATGGTTTTAATATAAAGTACACATAATGAGATTATACCAATTAATTCTCATTATAGGATAGTTTTGCATTTAAAAGCACTTTTTTTTTAAGTTTATTTATTTTGAGAGAGAGAGAGAGTGAACAGGGGTAGGAGGAGAGAAGAGAGGGAGGGAGAGGGAGAATCCCAACCAGGCTCCCCACTGTCAGCATAGAGTCTTGCATGGGGTTCTATCCCATGAACTGTGAGACCATGATCTGAGCTGAAATCAAAAGCAGGACGCTCAACCCACTGAACCACCCAGGTGCCCCATAAATACACTTTTTAAATCACAGTGTAAATTTGCAGTGAGTTTTGCATTGCTCATACCTCTTTTCAAATTATCAAAAAATATAACCTGCTTTAATGCAGACAATTGCTTGGATTAAAGTCATAGGGGCACATTATGGAAACTTTGATCATGAGGTTAATTTCCAGAAGTTTATCTTTGTTCACTTGTATAGCAATTTTTTGCACATTGAACACTGAAACAGCTTTCATTTTTTTTTTACTTGTCTCATATTTCACAGAGTGGTTCTGTCCTACAGTAACTATATGCCATTGAGAATGACTCTTTGGTCTTCCTCATGGCACCATATTACTGCTAACTTCAGATTCAAAGTCATTGATTTTATGCTCTAAAAAAAGATTTTAACTGATAATAGGGGTAACTGCTAAAGTAACATTGATCAAACTTACTCACAGAGGGGCTGAGGCAGGTAAACCTTCAGGCAATAGTGTTCTAAGGCCAGCAGTTTTGTCTCCTATGAGATAGAGTGGAGTGACCAGGTGGCAGTGGTTGAAGAGTTCACGGTGCACCAGAAATTAAGTGATTGTTGATGTGCTGATTTAATTTGGAGAGCACTGTGGTACAGCTGAAAATCTGGGCAATACCGTCACACGGGAAGATCTCAGGAGGTCAGGCTTTTGTTTATGTCACCATGATTTAGTTTTTTCCGCATGTTAAGCACTACATTAATAATGCATTTTGTTCAAGACTCTCCATCTATATTTCTAGGCATGCTCCCTCAGTAGGCATACTTCTGAGTCACTTGACTCAGAGTTGGAAAGATTCCTAAATTGCCCTAGCCCCTGTGTAGCGCCTACGTGCTCACACATATGTACACAATTAACATTTTTTTAACTGATCTGCCTAGTATATTATAATGCATGCACTAACTTTCGGGAACCTCAGTGCCATCGGTCTTGCCTTATCCACTCTATCTGAAGCTATATGAACCAACATTTGGAAAGAAGGCCTTCTCCCAATTCACTAACTCATGTAGGACATTTCCTGGCAGACCAGCACTCTCCTCACATCACAAGGAAGGAAAGACCATTGCTATGCCACAAATGAGCTGTTAGATGGGGAGTTAATTGTTCTGTCCCTCTGAGCTAATTTTATCATATGGAAAATAAACTTGGACTAGATTTTCTCAAAGTTCTTTTCCATCTCTGAAAGTCCATGATTCTCCAAGTGTCTGTTCGAGTTAGTATGGAAGCACAAACAATCATCCAAAACCTTAGTGGCATAAAACAAACTTTCAATGTGCTTATAAGTTCTGTGGATCAACAATTCAGACAGGGCCCAAGGGGAGTGGCTTGTTTCTACCTTATACTGTTTGGAACTCAGCAGGAAGACTAGAAGACTAGTTCCATGAGGCATCAAATGAGTTGGCCAGAGGGCTGGAGGCTAGAATCATCTAAAAGCTCTCCCATTCACATGTCTGATATTTTGGCTGGAAGAATAAAACAGCCAACATCTCAAACAGTAGGGCCTTGCTGTGTATATCTCTTTATTTCAATGCATTGTTGTTGTTGTTGTTGTTGTTGTTGTTTTTATCTCTCTGTTTCTCCAAGTGGCTTTTCCAGCATGAGGTTTCCAGAGTAGCCAGACTTGTTACATAGTGACTCAGGGTTACCAAAGCATGTTTCCCAGAAGCTGGATGCAAGCTGTAATGTCTTTTTTGGCCTGTTTTCAGACATTATTGCTTCTACTATAGACATGAGCTAAAAATGATAAAAGGTAAAAAAGGAATAAATGATCCCTCCATTCACTGGAGGTGTGTTTATGTTGTGTGGCAAGGACCACGTGAAGTGATATGTATTGGTGTGACCACCTCTGGAAAATACAGCATCATGTCATGCAAAAGTAACTTCTCAATGTTTAATCTAGTATAGATAGAAATAGTAGTCCCCACCTCCTTGAATTCTTTAGTATTATAAAAACACTGATGTCTAACGATATGCTGCCTACATGTGACTCACTTTAGCTTTAGGGGCACACCAAAAGACCAAAAGTGAAGGGACGGAAGAAAGATATTCCAAACAAATGATAAACAAAGGAAAGAAGAGGGAGCTATACATAAATATTTTTTTTTAAAAAGAGAGAATTTGGGGCACCTACGTGGTTCAGTTGAACATCTGACTCTTGATCTCAGCTTGGTTCTCAATTTCAGAGTTTTGAGTTCAAGCCCCATGTTGGGCTCCATGATGGGCATGAAGTCTACTTTAAATAAATAAATAAATAAATAAATAAATAAATATTTTTTTAAGAAAAAGGGATAATTTATGCTAAAAATGGTCACAAGAGACAAAGAAGATCATTATATAATGGTAAAGTAACTGATTCATCAAAGAGATGGAATGATTTTAAATATTTATGCACCCAACAGTAGAGAACCTAAATATATAAAGTAAATACTGATAGAACTGAAAGGGGAAATAAACAACAATACAATAATAGGTAGGGATTTAATACCCCACTCTCAACGATGAATAGATTATCCAGACAGAGAATCACTAAGAGAACAACAGATTTGACAGGCTACATACCACACTGAGATCAACAAGTAGATCTATTAAGATTGGCCAGGGCTGCCTCATCAAGGATCACAAACTGATCAAGCACAATGCTTCCACTGATTATGATCTGTCTCACGAGAGCATCAAACCTCTGGTGGCTTTGTCCACTATGATGAAGTGATCAATGACCTTGTCATGCTATAAGGCTGTGTGGTGAGAACCAAGAGAGTGCTTACTCTCTGCAAGTCCTCACCAGGCTCTGGAGAATATTGACCTTAAGTTCATTGACACCACCTCCAAGTTTGGTCATGGCCAATTCCAGATGTGGAGGAAAAGAAAGCATTCACGTGACCACTTAAGAAAAACCAAATTGGAAAGGAAGAAGGAACTTACTGTCAGGAGCATATTGTGCAGCTCGTGGGATCTCAATAAAAATTATTTTCCAGTGGGGGGAAAAAACAGGAAAACAACAGATTTGAAAAACACCTTTGACCAAATGGGCCTAAAAAAACATATACAGAACATTCCATCCAATAGCAGCAGAACACATTCTTCTCAAGAGCACATGCAACATTTTCTAGGGTAGATCATATGTTAGGCCATAAAACAAGTTTCAGCAAGTTCAAGGATATAGAAATTATATCAAGTATCTTTTCTGACTATAATGGTATGAAACTAGAAATCAATGAAAACAGGAAAGGTGACAAAATCAGAAATACATGGAAGTTAAGTAACATGCTCCTGGACAACCAATGGATGAAAGAAGAAATCAAGAGAGGACTAAAAAATATTTTGGGACAAACAAACATGGAAAATCAGAATACTAAAACTTATGGGATACAGCAAAAATAGTTCTGAGAGGGCAATATATAGCTATAAATAATTACATGAAGAAAAAAGAAAGATTTCAAATAAACAACCTAACATTACATCTCAAGGAACTAGAAAAAGAAGAACAAACTAAGCCCAAAGTTAGCAGAAAGGAAGGAAATAATAAAGATTAGAGCAGCAATAAATGAATTGGAAAATAGGAAAGCAATAGAAAATATTAACAAAACTGAGAGGTGGTTCTTTGGAAAGATAAACCAAATTGACAAATATTTAGGTAGACTAACCGAGAAAAAAAAGAGGAGTCAAATAAATAAAATTAGAAGTGAAAGATGAGACATCACACCTGATATCACAGAAATACAAAAGATCATAAGACACTGCCATGAACAATTTTAAACCAACAAATTGGGCAACCTTGAAGAAATGGATAAATTCCTGGAAACATATTAACTACCAAGAGTAAATTATGAAGAAATAGAAAACCTGAAGAGACCAATGATTAAGGAGATTGAATCAGTAATAAAAAACCTCCCAACACAGAGAAGCCCAAGAACAAATAGTTTCACTGGTGATTTCTACTAAGCATTTAAATACTTAACACCAATGCTTCTCAAACTTTACCAAAAAATTGAAAAAGAGGAACCACTCCCAAATTCAATTTATGAGGCTACCATTCAACTGATACCAAAATTAACCACAATACAAGAAAACTACAGACGAATTCCAATTTTGGGAATGGATGAATATGGATGTAAAAAATCTCCAAAAAATACTAGAAAACAAAGTTCAACAGCACACTAAAAAATCATACACCATGATCAAGTGGGATTCATCCCTGAGATACAAGATCGGTCAACATAAGCAAATAAATTATTGTGATGCATCATATGAATAAAACGAAAGATAAAAATCATATGATCAACTCATATGATGCAGAAAAGGCACCTGAAAAAGTTCACCATTCTTTCATGATAAAAACTCTCAAAAAATTGGATACGGAAGGAATGTACTTCTATGTAATTAAAGCCATATATGACAAGCTCACAGCTAACATCATACTCAGTGATGAAAGTCTGAAAACTCTTCGTCTAAAATTAAGAACAAATCAAGGGTGCCTCCTCTCACCACTCCTATTCAACACAGTATTAGAAGTCCCGGGAACAAATAATAGTAAAAGGCATTCAAATTAAGGGAAAAAAAGAAATAAATTTGTCTGTTTTCAGATGACATGTATATAGAAAACCCTAAAGATTTCACCAAAAAACTGTTAAAACTAATAAACAAATCCAGTATATTTACAGAATAGGAAATCAACATACAAAAATCAGTTGCATTACTATACACTGACAATGAACTTATAAGGACAAGAAATAAAGGAAACGATACCATTCACAGAGTAGCATCAAAAACAGCAAAATACTTAGGAATGAATTTAATCAAGGAGGTGAGAGATCTATATACTGAAAACTATAAGACATTGATGAAAGCAATTGAAGACACAAATAAATGGAAAGATATTCCATGTTCATTGATTAGAAGAATTAATATTGTTAAAATGTCCATACTATACAAAGCCATCTATGGATTCAGTGTAATTCTTAGCAAAATTACAAATATAGAAAGAATAGTCCAAAAATTCAAATGGAACCACAAAAGGCCTCTAATAGCCAAAGCAATTGTGAAAAAGAAGAACAAAGTTGGAGATACGGTACATCCTGATTCGAACTATACTAAAAAGCTGTAGGAATCAAAACAGTATGGTATTGGCACAAAGATAACAGAATAGAGAGCCCAGAAATAAACCCACTCATAAGTGGTCAACTAATATTTGACAAAGGAGTCAAGAATATACAATGGAGAAGAGATAGCCTCTTCAATAAATGGTGTTGGAAAATTGGGTATCCAAATGCAAAAGAATGAAGTTGGACCCCTATCTTACACTAGTCACAAAACGTAACTTGAAATGGATTAAAAACTTAAACATGAGTCCTGGAACTATAAAATTGTTAGAAGAAAACATAGGGAAAACGCTTCTTGACGTTGGTCTTGGAAATGGTTTTTTGGATCTGACACCCAAAGCACAAGAAAAAAATGTAAAAATAAGTAAGTGGGGCCACGTCACTATGATGCCTTTGCACAACGAAATAAATGATCAACAAAATGAAAAGGTAACCTACAAAATAAGAGAAAATCTTTTTAAATCACATCTGGCAAGAGGTTAATAACCAAAATATATCAGGAACTCATACAACAACTCAATAGCAAAAAACAAACAAACAAAAAAACAAAATAGGCAAGTAACCTGGTTGGGCAGAGGACCTAAAAATAGACATTTATTGAAAGAATACATACAAATGGCCATCAAATATGTACAAAGGTACTCACTATCACTAATCGTCAGGAAAAATCAAACCAACGATGAAAAATTAACACACGCCTGTCAGATGGCTGTAATAGAACAGACAAGGCATTGCAAGTGTTGGTGAGGATGGGGAAAAAGGGGAACCTATGTGCTCTGTTGGTTGGAATGTAAACTGGTGGGCATTATGAAAACAGTATGGAGCTCCTCAAAAACTTAAACCTAGATCCACCATATGACCCAAAAATCCCACTCTGGGTGTATATCCAAAGGAAATGAAATCAGTGCCTGATGAGATGCCTGCACCTCATGTTTATTGCAGCATTATTTACAATCGTCAAGACATAGAAACAGTGTGAGTGTCCATTGACAGGTGAATGGATAAAGAAAAATATATATCTCTATATACACTACATATGTGTATAAACACATTCTATACATACAAACACATACACAGACAATGGAATATTGTTCAGCCAAAATAAGGGAAATTTTGCCATTTGCAACAACATAGATGAAACTTGAGGGCACTATGCTAAGTGAGATACATCAAAGACAAAGACTGTGTGCTGTCACTTATATGTAGAATCAACAACAACAAATTATAGAAACAGAATAGGTTGGTAGTTTCTAGAGGTGGGTAAGTGGGGAGAATGGATTAAGGGAATCAAAGAATACAAACTTTTAGTTTATATGAGGAATAAGTTCTCAGGATCTAACGTACAGCATGGAGAATAGAGTTAACAATGCTGTATTCTATAATTTCGAGTTGCTAATCTCTTCTGGAAACACCCTCACAGACACATCCAGAAATAATGCTTAACTAGGTATCATGACTCAGTCAAGCAGAGCATAAAATGAACCATCACACTGCCGTTGAAGTTTCTTTGGCTGCTTAGCATATGAAATCTTTTCCTATATTTAGGGAATTTATTAGCGTTTTCATTCTTCTAGAAGCTGAAAAAGAGAGATAGTACTCACTCTCCAGCTAGTGCACGGGAGTCTAACTTGAGCGTGGCCAGTCACCTGCTCTTGGTCCCAACTGGGACCGGAAGTGGGGGCAGTTCAGAACTCATTGCATGCAGGCGGCGCTCAGTATTAAGTGCCAACAGGGCAAGTCACAGCTGACTAATGTGACAATGACAATAGCACCTAATCAATCTTCTGATGGTCTGACCCAGAGTGAATCCAGCCACTTAGTTTCTTTTGGCTTCTGGATGTTTTGCAGGCTTGAATCGTTGGAACTCCTTCCATCTGGTTCTATAAGTTACTCAGCTTCCATGCAGTGAATTTCTTTTCTGTTTGTGTTAGCCCAAATCTACTTCAGTCTGTTATAAACAAGAATTCCAATGGTTACAGTAATTAAACATTAAGAAATTATTTTGAATACATTTAATAAATGTCAATAAAGCACTTTTAAAAATTTTTTTATTATGTTTTATTTTGAGAGAGAGAGACAGAATGTGAGTGGGGAGGGGTCAGAGAGAGAGGGAGACACAGAATCCGAAGCAGGCTCCAGGCTCTGAGCTGTCCACACAGATACTGATGCAGGGCTCCAACCCACAAGCTGTGAGATCATGACCTGAGCCAAAGTTGGATGCTCAACCAACTGAGCCACCCAGGGGCCCCACAATAGAGCACTTTGTATACAAATCGTCACCTGGGACGAGGTGGCTTCAGGAGTCCCACATCATTTTCTCACCCAGCTCTCTCCAACCCGGCTGCCTCTTTTGAAAGGCAAATTCTGGAGCCTCCAGACTGGCCAGGCTTAGGCAGTACAGAACATATAAGGAAACCTACTCAGAGCACAAAAATGAATCCTGAACACTGAAAACCATTATTTCAAAACTAAAGATTTCAAGAGATAGGCTGAGTGGAAGATGGTCACCATAGAGATTCAAATTTGTAGTCCAGGAGTTAAAGCAACAGAAATATCTCAAACTGCTAACTTTAGAAAATAAAAGCATTCAATTCCAAGAAGACAGACATAGGAAATCTAACCGGAGAATGACCAGCCTCTGAAGAAGAAAAAGGAATGTAAAGCAAATGAAAGGAAAATGAGAATTAAATAATTTAAAAGGAAACGCTAACCCAAACTTAAAAAAAGTCTTGAGTCTGCAGATTGCAAGGGTTCACCCAGTTACTGGAAAGTTGAATGAAAGGTGAAATGGACTGAATTCTTCCATTAAAAATAACGGACTGAAAAGAAAAGGAAACACCAAAGAACAGGGAAGGTCCAAGAGCTTCATCAAGGAAACATGTTCCAATTTTGTGCTCCTTAGTGATAAAAGCAAAAGTTTAAAAGAGCAACACACCTATGTTACTGACACGGATGTAGGAGACGAATGGTCTCCCATATCGCTGATGACATCTAAATTGGTCCACCCTGTGTGGATAGGAAACCCACTTTTGATACAAACCCATAAAAGCAACTGAAAATGAGAATCTTTAAAATTTTTTAATGTTTATTTATTTTTGAGAGAGAGAGAGAGCACAAGTAGGGGCAGAGAGAGAGAGAGGGAGACCCAGAATCAGAAACAGGCTCCAGGCTCTGAGCTGTCAGCACAGAGCCTGATGGGGGCTCAAACTCATGAACCGTGAGACCATGACCTGAGCTCAAGTTGGATGCTTAACGCACTGAGCCACCCAGGTACCCCAAGAATCTAGGCATTCTTCATAGTGGCAACAACAGAAATAAACCAACAAACCTGGAAGTAAAGGGACTCTCATTAATAAGAGAACAGTTGGAGGGGCACCTGGGTGGCTCAGTCAGTTGAGTGACCAACTCTTGATTTAGTCTCAGGTTATTATCTCACAGCGGTGAGACCAAGCCCCATGTTGGGCTCACATTAAGCATGGGGCCTGCTTAGGATTCTCTCTCTCCCTCTCCTTCTCCCCTCCCCTGCTCATATGCACACACACACACACACACACACACTCTCTCTCTCTCTCTCTCTCTCTCTCTCTCTCTCTCTCTCTCTCAAAAAAGAGAAAAAAGAGAGTGAGAGAGAGGTAACAGTTGGATAAATTATGCTACATTGGCCCACAGAATAGAATGCAGTTAATATAAAGAAGGAACTTGAGCTATATCACTAGTCTTGGAGGGTTTACCAAAATACATTGATGAATGGCACAAGTCAAATATAAAGAAAGGCATATAATACGATCTCATTTTTCTAAAGGAATATCCAAATCCCCCATATATAGAATATATATATCAAGTTCTTACCACAGATCGGGTGTGGAAGGAATAACGACTTCATGTGGAAATGACAGATCAAGGAGTAGAGCAAATTAAAGAAAAAGAAAAAGAATAAAATAAAGACTGCACTTTCCCCATTAATCCCCCCCAAACCCATTCTCACATCTCGTAGATGGAAAATCCAACATGCATTATGATCCCATTTATTGAAGCAAAATTAGAACAAATATATCTAGTTAGATAAATGGCTGTCCATGTGAAAGGCATGTTGTAATATATATAGTAAAATTCTATTATTACAAAACAAATAAAACCCTTGTATCTATGTGCACATACATGTATATACTGGTAGTAGAACTATATATCTATGTAGATACAGATTGATTTGGAAAGAGATGGGAAATGACCTACATTAAGCTGTTAAAATTTATTACTGCAGTGGTATGAACATTGGAGGGGGCAGGTGGGGTTTGGGTGATCTGTTTGTCTTTACCTATTTTTTTTTGTTTCGTTTATTCTAATGACCACATTATTTGTAAAAATAGAAATAAAAACATTTTTACAGCAAATTAAATAAAGCCAGATGAGCCGTGTCTACGGTCACTCCATGGAGAGTGAAGGTTTACATTCTTTCAGCCCCTCCTCAGGGTGATATGTCAGTGCCAAAGATACTAATGAAGAGAGGTGGGACCACAGGGGAGGGAAGAGTTATTTCAGGTCAAAAATGGTGATGGGAAAAAGCTAAACACGGAAAGTAGGTTCCCGAGGAGATGTGATTATGTTTTTAAATTGTAGCATGAAGGGACACCTGGGTGGCTCAGTCGGTTAAGCATCCAACTTTGGCTCAGGTCATGATCTCGCGGCCCAGGGGTTCAAGCCCCACATGGGGCTCTGTGCTGACAGCTCAGAGCCCGGAGCCTGCTTCGGATCCTGTGTCTCCCTCTCTCTCTGCCCCTCCCCTGCTCACACTCTGTGTGTGTCTCTCTCTCTGCCTGTCAAAAATGAACAAATGTTAAAAAAAAAATTAAATTGTAGCGTAAAAAATAGAAGAACATTAATTGGATGAAAAACCTAGGGAAAAGAATTCTAGGCAGGTGCAGAAACGTGACCAAAGGCAAATACATGTAATCATCAATTAGGTTTAATATTTACATTAAAGAAAGATCCTTTCTCTCTCTCTGTCTCTCTCTCTTTCTCAAAAATAAAGATTAAAACAATTTTTTAAGTGAAACTCTGTAATGTTAAAATCCACAGGAATAAAACACAAAACACCTGAGGTGAGAGGGAATGTTTAAAACTCTAAATGATAACAAAGACATTTTAAAGATAACTAGAGAACTTGGAACATAAAATTTTAAAGTGCTCAGAATATTAGTGCAGATCTACTTTAACCTTTAGTTAAAGCTTTAGTTAATGCTTTTAAAGTTTGCTGGGTCCCAGAGAAAAGTGCGGATTTCTGTCTTCTTATATGTGTAATGACTCAAGCTGAAATTTGTGACTATGCATGTATATTTGTAAATAATTCATACGTAGCCTCTGAATATGCCTGGAATCACAGCCTTTTTTTTTTAAGCAACAAAAATATTTTTTTTCAAATGAAATCTTACCTGTCCCCCCGTATATAAACAGAGGAAACAAATGTAGAAATGCTCAATTAAAGTCCTGGGGCCCTGACTAGAATCAAATTCAGTCACAGCTCTGAACCAGAGACCCTTGAAAACATGACTGAATGATAGTCCATCTCCCTGACCACCTGTCTGTCCATCTGATGTCTAGCCAGCTCAGCCCTCAAGAAGGCCTATCGATCAGAAAGTCAAGATGATTTTAAGGGAGCATATGAAACCTCATCTTTCCCAGATTTTTAGCTCCGCGTGTGCCGTTCATATATAATTTTATACTTTGTAAATTGCTAGCCTGATATTGATCTTCTATCGATTTCATTTCAGTGTGTGATTTTAAGAATAAATCCATTTTTTACTGTGATTGGGCTCACCCGCGATATTCCCAACAGGTACCAGTGAGTCTGTGGGATTGACACTACTTAGTCCTGCGCTTTATCACGTACAAATATAAAAGGCAAATGTTCCTGCCATTTCAGTGTTTTTACTCCTATACTGAAAAGAGAGAAGCAAAAGAGCCTTTGGCCCTGATGTCATCACACAACGAAAAAAGCCAAGGTCGTTGAGTCTTTCAACACACATGGAGTGGTTTGGGCTTTTCAAGTCACATCCATGGTGCTGAATCCTCAAATCAGGTGGGAGGACAATCCTGAATATGTTTTGCAATAAGGAGTAAACCCAATGAAACAGGACTAATGAATAAAGCCTAGTAAGATAGTGCGTCAAAAACACACTTAAACAATCTCTGAAGTCTTCCCTCTTCGGTTTACTCATGTTGTTTACCTGGGTGCTAGAAACAATGGGTGAATTTTAAGAGATTATCTCTCCAGTAAGTTTGTGCTATAGTGAGAATCTATTATGGAACAATGGATGTTCCTGTTGCTCCAAACAGCCCAACTAGCCAAGAAATGTGTTCCCTCTCTTGTGGGCACCGAAATGAGTGTGATTTGTCACCATGTGAGCAATTTGCAACCTAAAACTGCATGCATGCTCATCATAGCCCCGGGCTCTGGCTGCTCTGGTCCCCACACAGCGGGGCTTCAGGACCCTGCCAGATGCTCAGCTCTCTGTTCTCTCTGGAAGGTGAAGGGGAGCTTTGCATCTGCAGATTCAAACAGCTTGACTGTAGCTTGAAAGGAAACAGAAGGTAATTGGATAACCTTTTTTAAAAAGGATAAACTTCAAAGAGACGCAAATTACCATTTTATAGAAAATGAATTACCCCGTGTCAAGATGAGACCCAAAGGAGAGAGCAAGCATGCGGGGTGGGGCAGAGGAGGCAAAAAGGGCATAGCTGTGGCTGATGATGAGGTCAGATATGGACACTGGGATCACCAACCTTTGGAGTTTCTGAACACAGGCATATAGAATAGATGAACACAACTATAGAATAAACCACATTTTATCGGGAAATCAGTTGGAGGCAATGATCTGAGGGGAAAGATGAGAAAAATGAACAAGGACCACTTGGAGCTTCTCTGGATCTTACTCAACTGTCTAATTATTAGAAAAAGTTAAGCATACCGCTTTCCTTCTTTCCAGGACTGCTACAGGTTTGGGATTTGTTCCTGGCCTCTAAGGGCATTTTTTTTTTCAAAAAAAATGTTTAATGTTTATTTATATTTGAGAGAGAGAGAGAGACAATGCATGAACAGGGGAGGGGCAGAGAAAGACAGAGACAGAATCTGAAGCAGGCTCCATGCTCTGAGCTGTCAACACAGAGCCCAATGCAGGGCCTGAACTCAGGAACCATGAGATCATGACCTGAGGGTCGGTTGGAGGCTCAACCGACTGAGCCACCCAGGCGCCCCACCTAAGGGCATATGTAAGTTCCACTGTGAGTTATGTCCTTCCAGCCTAAACCACAGGGGCCTCGTGGGATAAAGGATGCCATTTGAAACTACACTCCACTCTTCCTTCGCCCCTCCCACATGAATCATTTCAACTCCAGCTCTGCACAAACTATTCTCACTTCTCCAAACCCTCTGTTCCCCACTTTGGTGGCTGACAGCTCTTCGTTGTGCATGCTGTGGCATCTGTTTCTCCCTGAAAGGCTTCTGGAACCTTGAGGTGTCCGTGTCTGTGTTTTGTACCCCCAGGTACCCCAGTACCGTTCCTGGTGTAGAGTTGACTCCTGACAAAAATTTTGTTGAGTACAGGCAAAGAAGCAATCTTTACAGCCTGAGGCTGGTTTGCTCAGGGTCAGATTCATCCTGAGTGTCCCCTGAGGCAGCTTTGCCACAGGTCCAAAGGGTGCCCCTTCTTCAAATCACCATACAGCCTCTCTTCTGAAAACTGTTACAATAACCTTAGGATTCTACCAGGACTAGAAAGCAAATGGTGCCCCCTGGAGTTATAATGGCACAGGCCTGAACAACCATAAGAAGCAGACTTAGGTCCAGAGTCAGAAAACCAAAGGCTGGGGCAGAAAAGTGGGCAGGGCGGGGGGGGGGGGGGGGGGGGGGGGGGGGGGGGGGGGGGGGGCGGAGGGGAGGGAGGAGGGGAAGGGGAGAGGAAGGGGAGGGAGACCCAATGAAATAAATGAAAAATCATTGCCAAAAATAGAATTCTCCTTTGATCCCATTTCTTTGGGCTGTTTACCCTCCTCTGTATTTCCACTTATAAATAAGTTTCTTGACATTGATTAGGCTCGTCTCTTCAGCCTTCAGAACTCCACAGAAACTGCTTTTGTCAAGTGGATCAAGGACCAGTAAGAGCCTTTTACCATCCTTATCTTTCTGACCTCTTGGCAATGCTGATGCCTCCGTCCCTGAATGAGTGTCTGTGAAGGATTATGAAAGACCTAATTTTATCCTGCATTCAAGCTGTTAATCTAGGCTGTTACTGTTAAATGAACACTAAATAAAGACACGAGACTGTTGGGTCAGAGCAAAAGGACTTTTTTACTCATAGCACAGCAGTGGCCAGAGAGTCAATGTGCTTCTGTCAGTCTCTCTTGCTTCCTAAGAACCACAGGGGTGACACGGGTGGGTCTCAGGTATGTGCCATGCACATTGCAAGTATGCACCACAACCAAAGAACGATGAGCTTGGAAAAGCATTGCTTTTAGAGGGAGCCATGAATGTCAGATGGGAGGGAAGAGAAGACAAATTAATTTTTTGTAATTTGTACCCTTAAATACCATTAATCTTATCTCCCCACCCTCATCCCCTAGTAACCACCATTTTAGGTTTGACTTTTTAAGATTCATAAAAAAGTAATATCATACAGAACTTGTCTTTCTCTGTCTGACTTAATCTCACTTCATTTAGCATAATGTCCTCAAGGCTCATCCATGTTGCAAATGACAGAATTTCTTCTTTTCTCATGGCTGAATAACATTCCATTACACACACATACACACACACACACACACGTCTTTTTTACTCATTCATCTGTTGATGGGCATTTGGCTTGTTTCCATATCTTAGTTATTGTGAATACTGCTGCCATAAAAGTGGGTGTACATATATATTGTCAATACCCTGTTTTCATTTCCTTTCGGTATACACCCAGGAGTGGAATTGCTAGACTGTATGGTAGACCTATTCTTAATTTTTGAGGAAATTCCATATTGTTTTCCATGGTGGTTGGACTAGTTTACGTTTCCATTGTGTATGATGGTTCCCTTTTCACCTCATCCTCGACAGCACGACAGCACGTGTTGTCTCTTGTTCTGATGGTTGCCATTCTAACAGGTGTGAGGTGATATCTCATTGTGGTTTCCATTTGCATTTCCTTGATAATTGATGATGTTGAGCGTCTTTTAATGTATCTATTGGTCATTTTGACATCCTCTTTGGAAAAATGTCTATTTAGTTATCTGTGTGTTTATTTTACTTTATTTTATTTTTGAAAGGGGGGGACATGCACACATGCAAGCAGGGGAGAGTAGAGAGAGAGGGGGACAGAGGATCTGAAATGGCCTCTGTGCTGACTGCAGAAAGCCTGATGCAGGGATTGAACTCACAAACCATGAGATCATGACCTGAGCCAAGTGTCAGATGATCAACCGCCTGAGCCACCCAGGCACTCTTCTACCCATTTTTAATTGGAGTGTTTAGCTTTTGTTAAATTGTGTTAGTTCACTATGTATTTTGGATATTAACTACTTCTCTCATATATGTTATGCAAAAATTTTCTCCTATTCTATAAGCTGCCATTTCATTTTGTCAATTGTTTCTTTGGCTGTGTTACAGCTTTTGAGTTTGATATAGCCCCATTTGTTGATTTTTGCTTTTGTTGTTTGTATTCTTGGCATCCTGTCCACAAAAATCATTGCCCAGGCCAATATTGATGAGTTTCTTCCCTGTTTTTTCTAGGATTTTTCTGGTACAAGGTCTTACATTTAAAATCTTTGATACAGGGGCGCCTGGGTGGCTCAGTCGGTTGAGCGTCCGACTTCACTCAGGTCACGATCTCACGGTCCGTGAGTTCGAGCCCCGCATCGGGCTCTGTGCCGACAGCTCAGAGCCTGGAGCCTGCTTCAGATTCTGTGTCTCCCTCTCTCTCTGGCCCTCCCCCCATTCATGCTCTGTCTCTCTCTGTCTCAAAAATAAATAAATGTTAAAAAAAATCCTCTAAAATCTTTGATACATTTTGAGTTAATTTTTGTGAGTGATGGGACGTAGAGGTCTGATTTCATTGTTCTGCGTGTGCTTCTCCAGTTTTCCCAGAACCATTTCTTGAAGAGTCTACCCTTCCCCCATTGGGTATTCTTGGCTCCCTTGTCAAAAAATAGTTGGCTGCAAATACCAGGATTTAATTTGGGGCTTTCCATTCTGTTCTGTTGGTCTATGTGTCTATTTTTGTGCCAGCCTGCTGCTTCGGTTACTCTGGCTTTGTAGTATAGTTTGAAATCAGGAAGTGCAGAACCACAAAGACCCTGAATAGCCAGAGCAATCCTGAGGGAAACAATACCTCATCCTTTAAGATTGTTTTCTGCAAACACAAAGATAAGAAATGGCCCTGGTGAAGAGTGGTCAAGGCCTTGTGTGTTTGGCATACCCAGCAAGAACGTACAAGGACTCATGGTGGATTGCCTCCACCAACATTGTCTTCCCCTAAGTTTTGCAGGACCACGCTTGGCTGATTTCTTGTCTGCTTCTCTGGCTACCTGTGTCCTTTGTTGGTTCTCTTACTCTGCCCCTGTGTCAGAATTTAAAGAGTTCTGTGTTGGTTCCTCCTTTCTTCTTCTCTTTCCCTTTATGACCTCATGCTTTAATTGATATCTGTACCAGGGAACATAAACTCGAATGCCTACAGGGTAAGGCAGGTAACATAAATGAGTGACACACAGGAACAAAGCCAGCATCTGCCAGAAATATAATCCTCTGCCATTCATTTTTACTAAACGGAGACAAAAACACCCAACACCATACAAACATGATTGACACTGAAAATAACACTTTAAGGTAAAAACTTTTAAAGTACATGTTTTAAAAATAGAAACATCCCATTATTACAATTTTACGTGGTAACTTAACAGAACTTGATCTGAAACTAAAAATCTGAAACCTTTTCTTCTACACAAGATGTCGACGGCAGGTCTTAATATTTCATTCCGCAATGTGTTAATACCAAGTTCAGCCACGAAGCCTCTGGCTGCATGTGGTATTTCCTTTCATTGCTTTCCATAATGGAAAAACAACTGTTCCCAAGACTGAATAGATTCATGCTTTTTACATTTAATGAAGTTTATCTGGGAGAGAGAATTATGATGTCCCAATATTACCATTTTTAGATTAGTTAAGATTCTGTATCTCGGTAATCTCCCTGGGCAGCAGCTCTTCCTTCACAGCTTAAATATTAAGAGAGAGAAATTGAGCAATGCTAATTAATTTTACTTTAAGTTTTACAACGACCAGAGAAAGCGTCTTAAACATCAACCTTCAAAACTATAGTGTGGGCAACGTGGTGTAGGTTCATTTGGGAAACTGAATTTGGCATATGAACATGGACTCAGTTATTTCTTCCCAAATGACATCTCCAAATACAGAATTTTAGGATTATCAGACCAATGAAAATCATGCGTCCTGATAACTATTCAATGGTTAGATGCGTTGTATTGGCAACTAAAGTGGCCAAATCTGTAAGACAATGATGGATGCCTGAAAAAGTCAATGTTTTCAACAGTTAAAACCTGTTTCAGCATTTTGTGATACTGAAGGCATCAGCACTGTGCAGCATTTCATGTTCATGCATCTAGCAACCTTACCTTGACTCAGGCTATAGGAACATATGGAGTTCATGGACTTAATTGCTATGTGTAACATTGTCTAGCTTTTTTTTTTAACCAAAAAAGACAAAACTAGTTCATAAGATACTACATAAACTAAAATTGTACATTCTTGAAAAGTGTTGCCACTGTGTATGTTAGTTTCTTAACGAGTCCGACTTTAACACCAACCACAGCAGCAACACCACCTCTTACTAATTTTGACCAGTTGACAATAAGCTATTTGATCTCTCTCAGTAAACGAGGTAAGTCACTTCCTGATATTATGCCATCAGGAGCACCATGTCCAAAAGTTCTGGGTTAAATCAGAATTATCATCAACATCAGGAACAAATACAATTAACTGGGTGCTACATAGACAGAAAGATGATAGATAGTAGGTAGATAGATAGATGAGAGATAGATGGAAGGAAGGAAAGAAGGAAGGAAGGAAGAAAAAGAAAGAAAGAAAGAAAGAAAGAAAGAAAGAAAGAGAAAGAAAGAAAGAAAGAAAGAAAGAAAGAAAGAAAGAAAGAAAGAAAAAGAAAAGAGATAAAGAAAGAAAGAAAGAAAGAAAGAAAGAAAGAAAGAAAAAGAAAGAAAAAGAAAGAGAGAGAGAAAGAAAGAAAAACGAAGGAAGGATATATCTGTGTTTTTAGCAGATGCTACAAATGATTTTCCATGGAAATTATATAGTAAAATTTCAGAAGTAGCTTCAGCATGCCAAGCAACATTATTTCCAGCTAGAATGTTGTTTATAAAAGCTTGCTTCTGTGCAGAACACATGATTTCTGCAGCACTCAGTAGACTTTATTTAATAAATCTGCCATCTGTAAAAAGCAATTGCCCAATTTTTTTACCTAACACATAACTAATTCTGCAGGAACATCACTTATTTTACTCATATCCAAAAGAAATGCTTTTAAATTTTCAGTCCTTTTTTACAGATCACGAATTGTCTCATCACAAATCTTTTCTTTATACCTGTGGAGTTGTTGATAATGGATTGTTTCATAATATTATTTAATGATTCTGTTCCTTTTAACAATAGATGTACTTCGTATGTTAAACATGTGGATCCAGTGTTCACTTTCACAAAAGAATGGGCCTTCTACCATTTTTTAAAAATTCACAGTCTTGGCATTTAACTTTTCCATTTTTAATAAAGAGATGGGTACGGAGACATATTTTTCTACTATTAAGATAATTACCAGGGAGCCTGCATCGATTAAGTGTCGAGCTCTTGATTTTGGCTCAGGTCATGATCTCACAGTTGGTGAGATCGAGCCCCACCCCAGGCTCTGTGCTGACCTTGCAGAGCCTGCTTGGGATTCTGTCTCCCATTCTCTCTGCCCCTCCCCTAATTGCTCTCTATCTCTCCCTCAAAATAAATAAAAATATACTTGAAAAAAAATTACCATGCAGAAAACAATGACAAGTGACATTTGCCATTAGACCTCAGTGTCCGGGATAGGAAGTGGTGGAGATGGGGGACCAGGGAAGCACAGCCTACTTGAAAAGGTCTAGGGAATTGTTGCCATATGGAAATGAAGGCTTATTGTCCCAGAGCTTTTATAAAGAGGCTAGAAATCCAGATTTTTAAATGTGAACTTACCCAGTTATTTAATATTACCTTGGCTAAATGGGTAAGAGACATTAAGGAATCTACTCCTGAAATCATTGTTTCACTATATGCTAACGAATTTGGATGTAAATTTTAAAAAATAAAAAATTAAATTAAAAAAACAACCAAAAAAAATTACCTTGACTTCCCTTAAAACACTATCCGTTCCACACGACACACATTTTCCAGGCTGCAAATTCGCTGCCTTCAGACTGAGAGTCCCAGTTTGCAATCTCTGAAAGAAATTGGATGCTTTTCATCATTCATTCCTCACCATTGCATGAGGTCCAATAAGGCTGCAGCCTAAATTAAGTCATTACCAGATCCGACCATTTTTCAAGGAAAACAAGTGTTTTTCTGGTTTTTTTTAAGTGACTACAGCTAATGCTGTATTTCAAGAAAATTCATCCCTTGGATATTCTGAGTATAAATAAATACTTCAACCCAAATATCACAGCTATCACCAAGCAAAATTCCTTATTTGAGTCTTACCAAGTCATAGGTAAAATTGAGAGTCCAACTCGTATTAATAATATAATAATAATAATGATAACTTACTACATTTGAAGCATACGTATGAAAATGGAGAATTTCAAGGTGCCCCAAATATTTCCAAGATTGGCCCCAAGTCCAGGGAGATTCATGAAGTTTCTGTCACAGTTTTGACCCTGCTCTTAGAGATGAGGCCACTACTTTCCCCTCTCATGGACTGCTCTTGGTAGTGTCTCTTCTTCCCATGGTCTTTTCTCAATCACCCACCAAACTTAAGAGTACCTGAGTACTCTCACTGTTTCCCTGGGGACACCTCTTCCAAGCCCTGCCGCCCATCTTCTCTCCCAATTCAGGCTCATTATGGATTTATCCCAACCACCGATTGAACCCAACTTTAGACACCTCTTGGAGAGAAAAATCCTCAGCCACCATCACAGACTCAGCTGCATATATATTGAAGCCCTAGAAGTAAACATCACACAGAGTAGTGCTTAGAATAACTCATTTTTGCAATTAAAATCATTAGTTCAGCCTTTTCCAGCCCCTGATAGCAAGGTCTGAAGTTCTAGTTATGCAAGATGAGTAAATTCTAGAGATCTGCTATAGAACATAGTGCCTATAGTCAACAAAACTATATTGTTAAGTGTTCTCACCACAATAAAAAAGGTAAAAATAAACAAAATCATTAATTCAGAGAAGTCCACCACTGTTGGACCTATATAATCCCAAGGTATGTTGAACATTTACACTTCCTTTCACCCCACTCTATGCCCCAGAAATGCATTCTTCAGGAAGAATCATTCCAAAGAATATCCTGGAATGTGAAACATTCCTTAGAGAAATAGTTTAGACAGTACTGGTTCACCTCCCTTGAAAGGAAATTGGAAGAAACATATAAACACTGGAAATTGTGCTAGAAAGATAGTTATCTTTCAAATAATGTTAAAACACCAAATTTGATAGCAAACCTGAAAAACAGTTTTAGGTCCTTTTAACACAATTAACTTGAGAACCCTGGAATGCCTGTGAACATCTTGATATATGTGGATTAGCATTTCTCATTGGACAGACAACTTCCAAGTTCTCCTTGTGCTCTGAAATCATTGCAGTGCTCTGGTTCTACACTAAGCTTCTTGGTATCGAGCTCTTATTATAGTCAAGAAGCTATAAACAAAGGGATTTTGGAGCCCAGGGTAGAAATGGGTTGCTGAATCAGACCATAGTAGATTCCTTCAGATACGATTGACCTAAGTATGAGGTTCCTTATTTTGATAAGGACACATTGTATCCATCGAAATAGACACGCAGACTGGAATTTAATCTTCATTCTTATGTACAATGTTTTCCTGACTTTGCGCAATTTACTTAACGTATCCAAGTCTCAGTTCTTCAACTTGAAAACAGAAATCACAATAACTACATCACTGGGCTTCTGGAGGACGAACTAAGATAATGCACTGCACAGCACCAAGCACAGACTAACACAACCAGTGGACGTTGGGTAGCCGTTTTTATGTCCCTTGATGACTTGTAGCACGGAGTTTCCCACACTGTGGTTACATTTTCTGTGCCTTGGTTTCCTGGGGATAACTGGAATAATTACTGCATAAGATTGCTATGAAGAAGAAGTAAAATAATGACCCAAAGTTTTTTGAATAGCATTTGACTCAATAAGTATTAGTCATTATGCTCATTCTCACTCAGTAATCATTTTAGAATTGAGATTATTAATGATTTTAATTAATTATCGGCAGCATCTTCCTCCTGCTTTTATTAATCCTTCCCTTTTCATAAAATTCTAAGTCCTCAGTAGTAAAGACTCATTTGTAAAGCAGAATTATGGAGAAAACTATATTGTAGGTATTTTTGGTGTTGTTTCCATGAAAAAATGGTGGGAGAGGAGAGAAAGAGAATATGAATATTTGGGTGAAAAATATTTCCAAGTACTGGTTAACATCTTCTACAACTCAGTGGTCCATGTAATTAGAGACAGCAAGTTGTTATTGTTAATTGAAAATTAACAAAGATCGTGTTCAAAACATGGTTTCATATGGTACTCCTATGTAGCGGCTAAAAAGCTGTTTAGGCAAGTAGACTAAAGCTGTTGCGTTGTTTAAGCTATTTAGCTGAATATCTCTTTGTCAGTTATACGAATCACAGAGGCAACAAGCTGTGGACGGTGTGATTGAATAAAAACTATATTTGGGCCGCCTGGGTGGCGCAGTCGGTTAGGCGTCCGACTTCAGCCAGGTCACGATCTCGCAGTCCGTGAGTTCGAGCCCCGCGTCAGGCTCTGGGCTGATGGCTCGGAGCCTGGAGCCTGTTTCCGATTCTGTGTCTCCCTCTCTCTCTGCCCCTCCCCCGTTCATGCTCTGTCTCTCTCTGTCCCAAAAATAAATAAAAACGTTGAAAAAAAATTTAAAAAAAAACTATATTTTAGTCCTAACTTGGAAATTTTCACATGACACAATCTGACAAGATATATGAGAAAGATTCATATAAACCTACACATATCAGAGCATTTCCTACCCAGATAAAATACAGATACCAAATGATTTTGGATGGAGTTTCTAAAGAAAAAAAAGGTATTTTTAATGTAGGAGAAGCTTCAAAGAAAAAAATTCTACACACCAGATCTTAAGAGTGAATGTTTATGTTAATATTATATTTCTGTTTTCCTCTCATTTGGCTTCAGATTTGTCTCAGGTCTGCTCATCTCTCGCCCTGTATGTGCAGATTTCTGCCTGTCAAAGTAATACATCCCATTTTTTGGTCCACTTTAAACCTGCTGGAAATTTTTACTTTCCCATTTCCAAATAATGATCCTTTCACTGTTATTTGATGCAATCAGGCCCCCCAAAATCAGGAGTGTTCTTTTTACTTTATTTTACATTTTTATAGCTTAAACAGATTTTCAGTTCTGGAGGCTGGAAAGCTGAACGTTAAGGTCCAACAGGGTTCAGTTTCTGGTGAGGACTCTCTTCCTGGCTTGCAAACAGCCACCTTCTTGCTGTGCCCTCACACAATGGAAGGAGATCTCTCTCTCTTTTTTTTCTCTTTTTTATATATACTTGTATTCTTTTTTCTTCACATGAATCATAGAATTTTGTATACAATGGTTTGTGTTTCGCTTTCTACACTTAATATAACATGGAGTCTCTTTAATATTGGTGCATACTGATAAACAGGTGAATGGATAAGCAAACTGATACATGCAAATGGATACATGCAATGGAATGCTACCCAGCAAGAAAGAAGAACAAACAGTAGATAACACAACATGGATAAATCTCAAATGCATTTTGCCAAGTGATAGTTTTAAATGGTTAGATACTATAGAATTCCACTTATATGACATTTTGGAGAAGGCAAACCTACAGGAGCAGAGAACAGGTCAGTGATCATGAGCATTAAAGGCGAGCAGAGGTTCTGCCTATAAAGGGGCAGCAAAAGCAAATTCTTTGGGGTGTTGAAATTGTTCTGTACCCTGTGGTGCTTACAGGAATCTATGCATGTATCCCACCTCGTTAAATAATGTAAATTTTACTATATATAATTTTATTTAAATGAAAGTGAATAAGCAAACACTTCTAATAAGGAGTTCATGAACAACTAAAAGAAGACCCTTCTGTCTATTAACATGATTATTGCAATGCCATGTAGCAGCAATTAAGAACCAAACTTGGGGGAGCACAAAACTGCAGAAACCCTGCAAGGGAGGTCATTGAAGAAGACAGCATGTCACTTGAAGTCTGAATGGATGCGCTAAGAGGGGGTAAGGAAGGGCACAGACAACAATAGTGCCGACGGTGTGAGCAGAGGTGTAGGAGAAAGAAAACTACGTGTGTTCAGGAATTCTACTGGTCTCTTTCAGCCAGAATTTAAGGAACAGGGCTGATAAGTGGAATGCATTAAGATGGTGGTGCCTACCTTATCTGGGAGTGGTGAGGACTACGTAACATAATTTGATGTACGTACGTATAATGGTATAATGCAGGTGAGGATGAACGTATACCAAGTGGAGGGTAATGCATGTATAATGATATAATTGTATGTATGTGCACTTAGCACATGGAGTGACTCACACCCCTTGCTAAAATTTCTCTAGATATTAAAGGAAAATGAAGCTTGTGGGGCCGGGAGGAGCTGGGCACAGAATGGGGTAGAATGGAGGTAGCTGGAATTGGGGATGTTGCTTAAGGACTTTTGCTCCTGGTCACAGAGAATATGGTCCTGAATCAGGCAGTGGCAGCATTTGGCTGTCTCTGCCTGACTTATTTTCCTTAGCATAATACACTCTAGCTCCATCCATGTCATTGCAAATGGGAAGATTTTCTTCTTTTTGATGGCTGAGTAATATTCCTGTGTGTGTGTGTGTGTGTGTGTGTGTGTGTGTGTACCACATCTTCTTTATCCATTCATCAGTTTATGGACATTTGGGCTCTTTCCATAATTTGGTCATTGTTGATAATGTTGCTATAAACATCAGGGTGCATGTATCCCTTTAAATCAGTATTTTTCTATCCTTTGGGTAAATATATAGTAGTACAATTGTTGGATCATAGGGTAGTTCTATTTTTAGTTTCTTGAGGAACCCCCATCCTGTTCCCCAGAGTGGCTGCACCAGTTTGCACCCCCACCAAAAGTGTTAGAGGGCTCCCCACTCTCTGCATCCTCCCCAACACCTGTTGTTTCCTGTAGTTGTTGATTTTGGCCATTCTAACCGGCATGAGGGGGGATCTCATTGTAGTTTTGATTTGTGTTTCCCTGATGAGTGATGTCGAACATCTTTTCGTGCATCTTCTTTGGAGAAATGTCTGTTCATGCCTTCTGCCCATTTTTTATCCAGTCAACCTATCCATCAAAAGTGAGGATTAAAGTAAGACTTTACCAAGGGGTGCCTGGGTGTCTCCGTTGGTTAAGCATCCTACTTTGGCTCAGGTCGTGACCTCAAAGTTCATGGGTTCTAGCCCCTCATCCGGCTCTGTGCTGACAGCTCAGAGCCTGGAGCCTGCTTCAGATGCTGTGTCTCCCTCTCTGTCCGCGCCCCCCCCCCCACACTCACGCTCTGTCTTTCTCTCAAAAATGAAGAAACATTAAAATAAGACTTTACCAAAATGAGCACTGCCTAAAGCTGTCTCCATGCACCCTTTCTAAGAAAGCTACTTGACAATGTGCACATTCAAAATGAGAGTAAATCAAGAAATAAGACATTGGGTGGAAACATATGATATGTGTCTTTCTCTGACAGATTTATTTCACTTAGCATTATACCCTTAAGTTTCATCTATGTTGTTGCAAACAGCAAGATATGTTTTCACTCATAAGTGAAATTTGAGAAACTTAACAGAAGACTATGGGAAAGGGAAGGGGAAAAAATAGTTTCAAACAGAGAGGGAGGCAAACCATAAGAAACTCTTAAATACAGAGAACAAACTGAAGGTTGATGGGGGTGTGTAAGAAGGAGGGGAAAATGGCTGATGGGCATTGAGGAGGGCACTTCTTAGGACAAGCACTGAGTGTTGTATGTAAGTGATGAATCATGGGAATCTACTCCTGAAGCCAAGAGCACACTGTATACACTGTATGTTAGCTAACTTGACAATAAATTGTATTTAAAAGATAAAGAAATAAAAAAGGAATAAGACATTGGGTAAGGAAGGCAGCAGATCCAAAATAGAAGCTGGAAACTCCCAAGAAGACCGTTGTGTGTGAAATCTGGAGGAAAACCAACCTGGATGAGAGTAAGAGAGTAGGGGACTCAGTAAAATGTCTCCAGGTTAAAGAAAAAAAGTGAATAAAAGTTCCGTTGTGTTTAATGATATGAAAACCATTATTCTTAAGGCTCTTGTAAATCAATTTTAAGGAAGAATAATAGTGAAATAGAAAGCTAATCCGAAAAAAAATAGGTATAATAGTTGGCTTTTGTTGTATGAGAGTCAACCACAATGTTTCAGAAGTGTTCGAATATATACGTCCTGTGGGTCTTCAGGTTGTTGCGGGGTTCCCAGACTGGGCTTGGCTTTTCCTTGTGTTCTTCACACCCCTTAAGCCCAGCAGGCTAGCCTCAGAACAAGCTCCTGCAAGGAAGATGGTAAGTATAAAGAGGACAACCCCACCACACAGATACATTTCAGGCCTTGGCTTGCATTACCTATGCTAACATCTCATTGGTCAAAGCAAGTCACAGAACCAAATTCAAAGCTAATGAGCAGAGAAGTAGATTCTTCCCATGGAGTTGGGAAAGGATGAATATTGGCTGAACAATGATTCGATCTACTACGTAAGGCAAGAATTAAATCCAATAAGAATACGTTTTACTGAAAAAAGGAAAATCACATATACAACGTGGTTCCTCCTGATCAAATTACTTGATCACAACAAGGCAAACACGAAATATTGATTTGTCAAAAATTATGACATAAAAATATGGAGAAGAGAGAGGGGAGGGAAAGTGAGGTAAGGATAACAGCCTAAGACTGCTAAAACCTCATCTACAGTGAGGAGACCATATCTAACATTTGTGATCAATAAAGAGCAGTATACTTGGGGCGCCTCAGTGGCTCAGTCAGTTAAGCATCCATTCGAGCCCAGCTGCCAGCACAGAGCCTGCTTGAGATTCTCTCTCTCTCTCTCTCTCTCTCTCTCTCTCTGTGTGTGTGTGTCTGCCCGTCCCTCACTCATGCATGCGCACACTCTCTTTCTCTCTCTCAAAATAAATAAATAAGCTTTGTAAAAAATAGCAGTATACTTGAAGAAATTGAAGAAGGAGTTTGGGAAGCGTCACAGTTGGGTGGGCAGCAGGCAAATATTTTCCATTAACAGACTTTTAAACCATGTGTGTCTATTATTTAGATTTAAAAGAGCTGGATAGTTTTAAATATATTGATAAGTGTATGGAGACTTTTAAACCATGTGTGTATATTACTTTGATCTAAAAGAGGTAGATAATTTTAACTACATATTGGTAAGTGTATGGAGAAGTAATAATAATAGCGAAGCAAAAATATTCATTAAGCATGTACTTTTCTAGGGTTTATAAGCTCTATGTCATAAACCCTTCCAAACACCTGATGAGATGGACACTGTTGTCTCCTCATTTAATGGAGGAGGACACAGAGCCTTTTAAGAAGTTGCTCAGGAGGGACAGAGCTGGGACTGGAGTCCAGTTCTCAACGACCATCCCTCACCTGGCCTGGGTTGTGTCAGGAGTTCAGCAAGGAAGCAGTTGTGCGTGATAGAGAATTTGAAGTCCAGGCATAGCAAGGAGGGAGTAGGTGATGCGATGAGGTGGAAGGGAAGACAATGAAGAGCACAGGGTTATGGTAAATGGGACAGCACCCCTCCACACACACACACACACACACACACACACACACAAACACACACAACCCCTCTTGACCAAGATATTTAGATACTCTACTAAACTTAAAGGGCTGGTGTGAATAGTATTTTTTCCCCATGAACACCAAAGAAGTGACTGAGTTTCACACCAGAGTTGATCTCTAGCAAGCTGGCCAGCCTTGTAAAAATATCTGGAGGATGCCGCCGTTTTGCGCCAGTGACTTGAAGCATTAAAGATATTTGAAGGAGATTTCAGGGGACATCTACCCTCAGCTGACAACCCCCATCTTCAGCTGTCAATGAAGCAAAATAAGTTACAGTTTTAATCATCTTCCAGTTGCTTCCTAGCGCTTAAAATAGAAAGCACAGAATCCTGTCATGACAATGGAACCTTCATCTACCATTTTGCTAGCTTTCTCTTCCAGCATATCTACTTTCCACACTGTTTCCTAGATTGATGTGTTCAAAGTTCCATCTGGACTTTCTAAACCTCCATGTCTCAAAACCTTTACCCTTTACCCTTGTCTGGATTTCCGTATCATTTTAGCTTGTACCTCTGTTTAACATCTATTCCTCTCTGTCTTCACTTAAAGTGGTCTAATTTCTAACAAATAAATACTTTAGGTCCCCAGATCATAAGGAAGAGAAGGATCCATGACCCTCTTGTTTACTGTTGTATGTCAGTACTTACCTCCACAAGTATAAAAGCGTTGCCCTTTAATTTTCTTTAAGTGAATAAATGAGTGAGTAGGATGAATAAGTACAGGAAGGAAGGAAGGGAAGGAGGGAGGGAAGGAGGGAGGAAAGGAAGGAAGGACCTAGCTATGGAATTTGGTATGCTTTGCTTACCTGGGATTCAGTTTCCTTACAGATAAAAGAGTTGAGCCAGATGATTTTTAAATTCACTTCCTTCTCTAAAATTCTGTTGTTCTGTACTGCAGTAAAAATACTAAAACACATTTTCCGGTATGTGTTTGCACTTACATTTTAGAAAGTTAATTCTTTTGATCGTTTTCTTATCATTTACTCCTAGTGAAATTAAAATTTATTTGGTGGAGCTATTTGAAGGCCAGGAATGTTTCTTAAGCTTTACTCTGCCTCCCTTTCAAGTGGGAAATATTAGCCGGCCACAGACATGATATGAGGAGGTTTAGACATTACAAAGGAACGAACTTCACGGCCCATGCTGGCCTTACCTGGGCAGTGCTGTCTCTCTTTGCACAGAGAGGAGTCTTTCGGAGGCTTTTCAAAAGCTTCCAATATGCAATTCACAGTATTCTCCAGTTGAAAGCTATAACTTAAAATCTCAGACGGGAACCTATAATGATATTTTTTTTAAATATTTTCCTCCTTTTCTATAAATGATGAGGTCCAATTAATGAGTGTTTTCATGATTGAAGTCAGAAACATTGAAACTTGAAACTTAAAAAAACAAAAAACTCCGCTCCTGCCTTATTCCTGTCAATGATTTTTGGAGTGGTTAGAGAATAGAAAGTATTTTCAGAACTTCTGAGTCACCTACCTATTTTGAACACTTGATTCCATAATCCAAATTGAAGTGTGCAGAGATTTGCTTGCTGTATTTGTTACCAGCTTGAGCTAACTTGAATTAGCACTTCCATTATGAGGGCCTTTTCTCCAGAAGTCGTTCCCTTAAACAAATAAAGTTCAGGGAAGCAAAGTGGACAAAGAAGCCAGAAATCAGCATGTATGTCAGTTTCACCAAGACACACACGCACACACACACACACACACACACACACACACATGCACACACACACACACAGTCTTCATCATGCAGAAAGTCTTTTGAAACATGGATATTTTACTAATTAATCAGAAGCATCGTCGAAGGAAACAAATACGAAAGCGCGGTTTTTATCATTTCCCTTATGATAGATGTTCCCTCTCATGTTTTTTTTTTGTTTCTTGAATTATTTGTATCTAATTATTCATTCATTGCATGCAAACTACAGCTTTCCAAATTCCACTTTTCAAAGGTTTGACTTCAATAGTTATTTCACTGAAAAGCAAGTTGCTTCCGAAGACTTGCCTGTGTGTTGGAATATCTTAAACTGAGTCTCTAAAGAGCCCTCAGTATCCAAGCTGTGGGGACTGTAGTTGGGACACATGCCTTGAGCTAATGGCTTCACATGCAGACCTAGAACAGGCCGAATAGACTGAGCCCAGTGAAATGGAACGTGACACTTGCTTTCTGGTGCCAGTCATCAATGTGGATAGTCCATCTAGATCCGTTCAAAAGAAGGGAAAAATACCTTTACCCCGTTAGCAGCTGGATTGGAGTACTAAATTCTCTAGGGAGTCACTCCACGTTCCTGCATTACATCACCCAGGATGTGCATTTGGAAGTGGCTACTGAGTTTTTGTTTTTTGCACCTTTTATCCATACCAGCGGACAGCAGTCTCACTTAATCACTGAAGACCCTCAGATATACCCAATGCATCCTGGGGAGGTAGAATTTGGAGCTGTTTATGGGTTTGGCTCTCAAAAATACGAGATGTGCTAGGTAGATGTTTAGTTCAGATAAATTATTTGCATTTTAAAATTAGATTCACTATTGTTTATTCCTGATAATTTTGAGTGCTTAACTTGCTTTTCAACTCCTCTAAAATAATTGAAGTACTCAGACCCCAAACGTGTGTGTCTACCCCCTTTCTTTTGTGCAAAGGTCTATGGCTTTAAGGAGAGGAGAAAGGCAATCACTGGAGGTTTATTTTCTTTTATTACTTTAAAGGTGAAAAATTGGAAATAACCCTTAATGAAAGCTAGTTGAGGAGTTAAAACACAAATTTCTACAACATTTAAACCCATGCAAGGTTTATATTCAATTTATCAAGTCTGTAGCATTTGGTTCTTATGCCATAGTCAAAGATGAGTTGTTTTGTCACATCCGAAGGAAGATTTTTGTCAATTTACAGATACACTTTTCAACACTGGCAAAAAGTACATTTCTGGCTGACTTTTTTTAATGTTTAAAGTAAAGCTAATCCATATATCCATTTATGTACTGTGTTGAGAAACTGAAATTATGCATCGGATTCTAGTGGTTGATCTGTACACATAAAACTTGGTATTTACTCTTTCTGATTCAAGATCCTTTTTCTCATAAAAGAGGTTCTGTGGTGTCTAGGTCTGTAAGTTCTCTCAAACAGCGCTATTCATATTTAGGAACTTAAATGATAACGATTAAGCAGTAGTTGATGTTTTTAACCTCCCTACATGTCCGCTTTAATTTTTTTCTTTTTTTACTCCCATGTATGCCATTGGCTCCCAGTTTCATGTCTGTTGCAATCATCCACTGGTTTCATGGTGTGGAGTAAGGCAGCACTCTACCCATGGCGTGAATTTTGATGAATTAAGTCGTAACTACTTCTGGGAATAAGAAGGAAGGCATTTCTTCATCAAATCTCTTATATCCCTGAAAACCAATGTAGCACTCTGTACTAATACATGGTCCAAACATAAGTAATAAAGACTTAGAAAAAATAATTTAATGTTGTTCATCAATAAATAATGTTTCGGTAATTAAGCAGGAACAAAGATTTATACCAAGTGAAAAAGATCTGGGCAGAAGAGGGAGGGGCTATGTGCAAGGACCCAAATTTTAATTGCTTTACGTTGTCAGAAATAGCTGCACTTTATAAATATTCCCTCTCAAATTATTTAGATTGGGCCTTATGAAAGTGCCATTTTTGTGTGATCTAAGAGCAGCAATTTCAAATAATTCACCCTTATAGACAATAACCCAGAAATCAGTGAAATGTCATCCAATTTGCTCTGATGTTCTTTACTTTATGTTTCATGTAGTCTTCGTAGACATTCTCCAGAGCATTTCATTATCCCTCCGTAGACTAGAATCAAGCAAGGACAGAGCTGGCTTTGAAGCTCGGCTTCTCTGTAGGCAAAGCACAACCTCCTGCCTCCCCCACACTATTGTGTCTCAAAGATGAGAGACTGTTCCAGCCATGTAAGGGGAGAATATTCTCCCAAGGGTCAGCCAAGGAGATGACATGATTAAGTCATTTACTCTGGAGTTCCTTCCATTGTTTTTGGTGAAACTTACAGAATTTTTTCTTGAAAAATTTTAACATTTATGTATTATTGAGAAACAGAGAGAGACGGAGCATGAGCATGGGAGGGGCAGAGAGAAGGGGAGACACAGAATCTGACGCAGGCTCCAGACTCTGAGCTGTCAGCACAGAGCCCGACGTGAGGCTCAGATTCACAAACCGCGAGATCATGACCTGAGCCAAAGTCGGACGCTTAACCCGACTGAGCCACCCAGGCGCCCCACTTACAGAATTGTTTTAATTTAAATTCAAGTTAGTTAACAGATAGTGTAGTATTGGTTTCAGGAGTAGAATTTAGTGATTCGTCAGTCACATGTAATACCCAGTACTCATGCCAACCAGTGTCCTCCTTAATGCCCATCACCCATTTAGCCCATCCTCCCACCCGCCTCCCCTCCAGCAACCCTTAGTTTGTTCTCTGTATTTAACAGCCTCTCACAGTTTGCCTTCCTCTCTCTGAACAATGATGTGTCCTCTCAAAGGAAAATAGGAGTATTGTCAAAGATGGGAAAACTAGAATTTTTTTCTTGTCACATGGCCTATTTGCTTCTCCAGTTCTTTGCTGTTAGTTCTTTGATCGTGACAGTTCATACTTTGGGGATCTGGGTTATTCCTGACTTCCATGCCTCAGGAATAGCCCTGTTTTCTCTGTCATGCTTTCACTGGAGCATACTTATCCAGATTAAGGAGAGTTAAATTTTTTGAACAGATAGCATCCAAGAAAGTGGTAAGAACTTATTTTTTTAAAACAGCAGTGTAGACACAATGAATGTCAAAGGATGAGATGTACAGAATCATCATATTTAACTTGATAATGGATAAGAATTTCATGTTCTAGACATGAGTGATTTAGGGTCAGCAAACAGATCATCTCAACTAACCACCTCCTGAGGTCTAGCTCACCGATCAGAAGACATGAATCCTCTGACTACTTCCCCCTGCTCAATACATGCTCCACACACCTTAGAAAAGAATTTTCCCTATTAAACTTGATGATGATTCCCGTGGCTCTCTGAAATCTGGCTTACTTACAGGAGGCAAAGTGAAGAGTTGAAAGGTCATCTTGATTCCCAAAGAAACCAAATCTTTGCTGATGAATGGAAGATCCTTCACCATCATCAGTGATGTCTATAATAATTTATCTGCTTGATATTTGATCAACATTTGGCTTTTCTTTGCCTGCACTATACCAGAGCATGAATCCTGAGAGTCCAGAAGTTTATCTCAGCTCTTTATGCATTGGAAATCTAAATAACCTCTGTGAAAGACAAAGTAAACAAAGTGGAAACAAGTCTATCCTATGCATTCTTTTTCCCTTCAATTTAACATACAAGCAAGGTAGAGTGCCCAGATAAATTCTGTTCCAAGGGAAATTTGACTCATCTCTGCCCCCACCATCCTTGGGCATCATTTTTCCTTAATACTACCCTTTTCAGTGGGAGGAGATGACGGGAGAAAGCTCTCATCACTAAGGAGACAAGAGACGACAGTTATAGTCAAGAAGCTTTTATGTAGGTATGCCCAAAGGGAGGTGGGTAGGGGGATGGGTGAAATAGGTGAAGGGGATTAAAAGGTATAAACTTCCAGTTATAAAATAAATAAGCCACAGAGGTGAAAAGCTCAATAGAGAGAATATAGTCAGTAATATTGTAATAAGCTGGATGGTGACAGATAGTGATTAGACTTATCGCAGTGAACGCAGCCTACTGTATAGAATTGTCCAGTCGATACGTTGTTTAAAAAATGATGTTATATCAGTCATCAGAAAAAAAACACATATTGAGCGACTCTGGTTATATGAAATGTCCAAAATAGGTCAATGTGTGGAGATGGAAAGTAGATTAGTGGTTGCCTAGGGCTGGGGGTTGGGGGATTTGCGGGGAGAAAGGGAGACTAACTGCTCATAGATACATCTTCTTTCGTGGGTGAAGAAATATTCTAAAGTTAATTGTGGTGATGGTTGCACAATCCTGGGAATGTATTAAAAACCACTGAAGTGGGCGCCTGGGTGGCTCAGTCGGTTAAGCAGCCGACTTCGCCTTGGGTCAAGATCTCGTGGTCTGTGAGTTCGAGCCCCGTGTCAGGCTCTGTGCTGACAGCTCAGAGCCTGGAGCCTGTTTCAGATTCTGTGTCTCCCTCTCTCTGACCCTCCCCTGTTCATGCTCTGTCTCTGTCTGTCTCAAAAATAAATAAACGTTAAAAAAAATTTTTTTTAAAAAACCACTGAAGTATACTTTAAAGGGGTAATTCACATGTGAATTACATCTCAGTAAAGCACATCTTTAAAATGGAAATTTAAATACAGTGTGTTCTTCAACTGGTAAATGTATACCAGATATTGTATCTAAGTATTTCCTTTTTCTCCAAAAGAAGTGGTTTTTGACACAACAAAAATAGTGGGAAAATAAACAATAGAGTAGCATACTTCTTTATTTTTTAGGTTAACGATAAAATTGGCTGGATGTACGGCTAGACTATCTGACACAGTTTAGAAATTCCAGTACCTTTCACTGACTCTCTCGTCACAAAATGCTTGACTAGCTTTCCTCAAAACAGCGATTCTAAGATATTTTTAAAAAATATTGACAGTTTGAAAAGCAGAGAGATTTGACAGTCTTCAGTGTAAGTAACATTTTGTATTTCATTTTGTGTGATCTCTGCAATCATTTTAAAGCAATAGTAACTGGATACAAATACCGTTATCATTCCAAACATTGGGTGTGTTTGAGAATGTCTGACAGCATCATGACATAACAACGTTGATGCCTAAATTGCCATTTTACTTATCATCAGTCTAAACTACTCATCCGGAAAAATGCCATATGCCTTCACAGAGAATTTTGGCCCACGATCCTGAATCTAGTAGGCGTCTTTCGGCTGGGGTAAGAAATGAGGCCGTTTTTTTCTTTGGAAGATGCGTAGATGGGCATTTTAATACCGTCAAACAAAGAGGTCCCATCCTTTCCGCATGGCCAGATGGCTGCATTGTTGGAAGCCGCGGAAGGAAGGGACTGAGTTTCTTCTGAGTTAAAGCTTAAGTGTATATTTGGTCATAGTAAGCATGCAAATGCCGAGATTTTCAAGGCGATTTGACATGATGCTTCTGGTTAACCTTTTCGAAGCAGTGCCTCCAGATAGAATGACCGCCTTCACAGGATTCAGCTGACATCAGGAGCGATGACAATACCCAGCAGAAGTCAAAGGCCCAGAACCCTGGATTAAAAGCCCTGCTGGCATGCAGCCTCTGGGCGCCTTTTGGCGCTCCTGGATGTATAATGCGATGACATTCCTCAACTATTACATTAACCACCTGAAGGGCCCATGCAAAAATAAAACTGTCCACATACAGGGGCGCCGGGGTGGCTCAGCCAGTTGAGCAACCGACTCTTGATCTCGGCTCAGGTCATGATCTCATGGTTGTGAGATCAAGCCCCACGGCAGGGCTCTGTGTTGGGCATGGAGGCTGCTTGAGATTCTCCGTCTCCCTGCACCCCTGCCCCACTCGTGATCCCCGCCCCCTTCTCTCTCTCTCTCAAATTAAAAAGAAAAAAAAAACTGTCCACGTGCAGTGGGAGTTTGCCCCTGACAGTCGTCACCAGTTCTTTTTCTCTGGTTTCTGTTCAAAATGTCAAACCTGTTACATGCATGACATACGGTATGTCTTTTGTCTGACACTTTTTTGTCTGACTTAAAATTGCTTTTGTCTGACTTCTACAATAAATAAATAATAAATATTTAAAGCTATTCAATAAGTGCAATTAACTCACAGAAGATGCTGTGGGCTACAATCCACTTCAAATTATTTCTTTTTTCCTGTTTTACTACATTTGAATGTTAACCTTTTTCTCACCAAACCTTTTTCTGGACCAAAATAGGTCTTATATCACTGTTTTCTAGAATTTCTTAGTGAAATACTATTTTATAACATGCCTATAATCTCCTCCATTTATGAAAAGGGACCTACAGTGAAATAAATAATTGGTATTGCTTGACTAAATAATCCATAAGCAGAAGAAATAGCAGCAGAATGTTAGGATCGACAAATAACTTTTGAAGACTATTTGATTAGATTATGCCCACAGTCATAAAGTGGCATCATTTTCTCGGTGATACTTACTCTTCCAACCTTTTGTTTTAAAACTGTGGTAATGACAGAAGAGAGGCGTTTGCATTTGAAAGGTACGTAAAACCACAAAATTCACTTTGTTAGGTAGGCAAGAAAAGAAGGGTCTGTGTTCTCTCGGGGATGATGTGTGTTTCCGTCTATCTCGGCTGAGCATGTCTGCAGGTGCTCTGAACGGGACACAAACAGACAACACGAAAGGTATTTTATATGAAGAGAAAAGGAGCTTCTATTGCAAGAAAAATGTTAATACCTTTTACCCGTATTTATTACCGATTCTGGTTCTCAATTTTTGCTTTTTTCTGTTTTTTAGCAAAGCCTTAATCACAGAACAAAGAAGCCAATCTAAGTACTTTAAACAGTACCAATTGCTGGATTAACATTAGTTCAGTTAATTCTATAAACTTCACTGTCTATTCCCTTGTGTCCTTATTGGAAGACAGCTTTGTTTACTGATAACATTGGAATTCACTACATAAATAAGGAAAATAATTATTACGGGTAAGATGCTTGTAACACCTGAGACAGTGCTTCCACTCTATTCGTGCCTATGCGTCGATCAACAAGCATTTATTAAGCACCTACCCAATGCCAGGCTTCGCTAAACACTAAGAATTCAGTGACCAGCAAGGCCTGCCTTCGTGAATAAACCATCTAGCGAAGGCTGAAGGGAAATAAACGGTGCTCAAGAGATTATTAAGTAAACACACATACTTTAAAACAACATTTCTCTGGATCATTTGGTATTTTTGGATTTGCACATTCGGGCATTTTACAGATGACTCAGTAGCATCACCCCAGACCGAGATGAAGAGTCAACACAGAAAGGTTACATCTTATTCCCAGGTGACTGGTATCTCAGACATTCAGCTTCCCTGCCTGCAGCATTCTCTCTGCTGAAGGGACCCCTTTCAACACACGGCCCATAGAACCATAATGCAGAATCTCCCAGGCTGTCTTATTTTAGTCACATAAAACACTCACCCGAAACCCCCAGAAACTTCTTTTCAACTTCCATCACCAATTGTTTCTTTATACCCTCCTGCAACAACACAGGGAACAGCCTTACTTGTTGGAAGGGAAATTCTAACCCTCGGGTCTTTCTCAACTCTTACGGCACTGGGAGTCCAGCATACAATGAAGAGTTCCTCTTTACCTCCCCTCTTTAAAAAGTCTGCTGAGGGGCGCCTGGGTGGCGCAGTCGGTTAAGCATCCAACTTCAGCCAGGTCACGATCTCGCGGTCCGTGAGTTCGAGCCCCGCGTCAGGCTCTGGGCTGATGGCTCGGAGCCTGGAGCCTGTTTCCGATTCTGTGTCTCCCTCTCTCTCTGCCCCTCCCCCGTTCATGCTCTGTCTCTCTCTGTCCCAAAAAATAAAAATAAAAAAAGTTGAAAAAAAAAATTTAAAAAGTCTGCTGAGTTATGCCCAGCTTCTTCATAGCGTAGAAAGATAGGCATATTGCTCACCAACTTGGGCCTCACTTCTGGAATTTCTCTAGGATGTGCCCCTCACCTTGGTCATCGCGGCCCCTTTCTTCTCCCTCTCTTCACCTTGTGCTTAATTCAGAGCCTCTCGCCCTCACTCAGCTGGGGCTGATGGGGGCAGTGGGGGAGATCATCCGTTCATGGTTTGCGCCATTGTAAATTTGTCCTGCCTGCTCACCTCAAATCCGGCCTTCTCTGCAATGCCATTGGTGGTTGACCACATTTTCCCACTTTCCTTCTCCACCATGTGTGTAATGGCAGGCTTGTCACTTCTGTAATAATATTCTTCATAGATTCAAAGAATGTGTTCTGCCTTCAGACCGTAACTCCCTGAGAACAAGAACAATGACGCGCATCGTTTGTCTTCTCAGAACCCAGCACCAAAACCACACCCCTCGGAAATGAGGCGCATTTCCCCCTCTCCTCACCTTGCACAACCTCCTACCCCATACCCACCATTCCCCAACTCTTCTGGACACAAGCTTGTCACATTCTCCACTTGGAGTTCGGTCTTAGTGGGTGCCTACATCTCCATAAAGAAACCAAGGCCTCAGAGAGTGAACATTTGGAGAGGAACACCATTACACAGACCATTTTGGCATGAAGTGGATTCACTCTAAAGCCTAAAATTCAGAGCCTAAAAGTCAGGGCTCCTCAAAAGTCAAGGTTTCTCGATTCAGAATACGCAGGACACCAGTCCATCCTCAGCCAAACCTTACACCAATGGGACTGCCTCGACCAATCAGGTTGAACAAGAAGGAGTTCAGCTTAGAAGAAATTTATACCAACAAGAATTATCAGTCACCTACAACCAGGAGGACCTTTGAAACCATCTTTGAGGAGCCCCGGGAGCGCAACGGGACTCTGATTTTCACCAGCTCAAAGAAGCTTCGGCTGGCTGTGGAATTTCGGGACAGCAGCCTTCCCCACAAGGGAAGCTCAAGTGGTTATATGCTTGTAACCCACAAGCTCAAGTGGTTATATGCTTGTAAAATTTTCAAAATTTTCAAAAGGAAGATCTTTTAACTACAATGGTCTCCTTCCAATGAGACTCCCCACTACCTTTTATTATGTTGAGGGTCATTGGAGTGACCGCAGACGTGTGTGGGGTCTGACTTGAAGGAAATTGTGGGGTTGTGTATACATAAGATATTTTTATACAATTTGAGGTCACTTCTGTATATAGTTAGGCAATTGCTAGCCATACACATGTAATAATGGCTCCCAGGAATACCTTTACCATCAACAGTGGCAACTCAGCCAGACATTGATTGAGACATGTAGGTGTCAGGTCAGAAATGGTTTCACAATGTAAATACGTCCTACTGGAAATATATAGATAGTGGAGAGAAAACAAGGTTTATAGGGCAGAAGCTATTCTGCGGAGAATTCTTCCCGTCATCAGACATGTGAACTTATAAAGACAAGACTGGTTTCTCACTGATGCCTGGTCAACACAGAAGTTCTCTCCTGGAGGAAATTTGTTTGATAACATTGAAAAATTATAATTGCACCGTGCCTTTTTTTTTTCTTTTTAAATGAGAATCAAACAAGAGGAGAATATAGCCAAATTCTCATGTTTGTAGACTTGTAGCGGTATAACAAGTAATGAGCATGCCTACAACAACTCCTATATGAAAGAACTTTTAGAGTGGTTTCCCACTGAATTTGATAACTTGGAAAATGTATAAAATATTATCAATAAAACTTAGTGAAGTTGAAAAAAATCTACCAACAGTATTAGGTTAAGACTGAATTATGTTTCTTTTCTATCCAGGGAAAATGTTATAGAACTACCATCATATGAAGCCAGAAATGTAGACAAAAAGTATTATGGAGGTGTATTAGGTAGTAGATTAGTTAAAATGTCTTTTTTTCTGGAAGTTGTCATGTTTGTGATGTTTGTTACCTCTTTTAAATTTGGTATTTGTGAATGATTTCTTCTAAATAAATGAGTATCCACTGTCACTTGTAATTTAGAATTTTTGATTTTGTTACTCTTTTTTGTAAAAAGGTCTTCAGACCTCATATGTACATCAAGCCCTTAAAAACCTAGATCATCCTCTCCCACCAAGATCTGGAAAGATCCGTGTGCCAAGTGTAAGCAAGCGATTGGTTTATGTCTGACTTTGTTCTAGTCTCGGCCCAGCTGGCAAGTGTGAAGGGTTTCTTCCAAATGTAGGCAGAGTTTTACATGACAATCCAGAATGAATAAAAAGAAAGCCCATCTTCAGAGAACAAAAGACAGTATCAGTGGGCAGAGAAGTAGTTATTATAGATGCCTCGCTTTGGTTTCTGCTTTGTCCTCTGCCACTGTGAAAGAAGAGCCTTGTGATGCCCGAGTCAAGGTCACCCACCTTTCTTCAAGGTGAATGGAAAACCGTCTAATCAATTCAGCAACTGCAGTTCTAGCTGCATGTTATTCAATGCCCCTGAGGACTCATAGACATTGAACCAGTCTTCCAAGGGCAAAGTTCCGATTATTGCATGAGTATTTGCAAACTGCTCTAAGCCGTGCACTCCTTCCAAGCACCATCTACTATTTATGTCTCCATTTGTGCTGCCCCTACAGGAGCTCATGCCCAGAGCTAAATCCTCCCTATTTAGCCATCTTATTAAGCCGAAGGAGGAGAACCTCTAAGTGAGAATGTGGATGGCGGTTCATGCCCTTTCTTCCCCCAAATGCCCATCAGGTTGTTCTTAACAAGCAGATAGTGTATCCTAGGGATATGCTGCAAGGATATTGTGAGTTCAGAAATCCAGAAAACCTTCCATTGATGGGAAGTAAAACAGTAGTGATCTTTACAAAAATTTAGCAATGTATAACTATTGTAGTTCTTTTTTTATTTTTAATTTATTTTATATATATATATATATAGAGAGAGAGAGAGAGAGAGAGAGAGAGTGCAAGCTGGAGAGAGGAGGAAAGGGAAAGAGAAAGAAAGTCTTAAGCAGGCTCCATGCTCAGTGCAGAGCCCAACACAGGGTTCTATCCCACAACCCCGGGATCATGACCTGAGCAAAAATCAAGAGTTGGGCACTTAACTGACTGAGCCCCCCATGCGCCCCTAACTACGTAGTTCTTAAAGACTTACCCAAAGTCTTTCAATTATGTTTTCTTATTAAACCTCAAAAAGAAAAAGATGGACTCTAGGAAATCATGACCCCGAACAACTAACTGAAATCAGAAGGGCGCATATGCTTCCAGGAATTGACATAAGCCCAAACGTCTGACTAACTATCCAAATAATTAATTTTATCAGTTTTATATGGGCAAATTAACTTGTTAAGAATAAGAAACTTTAATCACTATGTACACCTGAAACTGATAAAACATTATGTGCCAACTATACTCAAGTTCATTAATTAATTAATTTCAGAGGGAAAAAAGAATACATCTCACCTCTTTGTTCTCTAAGTTTTCTTCTCCCCATCTCCATGTGAATGCCCATAGTAGATTTTTTTCTTGTGCCGTGTTTGAGCTTTAAACTACAACCATTCTCTTACTGTTGTTCTGAATTCTTTTTTAATGTTGTCACTGTGGTTTTCATACTCAGCCTATTCAGACACTTATTTAAGATGGCTAAAAAGAGGCAAACTATACAGCAGGATTAAATAAATCAGCTAAAACCCTGAAACAAAGAGAAATCCACTTTTCCTGCACTGTATTAAAAATAAGAAGAGAAAGGGAAGATGAGGGGAAAAAAGGGAGAAATGGAGAGAAACATTCACTGCGTTTATAAACAGAGGTTTCAAGGGGGACCAAGTCTTTTTTCTTATTTCATGAGTTTTGCTAACCCTGTATAAGCCTGCAGATTTTGTTGTGACTTACATGGACTTGAATACAAAGAGACTGTCTGGTTTGTTGTGCCACGAACGGAAAGGGGCGCTCTGTGGAATCCAGGGATTTGTGAGGAGGGCCTTAGAGGTTTGCATAGAAGCCCAAAGGTACAGCGGCCACTTCTGTATCAGATCAACTACACAAAATGTGCGGGATTCTTACATCATTTTCCCCAAATGGATTCCTGCTTTCTTCTAAAAGAACTGCCACGGTTTTTCACTTACATGGCTGTTTTTGCCCTCTTTCTCAGGTGTGCTTTGTGAACCTGGATGTGAACAAGGATGCGTGCAGCACGGAGCACCTGCAGCAGGTAATGCTGGGAGCATGGACTCCCCAGGAGCTCATGACAAGGGCTGCCTGCACTGACCAGACAGCTGACGTGACGTTTTCCATAAATGATGCTCGTTTAGTTGGAGACTCTTCAGCTGGATGGTGTCATCACGGCCCATTCCCTGACCGTCTCCCTGCCACCTCCCACAGTTTGCCTTCCTTATGCTGGTGATGCTTGCTTTCCCAAGATAACAGGGCCACTCTCCAAACAGGCGCTTTTTCCCGCCCACGGGGCCTGATAATGGCTTTTTCAGCCCCCATCTTCATCCTGTCTCAAACACCCCGCCTGAGATGATGTCTCCAAGGCTTTTCCCAACCTGCTGGATACCAACCAGCCCTTCTCTGCGGGTCTCAGGTCTGCCCCTTCCTGCTGCTTTGAGGAAACGCTTGGTCTCTAACCTTGGTTTCCCAGCCCTACACTCATCTGGGGCTCGCACTTGTGCGTTCTCCAGCAGCTACATATTCCAGGCTCATCGGAGGTTGTGATGATCCCGACGTAAATCCTTGACAACGTGCAAGACGTTGAAGGACCCCTCAGTCCTTTGGAACGAGAGCTAACAAGGGGTCCTATAGGAAGAATTAATTGGTGTGAATTGATTATCCTTTCATGCCCAAAGCTGAAGATGGTTTGACCCTACTCTTTGGCATAATACAGTAGAGTAACACACTATTTGCAGCTTGACATCACAGAACAGCAGGCCTGTGATGACTGAGTTATTCCTGTAACGTTTTGGGTTTTTTTTTTTTTACATTTATTCATTTTTGAGACACAGAAAGACAAGTGCAATCAGGGGTGGGAGCAGAGAGAGAGGGAGACACAGAATCCGAAGCAGGCTCCAGGCTGTCAGCACAGAGCCGGATGCGGGGCTCGACCTTACGAACTGCGAGATCATGACCTGAGCCGAAGTCGGAAGCTTAACCCACTGAGCCACCCAGGCGCTCTTGTTTCGTTTTGGTTTTTGTTCCCTTGCCAGTGCTGCACCTGAAGCTTCTCAAACCCAGTTGCCCATACAGCTTATCCATTACAGACTTCCGCAGAGCTTCCGACGTCATTCACCCGTGTAGTGCTGGAGGGATTAAAAAAACGTGTACATATCATTTCGTTTAGGGGACTTGTGGTGCAGAGTCAAAGAGAGAGAAGGAGGGACCAAAGCAAGTTGGCATCTTAAGGACTGTGTGTTTGAAGATTTATGTGAGTGATTCGAGACAGTCTTCTTCTACAGCTAAGGGTAGAAACCTGGCATCCACTTAGCTGCCTAAACTTGTGTGAACTCATCTTCTCTGGGCCTCAGGCTACTTACGTGCAAAAATAAAAAAAGTAGTAATGGTACCTAATCGGGGTGGGGGTGTTGTGGGGATTAAATGTACTAAAGTGTAACATGTGTGCAGAGTTTAGCACAGTGCCTGGTACATAGAGCAAAATTAATGTTAGAAATTATTTTATTATTGATATTCATGATTATTGACTTTGTTAAAACAGATGATGATTAGACAACAAGTCTCTTATTCCAAGTTTTAAAGGAAAGAAAAAACCCCTACTATGCATACTTGTGATGTGACAGTAATTATTAAATGTCTACTTTGGCATATTTAGAAGCAAAGAGTTTTTAAAGGTTTAAGTAATTTCCTATTCCAGTGTAAACCTTCAAGTTTCAGCTTCACACTTCATCTAGTAATAATCTTAGTAGATTAAGTAATCTATCATTGGTGCAGTTATTCAGGTATATTATTTTTGCAAGTAAGTAGTTTGGGGGTAGTGTTTTGGAGGTGAAAAGAAATCATCTAAACTAATAAAGATTCTTCCTCTACAGAAATTGGTCAACGTTTCACCAGATCTTCCAAAACTTATCAGCTCCATGAATGTCCAGCAGCCAAAAGAAAATGAAATTGTTCTTCTAAGTGGGTTAACATCCGGAAATCTCCAGGCAGATTTTGAAGTTTCACAGGTAAGAGATGTAAACTCTTGATAAAATATTCATCAGAGATAAGTTATCTACGGTCAGCTCTTGGCACAAGTCAGTACGGACTTCAAATAGATGCCACATTTAAGCTTCCATAGCGTAGGACTCAAAAATTTCTTTGTAATCAAGAGCAGTCTTTATCTGTGTTTCTTCTAAATATGCCACTCAGAGTTTGACAGAGCTTCCCTTACCTCAACTCCTACCATTTATTATATTCTCAAGTTCATGTTGTTAAGTTGTACTTAAACTAGAGCAGACATGCTGGGAATTGACAGCTTAGCTTGGTTTTCTACAAATCCATTAGATTGTCAAAAATAGACTCATCTTGGGGCTCCTGGGTGGCTCAGTCAGTTAAGCGTCCGGCTTTTTATTTTGGCTCAGGTCACGATCTCACAGTTGGGAGACGGAGCGCCATGTTGGGCTCCACGCTGACAGCTTGGAGCCTGCTAGAGATTCTCTCTCTTCATCTCTCTCTCTCTCTCTGCCCCTCCTTCACTCATGCTCTCACTGTCTCTCAAAAGAAACATTAAAAAAAAATAGATTCATCTTCTGCTTCACATATGATACGAAAATTCTAATTCATACTATATGGTCCCAGCATCCCAGCATTTCTTCTTTCTGGATGTTATTTATTTCTTAGGATCAAATGAGTCATGGTAATAAATACAGGATTGCAGCCCCGTGGGTGGAATGTGAGTTTCCTAGACTTAAAGAGTAAAATTCCTAGAGGAAATGAATGTTACTAAAAATAAAGCAGGAATTAAGATGCTATTTTTCTCATTCAGTGTACTGATGTTCATTATTATTAGAGAAATCATTATAACATTCTTTACTTGAAGACAATTTTTTTAAATTATAAATTGTTCAATTTACAAATATATATATACACACATATGTATATATGTATGACACATATGTATATATGTAGGACACATGTATATATGTGTGTATATATATACATATATGTGTATATATATATACATATATGTGTATATATATACACATATATATATACATATATGTGTATATATATATGTATATATGTACATATATATGTAATGATTTCTAGAGGCACATCATATTGAAGATTGTTGATTTTTCCCAAATAAGATATGCTGATAGTGACACATAACACCACTACGGATTAAAATGGTGAACATTTGCTTTCCTCCAAATTGTTCTTTCTTGGGTTTTAGTTTTGCTGGAAAATTTTAAAATACTTTTTTATTCTTCAGTCCTTTGAAATACCAAAAAACTCGGAAACGTACCCACTATTTCTAGCATCTACCCCGGATGCTTTGTAAAAATCTGCACACAGCCTATTACAATTTGGTAATTAAGACTAGAACCAAACTTCTCCGTCTGTCTCATAATTTATATTCTTAGTGAGAAAATTAATCATCTGGAAAGAGAAAACAGAAATGGCCCTAAGTGCCTTCTCTTTATATTGAGCAAAACTATGATGACCAAAAGTAATTTCCAAAACTGAGTTTTAAGAGTATTTCTGTACCAAGCCTGTTAGGATTTCTAATTAAACATGACAGAAAATTGGCTCATGCATGAAAAGAATGTAACTAAAAAACTAGTGGGTAGATGGGGCGCCTGGGTGGCTCAGTTGGTTGAGTGTCCAGCTTCGGCTCAGGTCATGATCTCACAGTTCGTGAGTTCAAGCCCCATGTCGGGCTCTGTGCTGACAGCTCAGAGCCTGGAACCTGCTTCAGCTGCTGTGTGTCTCCGTCTTTCTCTGCCCCATCCCCAGTCATGCTCTGTCTCTCTCTGTCTTAAAAATAAATAAAACATTTAAAAAGAAAAAAACTAGTGGTAGATTATTATAGGGACTTGAACAGTGCCATCAGGACATGAATTTCCCCTTGTGACCTCTTTCCGGCTTTCTCTCTCTTTAATGTTTATCAATCTTTTCCCATAAGAAGACCATTCCCTTTGGGTTCAAGTCGAGCAAGAGTGAATGTCCCCTCCAGGTGGCTAACAGTAAAAGTCTAATTGTGTTCTATTGGCTCTCATGTGTCATGTGCCTATCTCTCAACCACTCACTATGGCCTGAGGATTGCAGTGTTCAGATTGGCCAGGCTGGGTCACGTGATCACCTCAGAGGGTTTAGGTGAATTAACTCCATGGAAATCACTGGCATTATGGGTGAGCCAGAAAATGATGCCTCACAGGCTATGAGAAACAGAAGAAGATTGAGCGATGTTGGGTCACAAAAACAACACAGATACTAATTGGGGTTAGGGAAAGTTAAATTATCAGGACTTATTAAACGTCATCCATCAAAAGCATGCTTAAAATTCTGCATATTTGTTCCTAGGAGTCGTCAAGAATTGCCTGTGAGCTATAACACTCTTAAATGTTTCCTACTTCCCTCTTCTAAAAGTCCTCATCACTTCCTATATATCACTTCACCCTTCTGCCATCTCCCAAAGGCCTACATCGTTTTTTCAGATATCACAATCCATGTGTTTTAATAAATTAACAATGTTGGGGCAGCATATCAATAATGAATCCCATCTTAGCCAACCATAGCCGGTATTTATTCTTTAGGGATAGTCTCAATTTGGCTGCCTCGCCTCAAGAAGTTCAGTTACCTGTTGATTCCTAAGTAAACATGGAGATATTGGCAGAGGCAGCATGAGCTGAGTTAATGGGGGGAGTCAAGGGCAGTCCCAAGGGCATAGCTATTGTTCCCACTGACCCTGTGAAGAAGGCAATAAACGAGCTCCTTGGCACCTCTGACCCTGGAAATTACAATGCCAAAGATGTTCAGTGGTGCAGATAACAAATTACCTCACTTCTCTCAACTGTAATTTCCTATTCTATAACATGGAGATTTAAAAAAATACCTTTTCTCCATTCTCAGAGACTAGTCACAGCGATTTTCATAAAATAACATGAAGGCACCTTGGGAAGGACTGTTCAAATGCAAATTGTATTTTCTCTCCATGTCCAAAAAGTTGAAGGAAGGTGAAGTAGAAAGAAAATTTCATTTAAAGCAAAATAAGGTACCAGGGTGGAGTACTGTATACACCAGGAGTAATCATCCATTCTCCTTTGGGGAAGAGAAGTGTAATATTGTTGCAAGGGATTGTGTACAGAGTGCCTTTTCTGCCTCCTGAGGAGTTTTGTTATTTTCTCATAGATGATTACGAAATGATTGTTCAATGTCTTCATCTTTCCAGCTCAGCAAATGACTCACATGCTTTTTTATATCGCTATGTTATTTTACAATTGTACAACTGGAAAAAATGTAAGAAAATATTTATCAAATACTTTATTCATTCATTCAACAAATATTTACTATGCACCTGGAAAAGTGCAAAGCATAGGGGGTTAAGGATACAGTGGTAAATGAGTCGGACATCTTGCTCTCAAAGAGCAACTTACTTAGTCTGGCATTCTCTCAGATGTTACTTCTTTGGGATATAATTAAATGTATATAAACACATTGCACAACCGTCCATGTACCTGTGTCTCAAAAGGATAATGAATACATACCAGCCAGCAACAAATAAGAAATTGCCACAACAGGTACATTTTCCTTCCTCAGGCCATCCTTAAGAGCCTTAGGATAAGACTCTAGAAAATCTTAAAGAAAATCATCATGCCCATGGTCAAGTAAAATACTAAGTGGAAAGTACAAGTAAAAGCAATTATTTTCCTCCAGAAGAAAATTTTTCTGAGATGCTTATTATGTACAATAATAAGATCTACTCCTGCGGCTGACCTTTCAATGAGATGAACACATAATTTTACTGAGCATGTGTGCGTTTGAGGAGGTCCAGGTGCAAACCACCCTTCTTTCCAAATTGCACATTTTTGGTTAATATTGGAGTTTTGCTGACTGGGCCAGGAAGTCATGGGGAGAATTGGAAAGGACACAGGAATCCAACAGATCTGGATTGCAGTGCTGGCTTTCCACTTTATATTGGTGTAGACTCGAAAGGACCAGTAAGTTTTTCTGTGCCTGATTTCTCCTCTATAAAAGAGCAAAGACATCACCAGCCTCACAGAAATCTTGTTTGCGTTGAAGGTAACAAGATATTCAAAACACTTAATAGACTACAATAAAAATTATATAATAATACCTGCCATTATTTTGCAGGTTATAGTGTTTGGTCTTCATTCCCCCAAGACTCTCGGGATGTTTATTTACTTTCAAGAAGCTTGTTAAGAAAATATGTTTTCTTTCTAGGAATGCAATAGCCATGGAACATTGCATTTTTAATACAACTCTTTCTCTACATTTGTTTTGAGGTGTTATTTAACTGTTCGTTAATATCTCTTTTGGCTCCTGCAACAATATATAAAACCTTATGTCATATGTATTTAATCTGAATGATATGAAATGGCCAATACGCAGCCATTTTTACCTACAAATAACTTCATTTGGTTCCACTTTGTAATTATTTTTATTCATGCCTTATCCACCGGCAATATATTGTGTCCCACCCCCCTGGGGAATTATCTAATTCATGTTTGTACCTACCAGCATACCTTGCATGTAATACACACCCAAAAAGTATGTTATAAATTTCAAGTTAGTGTATTATGTCTGAATTCAGTGGAAATAAAATTAATCACGCCAGCTACCGTTAACTCTACAACAATTTTTCCTCATTATTGCGGGGGATCTCAGACCCTTTGTGACTTCCGTAAAAGCTACAGACCATTACTTCTCAAATGTTAAGGCATGTAGGAATCACCAAAAGAGTTCTGGGAAATGCAGATTCTGATTTAGTACCTCCGAGGTAGGTCCTGAGATTATACACATCTAATAAACTGCCAAACCACGCCAAGGCTGCTGGCCTACATACGACCCACACTTTGAAAAGTAAGGTCAGAGCGCACCTGGGTGGCTCAGTCAGTTAAGCATCTGGCTCTTGATTTGGGCTCAGGTCATGATCTCACAGTTCATTGGATCAAGCCCTGCATCAGGCTCTGAACTGACAGTGCAGACTCTGCTTGGGATTCTCTCTCCCTCTCTCTCTGCCCCTTCTCCTCTCTCTCTCTCTCTCTCTCTCTCTCTCTCTCTCAAAGCAAATAAACTCTAAAAAAAAAAATAAGGTTATGACCCCCCCTTCTTTGAAAAACAGACCTAATTGCATAAGCACATAGATCAATTCCATTTCTGAGCCTCCTGGACCCTGTGGAGAATGGTTGGATTTTTCATTTTGCAATCACCTGTTCTAGAATTACTCTAATTATAATATTCAACCAAAAAGACTGAAAAATATATACTACTTTCAGAAATACAATATGGATGCCGGTGTACATGTATTTCTCTGTGTGTGCACACACTTACCCCTCACACACACATATATCCACGTTCAAGAATTCCAAAATGACAAAATTAACTCTGATCCTAGAAAGCACATGATTTAAATGATCCTTTCTGTAAGACAAACATTTGGACATAAAATATTTCCCCCAAACATTTCAGATTCCACTGTGATATAAATTTATTTAGCTTCCTCCCGCCCACTAACTCTTGTTTCCATTCAAAGAACTTTCTGTTGAAAATTACTATAAATGAACATATTGTTCCTTTTAAAAAAACAAAAGTCCTGATGCACAACGTATGTTTGCAATTTACTAGTAACCTGCGCACAAGCAATTGAAACTTTTATTCCTCTTCTAATGAACAACAATATGAATAGTGAAAATGTGTAGTGGCGAATAGGGACATGGTCTGTAACGCTAGAAAGGAACAAAATTAACAGGTCTCACTGGGACACCATCCAATGATTTGAGCCTCCTTATCACTGTTTTCCTCACATGCTGGCCTTTTAGAGATAATTAGTGCACTTCCAATGGATTGCTTCATATCTCACTGTGTCTGCCTCTTCAGATGAGCCATACACATTATAAATTCTAACTGTAGATAATGGCTAGAGCATCACCAAGGCAGAAAAAGGCACCGGCCTGAGAAACGGGGACTCAGTTTAATCAAGAAGGGTGCCCAAGACGGTCTTAACATTCCCCTCAGGTTGACCAGACTTAGACAGGCTTCTTCCTGATAGGCACTGACTGCCCTTTTCTTAGAACGTTCACTTTAGAAAACTCGTTATGAATTATTTCTCTGTCCCTTTGAGATGGAAATCATTTTGAAAAGTCTCATGCCTGTTTTACAACCCAGGAGTGTCCTTTTCAAAGACCGGGGGACCGTCTCTGAAATAAGATCATCAAACAGGATAGTGTCCCTTTCTCGGTGGAAGGATGGGAGCCTAACGTTAGTAGGATCCTTCCTCCAGTTTGCAAAACTACCTGTTGCCATGCAGATACAAGTACACTTACTTTTCCTTTGGATAAAGCCAGTTAGCAAGCACAGATGGCTTGCGGGCCTCTGACACCAGCTCTTAAAAACTCTATTGCCTCTTGTTTCAGTGCAGTTGGGGTCCGACTCAGTTCTGCCCCTTCTTTTCCTATTTTAAGAGCTCTGAAGAAAGTCTTCCTTAACCTGTTTAACTTTGCCCAGTGCAATTTTTGCTTTGACAGGAGAGAGCAAAACTATGTGATACAGCTGGTCTATTTTCCCCTAAGCCAGACTTTCTCCTAGGTACCCTGTGTTCCCAAATATCACTTGAATTTTTTTTTTCAAGCAATCCGTCAATCTCAGCCCAGAAGATAGACCAAGTATTTTAAATGTCCCCCACTCTTTATAACAAGGAAGATTAGTAGAAGAAGAAAGGTCAGAAGCAATGGGTTTTTTTTTTATTTTGTCTTTCAATAAATGCATCTTTTTCTCTCTACTTTCAGTGTCCTTGGCTGCCAGATATCTGCTTGGTCCAGTGTGCGAGAGGGAACAGGGCAAACAGTACCAACTGCATCATCTTTGAAATCAACAAATTTTTGATCGGTCTGGAACTGGTGCAGGAACGGCAGCTCCAGCTGGAAACAAACATCCTGAAGGTGGAAGATGACACAAACTGTTCCCTGTCTTCAATTGAAGAAGACTTTCTCACCGCATCGGAGCACCTGGAGGAGGAAACTGAGGGGGAAGAATACAGGAATGGTGAGAAGTTCCCGAGAAAACACATGCGCATCCTGAAATTAGTCACCCTGGGAAAATGAGCACCATTCCAGGAGAGTTTCAGGCCACATCAGTTTGGCTGACACATCGCCATCATCACTTACTGAGTTTAGGGAGGGAAGGAGAGGATAAGGGAACACTAGTGAGGATGCTGACTAATGCACTCAGATCTAATGGTTGGGTGACTCCGTCTTCCTGAAGATGCCTTGGGGATGCTGAGGACATCCTCCCACCCGCCAGGAGACAAAGACTATCACAGGGAGGAAAGTTAGCTGCCCGAAGACTTCCATAAAGCTACCTATTAAAGTTGAGCCCACTTAAACTGGCCTGAATCCTAGCACCGCCTCTTTGAGGCTGTGAAGCCTGAGCTGATTACCTAGTCCTTTGGAGCCCCAGTTTCTTTATCCATTACTTGGGAGGACAATAGTGCCTCTGACACTGTTATAGTTACTCTATGTAGCTACATATATTTATGATACTTGCCTGTAATTATGGGAAGGACAGAAGGAAGTAACCCGGGAGAGTACTTAGCACTCATTTATTCATGGTTTTGATTGACTGATCAATACAGTCCAGTCCACAAGGTGTTCCTCTTCCCCACCCTTAGCCACCGAAGAAGGGATATCCCAGATGCTGTTGACACTCTCTGGGACAAGTCCTACCCAAACTTGAGAGCGGATGTTTGCAACAAGGCTTGCTATGGAGGTTGCTGTAGACATCCTTCCTCCTCCTTCTGTATGCACTGGGAAGCTCTAAAATGCAACTGTTTGGGGTCCTTTTCCGGTGGAGAAAGGTGACCAGCACTTGTCTCCCCACTGCCTTCTTCTCCCACTCTAGCCCTTACATTCATATCCCACGTTGGGAGCCATTTTGTCGAGCGGGGCTCCATACCTAAACTCAGAAACCTTTGCAGATGCATTTGTCTTGAAGGAACACTCTAAATGTTGTTTTTGGGGGGCGGAAGGCAAGGGGGAAACTGATGCTTTAAGGCATTTTTAGAAAGTGGTTGTTATTTTGGACTCGTGAGATCCTGCCATCCAAAAAGTAATAGTGGGCCCTCGTTTTGTCTTCACCAGGTTATGAAAATATAAATGCCTCCACTCATGTTTTGGAAAGTAAAAAACCAAAGGAAGTCACTCAGGAGGAATGGAATGACAACAAGAAAAAGTTGCTTTATCCTTCGGAAGACAAATGCATTGGCAGATCTCATACCACGTTGATTAAAGCAGAAGGATCTCTGGAAAAAGTAGAAGGCACCATTTTACAGAGCCTCGATTCATCAGCCGAGCCATCAGAGTGGACAGGCGAAGCTGTGCAGAATGAGAAGCCAGCCAGAAATTACTGTTACTCAGAAAGTTTTAAAGGGCATGTGGAAAAGTCACAGGCACCATATATTCCAGGGGATGTTCATTTCCCTGGGATGGTTAGGAAAGGTGGGCCTTCCGTGCACGGTACCCTCACTGAGCATGGCAGCAGCTTAGACCCAGGGGACCCTGAAGACGGCACAAACTCTCTTCCTCCCCACCAAGATGGAGAAGTCACCGCTGGGGAGTATGCCACAAATTTAGCAGAATCCGTGCTACAGGATGCGTTTATTCGGTTATCTCAGTCGCAGCCTACGCCACCCCAGGAATCTGCAGTCGGTGTTTCTGTAGGGAGCGGTCTGCTACCCAGTGGCTGTTCCACAAAAGGTATGGTGGTCCCGCGGTCATGGAATGAGCTCCCCAAAATCGTCATCGTTCAGAGTCCAGATGGCAGCGATGCTGCCCCTGAGGCAGGCATCTCCTCGTGGCCTGAGATGGAAGTCTCTGTTGAAACCTCAGGGGTCCTCTCTGGAGAGAACTCCGGCAGACACCCTCAGAGCGCTCTGGAAGTTGCGTTAGCTTGCGCGGCCACTGTGATTGGAACTATTTCCAGTCCACAGGCCACAGAGAGACTTAAAATGGAGCAAGAATCTTTGGTTTCACCCCGTCCACTGGGAGGTGACCACCTGCAAAGTCAAATATCCCAAGTCCTCAAGGAACCTTCTGTCAGCGAATACTCCTTTCCATCTGCCTTGTGTGGCATGACCCAGGTGGCAAGCGCCATTGCTGTTTGTGGCCTCGGCGAATCGGAAGAGGCGAAGGCTCCGAGTGGCCTCTCGTGTGCAGCTGAGGCTCATGCAGCAGTCCCCCCACTCTGCGGTTTGGCGACAGGGAGCAGCATGGAGCTGGGAAGCGAGGCCATCGCACAGGTATTACTCCAGGAGGCTGCGCTGGTTTTAACAAGGCCCGACCCCCACAGCAGCATTGGAGACCTCATGGAATCAGTGAGCAGGAGAATCCTAGAAACGGCTTCAAAGCCTCAGACCCTGTATTCAGAAAACGTCCTCAGGAATGAGCTGGCACAGACCCTCTCCAATGTTATTCTGGAGCATTCCATTGATGAAGCTCTCCAGAGAAACAGAACAATTGATCCCAATGTTAGCAGACATTCATCTGAGACTCTTGAGACCTTGATGGAAAGTACAAACCAACTGCTCTTCAGCGTGATATGCTTCACATTCAAGAAGATGAGGCATTTTGTACAGCTTGGTGAATGGCCCACTGTCCTTGCTAATGAGACCATCAGATGGAGGGGAACGGACTTAGGCTGCCAGCCACCTGATCAGGCTGCTAGTCTAGCGTGGACAAGAGCCACCGAACATTCCAGCGGCCAGCCACTTGGTGGCAATCCACAGAGTACCAGTCTTGTTACCAATGATCTTCTAGATGACATTTATCTGAAGCAAGATAAGAGGGGCCCAGCAAAGCCAGGCCTCTTCAAGAATCCCACGCTGCAATCTGAATTGCCCTGTAGTCCCAGGGGGCCAGATTCTTCACCTGCTAAAACACCCCCCAAGGAAATAAATCTAAAAGTAACAGTGGGAGAAGATCCAGACAAGCCTCATCAGACACCCAGTTACAATGAGAATGAGTTCAGAACCTCTTCAGAGAGAGAGAGGACGCTGACAGTGGGCAAGTACAGCAGAGGTTCCCAGGATGCCAAGGACAGTGTCAGTATAAACGCCCAGGAGAAGTATAATCATACCTCACGTCTGAACAGTGAAATTCAAGTTAACCTGTCTTTGTTAGGGAATGACTTCCCCCTTCCTGCTCAATCCGCGCTACAGGCAAAACATGCAGACCTATACTGCATTACAGACTTTGCGGAAGAATTAGCAGAGATGATTGTCTCCATGGCAACCGAAATCGCAGCAATTTGCCTTGACAACTCCAATGGAAAACAACCCTGGTTTTGTGCATGGAAAAGAGGGAATGAGTTTCTGGTTACCCCGAACGTATCCTGCAGATCCTTGAAGAGGAAGAAGGAAAGCCAGACCAGCGGGGCCACAGTGAGGAAGCACAAACCACCACGGCTCAGCGAGATCAAGAGGAAAACAGATGAGCACCCGGAGCTTAAAGAGAAGCTGATGAACAGGGTGGTGGACGAGTCCGTGAACCTCGAGGACATCCCGGATTCGGTCAGTGTTTTTGCAGACGAAGTGGCAGCCAAGATCATGAACCTAACAGAGTTCTCTGTGGTGGACGGCGTCTGGCAAGCCCAGAGCTATCCCCGGAACCGGTTACTCAGTGGAGACAGGTGGAACCGGCTGCAGGCTTCCAGCTGTGAAAGCATTCCAGAGGAGGACTCCAACGCCAGGGCCTACGTAAATAGCCTGGGTTTCATGAGTACCCTAAGTCAGCCAGTTAGCAGGGCCAGCTCTGTCTCCAAGCAGTCCAGCTGCGAGAGCATCACTGAGGAGTTTTCCAGGTTCATGGTGAACCAGATGGAAAATGAAGGAAGAGGGTTTGAGTTATTGCTGGATTACTATGCAGGCAAGAATGCCAGCAGCATCCTGAATTCAGCCGTGCAACAGGCGTGCCGTAAAAATGAGCACCTCAGCGTGAGGCCAAGCTGTCCCTCTAAGCAGTCCAGCACCGAGAGCATAACAGAGGAATTCTACAGGTACATGCTGAGGGACATCGAAAGAGAAAACAAGGACAGCACGTCCTCCAGACGAAGCAGCCAGGATTGGACAGTTGGCCTACTGTCACCTTCTCTGCGATCCCCCTTGTGTTACAGACAGTCATCCATGCCAGATAGCAGACCCCTGGGTGCCAGGCTAATGGTGAACGCGCCCATCAAAGCCAGCTCCTTAGATGGCTTTACTCAAAACAGCCAGCAAGATTTCCTAAGTGTACATCCGGTCAGTAGCACTTCCTCATCCGGTCTCTGCAAATCTGACTCTTGCTTGTATCGGAGAGGTGGAACCGACCAGATCACCAACATGTTAATTCACGAGACGTGGGCAAACTCCATCAAGGCCCTCATGCGAAAGAACAAAATTATAGCGGATGATGCTGAGGCAGCTGAGCCTGTTCCCGGTGGCTCTCCCAGGCAAACGGAGAGATGTGCAAACAGATCATCTTCGAGCAGGGCGCAAAGTGGGCCCGCTCTTCTGGCGCAGGAGTCCATCGATGACCCGAGGAAAGACTCCATTACCGAAAGCAAGCATCCCCCAGTGTCGGCTCGGAGCAAAGCTTTTCCTCTTACAAACCACAACGGTTTAGCTTCTAAAAAGGAAACGTCTTCATGCCATGGGTCTGTCCCTGTAAGCCACAGCAGGCGGTCCCTGTGCGCCAGGGATGTACCTTTAATTCAAATTGAAACAGATCAGAGAGAAGAGTGTGTTGGAGAACCTGAACACTTCTCTTCCAAAAGCAGCCCCCTAGAGGAAGCAGAGGAGCATTTGAAAGATGGAAAAGTCCCCCATGTGGCGAGGGATGGAGACACTGCCGAGAGTGCCTGCCAAAACCCCAGGTGAGTGAATGACCTCTTAGACTAGATAGGGTGCACGGACTGGACTTTGCATCTCCCTTAGTATTTAGTCTAAATCGGAGGGACTTTATTGATGCAGGAACTGAATTCTGAGACAACAAGTGACCTCTCTGGGTTAATATGCACTTATAATAGAAATTTGGAGGTAATTAAAAAAAAAATTTTTTTTAATGTTTGTTTAGTTTTGAGAGAGAGAGAGAGAGAGGGACTCTGAGTGGGTGAGGAGCAGAGAGAGAGGGAGACACAGAATCGGAAGCAGGCTTCAGGCTCCGAGCTGTCAGCACAGAGCCTGACACGGGGCTTAAACTGACCAGCTGTGAGATCGTGACCTGAGCCGAAGTCGGACGCTTAACTGACTGAGCCACGCAGGCGACCCTGGAAGTAATTTTTTTTAAACTTCAAAAACAAATTGAATTCATCTATATAATAGGAGAATGAAAGTTTCGTTTTCCACATTAAAATTAATCTCCCATACTGTTACCTTTTAAAATTCAGTCATAAAAATTTTCAAACAAAAAAGAAAGTTACGTCAACTTATCCACTTGAAAAAAGTTAAATTTAAATACGTTTGAATATTAGAATCTGACATTAAACATTTTAGTATCATTTTTCTCTACCGTCTCTCCTTTCAAGTTTCTCTATTTTGTTTTGTTCTAAAGATCTTTGCAAGGACATCTTGTCCCACAAATACTAGACCTTTAGATGCATGGTATAATCATGGCAGTTTAAGTGCAAGGCAACATTGGAGTTTTGTTATTTCAGTAGTTCTTTTCTAGAAGATTGTAATGTAAGTGGCAATGCATTTTGAATTTGAGACAAAGGAATTCTTTTTTTCCAAGTGCTTAAGGAAGAGTCAATCCTCTTACAATTCCCAGTTTTTGTAGAAAATTCATAACTATTCTTGAATATGGGACCATTGTATCATTTAAACAAATTATTATTGAAGTTTAGTTGACCTACAATATTATATTAATTTCAGGTGTGCAACACAGTTCAGCTACACATTACTCAGTGTTCGCCACAAGTGTGGTCACCCTCTGTCACCATACGTCACAATTACACTATTATTGACAATAATCCCTATGCTGTAGTTTTCATCTCCATGACTTATGTATTTAATACCGTTGCTTCATTTTAAAATGTTTTTCTGTCTCTAAAGTTAAATAAGACAGAAAAAAAAACAAATTAAGCTGAGTAGCCTTGGAAAACGTAAGTTAGAGAAATAGCCTACGTCTTTTCAGAGACCTATGCCTATTGTACAAAGAGCCTAGTATTTTAAAATGTTTAGGTGCAATAAACAAGTTGAACACAGCTTTCATCAAATTTCAGCTGCTCTGGAAAATCCCTAATACTTTCCCTCCACCAGGGAAGCAGAAGGGATCCGTCCTCAGGTGCCGGGACTCCCTATGATTATGGCATCATTACAAGGTGTAGGTGATGGTGGTCAAGGTGCACCTATTTCCTTCTTAGCCTCTTAGTGCTGAGAACTTAACTTTCCAATTGAATAAAATCCTAGGAAAATTCAAGAGAAGGAAAGCATGAAAACCCACAAGCAAAAGAGTGTAGGTTCAGCGAAATGAAATACAGACCAAGCGGACCAAAACAAGTTCATATATATCAGTAATTCTCCAGCTCTAGACAATACTTACCAAAGTCTTATAGGAGTACCCTACCTCACTTTAGATCAAAGAGTTGAAGAAACAAAAGGGCCAATGTGTAATTCTTTAGAATTCCCTTAAGGTGAGATATACGAACATGGAAAAGTCTTATTTTAGATTCCACGTGTCTGACTTTGAATCTTCTTCGCCATCGTCATAAACCAGCTGCAATTTTTAGCTGAAGAAAGTTGCCTAGTGAGGAAACATTTGTGAACTAGTAGTTCAACAAGATGCATGGTTTCAGGCTCAAACCAAATAGTGATTGTCAATGAAGTTAAGTAACATTCATTATACATTGTTGAGTGAAAGGTCACTAACCTTATGCTTAAAAGAGGTACAACCTGGGAACTTTCAAACTATTTGGGAAATATGTATGAATAAGGCCTCCAACTGATTTAGGTTTGGATTCCATATAATGACTCAAGCACATATTCTCTCAACTCATGGTATGGATTTCTGATTTGGTTTTCCAAGAACAAAAGAAACGAAAATGTAGAGCCATCATCCTTAGAAATTCAGGAGCTGAATCTGCTTCCAAAACGTAAGGACGTCGAATATATTTTTCTTTGTGAAGCAATATGAAGAATTGTTATAGAACATGAACTCTACTGACTAACCTGGTAACAGTGTCACTTTGAGCAAGTTCCCTAATCTCTCTACGGCAGTTTAGGTGAGTAAGCTATAGGAATAAAGCTCTTAACTCAGTGCCTAACCCATTAGAAGTACTCAATAAACGTTCCCTTTATGGTTGTTGCTGTTCAGGGTTAGGGTGTATGATTGCCTTTATTTCAAGAGAATTTTTTTTTCCCACGAGAAACCTGTTGTGAACAGCGTGAACTTTTTGTTAAAGCAGAATTACTATGATTTACAAGGGGGGGAAATCGTTCTATTTGGATCACATTTTCTAAGCTCAGGGTTATTATTAGGGGATTTGATATGTCAAAATAGAGAACTGAACTCCCTGTGAAAGAGTTCCTACCTACACACAGAGGGAAGGACGTGACACAACACTTGATTCTGTCTGGTCATGGCGAGGTGTCATGTCCTAAAAATGTTTTTAGACTAGTTTCTGAAGGACATTTTCATAACTCTGCTAAAAATGTTACAAAGGCTCAACACACTAAAATGAAATTCACTTTCTTACTTTTTTATTTGAAAAAACAGAGTAACAGTTTCGGAATTCATTATGGAAGCCATGTCCAAATGAAAATACTTGTTGGGTTTGAAGCTGTCACATTTGTCCAGATACCTGAATAGTCCCTCAGTCAAAAATAAAGTAAATAATTTAGGACAGCCCGATTCTTGATTTCTGGGAAAATGGTATTTTACTGGTGGGCAGCGATGTCTTCTTAATTCAGATGCCCCCTCTGAGGTTATTGAAGAGCAATGATCTAACTTTTCAATAATTTGGGATCACAAGGCAGAAACACCAAGCTAAGAATCCCGAGCATTCACATGTTGCCTTCGTTGGCATAATCTGATGTTTTCAGGAATATATTTTGTGTTGTGTTTTTATTTACATAGGCTTCAAGAAAACAGTTATTCATCCACCAAGCATGTACATGCACATTCTGTGGCACACGCTGCCCCTGGGGCAAAACACACAGTAGAAAGTAGAGGTTTAGTACCTGCTGTCATGGGTCCTACACACCAGTGGGAGAGACAGGAAACATGCGTGGAAAGAACCCTTTGGCAAAAGATCATTACGGCATGTTATGAGAGAAAAATAAAGAGAGTAATGTGACAGAGAGCAACTGGTTGGGTGAAGTGGTTACTTAAGATAGAATGTGGGCATTTGGATGAGACCTAGGGGAAGACGGAGCCAGCCATGCGAAGAATTGAAGGGGAAGATGTGCATTTGCATTTCAAACAGCACTGGTGTTCTAGCTAGTCTAAAAAAAATCCTCCCACAGACCACCTTAAAGTCCTAGATTAAATATGATAAATATCCTTTTGAATACAGGGCTGACCTTAACAGTGTTACCAATAATGATGACAATCTCAGAGGCAGAAAATGAAAGGATTTGGAAACAAAAGTCATAGACTAAAGTTAGGTCTGTGCTTGCTCTTACTAGTCTCCCTAATCTACCAGTTCATTTCCTAAAAGCTAGAGAAAACCAGGAAATAATACTGTGGGTCCATGAATGATGAAGACTTAGAAATGACACCAGCCTCCATATCCTGAAGGGTTATGTCCTCAGAAAAAAAAGTACAAACTTAGGAAAAAAGTTCACTCACCAGAAAAGGAGTAAAGAAGAAGATGTATCTTTTAGGGTTAGGGCTCTAGGTAGAAAGGGGAAAATCCCCTAAGTATGTATAACCACAGCTTCCCTAATGCATATTTGAGGTTCTAACTTACACTATCTCTGGTTCAGAAAACCCTAAGTTGCAAATGGCAAATGGCAAGATTTCATTCTTTTTCATTGCAGAGTAATACTATATATATATATATATATATATATATATATATATACCACATCTTCTTTCTCCATTCATCCATCGATGGACATTTGGGCTCTTTCCATACTTTGCTATTGTTGATAGTGCTGCTATAAACATAGGGGCGCAGGTGTCCCTTCGAAACAGCACACCTGTATCCCTCAGATAAATGCCTAGTAGTGCAATTGCTGGGTCGTAGGGTAGTTGTATTTTTAGTTTTTTGAGGAACGTCCATACTGTTTTCCAGAGTGGCTGCACCAGTTTGCATTCCCACCAACAATGCAAAAGAGATCCTCTTTCTCCGCATCCTCCCAAACATAAGGGAAAGGAAACAAAAATAATATAAAAACAGGCAGGGGGCCAAAACCGAAGAGACTCATAAATATGGAGAACAAACTGAGGGTTACGGGAGGGGTTGTGGGAGGGGGGATGGGATAAATGGGTAAGGGGCACTAAGGAATCTGTTCCTGAAATCATTGTTGCACTATATGCTAACTAATTTGGATGTAAATTTAAAAAAATAAAATTTGAATAAATAAATATGATATAGCAAACTTCTAAAAAGAAAGAAAGAAAGAAAAAAAAAAAAGAAAACCCTAAGTTGGTAAATTACCTTAAAGCAATCTCAGGTTAATAACATGATGAGACCTTGGTGGAAGAAACAATAAATCTCTGGGTATTTTAGCCCAAGTCTCAAAGGACTTCAATAGATAAAGCCCCATTAAATAAGCATTCAAAAACTCAGATTACAAGATACACAAGGAATCAAAGCACCGTAAACAACACCTAGTACAAACATCAAACAGTAGCATTAACCCTAATAAGGATTTCAGATATTAGAATTATTAGATACAGACTATAAAATAAATATACCTTAAATATTTAAAGAGGCATATAAACCAAGAGCAAGCATAAACTACAATTAAAATAGATGAAGTAGACTTGAAAATTAGTCAAATACTAAAGGAAGACAAATATAATTACTGAAATTATAGCCTTTGTTATGAAAAATTATTACTTAAAAAATAAGGTCATTGGAATAAAGACTTCAATGGCATACTTGCAGAGAGAACTACAGTAAAAGTAAGTGTAAAACAACTTTCGTTTCCACCCACAATGGAGTAACTAAAGCTAAATTTACCCTGCTTCTGTAAACAACTAGAAAAATGGGCAAAATATATGAAACAACTGTTGCTAGACATTGTACAATCAACAGCACTTTGAAAGTAGGGAAGGAAACATCGTGACCCCAGTAATTGCCCCAAATTTCTGCCTAGATTCCCTTTTTAGGCAACAGTGCAAAGAGGACAGCCTGAACAAAGCTCAGAAGACACTCTCAGTTAAGGAGTCAGAGATTAGAGGATGCCACACAGAGAAAGAATTCCAGAAGTCTGTAGAGGGATCCTCTTGAGCCTGTTGGTGAATGCTAAACCCTGCATGTATATGTGAAACCCATGAAGCCAAAGACCTGTGAGCTGAAGAATCCCACAAATTCACATGGGACTTGGAGAAGTTTATTTCCAACCAGCGGAGTAGAGAACCCATGTTAAACACATGCAGCATTTAGCAGAGACCCCCAAAAGTATCACGCTATAAAATTAAGGCTAACTTACCCCTAAAAAATAAAAGCTAATCTAAACTTGTTCTAATAAAACTTGTAACTCAACATTGAAAAGATCAAACTGAACTAAAACTAATTTAACCTAGAATGAGTCTAATGCCCTTCAGAGAAATACAACAAAATCCAGCACTCAACAGCATAAATTTACAGCATAATATCCAACTTTAAAAAAATGTTTCACATACAAAGAAGCAGAAATATGTCACCCATAACCCATAGGATAATCAGTCAGCATAAATATATCCAGGAACTACAGAGGTAATGGGATTAACAGACAAGGACTTTAAATAGCTATTACAAACATGTTCCAATATTTAAAGGTACACGTGAATCTATAATTGGGTGAAAGTTATAAATTCACAAATCAAGAAGTACAGTGAATCTTAAGCAGGATAAACAAAAACCCACATCAAGCACATCATGACCAAATTATTAGAAACCAACGACAAAGAAATAGTCCTAAAAGTAGCTCAGAGGGAAAAACAACTTACATACTGAGGAACACAAAAATTGCAGGTTCCTCATCAGAAAAAAGGAAATCTAAAAGATGAAGAATGACATCTTTCCTGTGCAGAAGGAAAAAAAACTGCCACCTTAGTGTTCTTCACCTCACAAAAAATAAAGGCTATCCATGGATAAGAAGACTCAATATTGTCAAGATATCAGTTCTTCCTAACTTGATTTATAAATTTAATGTAACCCCATTCAGAATCCCAGCTCATCATTTTGTGGATATCAACAAAATGATTCCAAAGTACATATAGACAGGCAAAATACCCAGAACAGTCAAGACAATATTTAAGAAGAAGAACAAAGTCAGGCTGCCATCACCTGGCTTCAAGACTTACTGTGAAGCTGCGGTTATCAACACAGTGTAACATTGGCAAGAGAATAAACAAATGGATCAATGGAACAGAATAGAAATGCCAGAAATAGATACACACAAAATATAGTTAACTGATTTTTGGTAAAGGATCAAAGGCAAAACAGTGGGAAAAGTGGAGTCTTTTCAACTCAATACTCACCTGCCAAAAGAGAGTCTAGAAACAAAACTTACACCCTTCACAAAAATTAACCCAAAATGGACCATGGATCTAAATGTAAAATTTAATAAAACTATGAAACTCTGAGACAATGACATAGTAGAACATTTAGGTGGCTTTGGGTTTGGCAACGACTTTTTAGATAGAATATCAAAGACGTGATTCATGAAAAAACTAAGTGATAAACTGGACTTCATTAAAATTAAAAACTGGCGCAGTCGGTTAAGCATCCGACTTCAGCCAGGTCACGATCTCGCGGTCCGGGAGTTCGAGCCCCGCGTCAGGCTCTGGGCTGATGGCTCGGAGCCTGGAGCCTGTTTCCGATTCTGTGTCTCCCTCTCTCTCTGCCCCTCCCCCGTTCATGCTCTGTCTCTCTCTGTCCCAAAAATAAATAAATGTTGAAAAAAAAATAATTAAAAACTTTGGCTGTGTGAAAGGCGCTTGTCAAGAGGACCAGAAGACAAGCTGAACACTGTGATAAAATATTCCCAAAGACATACCTGATAAAGGACTGTTATCCAAAATATATAAAACTCAATAATAAGAAAGCAAACGACTCGATTTTGAAAGTGGCCAAAAGACTTCAACAGACGCCTTATCAAAGAAGATATACAGAAGGCAAATAAGCATGTGAAAAGATGGTTAATATCATATGTTATTAGGCAAATGTCAAATGAAAACAACCAATGTGTTGTTTGTGTCTCAAGCAACACAAAATGCTGAGAAAGATGTACAACAACAAGACTTCGTATTTATTTCTGGTAGGAATGCAGAAATGGCACAACGACTTTCAAAGACACTTTGGGAGCTTCTTACAAAAGTGAGCATACACTTACCATATGATCCCACAGTCACGCCCCTTGGTATTCACCAAAAGGAGTTGAAAATTTATGTCTACACAAACACCCGCACATAAGATTTTACAGCAGCTTTACTTATAATTGACAAAACTTGGAAACAACCAAGATTTCCTTTAGCAGGTTAATGGATCAATAAGTTCTGGTACATCCAGACAATGGAAGGTTTATTCAGCACAAAAAAATAAATGAGCTATGAAGCCATGAGAAAACATGGAGGAAACTTAAATGCATATTAAGTGAAAGAACCCAATCTAAAAGGCTACATACTGTATGATTCCAACCCTCCGACATTCTGGGAAAAGGCAGTAAAAAGCTCAGTGGTTGCCAGATGTTAGGAGGGAAGAAGGGATGACAAGATGGAATCCAGAGGGTTTTTAGAACAATAAAACCATTCTGCGTGATACTATAACAGTGGATACATGTCATTATACATTTGTCCAAACCCATAAAGTGTACAACACGGAAGTGAACCCATGTAAGCTATGGATTTGGGGTGATAATGATGCGTCAATATAGGGTCACTGATCGTAACAAATGTATCATTCTGGTGCGAGATGTTGACAGTGGAGAAGGCTGTGGTGTGCAGGGGCTGGGCACATGGGAACTCTCTGTTCTCTCCACTTAGTTTTACTGTGAACCCAAAGCTTCTCTGAAAAAATAAAGCCTTTTTTTTTTTTAGAATAAGGGCTAAAGAGTAACTTTTTATGCAAGCAGAATCTTAGAGAACATGTGCTAGGAGATCTATACAAAAGGAAATGCTAATAATGGAAGTCATTAGGCTAAAGAAAAACGATACTGATGGAAACTTGGACTACACAACTATGAAGTAGGTAGGTAAATATAAAACACCTTTTCTACTTTAAAGTTTCTTTAAAATATAATTGCTTACAATGAAAAAAAATATTTTATGACACGTAGAACTAAAATATATGTCGGTTATGACACAAAGGGTGGGAGGAGGAAATGGAAATATACTTTCCTAAGAATCTTCCGTTCTGTGTGACTTTGTGTAATGTAATCTGAAGTTGGACTGTGATAAATTGGATGGATACTGTATACCTTGGGATAACTACTAAAAACATAAAACAAAGAGCTATGTTAATAAACCAATAGTGGAGATACAATGGAATGCTAAAAAGTGTTCAGTTAATCCCAGAGAAATGCAGGAGAAGAGGAGAACAGAAACAAAGTACAGATGAGAGTAATAGAAAACAATGATCAAGATGATATATTTAAACCCAGTCAGGGGCACCTGGGTGGCTCGGTCCGTTGAGTGTCCGGCTTTGGCTCAGGTCATGGTCTCGCAGTTTGTGAGTTCAAGCCCCGCGTCGGGCTCTGTGCTGACAGCTCAGAGCCTGGAGCCTGCTTCAGATTCTCTGTCTCCCTCTCTCTCTGTCTCTCCCCTTACTCACACTCTATTTCTCTCTGTCTCTCAAAAATGAATAAACGTTAAAAAAATAAAATAAACCCAGTCATATTGATAATTGCATTAATTCTCAATGGTCTAAATACTTCCATTAAAAAGACATTTCCTCAGACTGAATATAAAAGTGAAACCCTACTATAACTGTCTGTAAGAAATGTATTTCAAACATAAAGACATAAATAGGTAATAAGTAAAAGAATGGGAAAAGAAATATAAGAAATATGAAGTAGGCATATTAATAGCAGACTGGGTAGACTTCAGGCAAGAAATTTTATCAGGGATAAAGAGGGATATTTTATAATGATAGAGAGCCCAATCCATCAAGAAGATGGTAATTATAAATATGTAATCACCTAAATAACAAAATGCAAACTACATGAAACAAAATCTGATAGAGCTGGAGGGTGAAATAGACAAATCTACAATCAGGATTGGAAATCTCACACCCTTCTCTCAGGAACTGATACAATAGTAGACATAAAATCGATAACGATATACAAGATTTGAACAACCTTCTCTATCAAGTTGACCTAATTAACACTAATTAAACACTCCAACAACAGCAGAATACACTTTTTGTTTTTTAATTTACATCCAAATGAGTTAGCATGTAGTGCAACAATGATTTCAGGAGTAGATTCCTTAATGCCCCTTACCCATTTATCCCATCCCCCCTCCCACAACTCCTCCAGGAACCCTCTGTTTGTTCTCCATATTTAAGAGTCTCTTCTGTTTTGTCCCCCTCCCTGTTTTTATATTATTTTTGCTTCCCTTCCCTTATGTTCATCTATTCTGAGAATACACTTTTTTTTTCCAAGTGTACTTGAAACATTAACCTGAGTGGACCACAAAGCCATAAAGTAACTCCTAGGGACACCTGAGTGGCTCTGTCGGTTAGGTGTCCGACTTCGGCTCAGGTCATGATCTCATAGTTCATGAGTTCAAGCCTCATATCAGGGACTGTGCTGACAGCTCAGAGCCTGGAACCTGCTTCAGATTCTCTGTCTCCCTCTCTCTCTGCCCTTCTGCTGCTCGTGCTTTGTCTCTCTCTGTCTCTCAAAAATAAATAAATGTTAAACATTTTTTTAAAGTCTTAATAAATTTTTTTAAAATGGAAGAACTACATAGACTTTTCTGCAGTCAGTATACTGTTTTGAATATTACAGGGTATGTTCTGTGATCACAGTGAAATTAAATAAAATCAATAACAAAAAAAATAAATCTAGGAAATCCCCCCCAAATATTTGGAAATTATCAACACACTTCTAAATTATCCATTGGTTTAAAGATTGGTGACTAAGGACATTTTTATGCTTTAAAGTTAAAATGAAATATTTAAAATGTAGATGCTTGATTGTCATGATTTCCCCCTTCAATGAACTTTTTATAACTAAACAATGACATGACCCATTGGAAAGAGAGCTTGTAAATATAGTTCCATGTTTATTGTTACCTTCTACCTATGGCAAGTGATTTCTATTTTCTATTTACAGTGATGACTCAAAATTTCTTTTTAAAATAAACATTTAGGTTTAAAATAAACATTTTAGATTACATAAACTGGTTGCTTACAATTTTTATTATTAATATAATACAGGGGGGAATGCAGGCCTGGCAAAAATCGTGCACCACAGTACAATCAGGTATGACAGTAGTTCACTAGTAAATTAAGCTGGAGGAACATTCGGCTCGATGATTTCTGAGGTCCTTGCTAACTCAGAAATTCTACAGTTGAATTTCATAGCATATTACAACCGGTCCTCTAAAGCTCTATGTGTGAATATAAAATCAGAAGTGGGGGAAAGGCCATATACATACATCTGCATAACACATCTGTGCATTATTCACAAATAAATGAGCAAAGCTGTATATTCCTCTCGAAAGAAAATGAAAACCGGTGTTTTAGATAATCGTTATTCATTTCGACTTCCCAGTTATGTGACACAGAATATAAGATTTACTGTAAATAGAGCATGAAATTAGATAAAATAAAATATGCTGACAGACTCATTTTTAACCTGGAATGTTCACTGTCAATCACTGAGATTTAGCTTCTGCTTTAGTAAGAAATATCCTGGAATGAATTCTTCTAATAATGCAAGGTCCTAACTTAGTAAACAGTCTCGGAAGTTTCATGTTAAATGAGCAAACAGATGGTTTTAGAAGCGTCTCCTTTGTGCTCTGTACCTGGCTTATTTACCCCCCTTTTGGGGGAATAGTTAGCTTCAATAGACTTTTCTTTCATTTGAATTTAATTAAATTCATCAAATGTTTTTTGGGTGCAGCCACTGTCTCACTTTCTCCCTGTTCAGTTTGGAAAAATCTCGACATGTTAGAAAGGAAAACCTTTTTGCAGCAACTGTTAGTAGCACAGCATGTGAGAAAGAGCCACACCTTAAGGCTGTAACTATCCAGAATGCTGTGGGGAGGAATCTTAGAGGCAAGGATCCAGAGCTTTTGTGACATTTTCTAGGTCACAAGTTCATATATCAACTAAGGAGATTTTTCTTAAATTTTTTTTTCAACGTTTTTATTTATTTTTGGGACAGAGAGAGACAGAGCATGAACGGGGGAGGGGCAGAGAGAGAGGGAGACACAGAATCGGAAACAGGCTCCAGGCTCTGAGCCATCAGCCCAGAGCCCGACGTGGGGCTCGAACTCCCGGACCGCGAGATCGTGACCTGGCTGAAGTCGGACGCTTAACCGACTGCGCCACCCAGGCGCCCCAGGAGATTTTTAATTAAACCCCAGAATTTATATATTTGAAGTCCTACTCTCTACATCAGAACTCTTTTTTAAGAAACTAAAATGCATCCATTTTTGGAGAAAGGATAATGGTACGAATCCTGAGATTGAAGAGAACTACCTAGGCTTTTCTGCAGCCCAGGGTACTGTTCTGAATGAAAGAGACGAAGTGTCTTGGGTTGCATCTCCTGGGAGCAGACCTTAAGAGGGGGAGTTTCGGGCAGATAATCTGTTAGGGAGTGCCCTCCAGAGATAGGTGTGCATACATCTGTAGGGAGGTAGGAAAGGTAAGATTGCACAGAGAGAAGATGCCCCCAAATGTGTTTGCAACGGACGCTTCAGCACGTCCTGCCGGAAATGCCGCAGGTGGAAGGATCCGTCTCTTTGGTGCCAGGGGAGACAACGAGAGGCCTTTCGTGTCATTGTATCAGCTGGTTGTTTGGATGTTCGCTGAGGGAGGGTACAACCTTGGCAAGGTAATTGTCCGCCCCATGGTAATTCCCAGTGTGCTGGCAACAGCCAGTATTGTCTACAGTCAGCGTGCAATGGCCTAGAAAAGCATTCCATATCCATGACACCAGCTGTATTCTTCCTTATCACCTGAGACATACACTCTTGCTTTTTGCCTGCAGTCTGTTGGTGTCCTTGTCTCCTGTGCTATTAGGTTTTGACGACTCTGTATGTAGTGTCAGGAGCATGTTCACAATTCTGTACATTTGGCTTTCCGAGCAAAGAGCACTGGCAATCAAAGAACGACTGGATGGTAGCCCTAAAGACAGAGACTTCTAGAGAGATGCAGAGATTTATATTTCTGGAGCTATTTGTTTACAATCCAGGGTGGTGAAGTAGAGACCATTTCGTCCTCTCTGCAGAGAACGTTTGGATTTGTTTATAAGGGATCTCTCTCTCTCCCTCTCTCTGTCTTTGTCTCTCTCTCTCTCTCTCCCCTTCTCTTTCTCCCTCCCTCTCTCCCTCTCGCTCTTTCTGTTTCACTTCCTCTCTCTCCCCGGTGAAGAGGAGGGGCAAATGTGTCAACAGCAATTCCTATATGAACTCCAAGCTTCATAATTTCGAGGTTTCCCTCCTGTGTTGCAAGCCTCACTACATGATTCTCCAGCATTGTTTTGTTTTTAGATTCCACATAAAAGTAAAGTCATATGATATTTGTCTTTCTCGGACTTATTTCACTCAACATAATACCATCTAGTTCCATCCATGTTATCACAAATGGCAAGATTTTGTTCTTTTTATGACCAAGTAATATTCCATTGTATATATTTACTACATATTCTTTGTTCGTCTCTTGCTGGACATTTATGTTGTTTTCATATCTTGGCTATTGTTAAGTAGTGCTACGAAAACATAGGGGTGCATTGGTCTTTTCAAATTAGTGTTTTCGGTTTGGGGGGATAAATTCTTAAAAGGGGAATTGCTGGATCGTATGGTTGGAAGTGGAGAGAAATGGTTGGGGCTCAACTGTTAGGAAGTTAGTACGATACAGTCCGGACGAGGAGGAACGGAACAAAGCCCACGAGTCTCAAAACGTGAGGTCTAATGTCTGGCACCCACTCTTTTTGCAACCTTGGACAAGTCATTTAACCTCACTGGGCTTCTGCATCCCAATCTACAGCAAATCTATGAGGTTCTTTCCAAATCTAACCTCTAACAATTCAGAACGACCTAAACTAAGATAATTTCATGAGCACAGAGAAGGCAAGATCAATGGAAATAGAAGCACATGGGAAGGGGATAGGAGGGTAATTAGCATTTGTTTTAGATATGTTGATTTCAAAATATTAATGAGACAGATCGGATGTTTCCAGGAGACCGGCTGAAAAAAAAGAGCCCCCAGAAGCAGGAAGAGGGGCCCTGGCCGGAGTTCAAGTTCAGAAGCTATTTTCAGAGGCAGGAGAGAGAGTAGAGGAAATTGTTCAGGACAGACTGGAAAGGAGGGCACTGAATCCATCATGGCTGTGATGGCGGCACTGAAAGGAAACCCAGGGAACCAGGCTCCGGGCAAGGTGTGACCAGAGAGGCAGAAAGTCATGGAGGCCGGGGAGGAAAGGCTGTAAGGAGAAAAGCCTGTCAGATCAAGGGTTAAAGGCTTTAGAGAGCTACCTGACCTAAAAAAGCACCCAGAAAGGCAATACTGATACACATCAGAGGTTTCAAAGGGAGAGGATGATACAGAAAGGGAAGCAGGAACACCCAGTGCTCATCCCAACAGGTACCCTCCTCATCTGACAATAAATTTCATATTTAAAAAAAATAATAAAAGCTTTAAAAAAAAGAGGGGAAAGAAAGGTAAGGTACAAATGCAAAATGTGTTCAGAGGCATTTAGAGACAAACCGACTTGGTAAACCTCCAGAACCGGGTGGGTGTTTTTCTCCCAGCATGGTCCACTTGCCACTTGCATTAAAATCACCTGCAGTGGTTGTTTAAAATGCAGGTTTCTTGCTCTCCTGGCAGAACCATTGGATCATAATCTCTGGGAGACGATGCTCTGGGTATCTTCATTTTAGATGCTACCGTCCCTCCTTTATTCTTCTGTAGGTAGCCCGGGGGGTTTCGACATGCTTTTGAAATGATTGGAGGGAGTCAGTAGAAGGAGATGAAATAAAGTGATGGGACAACTGAAGGAGTAATCTCGAAAAGGCAAAATGGGACGGAGAGTGCCAGGAGTAAGGGTCAGCCTAAAAGAAAGACTGCGCTTGTCTGCAACCGTATCTTCCTCACTGTGGCAGAGACTCGCGCCAGCTGAGCAGTCAGCAAGGTCTTCGTGAAAAGCTCTGTCTTGTGCCTCCGCTCTTGGTAATGATGCCTTGCCATCTACAGTGCCGGCCTTGAGGTAGCAGAGGCGGAGGTGTCCGCAGAAGGCAGAGCCCCCGATGAGTTTCCCAACCTTCCCAGCAGCAGTGGGGAGAGCACGGACAGCTGGTCCCAGCTCACCAACGAGGAGGACAATCCGCATGATACCAGTAGCTTTCTTCAGCTCAGCGAGCGATCCATGAGGTACCTGCTCTTGACTTGACTTCCCAGGGAAACAGGTCTCAACACAGATACTAGAAATGCTTCCTAAGTGGTTCTCTGCAAAGGGTCCCTAACAGGGCAAGAGAGAAAGCTCCCCGCTAGATCAAGGTGCCTGCCTGTCATGTTTTGGGCCAAGAGGTTTCTTAATATCCAGTTGTGCCTTTAATTACCTTGGCCAAGGTTAAGAGTCAGCTGTGTTTCTTTCTCTGCCAAGTCCCAGCTAGTGCAGTCAATGATAACGACTGAGAATTTTTAAATAAGGGCTGCTGTTACACCTGGTGTGTTTGATACTTTCTCTCTGGTTCATTTGTATTTCAGATGCAACCCAGACTGGGTTTACATGAGGCAAGTGTTTCCACATTGTGTTGTGTTGTTTGGCCTAATTGTTTCTCTCCCTTTCTCTCCCCTGACCTCTATATTGTTGTTCTGGGAAAGCAAGAAAGGAGTTAATGAAAGATCAGATTTGGAAAGACCCAAGCCCATCAAGAGACATAAACTGAACACTATCCCTCCGTGAGGTAGAAACGGAAAGAATCTCCACATTTCTGCCCTAAGTCTTATTTGATACTGGCCCAGTTCCACAGACTTTCCAGAAAGGCCAACGGGCAAATGGGACTCAGATGCATCTGGGTGTAATGGCTCCTTGGCAGTCTTATTTCTGGAAGTTCGGTCTGCTTAGACCCAGGAAATCTTAACATTGTCACACACTTTGTCTAAAATCCCCCCAAACTGGTGGGAAATATTACAATATAGAGATAGAGAGGAAAGAGAATTTCAACGTCTGGTCTTAGCAGAAGTTTACAGGGTTGATTACCTTGAGCGACGTGTTTGAGTCATCAGATTTCCATCAGTGAATATATCTGATGCTCCACAGGAAACCCAAAGCCGGAATTTGAAACTGGAGGAGTCTAGTGTGTTAGTCACGGTCCTCCCGAGGAAGACTGCCCCATTATATGACACACCAGCACTCACCCTTTGAAAACCTGACTTGGAAGAGATGTCACTGGGAAATAGTGGGAGTATGAGGAAACTCGGTGAGCTTGCTAAAATTGGATGCATTCCATTTTGCAAGTACAGACACAGCCCAAAAAAAAATTGGCTCAAGTCAACTGTGTTTCAGCAAATAAATTCCAAGCTAGTAACTAGACCATATGTTGATTGCGTAACCCATGAAAATGATACATCAGCTCTCCTACTCCTCGATACATAAGGTATCAGGTATTGCTTCCCAACGATTTTACAACAAAGGAGCTGATTAAACTTTGGCATTGCCCAATTTCATATTTGTAAGTTCTGCAGTGCCATAGTTAAACAATGATCCAGGCGCATATTCTGTGGAACGCCCCTCAGAAAAATTCCGTGACAGGCAAAGGGAGAACGCGTGTCCCCTGGTTTCTGTCAGAAGTCAACAAGCAGGCAGATGAACATTCTGGTACCTTCCCCAGCCAGCATTCTCAGAAGTATCTTGGTCTCCATGGGAACACCGAGGAGTCTCTTGCTGCCAGATAAACATCCTCACTACACCTAGAATGAGGAAAATAAAAGTCTGGAGGTTGTCACCCACTAGGTGTAGCCCATCAGGCATGACACCACTACAGAAATTCGAAGATGACGATGACGATGATGATGATTGGCCTGGGCCAAAAACGTCTTTTGTGTCGTTTCCCCCTAATCTGTCCAGAAAAAAATCTTAATGTAGGGGTCCCCCAACAATATTCTCCCGGGGACCAAAGAAGGACCTCTTAGAAAAAAATGGCGGAACGTCAGTGTCAGCGGTGTGGCCAGGTGGTGGAGACAGGCATTAATATGTAAACTTTTGCTTTGTCAGCAATGGCAACAGTAGTGCCACTAGCAGTCTTGGCACTGTGGACCTGGACATTTATCAGGAAAGCATGCCATCTTCTCCCATGATTAAGTAAGTAGCCACCGAGATGCAGTGATTGTGAGACCGCTACCCTAACTCCATCTGGCAATCCATTTTGGTCATTGAGATCGTGCCCAACCACTGAATCATCATGTCCACGCTGCTGTGGTTCCATGTCACTGGCCTAGAATAGAGCCTAGAGCCTAGAATAGTCTTACCCTACCACCACTGGTAGGACCACCACGGGTCCTACCCTGCCCTACCACTGTCTTCTGGATTTCAAATCTGTCCCCTCTGATAAAATCATTTCACAAAAAGCTTATCCGTACAATCAGAAAGAGATGTCATTTTACTTAATTGGACACAGAGAAGGAGAAATCCTTTTAGATCATGCCATGCCAACCAACAGAGACTATCGTTCAATAGAATGTAACATGAATGGCTTTTCCTTTACTCGTAGAAACCTGGGATAATCACTACTAAATGGGTCTAATACCAAGCGGTGCTACAATGGAGACAGGCCATTGCCGTGCGGTGACTCTGCTCCCCACGACCTTGGGACCCTTCTAAAAGGTCTAAAAGACCAAGGGAAAATAGCACTTAGAGAAGCACATGTGTAACGTAAATTACAGTGCCAAAAAGGAGGACAATGCGAGGTCAGGACTGCATCCAGAATTTGTGATTATTCTGGAAAAGTAAATGAATTGAAATCTATTTTTGACCATTATGACTTAGCTTACTATTTGGAGTTTTCTGAAATCTGAGAAAAATAAAAATGAACTACAAGACTAACAGTGCTCCCTGATCTCCTTTCTCAGTTGCTCTCTATAGCTAAATCATTTTTGCTTCACTATGTAATCAGGTGTCTGGCCTGTGGGAGTATGCTTCAGCGATTGACGGTCGCCGTGCACCCTTTGTTTCATAGAGCCATTAGTCACAAGTAGAGATGAGCACACACGTTAGCTTGGGTTTGCTTTGTTTTTTTAAGGTAGGACCCAAATAAAAACAAACAAACAAAATATCACTTTGGGTTAAATTTATTTTTTCTCTTTCAGGAAGCATTTGTTTAGCTACCCTTTTCCATCTTTCCCTAGGGTTTGAGCCTAGGACCCCACAGATTATATGCACTCAGGGAAAACCAAAATAACCACCACCCATATCCGTGTCTGGCCGCTCCACGATAGCAGAAACTGTCTTATCATATTTCACTTAGATCACTTGCAGAGATGTAGAAGAGAATCTAGACCCTTGGGAAACTGACCGTGCTTCTAGAAGTAATTCTGTAAGCATGGCAGAACACCCAAACTTTCTCTCAATATCAGGAATACAGTGGGATTTACAGCCAGCAAATCTTAGCAGGAATAGAAAATATAAGAGAGAATACTGTCTCATAAAAACACACATTTTTAGGAGCTGCTATAGTCTAATTGCTAGACTGTACAAAAATATAAGACAACCACAGTCTTTGCAAGATGGCCACCTCCTTTCAACTGTTGAGCTATATGCTCTCATTGGAAGCACTTACTGAATCCTACCGTTATATCAAGGCTTCCTAACAAGTACTTGCTGTATGAAAACACCTCAAACATTGACCATGACTTTAATGAATGAAATACTTTGGTTTTATCTCTAGTTCTTTATCACCTCCAGCCTCCTTCATCCTTCTGCTAGAAAGAAAAAGAAAATTTTCAATTTTAATTGAGATATTTCATTGTACAACTCAATTTCTGCAGCCCATTGGTTGTTTTATCCCTTATTTCAGACTAAAATGCAGATTTGTTGGTACCATAGTTTAGGGAAAAAATCATCGTATCAGGATGGAAATATAGGGACCTTTAAATAACAAGTCAAATACAGAAGAAGGATACATCCCCAAATCAGATCTAGTGGCCTACAAGATATTTCCTTGACTGTTCAAACTGGTGAAGGTTTGTGGAAGGGAAGTTGAGGAGAATAGATGGATGCATTTCTTCCGGTCTCCCCCGCCAATTATCCCCACTAAAACTACGCATTTAATCTGGCCTCTTTTTTAGGGCCAGGGTATTGATTGCAGACCCCCAATAATCCTACATAAGAGCCACATTGATATTTCCCCAGTATTACTCCACTCTACGAAAACAATGGATCTAGAACGAATTTCAGAAGCTTGTAGATCGATACGACCCATTGCCTCATCATCCATTTGCAGCTTACCCTTTCTAAACATTACCAACCATATACTGTTGTTTTCTCCCAAAGTGAATTAGTAGAAGAAAAGGAGACTCTTAAAGGACAGTCAGAAAACGTAGAGGGTAAGCCACATTCCCATAATTTTGACACACAATTTGCCTGTGATCTCCCCGTGGAAAGCATCGTAAGACTGAGGTTTTGTCTGTGTTCAGAAGGCGCCTCTGGAGTGCAGGTGGGAGCGGCCAGCCCCCAGGGGAGCCTGCTGGTGATCAACTTTGACCTGGAGCCAGAGTGCCCTGATGCTGAGCTTCGAGCCACTCTGCAGTGGATAGCAGCCTCTGAACTTGGGATCCCCACCATCTACTTTAAGAAATCTCAGGAAAACAGAATCGAAAAGGTACCATGTCGTGTGTTTGGATGTGAAAAAAGCTTCGTGGTTTTGTCACTGCTGGAAACTCAGTAACTTCCCAGTCAACTCACTTAAATTTTGAATGATTTGCTCTTGACTTTTCACCTTAAAATTGTGGCTAGAACTTTGAAAGCTTCCACCTGCATAAAATCACAATAACTGTTTCTTTGACCCTCAGTTTGTCTCGGCTCGTTGGTGGCAGTGAGAAAGTGAATTGAGGAGCTGGGAACTCTTCCAGACTCTGGCTTTTTGATTGTTCCTTGGTTTGTTTGCTCTGTTTTGATGGTTCCTTGCTCTGGAACCAACCTCCTCATAACACTCATTTAAATAAAGGGTACAAGGGAAAGACCTGATATATATAAGAAACTAAAGTGAGGCCACATTGATATTTAAAACAGACTGTGGCATGATGTCAAGAAGAAGCATGTTTAAGTCCCTACTGAACAAGTTTCCATTAGACAGGCTTTCTCATGATCATTCTCCACCTACCAGCAGTATAAAGTCAGGGAATAGATCCTTTGCCAACCTCAACATTAATAGCAACTGTCACTCTAACTCCCTATCTTTGAGACTGCCCACTAACTGCTGTAGAATCTCAATGATTAAGACTGACGCACAAATTCATCTGCCAATGTCTTCAAGTTCGATTTGCCCGCAATTTAAAAGTACGCCCCTTCTGCAAACGTTCACATTAATAATAATGTTGCTCTATTCGTTTTCTAGTGCTGTGTCATCAACTGCCACAAATTTACTAGCTTAGAACAATGATTCCCAGCCCTGTTGCCGGAAGTTTGGGTAAATTCTACTCGGCTCTGTGCTTAGGGACTTGCAAGGCAGAAAGCAAGATGGCAGCCTGATTGAGCGCTTGCCTGAACGCTGTGGGGAAAAACAAGCTTCCAAGGGTTTTCAGGTTGTTGTCCTAATTCAGGTCCTCGTGGCCGTGGGACTGACACCCTGTTTCTTTGCGGGACCACCTCTAGAAGCTGCAGCATTCCTTGTCATGTGGACCCTTTCATGTTCTCAGTCAGTCCCTTACTTCTGCCACCAGAGAAAACTCTCTGCTTTGAAAGGGCTTGTGCAAGTAGGTTAGGTTCACCTGATAGTCTCCCTTTTGATTAACTCAAAATCAACTAAAGAATCTCTTTCGCCATGTACAATAACATAATAAGGGCGTAATTATCTCATCCTACGTACTGAGGATTAGGGCAGAAATCTTGGGAGCCGTTTTACAATCCTGCTGATCACTGCCACGGTGCATTTTTGAATGTCTTATTGTCCCAAAGTACCTCCACGTATTCATTAAGCTTGTTTCTCAACAACCCTGGGAGAAGAGCCAAATGGCTATTACTGTCGCTTTTTAATGGACAAGTCAGGATTTAGAGAGGCTGGCCCATGAGAAAGGATGGTAAAGGTGGCTCAGCCTAGTCCTGGAAACCTCTCAATAGTGTGTCTCTCTCAAGCTAAATGATCTTGGAGTTACAATCTGGATTTTCTCTTTAATGTGTAATTGCATTTTAATTCTCACTGTCAGAATCTAGCAGCTTGAAATGAAAGATCCTCGATCATCTTGCCCATGTACATGGAAATTAGAACAGCTTCCCCATTTCTGTATCACCAGCCAATGGTGATACAGCCAATGGTGATACAGTTTTTCCAGTGGCTACTGGAAAAACTGCAGAGACCTAATTTATACTGGCCCCTCCCACATCAGCCTCTCTCTCCAGCCAGTAATTTATATTTTTCTTCATGTCCAGGACTTTCGACCATTCTGTGCCGTCTGAATTTTGTCATACCTCTGTTGGCAAGGAGATGAGTAGTTCACTACTTAATAGGGTCTCCTTCCATCTTACCTTTTAGCCTGCCCAGTGCAAAGAGTGGAGCAAAAGAACCCCCCTCATTGGACGCCTCCCTCTCTCTGTACACCATCCCAAAGACTCCCTGCCATGGGGAGGGGAACAAGAACTTCCTCAGGCAAATGACGTCCTCAAATTCCTGGAAAAATGAAGGACTGGCTGGTTCCCAACTTCATCTCCAGAGCATTGCTAGCTCCATTTTCAGATGGTCTCCTAAGAAAGTAGCTTTTTATCCAATCCACCATTTTGAAGAAATAACACAGGACTCTATGTGAATACGTGCCTCATAAATCCCCATTAGGTGAAAGGACAAGGGGTGTATCACTAACTTGATTAGTAACTTGATTATGTAAATCAGGCCCTGACTTGACATTTCTTTATCCTCACCAATTTTCAATTCTCAGAGGGGATGCCTGTCTTTGGTCATAGCTATTTTTCTGAGAAAATAAACACTCCACGAGTGTTATCAAGAAAAACATTAAGTAATGTTTTACCCATGCAATTTAGCATCAGATCAAGGAGCTTATCTCTAAGGATTGTAATTTTAGGAACTAAATATTCTCATTTTTTTCAGAGTCAGTTAAGGTTCTCTGCAGAGTGGCTTTTCCATAAATGGGCACTGTTTGTTGTTTGAGACCAAACTGGTTAAATAAAGCAAACCCTTACACAAAATTTTTGTATCCTTGCTTTTATCAGTGCTGCACTTGAACACTCAAGTGCTGATTCTGACTGTTTTTTTCATTGGTGAAGTAGCTATTTTCCAGTAGTGCGGAAGAGAGATTGTGGCCTCCCATGGGGCTGTGTCACACAAGGGTAGCACTGCTCCTCCTCAGCTTGGAAAGGGTTAAATAAACATCTCTGTTAAGTTCAGAAATGTCATTTTTCCCACCATCGCTAGAGTGTTAGATATCATTCACAGATCTACCCTTCAAGCCACCATTTGTGTGAATTCTGATTTTTTTTTAAAAAAATGAATTTAGTTAACAATTTTCCCACTTGTGTGTTTCCCACTCAGTGCCCCAGCCTGAAGCTAAAGGGCATAAACTAAAGGGGAGACGATATCATGAGTGAATACCGAAGCAGCTCACGTTTCCCACCATTGACCTTGGAATCAAGGGGCACTTAAAGTCAGCTTATAATGAATTTCAGCCTCGTTTCAACTCAAAAGGCAAATGCCAAACATTTTTGGTGGCCAGTGTAGTGTCACTCCTTTCTGAAAAGTGACACTTTCATTTCAAGCTTTCTCTTTCATGGCATTTTCTCTACTCATTAAAATGCCATGTTCACTTGAAAGTTGTGCACTCGGAACATTCATCAACTGTTCATTGAGCATGTACAACATACCAGGCACTGTTCTTGGCTCTGGGAATATAAGGAACAAAGGACACAAAATTCCCTACCCTCGTGGAATTTCCATTCTAGGTCAGGAGGGACCCAGAGTAGGGTGAGTGTCATCCAGGGGAGACTCAGGTTATAAAGAGAAATCTATGAGCCACGTGCACAGAACTATCTGGGACACTTGCTTACAATTCATCTTCTTAGGTCGTTTCTTAGCCCTGATCACTTTCAATGGGGCCCAGAAGTATACATTTTTAACAACTTCCCTCAAGTGAAGCCATTTTGATGAGGACCAAAGTTCGAGACCCCCTCCCATAAGAAATAGCCTGAAAGAATGACAGAATTTGAGTTGGATTTTAACTATCTTAAATTCCAGGGCAAATTTGCTGAGAATCCTAATGCCTAAAGATCTAAAACACTTTGTAAATGCAATTCACAATGACTGACATCAGTTAAATGTAATCCACTTAATTTAAGATGTAAAAAAATCATGACACCAATTGTTTTTTTTTTTTTTTTAACAAATGACATACACTGGCCAATTACTTTTCCTTCTGGATCCAAAATATCATTGCTCTCTAGCTCCTTTTCTAAATCCAACAAGCTCTTGTGAGCTAGAGTGGCCTGATGCCTGGCCTCACTGTAAATCAGTGCCTTTCTCATTTTTATGCATTTGAGAATTACTTCTTTTTCTTGGAGGTGATTAAAAAAAAAACCAGAGGAAAAAGGTATATGCATGCCTTCCTAAGAAAGCGAGGGTCATAAGAGAAGTGACCTTGCCTGTAGTTACTCATTCCATTCTACTTGCAAAATGGTAGAAGGGCAGTAAGAAAAAAGAAGGAAAAATAGGGAAGATTTATATACTGTTTTAGTCAGCTCAGACTACCTGAACAAAATGCCATAGACTGAGTGGCTTAAACCCAAAATGTATTGCTCACAGTTCTGGAGGCTGGGAATTGCAACATCAAGGTACCAGCAGATTCCATTCCTGGTGACAGCCCTCTCCCTTCCTATGTTCCCATATGGTAGAGAACGAGCTCTGGTGTCTCTCTTCCCTTTCTTATAGGAGAATAAATCCTACCATAGGAGTCCTGTCCTCATGACCTCATCTAAACCTAATTGTCACCCAAAGGCCCTGCCTCCCAATACCATCACTTTTGGGTTTGGGACTTCAATATATGAATTTGGTGGAGAATGCCAACATTAATGCATAATAGATACTAAGTTTCTTCACTTATAAACATAAGAAATCGGCTTGAACTGAATACTTTCGTCATGGTTCTCTAACTTAGTGTGCACTAGAATTGCCTGGGGAGATTTACAGACCCAGATGCTCTGGCCAATTAAATCAGAATCTCCTCTTGGGATGAAGCTCAGACATTGGAGTTTTCTAAAGGTCCCTGGTGGTTCTAGGCCACAGACAAGGCTGATAATCACGACTGTACAGGCCGTAATTGCAGGAGTGGTTATAGAAACGAACTCACTTGTACTTCATAAAATGGAATTCTGCCTTGGAGCAAGAGAAGGTAGTTGCTTTCAGAAATCTAAGTTGACTGTTTTTTTTTTTAAATCTCACAGTTCGCAACAACTCCCATAGACTCTACCATATAATTTTGTAAACCATTGATCTAATTTAGCAAAGGCACCTGAGAATATAAAAGCCCTCTACGCAATACCCCTCTTCAAGTGAGTCTGTCAATGACACCATCACAGGATATAAGCCATTTTAGTTTCCTAAGACAAAATATTTGCTCAAGGAAATGCCCACTGTGATATGTAGGAAGGGAACCTGATTGTTATGGACTGTGAAGTGGCAGGAAGTGAAAATGTTTGATTTTTGTTTGTCACTGCATTGGAATGAAAAACTCAGCTCCCGGACACCCTAAAGCTGATTCTAAAATTACCAAAGCAATAACATGGACAGGAACAATGAAAGATCTAGGGCCAACTGCTAACCTGAATGTGGACTTAGTGTTTATTTATTTTTGAGAGAGACAAGAGTGCGAGCCGGGGAGGGGCAGAGAGAGAGGGAGACACAGAAACCGAAGCAGGCTCCAGGCTCTGAGCTCTCAGCACAGAGCCTGATGCGGGGCTCGAACTCACGGACTGTGGGATCATGACCTGAGCTGAAGTCAGACGCCCAACCGACTGAGCCACCCAGGCGCCCCCTGAACGTGGTTTTAAAAGGCTATAGCAACAAACTGGGAATGTCCTTTTCTGGCCTCTTCACAATATTAGCTGCATTTTTATTTAGAAATTCCTTTTAGTGAAGGAAGAAAAGAGTGTAGACCTTCTTGTCCATCAGCCCCACAGATGTTTCAAGGTCTTGATGTCTGAGGTTAAGTCATCACAGCCTCAAGAATAGTCTATATTTAGTCGTGCCAGACCATTTTTAAAGCTGATTTATTGAGATATCAGATTGTATTTAGAAACCATGAAACAGATTCTGGCCTGTGACTATTCCACAAACTACTGGCAGAGTGGCTAGCTGGTGGGGCATCGGTCAGCATCATCCTGTGCTCATCACCACAGTGGCAGATCCTACTTCAGCAAGTCCTAAATAGATGGAAAGAATCTAGTAATTGGGCTTCCAGAAAGGTCTGGGGCCAACAGCCTCCTGGGAAGGGCTTGGCAAATATTGGCATCTGCTCCAGAGCTTTGTCTCTTAGAGCAATGACTCCGAGATAAAAGTTGGGAATGAAATGGTAGCCCAGTGAGCCAGAGTCTACAGGAAGCAAAAGAAGGAACTGAGGCTAATTTTATACTTCTGTGTATTTCATGTTGGCTGCATCTTTATAAGACATGTTAAGGGAGGGGCGCCTGGGTGGCGCAGTCGGTTAAGCGTCCGACTTCAGCCAGGTCACGATCTCGCGGTCTGTGAGTTCGAGCCCCGCGTCAGGCTCTGGGCTGATGGCTCGGAGCCTGGAGCCTGTTTCCGATTCTGTGTCTCCCTCTCTCTCTGCCCCTCCCCCGTTCATGCTCTGTCTCTCTCTGTCCCAAAAATAAATAAACGTTGAAAAAAAAAATTAAAAAAAAAAAAAAAGACATGTTAAGGGAGAGGCGACACCCTCAAGGGATGGGTCTAGCTTAAGGCCCCTTGATGGAAATCTTGAAAAGAAGTCACCAACCTATGAACCTCTCTCAGTGAGATCTCAGAAACTTGATGTTCAAGCCTTCTCTACTGGTAACTCCTACCTTCTAGACTTCCAGTAAGAGCTGGGAAAGTAAGCGCTGGAAAAGTCTGATTAATCAAATCGTGCAAAGACATCCTAGCCTTTCTGCCCTTTTCTCTGATGCCCCAATCTTTCCTTTTCCTTTTACAATGGAAAACCAATGTCTCTTGAAATGTGATGCTGGGGGAGAGGACTATTCAAGACAGAGTGGGGAGCCAATAAGTGACTGTACCCAAGAGGTCAGCACTTGATTTACTTGGCCTAAATGTATGCATCCAATGAAAGATTATTTGTAAGACAGACAGAAGGTCCTGGGAGCTATGCTATACAGTCCTGTCACAGAGAGTCCAGCTCAGACCTGGGGAAACTCTTGAAATATCCAAAAGATAGACTCTTGAAAGAAGAATCCCATTTATTTTCCCACAATCAATGGAAGGCAGCTGCTGTGAAGAAGAAAAATCCAGTTCACTTGAAAAAACTCTCTAACAATCGGAATTGTCTAAAAAGAAAATAGACTGCCCTGGAAAATAGTCCCTTGTCACAAGAGATTAAAAAAAATAGCCCGGAGAGCTGTTGGCTTTGGAAAAAGGGTTGAATGAGATAACTTTGAGGCTCATCTGTGATACATGAGTCCTAATTCTGTGCTTTATTTTAGTTTCTAGATGTCGTGCGGCTGGTTCAGCAGAAGTGTTGGAAAGTGGGAGACATCTTTCACGCGGTTGTTCAGTACTGCAAAATGCATGAGGAGCAGAAGGAGGGGACCCCGAGTCTCTTTGACTGGCTCTTGGGACTGGGATAGGGCAGCAATGCCCTTAGAATATTCCTTCCCTTTTTCCCAGCTTAGATTACAGTGGTTTGCTCGAAATGCTCTAAACCTCCTCAAAACATCCCATCACATTAGCAGAGCTATACAAAATCTGCTGTTCAAGTCTGCTGCAGATCGAATAAATCTGAGGAAAAGCAAAACATAGATCGGTACAAATCAAGGCAACCTGTGAGCGAGTCCAAAAAGAGCTTGTATTAGAACCACTGGAAAAGCAGAAATTTTAATGGGCCCCAAACGAAAAGCTTTTAACTCGGCCCAAACTCCAGGAAAGCTGTACTTAAGTATTTTTAATGATATAAAATGACATGTAATGTCTCCAATTATGTGAATCAACTGGAAACAAAGTCACTAGTCAAAATAATTTTGTAAACTATGATGTAACTTTTATTTTACTTTTTTGAGCTGATTAAGGGGCTCTCAGCCCAGGTACACACTTAAGATATGGGTGAGAAATTTCCAGAATTTTGATATAGAAGATCTTCACTTTCAGACCATTATCAGTGGATATTAAGAGAAATGCAGGAGTCCTAGCGATGTCCTCTGCCCAGGTGATTTCATTGATTCATAGCAGCTCACTGGTAAGTATCTCCTATCCCCCCAAGAGTGTCCGCATTCTCAATTAACCAGAAAACTATTGGTGTTCAGTTGAGAGAGAGAAAGAGTGAAAATTGTCTCGTTTCCGTCTCTATATTACTTGGGTAACATGATCACAGAATTCTTACCATAAGGGAAAACTTTACTATCAAAAAAAAAATCTTTTGAGATAAAATCTCCTTGTGTATTCAATTATATAAAATATAAGCATTCCTTTTATTTTTATTGTAAATTATGAAGAGATGATTACCTTAAATAATATATGAGTTAGCTTAGAGGTTCATACAACATGAGAGGATTGTCGTCTTAAGTTGTATCTTGACATCATAAATGGTGGTTTCATCATAAATGCATTGATACTGGTATGGCCGACCTGCTCCCAGGATGATATGGTGATGGGCGCAGGATTTGGCTAACCCGTTAGGACCGTAGACTCTTTCTGACTCAAACACATTGGCGTTTAATTTGGAAAAAAGAAAACCTTATCCCATTGAAGTTTTTCAGTAACAGAGCTTTACTCTTTTGAAAAACCAGCGTATCTAACCTCTCCTTAATAAATCCTCTTCCCCTTCAACTAACTGAGGTACGCCGGCTTTTATTTTCTTGACCAGAGAAGGTGTTTATCAAAGATTTCCTTAAATATCTAGCTTTTACTCTATTTTGAAAATTTGTGAAGTGATTTTAAATGTGAACAAGGCCCCAGGCCGTCAGCGCTGGATTTATATGTCATCCACAGCTTGAAATGTCAAGAAAGCCTCCTTGGGAGCCATACCTCCCTCTTCACACATCACGGAATCCTCCCCAGAATTCATTAGGCACTTGTTACATCAATAGTCCCGATTTAAGATATGTGTTCAACTCGTCACATTAACAAAATGTCAAATTGTAAAATGTATCCATTATCTCAGACTGAAAGCTCTTTGTGCTACTGAACGGAAAAGGATAGATTTATTTTTTAAACCATCCCAGAATATTGTGCGTAGACTTTTTTGTGCCGGAATGAATGTTTACTTATCCTACAAAGCACAAATACGGGATTGTTACCATGTGATAAAGTTATACATGTTGTACCTAATGTTGCAAACGAATCAATAAATTTTTGTTGCCGAATGGTTGACCATTTTTTTTGGTCCAAAAATCGTTCGGTGCCTCCTAGAAAAAAATGGCCCCAGTGTGATTGGATGAAGGTAGATTATCCTTTGGACAAGCTTTCCTGTTCCATTTTCAACTTTTGAATGAGAAAATGTCCTTTGACTAAATTTGTTAGCGTCAGCGATTATCACATAAATCAGCATTTCTCCACCTTCGCACTATTGACATTCGGGGCTGAATACTTCTTTGTTGCAGGGGGCTGTGCTACACGGTATAGGATGCCTGGCCGATAGCCACTAGATACCAGTGGACACTTCTTCCCGTCATGACGACCAAAGATGTCTCCCAACATTGCCCAGTGTCCCCTGGGTGGTGACATCACCACTAGTTGGGAGCCAGCGATATAAACAGTGTACTGAAGGGGCGGAGTCTGAGGCTCTAGGAGGTGTCAGGGTGGAGGAAGGGGAGCCTGTACCTCTAGTCCAGGGAATCCCAGCAGGAACTCGAACACCAGGCACCTCCTCCCACTTTCCCAAGGTCCAGGGGCTGCGGCCTTTCCAGGAAGCCTGACAGATAGCAGAAAGAAGCCCAGGACAAACAAGGCGTGGGGGTAAACTGACCTAGACTCCAGCAAACTAGAGGTAAACTTATCAGGCTTAGAGGTAAATGGATCGGTGCCCTTTGCATTCAGGAAACACATGATTAGGATTGGTGCAAATAAGGCCCGGAGGCTTCCGAGCACTTTATATCATAAGAAGGCATAAGTGTGCTCACATAAAGAATTGGCCAGTCAGCCAGAGGGTAATGTCGGATAAAAACCAACCCTGGGCGGTGGCCAAGGAGAGATTTTATCTGCAAGGATTACAGTAAGAAGGAGAGCGGGGTTGTTGCAACCCCAGGGGGACAGCAGTTATGGTAACAGAGTGTTCCAGCCGTGAGACCTGCCGGGTGTCTCAACGTGAAGCAAAAAGGGGTTGTCTTTTATAGTGAGAATAAGCAAGAAAGGGGCCAGGTGTGGAGGGTGGGATGGACGAGCCCACCCAGCAGACATGGTGTGATGGGACAGTAGGGGACAGCCCGTTGTGTCCTGAGCTCAGCCTGACCTCAGGAGGGGCTTCTTGGGGAGGGGTACAAGCAGTTCTCGTCGTCACTCATGAGGCAAAGAATGGGCATTTGAAGGGCCCTTGTCTGAGGTACAGAAGGGAGCCTCCAGGAGTAGAAGGCTCAGAGCTTAGCTCCTGGGAACCAGCCACAGGCATGACCCGAAAACAGGCCTCTTTGAGGAATCTGCAAGGGTTTGAGCGACCCGGGCCTCCTGACACCCTTTCCTGGACAAGCAAGTACCACCCCCTGCTTCTAGCACAGTTGGTCGAATACCTGTATTTCCGTGAGGCCATCTGGAGCGTGGGACCACCTCTGACTCATCCATGGGCTCCTCCCCAGTCCCTCCCACAAGGCCTTGTCCCCTGGGAAAGCTAATGGGCCGTGGATAACTTCCGTTTCCAACTAATGATGTTCAACCACTAATTCTAGAAACACAGTTCTACCGTAATGTTCTTTGCTTACCAGAGAATGCCACCTGGTATATTAAGCTTCTTGAGATTTTTTATGGAATTGCTTTTGGACTTAAGCCTTAAGCAAGTAAAACTTTCTATTAAAAAAAAAAAAAACCTGCCTTTTATTTTAGCTGCGTAAGAACATTGGATCACAGACCTGAGAATGTTCTTGTGGTATTGGGATGAATTTAAGTGATTTCCGGGACATATCAGCACGACTTGGAAGCCAGTCGAGTATAGACAGGTTTGAATGCAGTGGACAGGGGAAGAAGTCTGAGCCTCCCTCGCATCAGCAAAATTGTACCCTAAAAAAGCCAACAAAATCGGGACGCCTGGGTGGCTCAGTCGGTTAAGCGGCCGACTTCGGCTCAGGTCGTGATCTCGCGGTCCGTGAGTTCGAGCCCCACGTCGGGCTCTGTGCTGACAGCCCAGAGCCTGGAGCATGTTTCAGATTCTGTGTCTCCCTCTCTCTGACCCGCCCCTGTTCATGCTCTGTCTCTCCCCGTCTCAAAAATAAATAAAACGTTAAAAAAAAATTTTTTTTTAAAGCCAACAAAATGTAATCCGCTGGTATTGCTGTTAAGAATCCTTTGACCATCTAAATTTTCCATTTCCTGACATCGTCCCCTTCATAATGCACCCCCCCCCCGCCCCCCTCCTGTTAAAGTCTCATATCCAATTTCACGAGCTTCTTTTCAGTTATCACATCTCCTTCCTATTCCCTTCTGTCCTTCAGAAATGGCCTTTCATTAAATTCTTATCAACAGTTATTTATTTGCCTTTGGAAGATTCTCACTGCTTTGACGAACTCTGTCCCGTTGAACTGCTTTACTGTCTGCTGTCCCTATTTGCAGCCCAGAATGTGACAAGGACTCCACATTCTACCAGGATGCTCTAAGCACCACAGAGCGCAGGTGTAAAGATTGTTTCCTGGCAGATTGTGGGGTCCCTGGGCTGAACACCTGGCCCAAGTCATTTTTTTTTTAATTTTTATTATTGAAGTGTAGTTGACATGCAAGGGTATATTCGTTTCAGAAGCACAACATAGTGATTCGACAATTCTGTATATTACTCAGTGACCTCATCTGCCACTTATTTATTTATTTATTTATTTACCTGCCACTTATTATTATTATTGTAATAATACAATATTATTACAGTATTATTGACTATTCCTTATGCTGTAATTCTCATGCCCGTGACTACCTTCCACCCCGCCAACCTCCTCTCTGGCAATCACCAGTTCATTCTCTGTATTTATGAGCCTGTCTCTGCTTGTTTGTTTGGTTTGGTTTGGTTACATCCCACATAAAAGGGAAGTCAGGTAGTGTTTGTCTTTTTCAGTTTGACTTATTTCACTTAGGATAAGACCCTCTTGCCCATGCGTGCTGTCACAAAGGGCAAGGTCTCATTCTTTTTAATGGCTGACTAATAGCCCATCATATATATATACCACAATTTCTTTATCCATTCATCTGTCAGTGGACACAGGTTGCTCCCATATCTTGGCTATGATAAATAGGACTACCGCGATCAACATAGACTTGTGTGCGTCTTTTAGAATTCATGGTTTCATTGTGTCTGTGTGTAAATGCCCAATAGTGGAATTGCTGCATCACGTGGCCTTCCTCGTATTAGTTTTTTGAGGACTGTCCGTACCGTTTTGCACAGTGGCTGCACCAAGTTGCATTCCCACCAACGGTGCGTGAGGTTTCCCTTTTCACCACATCCTCGCCCACACTTGTTATCGCCTTTTTTTTGTTTTAATACCAGTCTGGCCCAAATCTTCATAAACACAAAACACACCCCTGTTTCGACACATCAAAAATGACAGCATGAGACACAGATCAGGTAGGAGCAAGCGTTTTGTTTCTTACGGAGGAAAGCGGGATGAATCGCCACGTGTTGAAACAGAACGAAGGGGGATAAAACCACGATAGCCTCTAGTTTTGAGCACGCTGGATTCTTCTTCGTGGCTACGTGTGCCTCTGGGGAAGGTTACTCTACCTGCCATTTCAAACACCAAGACAAGTGTTACAAGTCTAGCAACATATTTAGTGATAAAGGCAGTAAGGCTGCATGTCGACCATTTATAAAATCCTTAGAAATGTCTAATAAAGCCTTACTAAATTAGATCAGTTATTTCCTTCTGCCTTCATTTGACATCGGGATCTTCTCTTAAAACCTAAGTGCAAGTATATATAAAAAAAGCTGTCATTTACAGCCCCAGCTGCGTGTGCCCTCCAGCATATGACTAAGTGTTTTCTGAAACATTTGGTTTTGCTTTGCTTTTTAATGCAGCAGATAAAGTATGCAGATAATATGATACAGGAAATCTCTTCCAACTGCAACATTCTACAAACTGCTGTTTGGCAGAGAGAAAGGAAAGTGTGGTATTCTCCTGAGGAACAAAGCGGTTGTTCTGTGGAATTTGGTGTCTTGGGGAGATAAAGATTATTAGACGTCAAGCAGCAGGTTGCTTCTTTGTTTCCTGATTGCTTGGGGCAAGATGCAGAGAAATCAGGTGGTGAACAATTTTGGTTAAAGAAATGAGGGAGGGGCACCTGGGTGGCTCAGTGGGTTAAGCGCCTGACTCTAGATTTCGGCTCGGGTCATGATCTCATGGTTCTTGAGATCGAGCCCTGCATTGGGCACGGTGCTGACAGGGTGGAGCCTGCTTGGCATGCTCTCTCTGCCTCTCTCTTCCCCTGCCCTGCTCATACATGCTCGCACTCTCGTTTTCTCTCTCTCTCTCAAAATAAATAAATAGGTTTTAAAATATTAAACCAAAAAAAGAGATGAGGAAAAGTTTGAGAGTATTCAGAGGGACAAAGAAAAATGTAGTTATGGTTCTGAACATTTTTGTGGTATAGGCTCTTTTGAAAAGCGAAGGAAAACTCTGCCTGTGTAAAATTCAGGGATTACCTATACAGTTTCAGGGGGATTATGCATGCCATTTTCATAATCCTGCTCTAGACTCTACATCTCTAGAAAGTAGAACCCTTGGCTTGTTCACTTGGTATCACCTCGGACTCCTCCCTCTGATGCCTGATCTAATTTAGTACCGAACGGATCTTCATTGCGTGTTTGTTTAAAGGACCATCCCCTTCTAGGAGCTCATGTGTTTGTGAAGAAAGCATGTCCAAGGGGCAGATTCTAATTAAAAAGAATGCTATTTTAAAGGCATTCTTTATGTAGAATATGTCCTAATCAAGGAAGGAAGGGGGGGAGGGAGGAAGAAGAAAGGAAAAGAAGGAAAGAAAGAGAAAGAGAGAAGGGAGGGAGGAGAAGGGGAGAGAAAGAAAGAAAGAAAGAAAGAAAGAAAGAAAGAAAGAAAGAAAAGAGAAAAGAAAAGAAAAGAAAAAAGAAAAGAAAAGAAAAGAAAAGAAGAAAAGAGAGAAGGGAGGGAGGAAGGAAGAAAGGAACAGAGAAGGAAAGAAAGAAATAGGGAAAGGAGGCAAGGGGGAAAGAAGCCTATATAACTCTTCAAGAAATATATTACTTTTTAAGTCAGAAAATTCTAACTCTGGCAGAGTTTATAAAATATATACAACATGTGTCATGGTTAATATACGACAAGACACGTGTCCACACTGGCTGCTTTAAGCTTCGGTCAAAGTCTGGGACCCCATTAATGACTTCTAAGGAGAACTAATTCCTTCTCACCTCCAGGGGCTGAAGTTCTGATGTCCACCCCCCAAACCACACACATCTGTTTTTCCTTCATCAGTATTTGCTGAAAACAGAGATAACAGCTCTAACTACCTGCCACTCAAAGCAGATTAAGGGGATTACTTTTAATTAAAAATACACCCAGAACAGGAACACACTCAGCCACAAAAAAGAAGGAAATCCTTCCATTTGCAACAATATGGTGGAAACTCGAGGGCTTTGTGAGACAGAGAAACGCAAACACTGTAGGGTCTCATGTGTATGTGGAATCTTAAAAACAAAAACAAACCAAAAAAGCTGATAATAAAAAAAGAGAGAGATCAGATTTGTGGTTGCCAGAGGTGAGGGCTGGAAGGGAGGGAAATCAGAGGCAGGGGGTCAAAAGATCCAAACTTCCAGTTGTCAGAGAAACAAGCAGTAAGGATGTAACGCACAACGCACAACACGATGAATACAGCTAATGCTGTTGTGGGACCTCCAGGACAGTTCCAGAGGCAGTAGATCCCAAGAGCTCACATCACAGGAAAAACACCTTTTTTTTTTTCTTTTTCCTTTTTTCTTTTCTGTCTGTCTGATGGAGATTAACTAAGCTTATATGGTAATCATTTCACAATATATGTAAGCTGAATCATCAGGCTCTACACTTTAAACTTAGACAGTGCTGTAGGCCAACTATCGCTTACTAAAACCAGCGGAGGGGGCTGTTGAAATCAATAACAACGGTTAAGATTGTTCATTTCGTGGTATTTCTTTTTGCCATAAAAAAGCCATTCAAGGGGCGCCTGGGTGGCGCAGTCGTTTAAGCGTCCGACTTCAGCCAGGTCACGATCTCGCGGTCCGTGAGTTTGAGCCTCGCGTCGGGCTCTGGGCTGATGGCTCAGAGCCTGGAGCCTGTTTCCGATTCTGTGTCTCCCTCTCTCTCTGCCCCTCCCCCGTTCATGCTCTGTCTCTCTCTGTCCCAAAAATAAATAAACATTGAAAAAAAATTTAAAAAAAAAAGCCATTCAAAAATGCACCAATTACAACAAAGCTGCCATATACACCCCTGAAGAAATAGGAAGCTGTAAGCTTATGCCCTTAACAACCTGTTACTGCCTGGCTAAGCATTTCTTGACAGTCTAGTAACCAATTTTCAGAAACAAGAGCCACGAAAAGGAATTCAGTACGATGCCTGGCATTATGATAGGCGTTCATATTTAGCCTTTTCCAGTTCCTGAACACCTATTCGGCACCAGACATGACAAGCACTGTGTCCGATGACCCAAGAAAATGCAACAGAGAAGAGACAATGCGCTTGGCATTTTAGGATTTCCATTCTAGCGAGGGATACAGATGAGGAGCCAAAGCAAAAGTACAACATGGGGAATAAGTTTAATTGAGCATATAGCAATAATGAACAGTGCTGGAAATAAAGCAATTAAAAAGCAGGGTGAGGGTGAAAGAGGGCTGGGCAGTGTTCGTTTGGATCATGTCTAACCCCAGCGGTTCCAAGTTCCTCTCTAGGTAAATCTGAAAGTTTTTGAAGAAGTCAAAAATTGGCATGTGAAATGGCGCTGACCATTTGTTAGCTAGTATAAACACGTGATTTGGGGTTCTAAGTAGGAAGGCACTGGCGATGTCATCTAGGTTCTGGACTTCAGCAACTGAGACAGCTTGAACTGGCTTGTTACCATGGCAGCATTGCCACATTGCCTCTAGTGGGTGATGGCTGGAGCAAGAGTTGAAGAGTTAACCATTGCAAAGAGCAGGCTGTGCAAGGAGCCAACACATCCCTGTTCTCTGGCAGTTTTTCCTCTCACCTCCGTGTCTCTTGAGCTGCATATTTTTCCACCCTCAACTGAGATCCCCAAACATTCCCTCAGGACATTTTCTGAGCTGCCTTCAACTCTTGATGTCCCTGCATGTGGGGTTTTCTTGCCCCGCATGAGCACACAGGTTGGTGATACGTAAGCACACTCTCTCCTGGGGCACGGAGCCCTGTCTTTCAGAATGTCAAGGGCAATATTGTCATCATCAGAGCTCTTCCGATTGATGAATAAATAACCTACAAAATTAAATGAATTTATTCCTGGAAGAAAATGAATTTTCCCAACTCGGCATGGAGGTTTTAGCAAACCCTTGAGCTGGAGGATAGTGACATCTGCTAATGAGCGTCTGACACAAGTCCAAGCATAGCCAACTTCTAATGATCCTGAAAATAGAGGACAGCCTTGTCCAGAGTCTCCCTGGTGTTAATTAGCCAACATTTTACTAATGATCTCTCCCTCATGTTCCTTGTTCAAGTCCTTGTAATCCATTTGAATGGGAAAAAGTTATGGACCCAATTTTGTAGGTAAGGAAATTAAGATTCAAAATGGTGAAGGGACCTAATTAAAGTATCAAGAATAAGAAGAAAAGTAGCAACAAAAACCACTGACATTTATTGACCACTCACTCTACATATGCCAAGGAGTGTTTTAAGTGCTTTATATGTATTAAATTATTTGATCTCCACAACAGCCCAATGAGGTAGGTTTTATTGTTATGATTTTATTATCAAAGAATCTGGAACATGGCAAAAAGTAAATAGCTTTCTTAAAGTCACAGAACTAGAAATGGGATTCATTTTAAATTGGCATAAATTGGAGGCACAACAAGTGAGAGAGGTCAAAGGGTAGACCACACAGAGGGAAAAAGAAGCAGACTCACAAACCACTGATCATCCTTCATCAGTTCAATCATGTATTTTCTCAACTACACCATCACTCTCCCAAAACAGAGGAAGAACAATGAACAGAACCCTGTGTTTCTTTGACAACAATGAGGTGAGGGCTGGGAAAATGGAGTTGATGACTATTTACAAGGCTGAGATACCTGTTCGAGAATACCTCCACACGGGGATACTTCTAGATCATTCACAATAGCTGACTCCAGGCAGTACTCCATGTGAATGCAAAATGGAAAGTTATCCTCAATCTGGGCAAATACTACGTTACAAAGGTGTTTTCCAAAACTTTAAAATCACAATAAAATTTTCTTCACCAAGAGAAAAAAAAATGTTTGGCTTCTCTCGTGATGCTTTTAGAAGCATTTTTCAAATGTTGTATTATATTTAACCTTTTAAAAGGTTACATTATATTAAACATTCTTAACCAATAATGAATGCTGTACCATTCATCTGTTCAAAAGGAAAGTTAAACAGCCAGCTAAAGGGCAGAACCGTTCAATGGAAGACAGAGGAAGTGCACGCCAGCCAAGTATCCAGAATGGAAAGAATAAACATCTCAGACACACTGGGAGGTGAATTTTAAATTCCGTTTTAGAGCTTGACTCCAGGAGACAGCAAGAAAAAAAAGAATTGAATGGAGGGTGTTTTCAAAGTAGCAAATTGCTGACAGTCAGTCATGATGAGTCTGGGAGGCAGCACAGCGGGAAGAGGGTAAGGATGATTAAGTGACCACAGTGCACAAGCCTGTTTGTCACCAGTTATATCCTGGAAGAGACACCTGTCCTTTCCCTATCTGGGCATGAGTGACTCCCACTGCCTGTGGAGAATGGAGGAGTTTCTCGGCATGGAGAAGCCCAAAGGAAATTGGCCAACACTACCCAGGGCCACAAAGGTCGTTGCCACGATGGAAGCAGATGATTATCACATATGGTGGCCCCCATGTAGTAGAGTCTGGGTGGCCTCAGCGGCAGCATCCTGTCTCCCTTTCCTCCTCACCTGGTTTTCCGTAGATGTCCACCTAACTCACGTGATGCAGGAGATACTGATTCCATCTCAGCGATGAATACAGGCTGGACAAAGCCCATCCCAAAAGACAGAGCCCAGCCTTCTCATATTGGAATACTTATCTGTTCTGGGTGGGCATTTGCTCAAACTGAAGGGAAAGAATTATACAGAGGGCTCTCTTTCTCTCTCTCTCTCTCACTCCAACCGCCAACAAAAATTAAACAGCAAAGCATTCCCCTGGCTGCTTTTAGCAGACAACTTGCAAATGTAAATGGCTTAATCATCTGAATTGCATGAGGCAAACAAAAACATAGTGCGTTTTTAAATGTAACTATTAGGCCACCTGTGTTTGCCCAAATTTCTCTTTGCCACCCAATCATGCATCCAGGGCAGACGCCATAGTTGGCGGGTGCTTTTATGACCAAAATCTCCAGCCAGTCTAATTCCATTTACAGCCTGGGTCTTATATGCGATCTAAAAGCTCTTGTTCCCTTTCTGCTAAGCACCAGTCAGGCTGTGGCCTGAGGAGCTTGAAATGGGAAGAGGGACAGTGTCTGCTATTTTTGTCCTCTCTTCCCTGCCTTTTCTGGTTCTATCTTTCTCAGTGTTGGGCACTGGGAGGAGGGAAAGGAAACAGAGCCAATGTTTCTTTCTCTGTCTGGAAGAGCAAATCCTCTACTGACGGTGATTGCTTCTCTAGTTAGTACCATCCCCTTGGCAATGGCCCCCCCCTCCCTTGAGGCAGGAGCCCAAACATCTGTTCTCCCCGTGGGATAAGGGTGTGAGTGTTTTGGAGGGCCCTGCGGGATCTTCTCTGAAGAGGGAGACACAACTCCAGCTTTGCCTTCTCTTTCTACAGCCCGATGACCCACCCCCGTCCAAGTCTGGTTCCCAATACCTAACAGACAACTCTCTTGAACAGAGCACCAGCAAAACAACTAAAGCACAGTTACCTACCGCAACGCCCAGAGTAAGATAAGGCAAAAAAAAAAAAAAAAAAACAGTAAGAATCTTATCTGCCCTAAATCTGTCCCCCTTCCCCCCTCTTCTAGGCTGTACCTTCTCTCTGGAATTTTGTTCTCCGCTCAGATGTGCTTCGAGTAAGATAATCAAGGCTGCTGTCTAAACGGGCAGCCAAACAAAAAAGGAAACAAGCCAGAATCCCTTGCTGAAGGGATGACTTTGCTGTTTCCTCTGATTTCAAGAAGAGGAAGGGAAAAAATGCCCTCTGCCCAAGGAGAAGGAGAAAGGCAGAGGGTCCCATTAGTCATGCAGCTGGGAGCAAATGATAATGGCTGAAATGGCTTAAGATGTACAGATCTGAAGCCGTGTTCTTCCCATTTCTAGAGGCCAATTTCGGCCAGAGAAACGGGGACAACCAAGAGAGAGGATTTCAAAACCGGACAGATAAGTAACAGATGTGTGTTTCTTTCCTTTTCTCTCCCTTCCCTTCTATACCATCCTGTTGGAGTTTGCAATCAAGAAAGCAGCACCAACCACATAATTTGCAGGTCTCATGCAAAGTAAAAACACAGCTCCCCTTGCTCAAAACATTATTAAGAATTTCAAGAGGGCGAGAGCAGAGCATTAAACCAAGCACGAGGCTTTTCTACGTGTGCTGTCGAAAGGCCCCGTGTGCTGCCCAGGTTGCATAACCCAGTGGGTCCAGAAGGCAGACCATCAAGTCAAAGAGGACTATTCTTGAGTCTTAATCTCTCATGAAGTGTACCTTGTTCGGCTTTGGACTTGCTGGGGAACCATCCCCTCACCTCTTCTTTCTTTTTTCTCTCTCCTTTGTGGAATGGGAATGTCTCTTTTATGTCTGTCCCACCATTGTATTCTGGAAGCACAGAAATCCTCTGGTTTCGCCCGTTCACAACTGGAGAGGACTTGACCTCAAGATGAATCTTTCCTGGAGTCTCACCCACATCTGATTTTTTTTTTTAATTTTTTTAATGTTTATTTATTTTTGAGACAGAGACAGAGCATGAACGGGGGAGGGGCAGAGACAGGGAGACACAGAATCGGAAGCAGGCTCCAGGCTCTGAGCCATCAGCCCAGAGCCCAATGCGGGGCTCGAACCCATGGACCGTGAGATCATGACCTGAGCCGAAGTCGGACACTTAACCGACTGAGCCACCCAGGCGCCCCTCCCATATCTGATTTAGATCACATTTAGCTGGGACTTTGGATTTTAGACTTTAGAGTTGATGGTGAAACAAGTTAAGACTTTGGAGGCTCTTGGGATGGAATGAATGTAACTTGGATGTGAGAAGTACATAGATTGCAGGGGTGGGGGACTAGTGCCGAATCCTAAGGACTGAATATTTATGTCCCCTCGAAATTCATATGTTGGAGCCTTAATTCCCCTGAGTGAAGGTTATGTGGAGGCAGGGTCTTTGGGAGTTATTAGGTCAGGAAGGTGGATCTCTCATGAATGAGATTAGTACCCTTAAAAGAAGAGACATGAGAAAGATGATTTCTTTCTCTCTCTCTCTCTCTCTCTCTCTCTCTCCTTTCTCTGACATGTGAGTATATAACAAGAAGATGGCCATCTGCAAACCAGGAGACATGCTCTCAGCAGATGCCAGATCTGCTGATGCCTTGATATCTGTCTTCCCAGCCTCCAGAAACACTGAGAAACAAATGTTTGTTGTTGAAGCCCCTAGTCATGGTATTCTGTTATATCTGCCTGAACTGAGGCAACTCCAGAGAACGTCAGTGCCCCCCTCTGCCTTTCTGTGATCACACACACGTTCTGAGACAGAGAGACAGTACTGGACAGGAACAGAATTACAGTGAGAAAGCCGGAGGGGTCTGTTAAGAAATAATGACTTTGAGGTTCCACGTGACCTGTGCTGTAAAGCACAGATCAAATTTGGAAAAGCGGAAATGGAAGACATGTTGGAAAATATTTCTAAGCAAAAAGAAGAGTGTAGGCAATGGGATGGGTCTCAAAGCCAAGGTGGTGTGGAATGCAGAACACGGAAAATGGGAGGGTTTATTGATTTGAAAGTGGTTGGAGCCAAAACATAGAAGTCCTTGAACTACGATGGAGGGTTTGTTCGAGAAACATGGTGTTTCAGGTACATTCATTTTGAAAGTAGGTTACTTGTGTTTTGCATTATTCCACTATTTTGAATCTAGACAAGCTATTGTTGTCATTCCAGATACACGGAGTACCTTAAAATATAATGTGGGCTGTGATTCAAGTTGTACTTTAGTAAGTTGGAGACTTCTGGTAACATCCGCTTTATTCACAATACGAAAGAGCAACAGCCAGAGGAGTGAAGATTTGAGAGAAAGGAATCTAGCCTTGCGTCTCACAGATATCTGTGTATCTCTGGGCACATCATTAAGATTTCTGAACCTCAGTTTATTCATCTGTAAGATGAGAATCAGTATACCTTCTGTACAGGGGTGTTGTAAGTATTTGGTTTAACAACATTTGCGAATGTGCTTTGTAAACAGCAAGGAGCTATCCAAGGTATAGCGTCAATGTGATTCCTGAATTCCTGGCTCTATTTTGGTAAGGTCGTCCCAACTGAAGCTTGCTTGAAAAATGACATAGAAGTCTGCAGAGGTAGAATTAAAACAGGCTGAAGTATTTATAAATCTAGTTTTCATCTGGTCGAAGCATACTTGGCATGCAATCACCTCAAGGGAAGCTCTCAAGTGTCAGGTTCATGGACCCGTGAATAGAGCCTGTAATTGAGTGTAGTCAACATAGCTTGAAGCAGCATTGCTAGGAACTTGGAGAACATAAGATTTTTTAAAGGAAACTTTTATGTAACATTTCTGCATTTTTACTTCCTGGTTCTCTATATTTTCCCAGTCCTCCATCTCAGCTCCACAAGAATATAGAACTCAATATTTTGAAATGAGCGTTGAGAGTGAGACATGTATTTAATCATCTTTCAGTGTGACATAATTATGGTCTGGCCCTTGTGGTTTAGTGGGCACCAACTTTAGATGTTATTTACTCTCAAGTTTCTTGCCATTTCCCCACAAATGATCCATGACCTTGAAGAACCTTGCATAAGCTGTTTACTCTGCCTGGAATATATATTCACCTACCATGGACCCTTGATAGGGGCTCTCCCAGTATGTGTTTGTCCCATCCCAATGACTCCTAACTTCCACCCTGCTTCTTAAAGGGAAACTAGCACCTTCCCAGACTCCAGAGGATTGCACATGACCTAGGCCAAACCAGTCATGACTTTCTATTTCCTTGGCCACAGTGGTTGATTTAGGGTTGGAAATATGACCGAGCCTAGAGAGGGAAGCAAAGGTTTATGGACTCTTGTGGCCTAAAAAAATAGACCTGTGGGGATAAATGGGCTGATTTTTTAATTTATTTTTATTTTTTTTCATTTTTCTAACTTGTTCACTAAGCGTTTGTGGCATTACACATGGCTTCCTCATACACATAATTGAGGCTTCTTGAAACCACAATTTATTCCTTTCTAAACATGGTAAAGATGATTCTGACCATCTTTCTAAGCAGTTTGGTTAATAATGAAGTTCAGCAAACAAGAAATTGATTAAATATCTCTTCAAAGACTTCTCTTGGAATCTTTCTTTGGAATGAAGTGTGCTTAAGCCTGGAATCTCTTCTCTAGAAACCAGGAGTGCTATAAATCTATTATAATAGATGCCGAATAAAGTGCCCTGGAAATAATATCAAACCAACCCGATTGAGTCATTGCAATAACCCATGTCCCTAGTTTGTAACCAGATCTTTAGTTTTGGAAGCTGCGTTTTTTTAAGTGGCTACAAGTTAATTGACACTCCTCCAACTGAGCCATGTTCCCTGCACTTGAATCTGAGTAGAGTTTTGACATTTTTGTACAGCAGTGTTTGGTGTAAGCGATGCTATGTGACTTCTAAGGCTAGGTAATTAAATGCTATTTAGATTCTGCTCTTGACCACTCACTGTGAGGGAATCCAGCCGCCATATAAAAAATCAGACTAGCCTGAAATTACCTTGCTGGAGAGAACAAGTGTAGACATTCCTGGTGACGATCCCAGTGATCTGGGCTCCACATCATCCAGCCCAGGCACACATACAATGAAGCAGAGACAAACCATCCCTGCTGTGTACGATCTAGATTCCTAACCTATAGAATTCTTTTCACATAATAAAATTGCTATGTGCCACTGAGTGGTTTGTTATACTGCATAGTACCGGGGAATTTGCCTCCATTCCTTCAAAGATGAACTGAAGGTTTTTCTTGGATGTGTTTTAGCTACTATGTATCAAAATACCATTTTTTAAATTATATTTAGGACTTAATAAATTTCTTGAATCTGTGATTGGTGTCTGAAACAGTTCCTGAAAATCCTCAGCCATCACTGTTTCTGTACCATTCAGTCTTATCCTTCTTTCCTTATCTCCCCATCTCATTAAACATGTTAGACCTTGACACTGTGTCTTCTGTGTCTCACACACTTTTCTGGTGTCTCTTCATGCTATGTAATTTCTTCTGACCTACCTTTCAGCTTAAAAATTCTCTCTTCAGACAAGTCTTCTGCTAAACCCATTCATTGTGTTTAAAGTTCTGGGGTTTTTTAAAATCTGTTATGTCACTTTTATAGTTTCCTATTCCCTACAGATATTTCCAGGTTTCATTTAAAAAAAAACAAGTATTTCCTTGTACATAATAAATATAATTGTTTTATGGTTTATGTCTGATGATTCCTAGATCTGAAGTCACGTTGGATCTATTGCTATTGTCTATGGATCACACTTACGTCATCTCGGTTCCTTGTGCACCTTCTGCCTTTGATAGCATACTGAATATTTTGCTTGAAAACTATTTGTATAGATGATTTTAGGCCTATCATAATGAAACCTTCTTCTGTGGAGGATTTTTGCTCACCTGTGCAAACAGATGGCCGAGACATCTTTCAGAATTGACCCATCTGAAGCATAAATTCAGGAAATGGTAGATTAATAGACATCATAGGTTCTCAAACCTATGATGCATACAAATCAGCTGATATCGTGTTCAACGGTGGGACTGTCAACAGGAATACCAATTCTCATCCAGTAGGTCTAGGGCAAGGTCCAGAATTCTGCATTTTAACAAGCTCCCAGGTGATAGACACGCTAAACTTTGAACAACATGTGTAAAGCCAGATGGAAATATTGAGTGGGAGTTGGGAAGATGACAGCTCATGATAGAATACATCCCAAGCACAACTTCTAAACAATATGCTACTCCAAATCAAATGTGTTTGGACCTTTTCTTGATAACATATTAGACATACAGCAACTGAGAGATTGAAGCACGTCTGAGAGGACCTGGTACAGCGGTACTCCCAGTACGACTCTGATTTCAACAGAGATGATTTGCAAGAGAGAGGCTTATGGGTTAGACTGGAATGATGATAGAGAAGAGTGCCTCCAACTCCGCTTCCCATGATTGGGTATCTAAGGCCTGTGGAAGACGGGTCTGCAGATAAAAGCTGAAGGAACCAATTTCTTGGGAAACTATGTAAGACACAGGGATATAAGTAGGAGGTCATTTAACATCATCTGGGAAACTAACCTGTGGCCTCTCCTCAGTGTAACTGGTACCAAGTAGGCAGATTTGTCAGGTGGGTAGTTCCCCTCAAGTTCAAGGACATATTCAAGGCAGTCCGGGACAAAATACCTTAAGCAAATTCACCTGGAAAGAAATACTTCCAGGATATGTATATATGTGTGTATATACATACGTACACACTTTTTAGCATCTAAAGACCGTACACATCAAATGTCTACATAAGGGGTAATTCTTAATTAATGGAGGTGTACTGGAAAGTTGGCAAGATTTTTAATAAGCAGAACTTTTAGGGTTCAATTCCATGCTCTGTCATCACCGGTGGGGTCACTTTGGGCTGGTTACTTAGCTTCTTACATTCAGGAAGTTCGTGAAGCTTAAAAGTGACACCCATTACAAATCACTTGGCGCATATTAGGTCTTTAATGGTAAATGTGAATATCTTTACTTTTCCCTTTCCTCAGTAGCAATAACTTACAAAATACATCCAAATCCCAAGTCACAGCCTTATCCACATAGGACTGTGATGAAAGAAGATCTAGAATATTTGAACAAGAGATGCTCTGGAAATCAGCATCACTATTGCATAAGAATTCAAAGCAATGGAAATATAAGCCTTCTCCTCACTCCTTTTTCAGAAAACCAATGCACCAGGCGGGAAACAATGATTTATTCGGTCGCACCATTTCCGAGTTAAGGGAAACAGACGTGGAATAATTAGCTAATAAATTTCATTCTTATTTAATAACCAAGGGAAAAGATCATTCTTCCATATCCTCAAAGCAGGTCATTCTTGGATTCTCTTAATACAAATGTGGTAAGCATAATTGATCAAAAAGTTTTATTATTTAGAGAGGACATAAATACCAAACTATGAATATAATTATCCCCTATATTCTCACTCTGACCCGTTCAGACATATTTATTAATAATCACTTGTAGAAACAGAATCCACAGAACAGATCCTCCTAGAACAATAGTGCATTTACTTATCTCAACAGTACCACATGCTGACACTTGTCCAGCTTTCCTGGAAATAATTATTCAGCATCAATATGCTAAGTCTAAAATCAGAATCTAATTTAAATACTGATAAGTACACTTGCAAATTAACCTCCCGCAAAATGTTCTCAATTACCAAAACTCTGAACTCAGAGAATATTTTTTATATTGGAAATTGTTAAAGTGGGCTTAGGAAAAAATATATTTTATAACAGATACTCAGTCGTGCTTAGGGGAAAAAAAACCACATATTTTATAACAGATGTTCAGTTGAGCATGCAAACACTGACGGCTCCATCATTTCCACATAGGAAGTGCAGTTACGGGAAAAAAATCTTACCTTACAGTGAAAACATACTGATTTTATAGATCATTTGTGTTTAGTTAAAAGGGTTTTGGGCAACGGTGGGAGCGTTCCAGCCCCTCAAGCCCCTTGCCACGCCTGGCCTGCAAATATATGTTCTTTCATGGAAAACAACAGGCCCTTTTGAAGAAATCTGGCCTATAGATGTTTCAACTCTCGTCAGCTATTCCCGTAAAAAAGGAAAATACATTAGAGTCGAAGCCTGACATTTGAGGGTCCTTTTCTGGTAATAAATAGAATTGTGATCTGTTTGTATGTGCCTCACATTTCAGATCTCAATAGGAACACCAAGAGAGAAAATCTGAGGACTGTTAGGCTCAAGCAAAAGCAGTATGGAAATGTTAACTTTCACAACCCCACATAAAATATCCTTTAAGGGCCCTGTAAAAATACCTTAATCCTTTGACTATGGATTTAGCTGCCTATCAGATTTAATTTGAATGCCACTTTAATTGTTAAACGAATACCTAAGCATCACTGTACTCAGGCATCCTGGGAACACCAAAACTAAGCCCAAGGACCCCAGAAAATCACTCTTGTATACCAAAAACTACAATACCCAAAGACCAGGAGTTCTTTGTTACCTACTTTTCTTCTTTTATTGTAGCCAATGAGATCTTTCTCTCACTTTTATCATGTTCAATTTTATAATTACATGAAGTATTTGTTTGCCTGGGTGCATGTGTCTGTATACAAGTTTGATTTTTCCTATAAAGAAATGTTAGTTCTTGGTACAAAATGACCCACGCCGGGGCACCTGGGTGGCTCAGTCGGTGAAGCGTCCCACTTTGGCTCAGGTCATGATCTTGCAGTGCGTGAGTTCGAGCCCCGGGTTGGGCTCTGTGCTGACAACTTAGAGCCTGGAGCCTGCTTCGGATTCTGTGTCTCCCTCTGTCTCTGCCCCTCCCAGCTCTCCATCTCTCTCTCTCTCTCTCTCTCTCTCTCTCTCTCTCTTTCTCAGATAAATAAATGTTAAAAAAAAATTGAAAGAAAGACAAAACAAAACAAAAATGGCCCATGCAGAAGCATAAACAGCAGTTCATGAATCCATTGCTTCAAGCTGGAGACTTTAATCAGAAGACCCAAGCACAAAAGAACAATCTTCTACCAAGCCTCTGTGATGGCTCATTGGTCAGACCAGGCTGTATCTAAAATCCTGTTATTTATCTGTCTTCATTATTTTAAAACTAAAGACTTTAACCCAGATAAAATTATATCTTTCCTGCTGGCTGATCTTTTAATAATATACACAAGCGACTGAGGATTTATCAAAAGAGATTGCTAAAGGAATTTAGAGCAGCTTCCTTTAAGAAATGCATTTCCTCACGATAGCACATTTGTCATTGTGTTTGGACAAAGTTAAGTATTTAAATTATATTTAAAAATAAAAACTTCATATTTGTCAGACTAGGTCTCTGAAAAAACAAGCACCTCAGGCTAAAAATTTCTCTGAATCTACACTAAGCTTCTCTTTGACAAAACTTCCAAATTAATTAAATCAGAAAGACATGAGCGAGGCCAAAAAACAGTCAGGAAGCCCAAATTCAAATATCACCTACGATGCTTCATTGGTCTTGCCTTAATTTGCTTTTGTGTGGTGCCATTTTAGAAATGGCAAAACTAATTTATGCAAAAAAAAAAAAATATCAAGTTTATGCAGCAAATCGGAAAAGTTAATAAGTACTTCAATCTTCCTTTTCTGTGACTAGGTGTTAAAAAATTCTCTCAAGGTAAAACAGGTTAAGATTCAAATAGGCAGTAAATGAACTTGGCAATCGCTCAACAAATATTTGAGCATCTCCCACACAAAAACAGTGGGTAATAGTCGCAAGCCCTTGGACTACCTGGAGGTTGGCAGCCCCATGGCTCAAGACAAACTAGAGTCAGTCTACCCATAAAATGTCAGCCTCCCAAGCCAGACAAAGAAAACGTAAATACTGTTATCCAGCTTGACCTTGGCCTCTGCCTTGACTTGGCTACAGAATAACTATCATAAATCCACCTGATTGTGTTATTCAGAACTGACATCTTCAATATCTATACTCTCCAATATGGTAGCCACTAGTCATTTATGGCTATTATTTGAAATGTGGACAATGTAACTGAGGGAGTGAAGTTTTGATTTTACTTATTAATTTGAAGTTAATAATAAAGATTGATAGCAGGATTAATGAATTTAGTTAAAACTTGGACATATGTAATTTTGAAACACATGCTTTTGCTTCAAAGCCAAATCAATTCCTCTAATAAAGGTGAACCAGGTCTGTCAATGTGGGTGGTCTATGAAAGGAAAATGATTATTTGGTATTCAGTTTAGTTGTTGGGCAACTTTCAAATATGGTTGGAAAATTTAGGTATGCGAGCCTAACTCTTCAATGGGAAATTTTATGAAATCTAAATCCAAAGCAAGTATTTCCAATGAAAATTTAACATCTGGATAAAGATGTGTCTTCCCCAATGCTGCTCTGCTATAGAAATGTTCCCATTTTCCTTTGTCCTGGGGAGATGTTCATGGAAAGTTCACCCTCTGGAAGTCTGTTGGTGAACCTCTCTAACCAGTTGGCTACATCTCTCACAGGAAGGGCTAGGAAATGCAGAAGTGTGCAGGTACTAGAAAGATCCTGGAGAGCTGACTACAGGCCTTTTCAGGCAAGCCTCAAATCTTCAGATCTGGGATGTGCGGTGACAGGGCTGACCAGGGAGATGTATCTGACTAGGGAAGTGAATCTGGAACTGCATTACTGATTCTCCACAGAACCTAGTCAGGTTCATTGCAAATCGACTTTTTAATGGGGGGTTTTCTAAACGGTCTCTTGCCTTTTTATTTGGTCTAAAAGAGAAAGTCTGAAGAGACAAAGGTCAGGTATCGCAGGGAGCTTCTCTTCACTGATGATGTCACTGCAGTTGGCATCACAAAGATCTCATGGTCCCAGGTATCTGTTCTTCCACTCCCAGGATCTATGGGTTTGGGGAGCTGTAGACTACAGAGCTAGCGGGCTGAGAAACACCCGCCTGGAGAGGAAAAAAGTAGACCCGCTACCTACACGTACACAAAATCACACACAGTATCTAAAAGAGAAGAAGAGGAGGATGTGAATTCGCTGAATATCTAGTAAGCTCTTACGATGTGCCAGTTATTGGGCTAAATGCAGAGACACTAAAGCAAATCAACTAGATCTCACTAATGAGCTATCCGGAGAGAACACCTGCCCCGAACCGTTGCCTAGACCCATTGCAGAGTTTGGCTAAGTGAGAAATAAATTGCTGTTTATTAACCTCCTGAGAACTGAGGGTCTTTTTGCTTGTTTGTTTGTAATTGCAGCTTAACCTTATCTATCCTAATTGATGATTAACTAACACACGGTACTTGCCCGTCATAGGTGTACAATCCAGGGAGGTAACTTCAGTGATCTCAGTGGCTGCGATCAGCCCACATATTTTGAGCTAAAATAATTATTTGTTTCTAATTTATGTAAGTATTTGCTTCCAAGGATGATGAAAAGTTTATTTCAATATCAAAACAAGTATAAAGGTGGACAACTAGAATATTCAAGTTCGTTAGAACAGCTGTTATCAACTCTATGTGTTAGAATTACCTAGGGGTACCTGGGTGGCTCAGTCGGTTAAGCATCTGACTTCTGCTCAGGTCATGATCTCACAGTTCGTGAGTTCGAGCCCCATGTTGGGCTCTATGCTGACCTGACCGCCTGAAGCCTGCTTCAGATTCTGTCTCCCTCTCTCTCTGTTTGTCCCCCACTCACGCTCTCTCTCTCCTTCAAAAATAAATAAACATTGCCTGTTTCCGATTCTGTGTCTCCCTCTCTCTCTGCCCCTCCCCCGTTCAGGCTCTGTCTCTCTCTGTCCCAAAAATAAATGTTGAAAAAAAAAATTTTTTTTTTTAAAAAAAAGGGGCACCTGGGTGGCGCAGTCGGTTAAGCGTCCGACTTCAGCCAGGTCACAATCTCGCGGTCCGTGGGTTTGAGCCCCGCGTCAGGCTCTGGGCTGATGGCTCAGAGCCTGGAGCCTGTTTCCGATTTTGTGTCTCCCTCTCTCTCTGCCCCTCCCCCATTCATGCTCTGTCTCTCTCTGTCCCAAAAATAAATAAACGTTGAAAAAAAATTAAAAAAATAAATAAATAAACATTAAAAATTTTTTTAATCAAAGAATTACCTAGAAATGCCTTTCCAAAATGCCAATGCCAGAGCTAAGCCCCAGAGATTTCAATTTAATTGGTCCATATTAGGGTTTAGGCATTAGTATCTTTCTTCAAGATTTCTGGTTTGAGACTCAGTGGATTTGATACTTGCATTAAACTCCTGGAATAAATTAAGTCTCTTACATCTTAAAATTGTACATTAAATTTAACTTTAAACTTCCAGCAAACAGAGGAAAATAGAGAACCTTTTCTCCTTCCTGAAACTTATCATGATATTTTCGAATTATTTCTTTTTTTTTTTTTTAATTTTTTTTTCAACGTTTATTTATTTTTGGGACAGAGAGAGACAGAGCATGAACGAGGGAGGGGCAGAGAGAGGGAGTCACAGAATCGGAAACAGGCTCCAGGCTCTGAGCCATCAGCCCAGAGCCGGACGCGGGGCTCGAACTCCCGGACCGCGAGATCGTGACCTGGCTGAAGTCGGACGCTTAACCGACTGCGCCACCCAGGCGCCCCTCGAATTATTTCTTTAAGTTTATTTATTTATCTTGAGAGAGAGAGAGAGAGAGAGAGAGCACGCGAGCAGGGGAGGGGCAGAGAGAGAGAGAAAGAGAGAGAGAGAATCCCAAGCAGGCTCTGCACTGTCAGGGCAGAGCCCGATGAGGGGTTCAAACTCATGGACCGTGAGATCACGACCTGAGCTGAAATCAAGAGTCAGACACTTAACTGACCGAGCCACCCAGTCACCCCTGAGTGATTTCTTTAATGTTTTCCCCTGCAATGGTCAGTTTTATCTGTCAACTTAGGCCACAGTCCTCAGTTATTCAATCAAACACTTGCTATGAAGGTTGCTATCATGGTATTTGGTAGAGGTGATCAAAGCTCGTAATTGGCTAACTTGAAGTAAGGAATGCTATCTTAAATATGAATGGACCTGATTCAACAAGGTGAAAGATCCTAAGAGCAGAACCAAGCCTTCTTGGGAGAAATTCTACCCATGGGCAGCAGCTCCAGCTTGGGTCTGAGAGTTTCGCCCAGCTCATCCTGATGGCCTGCCCTGAGCCTTTCAGACACTTCTTGTGATCCCTCAAATCCTATGAGCCTCACAATAAATCTCTTAATATATATCTCCTACCAATTCTGTTTCTCTGACTGAATGTTAATTAATACATGCCAACTTCCATTAGACTGTATACTCTGAAGGCAGAGGTATCTGTGTTCTTCATTATGAATCCCAATAGCTAGCAATATGCATGGTCCATAACAGGCACCAATGAACACTTGCCAAATGACTGAGTGAATGAATGAGCCATCTGATTGGGGAAGTAAAGCATGCAATATAAAGGGTGGGCCATAAAAGAACCATAAATGCTATGCAATTCATCATAAAAAGAAAGCATCCAGCCATGGTGACGAGGGAAGATTTCCACCATGAGCTGAAGTTGCAGGATGGAGAATTAGGGACCAAAAGTGTGGAGACTGGAAACGGCATTCTCAGATACATTGTATAAGCTGGATGAGATAAGCTAGATGAGACAAAGAATTCATAAGAGCAAATAGAAGAAAATAAGTTGGGAAGGTTCAATCATGACCAGATTTTTCATGATGGAATGTAGCCAGTGGTGGTGGTGCTCTCTCTCTCTCTCTCTCTCTCTCTCTCTCTCTCCTCCCTCTCTCTCAAACATTCAAAAACCTTTCTCTGAATGCATTTCACTTGCAGGCTAAAATCAGGAAGAACAAAAAAGTTAAACTCTTCTGGTAAAGAAAGATGTGGAGGACGGAATTCTCACTCACCGGCATGGATGTCTCTAAGAAACCTCTAAAGAACAGCTAATGTTCCATAAAACATCTATTGAAAATCAGTGCTGAAGTAACAGGCCATGTCAATATTAGTTCACTCATTTAACCAGTCAGTCAATCATTGTTTGGAGCATTCTGCCACAGTCTGGAGAAGCTCAGGGTGAAAAGAGGGTCCCTCCTGGTGGTGGGACCAGCATGAAAGGCAATGATGACTCTCCTGAGGTCCTGACAGGTGGCCTTCTAGGGCTCTGAGGTTTATTCCAAAAACAATCAGTCCCTGTGAGAGGAGAGGGAGTTTTGTAAAAACCACAAATAGGTGCTGACAAGGTTTATTCCGACCTCCTCTCTCCTCCGTGAAGTTGTGCCAGAGCCCTGGGGGAGAGGAGGCAGAAATGAACTACTCCATCCTGAAAGTCTTGGAAGCGGCGGGGGGGGGGGGGGGGGATGGCAAGGCTGCTTCATAGCCCACATGACAAACTGCCACACAGAGCGTCAGTGCCAGAAGCATCATCTTGACTCAAGTGGAACATCCTCTAAAAATGGAATGTGAGAGAATGCCACCTTTCAGGAGAGGGAAAGGTAAGGGTCATTGTGGACAGAGGCAGGGTATTTGTCACCTCACCTAGATCCTGTCTTAGAAGAAAAGGGAAGACTGACAAATCCCAAGTGGCCCAGAGAGCATTCAGTCTACTTGCTTGGTTCATTCTGCGACGCAGACTTTCCATTTCCCCCCTGACTTTCTCACTTCCAATGCCCTAGACTCCTTCTAGCCAGAGATCTTCTCATGACCCAGAAGGACTTCTGGGCTTTCTAAAAGACTCTTGTGCTGGAGGTTAGTCTCCCCATATTCTGTCTCTGCGAACTGCACTACCCCTACCTCACGGCCAACCAACAGAACTGTTCTCCCTGGCACTCTCGATTTTGCTGCTGTCCTTTTGTCCTCATCTCTCAGTAAACCCCAGGCCAGAGCCAATTGTAGGACATGCTTTCTCCACACCTGTGCTGTGCCACCAAACACCTTGGGAGAGAATTCCACAATCTCAGTACGGATGCCTACACACATCCGTGGTCCCGACTGGCTCAACCTTTGGTGCCTGCCCATCAGCCTTTTGGATTTCCTTCAGTGACTATTGGGAGAAAAAAAAAAAAAAGCAACCTTCCTCTCAGTCTCTAAGCACCAAATTCTCAGCAGACAGCCCTACAGAAACCAAGGTCATCAGGCATTTATCAGCCAGGTCTTGGTGTTGCTACTTCCTTGACATCAAGGCAAAAACAAAACCACTCCATTATCATGTCCAAACACAGCCAGAATATTACCATTGTTCAAGCACAAAAATGACCAAACATCCCCCTCTCCTGGCTCATATGAGTGGTGCCTGTTCCCTCACCAATTACATAAAATTTACCAGCTGCAAAAAAATCTGAGTATATCCAATCACAGAATTGCACCCGCTTTCTGAGAGCAACCTGGAGTAAAGAGCAAAATCCCTAAACACTCCCCCAAGAACCTAACACAGTCCCAAACCCTGTAATAAATCCTTTCCAAAAGTCCCTTTGTGAGAGGCTCCATGATTCCTCGGGGGAGTACATTCTTTCCTCCAAGGAGCAATCTACCCAATCTGTCCTTTGTCAGGAAGACACTGATATTACTAATAGGAGTTTTGTTATCACTATCGTTAGGTTCTGTGCTAAACATGTGTTATTCATTTAATCCTTTGATGACAGTGACAATTTTGCCCACTGAAGATATGGAAACACTAAGACTGAAAGGATTTGATGGGGCACCTGGGTGGCTCACTCTGTTAGGCATCCGACTCTTGTTTTTAGCTCAGGTCATGATCTCACAGTTGGTGAGTTCTAGCTCTGCATCAGGATCCGCACTGACAGTGCAGAGCCTGCTTGGGATTCTCTGCCTCCCTCTCGCTTTGCCCCTCCCCTACTCGTGCTGTCTCTGTCTCTCTCAAAATAAATAGATAAACTTAAAAGAAAGAAAGAAAGAAAGAAAGAAAGAAAGAAAGAAAGAAAAGGCTGAATGGAATTGAAAAGCCCTCCGCGTCACAGATCCAGCGTGATGGGTAGAGGGATTCGGGAATCTGGCTCGAGCTCATGCTTTGCATGACTTTAGAAATAACAACCCACAAAATTAGGAAAATTACCTTCTTCCCCACATCCTCCCATCCAGAGTCAGAACATGAACTCTTTTTCTTTCAACATCAACCTTCTGTCTGTTCTTTGACCACCTCTTCTGTCTCCTTTAACACCAGGTTCCAGCAAGTTTCAGTTTCCTTCTAACTCTGCAACCTTCCTTTTGCCACTCGAACCATTTTGTCAGTCTGAAATCAGGCACAAGCTTCATTCATTCTAAAACAAACGATTGCCTCTGATGACCAATGGCCCCTTCAACTTTTTCATCTCCAGCCCAAGTTCTTGAAACCCAGTCCATATTCTTAAGAATAACATAACTCAAAATTATAAAATAGACATGCACAAAGGGAATTTGGGATGAAGATCTTTCCTACCTTGGAGGGGTAAGGATGGGTGGGGGGGATCAAAGAAGAGGTCAAGGAAAAAATGATATCTGGGGTCAAGTGTAAAGCATGGGGTGGGGGGTTGTCCAGCTGGAGATACAAGAAAATGAGTTTTAGGGTAAATAGGTGCCCCCCACCAAATTTGTATGTTGAAAATTAACCCCCAGTGTGATAGCATTAGGAGGTGGGGCTTTGGGGAGCTAACTAGGTCGTGAAGGTAGAACTCACACGAATAGGATTATATGCCCTCATGGAATCCCAGAGAGCTCCCTTGTGTCATCACCATGCGAGGACACAGCAAGAAAATGGCCATCTATGAACCAAGAAGCAGGCTCTCACCAAACACTGCATCCGCTGGTGCCTTGATCTTGGATCTTCCAGCCTCTAAAACTGTGAGAAACAAATTTCTGGTGTTTATAAGCCACACCCCCCAAGTCTGTGACATTATTTTGTAATAGCCAAGTGGACTAAAACAGGTAACAGTAAAATCACAGAGGGAGGAAGGTCTGGCATGTATCTGAGACCTGATGAGTGGTCTAGTTATCTACTGTATTAGCTCAGGCCGCCATAACAAAACACCACAAACTGGATGGCTTAAGCCACAGAAATGTGTTTCTCACAGTTCTGGAGCCTGGAAGTCGAAGATCAAGCTTTTGACAGGTTTGGCTTCTCCTTGAGCTTCTCTCCTTGACTTGGCCATCTTGCTTTGTCTTCACATGGTCTTTTCTCTGTGCGTGTGCATCCCCAGTGTCTCCTTTCGTGTACAAATTTCCCCTTTAGACACCAATCAGATTGGATTTGGGACCATCTTAGAGACCTTAACATAATCACCTCTTTAAAGGCCTTATCTCTAGATATAATTACACTCTGATTGCATTCTGAAGTGGATTAGGATTTCAACATAAGAATTTTGGAAAGATACAATTTATCCCATAACATCTTGGATGTCAGGGAGCAAGAAGGATTAGGGCAGAAATGTAGGTTAGGACCAGTTCCCCAATAACTTAGAACATAAGAACGGGAGATTTGAGCCTCTTCTTTAAACAGTGAACTGTATGAACACCTGACATGACATCACTTCATTAGACTGTTCAAAACTGAAGGTGAAACTTGCTAACATCATTCATGTACTAATTATCTATATAGGTTATAATGTCTATTTTGCAGGAACTGACTTCCCTCCAAAGAGACTTGTTCCCAGATATATATGTTCATACTCTTCTATTTTTATCCTCCTTCTCAAACCAAGTCTAAAAGACCCTTGGGATATTTAAAAGACTGTCTGAAACAAAATGTTTACTTTCCGCCAATGCTTAAAAAGTTTTTGTGATTAATACTTGTAAGCATTAGCTCAGATGCTTAAGAAAGCAGCTGATGCTATTCTAAATATAGGCCACCTGCTTTTCCCAAGGGAGTCAGTAAACTCCGAGTGGCTAGAGAGAAGCACATTTGGGAAGGGAGGGTTCTGGCATTCAGAAAGGCAGAGAAGCACCCACAAGGGCAGTTCATGCAAGATCGTCATCGTCCCCATCACCCAAGTCAACACCGATTGCAACCCTGAGATAGGGAATTCTTAATGGAGTAACGCAAGGTCAAGGACACTTCTTACCTGCCAGCTATCCCACAGCCTTTGAGTTGGTTTTTCCTTGTGTGTATTATCTCATTTCAGTCTATTATTATATTCCTACTTTATAGATGAGGAAACAAACCCAAGAAGGTCAAATGACTTACGCATAATAATAAAATGATGAGGTGAGCCCTGTCTCATTCCAGAGGGCACACTCTGTGGCACACACCGTGTTAAGTGCGAGTTCTCTGCCAATGATCAAGGTCAAGATACCATCAGCCATTTTTGGAAGCCTGCCGTCTGCCCTCTGCAGGAGGAGGGCACCAGGCCACAATAATGGGCGTGGGCCGTGATCAAGGATCCGTCTGAGAACAAACACGGACATAAAATCTCTCACCTTGCACGTATACAGCAATACAGTGGGGTGACCCACAAGAAATTACTTTTTGCAGATCAACATTTGGCAACATTGGCAACTGCACATGACTCAACCTAGCTGATTATTCATGGTAATAACCCAAGAGTTAATAACTGTAACAGTTACTCTACCCCCTGTCGGAGATTTTCTGACCTAGAAAATAATTGCGCGTGTCCCTTTGCCTCAGGCACACCTGGGAAACAAGTCTTCTCCCGCCTGGGGAAAAACACCCAGTGTCATCTCCCCCTGAGGGAATGTATATTCCTCCGGGAAAACGGGAAAACCACCTCTACCTGGAGCCGAAATTCAGCCATTCCTCCTTGAACTGCTATTTCCATAATTAAAGATGAGAATGAGTCCAATACTAGCCACTGGCAAAGTGTTTAGGATGAAGAAAAACACTACAACTAGGAACCACATCACAAAAGACTCAAAGGGGATTATTGCATGTTGGGCATTGAGTCCAAACCCGACACGGTGCCCGTCACACGCCGGAGGTGACGACGGGAGGGTGTGCTCACTCTCACTGAAGGGGCACTGGCTCCTTTGATCGACCAGTATGAGTAATTAAAATCCAAATCTGGGGGCATTTGTCAACTCCTCCGACACATGCAAATCACTGACATTTTAATAGGCACATGAGAGCATCCTGGGGACTATTTGCACCTTTAAGATATTTCTGAGAAGTGTTTGATAAATCCCCTCTAATTTCCCTAATAAGAACATCTCCTCGAGCACTAAGAGGAGGGTTTCAGGAAGAATTTTGAAATTCCACTTAATTAATGGTATTTGCATCTTCTTCCTCTTCAACCATGATTTCCGTGGCCGTGCAGGCTGGACAAGGCTTTACCTAAAACACAGTTCTGCAAAAGGGGAAAAATATAGAAACACTGGGCTGATTCAGAGCTCTAGAGACAACGTGTGTGTTAAGCTGAACCGAAATTTTATTCACATACCTGAATCCGTGAGAACTCATGAGAGGTGAGCCCTCAAGATATCCCTTCCTTATTAATTTCCTAGGAGAAGGTGAATTAGAAGGCTTTGTCTATTGCAGACAGGCCCCAAACCATCATGAATTAATAAGAATATTCGCCTTGAATGTGCAAATTCTTTCTCAACTCTTAAATCCTTTAAATCCAAATCATTGAAGCAGCATCTACGAATAATATTAGCTTCCCCATTAATTGAATGTTTACATTGTATCAGTCTCATTATGTCTCTATTAACTTAATGTATTTAACGCTCACAAACTTGCCCATACTATTGCTAGTCCTCTCTTAAAGATGAGAAAACTGAGCTAAGGGGTGTTTGAATTCTCAAAGTCCCACATCTAAGAAGTGGTTGAACATGGTATTGAGACAGGAATTCTGATTCCTGAATTCATGTTTTTAATTACCAAAATGCTGTCCTTCATAAGAAACTGGCTGTCATGGCAGCCATCCCTCACCAAATAACGAATATAGTATGACAGTTTGAGGGCAACAAAGTATTCCCATTTATTCCAGGAAATAGCCGCCACAGGGGAAAAAAAGAACCCTTTGCCCATAACATTGAGCAATCCTTCTTTTGAAATGTCCCCAAGCTATCTGTGTGCCCCTTGAAACCAACTGAGGACTGCCTAAGGTACCCGAAGACCAATTAGGAAGTTACCAGTTTGCATTCCCACCAAAAGTGCAAAGGTGTTCCCAAAGCGCCCATCCTAATAGAACACTCGTCAGAGACTCGGTGTTTCATGTTTTTTACTCCATGAAACTGACTGTCCGTTGAACAGTTAAAACTCCCGCTGGAAGGAAAGTGACAGTACCTGACTCTCCCTCCCACAAGTTTTATGAATAAGCAGCCGTTGTTAATTTAGTCTCAGGCTTACTCTTGTCCTTCATAGCCCAACACAAACCAATTTGACCCTTTTGATTTATGGCCATGTTAACATACTGAAGTTCAAAGTATTCACAATTCTTAGACTCTCACCCAGTGAAATTACAGTAAACTTTATTAAAACATAAAAGGAATCGATGTTACACTCTGGTCAGGTATTACCATTAAAAGACATAAATGAGGGGCGCCTGGGTGGCGCAGTCAGTTAAGCGTCCGATTTCAACCAGGTCACGATCTCGCGGTCCGTGAGTTCGAGCCCCGCGTCGGGCTCTGGGCTGATGGCTCAGAGCCTGGAGCCTGTTTCTGATTCTGTGTCTCCCTCTCTCTCTGCCCCTCCCCCATTCATGCTCTGTCTCTCTCTCTCCCAAAAATAAATAAACGTTGAAAAAAAATTAAAAAAAAAAAAGACATAAATGAATGTTGGAATCCTTGACAGATTGATTGTGTTTTAAAATGATTAATAGAGGGACCTATAGGGGAAAAAAAAGAACTGTCTCCCATTCACCCTACTGGTCTAAGTCCCCATAGATAGAAAAATATCTCTACACTGCATCAAGATGTGTCGTTTGCCCCAGAGACGCCATGATGGCCCTAAGTGTAAACCACACCAAAATCTGAGCATGGTTATATATCCCCACATAACCCTGATCTTTAAAGGACAGAGAATAAAAAGTTTACTCTTTCTACTCTCCATTTTTAGCTATTAGAAGCAACAATTCATCTGCCAAAAGATAAACACTGCCACCTGCTGAGATAAGAGAATAAAGGCAGGCAACCTTATGCACTGTCAAAACAGCAACATTTTCTACTTTTTCATTAGTGAGAAGGAACATTAATTACTTCGTTAAGATCTCACAGTCCCAAGAAAATAGTAGCAAAGGAAACTTTGTTCAGAGAGATGCATCCAACATTTCCCAGAAGGTAGAATGAATAGCAGTTCTGGTCTTCATTGTATTTACAGCTTCCAGACAACTTTTCTGAGATTTCCACCTCTTGCATTCTCATAAACTCGTTTGTCAGATCTAGTAATGAAACTGAGATTCCAAACTCAAGAGGAAATTTAGTAGAGAGAAACTGATGGTTTTACCTTAATGTGCAGAATTTAAGGACCCCTGTGACACACACACACACACACACACACACACACACACAACTTTATCATTTCCTCTCCATGTTTTAAGCCAATATCCTTTCTGAGGATTTCTTATAAAAACCAGAGTATTTCAGAGGAAAGGAGAAAAAGGTGGAGGTGGCTAGTAAAAAGGAGTAGAAGACTCAAAGCTATAAAAACCCCCTGGTGGAATCTTCCAGATGTTACAATGAATAGAGGCCTGTAAAATTCCACCGTGTTCACCCTAAAAGAACAGGGCAATCCTAAAAGTAACATTCCCAAACACAGACTACTCTCATATAACCAAACCAAAGTCAGAAAGTATCAAACCATGAATTGTCATAAGAAGACATTTTGAAGGCTTCTGGATCTTGTAACTTCCAAAGCATAAAAACCAACTGAATACTCTCTTTCTGGGCCAGATTTTATGCAATAATAAGAAAGAGTTTTTCCCATCATGATTCAATCATTTCATCCTTTAGGTTTTATTTCAAAGTATACTTCTCCACAATATACTTTTATTTCTAAAAAAAAAAATGAAATTCCCGAAATTTCATAGCCTTTTCACCAAAAAACTAATCAAGTTCTTTGCACCTAGTGTCTCAGAGACAATAAGTAATTGTTGAAAGATATAATCCAGCTATGACTATGTCTAAAGAATTAATACCCAACCACTTGCAAAAGACTGTGGACCTAGATTGAACATTTGATATACTTTTATAGAGGTGAAATTCATATAACATAAAATGAACCATTTTAATGTGAACAAGTCATTAGCATTTAATAGAGGGTTGTACAATCACCACCTCTAATTCCGAAACATTTCATCACCCTAAAATAAAACTCTGCTCCTGTAAACCAGGTGCTGTCCATTTCTCCTTACCCCCGATCTGTGGCAAAACCACCAATCTACATTCTGTCTTTATGGATTTACCTATTCTGGATACATCAAATAAATGGGATTACCCAATATATGATCTTTTGTATCTGGATTCTCTTACTTACAGCATAATGTTTTCAACAGAGGTTTACCTACATTGTAGTGTATATCAATGCTTCAGTTTTATGGCTGAATAATATTGCGTTGTATAGATATACCACAATCTGTTTATCCATTCACGCATCAGTAAGACAGTTAAGCAGTTGTGAACAGTGCTGCCATGAATATGAGGGTACATTATGTTTAAGTACCATTTTTCATTTTGGGGGGTAGGGAGCATATATACCTAGGAGTGCAATTGTTGGGTCATATGGTAATTGTATGTTTAGTCTTTTGAGGAATCTCAATATTGATGTTTAAATCATGAAAAATAACAACATAAAAGATGGCGGTTGCCAAAAGCAGACGTGAATCGAGTCACAACCAACCACAATTGAATCTAGTTGGGCTCAGGGATCTCACCAGAATGAGTACAGCTGTGGAGAGGACACTTTTCTGCGCTAGAATCTTTACTCCCTTTAACCATATAGGTGGACCTGGGCCATATTTAAGAATGATAAACTCATTCCAATATAAGGGAAAGGAAAGAAATATATGTGAATCATAACCTGTCACTGGCTTATTGTGTTAGTAAGTCAAAAATCAGTACTTTGGATATCACAGACTGCATTTAAAAATGAGGTCCTGGGGCGCCTGGGTGGCACAGTCGGTTAAGCGTCCGACTTCAGCCAGGTCACGATCTCGCGGTCCGGGAGTTCGAGCCCCACGTCAGGCTCTGGGCTGAAGGCTCAGAGCCTGGAGCCTGTTTCCGATTCTGTGTCTCCCTCTCTCTCTGCCCCTCCCCCGTTCGTGCTCTGTCTCTCTCTGTCCCAAAAATAAATAAACGTTGAAAAAAAAATTAAAAAAAAAAAAATGAGGTCCTTTGTGGGGCACCCGGGTGGCTCTGTCAGTTAAGCGTCCAACTTCAGCTCAGCTCATAATCTCAGTCTGTGAGTTTGAGTCCCGCGTTGGGTTCTGTGCTGACAGCTCAGAGCCTGGAGCCTGCTTCGGATTCTGTGTCTCCCTCTCTCTGCCCCTCCGCCTTCACACTCTGTCTCTCTCACTCTCAAGAATAAAAAACATTAAAAAAAAAAAAAAAAAAGAATCTGAGCCCTTGCTCTTTTCTACTTCCAAAAGCTTTTATTTTTAATTTTCATCTGGTATCTGTAATGTTTGGGATAAACATTTCTACTCTGTTACGATATGATTGCTAGGAGAAATGTGAATTTAGGATTCCCAGGCCACAGGAAATTGGGACCCTGCTACTAAATAACTGAATGCCTAATAAAGGTCCAAACTCAAACTTGTATTAATTGGAAAAAAGAACCAGGCTTCATCATGTTTATTTTTAAAAAATTATTCAGGGGGTGCATGGGTGGCTCAGTAGCTTCAGCATCTGACTCTTGACTTTGGCTCAGGTCATGATCTCAGTTTGTGAGTTCGAGCCCCACGTTGGGCTCTGGGCTGACAGCTCAGAGCCTGGAGCCTGCTTCCGATTCTGTGTCTCCCTCTCTCTCTCTCTGCCCCTCCCACACTTATGCTCTGTCTGTCTGTCTCTCTCTCAAAAATAAATAAACATTAAAATTAAAAAACATTTTTTAAATGTTTACTTATTTATTTTTGACAGAGAGAGAGACAGAGAGACAGAGAGACAGAGACAGAGAGACAGAGCATGAGCAGGGGAGGAGCAGAGAGAGAGGAGGACACAGAATCGGAAGTAGGCTCCAGCCCCGAGCTGTCAGCACAGAGCCCAACGTGGGGCTCAAACTCACAGACCGTGAGATCATGACCTGAGCCAAAGTCGGACCCTCAACTGACTGAGCCACACAGGCGCCCCCCCCCTTTATTAAATTTTTTTAAATGTTTATTTATTTATTTTTGACAGAGAACATTAAAATTTTTTTAAGCAACCAACTTTGGAAATGACTTTGTTTTAATTGTGCCTTTTGCTACTTGCCGCCAAAATCGTCCAAATCAAGATAACCGTGAAGTTGAACAAAAAAATGAAATAATCTTGGTAAGATAACTGAAAAGATTATAGAAATTTTGAGCCAGTTTTTACAATTCTTTGTGTTTGAGAAGGAACACGTCTTTAATTATAGTAATTGCTTTTTCTTGTCATTACAAATTCCCCCCCTTGGAGGGGTCTCCTCCCCTTGGAGACCCACCAAGGTAAATTGTTTGAAGAATAACCACAGCTGTGGGGAGACAGGAGATAAGCCACTTGTAATTTGAAAGATTATGGATGTGTTTTTAAATCGCTATGTAAAAGTTGGGCGTATAAAAGCAGTGTTCAGTTCAAAAAGCATTTATTTTGTCTCTAAATCAGGCATTATGCTAAACCATGAGCTACTGCAGTTTTAGACAGGAGTTGTTAGAAAAGAGATTTCGTTTGTATGAGAATGATTCACTTTCCTAAAATCCTATATTAAATCTGAATATATGAAGATGGGTTAGACATTAATCATTTATACTGATGATCACCTCACATCTCAGCACTTCTGTCCAAGAGAGAAATCTTAAAAGGACAATGATCCCAGGGCTCTTAAATTTTAATTGATAAAAATTTGAGTTCTATTTCTCCCCAGGATACCTATAATACATTAAAGTGAGTTATGTTTCAACTATCACTTCTGAGTAAATAATGTTATGTTCTTTCCTGAGAAATGTGCTCATGTATCAAAGATAGTTTTTTTAAGGTGACTGCTAAGTCACTGTTTATAAGAATAATAGAAAATATTCATCATGCTTGCCAGATATTCCCAATCCTCAAAACAAGAATGATTATTATCACCATTGTTTAACTGAGGAAACTGAGGCAGCGTGGTGGGGGTAATGGTCCAACAATTCAAAGTTGAAATCAGAGTATGTATGTCCAGGCAGGGGCGCCTGGGTGGCTCGGTTGGTTGAGTGTCCAACTCTTGAGTTTGGCTCAGGTCATGATCTCATGGTTGTGAGATTGAGCCCTGCATCCAGCATCCCTCCCCCCTCAAAATAAATAAATAAACATTAAAAAAGAGGAAGAATATACGTCCAGGCAATTTGACTCCAGACTCCACATACACTTCACTTCCTCTCTACAACACTCCAGATGAAAATTAAGTGAGTATATTATCACTTCTCTTACGATCTTCAGTGTCCAAACATTTTTTTAAGTAGTTTTAAAAATACTGCTGGAAGAAGTAAAACTTCCAGTTATTAAATAAGTCACAGAGATGCAAAGGACAGCATAAGGAATATAGTAAATACGATTGTAGTAACATGTGGTGACAGCCAGTGACGACACTTCTGGAGGTGAGCACTGAGGAATGTATAGAATTGTGGAATCGCTATGTTGTTCATCTCAAAGTAACACCACATTGTATGCCAACTATACTTCGATAATAAAAAATACTACTGGAAACCTTAATAAATATTCTATGAAGAAAGATTGCCTCAACACATAAAAATTAGAGGAGCCTTTTCTGACCAAGGCCTTCCTACAGCTAAATAGGTCAGTGAGACATAGGATGATCTCCATGACCATACAATGGCTCTCTCTATTGAATGACGTAACAAAACAGTATTGCGGCTTTCCCTAAAGCCATCAGAGTCAGAGGAAGAGCCAATGGCAGCTTCTCCTTCTGGGCTCATAAGAAGTAGCTAAGTTTTGGCCCAGGTTTGTCTAATCCGAGCTCTCCTTGGCTTCACCATCTCTGAAGGTCCTCCTTCCAGCAGTTGAAGTTTTTGTTCATGTTCTTCTGCTTTTGTTTTATTTTTCTTCTTGGGTTCTGGACATCCGTAGATGATCTGAGGGGTAATTCTCAGCCCATACCTTCCCACGGATACATCTGATACTCTTCTCCCATAAGTGTTCATTTAAGCACGGAGTATAATGGACGAGATGTCTTTGGTAGATTATCTAACTTGAGTGTGACTCACCTTCCTCATTTTCAGATCAGGACCGTCACCTGCTCAGAAACGGTTGGCTGGAGAGTTTCAGGGATGATGTGTGAGGTGGGTGGGCAGTGTCTGGCGGGCGACACCCTCAGCCACACTGACCACTCTTGTTATTATTAAGAAAATGACTCCTGGGGCGCCTGGGTGGCGCAGTCGGTTAAGCGTCCGACTTCAGCCAGGTCACGATCTCACGGTCCGTGAGTTCGAGCCCCGCGTCAGGCTCTGGGCTGATGGCTCGGAGCCTGGAGCCTGTTTCTGATTCTGTGTCTCCCTCTCTCTCTGCCCCTCCCCCGTTCATGCTCTGTCTCTCTCTGTCCCAAAAATAAAATAAAATAAATGTTGAAAAAAAAAATTTAAAAAAAAGAAAATGACTCCATGAGACTCTCATGTGTTCTTCTGCTCCGGATTCAAGCATCAGTGGTTCTACCTTGTGCTTTATCTTTTAACAGCAACTTTTAATGTGCATTAAGGCACGTTTACATAGAAAAACCTTTTAAAAAAATAGCTTTCAGTATTTCAGCAGTAATCAGGTTGGTGTTGGATGAATTTTCCTGGTATCCCAGTTGCTTTCCATCCAGATTTTTTATTTATTTTTTTTTTTTTTAATTTTTTTTTTTTCAACGTTTATTTATTTTTGGGACAGAGAGAGACAGAGCATGAACGGGGGAGGGGCAGAGAGAGAGGGAGACACAGAATCAGAAACAGGCTCCAGGCTCCGAGCCATCAGCTCAGAGCCCGACGCGGGGCTCGAACTCACGGACCGCGAGATCGTGACCTGGCTGAAGTCGGACGCTTAACCGACTGCGCCACCCAGGCGCCCCTCCATCCAGATTTTTTAATTCATTCGTCTGAATGTCTATCCTGTTTAACATTTTTTTTAAGAAAAACCGGCCCATATATTTTACATCCACTATGAACTCGATTCATATTTTCTATTAAGTGATATCCATTTTGCCTTCCTTATATGCGGCCTTAATTTTATCAGTGTAGGTTGGCAACTTCTTTTCTGGGGGGAGGAGGCATAGATACACTTTTGAATATGAGGGAAGATTAAGTTTCCATTCCAATTTTGCCTCTCCTTCCTAGCTGCACAAAGTAAAATCACAAAATAAGTAATAAAACTTCTAGTCAATTTCCAAACATACATGTCCTCCTCAAAACGTGGGAATGCAAACTGGTGCAGCCACGATGCAGGATGGACTTTCCTCAAAAAATTAAAAATAGAACCATATGATTCAGTAGTTCCACTTCTGGGTATTTCCTGAAGCAAATGAAAACACTAACTGGAAAAGATCTATGCACCCCCATGTTCCCTGCAACATTACTTACAATAACCAAGATATGGAAACAACCTCAGCGTCCATCGCTGGATGAATAGACTAAAAAACGTGGTCTATAAATACAACGGTATAGTACTCAGCCATAGAAAAGAAGGAAGTCTTGTCATTTGCAACAATATAGATGGACCTTGAGGGCATTTCGCTAAGTGAAATAAGTCAGACAGAGCAAGACAAATATCATGTGATCTCACTCTATGTGGGACCTTAAAAGAAAACCAAAACAGAAAACAAATGAACAAACAAACAAAAAACTACTGAACTCATAGACACAGAGAACAGATTGGTGGTTTATGCCTTTATACCAATGCAGGGCATTGGGGAGTGGGCAAAATTGGTAAAGGCTGTCAAAAGGTACAAACTTCCAGTTAAAAATAAATAACCCCTGAACGTGTAATATACAACATGGTGACAACAGTCAATAATACTGTATTGTATATTTGAAAGTTCCTAAGACAGGGACACCTGGGTGGCTCAATCAGTTAAGCGTCCAACTTCAACTCAGGTCATGATCTCGCGGTCTGTGAGTTCAAGCCCCACGTCGGTCTCTGGGCTGACAGCTCGGAGCCTGGGGCCTGCTTCGGATTCTGTGTCTCCCTCTCTCTCTGCCCCTCCCCCACTCATTTTCTGTCTCTCTCGCTCTCTCAAAAATAAATAAACATTAAAAAAAAATTTTTTTTAAGTTGCTAAGACAGTAGATCTTAAAAGTTCTCATCACAAGAGACACATACATCATACATGTAGATGCGTAATTCACTCACAACTGCTTCCAAAACCTTTATTCAACAGATTTTATAAGAGCTTTCAAAGGAGAATCTGAGACACACTGTGAAATCACTCTGATTTCCTTTATCACTATCATGATGCTACTAAAAGTAAAAACAAAGATGCAATCACCAGTGACATTGGCCACACATTGTGGCCTGTCCTACCATTTCCATCAAATACTATGAAGACGTGATATAAGTTTATTAGTTTTAACGGTCATATCTGCGAAGCTAACGACAGCATATAGTTGACTTGCGGAAAAAGAGAAGATGTGAAACATGAAAATAGCTTGCTTGACAACTGTGAAGCTCTACCTTCACCTCCATCGCTAGCAAATCCGCTCATCAGCCGCTCTCTTCCGTCAACGCCATATCCTACAGGTATTATCCTTGCTACCTAACAAAATAAATTGCACAAAGTTATTTTTCCTTTATTTTATTCACTAACTCTCTCTTTTCACAAATTAACATCTTCTGGGTCGTTGACAATCATCAATACACTCAGTGTGTCCAGCCGTGGAGCCTTTGAGCAGCTCGGGCATTTGGGGAGCGAAAAAAAAATTTTTTTAATGATTCCTGTCAGTCACAAATTGGGCAAGACTGTGTCCTACTCACAGGAGCGAAATTCACAGCATCTCAGAATTGGCCAAGACGAGGATGGAGCCACCCCAGGCATCTCCTCTGCTTATCCTCTCTGCCCTCCCCTCAAACGATGCCATCAAATGGAAAAACAGTGAACTTGAACACCCAGATGTGTTTCTCTTTCCCGTACCTGTAATGATTATGTTGCCTTTATAGTTGAAAGCACATGAAAAGATCTCATCAGTGTGCCCCTCAAGAACCTGGAGGCACTGACCAGTCTGAGCATCCCAGATTCTCGCTGTTTTATCAGTGCTGCCCGTTAGAAGACGATTCCCTTGGGGGTTGAAAGAAATCTACAAGACAGAAAGGAAAAAGGATCACAGGTTTGTGTAATATGATTCCCGACATATTTTTCACCAGCAAAAAGAGGACATTACTAAGCACCTGTCATCTTCCTAGCCTGGCATTTATTCTTACATAGAATAGTTCCTTCCTGATGGGAAAAAATATTGCGGGGATTAATACATGATTATTATGAATACATAATAATTCTTCTAGACAGAAGAAATTAATTGGCTACACCCCCCACCACCACCACCACACACAACAACTCTAAGGACAAAGACCAAAGCTCTCTTCTAATTTGAGTATTCCCCACCTAGCCTCTTTCCAAAGTCTTTCCAGGCAAACCAAGAGAGCCCTGGTGTGGATGAGGACAAAAGTCAGGCTCCTTCAAATCCAACCCCCCATGTCATCCCCGTAACCCAACTTTCTGTAAGCAAAAGCATACAGATCCTCCCTCAACCTGGCCACAGAATGAGTGAATGTCGTGCCTACAGGCAGGGACTTTCTCTCTACTGCCACTCAAAGCAAAGCACATTGCATAAACCTGTGCTTAGTGCCTCCTACGTGCCAAGTGTCGTCAAACATATCTGAGCAGCTGTCAAAGGAAATGGTCAGTTCACTATTCCTTTGGGCACCATGCTTCTAAGCCTCTCTAAATCATCATAACGCAATGATTTGGGTCACATCCTCTAGGACTAAAAATCTGATGAGGGAAAGGCTCAAGGCCATGGATTTTTTTTTTTTTTTGTCCTTATGTCCCCAGTACAACGCCTAGCACAGTGGAAGCTATCGAAAAGCATTTGCTGAGGGGTGCCTGGGTGGCTCAGTTGGTTAAGCATTGGACTCTTGATTACAGTTCAGGTCATGATCTCACTGTTTGTAAGTTTGAGCCCACATGGGGCTACATGCTGACAATGTGGAGCCTACTTGGGATTCTCTCTCTCTCTCTCTCTCTCTCTCTCTCTTCCCCTGTCTCTGTTCCTCCCCCATTTGTGCTCTCTCTCTTTCTAAAATGCAATAATACAGAGTTTGAGAACTCTTCATTTTCACACATACACAAAAACATGTGCACTTGTTGAGTAGGACACATCATGCATGTCATTAGACCAGCCACTCAGAAACACAGTCTGGGCTCTCTTCCCAGGCTGTCTCCCACATCCACACTTCCCTCTCTCCCTTCCTGCCCATCCCAGCCTATGGAGAAGATGTGCTCTGCGTGGCCTTAGAGACCAACCCTGAAAGACAGGAGCTCCTGAGCTCCGGGCCACCAGCAGCAGGTATGGGGGGAGGGAGGCGTGGGTTGGTGGGGAGCACCACAGGGACAGTTCCAGGGTCTAGGGGCAGCCTTCCAGGACCTGAAGCCATCAAAATTATACTTTAAAAGGAAGGAGCAAATCTGATCTCAGGTACAAGACCAAAGAACTGGGCTGAACTGGGTGGGAGTGGAGGGTCTCCATGTCCAGATCTTTCCAAAATTGTCACAGGACATGGCTAAACTTCAGATCACTGATTGGAAGTCTCTGCTCTGTGAATCACGTATGGGTGAAGCTTATACAAAATCCTAAGCTACAGTTCTGAAGTTTCAAAATAGGTCATTTTAGACTCTACTAAGTATTGGGGCACCTGGGTGGCTCAGTCAGTTAAGTATCTGACTTTGGCTCAGGTCACGATCTCACAGTCTATGGGTTCGAGCCCCGGGTTGGGCTCTCTGCTGACAGCTCAGAGCCTGGAGCCTGCTTCGGATTCTGTGTCTCCCTCTCTCTCTGCCCCTCCCCACCTCATGCTCTGTCTCTCTCGCTCAAAAATAAAGAAACATTTAAAAAAATTTAAACTGTGAAGTATTAAATATTTCCCGGACGCACTTTCTCAATTGCATTGAATTCACAGCACACTTGATACTTGCTGAACAGCATGTTATTCTGCATAATATACATTTGTGTGTCAGCCAAGACCGAGAAAAGTACTTCACAAGTTTCTCAAATGGCTTTAATAAGTATCTTCCGCTAACTCGATCTTTTGCTGATGGCTGAGAAAAAATACTGTCTTAAACTGTCTTAAAGATTTTAGGAATCATTTATTATGCTGAGTTTGAGGTCACACTTAAAAATATCGTTTTTATGATTTCTAGAAAGAGTAGGATAATTGGGCAAACCCTAGTGCCAACAGACCACTATGCATTCGATTCTTTTTACCTAAAGAAACTGCTCCAGATGAGAATGCAACTCACCTTTGAAATTTCACCTTCGTGGCCTTCCAATCTGGCAATGCATTTCCTTGTGGCTGCACTGAAAACCCTTGCCGTTCCTTTTTGAAAGAGTGGAGATACATATGAATTCATGTGCGATACAGAACTTTGAACCTTGTGCTTTGAATTATGTAAATATCTATCCTTCTGACATACAGGCTCTGTGTGTTTGTCTCCCTTCCTGCGGCGAGGGCCACCACCTGAAACTGACCGTGCAAGCTGGTGCCACCGCGGGAGAAGAGGGGGAAGAGGGTGCGTCTATAGCCCTGAGCTTACTAGAAGAAATAATGGGTTCCAAGGTCGAAAAGGCGGGGAAGGAATCCAGAAAGAAGATCTTAAAGAGAAAGGGGAGAATCAAAACAAGTTTTGAGAAGCTGGGGATGAAATAAGCCACCAGACCAGCACCACACACCAAAAAGCGTGTAAGGGCACAGAAGGTTCAGGAGGCCTTCTTGAAAAGGAACGACAGCCACTACTTGCTGGGCAAAGAATAGGCATTAGGGATGCCTTTCTACAGAAAGAGCTAGTAGAATGGTTTGTTCCCAGATGTTCTCCAGTGCCCAGAAGTGCCAAGCTCCCAGTAGACACCCATTAAGTGGATACAGGATAGGTGGGTGGATGGATGGGTGGGTGGAAGGAAGGAAGGAAGGAAGGAAGGAAGGAAGGAAGGAAGGGGGGAGGGAGGAGGGAGAGGTATATACATTTCTTTAGAATTAAGGAGTGGAGGAGTTAAACAAGTGTAGAAGGAGAAAAACAGCAGTAGTAAAATTATCAGAAAAAAATTAAAATTTATCTAGCCAGGTGAAGGCTGCTCTCTTACTGCAATTATAACTTTACACAGAGGCAAAATTAGTGCAATTAAAACATTAGATAGAGGGGCGCCTGGGTGGCTCAGTCGGTTACGTGGCCGACTTCGGCTCAGGTCATGATCTCACGGTCCGTGAGTTCGAGCCCCGCGTCGGGCTCTGTGCTGACAGCTCAGAGCCTGGAGCCTGTTTCAGATTCTGTGTCTCCCTCTCTCTAACCCTCCCCCGTTCATGCTCTGTCTCTCTCTGTCTCAAAAATAAATAAACGTTTAAAAAAATTTTTTAAAAAAACATTAGATAGAGGCAAAATTAGCAAAGATAACGAATTTTGGTTACTTAATTTTCATTCAGAGAAGAACAAAGTATCTTAGTAAATTTTGTACTTGCCCTTCTGACAGTGTCAACTTCAGGAAGGAGTAGATGAAAAGTGCTATTGTACAATCAATATGACTAAAAATATAAAACTTGCTACTTGGACATTCCAAAAATCTTCAAGTGACCAACGTGTTTTAAGAATGTGTTAATACGACAAAAGTGAATATTCTACATGGAGTCATTCTTGAAATTTCTCAGAAGCATTTTAAACCCAGGCAAGACAGAAATAATATAGTCTGAAACTATGATTTTAAAAAGACAGAAATATGAATAGGACACCAAAAAATAATTCAGTCTTGAGAACGATTCCAATGAGGAAGAAAAAGGTGATATATACACACAGATGTAGCTGTGTAACTAACCCAGGTAACTAACCCAGTTGAATGGATCCAATTTTAAGAAGGGGGTGTGGGGCAAGAACCAGAGATTAAGTAAACAAGATTTCCTAAGCATCAAGACTTCTTAGAAGGTACACGATGGGAAGAGGCTCACAAGACATGCCAAAAGAGAAGAAGAAGATTTTTTTTTTTTTGAAGCAACGTCTTGTTGAACAGGGAAAGAATAGAATCACTGCTAGGAGGGCTTAACAGATGGTAGAGAAAACAAAAGGAGAAGAATTGAACGTGCAGTTCATTCTTACCCATCCCTCAGCATCCTGATCTCCAGACCTGGCTTCTTTCTGCTCCCCTAGTGCTGACAAAGTCCTAACATGCTTCCTAATCTGCCATTCTCTATAATTTAACATTCTTTATAATCTAACACTCTCTATGTCCTCACATTCTATGTAAAACATATGTATGGTATTCTTCCTTGTCTCCCCCTCCACAGTACAGCTCCATGAGGGGAGGGATTCCTCTCTCTTCCACTCATTGATCTATCCCATGCTCCTAAAACGATTCCTGGCACAAAGTAGGTACCCTCTCTACTTTTGTCGAATGAATTTTTTTGTATAAGTTAGAATGATATTTAAAATGAAAAGGGTAGATTAATTACAGTTAAGGGATGATTTTTAAAAAGCCAAGCTCTGTGATAAGATGAAAAAGTAAGTGGTTACTTTGAAAAAGTAGAACTCTCAAATTCAGGGTGTTTATAATTCCAGAGCATAGAAAGAACTTTATGTATGATCAAAGGATCACCTTTGAAAAGTCCTAGTGAGTAAGAGAATAAGCATGCAAATGTAATTTTTAAAAAGGAGACACAGGTGGAATAAAGACTGTGTAATTAAAATGAATCACTGGCAAAACCCTACAAGTCATTATAACACAAAAGATACGCGACTGCTTAACAGTATGTTAGCCACAAGGAGCAAATGCAGGAAAACTAAAAACAAATCACGCCCCCCCCCAAAAAAGCCTTCCATCTTTGCTAGAATTCCTGAAATGGCTGTTAAGAAGTTTACATGGACATGATGTACAGTCCCCTGGAGTCACGAAGGAATTGGACATGATAAAACATCATATGTGAATATCAAAGAGATGCCTTAGACACAGCGGAGGCTTATGAGTGTTGACATAGTGATGACACAATCATAGCACAGCATGATACGCATTCTTGGGAGCATGACACAGACATAGTGTCCTATGTGGCCATCACAGAGACGAAGCAGACATAGTATAGCACGATGTATGCTTGTCCAAGGAGATTAAAACACACAGCGTAGCAACATATGGGGTCATCAACAGGTGGCAAGATATATTGGAGCATCATACATGGTGGTCATCACGGACATGACACATACTGTCACACTTAGCATCACACTTAGCTGTCTAGGAGATGCTGCAAAATAGCATAGCACTCCCCATGGTTATCAAGGAGATGATATAAACACAGTATAGGATATACAGCATTATACCCTTACGAGGTTGTCAAAGACCTGAATAATGGCAGAGCATTATGTATGTATTGAAACATTCTGGAGTAATCGCACACCATGACACATACTTAAGATATGATCCAGAGTGTGGCATCTCATGTTTTTGTCAAGGATATGATGCAGACATCAAGAAGCGTCATTCACCGTCTTCAGAGAGTTTATCCCTGGTATAGCATCATCCATGGCTCTCGGGAGGTGGGGAAGTCACAATGTAGCATCGTATATAGTAGGTTAAAAGATGATACAGACAGAGTGTAGCATGATTAGCAAAGACACGATACAGACATGTCATACTGTGGGATTTGCAAGAAGAGAAGTCTTCAGGCAGAAGACACAAACATGCTGTATGTCACACATGCTGTTATTGGGCCAAACTGCGGTCCCCACAAAACTCATATGTTGAATTTCCAACCCACCGTGCCTCAGAAGTTGACTTACTTGGAGATTGGGTCTTTTTATTTTATTTCTTTTTAATTTGTAAATGTTTGTTTATTTTTAAGAGAGAAACAGACAAAGTACGAGCTGGGGAGGGGGAGAGAGAGAGGGACACACAGAATCCGAAGCAGGCTCCAGGCTCTGAACTGTCAACACAGAGCCTGACTCGGGGCTCGAACCCACCAACCGCGAGATCGTGACCTTAGCCGAAGTCGGACGTTTAACCAACTGAGGCACCCAGGTGCCCCAAGATTGGGTCTTTAAAGAAGAAATGAGATTAACATGAGGTCCTTAGAGTGTGCCCTAACCCAATATAGCCGGTGCCCTTGTAAGAAAAAGAGATTAGGACACAGACACGTCCAAAGGGAAGACCATGTGAAGACACAGGGAGAAAACTGCCATCTGCAGGCCTCAGAAGAAACCAACGCTGCCAGCACCTTGATCTTGAACCTGTAGCTTCCAGAATTGTGAGAAGAGAAATGTCTGTCTTTTAAGCCACTCAGTCTGTTGTACTCTCTTATGGCAGCCCTGGCAAACGAATACAGTTATCAAAGAGGTAATGCAGTTACAGGATGCCATCACATGGGCTGGCCACAGACAGTGCAGGGTCATGCGCGGTGGGCGAGATGACACAGATATCTCACAGCACCATACGTGATTGTCAGGAGATTCCTTATAATAGAGCATCACGCATGACTGTTAAGAAATTTGCAAACAGAGTCTATAGCTTCATTCGCTGGCCAAGACATGATGAGACACAGCATGGCTTCGTACGTGGTCGTCAAGGACATGACCAGAAATGGTGTAGCATCACCCTGGCTGTCAGGGAAATGATGCAAATGTGGCGTGGTGTCGTACATTGTCAGGGAGAGGACACACAGTGCAGTGTCGTATGTGGTCATCAGAGGGACGATATAGACACAATTTGTGTCATATGTGGATACAATAGGCTCGCCACAGACATATTATAATGTCATAGGTGTTGATCAGGAATACAAGACACATATATTTCAACATCACAAATAATAGAAAAGTAACACAGAAATAATGCATCACCATATCCTGTTTTCCAAACGACACAGACATAGTGTGGCATCATACATGATCATCACGGACATAATACAGAAATAGTTTAGTCGCATGGTGCAGGGTTGTTAAAGGGGTGATGTAGTAATCATAGAGCATGACACATACTTGTACAGGGGGTTTCACATAATGTAGCATGGTTTTGTAGGATATGGTGCATATATCATGTAGCATCATGCATGGTCATCAAGGAATCTCTCCTAGTATAGACATTATACATGATTATCAAGAAAATGATATAGCTTTATATGTTGCTAGGAAGAACATGAGACATAGTATAACATCATACATGTGTTTTAGGAGATAACACAGAAACAGCACAGTACCCTACTTGATTGTCAGGGAGATGATGTAATTATCAGGGCATGACACACAGTGTAGTATTATATATGGTTGCCAGGGAGATGATGCAATCAGAGTGTACCATCATTAATGGCGGGTAGCGAGCACTTAAGCATCACATAACGTTATTAATTGTTGACACAGATTAACATTATACGAGCCTACCATTGAGATGACAGGCACTAGGGCATCACACGTAGCACTCAAGGTGACACAAAAGGTATAGCCTGAGGAGCAGATTTCAAAAACACAATCCAGACATGATGTGGAATCATGTAGTTTTGTAAATGAGGTGAAGCAGACATAGCGGACCTTGAAGACGTGTTTGCCGAGGTGATGAGGTAGAAATATTACAGCGTCGCACATAAATTTCTAGGAAGTGGTGAAGATATGGCAGAGGATCATACATGGTTATAAGTGATTAGATGAAGGTATAGTGTAGTATCATACAAGATTTTAAAGAGAATGACAAGGACTGTAAATTAAAACATAGCGGTCGGGTATATGATATAGACACAAGATAACATCATATGTGGTCATTAGAGGGATAATGTGGACTTATGTGGCTCCCTTCATGGTCATCAGGTGGATGATATAGACACAGTGTAGCATCACATTTGGTCTCCAGGGAGATGACAGTTCAGCATCATACTTGGCTACCAAGGTGAGGTCTCTCATGGAATAGCATTGCATATGGTTACCCAGGAGATTAGGTAGACTTTGGATAGCACCACACCAGCTTGCCAAGGAGATGGGGCAGATAAGAGTGCAGCGTCCAGTGTGGTCTTTAAATGATAACAAAGTCATGGTGTAACTTAAAACGTAATCCTCGGGTCTACGGTGCGGACACAATGTAGCATCGTAGGTGGCTATTAAAAGAATTATGCACACGAGGTGCAGCTGCATATGTGGTCATCAGCTGAATAACACAGGTGTGGGGTAGCATTACCTGCAGTCTTCAGGAAGATGACACAGTGTAGCATCATACTTTATTATCAGAGTGATGACTCAAAGAAGAGCATCACACATGGTTGTGTGATGTCATGAGATGACACAGACTTAGTATAGCGTCACGTATGCTGGCCAAGGAGATGGTGCAGATGCGTCATCGCATGCAGCTGTCAAGGACGTGATGTGGACATAATGACAGGGTTGCCAGCAAATGATGTGGAAGTCGTGGAGTCTCTTACATGCTTGTCAGGAATACATAGTTATGAGGGTGACCTGTTGTTTAGTATAATAAATTACCACCCAAGACAGAGTGTATTCATAATGTTGTAATACCGATGCTTGTCAATGAGGGGGGACAGATGTCATGATATGAAGCTTTCAGTGACATGTCAAAGACAGGGTGTAACATCATATTTATTTGTCAGCAAGGTGAGTTCATGGTAACCATACATGTTTATCAAGGAGAGGATACCTCCTAGGCAGCAATCAAGGAGATGATGGAGTGAAATGGAATATCGTGCATGGTTTTTAAGAAAATGTGAGTATGGTGTGTTATCATTTACGGCCATCAGGAGGGGATGTTGGTATAATGTAGGGTCTTACTTGGTGACCCAGGGCTGGAGTAGACGTACCCTGTAACTTGTGTCCTGGAGGGATGAGATGGACATAATAATATGCACAGTCAACAGGAAGATGACAGAGATGTATTGTAGCATCATATGTGGTCTTCAATGAGTTGAGGCATGCACAGTTTACCACCAGTCCACGGTTACCAATAAGATGATGCAGATACAGTGTAGACTCATCAATGGTAAGGGAGAAGATGACGTATAGCACAGCATCATGTGTGTTCGTCACAAAAGTGCGCTATACGTAATGGAGCAGCACGTGTGGATACAGGAGATAATACAGACTTATTATAGCTCTGTGGATGGTGGTCAAGTTGATGAGGTCAACACAGTGCAGCATAATGCAGGATTAGGGAGGTGATCCAGAATATACCACCATCCATAGTCATCAAGGAGGTGTGAAGACCGAGCATAACACCAGACGTGGTTGCCAAGGAGGTGACGCAGATATCGTGACATGGTTACCAAGAATACGATACGGACATAGATACCAACATCACAGAGATGAGGCAGATGTGGTTTGTACCACAGCTGGTCATCAGGTAGATGACCTATAGTGTAGAATTATACATGTTTCTCAAACAAAGCATAAATCCCCCCCCCCCATAAATTAAATGTATGAACCGATGACCTACCATCGGCTGAAGCAGTAGCAATAAGTTTTCCAGTGTAATCAAAACAGCTGTCTAGTATTTCATCGTCATGGCCTGTTAATGTTGCCACATATTTTCCATTTGCAGCGTCCCACAGCTACAAGTAAAAAAAAAAAAAAAAAAAAAAAAAAAGACGACTATGATAACTTCCTGTCTGAAGTGCAAAAACAGCAAGTAGTAGTCTTGACGACATGCGAACGGCTGGCTAAATAACTGGGCCAAGATCATGTGTATCATTTTCACATGTTCTGTTAATTCTACCTGGATTCATGACAAGAGACCACAGCCAACCAACTAACAAGGCACACTTTGGACGAGGAGAAGATCAGAGAGAGACATTTAGGATGGGTAGTACAAATCTGCCACAATAGTAGGAAAAATCTCAAAGTGCCTGCTTCGCTGACTGGAGAGGAAGTGTCCTCTTTTCATAAGAAGGTCATCAAATGATAAGGAGCTTGATCTAAAACTGTAACGCCAGCACGTGAAAAGTACACTAAGGTTATAATACATTGGATGTGTAATCAAATAATAATTCCAGAGCATAAGCTCTTAGCAAAAGAAAGTTAAAGGCAGGGAGATGTTGTGCTGAGCCTCATTGAGACTGCCTCTAATCAAACTTCAATAAATGAACAGAGAGAATAAAGAAAAATAACATGCCTTTTATTTTTTTTAAAGATCTTGTAATAATTAACATTGTTTGATCTGATTCAATTAACATTGTTTTACTACATAGTTTCTTTAAACTCGGGAGATCAGAAACAACATTTAAAAATGCCAACTATCCTCTCTGTCTCAAAAATAAATAAAACATTAAAAAAAATTTTTTAAAAAGGGGGCTCCTGGGTGGCTCAGTCAGTTAAGTGTCTGACTTCAGCTCAGGTCATGATCTCGCGGTTTGTGAGTTCAAGCCCCGCGTCGGGCTCTGTGCTGACAGCTCACAGCCTGGAGCCTGCTTTGGATTCTGTGTCTCCCTCTCTCTCTGCCCCTCCCCTGCTCCTGCTCTGTCTCTCTCTGTCTCAAAAATAAATAAAACATTTAAAAAAAATTTTTAATGCCAACTATCATTTATAAATTAATATCTTAATTTTACAGTACCTTTGAGATTTGTTAATGTTGCAGGGAATGTCTGACACAGTAAAAGCATGCACACAAGAACTGTAAAGCAAAGGTGTTTCTTGAGCTCACCATGCAGGTTTTGTCCATAGAGCCGGTTAATATCAGAGAGCAATCCCAGTTGAATGAAGCACTGCTAATCTCAGCACAATGCCCAACTAGGGTATACACCTTCCTGCAGAATGGAAAGGATGCATGCTGGTGGACGATGCCACACGTCAGGATATGTGCCCAAATAATGATGTCCAGCCCCCTGTGGGTGTAAGAATCTAAACTTTGGTTTTTACAAAATAACATCTTTGATGACCAAACAATGATGGCTTTAGCTCAAAAAGAGTCAACTAGGCTACTCATTTCATTTCAGCAGAAATATACCAAAACTTTAAGCACTCAAAGATGGCAACATTACTTAAGACAAGACCTCAGAAAGCCATGGGTAAAAAATAATAAAGATGGTCTGAAATTCTGGAAGCGCTCTTACACCGGATGAGCGGACCCCCTGGTAGTTCAAAAACTTCCCCTCGAGTGTCTGAAGGGCCCTTCCTCATCTTGATTGCTACCCCTGATGATTAGCCCCCTTACCAAGATGCAGACAGGTCCAAGGTAGGGCTTTATAGAACAAATAGTCTAATTTAGTTAACATCTTAGCAACTAGAACCAAAAATAATTAGGAAGGAAATTGAAGTTCGTGGACTAAATTAAGTAGGGGAAATTAGCCATGATTTTATTTACTCCTGATATCCATGCCTACCGTAATGAGAAGCCACTGAAATTTGATTACATAGTATACAGAATAAGTAACAGCCATACACCCAGGCTACTGTTAACATTCTCCTTGTCTGTTGCTGTGTGGCATTATTTGCTCAGAATTCTAAGAAAATACACATGTTTTATGGATCAGAAATACCATTAAATAATGAATTAATTTATTTGTGGTGTGTCCTATTCCTATAGAATCCAAAGCACACTTAATAGATATAAGATTAAACTAATGAACAGCAAAGATTTTCTTAACCCTCTGATTTAGGTTTTAAATTTTTTTTAATGTTTTCTTATTTTATTTTTGAGAGAGAGAGAGACAGTACGAGCAGGGGTAGGGCAGAGAGGGAGACAGAATCCGAAGCAGGCTCCAGGCTCTGACAGCTCAGAGCCTAATGTGGGGCTCGAACCCACGAATCATGAGATCGTGACCTGAGCCAAAGTTGTACGCTTAACCGACGGAGCCACCCAGGCGCCCCACAGATTTTAATATTCCCAAAGACAGAGAATACCTTCCAGTTTCAGCTTCCCACACTGCAGCTGTATGATCAAAAGACCCTGTGATGATTCTGTCTCCGGAGGTGTTAAAGGACAAAGAGATGATTTCAGCCGAATGTCCCTAGAAAGAGAGTGGATACCGTCACACACACCTGTGGAAAAACACTCCCTACAAATGCACAATATTCTAGTTGATAAGAAAATGCTAGAAAAGGCAAAACTCTATACGGGGAAAAAAGATTAGTGGTTGACTGGGGGTGGCAATAGGGAGAGATTGCAAATGGGCACAGGTTTCTTTCCGGGGAAATGTTTGGAAACTAGAGTTTGGGGAAAGTGGGACTTGACTAAATTTTTCTAAAAGTTGACTTACACACTTAAATCAGGTCATTTTTACATTGTACAGCTATTTTTTTTTTAATTTTTGTTTCTGTTTGAATAGACAGGGCGAGAGCATGATTTGGGAAATCAGAGGGCTTTTTTCACATTGTCTTAAAAACACTTTTAGAAGAGCTGTATGCAGGGAGCCTGCATGGCTCAGTGGGTTAGGCATCTGACTCTTGATCTCAGCTCAGGTCATGATCTCACGGTTTGTGAAATCAAACCCCGTGTTGGGCTCTGCACTGACAGTGTGGAGCCTGCTTGGGATTCTCTGTCTCCCTCCCTCTCTACCTCTCCTTCAAGCTCTCTTGCACACACACACACACACACTCTCTCTCTCTCTCTCTCTCTCTCTCTCTCTCTCTCAAAAAATAAACTTAAAATGATTATAAAAAAAATAAAAGGGCTGTGCGCTTTATGGGTTAACAATAGGCAAGTTTGTGAAATAAAGTTAATAACTTAAAAAAAAAGGATATTCTTGGGGCACCGGGGTGGCTCGGTCGGTTAAGTGCCTGACTTCAGCTCAGGTCGTGATCTCGCAGTTCACGAGTCCGAGCCCCACATCAGGTTCTGTGCTGACAGCTCGGAGCCTGGAGCCTGCTTGGGATTCTGTGTCTCCCTCTCTCTCTACCCCTCCCTCACTCATTCTCTCTCTCTCTATCTCTCAGAAATAAACATTGAAAAAAAATTAAAGGATATTCTTATGATGACTTAACATCAAATAGGTTAATAAATATCTGGCCTTTGGCCTGACTTTCACCTGGTCCCTCTCTACGGTTGATGCATCAGACGTCCTGAGACAGTCCGAAGAAGCCCTTCTCTGCAGCAGATTCTACTCTGCAGTGTCTCCTTTGTTTCTCTAATTATTGTAGCAAATTAACATATATTACTTTTTTAAGTAGCAGAAAGGTTCATTTACAAATCAAATTTCTGGTTGATCCCGAATGGCAAAAAACTAAATGCGGCTGAACATGGCAATTCCGAACACACGAAACGAACGTGTTCTCTGGAGGCAGGCAGGTGTAAGTGTGCAGGGACAGATGCGTCCTTCGAGGACTGTCAGGCATGTGTCTGAAAGAGGAGGTAATACAGAGGCAGCCGCCCTCGGACAGGATGAGAACGAAGATCGAAGGAGGATGCTTACGCTAATTAAGGCTGGCACTCTGCATCCCTCGGCGTTAGTTAAAAAGGGTGCTTTTGGGGCGCCTGGGTGGCGCAGTCGGTTAAGCGTCCGACTTCAGCCAGGTCACGATCTCACGGTCCGGGAGTTCGAGCCCCGCGCTCGGGCTCTGGGCTGATGGCTCAGAGCCTGGAGCCTGTTTCCGATTCTGTGTCTCCCTCTCTCTCTGCCCCTCCCCCGTTCATGCTCTGTCTCTCTCTGTCCCAAAAAATAAATAAACGTTGAAAAAAAAAAAAAGGGTGCTTTTTCTCTCTCCGGGCCATTTTGTAACTTTCTTGGAAAAAGCTCTCCTAGGAGAGGGGTCCTGTGTTTAATGTCCATTTATAATTTGGAAGGATAGGGGGCGCCTGGGTGGCGCAGTCGGTTAAGCGTCCGACTTCAGCCAGGTCACGATCTCGCGGTCCGTGAGTTCCAGCCCCGCATCGGGCTCTGGGCTGATGGCTCAGAGCCTGGAGCCTGTTTCCGATTCTGTGTCTCCCTCTCTCTCTGCCCCTCCCCCGTTCATGCTCTGTCTCTCTCTGTCCGAAAAATAAATTAAAACGTTGAAAAAAAAATTATAATTTGGAAGGATAAGACTTGGGTTTTCCAGCTAGCAGTTCCCACCGATCGGCACAGAGAACCACCCTATTTTTGCACGGGGGTGTGGGCTGCGGTGGGGAGAAGCAGAGGCAGCAGGCAAGTGCTGGACGCCTGGTGGCAGTGGACAGAGGCCCCTGTGGGGACAGGCAGCACCTGGGCTATGGGCGGTGCCCTGTGGCCTTGCTCCTCCTTCCGCTGGCCCCTTGTCATTTCAGACTTTGGAACACAGAAGGCTTCTAAGACTGGGGCGGGGGGGGGGGTGGTGGAGGACGGAGCGAGCAGTCATCCTTTTAAGGAATCTTCTAGCAAGTTCTCCACTTCCGCCCCTTCCAGAAAGTGCCAGCCTCCTCCTACTTGGCTTTAAGACGGCGGTGGCTTTAAGTCACAGTTGGTATGGTTTACAGACTAAAGCCAGTCACAGGAAAGAGCCCGCGTGGCTTCCCCAGCTCTCCCATCAAAGCCTTGTGGAAGAGCCAGCAAACCAACCGGGACACTCTTTTCACTGCAGAGTCTGAAAGCCCAAGAGGTCAGTTTGCAATAAACACAAAAATAGAAACAAACTCAAATGATAGGCCGGTGCTAAAGGGCGGCGAATGAAAATGCAAGGCTCCGGAGGCTGTCGGCATTTTGAACGTACCGTCAAAGTGAGCGCTTCCTCTCCGTTCTGAATGTCCCACAGTTTGGCTGTTGTGTCCATGCTGCCAGTGGCCACGAGGGTGCTTTGAGGATTGAATGACAAACACACCTGAATTACAGGAAGTGGAAAAGATTTGAGAGAGAGAGAAGAGTTTTGCGCTGTCAATTTTGCATAGAAAAGCTTCGAGACGCAACCACCTTGGATTCAGCCTAATTCTTTGTAAACCACGCAGTGAAACATCAGATCCGGGTGGCCCGCCTTGCGCCGGTTCGATCCCGAAGCACTCTCCTCTTGGGAAGAAGCTTCCTGCTCTCCCATGGCACCCGGCTCAGGATTTCAGGGGCACTGGCGCCCCTCCCCGCTTCCAGACCACAGAACGCGAACAAAAGCAAACCCACCTCCTTCGAGATGAGATTCGTGTTTTCTGGCTTCCGGCTTCCGGGGTGTTAACTTCACAGCCCTTTCAATCCTCCCCCTCACTCACCAAGGACTTTGGCTACTGGATTTTAGTCTCAAGTCCAAGTCCTACGCGGCCTTCCTGTGAGGCACCAGTTCCGTACCCCAGACCCGTGACCCTGCACTCCCTTTCATAATCACTCCATGGCCACACCCTGGACTTTGACATCACTTCCTCTAGAAAATTCACTACCAATACATCAATCTCCAGTTACAATTTCCCAGGACTTCCGCTTCCTTCCTCACCAAGCCATCCCCAGGACATTTTCCATCTCATTCAGACCCCTGCCTTTTCCCGGCCCCTCATCCCCCACTCAGCTGACATCTTGAGAACATGGCTCCTGCCAGTATCCTCAATACCTTCACTCCCTGTCTTTCCACTGCGCCATCGGTAAGACTCCCACCAACTGTAGCAACTGCCACTGCGTTCACTCACTTGCCCTCCGTCACCACTTAGCTTCAGAAAACTGCACAGCAGGTTATGGCGTTGCTCGTTCGTGCCTTCTGTCCTCAGCTGTGTGCTCAGCACCCTCCCCAACGTGAACGTGCCTCTGCCTCAGTACATGGTCCCTCCCCACTCTTGTCCCAGTCTGTTTCACCCCTCCTCCACAGATAGCCTGGCCTCCTACTATTTCCCTGAGAAAACTCATCTTGGGGGGGGGGGGGGGGCGGGACTTCCTCACCTGGGCCTCTCCTCCCTTCCGTCCGTCTCAGGTGCAGAGGGATCCCTTCGCCCTTCTGAGACACCCTCTTGCCCACATACCTAGGAGCCACGTGCCCACTGATTTTTTCTCTCCTTCTGGACTAGATCCCTCCTAGTGGCCTAGAAACATGCTTGGGCTTTTCCCACATAAAAACAAACCCTCCCTTGACTCTATGTGCCCCCTTTTCGACTACTTTTTCCCTTTCACCACCAAATCCCTGACTGCCCATGCCCCACTCTTCAACTCTGCTGGAACCACTTTGGTTAAAGGGCCGATCCAATGGCTCTGTCGGTCGTCCCACTTAACCTCCTTGACATCTGCAGTGTTGACCCCTTTCTTCTCCATATTTTCTTCCCTCTTGGCAGCCATGACCCTGCTCTGCTTGTCTTCTTTTGCTTCCTATCTGTTTTTTGTATCTTTTGGAGGGTTCTTCTCTTCTCCGTCTGCTCAAGATGCCATCACACTTCTCCCCACACTGACCCTTTTCCTTCCAGAAATTTCACTTCCTCGGTGGTCCCCACTGCCACCCTAATACCACTGACTCACCCACATATCCATGTCTCCTGCCCAGACTTCGCCACTCAATTCAAGCCCAAAGGGCCTCCGATGGACATCACGCGGGCAGCTTGGACCAATCAGTCTAAGACACGTGAGTCATATGAACACAGAGCTGCTTTTCCTTCCATATAGAGAATTGGTGAACGGTACTGCCATTGTCTGAAATCAGGGAATCTCTCTGGGGGCCCTTTTTTCCTTCAGGTCTCACATCTACTTGCTGACCCAGTCCTACTCCTCCACCACCTACGCCTCCGTCATCTCTGCTTGGAAACAAGATGCCCCGCCGGCCCCTACCTCCGATCACGCTGCACACTGCCAAAAGAATGATCTTCCCAAAGACTCAAAGTGACCACGCGATCCCCCAGCTTAAGAGTCCCAACAGCACAGCACCATCCACAGGATGAAGCCCTAATTCCTTAGTATAGCATAGGAATCAAAACTACGGGCCACTTCCATCATGCTCACCGTGCGATGTGGCTCTGAATGGGTTGCAGGTGCCAAGATAAGGTGCCTTGAATCCAGGCAGCTGGGCAGCACAAGGGGTCCTCAGCCAGCACCCCTGCCCATGGGCAGAAGGCAGCTCCCCTCCCTGTGTCGCATGGCCACATTGGCATATTCTGTGTATATCACCCCGGGGTGAGGCTGGGAAGCGCTGCTCTGGCCACACAGAGTCACCCGAGTTCAAAAGCACCCACCACCGTTGCACTCCTCCTCTGGGCGTGCTGCTTCCTCGTCCTGAGTACACGAGCAAAGTCTCTCCTCAGCACCCCCCTACTGGGTGCTCCCCTCTGTGACCACACTAAACTCCCCACGAACTTCTAGCACACCCACAAAGCATCTTTGAACTTATTTATTGGTGCCTCTACTCCCTCTACTAAAGTACAAAATCCCTGCAGGACAAGATCTATGTGTGATTCTATTTGGCATGCCAAACATGTAGGCCAGGGCTCGACACGCAGCCAATATTTAGTAAATATTTATTGAATTAATGTTGTTGACTATGAAAAAATCAATATTTTCCTAGGAACCATATATAAAAAAAATTTTTTTTCAAAGTTCCAAGGGAGTGTGAGAATGAGGATTATGTCTTTTTTATAACTTTGGGTAAATTACGTACTCTATGCCTCAGCGTCTTGGACTGTAAAAGGGGGAAATATCTAGCCCTTAGGGTTGTTATGAGATGCAACTAAGCTAATATATGTGAAGGGCTTAGGACAGCGCTTTGTGCACACTGAGCGCAATTAACGAGCCGGTTATAGTTTTTCACTGCATTATCCCCCAGTGTCTAGCAAAGTATTAAACATAGCATGAGCCCTTATTGGATGAGTACACCATGAGTTTGAAGGATAAATATAAATAAATTTTACTCCTAAAATAAGCAGCTTGTTTATTTTTAAAAGCTATCATTTGTTCCATGGGGTGCCAATTATCTCACTAATTGTTATAAGCTGTAACACAGAATTGGCCAAGGTCAAGGCCTCCCAATAGTGAAAGCTATTCAGAGTATCAAACTATTTATGCAAATTTGAATTCTAACGATATCCGGGAAACAATCAGCCTAAATATTTCCCATGATATATATATATATATATATATATATATATATGTATATATATATATGTATATATATGTATATATGTGTATATATATATATATATATATTTTAAAAAGGTACTTTAAAAGCTATGTTAAGAATTTTATCAACCCACATCAATTCAATCCTTCAAAAGCAAGTCAATGAAAAAGAAGAAGTCAGATTGGATATTGCACTTAAATGTTTATCATATTACACATCTAATTGGTCAATGCAGGATGCAGGTTATTGAACGACATCTTTAATATATAAACACTCGAATAGCTTGTAATTTACATAAATGTCACCATATGAAATAAATGTAAACTAAAAATACTGGATAGAATTATCAAATTAATCATGAAGGTAGAACCACCACTTTTATATAATGGACTCCTAAAAAGAAATAGCAATGATGTGTTGACATAGGTCCATCAATTGTAACAAAGGTACGATTTTGGTGGGGGATGTTCATAAAGGGACATGCTTGGTTTTGGGGGGACGGGAGGGGATATATGGGAAATCTCTGTACCTTCCACTCAGTCTTGTTGTGAATATAAAACTCCTGTAAAAAATAAAGCCTATTAAAAAAGAGAGAAAGAGAAAAGCGAAGAAGAAGAAGAAGAAGAAGAAGGAGGAGGAGGAAAACAACAACATAAAAAATATAACAAAATAAATATACTCACTATTTCTGCTGTATGACCTCTAAAGGTATGGTAACATTTTCCCGTGTCTACACTCCATAGCTTACAAGTCTTATCAAAGGATCCAGTGGCAATTTTGTCACTAAAATTTAAAACAAAGGTAGATTTTGAAAACAAATTCAAACACACTGTATGAGACACTGAATTAAGACAAGACATTAATACGTAGGTCTGTATCTACTCAGAAATTTACTTCGTTTTTGAAACAACAATCTTACGTTTGTTTCGGTGGATAACAATTTTAAGGTCTGATTTTTCAATAATATAAGATGATGCATTTAATTTAAAATGTTTTACATCGAAAGTATAAATTTATGTTTGGGATTACAATCAGTTTTTAAACTAGCACAATGAATATGGTAAATTTTTTAGTTTAGAAAACTCCTACCAAATGGAAATTAAAAATGTATGAGAGGCAGGAAACGGAAAAATTCTATTAGATCTACTGACAAGGATAACATTGAATTTAAAAGAAGAAAAATGAAAAGGTATAAATCCAATGAACCACATGGCTAGATGAGTTTTTGAGAATTTAGTGTCTCCTTGGGAAAATAATGCTGCTAATATTCCAATTGTCAGCTCTTTGGTGAAGGAAGACGGTTTTCAGAGGAAATATGGTGAGACCTCAGTCCCTTTCAAACAAGAGGCTTTCCATGTACACCGCAGAGCAGGGTTACTATCAATACCAGATAGATAAGAGTAGGTTGGCCCGCATAACCTTTGACCATGGAACTAAATCTTTTCCTTTACCATTGACCCCTGTCTTTCATAGCAACTCATCAAAATGCTTCACCCAACGGGGTCACCGGTTATACTGCAAGCTCATTGTTCAAGACCCTTATTGGGTCTTAAGACCCAAATACGTATCTTAAAGCAAATTCTATGTGCTTGGCACAGTCATAGGATTTATATTTTATCCAAACTAACATTAATGCCCTGTATCTCTCCTTCGCTCTCAGGCCACCCACATAAGTATTTCTGTGGTCTCTGATACTAAAGGAGTCAGGTCCTTTCTGTCCATGCTCCATGCTCCAGGGACAGACTGTTCTGGAGAATACCCACCCACCCAACTCGAGCTTCCTAACACTCAAGGCTGGTTGTCAACCCAAAGTCTGCACTAACTCTCTCCCCATCTGGTCTGAGCGTTTCTCATCAGCTGCTGATGTCCAACTTCTGCTCAGATATGCTGAGAGCACTGTGTGCTCTTTATCAGCTCCTTCCCTCCACTTTCCAGCCCTCCTCCCCTTCAGACATATTGTCTCAAGTTGCTGCTGTTTCTCTCTCAGTTCCTGTTGGATCACACACTGCTCTCTACACCCATTCGCCACTACATTATAAAAGATAACACTGATTTCACAGTTTTTAGAATTACTTTATAGAATCAAACCTTACTTCCGACCCAATGTATAAAACATGTAAGAACTAACCTGGTTCTTCTATCTCTATCTCTGTCTTTCTGTCTCTCTGTCTCTGTCTCTGTCTCTCTCTCTCTCTATCTCTCTCTCTCTCTCTCTCACACACACACACACACACACACACACATACACACACACACCGTCTCATTCTCTGGTGGCGATCTTGAATCTTGAACTCACTCTGCTGAACCCCCAGTGCCCCCAAAGTGCTGTGAAAAAGGCTGCTTTAATCCATACGTAAATCATCAGACTATGTAATCAGACAAGCGAGTTTTTTGTCAGGGGGTCTTGGTAGAATCCAATAGAAAGGCCAACAGATGAAGAGTTCCTCCCCTCACTATCCCCCCAAAACTTTGTTCTAAGATAGATATGCAAAAATATCCTGTCTTGTAAGTATAATATTATAGGATATTATATTATATCATGCAGAACATACTGTTAAAGTCCTTTAAATAACACTGCAAGTAAAGTAGGAATTATAGTAGAGGTAAAGCATTATCATTTATAATATCAATTAAATCTCTCTCCCACAGGTTGGTGCAATAAGGCATTATAAAAACTATCATTCTCTACAATGTAAAACTGCATACATCAAAGTTAAGTTTTTGGTAATGTAATTGGAATACTTAATCATTTTAATGTACCAATTAAGTTTGATTGTGCCATCACAATTGATATGATTTAAACTTGTTACATCTTAGAAAGGTATAATGACATTAGCAACCTACATATCAAGTTTTTAACGTATATGGTATAAAATTTCTACTTTAAGTGCATCAGATTTTGATAGGATTCCCTTTATCGCCCCTGCCACTACCCTAGACTGTTCTCATCGTCCCATGAATGTATCTTTTTATCTGCCTCCTAACTAAATTCCTTGCCTCCTGTTTCATCCCAATCCAAACCCTCTGACCCCTTCTCTCTGCCAGAACAGCCCTCCCAAAATGGCACTTGCATTGCGTCCCTCCTTTGTACACAAAGCCTTCATGACAACTCAGTCGTCGAGAACAGAGTTCAAACTATGCAGAACACTCTGAGCTCACCCACTTCTGATTCTCACCAGGAAACATCCACTAGAGAGCCAGGGGCACTGGGGAGCCGGGCAAAGCCCCACCTAGGCCATGGAGCTGGAGGGTGCCCTCCCCCAGGGTGCCCTCCCACCTCCTTTATTTTCCACCTCCAAGCTTCTGCTGGAGTTGCACATCATCCTCACAACCTCCACCAAGAGAAATCCCACTGGCCTTTCTCTTCTAACTTTCAAGCCATTTACTGTTGTGTTCTAGTCATCATAATACTATCATAAAAGAGACATATTTACTGAGACAGCTTAGTGAATGGAAAAAGTCACAGTGGTCAGTCATGAAAGACACACATTAAAAACCTTTACTCAAATACACAAGGCAAAGGCTTTTTCTTTGGCTACCTGGAGCTCATTATCTGCCTTACAGAAATCATATCCAACCTCTACAAGCTCCAATTTGAGAACTTAAACACACTCGTAGGACCATGTGAGTACAAAGATAGTTCGAGATGTCTCCTAAGCACACTTGTAGGACCATCTGAGTACAAAGATAGTTCAAAATGTTTCCATGCATTTTCTAATGTTTACACTGACCTCACCTACAACTTCACTCACTAGCAATTTTTCAAAGATTTACCTTAGCTATGTTTTCACGAAAAAATAACAGCTTTCTTTTCACACGCATATTTCATTAGTTTAAGCACTATTTAATTCAATTCGATCATTAAAGTTGAAATCACAACAAACATAAGCAGATTTATGGACAAATACAAGTAACTCATGGTGGACTTAGACCTAACCGGTGGGAAGAAAAGCTGAGCACACCAGCGGATGGCCCAGTTTCTGCAAATATCCAGGGAGCCTTGGGTACCAGCAGTACGTCATGCAGAAGGAGAGCTAGAGAGAACACTGGTTCATCTGTTGAATCAGTTAACTAGAGGCTGGTCTAAAAATGCTATTATATCTTGTACTGTTATCTAGCATGCCACTGGACCCATTTTTTTTTTCAGCTAAGACTGTAAATTAACTTCTGAACAAGGTAAACCATGCTCCGGAGGTATGTCACATTCTCCAGAAGCCAGTGCTCTAAACATCAATAGGACATAAGTGCCTGTCAGAGACCTCCCAGGGGACGGGACTCAGCCCTGCTTGAACTTGGGACTTCAGCTCGCCTCTTAACTACCCCGTGATTTTGACAAAGGTCCTTAAACTTTATATACTTTATGTGAGAAAAAGAAGACCTATCCCCAAACTCCTTTAAGCACCGAAAAGGGTATTTAAAAAGCTTTCAAAGCACACATCCAGGCACTTGGAAATTTTAGTTCTCTTTTTCTTTTCATCCCCCAAAAAACAGAGGAAGACATGAATAAATGGAGAGAAAATAAAGGATTTAATGGATTAATGAGGAAGAAGTGAATGACTGAATGTCTGTTTACCCATATGGATTGTTGAATGCTATGGCATAAACCACATTCCGGTGGCCCTCCAGGGTATGAAGCTCCTCTCCAGATGCAGTATCCCAAAGTTTACACGTCCGATCATAGCTTCCTGTAATAAAGCTAACACGCGGGAGACAAATAGATCACAAAGTGACAACAGCAGCGTGTTAATAAAGACCTCGTTTTTTCACCTACAAGATTATAACCCCATTTATCTTGCTCTTCTTTGTTTTAATCTTTCTTTATTTTTGAGAGAGAGAGCAACAGAGCATGAGCAAGGGAGGGGCAGAGAGAGAAGGAGACACAGAACCCGAAGCAGGCTCCAGGCTCTGAGCTGTCAGCACAGAGCCCAAGGCGGGGCTCGAACTCACAAACCATGAGATCATGACCTGAGCTGAAGTCAGACGCTTAACCAAGACTGAGCCACCCAGGTGCCCCATCTTGCTTTTTACAAAATGAAATCGTGTATGGAGAACCGTTAAATTGGGAACAATAGCTACATCCTTTTATTAGGAACTTTTTTAATTTTATCCCTAAACCAAAACGGAGCCACTAAATCAGATTAAGAGTAATCCTGCCAATAATCATTCTTATAAATAATTACGACTTAAATAATATTAATCAGCAACATTTTCTGAAATTCTAACAGATCTCAATAAACAGTATCGTTCTTCCCATTAGTCAACCCATAAAATCTTAGCATCATCTTTGGTTCCTCTAATCCCCTCACATACCACACACAATCTATTAGTAAATTCTGTGAGCCCAATCTCAAAATACACCCCTAGTGTGGATGCATTTCACCAGGATCCATTGCTTCCGTCTCTTGCCTAAACAATGAAACCATCTTCTAATAGATCTTGGCTCACACATGGTCCTTACTCCCTATGAGTCTGTCTTCCACACCGAAATTGGAGGTTTTGTTTTTTTTTTAACTTCCCTCCAATGGCTTCCTAACAATCTAGAGGAAAATTCAAACTTCTGCTCATGGCCCACAAGACCAACAGCACTGGCTGTCTCTGGGACCTCACCTTGACCCCAAAGCACACCCTGAGCAGGCACATTCACCTCTTTGCTAGTCTTTCTTCTACCCATCTGGTTTACTGCCATCATCCCCAGGACCTGGAACATGACTGGCAAACTAGCAAGTGTCAGTGAATATTTACTGAAGATTAGCAATCCTCTTACATGACCATTCTTCTACAGGAATAATTTGTACGTTGGCCTCTCATATGTAGTTTTTTATTTTAGAGAGAAGGAGCACATGCAAGTGGGGAGGGGGAGGAGAGACAGAGGTAGAGAGAGAGAGAGAGAGAGAGAGAGAGAGAATCTCAAGCAGGCTCCATGTTCAGCATGGAGCCCAATGAAGGGCTCGATCTCACGACCCTGAGATGACGAGCCAAAATCAAGAGTTGACCACACTGAAACAACTGAGTCACCTATGCACCCCTTGACCTCTAATATTTTAAAGTTAAAAATACTATCTTAGTTATTCCTTAAATATTCCACTAGGAAAGCTACTTTCCCAACACAGAAAAAAGTGCACAGAAGTAAAAAGCTGGTCTGCAATAAAAAAGAATGAAATCTGGCCGTTTGCGACAATGTGGATGGAACCAGAGTATATTATACTAAGTGAAAAAAAGTCAGTCAGAGAAAGACAAGTATCAGATGATTTCACTCATATGTCGAATTTAGGAAACACAACAGATGAACATAAGGGAAGAGAAGGAACAGTAAGATAAAAACAGAGGGAGGTAAACCGTAAGAGACTCTTAAATACAGAGAACAAACTGAGAGTTCATGGAGGGAGGCAGGCGGGATAGGGTTAGAGGTAGGGTTAGGGTTAGGGTTTGCTAAGTGAGTGATGGACATTAAGCAGGGCACTTGTGATGAGCACTGGGTGTTATACAGAAGTGATGAATCATTGAGTTCTACTCTCGAAACCAATACTGCACTGTATGCTAACTTAAATTTAAATAAATTAAAACAAATAAATGAAGAAATAAATTAATAAATAAAATTTAAAAAAGCAGTCTGAGTGTCAAGTGGTAACAATAAAAGGTAAACAGATAAATGATAAATTCTGACAAGGAAACTCAACCAAACAAAAGGGTTGACAAGGCAGTGTACCTTTGATTCTTCTCCAGACACTTCCTCTTAGCTTTTCAGGGATGTAAACTGGCACAGTCGTGATGGAAGATAGGATGGTGGGTCCCCAAAAAAATTAAAAATAAAACTACCATATGATCCCACAATCTCACTTCTGGGTGTATATTAAAAAAATGCAATCAGGGGCGCCTGGGTGGCTCAGTCGGTTGAGTGTCCGACTTCGGCTCAGGTCACGATCTCGCGGTCCGTGAGTTCGAGCCCCGTGTTGGGCTCTGTGCTGACGGCTCAGAGCCTGGAGCCTGGTTCAGATTCTGTGTCTCCCTCTCTCTCTGCTCCTCCCCTGTTCATGCTCTGTCTCTCTCTGTCTCAAAAATAAATAAACGTTAAAAAAAATTTAAAAATGAAATCAGGGTCTCATAGAGGTATCTGCACTGCATGTTCTTTGCAGCGCTGTTCACAATAGCCAAAACACTGAAACAACAAATATCCATCAGGGAATGAATGTCATACTATTTAGCCATGAGAAAGAAAGAAACTCTGCCACTTGCAAAAACATGGACGAACTTGGAGGGCATTATGCTAAGTGAAATAAGCCAGACACAGAAAAACAAGTATTGTCTGATCTCACACACAGGTGGAATCTAAAAAAAAGTCAAATTCATAGAAGCAGACAGTAGAACAGTAGTCACCAAGGACTGGGGAGTGGGAGAAATGGGGAGACATTGGTTAAAGAGCATAAATTTGCAGTTATGTAGGATGAATAAATCTAGAGATGTAATGCACAGGCATAATCACTATAGTTAATAATATTGGCCTGAGCTAGAACTGATCCATGAATTCAGCAAAGTCACAAGATATAAAATTAGTGCACAGAAATTAGTTGCATTTCTATACACCAATAATGAAGCAGCAGAAAGAGAAATCAAGGAATTGATCCCATTTACAATTGCACCAAAAACCATAAAATACCTAGGAATAAATCTAACCAAAGACGTTAAAAGTCTATACACTGAAAACTATAGAAAGCTCATGAAAGAAATTGAACAAGATACCAAAACAAAAAACAGGAAAAATATTCCATGCTCAAGAATTGGAAGAACAAATATTGTTAAAATGTCGATACTATCCAAAGCAATCTACATATTCAATGCAATCTCTATCAAAATAACACCAGGATTCTTCACAGAGCTGGAACAAACAATCCTAAAATTTGTATGGAACCAGAAAAGATCCTGAATTTCCAAAGCAATCCTGAAAAAGCAAAACAAAACTGGAGACATCATAATTCCGGACTTCAAGATGAATTACAAAGCTGTTATCATCAAGACAGTATGGTACTGGCACAAAAACTGACACACAGATTAATGGAACAGAATAGAGAACCCAGAAATGGACCCACAAACGTATGGCCAACTAATCTTTGACAAAGCAGGAAAGAATATCCAATGGAATAAAGACAGTCTCTTCAGCAAGTGGTGCTGGGAAAACTGGACAGCGACATGCAGAAGAATGAACCTGGACCACTATCTTACACCATACACAAAAATAAACTCAAAATGGATGAAAGACCTCAATGTAAGACAGGAAGCCATCAAAATCCTCGAAGAGAAAGCAGGCAAAACCTCTTTCATCTTGCCCGCAGCTACTTCTTACTCACATCTCTGGAGGCAAGGGAAACAAAAGCAAAAATGAGCTACTGGGACCTCATCAAAATAAAAGGCTTCTGCACAGCAAAGGAAACAACCAGCAAAATTAAAAGGCAACCGACAGAATGAGAGAAGATATTTGCAAATGACATATCAGATAAAGGGTTAGTATCCAAAATCTATAAAGAACTTATCAAACTCAACCCCCAAAAAACAAATAAGCCAGTGAAGAAATGGGCAAAAGACATGAATAGACACTTCACCAGAGAAGACATCCAGATGGTCAACCAACACATGAAAAAATGCTCAACATCATTCATCATCAGAGAAATAGAAATCAAAACCACAATAAGATACCACCTCACACTTGTCAGAATGGCTAAATTTAACTCAGGCAATGACAGATGTTGAGGATGTGGAAAAAGAGGAATGCTGGTGGGAATACAAACTGGTGCAGCCACTCTGGAAAACAGTATGGAGGTTCCTCAAAAAATTAAAAATAGAATTACCCTATGACCCTGCAATTTCTCTGCTGAATATTTATCCAAAGGACACAGACGTGCTGTTTCAAAGGGGCACATGCACCCCACTGTTCATAGGAGTGCATAGCCAAAGTATGGAAAGAGCCCAAATGTCCATCAACAGATGAGCGGATAAAGAAGATGTGCCATATATATGTGTGTGTGTGTGTGTGTGTGTGTGTGTGTGCATACACACACACACACACACAATGGAATGTTACTTGGCAATCAAAAAGAATTAAATCTTGCCATGTGCAACAACATGGATGGAACTAGAGTGTATTATGCTCAGCAGAATTAGTAAGAGAAAGACAAATATCATATGACTTCACTCCTATGTAGAATTTAAGATACAAAACAGATGAACATAAGAGAAGGGAAAGGGAAACAAAAATAATGTAAAAACAGGGAAGGGGCAAAACAGAAGAGACTCATAAATATGGAGAACAAACTGAGGGTTGCTGGAGGGGTTGGGGGTGGGGGGATGGGCTAAATGGGCAAGGGGCATCAAGGAAGACACTTGTTGGGATGAGCACTGGGTGTTATGCGTAGGGGATGAATCATTGGATTCTACTCCTGAAATCATTATTGTACTATAGGCTAACTAACTTGAATGTAAATTACAACATAAGTAAATAAAAAATAAAATAAAATAATAATTCTGGCTTGAATACTGGAAATACACTAAAAGAATAGATTTCAAGTGCTTTCTTCACACACACAAAAAGTGGTAACTGTGAGGAGATAATATGTTAATTAGTTTGACTGCAACAATTATTTCACTATGTGTATGTACGTCAAATCATGTGGTACACCTTAAATATATATACAATTTTATTTAAAAAACATTTATCCTTGGTTGTTAAAAATTAGAAATGAAGAATAGAAAGGGAAATATAGAGGGGCACCTGGGTGACTCAGTTGGTTGAGTGTCTGCCTCTTGATTTCAGCTCGGTAATGGTCCCAGGGTCATGGGATCAAGCCCCGAATCCAGCTTTGTCCTGGCAGGACAGAACCTGCTTGGGATTCTCTCTCCCTCTCTCTGCCCCTCTCCCCTGATCACTTGCTCTCTCTCTAAAATAGAGACAAGAAGGGAGGGGGGGAGGGAGGGAAGGAGGAAGGGACAGAGGGAGGGAATAAGGGAGAGAGGGAGGGAGGGAGAAGGAAGGAATGAAGGAAGGAAGGAAGGAAGGAAGGAAGGAAGGAAGGAAGGAAGGAAGGAATATATAGAAATAAATAGATGGAGCACAGAGGATCCTTAGGGCAGAGAAACTGCTCTGTGTGATGCCTTAATGGTAGAGATCTGTCATTAAACATTTGTCAACCCATAGAATGAAAGAAAGCAAGAGCAACCCCTAATGTAAACTATGAAGTTTGAGTGATAATGATGTGTTTGTCAATGTAGGCCCATCAAATGTAGGAAATGCACAATCCTTGGGGGAAGATGCCAGTGAAAGAAGCTGAGGGTGTGTGGGGGCCAGACGTATGTGGCAAATCTCTGTACCCTCTTCTCAATTTTGCTGTAAACCTAAAACCACTATAAATAATAAAGTCCAATAATTTTTTTAATATTTTTTTCATCTCAAAAAATTAATAAAGGAACTACCCTATGACCCAGCAATTGCACTACTAGGTATTTATTCAAAGGATACAAAAATGTTGATTCAAAGGGGCACATGCACCCCACTGTTTAGAGCAGCGCTATCAACAATGGCCAAATTATGGAAAGCACCCAAATGCCCACTGACTGATGAATGGATAAAGAAGATGTGGTTTATATGTACAATGGAATATTACAGATCGACAAGAATGAAATCTTGCCATTTGCAACAATGTGGATGGAACTAGAGTGTATTATGCTAAGTGAAAAAAGTCAGAGAAAGATAAGAGAAAGATACATATCGTATGATCTCACTCATATGTGGAATGTAAGAAACAAAACAGGTGAACATAGGGGAGCGGAAGGAAAACCAAGATAAAAACAGAAGGAGGCAAACCATAAGAGACTCTCAAATACAGCGAAGAAACTGAGGGTTGCTGGAGGGGTGTTGGAGGAGATGGACTAAATGGGTGAGGGGGACTAAGGAGGACGCTTGTTGGGATGAGCACTGGGTGTTATATGTAAGTAATAAATCACTAACTTCTACTCCTAAAATCATTATTGCACTATATGTTAACTAACTTGGATTCAAATAAAATTAAAAATTAAATAAAATAAAAGCAACTTTTCGACTTTGGGTGCAAGAAAATAAATAAATATTTTTTCATTTAAAATTTTTAAAATTTTAAGTTTTAAATAAATAACAGAAACTTACCAAGACCCCGATTTATTAAGTGCAACATTAGTCAATGGCAGTATATGTGCTCTGAGAACCTTCAATGAAAGAAAACAGCATTTGTTTTAAACTTAAAAAAAAAAGTTTAAATCATTAATTTTCATTTCAAACCAAGGAAGATATTCAAGTTTATCTTATTTATACATAATAAGTGGACAATATTCACTATCTGAGCAGAAGAGAAAAAACTACGTATCTCCTACCATTAAGACCAATAAAACATTTGGTAGTTAACATAATTACAAAAACAATATTGGATCTGTGTTTTCCATGAAATGGCTTTTAAGATAAATTACTGCTATTAAATAAGATACCAAATAGCATTAATTTATAATATTGTCTTTTTTTTTTTTTAATTTTTTTTTCAACGTTTATTTATTTTTTGGGGGACATAGAGAGACAGAGCATGAACGGGGGAGGGGCAGAGAGAGAGGGAGACACAGAATCGGAAACAGGCTCCAGGCTCCGAGCCATCAGCCCAGAGCCCGACGCGGGGCTCGAACTCATGGACCGCGAGATCATGACCTGGCTGAAGTCGGACGCTTAACCGACTGCGCCACCCAGGCGCCCCTATAATATTGTCTTTTAAATACTGCACATGATTTTGTCCATAGGCATAAAAAGCATATAGAGGAAATACACTAAATACGTTTCAAATGCAGATTTTGCAATTAATTAATACTTCTGGAATCCTAACGCTCCTCTAGAGTCAGGATGGCTCTTATTTCATTTATCTTTCAATTCCTACACTGTCAAGCACAGAGTGGATACCTTAATCAAATGAACATACATAAATTGGATAGTCTGTTTACAGATGGAGTGATTGGCTAGGCTGGGACAGTCCCAGTTACGTCTGCTGTGGGGGCATAATTATCAATAGTGTCTGCTTTCACTATCAAAAATGTTCCCATTGGAAGATAAATTACAAGGTCACTCTAGTTATAGAGCTGATATTTGAAGTTAAATAGTGCCACCTGCTGGAAAAATAAATATTACAAGAATAACTTCCTCATCTTTCAATAATACATTAAAGGGATGACTACAAAAGATGTAATTTTTTTATGAGACAGAATATGTCAAATATATAGATAATAATATTTCCTTTTTAATCTTTTAATGTTTATTTCTTTTTGAGAGAGAGAGACAGAGAAACAGCGAGCAAGGGAGGGGCAAAGAGAGCAGGAGACACGGAATCCAAAGCAGGCTCCAAGCCCTGAGCTGACAGCAAAAAGGCCAACGCGAGGCTCGAACTCATGAACTGTGAGATCATGACCTGAGCATAAATCAGATGCTCACCCGACTGAGCCACCCAGGCGCCCTGATAACAATGGCATTTCTTAAAAATTCATTTAGATCATAAAAAGAAAACCAGTGTGATATGAAGCAATATTAGAATAAACTATTAAATATTGTTAAATAATTAAGAAAAACTAAAAGCTATTCCTGAGTAATTGACTACATTTGTTATACTTTAAATTTAATCATCGAGAAAACTATAGAGAAAAACAGGCACATTTACATTGCATTAAAATTATTATATAAGCCGTATCAATAAATAATTTCTTGAAATATAGTTTAGTTCACATGGAAGCAGAAAATAGTAAGTATTGATATTCCATGAAACAGAACTTCTTAATATTACTCCAACTGAAAAGAAACTTCAATTATTCAATAACTTGAAGCTACCTTAATGGTCATCCTTTAAATGGAACATCGTAAAGAATAGCTAAACTTACTACAAATCTTTTTTTAACTTCTCTCGAGAAACACGTTTCAGTTTCATTCAGTCAGTAAATAAACACTTGCTGAGACTGAGTCTTGGCAAATATATATGAGACACCAAGGGAAAGAGAAAATTTAATCTGCATTTTATCTCAGATTGATCGGATGTCAGTCAATTCTTTGAAGTTCTTCTATTTGGTCATTTTAAAACATGCATTACCTGGGGCGCCTGGGTGGCTCAGTCGGTTAAGCGACCGACTTCGGCTCAGGTCACGATCTCACGGTCCGTGAGTCCGTGAGTTCGAGCCCCGCGTCGGGCTCTGGGCTGATGGCTCAGAGCCTGGAGCCTGCTTCCGATTCTGTGTCTCCCTCTCTCTGCCCCTCCCCCGTTCATGCTCTGTCTCTCTCTGTCTCAAAAATAAATAAACGTTAAAAAAAATTAAAAAAAAATAAAACATGCATTACCTTAAAAAGATAGAATTGGTGGTTGCTGTGCTGCCTGAGTTTGTCTTGTAATCTCCGTAGTAAAAGCTTTACTTGGTCTGATCGTGAAGCTGTGATTACCGGCTCCGCTTTCTGTATCTCCTCTACTAAGGCATTGACGTCCGTACTGAAATTCCCACACACAAAAGTTACTATTTTCTATACCAAAATTTGCACACACACACGCAACCCATGAAGCATGACATAGCATTTATGAAGCACATTTATAAAATGTAAAAACACCATCAGCTTTACTAAGAGATTTCTGGGGAAGGGGGGGGGGAATACAAATCAATAAAGAAATCAAGTCTCCCTGAAAGTGGCTTGGGTTCTTCAGAATGATTCTTCATTAATTGTGACTTCCCCGTGGAAAGGGGAGCAAGGATATTGATTTGCTTACCTAAGAAGGTCAAGTGCAGACTGAGCTCTTTCTCTTTACTTTTTTCCTGCTTCCTTTGTCTCTTTAATGAACATATACAGATTGTTCCCGATACGACTATACTTTGTGCCTTCCATATACTTTCTTGTTTAATCTTATAACAATCCTCTAAAATAATGCTTTTATCATAATTACTTTGGTGATGAAGAAACTGAGATTTGAAAAAGGTTACGTTTGAAATACTTTTTTTTTAATTTTTTTTCAACGTTTTTTATTTATTTTGGGGACAGAGAGAGACAGAGCATGAACGGGGGAGGGGCAGAGAGAGAGGGAGACACAGAATTGGAAACAGGCTCCAGGCTCCGAGCCATCAGCCCAGAGCCTGACGCGGGGCTCGAACTCACGGACCGCGAGATCGTGACCTGGCTGAAGTCGGACGCTTAACCGACTGCGCCACCCAGGCACCCCTGAAATACTTTTTTTAGGGAAGGAGCAAGTAGCGAACCAAAAAATGAACATTCAAAGAATGATGATGATTATCATTAATAATTCTTACGGGCTACAACATCATTTTCTTAAAAAAGAACTGCTTGGGGATATGCAGATTCGAGGCTTCCCTCCGTATTCAAATAACCTGTAGCGATTCTGGTAAATTTTGCCAGGCCAGAATAATAATTGTTCAGGACAAAGAATAGCGTCTATAAGCCACAAAGCATCCAAAATGGGGTCATTCTGCAAAACATGTCACGAACATGTCTCAAAGATGTACTGTCCAGTTCCCTCCCTTCAAGAAAGGACTCGGGGCCCCGCTGGGGGGCAGGTGTTTAGGTAGCTGACAGTCTCCAGCGGCCGCTCCTTCGGGATCCACCTCAGCATGGGAGCCCGAGGCATGCTTTTCCCTAGCGGCCCCGAGCCCAGGGCTGAGCCCAAGGTCAGCCTGGCCATTTCTGCCCCGCAAGCGACTCTCACCAATGAGCTTTACTCTGGAGCTCCCTCGTGGGCTTGGCAGAAAATGTTATCACCTCTGCATCATCGTGGCTGATGGCTCCTCGTGCTGAGCCTTGTTCCATCCCGTCTGTCACAGATGTCACTTCCCAATAAACCTCTCACCCACCTGCCTCCGTCTCAGCCTCTACTGCCCAGAAATGCAAACTCTGATAAGCAGGCCTTGGTCTTCGTAAATAAACATCTCCTGAGCTCCAGTCTTGTGTAAGGGACTGAGTTAGAAGACGATTCATCCCACCTACATTTACTGAGTCCCTACTACGGTTGGGCCCTGGGAGTGTAAAAGATGTCAGCTCGGCTCTCAAGAAATACAATCTATCGGAATAGGAGTGAATATTTAGAACAGGAATGAATCAGAGACAGTTTACAATGATGAGTTGGATGAATTTCCAGAGTCTGTTGTCAAAGCAGTTATACTTTCATAAGAATTAGAAAGATAATAATGCCTCTTGGAAAGGTTTCCAACAAATGTTGTAAAGCAAAACAGATTTCCCAGCAAGGTCTAAATTAACCAGATATTTAATCTGTCCATCCCAACCCTGTGGAATTCGAATTCTAATTCTAATACAGTAACTCGAGTGTGCCCCATGTCATGCAAATGTTTTTATATGCAGAATTCACTCAGCTTCTTGAGCAGAACTAGAAATAAGATCCGTCCTTTCTCTTTTTTACTTTGAGACATTTATTCACTACATAGGATGACTACAGCATCCCCAGGATCTACACTTCTTTTTAATGTTGATTTTATTTATTTTGAGAATGGAGGAGGGGCAGAGAGAGAAGAAGAGAGAGAATCTCAAGCAGGCTCCCCACTGTCAGTGCAGAGCCTGATGCGGGGCTCGATCTCACCAACCCTAAGATCATGGCCTGAGTCGAAATCAAGAGTCGGACACTTAACCAACTGAGCCACCCAGGCGCCAAAAGGATCTACAGTTTTTTAAATACAAAATCTGTATTTTTCTGAATCTCTACCTGCAAGATATTTTCTCATATAGACATTTATCTGTGCCACTCATGTTTTATACAAGTCGTTTCTCTAGTAAGCTAGACAATAAATTCGTTGAGGCAGGGATTAAGATTAATATCTTTAGAACCTCTTATAGAACCTAACCTAGAGCTTTGCATGGAGGTGGTGCACAAAACATCGTTACAGACTAAATAAATGAATGTCTAACAAAGGAACTTTCAGCATGCTGGCGGAATCACACTTACCAGTGATATGTGCCAGTTACCCAAAGAACCGAAAATCGTGACTTGATCTGAGACTTTGTCTCCCCCGAAAAATAGATAGAGCAATGATTGTTGTGGATGACATTCGATGCCTTATCTTTGCCACCATTTCTTCTTTGATTAAAAAGCAAACAGTTGACCGCCTTCTCTGTGGGGTCACCTGGCAGTGGCAATGAACTCTACCTGGGCCGTCACCATCTGAGCCACGACCGGTCCTCACCACAGACTCCAGACTGCTCAAGTGGCCGTGGCCATGAGAGAGGTTTCAAACTGGAGAGCAGCTCGTCTACTATCTAACTGTGGTTCTGTGAGAGGTCCTCTTCGCTGCCCGTGTCTGTCCCTGCTCCACTAATCATGGCCAAGCAGGTCAGTCACAGTGGAAATTCGCTTATTTCACTGGCCCACAACTCTGAAACACATATCGTGGCATTTTTGTTTTGCTTTACAATTTTCTTCCACTCAAAATATCTTCACCTTATCTGAGCCTGGGCTCCCACAGGATAATCACTGATCTGATCCTGTCTCTTGAAGTGGAGTTTTGCAGAGGATGATTTTTTTTTTTCTTAGTTTTGCACAGGATTTCCTAAAGGGAATGAATTCTGGGCAATATGCCCTCACAAGAGGATTTCCTCTGGGCGCACAACAAGCTTTGGAGACAAAGATGGCGTCCTCCCACTTCTGCCCCGTCACAATTAATGAGGGGAGCGGAATACAGTCAGCCCCGTGAGATGTTTGTCTACCAGGGAAATAACAGGCTCAGTACTATTCTTAAAATGCCAATCACCAGCATTCCTCAAAAATGTTAAATGGTCATCAAGAAGAAGCGAAGTCTGAGAGTCTGTCACCACCACCCCAAGCCTGAGGAGACTTGACAGTGAAACGTAATGTGGGATCTTGGACGAGAAAAAGCTAATCACGCAGAAAACAAACCACCACAACAACTACAACAACAACAACAAAACACAAGTAAAATTGAACAAGATATGGTCTTTCGTTAGTAATAATGTGCGAATACCGGTTCATTAACTCTGACCAACGCACCACACAAATCTACGAAGTTAAGAGTCTGGGATGCGGGGCATGGGGCGTGGGGGAGCTCCTGTCTTCACAGCTTTCTAAAACTGCTCTAACCTAAAAGGTTAAAAACAACAACAGGTGTATTTAGGAAGAAAAACAAAGGGCAGACGGACGATCCTTTTCCCACCTCGTCCTCACCCAGCAAGGCACTCCAGCAGGTCTCACTGAAGCAAGCAGGAAACAATACGCCGCAGAACATGTGTTGAGCACTGCACGGTGAGTCCACGCAGCCCTTCCATACCCCGCCCCGCACCAGCATTTGTCAATAACAAATCTGGCTCGGAAACCCAGGCTGCACCACATGGCGGGTTTACCTGGGACTGAGGTTGAGCAAATCGATGCATTTGGTCTTCAGTTCTCCACTCGTTTCATATTCCAACATAATTCCTGTAAAAATAAACAAACGTGGTGTAAGACACTGGGGATGACACGCCAACGTCAGAAGTTAGTCTACTTTGCCGTAACCTTTTTTTCTCGTCTATTTTTTTAGTTTGTAAAATTTCTTGGCATCCGGGGCGCCTGGGTGGCTCAGTCGGTTCAGTGTCCGACTCTTGATTTCGGCTCAGGTCATGATCTCCCGGTTCGTGGGTTCGAGCCCCATGTCGGGCTCTGTGCTCACAGCTCGGAGCCTGGAATCTGCTTCGGATTCGGTGTCTCCCTCTCTCTCTGCCCCTCCCCCACTCAGGCTCTGTCGTCTGTCTCTCTCTCTCTCTCTCTCAAAAGTAAATAATTAAAAAATGAAAATTTCTCAGCATAAAACATAATGCAGTGATGTCTGATTTTAAAACACGGTTGTGTGAACTCGCTTTTCCCTAGTCCTTCCCCTAAATACAGCTACATACTCTTGAAAGTCTTCAACAGGTGATGCTAAAATAATCGCAAGCTGGGTAGAAGGTGGACCGGCCAGAGGCCTCAGGACTTGAGGAATGACAGCATGGTGAGTCCCCTGGGTTTTCTTTTTGTCTCCCACGTGTCCCTCAACAGGAGAGGAGCTTGACCTGCTGCCCGGAACCACCAAAGAGCACAGCCAACAAAAACCGAGCCGCAGCTAAGCTTGCTCCCTGTGGCCAGAGGACCAGGAGAAGGAAGTCAAACAAACAAACAAATTCATGGGGAGCCCTAAGCCCTGCTCCACAGCTGGGGCCCCTTAGGCAGTCTGATTCCCTCCGTGGAAGCCCGGGGCTGCCCCAGTTCTCCTGCAAAGCTGGGCCCCAGCAGTGCTCTGATCTGCCTGCAGCAGCCCAGCGACAAAGCCCCAGGTGTCCTCGACCTCGGCTTCTCAGCTGGGGCCCCGGGGCACTATCTTATCTCTCTGCAGCAGAGACAGAGAAGTCCCCGGACCGCTCAGACCCCACTCCACAACCAAGCCATTGGTGGGCAGTCTCATCCACCTGCAAAGGGGGCGGCAGTGAAGTCCTGGGATATCCCAGACCCCACTCCGCAACGAGCTGACAAAGCAAGTGTCTTCCTGCATTTTAACCAGCAGTGTAACCAGGTAGAGTCCTGTTCCCCGCCCCCAGAAGGTCACTCAGTGAGACCAGCCATCCTGGGAAGTACCTCCTACCCTGCAGGTGGCACCAGCTGGAACTGAGTAGGGCCTTAGCACCATCAGAAAAACAAAGCAGACCGGAAGAGCATTGCAAGGGCTCAAAACACTAAGCTGCCGTTGGAACTAAAGCCCACAAAGTAGACCAGAACTTCTACGCGAAATCTAAACGTGGTAACTGTCTGCCAAAGTAGATTCCGATAGGATCAAGAGTCTGCTAACATAAGAACCAAAATGTCCAGGATACAATAAACAGGAAAAGACCATCGACAAACCCCAATAGCCAGGATACCATAGGAAATCACCTCTCACACCAAGAACCAGAGAAAGATAATCAATGAACACAGACATGGAGGTGAATCAGAGGCTGGAAATATCTGACAAGGATTTTAAAGGAGAGATCAAAAATGCTGTAGCAACCATTTACAAATTCACTTGAAACAAATGAACGAAATTTTTAAAATCTCAGAAAAATAGAAGTTTTTAAAACACACTAAATGGGTATTATGTAACTGGAAATTCAAAGGACAAAGTGAAAAACTTGTTGAATAAGTTCAATAGGAGAGTGAAGAGGACAAAGGATAGAATCAGTGAACTTGAAGACAGATCAATAGACTATATTCCATCTGAACAACAGAAAGATAAGTTACTGAAGGGGGGGGTGGGGACCTGAACAGGGCCTCTTAACCACTTTATTGTACTACCTCTATAAATGTGGGCCAGTGGATCTCACAAGTTTTGGCCTTAGGACCACTTTACATTCTCCAAATTATTGAGGAGGCCAAAGAAATTTTATTTCTGTAATATTTTCCGCATTAAAAATGGGAAAATTTAAATTCTGTATTAAACTGTTTTAAAATAGCAATAATAAAGTCATATCATGTTCATGTAAATACATATTTTATAGAAATAACCAAGAAAAGTAACATCGCTTTACACTTTTCAAATCTCTTTAATATCTGGCTTAATTAAACACAGCTGGAGTCTCAGGGTGCCTGGGTGGCTCAGTCGGTTAAGCATCCAACTTCGGTTCAGGTCATGATGTCACGGTTTGTGAATTCGAGCCCCACGGCGGGATCTGTGCTGACAGCTCAGAGCCTGGAGTCTGCTTCCGATTCTATGTCTCCCTCTCTCTCTTTGTCCCTCCCCTGCTTGTGCTCTGTCTCTGTCTCTCAAAAATGAATAAACATTAAAAAAAATTTTTTTTAATTTTTTTTTAAACGTTTATTTATTTTTGGGACAGAGAGAGACAGAGCATGAACGGGGGAGGGGCAGAGAGAGAGGGAGACACAGAATCGGAAGCAGGCTCCAGGCTCTGAGCCATCAGCCCAGAGCCTGACGCGGGGCTCGAACTCACGGACCGTGATATCGTGACCTGGCTGAAGTCGGACGCTTAACCGACTGCGCCACCCAGGCGCCCCAAAAAAAAATTTTTAATAAAAAATAAATAAATAAAAACACAGCTGGAGTCTCATCTCTGCTTCTGCGTTCAAGTTGTTGCTACATGGTATTTCAGATGAAGTATATGGGAAAAAATCTGGTCATATCCAGATATGCAGTTGGAAAAAGGACAAATATTTTAACTGCATTTTCCGGTAATCATGGATAATCTTCTTTAATACTACATTAAAACTTAACAAGTGTTAATTCATAAAGAATGGTTGCAATACAGAATCTGAAACCACATCAATTAACTGCGTACATTACGTTAAAATCCACTGGTCTATATCGCATGTTCAAAGGATATCTTATTCATGTATGGTTTATAAACCATGCACCAGACATCTGAAAAATATTAGTTTACCGAGTTATGCACATCTTCTAAATGTTGACGTATATAATCATACAATATCCCCCCCCCAAATCACATTTGTTAATATCACTACCAACATCTATCATCAGAAAACTCTTTTAGTGTTGGTAAGCTACCCAGCTCATGGAGGTAGATACAAGTTTTCTGAAATTCTAGTTTTTGCTTGAAAGCTCAAATTTTGTCACTGGCAAGAAATGCTGACAGTTTTGCTTGTAAGTTTCAGGCTCACTTTGCCCCTTTTCAAGCAAAATGTCTCCCAAATGTCCGGGTCTGAAAGTTACATTTGCTTCTCAGTCCTTCAAGTAAAAATGGTGCTCCGTGAAGAAAATGGCTAGTTCATCTCTCAGCTCAAAGGACCGCACGGTGTTTTCCTCAAAACCACTACGGAACACTACTGTGCAGAAGTGTTTAATGAGTAGTTTCTATTTCACCACCCAGAATGCAAGTACTCCTATGTCAGTGTCTCACTACATTAGTGAGCTTTACTGTTTCATCAAGGACATTCCTACGTGAAACTGAGGGGGTTTCTTCCTTGTGCCAGTGTGTGTCAGTGAGAAATACAATGACCACTCTGAGAGTTTGTGGCCACCCACCGCCTGATTTGTAGTAAGTTTCTAGCAGTTTCACCTCCCCTTGCTTTTGTACGAGTAGGGCAAATGTCAGTACAGCGAAAAAAGCAGATGGTATCTGACTGTTATTATGTAGAGATTTGACCTTGAGGCCCCACTGAAAGGGTGCAAGAGACCCCAAGGGTCCTGTTACAATTTGAGAATCCCTGCTATCAGATATATTTGATATAAAAGATAGGATTTCTGAAGCATTTCAGATCAAGAGAAAATAGGAAATTCTATCAAAGCACTGTATTTGCTTTCCAAAGCACTACACCATTGAAATGGAGTGTGGCAGGGTTGAAAAGGCATGTGCTTGGCATCAAAGAGGTCCAGGTTTGAGCTCCAGCTCGATTCCCTATTTACTTCATGATACTAGTAAAGTAATCCCTTTATATCCCACTTTTCTTATCTGTAGAGAATACCTTCAGTTTGCTGGCTGAAATTAAAGAATACATACATAAAGCTCCTGGCATATAGAAACTCATTAAGTAGTGCTTATTACCTAACGATTAATCAAATACTGCCTTGCAACATATCCGACATAGTCAGCTTGTATTACTTAAATTGCATCGATGCCTTCTCTCTCAATGACACTGTGACACCTTTGAGAAGGAAACTATTTGCCTCTTCATACTCCCAGGAGGACCCTCCCTGGAATGAGTCGTGATGGTTTCCACACAATAAGTGCATGATTTGGCCAGTTTCAAGTACAAACAACACTGTCAAATGGATTGACGTTACTTCCCCTCTGTGATTTCCATTTCTCCCTCCATGGTGCCTGCCTACTTCATTGTCTTTACCGTCTTTCTATCTTCTGTCCTGGCAACATAATGACTATGGTCTCCTGGGTCTGCCTCTCTTCACCCCTAGCATCTACCATGAAATTTGGTACACAGGAACTGTCCAAACAGTGCTTGTTGAATACGTGAACTAACGGACAGATGATTGGATGAGTGTCTCCAGACAGCTTGATGCAATTGACAGTCCCTGTCTTTATGACACATGGACTTTCAGAAATAATTGGCACGATGACCACGTCCCTCCTTCAAATACTATCCTCAATAGGCTTCTATGAAATCCTTCCATCTTTTTCTCCACTTCGTTATTTTCCATTTCTCCTTTACTGATCTCTTCTGCCTGACCTTGAACTACTGATTTAGGGTGCCAGTCTTTTTCTCTGTATAAATTCACCTATCCTCACGGCTTTAATTGCCATCAACACCAAAAATAACTCTCCCGTCTAGACCTCCTCTGAGTTCCAGACATGTTGATATCTCGCCTGCACCTCCCACAAGTCCAGGATCTTTCTCTTCAATCCTGTTTCTCCTGGAGAGCTGTTCCTCAGTGTCAGACATGACCACTCACCCAACTGCACAGCTACAGTCTCAGGAGGAGCTCATTTTCACACAGTCGGCTTCATGGATTTGCCACAACTAAGTAGGCAAACCCTACCAGCCGTTGTGTAATGAAGGGTAACATTTTGTAACCGAAAAATCATTCCAAATGCTTTTAATAACCGAACAACTACAACAACAACAAACTGCCCAGAACAGCAAGACCCAGCAGGCAAACAGCTGTACCGAACAGGCTGGTTTGGTTCAGTTTTATTTTGTTTCTTTTCCCGAAGAAGTGATTCTTTCATATCAAAGACCCGAAGCCAGACTCTAAGAAGCAAACTTAACAAATTAAAAAAAGAAAGGATCCAGTGCAGAGCCAACCACTGTAAATACTGTTGTTTCCTTAGTGTAAAAAGAGGCTTCATGTTCCACACTAACTTTTTCAACAAAATATGGATGTCATAACACTGTCAAAATCTTTCTAAAATCCTATTTGTATGCCATATGTTCTGGAAAGGATTTAAGAGAGCTTAGAAAAATAGAATACAAGAAGCTAAGATTGGAAGTAAGAATTAGATACATTGACAAGGGAAGATTCAAGAAAAGGAAAGATCAAATTCGCAATTGCATTGAACACCTAAATATAAAATTAACAACAAAAGTACAAGGCCTGGCTGTACTATTTTAAATTTTTTGTACTATTGAACATAAAAGAAAATTGTGATGAAATGGAGAGACACATTTCTAGATGAGAAAATGCAATATTATAAAGATGTTAAATTAATCGATGAATTAAAGTAATTATAATGATTCTATTTTTTGGAATTTGAAAATTTACCACAAACTATAAAACAATAAAGTGCAGTTCTGACACAAAATTGGATCAATATAAGAGAATCATCTATATATGGGAATTTAAAAATGAAGTGATGGTAATATTTTAAATTAATGGGGAAAGAATAAATTATTCAATAAATAATGATGTAATAAGCAGTTGGATTTTGGAAAAATTGGTAAAATTGGATTTCTACAATATACAAAAACATATTCTAGGCGGATTAGAAATTTTAATATTAAAAACAAACTATAAAATGATCAAAATACTAGAACATATTTACATCTTAGTGTATGTAGTTGGCTTTTTAAGTATGATGTGAAACTCAACGCCCAAAAAAGAAAAACTGATGCATTTGTCTGAAGCCAAATTTGAAGCTTCTCGCAAGAGAAGATACCACAAAGTTAAAGACAAATGATAGCCACCAAAAAAACTTCAACTCTAAATGCAAAACCTGAAGAACTTAATATATAGGAGCCTAAAAATATTTTTTAATGGCCAAAAGGCATGAATAGTCAATTTGCAAACAGAAAAAGGCAATAAACAGACCAAACTAAAATGTACCCAACTCCATTAATAAGAAACACAAAATGCAACAACAGATATAATTTTTACTCATCAGATTAGCAATATTGCAAAGATTGACGATACTAACTAAATATTAGCAAGGTTCGGGACAGGTATTCTCACTTCCTGTTGGTAGACATATCAGGTGGCTCTCTTCCAGGGCCCGTCACACCTTCAGTGAGTTGAGCACGATCTCAGCTAACCTTTTATGTATTTTTCAGAATTTTGTTAAAAGTAAATACTACTTCTGTAATTAAAAAAAAAAGTCAGAGGGAAAGGAAAGGAAAAAGTAGGAGAAAAATTAGAACATGGAGAAAAAGGAAGAAAAATGACAGAGATTAACATTAATAGAACATCAAGTCCTGAAGATCAAGATCCCTGAAAGGTTATTTGAAAAGTCAAATAAGATACAGAACTATAAAACCTACCAAATTGCTATCAATTTAATGCCTTCAGCTCAGCTCACGAACTCAAGGTTCGTGAGTTTGAGCCCCACATTGGGATCTGCTCTGACAGTGCAGGACCTGCTTGGGTTTCTCTGTCGCCCTCTCTCTCTGCCCCTCCCCTGCTCATGTGCACTGTTGGGGGAAGAGAGGCACGCACTCTCTCTCTTTCTCAAAAGTAAATAAACATTAAAAAAAAAAAATTAGCACTTGACAGCCGACACGGCATAATCTATATCCTAAGGGAATGCACTAAAAAATTGCAGCAAATGCACAAAATTCTGTGTTCTTTATTCACAACTATCTTGTTTCTTATAAAATAAAAAAAATGTTAGGTCTTTAAGTTGACTACTAAAAATTAGTGGGTTACTATACAAGCAGATCTAGGAAACAAAGGGCAACATCTGAAACCTGAGCATTGGACTATTTCACTGAGACAAAACACCAAGGTCAAATGCTCACCCCTCCCGTGACCACTGAGTTCCCGTACTAGCCAGAGGCTGGGTGGTGCACAGTGAAGAGGTCAAGTGGAACACAGACAAAGATGCTCCAGGAGTACATGTGGTTCTTCAGTGACTGTTTCCCACAGTACCTTAGTCTTCTTGATCTGCCCCTGGTTGTGCATTTTCGTGTAATAAGCATGATTCCCAAAACATCGAAGAAGCTGCTACTCCCCAAATTCTGCAATGTTCTCAAAGGCTAAGCCTTAAAAGATGTGAGCATTCCTTACTCAGATCACATTCAACCAACAAAGACCTTTAAAGTGCCCAAAATATTAACTAGGCTTTTTTTTTTTAACATCTTTTATTTATTTTTGAGAGGCAGAGAGAGAGAGTGCGAGCTGGGGAGAGTCAGAGAGAGAGAGAGAGAGGGAGACACAGAATCTGAAGCAGGCTCCAGGCTCTGAGCTGGCAGCACAGAGCCCCACGCGGGGCTCAAACCAACAAACCACAAGATCGTGACCTGAGCCAAAGTTGGACGCTTAACCGACTGAGCCACCCAGGCGCCCCTTAACTAGTTTCATTACTGCTTATTTAGTTCCTTCTCCTGACCCAAAACACCAGAGGCCTACACACAAGAAGTAAAAGACAATGGCTGTGATGCCTGAGTCAGGTGAAAAGCACGTATGGGACACCCATTCTTCACAAAGCAAAGAGCTTATGAATTAATGAATAAGATAAAAAGAGAATGCCCATGATTGATTAGCTGTATTACTGCTATGGACTTTTAGGAGGGAGAGAGATCATTCCATGGATGCCAACAATGGAATGCTCTTGACCTATGCGATACTCAAAAGAAAGTAGGAGGATGGAAATCGGGGGATTAAGTGATGAAACAAAACTGCAGAAGGGATAAAGGTAACATGGGAATGATTCAGCGGTGAGCGATTTTTTTCCCACTTGATAATGTTATTCCAACACCCACCTGCTATTCAGAAGTACCTTGGAAACTTGCATATAATGTATGGCTCACCAAAGACTGGAATTCAGAAATTCAGTGTCTAACCTGATAAGTGATATGACTTCATTGAAAGATAATCATTAAGGCAACAGTTGCCAGTGGGAGACCACAGCCTTCCTGGAATGTGGCATTGCTGGAACCTGGACTTTCAGAGCCGGAGCGAACCCTACAGATCATCTCTCTGACTTATTCACATTTCAGGAGCTCCAGGTTTTCTACTCAATACATATCAATACATTAAACTCATTTACTCAACAACTATGTTGCATGTCTATTCATTCCCCAGTCTCTTGTCTCCTCTAGGTGCTAGAGATACGGTTGTAAACAAAACACAGTCCCGTACCTCATGAAGCTTTTATGGTAGCAGGGGTGATCGAGGGAAATAAGTAAATTAAAATCATGGTATATTGAGCTGAGATCATGCTAAGAAAAAACAAAGCAGGCGGGGAGGCTATGAAATATCTTGAGGAGAAGCTGGCAATGCTAGAAATTCTAGAAGGGAAGCTTCACTTTCACTTTTCTCACTGTACTTGCTTTTAAGGACAGAGCTATAAAAAAAAAAAAACACACACACAAACCATGAGAGTGTTGATGATGTAGATGTCCAGGGAAGATGATTCCAGGCCAAAAGAGGAGGAAGTGCAGGGACCCCGAGTGGGGGTCATGCCCAGCTCAGCCAAGGAACACTGGGAAGAGCAGCTTTGCTGGAGGGGAAGGAGGGTGGAGTCCAAGGCAAAGGTATGGAAGGGCCTGTAGGGCCTTGGAGATTATGACCTTGAAGACCATAGCCTTTTTACGTTAAGTGAAATGAAAGGTCATTGGAGGACTCAAGCCTAAGAGTGACATGATCAGATTTAGGTTCTCCAGTCATCCTGCTGTTGTGTTGAAAATAAACAGGAGTGGGGCAAGGGTGAACACACTAACAACAGGAAACATGGTAAGCATTGCTACCATGAATGCTGTGTATATTTACTTTTCTTTTCTTTTACTTTATTATTTATTTTTTAATTTACATCCCAGTTAGATGGCCTGTAGTGCCACAGTGATTTCAGGAGTAGATTCCTTAATGCCCCTTACCCATTTACCCATCCCCCCCTCCCACAACTCCTCCAGTAACTTTCTGTTTATTCTCCATATTTGAAAGTCTCTTATGTTTTGTCCCCCTCCCTGTTTTTATATTGTTTTTGCTTCCCTTCCCTTAGGTTCGTCTGTTTTGTATCTTAAAGTTCCCAGATGAATGAAATCATACAATATGTGTCTTTCTCTGACTAATTTTGCTCAGCATAATACCCTCTAGTTCCATCCATGTAGTTGCAAATGGCAAGATTTCATTCTTTTTGAATGCCAAGTCATACTCCATTGTATATATAGCTGTAAATATTTTAAAGGTGAACTGGTAAGGGGCTCCTGGGTGGCTCAGTCGGTTAAGCGTCTGACTTCAGCTCAGGTCAGGATCTTACGGTTCATGGGTTGGAGCCCCGCGTTGGGCTCTGTGCCGACAGCTTGGGCCTGGAGACTGCTTCGGGTTCTGTGTCTCCCGCGCTCTCTCTGCCCCTCCCCTGCTCACATTCTGTCTCTCTCTGTCTCTCAAAAATGAATGAACATTAAAAAATTTTAAATAAATAAAAAAATAAAGGTGAACTAGTAGGATTTATTACTGGCCTAAACGTGGGGTGTGCAAGATGGGAGAAAAGAATGAGTCCAAGGTTGTGGCCTGAGCAAGTGGAGGAAGGAAACTGCCATTGACTGATAGGAGACAGACCGTAGGATGCCTCAATGACGTGCACATTGCAAGATCCAAAGGAATAACCAGGCAGGCTGTGAGTTACTCAAGACTACGCAGGTTTTTAAACCTTGAGAATGGATGAGATCACCCAGTATAGACAGCAAAGTCCAAGGACAGGGCTCTGGGACACTCCAACATCAAAGTCAGAAGGAAGAGAAGCCAACATGATGGACAAAGAAGAAATGACAATGAAGCAAGAGGGAAAAAAGTAGGTGTGGAAGCCAATGGACATGGACAGAGTGGCCAAATTCATCAAATGTTGCTCTCAGGTCAGGAAAGGTAGGACTGAGAGGTGGCCAGAGCGTTTAGTGATGTTAGAGGCCACTGAAGATCTTGAAAAGCACAGTTTCAATGGAGCGGTGAAGGTGAAAACATGATAGGAGTGAGTCCCAGACAGACGGGAGAAGAGAAATGAGGAAAACATTCCTCCAAGGAGGTTTGCTGGGAAGGGAAAGAGACAAATGGGAGAGCACCTGCAAAGGGTCAGGAGACCAGTGGGAGAAGTGTTATTATCACCATGTGACTTGGTGACCAAAATGGCTTGATGGCTCGAAACAAATTGCCCACGTTACAAAATTTGTATATGGTGGAGAGCCAGTTATCATGACCCCAGAGCTCCTCATGTTAACCTCCATTCCGCAGCAAAGGGGTGAAAGTTAAGTCATTCAGGTCTCATCAGGCCAGGATATTTGGTCACCTACTTGCTTTGTAGCAAGTTTTGCGGACTTTTTATTCTATATTCTTCTTATTTTCTACGGGAATTCTGACCCGGAACCAAGAGTTCTTCCCCTATGTCTGTACCTAAGGAGCCGGTGACCAGTGGGCTTCACTTAATTCTTCAAAGATGCCCATGTCCTCACCTATGAAACAAGAGAACCAGGCAAGTTTATCCTTTTCTAAAACTATAGCGTCCTGTGGACTTCTTTCCAAATTCCTTAACTCATGGGCGTCGAGGGCTGTGACCTTCAAGCCCCAAGGCACAGAGTGCGCGTTGGCAGGCCCTCAATAAATGCACGGATCAACTGCTTTGTGTGGTCTGGAATGCGGTCACCCACGTAATATGCTCTGTTGAATATGCATTCTTTTCATATCCAACATACCTTGACGTAATCATCCTGGGACGTTTAAAATGAAAAGTGTCGTCCTTGTTGGGTGTCTTCCCCTCTGGAAACCAGTATCTTGGGCCTTCTCCCTCCCCACCTGCCACATTCCTAACTAGCCAGAAAAGCATTGTAACTTCCACGTTTAGAGGTTTCCTAAAAGAATCATTTTGAAAGTGTCCAGGAACAGAGCCCAGCAACCCAAGGAGTGGTGGGTTAGGTTGGGTAGTGCCCTGCTTCTTGTCCGCCACGTGGATCACCGTATAGGGGACCCCCCACCCCGGCCCCTGGGGCCCCCGCAGCCTCCTCCGCCCCAGACCCTCCCAGAGCCAAGGACCCCACGCGAGGACGGAAGGGGCCCGGCGGGTACCTGGAGGGTAATACCGGAGCAGGAGGCTCTTGAGTTTCATTTTCTCCTTCCCAGACCCCCCTGTCAAGGCTCTTCGTAGCCATGGAAACGGCCAAACAGCGGCGGGGCGAACTGCGCGCATGCGCGGGCTTCAGCGCGAGGAGCTGGGCGCGCAGGCTGGACCGGGGCCCGCGGCCCCACGAGGCGCCACCAGGGGGCGCGCCCGAACCTGCCTGCGTGTCCCCGGGGGCGGACCGGGGCTCCAGGGCGCGTGGCCGACGACAGCGATCGCGGCGTTGCTCCCGCCCGAATCTGCACCCTCGGCGCCCCGGCCGGACAGAGACGGGGTCCCCTCGCGTCTTCAGTCGGGGTGACCTCACAAGGGGAGAGGCGCGGCCCAGCAGGGCGAGGTGCGGGCCGCGTGCACTGTGGCCCATTAGGTTTCCCAGGAGGAGGGATGGAAGAAAAATCCCCTCCGGGTCACCGTTCCAGGCCCCTCCACAGGCCCGGTCCCCACAAAAGAATTAGGAGCACCACTGAAGAGGCTACGTTTCCTGACGCTGCGCCAGGGACCTTCTGCACCTATAGGGATAGAGACCAACCGAGAGAGGAGCTGTGCACCGTTTCTTACCGGCCCATGTCACGGATGAGACGACTGAGATTCAAAGAAAGTACAGCCGATCCCAGCTAGGTAGCAGCGGAAGCGGGATGAAAGGCTGTAACCTGGAGCCCGGTGTGCCCTAAACCCTGGGTTTAAGGCCATCCGGACCTTCTGGTGGCCTGTCCTGTTTCTTGCCAGCGTCTGTCCTTTGCCTGCCAGCTTGAGTTGCCATTAGGAGAACTGGCCGGGAAGGGTCAGCAAGCCACACTGCCCATTTCCTTTAAGGAATTTGGCCGAAGTTTCTAAGTCAGAATTTCCCCTATGCCTCCCATGACCCCCTCCCTGAAAGTTTTCTGCAAGATCTTACAATTTCTCTAAATCGACTCGCTTATTTTACTTCACGTTTTTAAATGTAAACTGAAGAAGAAAGGTGTTAATCCTGTAAATTAAAATGTGTACACGATTTTCAATGAAGAGCAGCAGGTAACTGTAGCAATAAATGTGACTATTTATTTATTTATTTATTTATTTAAAATGTTTACTTATTTACTTATTTTGAGGGGGGAGAGGAACAGAGAGAGGGAGACAGAGAATCCCAAACAGGCTCTGCACTGTCAGTGCAGAACCCGTCATGGGGCTGGAACTCACCAACCGGTGACATCATGACCTGAACTGAAACCAAAATTCCTACTCTTAACCGAATGAGCCATCCAGGTGCCCCACGTGTGATTTTTTTAAACTCTATTGAATAATTCTACACTAGTGCCTACCAGAGACCAAGAACCAAAGGCCTTCCCTTTCTTAAACAAATAAAAAAAAATAGGGAAAAATCAGCAACCGTTTGAAATTTTCAAGACAGCCTAGGCACCCAACTGAGCCTTTCTACTTCCGGGACCCAGGAGATTGGAGAGATCAATGAATAGGGGAACCTTTGCTACTGTGTGATACAATGTAGCCTAATACAAATGGCCAGCACATAGCATCCCACACTTGGCAAACCGAAAACCAGACGAAATCTAAAGATTCCTTCCACTTCAAACTCTGCCCTCATTGTTAACACTGGAAAAGGTTTAAGTATGGAAGGGCCAAGAGTTCATCTATAGAAACGAGGTAGCCTTTAGTAGATTTTGTTCACCCATTTATTGTTTATGCTTGTGACATTTAAAATGAGGCCCCCATTGGGGCGCCTGGGTGGTGCAGTCGGTTAAGCGTCCGACTTCAGCCAGGTCACGATCTCGCGGTCCGTGAGTTCGAGCCCCGCGTCGGGCTCTGGGCTGATGGCTCAGAGCCTGGAGCCTGTTTCCGATTCTGTGTCTCCCTCTCTCTCTGCCCCTCCCCCGTTCATACTCTGTCTCTCTCTGTTCCAAAAATAAATAAACGTTGAAAAAAAAAATTTTAAATGAGGCCCGCATTAAAATGGGGGAGCCTGGATGGCTCAGCCGGTTGTGCATCCGACTTCAGCTCAGGTCATTATTCTCACGGCTTGTGAGTTCAAGCCCCGCGTCAGGCTCTGTGCTGATAGCTGGGAGCCTGGAGCCTGCTTCACAGTCTGTGTCTCCCTCTCTCTCCTCCCCTCTCCTGCTTGTGCTCTGTCTCTTTCTCAAAAATGAATAAATGTAAAAAAAAAAAAATTAAAATGAGGCCTTTGGAAAAATAGTAAATGGAGACACCATATAGCCATGTGATCAAAGTTAACCTCCCCAATATAGTGACAAACTGACATCCATACTTCCTATTACAAGCGCTGAAAAGGACACAGCAGTTCTCCGGAATTCCTGCCTGCAATACATACCTGTGTCCAATCACAAGGAAGCATCAGGGCAACCCCAGCTGAAGAAATTGTACAAAGTAACTGTCAAGGTCAAGAAAGAAAAAGACTGAACGCTACTTCAGATTAAAGAACACTAAAGACATTGGAACACCTGGGTGGCTCAGTCGGTTAAGCATCCAACTTTAGCTCAGGTCATGATCTCGTGGTTTGTGGGTTCAAGCTCCATGTTGGGCTCTGTGCTAATAGCTCAGAACCTGGAGCCTGCTTCAGATTCTGTGTCTCCCCCTCTCTCTGCCCCTCCCCTGCTCACACTCTGTGTCTCCCTGTCTCTCAATAATATATAAACGTTAAAAAAAAAAATTTAAAGGACACTAAAGACATAAAACAATTAGAGGCCCTGAGTGATCCTGGGTCCTGAACCAGGAAGAAAATTAGCTCTAAAGGACATGGTTGGACAATTGGATGAGATTTGAGTAGGAATGGTGGTTTAGATAACATTATATTAATAGTATATCACTATTATGTTTCCTGATTTTGATAATTGTACTTTGGTTATATAAGTGAATGTCCTTGTTCTTAGAAAAAAATACACTGACTTATTTAGAGATAAAGAGGTATGATATCTGCAATCAACTCTCAAATGTTTTTTGAAGACTTTATGTTTATGTATAGGTGTGTGTGTGTGTGTGTGTGTGTGTGTGTGTGTGTGTGTGTGTTTGGATAGGTGGGTGGATAAGAAACAATAAAGCCAGTGAGCAAAATGTGGAATCCAGCTAGGCAAAAGGGCTCCTTCTGAGAAGTTCCTCATCCAACTCTTGTAACTTTTTCATATGTTTGAAATGATTACAAAATAGAGTGGCCTTTGTTTTCACAAAACAAGCCAGGCTTCAGAATGCTCCAGGATATAGATAACAACCACAGCACTATTTGGCTGCACTTTTGTTAAGAGAGTCCCAAGTTCAAGTTCACTCCCTGTTTCACCCCTAATTCTACCTCCATCTTCCTCTAGTTATGAGACCAAAAGCCTTCACCTTTGTGACCTATCCTTCCCCACTCTCTCCATTTGCAGGACTCCTGGACTTCCTAAGTGGCTCCTGTGTTTCTGTTCCAGGTAAAGGATTTCTCCTACTCCTTTGAACCAAACTTTAACAGGTTGTCCTTTTGCTTTTCAAAAAAGAATGCCAGCTCTGAAGCTTTAGACATGCTTCCATTGGCTCAAAGAAGTTAAGCCAAGTTCTCCCACTTAAGTTAGAGAACTTCCTAGCCACATCATATCCAGAGCCCTGCTTACCATCCCTGGAGCACAGGCCTTTGGCGTTGAGGTCTGATCTTTCCACAGCCCGTGGTCCCCAGAGGTCAGGAGCCCTCACCTCTGCTGTTGCTCGAGAGTCATTTATCTGGATGTCCAAGCACCCTGGCTGTCCTTCAGTTTCCCAAGTTCCCTCCCTAGACACTCTCCTGATAGGATTCTTAGTGTTATGACATGACAACCCATAATCCTGTCCCAATACCCAATGTAAGTACCCCATCCTCCTCTTTGGAAGGTCGTAGGGTTACATGCAAATGAAGCGGTGATCCACAGAGAAGCAAGCAAAGTTCACGAGTGCCGGCAGATTTCTCTTTTTGGCCTTGGCTTCACTTGAGGTTACAGCTACACTGAACTGACTCACCCTTTACTCATTCCCAGAAGGTGCTGCATGAATCTCTCAACCTGAGTCAAAGTCTGTTTCACGCTAACTCAGCCCCAGTGCAGAGCTATGAGCATGAGTGATGTACAGAAATTTGCAAAACCAGAACTCCCACATTGCCCGGGTAATGGGTTCTCATCTCAGTGTCCTGCTGACTAGGTTCGACTTCCTCACGGGGCTACGCAGGTACCTTCCTAAAAGTCGTATAATACTTTTCCTCAATTCGTGCCATTCTGTGTTGATTTGGGCATCGGTGACTCACTAGATCAACAACGGCCATTCGTACGGATTGGTACCTATAAATGTAACTCTTGACTCTGGGTTTCTTCCCACTGGCATCTGCCTTGAACAACCAGAAACTTAAAAATTAGTAGCATCAACTTCACTCCCCCAAATGAATTCTGTCTGGTGGATGGAAGCCACTCTGGGTTTCAGTTCTCAGTGGGTCCCTGGATCCGTAGCATCAGTACCACCCATAATTTGCTAAAAATGTAAATTCTTGCCCCACCCTGCCACCTACAGGGTCACAGATGCTGGTAGTGATGCCCAACCGTCCATGTTTGAATAAGCCTTTTTGGTGATTCTGATGAACCGTAAAGAGCGAAAGCCACTCAGCTGGTGTAGTAAGTGGCCATGACTTGGCCAAGGCTGAGTGAAATCGGTCACCGTCCCCCTACTGTCAGGCCCGTTATGTATTCTGAACAGTCTTCCCTGGTCGTCAGGGACAGTAAACTGGTCGCTCAGCCACATCCGAGATTGTGAGTAAGACCCAGAAACAATGTGGGAAGGAACTGGAATTCTCCACGTAATTGGATTTCAGAGGCTCAATGCCCTGAGAGACACCAATAGGTACCAGACTGTGAAGGAAGGCTGGGGGCGGGGGAATCTACAAGTGGGAGATGGAAAGAAGGAGGAGGAGAAGGACCCAGGAAGGGAGGCCGGAGAACCTGGCTCAGCACTGAGGTGAGACAGATGGGCAGGAATGGGGTTCCGGCCCCAGCGGGGCTCAGGGGTTCCCATTTGACCCGTTTCTTCTGGAAGGAGCGATGGCATGGATGAGAGGCCTCACTCACTGGTCTCTGGGGCACCTGCTGAAAGCGGTCCATTAAAAAGGGGCGGTGCCTTCCTGGCAAGAAAGTACAAAGAATGAGATCTGAATGTTCAGAGACTGGCAGTACAGGGCAGAGCTGTGCCCCCACCAGGTAAGTGGACCCCAGCACAGTGAGCCCAGAGGGGCTGCCGCCGGGCTTTTGAACCTTCTTCCCATTCCTGCCTCCACACCACTGAAGGACTCATCTTAACCTGGAACCGGGAAACCTGTGGGGCCAGGGGCCACTAAGTGAATCATTCAGTATGTACGCCTCAAAGACGTACCAGTGTGAGTCACCATTCAGGTACAAGGGATCTAATTCTGCAAAAAAATACCTGGGGGATGTCATTCCTAGAAAGGATCAGACTTCAGGTGGTTTGAAACTATTGTGTGCGAGGACGGGGACATGTCTCTAGGTGGGACCGCATTTACCTTCACTGAGGGGTCACCGTGGGGACATGCGGGCCACATTGACAGGGCTGGTGCACCAACAGCTTTTGCCACTAAGAGCAGGAGGCTTGACTTGAGGCCTGACCCTGCTGTCTACCAGCCGTGTGCTCTTAGGCAAGGTCCATGACCCCTGTGGCTTCAGTTTCTTCATCGGAGAGATAAAAATGATGCCAGCATCTAATTAATGGGGTTGTTATCTCCGCGTCTGGCTTGCTCAGAAACACTCTGTGTCAACGATGGGGGTGATAACCAGCATTTGTTTTCCTAAGGCTGTTTGTTTGAAACTGGGGAAAGGGTGTATGCATATTCCTACCATTTAAACTGATAACCTAGATCAACTATTCCTCTAATAATCACCTACGTGCAATTTGGAGTCCTCTGTATACATTTCCAGTTATGTTAGTATGGGTATAATTTGTATGAATACGAAAACTAGTTTACATCCCTAGGGACGTAACTACTTTCTGTGTAGATCCAAATAGATTTGCCTTCTTAAAGAAATGGCCCGTGAGGATTTGGAATGGAGGAGAGGGCTACGTGACTTAACAACTCTAGAGACTGTCCAGAGAAGAACAACAAAAGTGGGTAAGGACCTGAGAATGTGTAAAACGTGAACAAGGGAGCCTAGCATGGGCACGATACCACCTTCCATGCCTGGCACAGAGTGAGTCCTCCATTAATGTCTGATGCTTAAGAACTTAGAGGATCCAGGGCCCCTGGGTGGCTCAGTCGGTTGAGTGTCCGACTTCAGCTCAGACAGTGATCTCACGGTTCGTGAGTTCAAGCCCCGCATAGGGCTCCACGCTGACAGTGCTTCAGACCCGCTGCCTCCCTCTCTCTCTGCCCCTTCCCCTCTTGAGCGCTCTTTCTCTCTCTCTCTCAAAAAGAGATGTTAAAAAAAGAAAAGAAAGAACTTGGAGGGTCCATTTGGAAGAGGAAGCAACTGACTGTGTGCAGGTAGAGGTCAGGGTTGACAGAGGCAGATCCCCAGAGACAGAGGGCCGCTCAATACAGAGAACTTCGTGCCAGCGTGACCAGTAACAGACCAGCCTGTCTCAGAAAATCCTGAGGATTTCCCAGCGTGGCAAGTTTTCACGGAGGCGCTTTGACCAGCTGCCGGCTTGTGACTGCGGGACACAATGTCAACGGGATGAGAGTCCAAACTACATAGGAGGTCTAATTTCCGTGTCGGTGCTACCGTTCTTTGATTCTGCTCTGCCTGTGTGTTTTCACAAGGGAAGAAATGCGGACAGGGGAATGGCGCTCGACTGGAGGTTGGAAGACGAAAGCTCCCATCCTGCCCTTCCCACCGGTGACCTTTGAGCAATCCTTTGTCCTCGCCCAGTTACTCATCTGCAGATCGTTGTCTTTCATTCCATGCAGGTGCAGCCTAACGTGGCCCGCTTATTCATGCTCTGGGCTCTGGGTCTGGCACCCTTCCACCTGACAGGCTGCGTGCTTCCTCCGCTCCGACGTCATACCAGGCTCCAGTCATGAGCATGATGCCCATGCTCAGCTCAATTTAACCATATGCGTGTGGGTTTCCCATCACGACGCGGGCAGTTCCCGCCTCGAGCCCCCATTCAGAACCCTGCACCCGGCCGCTTTCAGGTACGTTGATAGGAGTCCGGAGATTCCTCTGGAAGCCATTTCGTGTTTAAAACCTCATTACATTCAGAACTGTATTTGTGTTGCGCTCCTCAGAGTTTACTCTAAACTCCCAATGGATCTTACACGATAGCCACTTGGCCTGGCTTGCCGCGGAGAAAGGCCCGGAAGTCTCAGTCCCGGTTACCCTTGGTCCTGCCTTCCTACTTGCGTTCGCAAGCCCTCCCCCTACCTGCCAGGGTCCTCCCTGCCGCCTCTTTGCAGCCGGCTGCTGAGATGTGACTATGTCTTGCTTTGGATCCCAGCTGGACCGTCTGTGCGTCACCTCTCCCTTTGCTCCTCGAGGCCAGCAGAACCTAGAAGGCTCTCTAGCTTTTCCTGTGTTACCTTTCGTGCCCCGATCGTGGGCCCTGAGAAGTTTCCGGTGTCTAAACTCACCAGTTGGACCATGCGAAATTAGGGGGTTCTCTCTAACCCACCTTGGGCTGCCAGGTCTACCCAGTTTCCACCCGTTGTGGTAACACACAAAAGCTCCGCTGTGAGGCTTGTTGGATTCCAGTATCTCAGAGAAGGCTGGTATCGTTCTTCTTTGCTCCTGGATCCCAAACGCCAAAGAAGTTCTCCGTCACCCCCCCTCATCTTATAACAAACTGTCCCCATCTTTCCTTCGTCTACCCACGTGACAGGGTCATTTTCTAAATATGCTGGTGAGTGGTGCTGGTGAAGGGGGTCGGTTTGGAACCCGTCTGCCAGTACTTTCGGCCGGACTTGTGAATCACCAACAGGCAGATAACACTCAGCAGTGCTTTCTACGGAGTCGACACTAGCACGAGCCATGCCTTTGGGGGATTATAAAAAGGTGTCACGTCTGGGTTGGAAAATTATAAACGATGCCCCTTCACCGTTCTAGGGTTCCAGGGCCAGGATTAATGGGGGCACCCCCATAGCAGGCCGACCTGAGCTGGCCATGGGCCAGGTTTCTGCATACTCTTCCTCCAGAGCAGGGCTGTCCTCCGCGCATGCCCAAGGGGGGTGTTGATCCTCCCAGCCCTATTCACATAAAAGCCTTTAGCCCCCCCTAAACTCGCTTGTGTGGCTCATCCTCTAATGAAGTGCATTTGCCTGCAAGCCGCTTTTCAATGCAGAAGAAGTAAGGGCAGAGGCAGTGTAAGAGCGATTCTGTTAGACTTGCCAACAGTCAACCTTTTGATGCTGTGGACCGCTGTGTCTCCTTCAGGGAGGCATCGTGGCCTGGAAAGGACGCCCAAATGAGTCAGAGAAGTTTGAAGTTGAATGCCGGTTCTGCCGTGTACAGCAGGGTCACTTTTAGAACCTGGTTTCCTTCACTCACGGCAGGGGTAATAATAGCGTTGGCCTCGTGAGACTCGTGCACCGATTAATGACATAACTATACGCAACGCACCGTTTACCCCTTTAAATCTGCAGGCATCTAACATTATTTTTCTTTAAACATTATCACACTGCAATTATCTGCCTCTACAGCTGAAATATCTAACTCTGGAACGTATCCATGTACCATGTAGCTGACCATTCTTTCAAACTAAGTATCACTTGGAGGGCTTTTTACACATCAGTTGCGGTTATTTAGCTGCTAAGTAGCCCACTGGCAGTAGGGGGCAGCATTATACATATGTTCCCTATGAGCGGGGACCCTTGCTTTCCAACGTGCAGAGACCGCAGAGACTGGGTCACACAAAGGAATGTACCAACCCTCTTGCAGAGTGCACTCCCTCCGTCGGGATTCCAGAAACCTGTCCTTGCAGACCATGCCCTGGATATACCAAAACAGCACACAAGACAGATTCTTGTTCATCTTTTCGTGATTTTGTATCTGTTGAGGTTTGGTCATTTGAATGTGTGCTCCTCTTTGCTTGGAAAGAATGTTCAATGTTGGTGAGCTAGACTCTCTTGTTTTCTATCGCATTCAACTTTACTTATGCCTCACTGCTATATTCTCAGCCACAGTTTAATCTGTTTGACAGAAACCAAAGAAATCAATTATGGAATGTATAATACGGTAGTGATTACGGTAGGAGACAGAGCTGTAAGAAACCAAAGCACGTGGTTTGGAGAGCCTTGCTAATAACATGCAAATATGCTGGCAACGGTAACCGTAATAATAATTTACATTTACTGAGCGCTTACTTTGTGCCAGCCACAAAGGGGTGAGTGTATTACACAAATTATGACCTGATTTAATCTTCACAACACCTCAGTGAAGTGAGGATCATTGTCCCCATTTAACAGACGGAAAACTGAGGCTTTGAGAGGGCAAGGTAACTTGAGCCTCCTTCCCCCTGTGTGTGGCCTTTTTAAACAGTTGTTTTATTTTTTTCGCTTGCCTTTTTAGTCTACACTTTTTATTCAAAAAAAATCTGAAATTCTATTTTCTCCTGCCTTTTTTTTTTCTTGTTAGGTTTTCTTTAATGTTTATTCATTTTTGAGAGAGAGAGAGAGAGAGAGAGAGATCGCGAGCATGAGTGGGGGAGGAGCAGAGGAGCATGAGTGGGGGAGGGGCAGAGAGCAAGGGAAACACAAAATTCAAAGTAGGCTCCAGGCTCTGAGCTGTCAGCACAGAGCCCAGACGCTGGCTGGCTGGAGCTCAGGAACCTTGAGATCATGACCTCAGATGCTTAGCCAACTGAGCCACCCAGGGGCCCCCTGCTTTTCTTTCAAAGAATGTAGCCCCTTCCCCAAGAGGAGTCTGTGCGGACTCCAGAGCCACGGCCCTGGCAGGGCAGTAATGTCTGTCCCTCTGTCAGCCAGGACTGTGACTTCACGTGGGTCAATTCAACCCACGGCCTGGTCGCTAACAGCTCTTATTTCAAAATGGAAAAGGAAAAAAAAAAAAATTCAAACCGCCCTCATCCTGTCTTCTTTGCCATGGGAATATACGCAGAACTACTTTCAGCAACACGGAATTTGAGACCCAGGGTGCTGTCCTTGTTGTTGTCATTGCTGCTGTCATCCTTTCCCCCCGAATTAAATCCCCTGGACTTCCCGTATGTCTCAGAGCAGCGGTGTTTGGGGGTAATCACAGGAAGGTGGAGCGGAGCGGAGCTCAGCTGCTCTACCGTCAGTGGGGGTTCCGGATCTTTCCCCCCTCGCTCCCCTTTCTCTCAATGCCACCCCCTTCTTTCCCAAAGCGTCTGTGGCTTTCTCCTGCCTCTCTGATCTACTTGGTTCTTTCTTGTTCCAGTCCCGCGCTGCTGTCTCCAACGGGACCTACGGAACAGCACCCTTTTCCCAAACCGGCTCGTCTTCGGACGCTTCCTCCACTTCCCTCCCTCTCTGTCCTCCTGTTGAATCGCCCCGATGAGTGTTTCGATTTCCAGAACTCCTGCGCGGCCCCTTTGGCAGACCCTGCAAGGAAGGCTCTCCCTCAGCTGGGCTTCATCCCCCCGCTAGGGGGCCTCGGGTCGGCTGGTGGCTGCAGATGGGGTCAGAGCCCGGGTGCACGTGGGGCCTGACTCCCACCAAACAGGTGGCGCCTGTGCCATCCGGAAGCAGAGCCACCGTCGGGCAGCAGAAATTGTGCTGCAGCCGCGGGCTCAGCCTCCCAGCGCAGGGAGCGCCGCAGCTTTTTCGGCAGCAGCTTTAACAGACTTTGCCACGTCTGCCCTCTCGCTTCGTGGATGCCGGTAAGCAGGGCGTGGGCCACCCGGAACGCCCACGGTGCTGTGGCCCCGGTGGCCATCCGCCGGGTCCTGGCGTCCTGAGTCCCTGCCTTCTGACCGAGGCAGAGCTGGCCACCCACGTGGTTCACCGGCTCCCTGGTGGTGTTTTCACAGACCCCCCTGAAGTTTCCGCTCAACAGCTGTTCTTCTAGCCCTCCAGGGACTTGGAAACGTTCTCATTTCCTGTTTTAATGACTTTTGTTTAAAATGAAGTCCTGGGGGCGCCGGGGTGGTTACGTCGCTTCAGCGTCCGACTCTCGGTTTCGGCCTAGGGAAGGATCTCACGGTCCGTGAGTTCGAGCCCCGCATCAGGCTGTGCACTGACAGTGTGGAGCCTGCTTGGAATACTCTCTCTCTCTCTCTGTCTCTCTCTGTCTCTTTCTGTCTCTCTCTGTCTCTGTCTCTCTCTCTCTCTCTCTGTGTCTCACCTGCTTGCACTATCTCTGTCTCTCTAGAAATAAATAAAGAAACTTAAAAAAATAAATAAATAGGGGTGCCTGGGTGGCTCAGTAGGTTAAGCATCCGCCTTCGGCTCAGGTCATGATCTCGCAGTTCATGAATTGAAGCCCCGCGTCAGGATCTGTGCTGACAGCTCAGAGCGTGGAGCCTGCTTCGGATTCTATGTCTCCCCCTCTCTCTCTGCCCCTCCCCCACTCATGCTCTGTCTCTCTCTGTCTCTCAAAAACAAATAAAATGTCTTAAAAATTTTTAAATAAATAATCAATAAATAAAACAAAATAAAGCCCTGCCCAATCATTACTCGGTCAGAAAAAGTGATTGGAGAGAGATATTCAAAGATAGGCATCTTGGAGTGGTCATCGGATACGGTTGGGTCTGTAACCATTGTAGGATGAAATATTGAGAGTCCACAGCATGGGGGCACTTTGGCCATCCCAGTGGCCCCCGAGAGACCATGCTGGTTCACTAGGTAATGACAATACACTAATAAGATGGAGTGAGCAAGGGCAGGATACCTTGCTGTACCCCATCGATGCAAGTGGTTCAGAGATAAATTCCGTTAAATGCAAGGATCTGCCACCTTCCAGATGTTTGTGGGAGACCAGTATTCTCAAGCTTGTTGGGACATAAGCTTCACAGAGAAGAATAAGATGTTGTACCCCGCACTCCATTCAATTAAGAGGCAAAAAGCTTGGTGGGAATCTGGAAGGTCTCAACTCATTTACTGAATGACCTCTAAGGCGGCTGACTGAGTGGGACTGAGCTGGGAGCGCCCTCAGTTCTCCAGGCTGCAGTGTGAACGGCCCCACCTCTTGGTTCTTAAGGGTCAAAGCATAATGGATGATGGATAGAGCCTCTAGACAGAGAGACGTGAAGGAAAAATCACTGGGTTTCGAAGTACACCATGGCTTCTTGAAGAAAATCTTCTTTGGAAAAATAGTGCTTGGCTTGCTATGGAGCCCTAGTAGAGGCTAAACCCCTTACCAAAAGACCAGTTGCCTTGTAAATGGAGGTGTCCACCACAAACTGGATGTTGCCTGGCTCTGCAAGCAATAAAGTCAGATGTAACCAGCAGCACGCTATCAACAAGAGGGAGCACATTCGTGGGATCCCGTTGGAGCAGATCCTGAAGGCATCAGTTCGTTGCATGAACAAACTGTATACCCCTAGGATGTCTATACTGCTCCCCTGACATTTTCTCTTCTGCCCACACCTCTAGCCACGTCAGGAGCTTTGCAGTGGGCTGAAGAAGACAAAAAAATTAAACATGATTGAAATGTGCCTTCATGGGTTGGACATGGACAGCTGCAGAGTTACAATCCCAGTTAGCAGTAACCGTCAGGGACACTGGGGAGTGAAAAGCCATGTTCGGAACAGAACTCGAAATGGCGCAGCTCAACGTCCACTTTGCCTGGGGTGGGAAAGAGGGCCTGGTGTGTGAGCAATGGCTACCACTTGGAAAAATGTTCAGGGAACTGGAAAGAAAAAGTTGGAATTTTGAGACAAGGAGGTCTAGAGAAGACGAAGGCGGAGGGGATCTCAGAATGGGGCTAGGTTGTGAGAATCTTTATTACGTCCTGTGAATGTTGACCAAAGACGATCCCCCGAGCCCCCAAAATCGTCTAGATCATGCTCTATATCAGGTGGTCAAAGTCAATGGAAGACCATGAGAATCGATTTAACAAGGACTTCCTTAAGATTCATGCCCCTCGAGAACCAAGGTTTCAGTTTCCCCCTGAATTAAGAACCCCAACCTGCTGAGGGGGGGACACAGAACTGGCAGTGGAGTAAGGAAGACAGAAATAGCAAATACTGAATAAAGCCACACAACCAGATGCAGAAATGAACACTGTGAGGGTGACATGTTTCCACTCACCATGCTGTGTCGTATCTTACCTTGTCCCTCCCTTTTCTTACTATTTTCCATGGGGCTTGGTTATAATTTTGCCAGTAGGTTATAGCAAAACAACCCAGGCAGAGATCGAACTAAAGGAGGAAAGGCTGACCTCCAGAGGCGATGGCTGACACCGGTAACATTTGGGTGTCTGCTTTGGGGGGCAGGTTGAATGTGTTATTTGCATGAGCGATGGTTTCATGACAATAATGAGGGCATTTTTTGTTGTTGCTGCTGTGGTTTGAAAGTTGACAGGCAGGATGAAGGGTATTCGTGGGTGTGGGGGGGCCAAAGGTGTGGTCTGTGGCGAGCATTGGATAATGGCTCCATCTAGTCCATTCCAACCCCTTGTGTTGGATCAGGCATTACTGCACGCCGGAGGCTGAGAATCCAAGACTGCATCTCCCAGACATCCTTCTAGCATACGTTTTTCCACACGGCCTCGCCACCCTAGACCTCTCCCAAGCAGAATGGGGGGAGAGGTGTCTAAACCCTGATTTGGGCTCTGTTTTCAGCTGCAATATTAAGTGCGGGGGTGTCAGAGTCAGAAGAATGAGAGTGTGAATCCCCTCATCGATTGCCGAACCCTGACCTTCCCAGAGCTGAGCCCCAGCATCCCGTACGTGGAAGGATAACCTCTCCCTGTCGTGAGAAATAAGTGAGATCATGAGTGTAAACCACCTAGTACAGTACCTGGCACACATCGCCAAATGGCGGTTCCTCGTCCCTCAACAATCGACAGATCTGTTTGGCAGTTTGGCAACTGGTTGTATCTTTTCCAGAAACACAGTGAGGTTAAAAAAAAAAAAAAAAAAAGTAGTGCAACATCGTAGGAACGGTAAGGAAAGAATTCATGATATTATCTTAACAGGGCATGAAGCCAGGGGAACTATCACGGCAATCTGATTTCTTTTTAGAAGTAGGAAGTTATCTGGGCCAAAGTCCCCTTTAAAATGGGGGGTTAATATCCCACTAAAACTTCGGGACCGCACCACGGCTTTAACCAGATGTGTTTGTTAAGTGGTTTACAGAAGACAGAACCGTGTTCTTGGGTAGCTCCCTGCTTCCTCTACCGTCTTCATTTATTTCCCTCTTGGAGCAGAACGTGCTCTTTAATACATAGCAATCGTCTACTGTGTTCTTTTTTTTTTTTTTTTTTTAGCACCTTCCAAGTTAGAGTTCCTAAAATATGTTGTTACATGGTCTCCACTTTCATGTTAGAGCAGAACTGTTGGAAATGCTTGTTCTCAAAATTCACTCACCACGTTAACCTCCAGCAGTGACAACAATAAAAACTTTAAACCACATTTCTTCACAGTGGAAACCACCACTTTTTGAAACAATGAAGTGAAGTTAGCTTTCAGGGCTGGCTGTGCCACTGATGCTATTGTCCTCGAAATGTTGGTACCTGATAAACCGGAACAGAACAAGAAAGCTATTCATTGGCGGGTAACAAAATATACATTGTGTGACATATTAATGACATAACCTGCTCAGTGCTTCCCATACACAGAGCCGAGAAAGGAAGTTCACCTTTGGGAACTGGTTTAGAGGAAAGAAGCAATCTGCTTTCTCTGTAGTTAAAATATTTCATAAGCCCAGTGAAAGTTATATGCAATCCTTGAATATTTGCAGACCATATTCATTGGATTCTTCTAAATTAACCCCAAATATAAAAACATTGAGCAGATATTTAGGTGTGTACCTATATAAATATAGTGCATAGATATTCTTTAATATATGTATTAATTCCACCCATTAGCGGGTGATAGGATGGAGGTAAAGGAAAGAACAGGGAATAAAACAGAAAATTAAAAAAACCAGAGTGAAATGGTTAAAAAGAAGGGAAAAGGAGGCATTAAAAGCAGACAAAGAGGGAGGGAATTACGTAGGGCATATGAGCAAAGGGAGAAAGAGAAGGAAAGAAAAAGAGAAAGAGACAGGTTGACTCCGAAATATAATAAGAAACGTGCCAAATAATCTGAATCCGAACAATCTGAATAGGTCCTGGGAGCGAGGGATCATGGGTGTAGGAATGAAGCTGCCATTTCTCTTTCCTCCCTACTTGCCACATCCGTGGGTTCACCACTGCGTCCCTCGTGCCTAGTTCAAGGACAATAAACCCTTGCTCACTAACTGAATAAGGATCAGGAATCATCACAGAACCACACAAGGTCACTTGCCAAGACCTTGGAAAGGTGCTCTCGTCCAGAGGCATGGTTCGACTTACCTTGGTTCTTTCCAGGAATAAAGAATTCACTTCTCAAGGCGGTTAGAGATAGCTTTGTTCTAACAGGATAAATCTTCAGTGTCCACCAACAGTCCAGCCCTGGAGACCAGACTCAGCAAGTCTAATAAATCTTCTACAGGACAGCCCATGGGAAGCCAGCTCTACGTGCCCTTCAAGGTACCTCGAAACCCTGCACACCCTCTTCTGCTTTTCCAGATATGGCTCATTCTCTGCTTGTGGTCTGAACGTCACAAGGGAAAAGGGCTGCTGCCTCCCTCGTTCTAGAACCTACCAGTGCGATGCTGTATCTTCAATTCCGATGATTTTCTTTGGGCAGCCCCGTGGTAACTGGAAGAGCTCACCCTGGAAGGGCAGGTTACACTTTGCAGGCCTCACACTAAAAGACAGTCTCCTTCCCCTTCTGAGGGTAGAAAGCTCTGGAAACTTGCTCAAACAGGATAAGAACCTTTGTCTTCGTCTCAGTCTCAGCTGTCTTCGTGCACCAATTCTCTTTCCCACTAGGGATGCTCCAGAGATCTCTTTTTCTCCTGTGTCTGCCCTCCACAAGGGTCCCGCTGGACTCGTGCTAATTGCCAGGGTATCACAAGCCTCTACACCGGCCTCATGACTCCACAGCACGAACCCAGGCGACTGAATCAACCCTCGTCCTCTCTCCTGTAAAACAAGGATAATAATGGTGTCAACCTCTTGGCATCTTTGTGCATTCTAGCAATACGTGCAAACCCTGGAACAGGACTGGGCACTCAGGAGGTGCTCGGAAAGCATTAGCTTCTATTACAACACTTACTCTGCTTCTAAAAAAGCCGACGTGATTTATAAAGTCACACTGAAGAGGGGCGCCTGGGTGGCGCAGTCGGTTAAGCGTCCGACTTCAGCCAGGTCACGATCTCGCGGTCCGTGAGTTCGAGCCCCGTGTCGGGCTCTGGGCTGATGGCTCAGAGCCTGGAGCCTGTTTCCGGTTCTGTGTCTCCCTCTCTCTCTGCCCCTCCCCCGTTCATGCTCTGTCTCTCTCTGTCCCAAAAATAAATAAACGTTGAAAAAAAAATTTAAAGTCACACTGAAGAGTAGCTAGCTGACTATTGGCTACAAGTGTCATTTGCCAGATTCCTTAATGTTGGGCTTGTGAAAGGGCATGCAAAATTTTGTAGATACAAGCATCTATTCCCTCTTATTCTCAACTCTGGCAGCATATTAGAATCATCTGGAATTTTTTATGGTTTGCTTTTTTGTTTTTTGAGAGCGGGGGAGTGGCAGACAGTGAGGGAGACAGAGGATCTGAAGCAGGCTCCGCGCTGACAACAGAGAGCCTGAAGCAGGCCTCGAACTCGCAAACTGCAAGATCATGACCTGAGCCGAAGTCGGACGCTTACCCACTGAGCCACCCAGGCGGCCCCAGATAATTCTGATACAAATGGTCTGGGGTGGACTCAGGCATTGCTCCCCAAGCAAGTGTACTCATGGACATCGGTGAGAACCACTGATGCATAGTAAGGTCTTTAACTAGATAGACAGCAGATCGTTTTGTGGTTTAAAACACAACAACAAAATAAAAACATACGTTAACCACCTCCTTTCCACAATCTTTGATCCCAGGGGCTGAACTGAAGCCAAGTGCCTACACATTTCTAAAAGGTGATTCTGATGTGCCCTGGAGAACCAGGGGCCACCAAATCTTCATCACACCTGTGATGAAGAAAGGTTGGCTCCCAAACAGAAGTCTGAGCTGTGGTTTCTGCGGGGATGAGGTTCGCCCCCATCCAGACCTCTACCTGGACCCAGAACACTTGCATTCAGCCACCCCCCACCCCCGGAGGTGGGGGGGTGGGGCAGCCCAGGGTGGAAGGGGCCACCAGGAATGGAGAGAGCCCTGGGACCTCTGGCTCTTTCTTTCCCAGTTGGGCCAATCAACAAGAAGAACTGCTTTCACCCCTGAGGATGCGAAAAATCAGGAGAAATGGCTGGAGCCATGACGTCCCTTCTTTATCTGTATCCAGGATACTATAGGTTGACCGACAGAGCCTGAAGAAAGTGGTTTCTATTTCTGTCAACATATGCATCTGAGGCCGGATTTCCAACAGTAACTGACACACATTAAATCCAGGAAGAAGAAGAAGATTGTCACCTCATTTCACGCCGCTTCAGGTATAAATGTGCCAATCGACAGGCTTTTATCAAAGAAGAGCCACACTCAAATAAAGTAAAATAAACGGTCGTGTTGTTCTGTATTTTTATCTGTTTGCATTCTGTAATATATTCTCTTTTTTCGAAGGGACATTTAGAGATCAACGTGATTTTGCTCCCTGTGCTTTCTTGAGACGAGTGTCCGCTGCTCTGAAATTATTCTTCTCATAGTTAGGAGGGGAAAATGTTCTTTATTAAATGAGATGATGGCATAGTTGCTTGTTCATTTGTCTTTAATTACTTTGCCTTGAAAAATAAAGAATTGATAACTCTGTGTTCCTCAATCCCCCTTCACGGTGAATCCCCTACATCTTTTTTCAAACCAATCGGTGAAATCCCAAAATCTGGGAAACAAGTGGTTTCTACTAGGTGCTCATCAAAGTACTGAAACAATATTCAAATATACAAAGTATATGGAGAACTGAAGCAATATACAAAGAGTAGGTGTGGAGTAGGACTCTTAACAAAGTGCCCCAGACAGGTTTTTGCATATGGAAATCTGACTACCAAATTAGAGATAATTGCATTTTTTAAAAGGGAAATCTCTTTACCCAGATAGATCTATAACTAGTGACATACCATAATGAAAGGAGGAGCCAAATGATTAAATTGGAGGGAAGTGAGGACTAGTGAATTTGAAAAGTGCTTCTTGGGGCGTCTGGGTGGCGCAGTCGGTTAAGCGTCCGACTTCAGCCAGGTCACGATCTCGCGGTCCGGGAGTTCGAGCCCTGCGTCAGGCTCTGGGCTGATGGCTCAGAGCCTGGAGCCTGTTTCCGATTCTGTGTCTCCCTCTCTCTCTGCCCCTCCCCCGTTCATGCTCTGTCTCTCTCTGTCCCAAAAATAAATAAACGTTGAAAAAAAAATTAAAAAAGAAAAGAAAAGAAAAGAAAAGTGCTTCTTTGGGGGCATCTGGGTGGCTCCGTCAGTTAAGCAACCGACTTCGGCTCAGGTCATGATCTCACGGCTCTGTGCTGACTGACAGCTCGGAGCCTGGAGCCGGCTTCTGATTCTGTGTCTCCCTCTCTCTCTGCCCCTCCCCCACTCACACTCTGTCTCTATCTCGCTCTCAAAAATAAATAAACATTTAAAAATTTTCTTTAAAAAAAAAGAAAAAAGAAAAGTGCTCCTTTTGAATAATTAAAGAAAACAAGGAAGACTATACTATGTTGGATAAATGATGGATGGATGGGTGGATGCATGTGTGGAGGGAGGGGGGATGGATGGATGATGGAGAAAAGAATAAGGGCTAGAAACAGGAAGACTAGAAAGATTTTGGAACAGGGAGACAATGAGATGAAGAGAGGAGGAAGGGGACAAGAAATATGAAAGTGTATAGATAGCATGGAGGAAAGAACACTGTGAGCTACTCTACAAGTGAATTAAATGGTCCTCATGTCCTCAGTTTCCTCATCTGAAAACAAGCGAATTGGTTCCAATTATCTCTAATATCCTTTCCAGCGGTGGCATTCTCTGTGTCTAAGGAGAGGTAGACAAGGAAGACAGAAAAGGAAGAAAAACAGAAGAGAAGAGGTTCAGTAGTTCCAAAGTGCTAAGCTATGTATTAATCCCTGTAACAAATTACCACAACCTTAGTGACTTAAAACATCGCTTTACTCCCTTACTGTTCTAAAAGCTGGAGGAGTCCTAAAATCCAGGCAGCCCTCCTGTGTAGTTCTCACGCAAGCTTTGATTCAGTGGCACAATCTGCTTTCATGTTTCGGCCCTAGCTTCTTCTATCTGTGGTTCCCAAGAATGCCTTGGTGACGCGGCTGTCAGATTTAGCAAATAAAAATCCACGATGCTCTATTAACTTTGAATGGCAGATAATCAGCCCATAGTACTTTTAGGTTAAGTCTGTTCCAAATATTGCCTGCAACATAACAATGCTAAGAAAAAATACGTTGTGTATCTGGAACTCAAGATGAACTGGTTGCCCTCTATTTTCCCTGGCAACCTTCCTTGGGAGAGCGTACCCATTTCAAACAGGCAGATGGGAAACCCAGCATGGGTAATTACACTCTCAGAGAAGTTTATGGTCCCGGACAAGCTGAAAGCTTGTTCAATAGTAAGCAGCTTCTCACGTTGGACCTATGCTCAGACCAATTTCTTCCCCCTCATTCCGCCAGAGACTCAAGTCCCTTCCAACCTGCTTCAAATGTGAAGCTGAGCAGATTACCATTCTTTATAATTCCCGCAAACTCATGTTGCCGGGGAGTCCCTGCCCCCAACCTATTGTGCAGCCTTAAGTGTTACTCACTCCTCCTCTCTTCCCCAACTCCCTCCACACAGTCTTCCTCCAGCCTCTCACATAAGTCTTTGAGCCAAAATGGGGTTCATTTGCACTTGCGTTGTCAACGAGAGAAGGAGAAATGTCACAATCACCACGAAACGAGCTGAACATCTCCTAAGTTAACACCCAGGACCAAGCAGGAAGGGCTGCCAGTAAATCCTCTTACTGTCTGGTGAATTTCCTGTTCCTTTCCAATTCTCTGTGGATTCAGAGTCCGGGCTCTTCGTCGGGCTCAAGCAGTTTTTGTGAGCATCTCCAAAAACTTAGAAAAGAAACTGAATATGGAAAATAGTGCAAAATAGGAATTTGTTTAAAGGTGAGTGGTTTTTAGGCTTCCGTTTATAAAATGGTCTGACCCAGTTTTCAACTAGGTCAAGATGTGGTAGACTGAGTTAAATCATGAAAGGCACAAATTACCCTAGAGCAGAGGAAGATTTTTGTGAAGTCACTTCCTAGCTGCTCCTTTAGCTTGAGTGGAACTGGCCTTTCCAGTTGAGGGAGTGTCCTGCCCCCGGGAAAAGTGAACTCATCATTTTCCCATCCTCCTCCCAACTGTGACCAGGCCGCCTGTGCCTTCCTGTTTTAATGACTTGGAGTGACCCTAAATGATTGGCATCGTGGTGCTTTTCGTCTTTCATCTTTTGTTTCCTTTTTCTTTTTTTCTTAGCAAAGCAAGAAGTAAAGACACTGGAAATTTAGAAAATCTAACCATTTTCATCTTTTTTTTCCTTCTATCCTCTCTCTGATATCACAACTCGTAAATATTGCCCCATTGACCTGCTCGTCTCCCCAAGCACCTACAAATGAGTAAATTAATTGGACTTTTCTCTTATGACCGTTGTTGGCTGTTGGGCTTTTTTCCCCCTAACTTCTATTATTTGGTTTTGTTGAACTTTGAAATATAAGCCCTCTTGATTTCCTGTAAATATTTGTTCTTTTAAAAACTAAGCCTCATTTTATTCTTACCCCATGAACTTTTAATTTCCCGACTCCCGTTAGACATTTCTGATCGATTTCGCTGTTTTCTGTTAAAACTTTGTTTCTCAATTCTCTTTCATGTATCTTTCCCCTTCCTTCACCTGAGAGGAAAATGCTCTTAACAGCCTGCCTGCCTTCCCTTCTCTCACTCTAGTCCTTCCTCATGTTTTTAGTTTTTATACATTTTATAAATTTTTTCCCTCAGATTTCCTCCCGACTCATCCCCTACCTGCTTTTCTCCTTTGTGTCTATGCCTCAATTTTCCCTTTGAAGTTTTCCTTCGTTTCCTCTTTTTTCTTTAGGTCTTCATGTTCTTGCGTCATGACAAGAATGCATTTATTTTGGGGGAAAAAAGCGCTTCTAGTAAATCTCCTATAAGCAAGCGGGACATTTGGCATCTGACCTTCCTTGCCTGCCCCTTACTCTCTCACACATAAACCTGGAGTCTCAGCCATCATTCATTTTCCGGGATAAGTTTTACCTCTGTCCAGAATGCTTTCCTGTTTTCTCTAACTTATCTCCTGCTGTTCCTCCAGTGCCCGTGCAGGACATCACCTTTCCATGACCTTCCTAGCCTGGTTAGTCAAAAGTCATGTCTACTTCTGTCACCCCATGGGTTTAACTTCCTTATCAGTAAAAATTCAAGGTGGGATTATAAATTGACGTGTTCTTTTTTCCTCTTTATCTTTTTTGAGAGAGAGAGAGAGAGAGAGCAGTGGAGAGGGGCAGAAGGAGAGAGAGAGAGTGAGAGAGAGAATCTTGAGCAGATTCCATGTTCAGTGTGGAACCTGACAGTCAGGTCAATCCCACAACCTTGAGGTCGTGACCTGAGCCAAAATCCAAAGTCATATGCTCAACCAGCTGACTCACCCGGGTGCCCCTAAATTGACCTGTTTTTAAATTTTTCAGATATAACAGCATAGGGAAAGAGTGCATAAAACAAATATGGAGTACATTGAATAATAATCTTTAAAAATCCAGAGAGCCTCCACCTGGGTTAGCACTCTTCAAGGTCTCACGTATCCTTTGTCACACAGACGGCTTACCCCTGAAGATAACTGTTATCCTCTCCCTTTAGGCTAATCACGTCCTCACTTATCCGAAGCAGGCTCCAGGCTCCGAGCTGTCAGCACAGAGCCCGCCGTGGGGCTCCGAACCCACAGACAGTGAGATCATGACCTGAGCCGAAGTCGGATGCTCAACCGACTGAGGCACCCAGGCGCCCCTCCTCACTCTAGAGTTTTACCACTTTCGTATGCCTTCTTAAGCAACAACATTTCATTTTTCCTGATTTCGAATTTTATAAAAATGGGATCATCCCAGGGGTAGGGCACGAAGATCCCTGCCTTTTGTCTTGTTTCTTGCACTCAGTGCTGTGTTTGAGATTCCAGGCTATTGCGTTTAGCTGTGGTTTTGTTTAGTTTCCCTTCCGTGCACATTTTCCATGGCATGAGAGCCCACAATTTATTCATTCACTCTAAAGTTGATGGACCAGTTTGGAACTACCGTAAACATTGCTGCTGCAGACATTCTTATACAAGAATCCTGGCACATGTGTGCAAGTATTTCTCCAGGTCAGAAATGGGACAGAATCGCTGAGTCACAGAGCATGCTCCTGTTCAGCTTCGGTAGGAAATGCCAAACGGTCTTCCAAAGAGGTGGTAGCAATTTATATTCCCACTGGCAGTCTGTGGAAATTCATTTTGATTCAGAGCCTCACCTTCTTTGCCCATCTGATGAGCAGGAATGGGCATTTTCATCTCTCTATGCCCAGAGCTACCCCATTGACTGGTTTCTAGAGGGTGTTCCCCATGCATTTATTAGTATATGTGCTGTCGAAGCAAGAACTCCCATGGATTTATTAATTCATAAAACTCCCTTATGTTTTATGTTTCATTCCAGACTTATGCCGTGTCTGACAATTTTCCAAGGACCTACCTTAGGAGAACTGGGGTTAAGCATGCATGGAATGACAACAACTCTGAAAACTTCTTTTCTTTGACACGTAAAGGCTTTGCTCCACCAGCACTGCTGGGGCATGGGACGAAGTTTGTAAAAGCCTCTGTGCAGGGGATGGGGGGGGGCGGGTAGGGGGGCGGCGGAGGAAGGGGGCTGTGGTGCATCCCATGACTCCAGCCCTAAGAGAAAGGATGGTCAGCACTCCACATTCCTGAGCTCAGGAGGGGCCTTTCCATCCCGCCTTTCCATTCCAGAAGTTCTGGAATCAAGAGATCTGGGCTTTCCAGGGACTTTCTGTGGAGTTCTGCTACCCCTGGAGGCAGGATGCCGGCAGAATCACTCATTTCTACCTACCGCCTGGGGCCCCTCCTGAAATTCTCGCCCCGTCCATTAATAGATGCTCAGCAGTAAATTTTCTAAAACTACAAGTTTCTATGGATTGATTTTTAAAATTGTTTTAATGTTTATTTATTTTTGAGAGAGAGAGAGAGTGCAGAGGAGGGGCAGAGAGAAGGGGGAGACAGAGGATCCGAAGCGGGCTCTGCGTTGACAGCAATGAGCCCAATATGGCACTCAAAGTCACAAACCGTGAGATAATGACCTGAGCCAAACACTTAACCTACTGAGCACCCAGGCCCCCCAATTTTTTTAATTAAATAATGCAAAAAAGAGACCTTTTGGGCCCTACCTAGCACTGTCTCTTTATACTTCTTTGGAGATTATTTACCGGAGAGGTAGTAGAAATGAGATGGAGGGTGCCCCGGGTGGCTCAGTCGGTTAAGCACCCGACTTTGGCTCAGGTCATGATCTAGTGGTTGGTGAGTTTGAGCCCCGAGTCAGGCTCTGTGCTGTCAGCTCAGAGCCCGGAACCTGCTTCGGATTCTGTGTCTCCCTCTCTCTCTGCCCCTCCTCCCCCGCTCATACTTTGTCTCTCAAAAATAAATAAATGTAAAAAAAAAAAAAAATTTAGAACTGTTCAGGGATTCTTTTTTTAAATGCCAGTGTAGTATTGCTAGTAAAAATTTCCCCATTTAAAAACAAGTGTTTCCCTTAATTTAGATGTTAATTAAATGTATGAGTCAATGCTCTATAATGTTTTAAAATGACGTTTGGTTAGGGCCCCTGTGAGAAGTTGGTTTAAAATTCTCATTTGAAAATCTTTTCCACATTTGACATTTCCTCTAGAAATACTTGGACAACGTGTGTTTGAAAAGGTTCCTCAAATTGAACGTTAAGTACATGCCCATCGGAGAAGTTATTTAAGAACTTCCTCCAAAGTTGGTAGGAAAAGCGAATGTCATTAGAAAATTGTGAATTTTTGCAACACTCTCAGAAAATGAGGTTTGAGATGGAAAGAAAGATTCTCCAGGCTCAACCCTCCCTGTTATCAGCCCCTGGCAGCCTCACCCAATTCCTTCTTAACTGATGAATGAATCCTTCTTAATGAATGATAGTTATAAGTCAATGAAACAAAAAATAGATTAAAGCTTCACTCAGAATGATCACATGTGCCCTCATAGTCAGCCATACTGTTTTTTAAAAGTCAAGAATAGGCAACTTTTGTAAGAAGAGAATGTCATCAGTAAGGGGGAAAAACACATGAGCAAGTAGCAGGGGCTTTGTAGAAAAGAAAGCGCACTGGGATAGAAATCTCATAGTTCACATTCTAGAATCTTCTCGACATCTACTTGGACAAGCTCCCTAAGCCTCATTTTCTATACCTAGAAAAAGAGTTAAATTAAATAACATCTAACATCACAGGCAGGCTTTAATTTCTGTGAAAGATTGATACTGAGGCCCCAGAATTAATAAAGCAATACAACTTTTTTTATAAATCAGAAAAGATCATAAAATTTTACACTCTCAAAAGATAAAACTTTTTGCAACAATAACAAAATCACCACACACTTACCAGAATAGCTAAAAAAAAAAAAAAAAAGTTTTTTTTTTTTTTATGGCATCAGTAAATATTGGCAAAGATGTGGAACTTTCCTACATGGTTGGTGGGAATTTAAAATGTTATAACCGGGGCGCCTGGGTGGCGCAGTCGGTTAAGCGTCCGACTTCAGCCAGGTCACGATCTCGCGGCCCGTGAGTTCGAGCCCCGCGTCGGGCTCTGGGCTGATGGCTCAGAGCCTGGAGCCTGTTTCCGATTCTGTGTCTCCCTCTCTCTCTGCCCCTCCCCCGTTCATGCTCTGTCTCTCTCTGTCCCAAAAATAAATAAACGTTGGAAAAAAAAACATTTTTTTTTAAATTAAAAAAATAAATAAATAAATAAAATGTTATAACCATTTCAGAAAAAAAAAAATATGGCACTTCCTTATAAAACTAAATATATATTTACTCTCTGACCCAGAATTCCAGTCCTAGTTAATTTATCCAAGAAAAATGAAAATGTATGTCCACAAAAATACTCTACAAGAATATTCATAGCAGCTTTCTTCATAAAAACCCTAAACAAGAAAGATCTTGGATGTCCACCAACAGGTGAATGGATAAACAAACTGTGGTATATCTATACAATGAGCTATTACTCAGTAATAAAAGAGAAATAAAGTATTTCTTTAATATTTTTTTCAATGTGTATCGAGACAGGGCTTGAGCGGGGGAGGGGCAAAGAGAGAGGGAGACACAGAATCTGAAACAGGCTCCAGGCTCCAAGCTGTCCGCACAGAGCCTGACGCGGGGCTCTAACCCACGGACCGTGAGATCACGACCTGAGCCGAAGTCAGATGCACAACCGGCTGAGCCACCCAGGCGCCCCGAGAAATAAAGTATTAATACATACTTCAATCTGGATAAATCCCCAAACCTTGCTGAGTAAAAGAAACCAAACACAAAAGAGAATATATCTTGATAACAGATTAGATTACACAAATGTATGCACTTGTCAAAACCCATGGAATGGCACATTTAAGATGTGTGCATTTTGTTTCAAGTAAATTATTTAAAAAAAAAACTGGAGTACTGGAACAAATATCAAACCACACTTCCTGATATGCAGGCTGAAATAGTTGGGAGTGGAGTGTGCTAATGTCTGCAAGTCATTGGAAATGCATCAAAAACATGTCAGACTGATGATGGAGATGAGCAGACTTAAATGTCTATCATGATATCTAGTTATCATATGGGTGTTCACTGTACAATTGTTTCCATTTCTCTCTATGTTTGAAAAACCTTATAACAAATGCTAGAGAAACAAATCAATAAGAAAAAGGAAAAGGAGATAATTCACCTAGTCATTGGTCAAATTGATAACAACACAGAGGAAAACATTTATTTCAAGTGATTTGTAACACAGCAGCCTATATAAACCTAGTGGGATATATTCTACATAGACCTAAAAAAGAAATTATAAACTTCAATTATTGGTTTTATGGTTAAGAACAACATTGCTACTATTTTGAAACTATCTCATAAATACTGTGAGATAAAGCAAGTGAATACATCGTTATTATCAGGAGCCAAGATTGACAGTGCAAAAGGAGAGAACAACACTAAAACCCAAGGATCTAAGCAAAAATTCTGCAATATTAATTACAATTGCAAAATGTAATATTTAATTGGAAATATCTATAGATACTCATATATTTTTAGAAACATATTCCCTAGTCCTTTCTCTGGGAAGATATTAGAAGCAGTACACCCAGTTACAACCAGTACCTTAGAACAAAGATCTTGGTTTCTATATACCGCCCCCACACCCCCAGACACAACTATGATTTCTTGGAGAAATCGCAGATTCCAATTCTGAGGCAGAGAAAGTGCAAGACAAGCCTGGGATATCTTGCTGCTGAAACAAGAAATGTGCAAAGATCACTGGGTACATGTCAGACACAGGAGTCAGGTTTTAGGACACTATGGGCTCCATGAAGCCTAAGGGATTGTGACACACCAAGTAAATATCCATACTATTACCCAGAGAAAGAAAGGAAACGTTTGCCATCACTGGCGGTGTCTACCCTACCAAATCATTATCCTGAAAATTAATACCTTTTTGGGAACATCATCCCCAAGTGCTGAAGAAAAGCTCTTCTTTCCAGAAGAACTCCAACCAGTAATATAGAAGGAATAATAGGAGATTTATAACCACCAGAAATAATTGATTCATGCAGGGACCAGCAGTGGATGTAAAGCTGCTACGTAAGTTACGTCGCGGATATCGGCATGGTGTCCAAGTATCATCCCACAGATGGCTTACTATTTACAAGGAGAATTACTTCCTTTACAAATAAAGAGATGGCTGTCACCACCTGAGCCAAGTGACCAAATCAGCATCACTAATTGTGGGACAAACTGGCATTATGTGCTTTGTGAAGGGAAGCACATGATATTAACCTCACCTATGAAATCATGTCAGAAGATTTCACCTGAATCTAGTCAGCTCGTAGGCTTTGCTCCTCCAGGAAATATGGAGGACAGAGAATAAGTGAAGTTAAAAGACACAATCACCAAATGCCCAATGTGCACTTTTATAAAATAATTACTCGAGCAAATTATTCAAATAACTAGCGTAACTGTTCAAAAGAGGTATAATAAATCAATAAGCACGATGTGTAGACCTTTGTTGGAAACTAATGTGAAAGAAAAAACTAGCCAAAACAGATATGTGGAGCACAATTTTGGGGAAGTATAATATGGATTAGGCACTAGATATATTATAAAATGACTGTTAATTTTATCAGGGTTGATAATTTACCTGTTGATCGTGGAGAATTTCATTGTTTTAGGAGGTGCCTGCTAAATTCTTATGATATGATAGCCTTATATCTGAAACTTACTTTGAATGATTCAGCTAAATAATTCTGGGAAAGAGACAGACAGACAGAGATTGAAAAAAGAGCAAGAGAACAATGAGGCAAAATGTTTAAAAGTGTCGAAACTAGTTATTCGATACACAGTGTTGCTCCCAGCCTTTCGAATTTTCTCCACAACTGAAAATTTTTGTAAGAAAAATGTTAACAAAAAGAAGAAACTGTAATGAATAAATTAATGTTTTAGAACTGATAATGGAGAGTATAATTTAGAATAAGGTTAAAATATGGGGCACCTGGGAGGCTTAGTCGGTTAAGCATTAGACTTCGGCTCAGGACATGATCTCGCAGTTTGTGGGTTCAAGCCCCAGGTCGGGCTCTGGGCTGACAGCTCAGCGCCTGGAACCTGCTTCGGATTCTGTGTCTCCCTGTCTCTCTGCCCCTCTCCTGCTCGTGGTCTGTCTCCCTCTGTCTCTCAAAAATGAATAAATGTTAAAAAAATAAAATAAAATAAGGTTAAAATAATATTAATCGAATACACTAAACAAAACCATGATTCCATCCACAGTGAGCAACACAAACGAGGACCTCATGCAAGGATCAGATCATGTTATTCACCCTCCGGTGGTTCAAAGTCAAGTCCCAAATTCCCTTCTGTGTCTCCTGCCATACTCCTGTTTGTAATCCCCACAATAGTCAGACAAATGACTTTGTTCTACTTGATAGAAATGACCTTTGTACGAGGTCCCTTTGTTCTCCCAGTGTGCCGGATACTGGAAATGGACTCACTCAGCCTCCCAACTACCCTCCTTCTTGTCATCGGAGAGGTTGGAAAGCTAAAGCCACAGTTTTCAAACCCCTTTGCGGCCAGGGTGCTGGGTGTGCCTGTGTGATCTGCCTGTTAGATGTACTCGTTCAAGATTTGGAATGTAGAAATAAGGCAGGGTCATCTTCACATTCCCCTTTTCTGGTTTTTGCTGTCTGGAGAAACCATGACATCGTGAGGTTTCTCTGCTAGCATCCCAAGTCCATCTCTACTCGCGAGGGTAGGGAGTGATCGGTGCCTCTTGATGAGGCTTTGAGGCTTTCTAATCCCTGGGTTGAAGATCCTGGCACCTATTTTCCAGTTTCTAGATAATCTAGAGGTGGCTGAAGTGGTGACACCAGGGCCACTTCCAGCAGTGGGTGATTTCAATCAATATTCTTGATTCCCATGGTGGGTCACTTCTTTATGGTTCTAGAATTATTCCTGGAGACCCAACTTTGAATGCATTCTGTCAACCCTTCCAATAATTTTCAAAAACCTAATTTCCTCCATTGAAACCTTTTTTGATTAAAATACCTACAGTGGCTTCCATTATCCACACTGAACTCTGGAAGGTTTTCTGAATCTGAGAAACATGTATCTTAAAATATAAGATATTTGGAAATAACAGGAATTTACATTTGGTCAGGAATTCCAAAATCTGGAACATCAAACTACCTTGGGCACTGGAATAGAGTACCAGACTCCACCGAAAACCTATAGAATAAGAATCTCTCTGGGTGGAGTCTAGCATGTATTTTCAAAATCTCTCCAGGTAATTATGACGCAATCTGCCTAACACAGAAATCCATGGACAAGCATGCAGGATTTTAAGGTGTAAAGGTTTGTAGACGTCATGAGATCTAATCTTCCGTCTGATGCAAGAATCTCCATGCTGACATTTTGATATTTCCCAACCTTCCTCTTCTACAGATTACCTTATCGTCTTCAGCAGTTTATCAACATGGCAGGAACTCTGTGTTAAGAAAAGCCAGCTTTGCATCAAGAATGAAATAACTTCTTTCAAAACCATGCAATACAGTCCGTGCTCAGGTTAAACATGTGACTTAGAAATGCACATTTAACTTTACAAAATGGCATATTAAGCTTATAATTGCATACGATACACTACCAAGCGCTTAAAAAATAGTTTTGTTAGCTTAAAGCGCATTCCAGATACTGTTTATTTACCAAAACAGAGTCTCAAAGTAGTACATTGCAGATTCGTGGAATTATAAGATACAAGATTAGAAGCCATCTTAGAGATGATTATTTTAAAACAGGGACCTGGAGTGAAAGGCACAACTTGAAAATAATGAAATATTTTTTTTGTTTGTTTTTAGTGTTTACTTATTTTTGAGACAGAGGGAGACAGAGCGCGAGTGGGGGAAGGGCATAGAGAGAGGGAGACACAGAATCTGAAACAGGCTCCGGGCTCTGAGCTGTCAGCACAGAGCCCGACGCAGGGCTCGAATCCACGAACTGTGAGATCATGACGTGAGCCGAAGTCGGACACTTAACCGACTGAGTCACCCATGAGCCCCAATAATGAAATAATTTTTAAGGAATGTGTAAATGAATAATGAAAGTACATTTTAGAAAGTGACCTCAGAGGCCTTTCCTTTGATCTTTTACTCCGTTGTTAACGTTAAGTGAGGAGTGATGTATTTCGTTCATTTGGGGCAGCATTCAGGCCTCTTTTCAAATAAGCGACACTTTATGTTCACTTCTCTACTTAGCCTTTCTTTATTTTTCCCTGGGGCCTCTCTCACCTTGAGATGCTCACTAACCTTACCCGACTACGGGTCCAACTCCAAACTCAGCAGTTAGAGAGTTGATTAAAGACGGAAAAGAAAACAGAGCAAAATAAAATAACAGAAGCTTCACAGAAATCTGTGGTTCTGAAAAAGATAAGAGGTCACGGGTATGTGTGCAATGAACTTCAATCAGAAAGCCAAGGCAAAGGGGCGTGTTTCTTCTAACATCGCCGGTGAGAGCCTGAAACATAATTGAGAATGGAAGCCCATCTGCTCTCAATATTCTGAGTCTGACAATGACACTGGGTTGCTGCTTTCTTTCTTTTTTTTTTTTTTAATGTTTATTTATTTTTGAGAGACAGAGAGATAGAGCGTGAGCAGGCGAGGAACAGAGAGAGGGGGAGACACAACCTGAACCAAGGGTTCCAGGCTCTGAGCTGTCAGCGCAGAGCCTGATGTGGGGCTCGAATTTGTGAGCTGGGAGATCATGACCTGAGCCGAAGTCAGACGCTTAACTGACTGAGCCACCCAGGCGCCCCCCGGTTGCTGCTTTCTGCTGATGACAGAGGTAGACCACAGCTATGCCCAAATTTCTTTTAATTTCTTATCCCTCTTTTGGGTATCAACTGCACTGAGTTCTCTGAAATTAAAGACCTCATGTTAAATGAAAATCACCAATGTATGGTGTTGTACAGGAGCAGGCCAAGTTCACAATCATTCATTAACTTGGCAGGTATTCCTGGGTTCCCAGCATGTGACAGGCACTCTGCTGAGCTCTGACATAGAGTGGTGAACAAGGTCCTCGGTTTCTGGGTATGTGACATGTGCTTGGAAGGCTACCATTAATCTGATGATGGTCTCATTCTCTTCAATAAAGAGATGGGTTTGGGGACCAAGCTGACATGGGCTCCATTCCCAGCCTTAACTCTTGCTGACCATGTAATCCTGGGTATTTGTCCCACCTGGATGGCTCTGTCTTCCTGGTGCCCATGGTGGACAAGTCCAACACAGAACTACTTTGAAGCAGGGAGTGACCTGATCCCATTGGGTAGGGAGAGAAAGCTCACTTATTTCCTTTAGATGAAGAAGGCCAACCCTTGGGGAAGAAAACATTTTTCTTGCTTTAATCGACTTTTCCTTAATCAACCCCCCAGTTTAAAGACCTTTTTAAGATAGGACTCCTCTAGGCTGACTTTAACCTCCACAGAGATAAACAGATCTGTTCCCTTACTCATGAACTTTTTCCAGGAACCAAATTCACTTCACCGTCGAGAACCAGCTGGGCACTTGTAGAAATAGAGATTCGTGGACCTCACTCTAGACCTAATAAATCAGAATCTCTAGAAATATCTATTTTTAACAAGAGATGAAACCCGATGGTTATTTCCATTCTGCTTCTATTTTTAAGTAAGTCTAGATATTTCATCAAAACTTTAGATAGCATTCATTTTTAAATTTTTTTCTGATTATGAAATTAATATGTGTACATGGTAGAGAAGTTTTCAAAAAGAAAATGAAATGTTAAGAAGAAAACAAAATGTACCCATTGTTCCAAGGCCTAGAATTAAAAAAAATAATCAGATTGGTGTTTCATTTTTCAATTTTTCTATGAATATGCATATATATTTTTATAATATATATGATACATAAAAAGATATATATAATATATTGAAATATATATACAGATACATCTTTTTATTTATATTTTTATTTATATTTATATAATATGTAAGCATGTTTATACATAATTTGTTATTTATAAATATAAATTTATAATGTATTTATATGAATATATTTATATTTTATATATATCTTATAAAATACATATAAACGATATATATAATACACATAAGATATATAACATATATACACTATATATTTTTATAATTAATATAAAAATATAATCCTTATCTTTTTATAATATATGTAAAATCAAACAATCAATACTGTTTTTTTTCTTGTAGATTTTCTGTTTCTATGTATATATACTCTGAACACCTGCCTGATTGGTATTTTACAGAAATAATTTCATTTAACTCTTATTTATTGAGAATCCCCTCTAGGTACTCACTCTTTTAGGCGTTGGGGATACAGTAGTGAGTATCTGGGGATACAAGTAGAAAGAAATGTGCACCAATGAACTTACATTACAATATCAGAATGTGCTCAAGAAACTAGCCAACTGATACATAAATGGATAAATATCGATGATGCAAGGGGCAGGAATGATAATGTTTGAGTGTCTATGAGGCGCTGAGAACAGTTCCCACCATAAATTCATTTCATCCTTATAATAACCACTAGAACAGCACATAGCAAGCGCTAGAATTACCCCCACTTTATAAACATGGAAACGGAGGCACTAACTGCTTGCCGGTTCATCTGAGTAATTTACAAGGTGCTAAGAAATAGGTGGGAAGACAGCCTGGATCAGGTGGCCAGAAACGGGGTGACACATCATAAGGTTTCGGTTGGCAGGCGAGGAACGGAAGCCAGACAGGTTGAAAGAAAAGGTGGGAACCAAGAAATCAGAGACCTGCATGAGATTAAAGCACAGCAGGCGCACGGAAATGGGATTAGGAAGCCCGCGAAGAGGCGGCTTCTCAGAGAGGAGGCAGTCAGCCTGCCTGGGTCGCTCCATGCTGTTGGGGGTTTCTAGTTGGTTTTCCTGGGAGACAATATTTTTACATGCCCCTCGTCCCCGGTCTGTCGCAAAGCGGAAAACACTCCTTCACGGCAAGGGACGTTTCCACCTAGGCTGACTCATCCGCAGGCAGGTTTCACATCTGGAGATTGTGGAGCCGATTTTGTACAGTGGGGCAGGGGGTCAGGCCCAGGCAAGGTCAGAGCCCAGCCGAGCGCGTGGCTGCGGCAGGAAGACACAGGCGGTGAGAGCAAACCTGAACCCTGCCCCGGGAGCCTTGGGGGCGGAAACTGAGGAAATGGAATCCCTTCCACTGGTGAAACGCAGCTTCCCAGCCAGAGGGGACTGCACCCACTGGGCCCAGCCCGGGAGCCACGGCTTGGCAAACTGCCACCTAAGGGGAAAGAAAAAGCACAACGTTGTGACAAGCGTCTGCCTCCGCCCACATCACAGCGGGAGTTTGCTTCTCCAAGAAACAGACTTTTTAAGTCATTTTGATACCCCCTCCTCCCAAAAGTCTACAAGGTTCCATATTCTAACACTTGGATACATTCTAAAGTGGCAGAGCACACAGGGGACTCTGAAGACGACCAAGAGCCAAAAGAAAGAAGCTTAGGAAGCATCAAACATCAGGGGTGCTGCTGTCCGCGGCGCCTGGGTGGCTCAGCCAAGTTAAGCTTCTCTCTCTACCCCCCCCCCCCCCCCCCCCCCCCCCCCCCCCCGCTCAGGTCATGATCAGGTCATGAGCTCCCGTTAGTGAGTTCCAGCCCCGCATCAGGCTCTGTCCTGACAATGTGGAGTCCGATTCGGATCCTCTGTCCCCCTGTCTCTCTGCTCCTCCCCCCCCATCCTCTCTGAAACAAACATTAAAAAATAATAATAATAATACCACTCATTGTTACCGTCTTCACTGACACAGAAACATCTTTATGCCTGATGCCTGCTCAGAACCTGAGACCAGCTGATTCCATCATATCTCACGAGACTGTGTGACACTAGATGAATTCTTTAATTCCTTTGACCCTCAGTTTCTCTACCTGCAAAACAGACCCAAAGGTAGTCCCTACCTCTTGTTTAAATGAGAGAATACCTCAGCAGTCTTAGCAGCCTATATTAGCACCTAGGCTTACTAGTCTAGATATTATTGATGACAGGACTGCTACCCAATCCCAAATCCTTGCATTCGTCTGTCCTTTCCCAGACCGCTCATGCTCCCACTCTAATTCTGTGTTGTGCCTCCAACTCATGTCCACGATGGCCCGCTCTGGCCTCTCCTGGCAACTCTTTCCTGTTCTTCCATCCTTCGCTCCTCTAGCTCCTTGCCTGTATTGAAAACTGAGTGTGGGGCAAGGACATCACTCCCCCTCTGGTCTTCTCTGACAAGCATAGGGCCGGGAGCAGGTTGAGACAAGCATTCCTGTGCCTCCATGATGGCACCTCTCCATTCCTCTACACTTTCCCCATCACCCCCTTTGAAGTACATGAGGTTAACACATCCCCTCTCCCTCACCACCCCCAGCTGCCAGCTGAAGGTCTGGAACAATCCTTCACATTCTGTGAAGACTTTGGCACAGGCCTACAGTTGCTTCTTTCATTCCTGTTGCTACATCAAGGTAGGCAACTTTACACCTGCCTGGCCTAATGTCACTTATAAAATGTCCCCCTGCTCCAATCAAGCTTCATCTCAGCCTCTATTTGTAACTTGGAGTTAGGGAACATGCTCAATGACACCATATGGCAGGCAATCAACAAAATCCAGAAGGTAAGAAACTACAGAACAAATGTCCTGGTTTCTCCAAAACATCAATTGCAGAGGTGAGGGTGACCAGAAACATAGATTAAAAGTAAAAAGAAACAAATCAAACAAACGCAGTGGTGTGGCCCTTCTCTGGATTTTCTTTCTCTCTCTCTCTCTCTCTCTCTCTCTTTTTAATTTTGACAGGGAGAGAGAGTGAGAGGGTGTGAGCAGAGTAGGGGCGGAGAGAGAGAGGGGGAGAGAGAGAGCAGCCTCCACATTGTCAGCACAGAGCCCGATGCAGGGCTCAAACGCATGAACCGGGAGATCATGACCTAAGCTGAAATCAAGAGTCAGATGCTTAACCAACTGAGCCACCCACATGCCCCTGGATTTTCATTCAAAAAAAAATTCAACTGCTAAAATATATATAAATAAATAAAAACAATTTTGGCGGCGGGGGGGGGGGACAAACAGGGACTTTCTTTTTCAAACGGGACTATTTCAGTATTGACCAGGTATTTGGTAATATTAGGGAATCAGTGTTGATCTTTAAATCTATGATCCTGAAATTGTTCTTGCATTTCAAATATATATTTATAGACAGAGTAATTTGGTGTCTGGGGATTCCTGCTAAGTTACTCAGGGGGTACGTAAGTGGAGAGAAGTGAGTTCGATGTTAAGAGATGTGACAAGATGGCCATTCGTTGGTTAAAGCTGTGTGAGGGGGGCTCCGCGTAGGATCCTCTGCCTTTGTACTTTCCCTGATACAAAGTGGGGAGAAGCAATCCATGGGGGTGGCCCATGCAACGGGAAAGTTCCAGTTCCCCACACACCACACACCACAGTCATAACCCTGCACCTTGGCCCTGGAGCCCCTCCAGCCCCTCCAGCCCACCCACTCTCCCACCCTTCTACCACATTGAGGCCTTTCATCTGGGGGCCTCTCCATTTTCTGCCAGTCTTCAGATACCTTCTGGCTTCATCTCATCTCTGGTCTACAGCCCATGGTTGAGGACTTCAACCTCTCTCTCTCTCTCCCTTCGACATTGACTGTCTTGCCCTCTTGTCCTCACATTGTCTCTAGAGGCAAAGCCTATGCCTGGACTCGTCCCATGAGTTCTCTGCTCTCACACTCACCCTGCAACAGGCTGCCTGGCACATGCCAGTTGGAGGCACAGCACGGCACATGCCAGTTGGAGGCACAGCACGTCGAGTGTCCCCGACCTCGGTAAAACCGCGACACCACGGAACAATCCTTCAGCCTGTCCCTGTGTCCTTCGCTGGCTGTCTCAAAGCTTCCCCTTTCAGCTCAAAGCCCCAACTCTGCCTCTTCACTCGGCACTCTGAAAACTCTGAAAGGACAATGAGTGTTTCACTAAGAAAGGCAAGACCACCAGATGCGAACTCCGCGAACCTGTGTTCTGGAAACCACTTCTCCCACCTCTTGAGGGAAGTTAACCACTATTTACCCTCCTCTTAGAATCTTCAACTCTCTGGGGCGCCTGGGTGGCTCAGTCGGTTAAGCTTCTGACTTCAGCTCAGGTCATGATCTCACGGTTCGTGAGTTCGAGCCCCGCGTCGGGCTCTGTGCTGACAGCTCAGAGCCTGGAGCCTGCTTTGGATTCTGTGTCTCCCTCTCTCACTGTGCCTCCCATGTTCATGCTCTGTCTCTCTCTCTCTCTCAAAAATAAGTAAACTTTAAAAAAATTAAAACAAAAAAGAATCTTCAACTCTTTAATATCCTCAGTGTCTTCTCAACCTCTTTCTCCTTCTGTCTGTCTGTCTTTCTTCTGGATTTTTCAATACTTTTCAATGTCAGGAAAAAAACCTGTCTTTCTAGCTTCCATTTCCTCTTCCTTTCGCTGCCAAACTATTTATCACCATTCATTCTTCAACCCACTATTTCTAAAATCACCAATGACCTACAGAATCAATTGCCAGAGTCAAAAGGCATTATTACCCCATCCTGATCTTATGTGGCCTTTTATTGACGTCTACACTAATGGGAGGCACTGGTGAGGTACAGAAGAACTTGGAGCCACCCCTGAGGATACAAACCAAATCCGCGTTTGCATTAGCAGTTTACACAGAGACATTTGGAAAAAGTAGGACTGAACAACTGAGACGCATTCAAGCGGTCAGAGATTAATCCCGGGGAGAGAAGACTAGACTCTAATTGCAAATTAGTGGTGACGATCTCTGTTCTCAGGACGACTGCACAGACAGACAGGGCCACTCGGAGTAAAACAAAGCAAACTCCATCCTGTGGCGCTGCCTCCGGAGAAGGAGGGGCCTTGTTGGAAGTTGAAGGAGGCCTTTGCTGTTTCTCAATCACTGGAATCTAAGAAGGAGAATGGATTGGTGTATTACGTGTATAATTAAATATCAGTTAAAAAGACAGAAGAGGCTAGTGAAAGAAGCCAGACACCAGAGTACATTCTGTGGTGTTCTACTCATACTAAACCCAGAAGAGGCAAACTCATCTATTAAGAAGTGGCTCAGAGCAGCTGTTATTCTGGGGCCGTACAGACGTGAGGGGGCATGAGAGAACCTTCTGGGTGCTAAAAGCATCCAACATCTTGAATGGCCCGGAGTCGTCACACAGGCGTGCACCTATGCAAAGCTCAGATTTGTATATTTCACTCTGCGTAAATTATACCCGAATTAGAAATTAAATAGAAAGGTACACATTTTCCAAAATGAAAAAAAAGGGGGGTGGGGTGGGAGAAGAAGAGCTGTGTAAAGGGAGCGACCTCCCTAATCCACCCACGCAGTTAGTGCAGGGAGACTAAGGAATTCAACATTCAGATGGTACGGCTGGGACTCAGCTGTGCACTGGGATCCCAGCTTGAGCAATGGGACTTTGTGATTCCAACTTGACCTCATAGCGGGGAACGCGCTGATCCACCCATGTGCTCATGGCCGTGTACTTGACACTGGAATGTTTTCACTGTGATTAATCAGTTGGCATCCTGGCCTGGAAATTTCAGTCTCCAGAAACTCAGCTAATAGTTACTAGCACTCCTAGTCTTGAGTCAGACGCCTTCGGAGCACCCATGTGCTACTTTCCTGGCTCCTCGAGGATCCCTTGCCCAGACCACTCAGGAGCCAGCCCGGTGCGGGGCTCCCTGACCATGGCCTGCTTTCTCTGTGCTGTTCCAAGAGAGTGGAACGGGTGTGGGTGGGAAGGAGGTCTAGAGTGATTCTTAGAAATCGCCAGTTCAGCTCTTCTGCCCCTGTCTTTCCACACTGGCTCTCACTGAGTTCTCGTCGTGTCTAACCTTACTCACTGCTACTCTCTTCGCTGCTTCTTCCCTTTCCCATTCCACTTCCCTTCCCCCCTGCTTGGACTTTTTCAATGGTTCTTCAGGGCTCCCATGTTCAAGTTCAAACCACTAGATTTGGCGGAGATAACAGTTTTGCCTAACTTGCGACTACTGCACCTCCACCCCCACTCCCTGCATACTTTCCACTTCATCCAGTTTGCCAAATTGGTGGCACGCTTGACATTTTGGATGGGGCAATTCTTTATTGTGCAGGACTGGCCTGTGCATTCCAATAGGTTTAGCGTTCTTGTCTTCTGCCCACTGAATACCTGCGATACCCCACCTTCAGACATTCTGAGAACTAAAATATGCTCCCAGATATTTCCAAACAGCCCCTGCTGTTCCAACTGGGTGGCTCATACTGGCCCTTCATACCTCAGCTCACGTATGGAATCATATACAGTTGTCATCCTCATGGTTCAAGAACACAGAGTGTTGACTATTTAATAGGATTCAACCAAGTATTCTTTCTTTCTGGAAGCTCTCACTACTGACGCCCTACCGCACTCTGTGCTTTTCCTTATCCAGGTGTTCACACCATGTGTGGTAAGAGCTGATTTTCTTGTCCCCTCCCTCTCAACTCACTGCTCAGCCCTAATTACCTGGGAGCAAAGACCAAGTCCGAACTTAATCTCTCGGTATCTCAAGCTTCACTTGGCTCCGTACCTGTCACATCATAAGTAATAAACTCATATTTGATGAATAAACAAACAGGATATTGAGCATACTTTCCCTGATGACTCAGTGTTATTATTCCCGGGCATAGAGATGACTTCCAGGCTGACTGAGCCACTGACAGCTTTGGGCTCTACACCAATGACCCTCCGTCGCCCTGCTTTGTGGGTTCATGGGTTTGGATTTTGCATCAGACCATCAGTGTGCTTGCCTCCCGTGATCCCTTGGGGCCTTTGAAATCTGAGGCAGACTGTCCCAAGTGCTGTGTCCAGGCACTCCATCACCTTTGCCCCCTGAACATTGCAATAATAACCACTCTGGTTCAGGACCCTTTTGTCCTATGTCTGGGTTCTTGCTAGGTTTCATGCCCCGGAAGTTCTCTTCTGCTTAGAGAGGCAATCAGTTTCTAGAACCCTCTCCATAGTCATTTTCTTTTTGGAAACTGCTTGGAGACGACCCAGGAAGACTTTTGAAATACAGAAATGTTTCAGTGCTGAAGTGTCCATTCCTAGGTCCCTAGATGGACAAAGGAATTTCTCAGGGTGTTTTTGAAGTTGTTGTTATATCCCTGTAGTCTCAAAGTTTATGGGTACACTTTTCCATTTTGAAAAGTTTTACATCAGTAAACACTAAGCTATAGATCTCAGATTTAGGATTTTTCTAATTTTTGGTTTGGATGACTTTGAATAAAAAAATAAAATAAAGCACCTTTTCATTATAATTCATATAGAATGAAAGCCAGGACCATGAGGAACAGAGTTAAGAAGAACAACCAGGCAGGAGTAAGTGGGGAAATACGATTCCTCCTCACCCCCAATTTTGGTATTTACCATGCCTTTAAATATTTTAAAAATATTTTAATATATATCTTAGTAAGTGTTATATAACTCTATCAACAAATAATTTTTGTTTCATTCTTTTATTTTCAATATTTATTTTTAATCATTTTTCTCTTTTACAGGTTAATTACAACAGTTTAAGAAACAAAACTATGTAGACAGAAGAATGTTAAATAGGTTTTTTTTACAAATAGCTTGCAGCTTACAAGAAAGGCTATATAACCTCATTCCTCTACACATTCATACTAAACCAAATAGCTTATAGGAAATTAGTATTAAATAGCAACACACACAAAAAAACATAGATATAAATAACATAAAATAGAGTTTGACTCTAACGTGATGCTTAACAAAGCAAACTATGATGCAATATGTATCAACTTCATCAATTGGACAAGTCCAAGGAGGCACCAATCAGGTAAGCGCTAAACTCTCAACTGCCAACTCCAGCTCGATTCTTTTGTTCTTGGGCTCTGTCCAATTCCTTCGCAGAGAGCATCAGTTTTTACATCTTCTTGACTCTTTGGCTGTCAAGAGAAAGAGAAGAAAACAATAAGCAAAGACAGGATGGACCGGCTGGTAGGAGTGCCTTTTGTACCTAAACGTTACTTCTCATTAATCTCAGGGTGCCAGCAGCTCAGAGTCCAGATGAGGAAATCAAGGTTCAGAGAGGAAGGGCCCTGCCCAACACAAGTGAGCTGGCTAGAGATGGAAACAGGATTGAGCGCTTAGGCTGCATCTTTAAATTCAGTGTCTATGGCACCTTTGGATTAGGTGGCTTCTGTTCATGTTGATAAAATGTTACTCTCCATTATCATCGATGGAAATCAGAATATTGATCTCTGGTTGGCTCTTTATTTTTTAGTTTTTAACAAAGAAATATCATGTGGTCTGTAAATTCTATAAATAGGAGGCATCTTTGCACCAAAATGAAGAAGCTTGTGACTCTTAAATGCATGGAGCACTAACACATCTCGTAAAACTCACTAAATTAAAAACAAATAAAAAGGATGTAAGTGGGAACAAATGAATTTTTGTTTTATGGTCCAACTCAAATTTCCCCTTTAAAATTCTACAGTACTTAGGCAGAAGGGTCCCAGCGAGTCTATGGTCCACTACTCTGCACTTGACCTTTGCCCCAGACATTTGGAGAGGGACTGATGGTAAATATCTCATACCTGAGGATATGCACAGCCTGTTTCACCCAGTTCTTCTTTGGATCTGCGCACACAGCGAATTTTTTCTTTGTGTAAAAGCTATAAAAAACCAAAAACAAAAAACAAAAAAACCAGAAAATTTTATTTGTGCTTCAAAAGTTTTGAACGGCTATGTCATAGAACACCCAATGGAAATTTTGTATTCCAGCTGACTGCTCTACCCACTAAGCATTTTAGTTATTTCAGAGGTGAAACAAAATACCAAAAAAAAAAAATTTCTGATAAAGCTTGATGCAAGAAATGAAAGGGACTCTCTCCTACTTTCTCTGCAACTGAACAAATGGTTGAACAATGGCTGGAAAATAGTCTTAGAATGATTCAATTTTGTTGCCGGTGGTTACACTAAACATGAGTATATCTGACTAATTTATATCATTCCGAAGTATAATATCCTATATGAATCTAGAATATTATATGTGAAAATATAAAAGCCCCAACCATTCTCTGGTGGAAGATGCTCATTTCCAAATTGATGTCTTCCATATTTTCATGGGCTAACGCATTAGGTGCTTACAAGTTTATCTTAGAAAGCGGTTTTTGCCCTCGACTCTGTTCTTTTTCTAAAAAAAGAAGCTTTCACCTTAGTCCTGTCCTATTTAAACTTCGAAGTACATGTGCCCTATCAAAACAAACGTATCTTTGCCACATCAGTTATTTCTGAATGCAACTCCAAAAAAGGCAAACATGTTTTGAGACTCGAAATTCCCGTGTACATCTGATACAATTGAATTCAAGTCAGTTGATAACTTACATGATTGCATTGATATCACAGGCTTCATTGGACAGCTGCTGCGTGAAGCCCACGATAAATCTGGGATGAACGATGCGTTCTGTATACCGAAGGCAGCAGTCAAAGCTGCTTGCTGCTAAAAAGAAATTGCAAGTATTGAGTCCACATGAATGAACGTATCTTGTGATAGTATTACAGAACTACTTGGAGTTGGAGTTGTAGATGCTAAATAAACTATTTAGAGAAAGAGTTCCAATGGCTTTGAGACCTGATTTAAGGTAGCTCCCAGCATTCTCTTTAAAAAAAAATGGTTTACGTGCTGGGCAATTTTGGTTCGAAAGTCTAGAAGCACGTGATCTCCAACGAAAGGAATATCTTTACTAAGAAACACAAATGGACAGTGTTTTATTTTAAGTTCACTATAATCACTCAAGAATATGAGTACCTCCCACTTGAAGAAACTCTTATAGATAAGCTTCCAAATTCAGAAAATGAAGAAGTATGGAGATCTTAATCTATTATCTGGCCACTGGGTACCAAGAGGAGGGGAACGGCAAGAAGTTATAAAGGAAAATGTGATTTATTGGAGCTGCTTATCCGGGCTGCAATTGAAATTATAATATTAATGGAAATATTTTAATTTAATTTATTATTTTAATGTTTTATTTTGATCATAAAAGTTAAACACGTGCATTTTCAGGGATGCACCTGTCATTAGACATCATGTGCTCTGACAGTCATAAAGCAATTCTTGGACATTCCCCGCCCCCCCAGGTTAAATTATAACCTGCTATACGGTAAAGAATAAATGTTGTCTCCTAGTTGGCAAAAGATGGCCCCAAAGCCACGTAAGGACGGAGAAGACAGGTCCCATCATCTGCCCCTAAAGGGTGAGTTTTGATCTTTACTATTTAGCTGAGAGGTGAGAAAGTTGGGAAGGTGGGAGTGTTCCCCACATTTCTGAATTGACCCCATTTACTGGTAATGTTACCCAATTTACATCACTCCCAGAAATAGCGCTTTGGCCTTGTTGCAGAGCTTGGGGGTCCCTAAGAGCCCACCCACCCACCTCCAAATCTGCTGGGATTGCCAGCAGAGAGAAAAGCCCGGTCAGCAGCAGCAACCTTTCCCTCCTCACTCGCCAATGAGCTGACAACTCCCATCACTTCTGAAGACTTTCTAACAGGCTCCCATTCCTTGGGGACCCCCGGGTGAGCTCAAGGCTTAGTGGAAAATGAAAATAGTTCTTCCTCCTGCGTTAGCAGAAAGAGTGATACTCACCTTCTGACTTGCTGCACAGGTGGAGTAGCAGCACTGACATCAAAGCAGCCAAGAGCAAATTCTTGCCACTGTCCATCATTTTCAGCTCAGGGAATAGATCTGCCCAGTGCTGGGTACCCAGTTTGCTAGGAGTGCTGCTGGGTTCTGGTAGCAGCCTGGGTCTGGGATGGCCCTACTTATAGCAAATATTGGGAATGTACACAGAAGGCGTGTTCTAACGTGGGTTTTCCCCCATTGATCAACCTGCCCCATCATGTCGTCACAAAAAAATAACCACAGGGAAAACTTCCTGCCTTTCCCTAATGTTGGGAAGCTGTGAAGGTCAGAGGAGGGGGGCGGCGTTTGAGAAGGGGGAAATCCTGCTAAATCCTTTGGATTTGCAAAGAGGGAAAAGCTGCCCAGCCCTGTGGCTCAGGAAAGGTTTTCATGCAGTTTCAACTTAATGTCTCGTCTCTGAAAAGAGAGGACAAGGATTAACAATGATACAAAGGTCAGTCCTACACCTGGACGTTATAGGACTCTATTGTTCACACTGTATTTGCTTTCCAGAGTCAACTGGGAGCAAGAGGATGAGACAGGACGCCAGGCATACTTGGGGACGCATTTACAATTGAATAGTTGGTGCTCAGCTATCCCCGAAGACCTTGTATTTCCAAACTACCACTCAGATTAGGTAATATGACAGTGGTGTAGTAGTTTTCCCAATTTTGGCAGAAGATACCAGACCTTAAGTGTGACTCAAGCCTCAATCTTGATGCCATGCCAATTCTTCTAAGAATCTTCTACATTTATATGACTAATCAATATCGCAGCCCAGAAAATACTCCCCGTCTGCCCTTAACTCTTCATGCGGATGTAGTTTTATAGCTCAATACAAAGTCTCAGAAAAGTTGAAGAATAAAGACAATCCAGAAAATACATGTCAAATAATAGTGATAATGATTGGGGCACCTGGGTGGCTCAGTCGGTTGAGCGTCCGACTTCGGCTCAGGTCATGATCTCGCGGTCCGTGAGTTCGAGCCCCACGTCGGGCTGTGTGAGGATGGCTCAGATCCTGGAGCCTGCTTCGGATTCTGTGTCTCCCTCTCTCTCTGCCCCTCCCCCGCTCATGCTCTGTCTCTCTCTCTCTGTGTCAAAAATAAACAAATATTAAAAAATTTAAAAAAAAATAATAGGGATAATGATAATAATGTAAAATGGATCCCTGACCTATGATGGTATAATAAGAACTCTCCACAAGGGAGAATATCATTGTATGTTAGGGATTAGGTTTGTAGGAAGGGAGTTTTTGGAGATAATGGAATTATTTTCTATCCTATCATAGGCATGGTTACACATATCTACATGTATGTTAAAATTCCTAGAACTGTACATCCAGAGAAAAAATGAATAGTATTGTATGATTATTTAAAAAAATAAATTTAAAAAACCCTGAAATCATTAAACAAAAACTATCCACTAAACACAAATATGTTGAAAGTAAATAAGTCAATTGACAGGATCGTATGGTTCTTATCTTTTCTTTTATTAATGTGATGTATCACATTGATTGATTTGCGAATATTGGACCAGCCCTGCAGCCCAGGAATGAATCCCACTTGATCGTGGTGAATAATTCTTTTTAATATGGCCTTTTGTAGCAATGTGGATGGAACTGGAGAGTGTTATGCCGAGTGAAATAAGTCATAAGAGAAAGACAGATACCATATGTTTTCACACTTATGTGGATCCTGAGAAACTTAACAGAAGACCATGGGGGAGGGGAAGGGAAAAAAAAGTTAGAGAGGGAGGGAGGCAAACCATAAGAGACTCTTAAAAACTGAGAATAAACTGAGAGTTGATGCGGGGTGGGAGGGAGGGGAAAGTGGGTGATGGGCATTGAGGAGGGCACCTGTTGGGATGAGCACTGGGTGTTGTATGGAAACCAATTTGACAATAAATTTCATATTAAAAAAAAAGAAAGTAATAGGTCAAAAAAAGATATACCATGTAAACAGTAAAAAAAAAAGCTGGAGTTGCTATGCTTATATCTGACAAAATAAATTTTACAACAAAAATTGTTACTAGAGATAAAGAGGGGGTTACATTATAATAAAGGATAAATTCATCAGGAAGATACAAGAGTTATGATCATATATATACCTAACAATAACCCCCGAAAATATATGAAGCAAAACTGACAGAATGGAATGGAGGAATAAATAATTCAACAATAATAACTGGATACTTCAATACCACATTTTCAATAATGAATAGAAAAACTAGATAGAAAAGCCACTAGACCTAACAGATATCTATAGAACACTACACCCTACAATAGAATAGGCATCCACCCTTCTTAAGTGCACCTAAAACATTCTCCAGAATAAATCACATGCAAGGCCAGAGGACAAGTCCTAATAAATTTAAAAGGATTGAGATCATACAAAGTATGTTTTCAAAACACAGTGGAATTAAATTAGAATCAATAACAGAAGGAACTTTGGGAAATTTACAATGATATGGGGATATTAAATGTTACACTCCTATATAACCTATGTGTCAAAGAGGAAATCATAAGGAAAGTAGAAAATACTTTGACATGAATGAAAGCGGAAACACAAGCATACCAAAATTCATGTGGTGCAGCGAAAGTACTGCTCAGAGGGAAACTTACAGCAAGGATGCATGAAATAATAGCAAAACAATAGAGGAAATGGGTGGAACTAAAAGTTGGTTCTTGGAAGAGGTCAACAAAATTAACAACCTTTAACTAGACTAACCAAGAAAAAGCAGGGGAAGGGGGTGTGGGCCCTGAGAGACAAATTGCTAAACTCAAGAATGTAAGAGAGGTCATCACTACCAACTGTAAGAAAGAAAAATGACTATGAACAACTGTATGCAATAAGTTAGATAGTATAGATAAAAGGGACAAATGAGTAGAAAGATACAACGTCCTGAAACTGACTCAAGTAAACATAAAAAGCTCAAAAAGCCCAACAACAAACAAAGATATCAAATTGGTAACTAAAAATATTTCCATAAAGAAAGCTAAGTAAATTCTACCAAATATTCAAAGAAAAATTGAAGCTAATTCTTTCAGAAACGTTTCCAATAAGTAGAAAAAGAGATAACGATTTCTAACTCATTCTATGAGGACAGTATCACACTGATATTAAAGTAAGATAAAGACATCACAAGAAAATAAAACTATAGGCCAACAGCCTTAATCAATACAGACACACAAAAATACTCAACGAAACATTAGTAACCTATATCCAGACATATATACAAAGGACCACGCACCATAACCAAGCGGGACTTATCTCATGAAATGGCATAAATAATATTAACTAAATTTAAAAGAAGTATGAAGGGCATTTAATAAAACCCAACACCCTATCATAATAAAAACAGTCAACAAACTAGGCAGAGTAAAGAACTTCCTCAACCTGATAAAGGTCATCGATGAAAATCCCACAGCTAATCATACTTACTGTCGAAAGACTGAATGCTTTCCTCCTGAGATCAGGCCCCAGACAAGGATGTCCCTTCTCACCAATTCTATTCAACATTGTGCTGGAGATTCTAGCCAGGGCATCTGTACAACAAAAGGAGGAAGACACCCAGATTGGAGAGGAAGTAGTAGCTATCTTAATTTGCAGATGACATTATCTTATATATGGAAAATCTTAAAGAACCCACTTAAAAAAAAAAAAACTATTAGAACTGATAAGGTCAGCAAGGTTGCAAGATTCGAGGTCAACATACAAAACTCAATTGTATCTCTACACACTATCAGTGTTCACTGATAATAATGCGCACCTGAAAATACAATTAAGAAAACAGTTACTTCTACAATAGCATCAAAAACAAAAACAAAGACAAAATACCTAGGTGTTAGTTTCACAAAAGATGTGGAAAATGAAACTAAAACTACAAACTATTATTAAAGAAATGAAGGAAGACTTCTAAATAAAGAGAAAGACATCCTCCTTCATAAATCAGACAGACTTGGCATTGTTAAGATGGCACCACCCACCCACCCCCAAAATTGATCTTCAGATTCAACGTAATTCCTACCAAAATTCCATCTGGCTTATTTGCAGAAATGGAAAAGCCAATACTCAAATTCATATAGAATTACAAGAGATCCCAAATATTCAGAACAAACCCAACAAAGAAATGGAAGAACAAAGTCGGAGGACCTACGGTTCCTGATTCCAAACTTACTACACAACTACAGTCATCAAGGCATGTGATACTGGCATAAGTGTAGACATGTAGATCAGTGGAATAGGACTGAGAGCCCAGTTAGAAGCCCCCTTGTATAATCAACTGATTTTTTTTTCATTACGGTGCCAAGACCATTCAGTGGAGGAAAGAAAAATCTTTTCAACAAATGGTGCTGGGACAACTGGATATCCACATGCACAAAAATGATGAGAACCCTCTACCTCGCACCATGCACAAAAATGAACTCAACATGGATCACATACCTAAATATAAGAGCTAAAACAATGAAACTCTTAGAGGAAAATATAGGAGTAAGTCTTCATGACCTTGGCAATGGTTTTTTACAGACATAATACCAAAAGCTCAAGCAACAAAATAAAAAACAAATAAACTGGAGTATATAAAAATGATAAACTTTTGGGCTTCGAAGGTTATTATAAAAATGTCAAAAAATAACCCACAAAAAGGCATGAAATAATTTTCAACTCGTATATCTGATAAGTGACTTCCTTGTATCCAGAATATATGAAGAACTCTTGTAAATCAGTAATAAAAAGATAACCAACCCAATTTAAGAATGGACAAAATATCTGAATAGACATTTCTCCAAAGAGATGTAAATGACCAACAACACATGCAAAGATCATCAAAGTCATTAGTCATTAGGGAAGGTAAATCAAAACCACAATAACATATCACTTCCCACCCATGAGAATGGCTATAACCGAAAAAGATGGCTAAGACATATTGACAATGACATAGAGAAATTGGAACCCTTATATGCTGTTGATGAAATGAAAAATGATGTGGTCCCTCTGAAAAATAGTTTGACAGTTCCTCAAATGGTTACCCATAGATGATTCTGCAATTCTACTTCTAGGTATACACCCAAGATAAGTGATAACACATGCCCACACAAAAACCTGTACATGAGTGTTCATGGCTTCATTACTCATAATCACCCAAAAGTAGGAAAAATCTAAATGTCATCAAGTGATGAATAGCTAAATAAAATGTGTAAATTTGTACAATGGAACATTATTTGGCAACAAAAATGAATGATGTGCTGATAGATACTACAACATGGATGAGTCTTAAAAACACTGTACTGGGGCGCCTGGGTGGCGCAGTCGGTTAAGCGTCCGACTTCAGCCAGGTCACGATCTCGCGGTCCGTGAGTTCGAGCCCCGCGTCGGGCTCTGGGCTGATGGCTCGGAGCCTGGAGCCTGTTTCCGATTCTGTGTCTCCCTCTCTCTCTGCCCCTCGCCCGTTCATGCTCTGTCTCTCTCTGTCCCAAACAATAAATAAACGTTGAAAAAAAAAATTTAAAAAAAAAAAACAATGTACTAAGTGAAAAGAAAAAACAAGCACAAAAGGCCACATATTATAAGATCCTATTTGTATGAAATGTTCAAAAGTGGTAAATTTATAGAGCCAGGAAGTAGGGGTAGGGTGGGGTGTCAGGGGAAAAGGAGGGGAGTGGAGAGTGATTGCTAATGGGTATGTGGTTTCTCTATAATCTAAAAATAGGTGGTGGCAATGGTTGCATAACACTGTGAGTATGCTAAGTGTGCACTTGGAAAGAGTGAATTTTATGATACATGAATTATATGTCAATAAAGCTCATAACAACAGTAAAAAATTCTCTACCTACCTCGATCAAACATTCACACTATGCACAGATCCTCTCTCCTCTACTGTCTCCATTTTTCCTTCTTCCTCCATTCCTGTTGTCTCTTCTTTTCCTTCTTTCTCATCTCGGAAGCACATTGTGGTTTTTGGCTGATATTTTTTCTTTTGGTACTTTTTTATACTGATTGAAATTGTATTTCCCAGTGCTTAGTTTGACAGATGTTGTCACTTAAACAGTTTTTTAAAGGTGACCTTCAACTGATTTTTTTTTGGTGGGGGGCGGAGGGTCAATAAACACGTTAATGGGAAGTTTAACATGAGATTATTTCAAATCTAGGGGCGCCTGGGTGGCTCAGTCGGTTAAGCATTCGACTTCGGCCCAGGTCATGATCTCACAGTTTGTGAGTTCGAGCCCTGCACTGGATTCTGTGTGTCTTTCAATCTCTCTCTCTCTCTCTCTCTCTCTCTCTCTGCTTCTCCCCAGCTCACACTTGGTCTCTCTGTCTTTCTCTGAAAAATAAATAAAGTAAAAAAATTATTTAAAAAAAGAGTATTTCAAACCTAAGTTACTAGAAAGCTATTTATCACACTGGAATTTATTTTAGCTATTCTTTTTTTGTTGTTATTTTAGGGAGAGAGCAAGTGCAAGTAGGGGAGAGGGGCAGAGGGAAAGAGAGGGGGTGAGAGAGAGAGAGAGAGAGAGAGAGAGAGAGAGAGAGAATCTCAAGCAGGCTCCATGCTCAGCTTAGAGCCCAACACAGGGCTTGATCCCATTACCCTGGGATCATGACCTGAGTGGAAATCAAGAGTCAGACGTTCAATTGACTGAGTCACCTAGGTACCCCTCCAACGGTTCTTTTCAAATATCTCAGATACACTTCTAATGAGTCCTAATTCCTACATGTAGTGGAGTCTTGGTGTCTTTCTCTTCCCATCCCCAAAATTGACAAGTGTCTTATGTGGCAAGCACTTAGCGGTATATACAGATGACTAGAACGTGACTAAATTCAAGAGAACTTACAATAAGAGAATCAAACACAACACAAGTAACTACAAGACACGGCAATTTGGGTAAGTGTCGTATTCATATTACATAAAACATTGTCACAGAAATTGTTCACAAAATGTGACCATTTAAAAGTTGCTTAATTCCCCTTCCATTTCTATGACATCCTGACTAATGGAGCGTCCATCAAAAACCATTCTCTTTCTAGTAGAGTTCCATGCAAAGTCTTTTTTAGAAGATGGTAGGAGTTCCCTTTAAAACAGCATTTATTGAGCACCTATGAGATGCCAGATATTTTGGAAGGGAATGTGCTGTGAAAGCAAAGAAACCTGATGTTCGATTCCAACAAGGGGATGTGCACCAAAAGCCGGCAGCCATGGGCTTTCTGGGTTCCACACAGCGGACCCTGACTGTAGCTGAGCTCCGCTGACAGGAAAGGTTCTTACCCCGGTGTTGACTTGTACAAATTACAGAACTTCTAAGCTAGAGAAAGACAGGGACCATCTAATTCAATACCTTAATTTTAAAGATGAGGACACCAAAGGCAGAGAGACGTTTGCCTTTGTCACTGTGGAATCATGACCAGAGCTAGATCTAGAAATCAGGCCTCCTCTCTAAGTCAGTGGATTGTTCCTCATTTCCTCCTCAAACTTTGATTGTCTGATTATCCAATGGATGGTGTTCCCTATAGTTAGGCTTCACTTTCATTTCTTCTAGATAGTAATACAGGTTGTAGTTTCTATACAGGCTTAATCATACCCACCAAATGCTGAGGTATTATAGAGATCACTAAAAATGAAAATAATACACCACAACTCCAACGGAGGGTCGCAACGATATGAATTCGCACAATGACTACTTAAAACAAACCGAGGATCTTGTTTCTTGGCACCCTAGTTTGGATTTCCTAAAAGCAAAGGCCCAGGTGAAGGTCATTTATTTGAGTGATAAAATCAGGAAACACGAGTGAAGCAGGAAGGTGGAGGGAGAAAACAGCTTTTAAGGTCATTCTGGGGACACCGATTCCATTAGAGCCACCTGAGAAACAAACAGATGTCTTGGAATTATGCCCCTGAACGATGGTGAATGGAGTATTTGGCAGTTGGCTCACATCCCTCATTAGTTGAGGACTGTCCCCAGGGGTATTAGTTCCCCTACAGATTTAAGTTTTCCTTGGGAGGGGAAAGACGGGTCCAACATTTTCTCTCAGCCGTGAGAATTTCCTAGAGCGGAAAGACAAGGTAAGTTGTTGCCAGTGAGTTGGGATCTGGGGCTGAGGCTGAACTCGATGGTGGCTGAAAGAACGTGACAGGGGGTCCAGAGATGCCTGGTACAATTGGCTTAGAAAAGCTTCCCTAGAAGCAGAAATCTGGGGGTGGGAATTGTGGAGAAACGAACCGTCACGTGGGCGAAGGTCAGCCGATTCCCCCACCGGCCCCGGGAGGGCAGCTTTGTTTGGTAAAAAGTCTTCCCTGGAACACACTGCCAAGTAACAGCTCTGTTTTCTTGTGTCCCATTTATCCTGAGACAAATGCTTTGGCCTATCGATTCATTACGCAAAGTTGTGTAGTTACCCTAAGAAATACTTACGCATTGTACTCCGGAAAACCAAGACCTCATGGTTCTGAGATTCACAAAGAGGCCTCGTAAGGTCATAATTAGCACTAAAGGGATAGTGAAAAGAAGAGCAGCCAAAGAATGTAATGGGACTTTGACCTGCAACAAGCAACACCAGAGACAAGGTTCTGGGCATCAGCGCGAGCACCATGAGGAAAGGCCTCAAGACAAAGAAGTTTTCTCCATTCAGTTTCAGTCTCAACCTTAAACAGGTTCTGCTTGTCAACGTGATACGTGATCAAATTCCTACAGGCACCAGGTCTGACATTAGTTTTCAAAAAATACATATAACGTTATCCTATAATTGCCCCCGACAGACTCATGCATAAACTGCTTCTTTTCAAGAGCCCAAAGAGACACCACCGAGAGATGGTTGAAGAATTGGTTTCAGTTAGAACAGGAAGCCAGCTCTCTTCTGAATTCCTGCAGGGTTGTTTAAGCCGAAGTAAAGAGCTTCTACAACTAGGAGGCTGAAAGCTGGCACTATTATCTCAGGAGAGTTTTGAGGCTCACCGTGTAAAGTTTTGAGTGAACGTTTGGACACCCACCTGAGCCAGTGATCAAAGAGAGTGCTTCAGGCTATATGTGTGAAAACAGCATACTCCTTTTTTAGCCTCCTGAGAGTCCATCCAGTTCAGATTTAATTGCTCTGTAGAGAGAAGAATTAACATAAACTTAAGCTAATTCCTCTCTGTATTGTTTATCTTGACTGCGAGGCTCTTCAAATGCCTCCCGTTTCCCAGGTCCTCAGTTTCTGTGTAGTCACAGCAGAGGAGTCTCTATTCACGACATACGGGAAGAAATCAACAGGGTTGTTTTAGAACTCACACATGCAACCAGCAGATGCAATCCAAGCCATAGCTCCTGTGCAGGGCCATAGAACGTCACCTTTCCCAAAGCCAGCAAGGTTAGCCTATCAAACATCACAAAGATGGAATAGGGAAGCAGGTCAAAGATGATGTGAAGGCAAGCATGGACTTGACATCTTCTCCAAGAGTTAGAAAAACAAAACAAAAAACAAAACAAAACAAAACTGTATTTGATGGTCTGGCATCCAAGCCAGCAGTGGGCTCATCCAGAAACAGGACAGTTGGATCTGTAATCACTTCCGTTTCAATGCTGGTCTTCTTTCTGTCACCTCCAGACACCCCCCAAATGAGCTGGTTCTCCACCTTGGAGTCCACTTTGAGTGTAGCTCTTGAATGATTTTATCAAATGTGTTCATTTCTTGTCCAACTGCTTACATTTGCCAAAGGGCTGCTGAAAATCCTGTTTTCTCTTACCATCAAAGCCCCCCACCATGTTACCATCTTGGACTTACCAAACTGTGGCACTTTTGACATTGGCAGGTTGAGAGGTTCTATTTCGCAGAATATCTCCAGAGAGACAACAGGGCTCCTTCTTCCCAGCCATTATGACTCACAAGGAGGACTTGCCTCCAATAGAAGGTCCCAGGGTAACATTAAGACCAGCGTTTCATCACTCCATGGACATCCTTCAGTATCTCCTTCCCAACAGCGTAGGAAGTCACTCTCCTCCATTCAATAGCAAATATTACGAAAACTTAACTCAGGTCAAATAGACCACATCTCAAAGTCTTTGGAGGGCCCACTAGGTGAACCATTGCTCCTTGTTATTGACATTGGGAAAATGGAAACGTTCTTCATAGACATCTAAAAAATTATTTTCTCCACCGTGCTGCCACGGGACGGAATGAATCTTTCCCAGAGAATTCTAAATGGAACTCTGACTCAATGGAGCTGCTGACACCACTTCTTTCCTGCTGTGGAAAATTATCCCGACTTAATCTTGAATTTTAAAATATATACATGTACACACACAGGCATACATGCACACACACATGTACAGAGGGCAAAATAAGACGGAAGGGACAAAGAATGTGAAGTATTATCCCTCAAAAGAAAGATCCGGAGAGAACGCCTCATTTACATGGACCCTACTGTGCATGAGGAGGAAGTAGAGAAATTCGTTCATTCATTCAGCCAAGATTGAGTGTGCGTCTTAGAAGAGTGGTTAACAGGCTTGCCTGGCTTGCTCGCACAAGATCTGTGCCTTGAAATCCAGGTTGAAGAAGGGTTAATAGCTACATGAAACATCACAAGATTAAAATTCCCATAAGAGGGAATACCATCCGAGATACCAAAATTTTCGGTGTTCACGCTGGTTGTGGGTTTGTACGTGGGTAACAATGAGAAGACGTTAAAATTTTCTAGGCATACACTGTTAAAACATGCACGCTAATTGACAAGTTGTGCTACAAAACTATTCTTGATTTTCTATATCTGCAACATGGAGGCTACCTTAAAGTTCCCCAGGCAAATATGAGGTTTGACTTCTTCCTTCAAACAGTCCAAAGCATTAATTGTATTTTCCTTAAAGGACTTCTCACTGATGAAATGCTATGCTTGGTTTAGTGGAGTTTTCTTATAACCATATTCAGTGGAAAAAGCAATAATGCAATTCAACCGTTTCATGATTATTTTAATATGATATTTCCCGTGCTCCAAATGGAAGTCAACCTTTTATGAAATGTGCCAAGGATTCTGAGGTTAAGAGCGGGGCAGTGAGGTATCATGATGTTTTAAAGAGGTAGCTTCCGTGAGGCAGGGAGACGTGAACGAGGGCAGCAAACTTGTGGTCCCTGGAGTGACAGCTCCTCCTGAATTGTTTGAAGGGTTTAATGAGAGGGTGGAATATTTAGTCTTTTCCTTGCAAAAACATTTTATCACAAAGTGTATACATCAAGCTGAACACATAAGTCTTCTAGTGTCTCTTCTTGAAAATTGGGGGGAAAATCTATAAGGCATACTATAGAAAAACAGAGCTTTAAACATCTTCCTGCCCCTTTAAAAAATATTACCATAATGCATACGCCACTGAAAAAGAAAAGATATTGGGGCGCCTGGGTGGCTCAGTTGGTTAAGTGGCCGACTTCGGCTCAGGTCATGATCTCGCGGCCCATGAGTTCAAGGCCCGCGTCGGGCTCTGTGCTGACCGCTCAGAGCCTGGAGCCTGTTTCCGATTCTGTGTCTCCCTCTCTCTCTGACCCTCCCCCGTTCATGCTCTGTCTCTGTCTCAAAAATAAATAAACGTTAAAAAAGAATTTTTGAAAAAGAAAAGATATTAAAGAAGTCAAAAGAGAAAAGCAAAGATTAATTAGAAACTCACCATCCTAGAGAACTAGAGAGGTAAAAAAAAACTTTTTGTTTAACTTTGTAGACTTGTGTTTATTCATATCTTTAACCTAAGTCAGATCACACGGCACATGTATTTAAAAACCTATTCTTGGGGCGCCTGGGTGGCGCAGTCGGTTGGGCGTCCGGCTTCAGCCAGGTCACGATCTCGCAGTCTGTGAGTTCGAGCCCCGCGTCAGGCTCTGGGCTGATGGCTCAGAGCCTGGAGCCAGTTTCCGATTCTGTGTCTCCCTCTCTCTCTGCCCCTCCCCCGTTCATGCTCTGTCTCTCTCTGTCCCAAAAATAAATAAACGTTGAAAAAAAAAATTAAAAAAAAAATAAAAACCTATTCTTTTCATTTAAGAATACAGAGATGGTCTAATGTTTATATCAAAAAATGTACTCTCTATTCTATCATTTTAAACAGTACTATGGCTTCTCATTATTGCATGGTTATCCCTGATTAAACGCCCTAGGTTGTTTCTAACTTTTTGCTTGTTGTAAATAGTACTATGAAGAACTCTGTATGGATGAATCTTTGTACATATTCTTAATCACTTTCTTAAAAGAAGGCCGAGAAATGGAATTTTAGGGTCTAGAAATGTGTACCTATTTCACAGTTTTGAGATTGCAAAGCTACCTACCAGAATTCTGAGTGAGTGGACCCAATTCCTTGTGTATTTCACAGGATCAACAAATAGAAATGCATGTATTTACTTAGGGCTTTGTGGAAGGAACAACTACTTCTCCATTAAATATAAGTCTAAATGTGGCAAATGCCTGAATGCTATCAGCCCCTGTGATACATCCTAGCCTCTGCCACATTAACTGCTGTGGACTTTTTATTTATTTATTTATTTATTTATTTATTTATTTATTTTTACCTGACACAAAGCGAACATGCTGTGAAGTGTATATGCCACGCCCTGAACCCTTAAAGTAAATATTTTGCCAGGGACATCGAAGAACCGGAAGAGAACCGATGAAAAGGAGGAGGGCAGTCCCTATGACTCCCGTACTTTCCAAAGGAACCTCTTGGTACTGAGTGTATTTACTTAACAGATTAGAGGTTTTAAATATCTAACTGAGTTATTGCTCTGATGGTGAAATCTCGGTTGCTCCCTATTGTAAACTTGAAAATTCCCCTGCGTGCTTTCTCAAAGCTGACATGAAGGAGCCAGCTATAATAGTCCGAGTAGGCAGGGAATAATTTGCTAAGGAATGCTGCCTAGTCAGGGCACAGATGGAGACCGATGCCACATGTTCCTGCAAAGCACACAGTTTCATATGAGGGCTAACAACTGTCCTTTGGTCCTGAAGAATGGCATTGGCTAAACGACCAGCAGGGTCGACGTGGTGACATGTTCAAGTTCTAATATGTGATGTTTAGATCCTTCCGGATTTTGCCAGTTCACTGCACTTCTGGAGAGAGAGATTCAGGGTCCATTTGTTACCCGTTTCTAGAGTTACCCTAGGAACGACTAAGCCTCATCACTTATTTCAGGCAATCTGCATTTACTAAGAATACAATCATAAATGTTTGCAAAAAAAAAAAAAGTCATAAATGACACACAAAACTGTTCATTGCAGCACTATGTAGAATAGGAAAGAAAATGGAAACACCCAATTAGTTAATAATAGAACAGTGATTAAAACAATGATAGGATTTCCATATGATTGAATAATATGTTGCCATTTAAATAATTTTGAAACATTTACGCAAGGGAGGAAATGCTAATGACATAAAAATAGAGAAAATCGGGGGCGCCTGGGTGGCGCAGTCGGTTAAGCGTCCGACTTCAGCCAGGTCACGATCTCGCGGTCCGTGAGTTCGAGCCCCGCGTCGGGCTCTGGGCTGATGGCTCGGAGCCTGGGGCCTGTTTCCGATTCTGTGTCTCCCTCTCTCTCTGCCCCTCCCCCGTTCATGCTCTGTCTCTCTCTGTCCCAAAAATAAATAAACGTTGAAAAAAAAAATTAAAAAAAAAAAATAGAGAAAATCGTATGACACAAAGTTATAAATCATACGACACAAAGTTATAAGTAGTACCTTAAGCCATTATGGGAAACTGTGTATATTTGTACTTATACATTAAAAAAAAAAAAAAGACTGGAAAGAAATTCACCAAAATGAAAACAGAAATTACCTGTGGTGATGGGAGGCTCTCCCCACTTGTTTTCATGGTTTTTTTCTATATTTGTCAGTTTTTTATAATAAACACATATTGCTTTTATAATCAGAGAAGAATAAATTATTTTCAAACCCACATATTAAAAATTCTCATTTCCTAGTAGAGTGAACTTATAAATATAATTTTAAAGGGCTACCTTTATTCATAGTTTTAATATTTTTTAGTAAAAATTGCCACCAGAAGAAAATGAATAATCTTATTTTTTGGAACACCTCGTGTCAGGCTTTCATGATGATATTACAGTAAGTCTTGCAAAATTTTCACTGCTCTCCTAACTTCATGGATGGCCCTAGAAGATGCATGACTATTCCAGGAGAACATCAATAATCTATCTTGTGTTGGAATTTGCAGGATAACCAGAAACTGTTTACACGAGCTAGTAGCTGTTTTAAAATTTAATTGTGAAGTTGATTTATTAGGTTAGGAAAATGTGTCCATAAAAAAAAAAAAAAAAAAAAAGCATGGGGCATGGGGGTGGTGCTTGGGTGGCTCAGTCTGTTAAGCATCCGGCTTTGGCTCAGGTCATGATCTTGCGGTCCGTGAGCTTGAGCCCTGGGTTGGGCTCTGTGCTGACAACTCAGAGCCTGGAGCCTGCTTTACATTCCGTGTCTCCCTCTCTCTTTGCCCCTCTCCTCTCATGCTCTGTCTCTCTGTCTCTCTCTCTCTCTCTCTCTCTCTGTCTCTCAAAAATAAACATTAAAAAAATATTTTTTTAAGTTTCAGAAACACAGATTACTTTGCTGGTGAGGGTTAACAAATAACCAAGCATACCAATAATTTTCTGTATGATTGGGCAAGTCAGTGTGCTCTCTGGATCTCAGCATCTCCATCAGAAAATAAACAATGCACAGACACCTGCTCTCCAAATTCTCTTTGGAAGTAGTAAACTATTCAAAGGCAGAAAACAATTATTTTATAAATCTTATTAATTAGCAGGTTCATTTCCACTAAATAAGAAGAAATGTCGATAAAATCCTGTAGTATTATAGCCTTACGATTTGTGTGTGTGTGTGGTAAGAATATTTCAGATTTAGTCTCTTGGCAACTTTGAAGTATGTAACATAGCATTATTGACTATAATTGCAATGCTATGATTCATCATCTGACTGCAAGTCTGTACCCTTTAACCATCATCTTCCAAATTCCCCTAGCCCCCGGCCCCTGGTAACCATCATTCGGCTCTGTTTTTACTAATTCCGTATAGCCTTCTAGTTTTAACCAGCTTATAATAAGCCAGTTTAACCAGTAGGCTTATAAACACTTCCTTGCATTTCACAATGGTCTGATCCTTAGCAGGCAGCCATTTTGAATCTTGTTATATTTCTGGACCGTGTTACATTTCACCATCTGAATCATCCTTCCTCTCATAGTAGAAGTTAGGCAAATCTTGAGGTATCTTGTCACTTCCAACCACATACATTATCGTTTATGGCACATTTCCTCAGAGCTCACAGGTGCCCATTGATAGAACCAGATAAGCCGCCGGAATGCCCCACCATGCCCTCCAGCTCCAGCCAAGAGCTACTGATCTGCCTAGAGCCTGTAAAAGATGTCTCGACTGCTAGTAGAACTAGATGGAATGATGCAATAGCTGGCCAGGGAAAGAAACCAACAAGGCCAAAGCTTTGGACTCATTCCTGAGTGAGTTCGTTGATCTGCTTCTGTCCTACAGACCTTAATCCAAGCCCATCATATGTAAGGGGGCCAACATGAGGGATGGTAAATAGGCCAGAACAAAATGTGGTCTATGCTGAAATAACAATCAGTACAGCATCTCCAGAATAAACCCCCAAGTAATCATGAAGCTCAGCCAAAAGGATTCACCCTAATTAATATCACCATTACTGAATTTAAGCACTTTCTGAAACGTTTCCACCCTTTCTGAGGACTGACGTGTTCCCTAGGTAAAGAATCACAAGTGAAAACTGTCAGACTTTCAAACACCTGTGTCGTAAATTTTTCTAGTTACAGAACTTTCTCCCAGAGATGAGTCAAGGGTCACAGACGATTTTTACCCACTCTGAGGGATGAGCAGGACCACTGGGAGAATAAAAAGGTGAGACTGACTATAGTATGATTTTAAGAAATTGTGTATCCCACTGTGAAAGTCACCGGAGACTTTTCTACCCTGAAACTCTGTGTTAATTAATCAGTAAAGATACATAATCACTTTCAGAAAGATGATTATAAAAAACAGGAATGAGGAACTCAAAGCACCCTTGACCCTGGGAGCTCATTACATATTGACAAGTGTGTACCTGGACTGACTTCCCACCTCCAACCCCCCAAATAAAAACATATTTTGTGATCCCTCCACAGACTTTGGGGAGGTTAGAGTAAGTCGGTACAAGGCACACATAATTTTAGCCATTACAAATGAGAAAGTTTGTTTTAGAGTGAAGGCAACTAAGGCCTAATCTTTCTCCTCCCTCCAACTCCAAGGAATTTGGATCTTTGTTAAATGTCACAATGAATAAGAGAATAATTACAGGGATACAACTATTTTAAGCACCTGGAAAACTAAATTTTTTAATGTTTATTTACTTTTGAGACAGAGAGAGAGAGAGAAAAAGGGAATGAGCCAGGGAGGGGCAGAGAGAGAGGGAGACCCAGAATTCGAAGCAGGCTCTTGTCAGCACAGAGCTGGATGTGGGCCTCGACTCACAAACCGTGAGATCATGACTTGAGCCAACATCGTATGCTTACTTAACCGACGGAGTCCCCCAGGCACCCCTGGGAAACTAAACTTAATGAGAGATTTCATTGAGGGAGGAGTGGGGGGAGGAAGAGACCGAATGTTACACTTCCTACAATTTTTAGCAATCAAATACATTAGACTGAAAAACTTCATCTTTTGAGAATTTCAATCATCCAAAATATACAAGAAATCAACACAAAATGGCAAAAAAATGGCCAATTACTTTAGAGAATGTGAACAAAGAAACATATTAGAGACACATATAAACACAGGAGTACTGGTTGGACATTGGCCGGAGAAGGCAGCACAAGGCCAGAGTCAGAAGGACTAGGTTCTCACGTCGGCCGGGTCACACACTGGCCATGTGGCCCCGACCAAGCCACCGAGTCTTAACCTCTGCATCCACAAAGTGAGGATAAATATGTATCCAGGTATCACTTAGACGGCTGGCGAGGCAATCCAAGTGAAAGTACTTGGTACCATGCAAAGTATAAATCACAGGCAAGCTATCGGTGTAGATACTGTTTTCACCACACTAAGCAATGCGGTCAAGACACAGATGTAAAAGAGATAGCCTTGGAGGTTGAGAAGATTATACCTCAGTTCAAAGGATAAAACAGGAATCAGTGAGGGGCACCTGGGGGGCTCAGTCGGTTAAGCGTCCGACGTCGGCTCAGGTCACGATCTCACGGTCCGTGAGTTCGAGCCCCCCGTCGGGCTCTGTGCTGACGGCTCGGAGCCTGGAGCCTGCTTCGGATTCTATGTCTCCTTCTCTCTCTGCCCCTTCCCCACTTGTGCTCTGTCTCTCTCTGCCTCTCAAAAATAAATAAATGTAAAAAGAAAAAATTTTTTTAAATAAAAGTTCCTAGATGTGAAGAAATTATCTCCTGGCACCTGTAAAAATTTCTCGTGTGCAGCTTCTCAGGGAAAAAAAGGCACGCCCCACTCCACTGCTATCCTGTCATTCCAGAAGCATTCGCAGTCCACCCACAGTGTATGTGACACCCTCTGACAGAATTTTCTCTGGCACGTGTGCCATTCTGCCAAGAGGTTTGGCAAGGGCTCCACCAGTTTCCTCCACGGCTTCAACTCTCACAGTTTAAAGATTGCCGATCTTTTCACTCTTGCCTTTCTTGTGACCTATTTACTATGTCCTGTGTGCCAGGAAGAGACTTGATTGGGGAGTACAAAGTAACCTGTCAGCAGCAGTCACAGTAAATGGTTTAGAGCTTGAACCGAATCCAGTTCCCAGGAGTGATTAAGAACAGCTTAGCATGATCACACTTGAACTACATGATGCCCTGTTCCAGGGCCGTGAGAATGATGCTCACAGATTCAAACAGGGATTCAAGATGAGTTTCTCAGAACCAACACTGGAGGAAAAACTGGTGGGATTCCAAATGAGAATCTGGCTGTGAAAAGGGAGGGAAGACATTGCTTCAGAAAGCAATCGCAAAACCTCACGTCAACCTCAGACGCAGACAGAGTCAAGAGTTGGGGGGAAAGGGACCTGATGGTGCTTGCGGGATTGTCCCACCCCTCCTGGAGCCAGGCCTTCAGGGCTCCGCCGATTAGGAAGATGGCGGCCACTAGACTGGACGACATTCACCATAATATCCACAGGTTGGGGAAGACTCTCAGAAGTTTTGGAGGGTCCTCACTTTCTGGAGCTCTGCCCATACCCCTTGATGCACAATCAAGTCCCAGAAGGACTTTAGGAAACCTAAGGATCCTTCTGGCCTTATCTCTCATCCAACAATATGGACATGCTGATTCAAGGTCCTTTCCCCAATATCTCCCCATTTCTGGAATAATCCATTTACTCCTACCTCCACCTGGCCCATCACTGTTGTTGGATGTTCCCCATTTATCATTCAAGACCTAATTCAAAGGTTACTTATATAGGACAGTTTCCACAACTAGATGAGACAGCTCTTTACTTGGAACTCCCATGGGACTTTGCTTTTCACACTACGTAAAAAGCTATATTTTCCTGTCTTTGTCTGTATAGCACCTGACAGAGGGTAGAGGTTCAAGAATGTGTGACAGATGAATGAACCAACTGAATTCATTTTTTGTTATTCTCACCCCTTGTTTCCTACATCTATTAGTCACTAATTCTTCTACACATTTGACTTCCAACTCGTTTTCTTCTCTCTGGCCACAACTGCCCTGGCCTCAGGTCTCAGAAATCCATGTTGGCATTAATATAGTTTCCCAAAGCAGGCTCCTCACCCATCAAAGAATCAAAGACTATTGTAATAATGACATGGAAACACTTATTCTCCATTGTTCCAGTTCTTGGTTCCCGAGGAGAGAAAAAGAGGATGGTGGACCAAGAAAGAAAGAGAGAGAGAGAGGTGGGGGATGGGGGGAGAGGGAAGAAATAAAGGAAGGAAGGAAGGAAGGAAGGAAGGAAGGAAGGAAGGGAGGAAAGAAGGAAGGAAGGAAAAGAGAAAGAAAAGATCATTTTGTATGATTTAGATCCTAAGAGAAGACATAAATGAGAAAGAAGAATTATCATGCAGAGAAAACGTAAAGAAAGGGAGGTTAGGAGGTTTTTTGGCAACAACTATAAGTTTGAAATTTTAGAGAAAGGGAAAAATGAAAATAGCTCTTTAATATATACAGTTTGACCTCAGGTCCTTCATAGATCTACCACTTTCTCTCAAGCTGGGATTTGAACCCAGATCAGTCCAGACCCACCGTCCATGCTGCTTCCCCAACACTTGTCTCTTCCAAATTGGCCATAGAAAGAGAAAGATGGGAGTTATCACTGAATAACTACTGTCAATCCCAATTTTGTGGATTCCTAGGACCAATGGATGGCTTTCAAGATATTTACCAACCCCCAGAAATTATATATAAAAGACTGGGTCCAGCCAATGCAATATTGAAGGAGAAAAACAAAGTTAAAGGACTGACGCTACCAGATGTTAAGACTTATTCTAAATCTACAGTAATCGAGATAATATGGCATTGGTGAAAAACAGAAAAATAGGTCAATAGCACAAAATAGAGAGTCCAGAAATAGACTCACAAAAATATAGTGAACTGATCTTTGGCAAAGAGGTAAAGGCAATACAATGGGACAAAGATGGTCATTTCAACAAATGGTGCTCCAACCACTAGATATCTATAAAAAAAAAAAAAAAAAAAAAGAATGTAGGCAGAGACTTATACTTTTCATACAAATTAACTCACAATGGATCATAGACCTAAACATGAAACTACAAAACTTCTAGAAGATAGCATAGGAGAAAATCTAGATGACTTTGGGTGTGGCAGTGACTTTTACACACACCATCAAAGATACAGTCCATGAAAGAAATAATTGATAAGCTGGGTTTCATTTAAATTAAAAACTTCTGCTCTGGGAAGGACAAGGTTAAGAGAATTAGAAGACAAACCACAGACTGGGAGAAATCATTTGCAAAAAAATGTATCTGATAAAGGCTGTTATCCAAAATACACACAGAACTCTTAACACTCAACAATGAGAACACAAACAATCCAATTAAAAAATGGGTCCAAGACTGTAACAGTTACTATCTCAATGAAGAAGATACACATGTGGCAAATAAGCATATGAAAAGATATGTCATTTGGGGAAATGCCAAGTAAAACCATATTGACATTGCGCTCCACACCTATTCGAATGGCCAAAACCCAGAACATTAACGACACCAAATGTTGGAGAGGTTGTGAAGCGATAAGAACTCTCATTCGCTGCTGGGTGGGAATGCAAAATGGAAAAGCCAGTTTAGAAGACAGCTGGGTGGTTTCTTACAAAACTAAACACCTGTTACTAGTCCAGAAATTACACAGTCCAGAAATTGTGTTCCTTTAGTATCCATCCAGCGGAGTGGAAAACTTATATCCACACCAAAACTTGCTACACAGATATGTTATGGCAGCTTTGTTCATAAGCACCTAACCTTGGAAGCAATCAAGATGTCCTTCAAGAAACGGTGGTTCACCCAATGAACTAAAACACTAAAGAGAACAGCACTAAAGAGAAATGAGCTATCAAACCACAGAAAAAAGACATAGACGAACCTTAAATACGTAGTACGAAGAGGAAGAAGCCAGTGGGAAAAGACTATATATGCTGTACGATTTCTACTATATGACCTTCTGGAAAAGATAAAGCTACGGAGACAGGAAAATGATCAGTGGTCACCAGGGGTTGGAGGTGGTGGGAAGGGATAAACCCATGAAGCCCAGAGGATTTTCAGAGCAGTGAAACTACTCCGTATGATACTACAACGGTGGATACATGTCATTATACGTTTATCCAAACCCATCGAACCAACAATGGCAAGAGCCAATCCCAATGTAAACTATGGCCTCTGGGTGGTAACGACGTGCCAAAGCAGGTTCACTGGTTGTAACAAACACATCCACTCAAGTGTGAATGTTAACAGTGGGGCAGGCCCTGCAGCCATGAGGGCAGGAAACATATGGGAAATTCCTGTACCTTCCTCTCAACCTTGTTATGAATCTAAAACTGCTCTAAAAACAAATGGTCTTTAAAAAAAAAAAATGTTGGGTCTACGTGTGTAGGTGTGTTATTTTCCTGAGAAGGCAGACTGCGGTTTCCACCAGACTCTTCAAGGAATCTATCATTTCAAACAGGCAAAGAATCACCGCCTTGGAGCGTTTCTGCAAATCCTGGATTTGCACTGGCAAAAGTTGCATGTTTACTCCTTTTGATTCATTCCCCTGAGCCCACCACGCGAAGGGCTTTCACCCACCCGGAGTCTTTGTTTGGACACAAGATGGGCTTCCAAATCACCCGCTGTTGTTTCCTCCGGGCAGAATTCCAGGATTCGTCTTATTCGAGATGGTACTTTCCCAGCCTTGGCACCACTCTCCTTCTTTCCTTTATCTTCTTCAGATAATCACGCAGTGTTACTTGCGTGCTATTTCGTTCTTCCTCCTTAGAAAATCTCACTGATATACTGTTCCCAGCCTCTTTATCTCAAGCCTTCCCCATTACGCCTGGCTAAGCAGGTAGTTTCCTGGTGCTGGGACCAGAGCCAATCCGTTCTGGTGGGGTTTTTTCTTTTTATTAATTCTCCAAAAGGAAAACTCATTTTCCTATTGGAAAATGTGGCCAAGGTGAATCAACTTTATTCCTGTCATCAATTTTCATCAATTCAGACCTCCAGGTTAATGTACATGCAATGGATTTGGAGGGAAGAGAGTGGAATGTTCAAATCCACAGTAAGATTTCAGTGTCATGAATTCACCCACTCACCTCAACAAATAGCTCAGCTACACACCCAAGAGTTTTGTCTAAGTTTTAAAACCAGTTAGTTGCAGAGTCAAGAGATTTTTTTCCCCCAGACCATTCTGTACCACCAACTCCAAGATGCACACATGTTTTTTTCTTGCTTAACATAGCAGTTTTCTGCAAAGCTTCTTAGCTACAAAACCAGGAACATGTGGATACATTGCATCGGAGCAATTTTTCTGGCTATATGCCTAAACTGAATAATACAGATTAAATATGCAGATCAGACTGTGTAGCACCTGCTCTGAAAAGATTTCTGTTTAAGAAAGAAAGAAAGAAAGAAAGAAAGAAAGAAAGAAAGAGGAAGGGAGGAAGGGAGGAAGGAAGGGAGGGAAGGAGAATGGAAAGAAAGAAAGAAAGAAAGAAAGAAAGAAAGAAAGAAAGAAAGAAAGAGGAAGGGAGGGAAGGAGAGAGGGAGGGAGGGAGGGAGGGAGGAAGTAAAGACCAAAGGTGTGGACACATCTCAACAGTGCACAATTGAAGATTTGCAAACTGGTTTCATGGTTCAAAGCCAAGCAACTATTTGTGGGCTCAGCAGTAGGATCCCAGCCCCTCACTAAAGTGTTAAATCTGCAAGGACAGCTGTGTAGCAGATGGCTGGCAGCTTCTCTGGTTTTGTGGCTCAGCAGCCTTCCAGAAGCAAGGCAGAAGCTCTTCATTCAGCAGCTGCTCACCCTCAGTTTCCTTCCAGTAGGAAATGATCCACCCCAAAAGTTCTACCACTTCTCCCAAACACCTCTCTCTCCCAACTGCAGGTGCCCCAGGAGAGATGAAAAGGAGAAACCATTGGCTAGTTTCTCATTTTACTTGTTGGGGACCCCCATGGAGCCCGTGTAAGAGAAAATGCTGACTCGGTCAGAGCACTCTTGCCCTTAGGTGTTGAGGATTGTCTCTCTCTCTTGTGTCATATAGATCTGGGCAAGTGAGATAGGGGACAGGAAGCCGGATGAGGGAGGAAGCTTGTGACACTGGAGTTGAAGTTGAGTGGATGAAGCATCCATGGTGGGGGCGGGGGCAGTTACTAGTAAGGAGGATGGGGGGGCTTCAAGATAGTATTTGAGATAAAGGTGAATACCTCCGGGATTGCTTCATGGTTTGAGAATCAGACGTATGCATGTCTGTCTACCTAGCTTTTCTTTCCTGCGGGTGGGAGTATTTCTCTAAAAGGCCAATTGAGCTTCACCTCTCAGCTAGCACGGGGATCCGGTTCTCCACACAGTTGAGGGTTCCGGTTATCTTCTGTGGCCCAGCGTCACCACGGTGGAACCGACCAATGTGGGGCAATGCACCCAAGCCCTGTTGGGACGAGCAGTCCCATGGAAGTGAGTTTTTGGTTTTCTTCTTGACGCCAATGGTGCATGGATCCTTAAGAGAAGATAGGGAAATGTCTTTGTTTTACAACATTCCCTCAGCACTTATACACCTTATGCACCCGGCCTTGTTCTAAGTGATTTTTCAAATTCTAACCTATAACATACAAAAGTTCTGTGGCAAGAGATTTCATATTTATTATTAATTCTCGTGTCTCTCAAAATGGTATTTGGGAAGACTCAGGCCAGAATCAGGGGATTCTTGCTAACAATGATGGTGTCTTAAACCCATGCTGATGAGAACCATGTGAGGCAGGCTTATTGGTGCCCATTCTACAGATAAGAAAAATGAGACTCAGAGAAATGTGTATCGGGTCCAAGGTCAAACAACAATTAAGTGCCGGGGCCAAGATCAAAACCTGGGTCTGCCTGATTCTAAAACTCATGCTCCTTCAGCAACAACACAGAATAGGATGAGCATTGACACCCCCGGCTGTCATTTCAGCAACAAATCTTGTGTGTCTACTTTGTGCAAAACACTCCAGAGGGGCACTGTCATATCTTAAACATGGCACCTTGAGATCAATAAACTGCTCTGGGACAAAGGATCCTGGGTTATTGGGACCAGGGCCGGGAGTGGGACAGGAATGGAGCGGATAAAAACTGCAGACCTGGGGGTTGTGCACGTTCTAGGTCATCCAGGCAGAAGACTGTAGTCAGGACACAAGCATGACACACACCGAGTGTCCCAAGGATGACAAACAATCTATGGAGCCTACCCCGTGAAGCTGATGAAGATATAAAGTACAATGGGGAAACCCAACGGGGCCTGACCGAGCCCCAGCCTCTGGGCTGAGTTTTGGGGGCAGGGTTGGGGGCCCTGGGGGTGAACTGCTGGAGCAGAATCACAAGACAGGGCCATCTCTAGGACCATGACCTGAGATATGACATTGGCCCCACAACCAGGGCAGAGCCCAGGAACCGTGGTGGCAGCACAGACTCAGGGCTGGGCCAGTGGCAAGGGGCAGAGTCCTCAAGCGTTCCTCAAAAGAAGCACCTTCCACACTTTTCTGTGGACCCCCATTACCCTTGGAAAAGGTGAAAGGTGATCTTGGCGGCCCTAAGCTAGGCAACGTTAACCAAACACTAAACTGATGTTTTCGGAGACATTCGTATACTCAGACTCATTTTCAATCTTCAGAGGAAGAACATAAGGTATTTCCTAAATGTATTTGATCACAGAATGCATTTCTCTGTGTAGTTGTTTTTTTTTTTTTTTAACAGATCATCTATTGTTATATCGGAACACATCGTTGTTCTTAACCTTGTCATGGGTCACATCGAAACTCTGTTAGGTAAGGTTTCTTATATCCATTCTCCACCTGCAAGATTAAAAATAGGTCCTGAGAGTGGAGTGATTCTGTGCTACTGGGGGGGAGGGGGGGGAGGGGGAGGGAACCCAGGTGGCCCAGGCTGCAGTGCTGGGAATCAGGCAGGGCCGGACAGACACATGGTGCGTGAGGCAGAGAAACATCATTTCTGCTTTCGAGAAATTTACATGTTATGGAAAACCAGCCGTTTGAAAAAGTCAAACTAAACTTTGCTCTTATTTCACTGAGGTCACACCGTCATCTGCTTCGCCAGCTTTCTCCTCTCCCTTTCGTGGAGTCAGCTCTTAAAAATAAACATGAGGCTTGGGGCACCCAGGGGGGCTCAATCAGTTAAGCGTCTGACTCTTTTTTTTTTAATTTTTTTTTCAACGTTTATTTATTTTTGGGACAGAGAGAGACAGAGCATGAACGGGGGAGGGTCAAAGACAGGGAGACACAGAATCTGAAGCAGGCTCTAGGCTCTGAGCCATCAGCCCAGAGCCCGACGCGGGGCTCGAACTCACGGACCGCGAGATTGTGACCCCAGCCGAAGTCGGATGTTTAACCGACTGAGCCACCCAGGCGCCCCTAAGCGTCTGACTCTTGATGTCAGCTCAGGTCATGATCTCACGGTCCTTGAGTCCAAGCCCTGCATCTGGCTCTGCACTAACAGTGTGAAACCTGCTTGGGTTTCTCTCTCTCCTCCCTCTCTCTCTGTTCCTCCTGTTTGTTCTCTCTCTCTCAAAATAAATAAGCATTTATAAATAAATAAATAAATAAATAAATAAATAAATAAATAAAGTGACATGTCCATCTTATGGACCATCCATCAACAAAAACCTAAAAAGTCAAGCACTAAAACTTGCTACAGTGTGGGTGCACCCCAGAAACTTTATCCCAAGTAAGAGAAGCCAGACACAAAAGACCACATAGTGTATTATCGTATTTATATGAAACATCCTAGAATAGGCAAGTCCAAAGAGGGGGGGGGCTGGGGGTGGAGGAAGAATGGGGAATGAATGCCAAAGTGCTGGGGCTTTCTTTTCCGGGAGATGAGAATGTTCTAAAATAAGATCGTGATGATCGTAACACAATGGTGTGAATATATTGAAAAGTATTGAATGAAATTAAAAACACTTAAAAAACTGAATTGCACACTTCAAACAGCATGTGACTTATATCTTCATAAAGCTATGAATAAAAAAAAAAAAAAAAGGATTTACTGTGAACCTCCCACATACCCTACTCATCCTGAGAACAAAGAAAAGTGTTTCTTGCCTTCCTACCGGCCCAGAGTTTGAAGAAACTGGCACTCTTTTTTGGTTAAGTCACTAACACTCCGAATTGGGAAAAAAAAATAGTTCCTTTCCAGCTCTACTCCCGGAGCCCTTACTGTTAATAAAATAAAATAATTTCCTAGGCGTTCTCCATAGAAGCCAGCTGTCTTCTCCCAAGCACAGCCTTCCATGTTTACATTGGGAAAACATTGACCCAATGGGTAGCTTCAGAGCAGGTAATGGTGACAGACACTGCTATTTCCCAGGTATTCGATGGGCCATCTCTTATTTTTTTTTTAAAAAAAAGGATTTTTATAAAATGAAATAAAATAATTAAGTTACAGAAGATAACAATGAGAAAGCTTTGACTCCTCAAAACTGTCGAGGTCATGGAAAACAAGGAAAGATTGAGAATCTGTCACAGACCACGGAAGACTGAGACAGACCGACTCAATGTAGAATGCTCACCAAGCAAGGATCCTAGAACAGAACAGGGCCATTACCGGGAAACTGGTGAAATCCAGTGATGTCTGGGGTTTAATTCATAAGAAAGTGCCAGTGAGACTCAGTCTTGCTGCATATGGCAAGGTGCCGGAAGCTGGCCGCATTAGGACAGGCAAGTGAAGGATACACAGGAATCCCCTCAGTACTGTCTCCATAACTTTTCTGCAAGTCTGAAATTACTCCCAAATAGAAGAGGACATTCTCAAATAGATAAAATATCAATGCACAAACTCGAGCCCAGTCAAAGCAAAGTTATGACTTTCTTAGCTTCACCTTGCATTTCTCCTGCTTTTCGGGGGGAAATTTAACTTGTACAAGGCCTTGCTTCTCTACCACCAGATGCAAGAGTCAGTTCTTCCTCTCTCTGGTTCCTAAGACCCCACGTAGGCCTCTCTGCTGTTTTCTGTCTCATGACAGAAGATTTCCTTTCTTCTCCTTTTCCTTGCAGTCTTCACGGGAAGAATTTAGAGAAAAATCAAGTGATTCTGGGACATGACAGTGAGATATGGCGCCCAGGGTGGCCTCTACCCACTTCTATCTCTCCCATCTGCTCCCCACCATATTCTCCATCTCAACAAAAATCACATAATACTGCAAACATTGTAGAATCCCAACTGCCTCTTACCAGAGTCTCTCTAAAGGTCAACCCCCCCCCCCAGCAACCTAAAACTTGGAGCAGAAACCATGAATTTATAGTAGCACATTCTTATGTTTTTTTCATCTTAAACAAATGGCTTGTTTGAAGTGATGCCAAGTAAAAAACAAGTAAAAATTAATCATGTGGATTGGGACTGCACCTGTCAGCACATAGGAAGGAAGAAAAAAGTGAACCAAAACACGTAAATGTCAACATTTTTCTTTTTTTTTTTTTTTTTACAAGAATGACCTTTACTGTTAGCATCACTTTTCACATCAGTTTTCAAGGTGTGGGGGAGATTTTTTTTTCCAGTTTCTATCAGAAGGGACAAATCTCCACAATACCAAGGATAAATTTCAAAATCAATGTTTCTTGGAAATCAGCACTGACGGCGTTCGCACGCTCTACCAAACCACCAAAAAAGTTAAAGACGTAGAACCCTCTATAATTCCAGGTGGAACAGAAATGAAAGATTATTAATCAATGACAAAGACAGAGAAGTCCAATGGCCTTTCCACGATCAGTGGAAATTCTGATAGACAATACCAGAACTTTGATTTTAAAAATTAAGAAATGGAAAACGATAGACTCATCATTTCCTCTCATAGTCTTTGTCTTTCTTTTTAAACTGACTTACATAGATTTGAAAAGTCTTTCTAGGGTCACCTTAGATGTGGAAAAATCGACTGTGAAAAGTGACCTACTTAGAGCTCAGTGATATTTTCACAGAAACTTTAGAGGTCGTCTGGGACAAACACTCATGTTTCAGATAGTGAAATGGAGGCCCGAATCAGCTGAGTGACTTTTCCAGGAGAACCAAGACTTCAATCCAGGTCTTCCAATGCCATATTTGGTGATCTGTCATCTACCCTTCGGCCTCTTTTCTGTTTATCTCACTTCAGTCAAAAAAGGTAAAGAGTTGAGATATGGAGAAAGGGTAAAGTAATTCATTATTATGTTCAGTAAAAGGCATTTATAATCATAAGAAAGCCCAAGAAAAAATTGGAGACAATAATTATCTGTTATTGAAAAGCAACTGTCTATTTATTTTGTACTATTTGGTTCAGAAATAAAGTGGTGCTCTCAAAGCAAGATTATATTCTTGTTGGAGCCCGAGTCCTCTTACCCTAGACAATGTCCACCTTCCCCTCCATGAATATTATAGAATAACTAAGTATGCTGAGAATAACTATGCCACTACCTTAACACCTGCTGTCAGAAATACTCTCAGAGAGGGACCTATTTTCATAAGCAAAATGTCCTAAGCAGTTAGGCTCATCATATGCAAAGACAAGGATACAAAAGAGAAACCTGAAGTGTTTGCATTAAAAGTCCACAGAAACCAAAACCCAAAACCATAAAACTCCTAGAAGATAACATAAGAGAAAATCTACATGACCTGGGTAAGACAATGATTTTTTTTTACATAAAACACCAGTCACAAGCCATAAAAGAAATAATCAATAAACTGGACTTCATTAAAATTAAAATTAAAATTGTTTGCTCTGCAAGGACAATGTCAGGAAAATAAAAAGATAGGCCACAGACCAGGAGAAAATATTTGCAAAATTCACATTTGAGAAAGGATTGGTATCTACAATGTACTAAGAACTCTCGGGATGCCTGGGTGATTCAGTCGGTTTAACAGCCAACTCTTGATTTCAGCTCAGGTCATGATCTCACAGTGGTGAGATGGAGCCCTGCATCAGGTTCCATACTGAGCACACAGCCTGGTTAAAATTCTCTCCCTCCCTCTGCCCCTCCCCCATTTGGGCGCGCGCACGCGCGCGCGCGCGCGCTCTCTCTCTCTCTCTCTCTCTTTCTCTCTCTCTCAAAAAATAACATAAAAATAGGGGCGCCTGGGTGGCTCAGTCAGCTGAGCGTCTGACTTCAGCTCAGGTCATGATCCAGCGGTTTGTGGGTTCGGGCACCGCGTCAGGCTCTGTGCTGACAGCTCAGAGCCTGCGGCCTGCTTCGAATTCTGTGTCTCCCTCTCTCTTTGTCCCTCCCCTGCTCATACTCTGCCTCTGTCTCCCAAAAATAAATAAATGTTAAAAAAAAATTCAAATAACATAAAAGTAAACAAGTAAACTAACATAAAATATACCAGAACTCTTACCTATCAATAATGAAAGCACAAACAACCGGATTAAAAAATAAGTCAAAGAGCCCTCACTAAAGATATACAGACGACAAATAAGCATATGAAAAGACGCCCCACAGCATCTGTCGTCAGGGAAATGCAAATTAAAACAACATTGAGATATCACTCCACACTTATTAGAATGGCCAAAATCTAGAACCCCGAAAGCACCAAATGCTGGTGAGGATGGGGAAGCAAGGGGAATTCTCATTCACTGCTGGGGAGCAAAATGGTGCGGCCACTTTGGAAGACAGTTGGGAGGTTTCTTACAAAAACCAGACATGCTCCTAACATATGATCCAGCACCTGGTTCCTTGGTATTTATCCAAAGGAGTTGAACATTTCTGTCCACACAAAAACCTGCACACAGATATGTACAGCAGCTTTATTCACGATTGCCAAAACTCAGAAGCAACCAAGATGTCCTTCAGTAGGTGAGATGGTAAATATACCATGGAAGATTCGGACAACAGAGTATTATTTGGCTCTAAGTGAGCTACCAGACCATGTGGGAAAACGGGGGGGGGGGGGGGGGACCATAAATGTATGTTACGAAGTGAAAGAAGACAATTTGAAATGGTTGTATACTGTCTGATTCCAACTCTATGACATTCTGGAAAAGGCAAAACCACGGACAGAGCGAAAAGATCAGCAGTTGCCAGGGGCTGGGGCAAAGGGAAGGGGTGAAAAAGTAGAAGACAGAGAATTTTCAGGGCAATGAAAATACTCTACAATGCACACGAATGCATACCAGTGGCTGAATTTCATTATATATGTGTCCAAACCCATAGAATGTGCAACACCAACAGTGACCCTAGTGTAAGCTATGGACTATGGGTGATAATGATGCGTCAACGCACGTTTGTCCGTTGTAGCAAATGCACCACTCTGGGGTTTTGGTGGGGAGGCCCTCTATGTGCAGGGGCAGGGGTTAGAGGCAAAATTTCTACACCTTCCTCTTAATTGAGCCTAAACCTACACACGAAGAGACAAGAAGTCTTCATTTTAAAAATTAACCGAAATTTGGGTACGATGGGAGAATAGAGGAAGGACAGTGGGGTGACCACAACAGGCCCTGGAACTGGACAGATCCCTGTTACTGTCAGAAAACCAGAAGATGCTCGCACACCCAGCGGGAACCCCCCTGAGCTGACCGAGCTGAAGCCCAGGGAAGAAAGCAACAGAGAGATACCACGGCATGTGGTCCGTGAGGGCAGGTTCAGTTTGGTGCCGGCCAGTGGGGCGTACTCTGTGGTTTGCAGGGCTTGACTAGGCCACTGAGAAGCGTGAACTTCCCACATACAGTATCACCTGAGCTTTGCACCACACAGGCCAAGAAGCAAATAAATAGGACGTCCTAGAGCTTTCGAACCCTCTCTCGTTTGTTTTCCGGATTTGTTTGTTCGCCTTGCACTTTGCGTGCTTACTCTAGTTCCTCTGGGGAATCTCAAGAAGAAAGGTACCTGGAGAAGGTCTCATAAGGCCTTTGACAAATTGTGGAGAAACTCGTTGAGTAGCCTTCACCTGTAAGAATCTTCTCTTATGGGGGAGAAGGAGGGGGAGCCGCAGATCACGTAGGAAAGTTCTTTCTCTTTCTAGTGAGGAGCCAATGACTACAGAAGGCATTTGGCTGGCCCCCAGCATGTCAGCTGGTTAGAGCAGAGCCAGATTCCCTGAGATTCAGATCAACGCTGAAGCCGACTGCATTTACTGCCTCTGTCTCCGTCAAGCACTCGACCGTGTTCTCCAGGACGTTCACCGCTTCCGACACCGAGAAAATCAAATACTCCTCGGACATCCGGCCGTCTCTTTCCTCAGCTGAGGCGTGTGGGACAGCACCCTGGCACAGCTCAAAACTCCATGACTCGTGATCAGAGGGGAAAGAGTTCTGGACATTAGGAAACGCTAAGGAAAAGGCCCGTCAGACAGAGCTGGGTGGGGGGGGGGGGGGGGGGGATTGGTGGAATCGTGCCAATCGTAACAACACATACAATAAAAACGTAAAGTCTAACAAAAAGCGGTAGCTTTCGCAAACACGTGTTTTGGTTTGCCAGCAGGTTGAATTCCTAAAGGTTCTAGAGGAAGCAGTTTCTTTGACCAAATAACACTTCCTAAAGCTAAAACATTTGCTTTTAGTGTAGTTGCGTCTGCCTCCTGTTCCGCAAGTATTTTCAGGCCTCATGAGGCTTTTCCCCCAGACTAAACATGAGTCTCTGAGTCGCCCAGTTTGACTAACGTGGAGGGAAAAGTGCCGTGGACCGGGAAGCAGCCGGGAGGGGCGGAGGGATGAGGGGAAAGGGCCCGAGCCAGGAAATGCGGGAGGCTTCCAGAATCTAGAAAAGGCGAGGCAGCCTTTCTCCCCCCAGAGCCTCCAGAGGGAGCCAGGGAGGCTCCCCCTTGACTTCATCCCACTGGGACTGATTTCAGACTTCCGGCTTCCAGAACTGTAAGGGAACAGATGGGTGTCGCTTGGAGCCACCACGTTCAAGGTGGAAACTAACACAGGGGCTAAAAGGGGACTGACTTCCACGTGGCGATCAAGGCACGTTTCCATCTAAAGAGAGAGAAGCAGAGACAGGCTCATCAGGTAGAGCCCGGGAGAGCAGGTACAGGCCGGGTGTGGGGTGCCTCACTCAGCATCTGTTCCCACACCTACCCCGGGACGTATGTCTCACACTGCTTTTCTAGGTGCCCTAACTGGGAAGGCTCCCAGGTCCTCGAGAATTTCCAAATTAATCAATGAGCCAAGACGACAATGTTTTTGGCACACAGAGGGCCACAGGGGAACAATTTCCAAGCAATCTCCTTCTGAGAGCGTCATACATCATGAACAAACTACAAACTCCGACAGTGCTCAGCAAGAGGGATTGTTCCCGTGAATTGGAGCTGTAAAGGAGTGTCACAAAGTTAAACTAGTCTGCCTCTTAGGATTCTAGAGCTTTCTTTTAAAAAGTCTGGCAGGAGACAGACCACCCTCGGGAGCGAGTTGGTCCTGTCCAGCTGTTCAAAGGCCACTTGAGGGGGGGAGAGTTTGTGTTTAACAAGGCGCTCCCCTCCAGGCCTGATCTCTGGTCTCTGGCTGGGGACCCAGGCCTCAACACCTCACAGAAGAAAGATGGGCCTCGTCCTGTAGCACATGGGGGCGGAGACCGCCTGCGCATTGGCCAATGGAGCGATAGCCTATTTCACCCCTTACTCGTTTCTTTCACCTCTGTTACTTAGTAAGTAGAAACAGCTCACAAGCAAAGCAGTGATGACAGTGGACAATGGCTGAAGGCTCCTGTCGGAGAATGATAAACCGTTGTACAGCTTCCCGTGTCTCCATTTCACAGGAAAGCACTTGCCGGACTGCCCCCACCGCATCCGAAGACAACAGAAATGAATACCTAGTGGCCAGCGGGGAGGGGATGTGAGAAGAGGAAACAGTTGACAGTTCTTGACATAGAAGAATGATGGGTATCGTCACTGGCCCAGCCATCCGCATTTTGTTCCTCTCACTTATCCTTTTTATCTTATTATTACAAAACACTTAAACAAGGGTTCCCACGCCACCCCCGGTATAAGCAAATAGTGTCATTTTTCAAAACCAGTGGAGAAACTGAGTCAGCCAGCGAGCTAAAACGACAAAGCTTATTTCTAGCAAACGTGAGCAAGCTGGGCTTTACCACGCTTGTCCTGATTTCTCTTTAACTTGGGTATCCTTGGCACCCAAGAAGGGTGTCTGTGGGTACAGAGTCTCCATCTCTTTGTGCATCACCTGTCTAGACTTTAACCTGTGGTTTTTCTAACGAAAACCCATACCCAGTGAGTTTTCTTAAACATTTAAGAGAACCCAGTGTTTTCTTAAACATTGGCTTTGCCCCAAGGAAACGATGTATTAGACTCCATGTGAAGTTTCACTGTATGAAGAGTCTGTGAATTAGCATAAGGCAGTTTCCTCTCTGTCTTCCAGGTCCTCCTGCGTGTACAAAAAAGGGATGGTTCTTTAGAAAATTGTTCTCAACGGTCAGTCACTCAGGGGTAATAGCATGGTGGGATGTATCTCCACCTGGGCAGCTGACGTGGCCAAGGGCTGCTGGGCAGAGTGAGGGCTCCATAGGCATCCCAGAGAGACAGACACCCCCTTCACTCACCCACTCACCATTGTAGGTTTACCACCCTATTCTTAGAACTGAAGCTCCTTTGCTCGCTATCCAGAGCACCAACAGTGAAAAATAATTCATGTTTTGCTGAGGATCAATCCCAAAGTCAAGTGTTGGATGGCCAGCCAGGGTAGCTGGCCATGTCTCTGCTCGTAAGGAGATGGCCCTGGAGAAAGGAAAGGAGGAAAGCCTTGAACTTACCCTCACCACAAAGTAATATCCGCCCAAAGAAGAACTTTACTCCCATTAACCGCCAACTTTGACCAGTGGCTTCCTCAAAGATAAGGCTGTGATCTAGCCGTCTGAGCCTTGGAATGCACTTCTTAGCTCACAGAAACCTACTAACCCATCCTGAAGCGGGGGGGGGGGGGGGATCCCTGGATGAACTCAGCCCCATGTAGGATGTCCTGGGAATCTGCCTGGAGCACAGGGCCTTGTTTCTGTAAGGCAGTATGCTGATGGCTACGAGTGTCCTTCTGCTATGGCTCCTGGAGCAGCCTTGGCGGGGGGGGGGGGGGGGGGGGTGCAGAATGCACACAACATGACCCAGCCAGCCAGTGGTCTTCTCTGAGGCCCTGGCCCAGCAGCCACACAGCCAACACCGAGCTCAGTGTATGTTGAGGCAGGCCCCATTGACATTTGGGGTCTCGTGATTCTTTGCTGTAGGAGCTCTCCTGGAAACCGCAGGATGATCAGCAGAAACCAGTTATGAGACCCAAATATCTCTCAGACCCCAAAGCTTCCCTGATTGAGGGCCACTGCTATGGGAGCCTCAGAAGCAAGGAACAGCAGTAACCGTGTCTTTTTCCTGGTGTCCCTGAACCTGCTGCTGTCCCTGCTTCCTCTCCACCTCGGATCATCGTGACCACAGACCCCACCATCATGCGTCCACTCCCAAATCCTGACCGCTTGCCCCCCCCCAAGCCCTCCTTGACCACGCTGTCCTCCCTCCCTCTGCCACAGCTCGTTGTCTCCTTCCGGCTGCTCTGCTGGCCTCCTGCCCTGGTCTCGTCTCCCACATCCTTTTCCCCCGTAGCAATGGGGGAATTTGCGTCAAATGGGAATCTCGCCCCGTTGCTCCTGTGGTTTGCTCTTCAGTGGTTTCCCATCCGCTTGAGTTCAAAGTCCCAGTCCCCTGTGAGCCTAAGAGGTCCCCTATAATCTGCTCTCCGTGACATCACCACTTCATTTCCTGGCGTGTCCCACTTTCCTCCCGGCCCACCAAGATCATCATGTTCTGCACGCATGGTGCCAAGACTGGAACCTTCCTGCCATGCTCCCTCTGCCTCAAATGTCTCAAGTGTCCTCCAGCCCTCCGCCTCAAATGTCTTCCTAACTTCTGCGCCAAGTTCACACCTTCCCCCTCGCCCTCTGTGACCTCGCACAGGCCCCGGACACACCCGTGTTGTCGCACTTCCCGCACTTGACCACCAGGTGGCAGCGCAGGGCTGTGTTTCAAAGCTGCAGCCCAGGCGTCAAGCGGCCTGAATTCAGGAGCCGCTCTGTGACCTGTTCAGGGAGCGTGGGGTAGATCACCTAACGCTTCCGTGTGCCTCGTTGTCTTTATCCATAAGAGGGAGGGAAAACAGAATTTATATCATGGAATCGTTGCATGGATTCTATGAGCTAATGTGTAGAAGGTGCTCGGAAAATCCCCCCGGGAGACGCTCGGTAAGGGCCAACCGTTGTCATATCATCATTTTCTGTTGAGGTGCCCACCTCTCCCCGCGGCTCACCGTGCTTAATAGCTCATGTTTAACGGCAGAGAGCCCACTTCACAGGAGTCTTGTAATGCTCTCCCGGTGGTTGCACAATTTCCGAATCATTCGCCAAGTTTCCTGGTCATTTGTAATACCCGCCCCCGCCCCGGAACGTGAACCTCTTGTTCAAACCCTTTGCCTCCTATTGCCTCAGCAGAAAGGACTTTGGAGAGCCCAGATCTGATCGCGCCACTCCCCTGCTTCAAAGTCCTGGCTGGTTCACGGCTGCCTGGAGGATAAAGTCTGGTTTTGCATGGTTTACAAAGGTCCACGGGGGGTTCAGAATTAACCGTGGGTCACCTCCACCACCTGTTGTCATGCACCATCGCACAGGCTTTCCCACCCCACATGCCTTTCTCGCGCTCGTGACTGTTTTACCGGGCGGTTTCTGCCTGAACCCACACTCACTCTGTCTTCATGAAGCTGCTTCCCCTCGTTATATCTCCCCTAGCACCCCAGAATTTCCTTTTCTCCGTTTCATTGCAGGTTGTATATATTACTCCAGTAACGATTGTCACACAGTCTCGTGATTATTGGTATCGGTATCTGACTTTTACGAATGACTTTTCACATAGTGCCAGTTCATTCATTTTCCGACAGTTTTTGCTTTGACGTAAATGCGTCTTTTTCTCTACTAGGGTGACAATGTTGGGAGCCGGGAAGAAAAAGAGATTTGAACTTACAAGCTCAGGAAAGTATGCTGAGCCACAAGGGAAGGCTCTAAGCCTAAGCCAAGGTCATGGATTCCAGCTGGGCGTGAGTTCCCTTGCCCTCTCCTTTTAAGATAAGAAGAAGCGGGGAGCTACATGCAGAAGAATGAAACTTGGCCATTTCCCCACACCTCACACAAGCATCAACTCAAAATGGGTGAAAGACCTAAATGTGAGACCCGAAACCATAAAAATCCCTAGAAGAGAACACAGGAACTAAGCTCTGTGACATAAGCTGTAGCAACATTTTTCGAAACATGCCTCTTGAGGCAAGGGAAACAAAAGCAAAAATAAACTACTGGGACTACATCAAAGTAAAGAGCTTCTGCACAGCGAAGGAAACCATCAACGAAACTAAAAGGCAACCTATGGAATGGAAGAAGATATTTGCCGATGACATGTCTGATAAGCGATTAGTATCCAGCTATATACAAAGAACTGATACAACTCAACACCCAAAAAATAAATCATCCGATTTAAAAAAATGAGTGATAGTGTTTTTATATCCTTTGGATGAATACCTAGTAGTGCAATTGCTGGGTCGCAGGGTAGTTCTATTTTTAATTTTTTGAGGAACGGCCACACTGTCTTCCCGAGTGGCGGCACCAGTTTGCATTCCCACCAACAGTGCGAGACGGTCTCCTTTTCTCCACATCCTCCCCAACACTTGTAATTCCTTGTCTTCTCAGTAATATCCATTCTGACAGGTGTGAGGTGACATCTCACTGTGGCTTTGATTTTCACTTCCTCAGTGATTAAGGATGTAAAGATGTATGAGCATCTTTTCATGTGCCTGTTGTCTGTCTGTATTTCTTCTTTGGAAAAATACCTATTCAGGTCTTCTGCCCATTTTTCAGTTGGATTATTAGGTTTTCTTGAGTTGTATGAGTTCTTCATATATTGAGTCATAGGAGTTCTTTATATATTTTGGACATTAACTCCTTTCCAGGTATATAATTTACAAATATTCACTCCCAGTCAGTAGATTGCCTTTTCATTTCGCTGATGGTTTCCTTTATAATATACCCCCCTGTGCAGAAGATTTTTAGTTTGATGCAGTCCTACTTGTTTATTTTTGCTTCTGTTTCCTCTGCTTTTGGTTTCTGATTCAAAAAATCACACACAAGACCTAAGTCAAGGAGCTTACTACCTACGTGTTCTTCTACAGATCTTATGGCTTCAGGTCTTATGTTCAAGTTTTTAATCCATTTTGAGTTTATTTCTGCATATGGTATAATATAGTGGTCTAATTTTATTCTTTTGCATGTAGCTGTTTAGTTTTCCCAATACCATGTAATAAAGAGACTGTGCTTTCCCCATTGAATATTCTTGGCTCCTTTGTCATAAATTAACCATGTATCCACAGATTTATTTCTAGACTCTATTCTGTTCCATAGATCTCTGTGTCTATCTTTTTTGCCAATATCATACTGTTTTAATTTAATATAGAATTACAATAGAGTTTTAAATCAGAGAGCACAATACCTCCAGCTTTTCCTTCTTTCTCAAGATAGCTTTGACTAGTTGGGGCTTTTTGTGGTTTCATACAACGTTTAGGATTATTTGTTCTTTTTGTGAAAAATGCCATAGAAATTTTAATAGAGATTTTCTACTGAATCTGTAGATTGCTTTGGGTAGTATTGCCATTTTAACAACACTGGTTATTCCAATCCATGAGCACAGAATATCATTCCATTCATTTGTGTCTTCTTCAATTTCTTCTACTAATGTCTTGTAGTTTCCAACATACAATTTTACCTCTTTTGTTAAATTTATTCCTAGGTATTTTATTCTTTTGGATACAATTGTAAGTGGGATTGTTTTCTTTATTTCTCTTTCTGATAGCTCATTATTATTGCACAAAAACACAACATATTTTTGTGTATCGGTTTTGCATGCTGCGCTTTACTGAATTTGTGTATTAGTTACAGTGGTTTTTTGGTGGAGTCTTTACAGTTTTCTGTACATAACATTATGTCATCTGTAAATAGTGATAGTTTTGCTTCTTTCTTTCCAATTTATATGCCTTTTACTTCTTTTTCTTTCTATGCCATGTTGAAAAAAAGTAGTGAGAGTAGGCATCCTTCTCTTGCTCCTGATCTTAGAGAAAAAGCTTTAAACTTTTCACTGTTGAGTATGATGTTAGCTCTGGGATTATCATTTATGGCCTTTGTTATGTCTGTAATGCCCACTTTGTTGAAAGTTTTTATCATGAATTGAAGCTAAGTTTTGTTAACTTCTTTTCCTGCACCTATTGAGGTGATCACATGATTATTCTTCATTTTGTTAATGTGGTGCATCACAGTGACTGATTTTTAGATGCCAACCCATTCTTGCATCCCTGAAATAAATACCTCTTGAGCATGGTGTATAATCCATTTTTATAGCCCAGTTTTTTAAACTGAAGTGTAGCTGACATAAGATATCATATTGGTTTTAGGTGTTGTATAATCTTTTTAGTGTATTGTTCAATTTGGTTTAATAGTATTTTGCATCTATGTTCATCAGGGATATTGGCCTATCATTTCCTTGTGGCATCCTTGTCTGGTTTTGGTATCAGACTGATGTTAGCCTCATAAAATGACTTTGAAAGAGTTCCCTTCTCTTCCATTTCTTGCAAGAGTTTGAGAAGGATTGGCATTAATTCTTCTCTACATGTTGGGTAGAATTTGCCAGTGTAGCTATCCGGCCCTGGACTTTGGCTTGTTGGAAGGTTTTTGATTACTGATTCAATCTCTTTACTAGTTACCAGTCTGTTCAGATTTCCTTTTCATCATGATTCAGTATTTTAGGTTGTGTGTCTCTAGCAATTCATCCATTGCTTCTAGGTTGTCCGATTTGCTGGCATATAATTGTTCATAATAACCTCTTATTATCCTTTGTGTTTCTGTGGTATCAGTTGCAATGTCTCTTTCATTTCAAATGTAAGTTGTTATCAACTTAAAACAGACTGTTTTAGATAAAAACTACTATATGTAAACCTTGTGGTAACCTCAAAACGAAAGTCTATATGGTAAATACCCAAAAATTAAACAGAAAGGAATAGAAGCATTCCACTAAAGAAAAGTATCAAATCACAAAGAAAGGGAGCAAAAAAAGAAGAAAGGAATAGAGAACTATAAAATACCCAAAAAACAATTAGCAAAATGGTAGTAAGTACAGAACTATCAAGAATTAATTCACATCAATAAAAAGACATAAAGTGGTTGAATAGATAAAAAAAAAGACATCTATATGTTGCCTACAAGAGACTCACTTTAGATATAAGAACACACAGAGACTGAAGGTGAAGGGATGGAAAAAGATATTTCATACAAATGGACACCAAAAGAAAGCTGGAGTAGCTATACTTATATCAGATAAATAAACATATCAGATAAAATAACGTTATACCTGAAACAAAAAGAGTAATGAGACAACTATGGGCATTGCATAATCATAAAGAGGTCAATCCAACAAGAGGCTATAACATTTGTAAATATTTATGCACCCAGCATAGAATCACCTAAATATATAAAGCAAATATTAACAGACCTAAAGGAAGAAATAGTTAATAAAATACTAGAGGTTTTTAATACCTCATTTACATCAATGGATAGATCATACAGACAGAAAATCCGTAAGGAAATATTGACCTTAAATGAAACATTGGACCAAGTGGGCTTAATAGACATATAAGAAACAGTCCATCCAAAAGCAAGAGAATACACATTCAAGTGCACATGGAACATTCTCCAGGATAGATCATATGTCAGGCCACAAAACAAGTCGCAATACATTGAAGAATACTGAAATCATATCGAGCATCTTTTCTGACCACAATGATATGAAACTAGAAATGAAGAAAACTGGAAAATTCACAAATATGTGAACATAGTCTGCTACTGAACAACCAATGAGTCATGGAAGAAATAGGAAGAGAAATCAAAAAAATCCCATGAGACATGTGGAAATGGAATATACCATGAGATGCAGCAAAAGCAGTTCTAAGAGGGAAGTTCATAGCAATAAACACTTACATCAAGAAATAAGAAAAATCTCAAATGAACAATGTAACTTTATCCTTCAAATAACTAGGAAAAAACAAACAAACAAACAAAGCTCAAAGTTAGTAGAAGGAAGGAAATAACAAAGGTCAGAGCAGAAATAAATGAAATAGAGTCTAAAAAGACAACAGAGGGGCGCCTGGGTGGCGCAGTCGGTTAAGCGTCCGACTTCAGCCAGGTCACGATCTCGCGGTCCGTGAGTTCGAGCCCCGCGTCGGGCTCTGGGCTGATGGCTCAGAGCCTGGAGCCTGTTTCCGACTCTGTGTCTCCCTCTCTCTCTGCCCATCCCCCGTTCATGCTCTGTCTCTCTCTGTCCCAAAAATAAATAAACGTTGAAAAAAAAAATTAAAAAAAAAAAAAAAGACAACAGAAAAGATCAATAAAACTAAAAGCTGGTTCTTTGGAAATACAAACAAAATAGACAAGCCTTTGGCCAGACTCACCAAGAAAAAAAGAGAGAGGACTCAAATAAATCAGAAATCAAAGAGATGTTACAACCGATAACATAGAAATACAAAGGATCATAAAGGTCTTTTCCTTTTTTTTAAAGATGGGGGCGCCTGGGTGGCTCAGTCGGTTAAGTGTCCAACTTCAGCTCAGGTCATGATCTCGTGGTTCGGGAGTTCGAGCCCCACGTTGGGCTCTGTGCTGGCAGCTCAGAGCCTGGAACCTGCTTCAGATTCTGTATTTCCCTCTCTGTCTTGGCACCTCCCCTCCTCATCCCCCCCCCCCTATATATATATATATAAAATAAATAAATAAACATTAAATAATTTTTAAAAGATGGTTTATGGTAGACTCTATATGTTCAAAGATGTTCATTGCAGCATTGTTTGCAATATCAAACAATCTGACAGAACCTAAATGCCCATTGATGGTGACAAAGTTTTAAAAACAATTATAGTAAACCTGTAAGATGGAAAACGTTGCAGAAATTTCTAAAAGATATGCATGGGCCAGAGAGATGCCATGCAGTACTAACAAGTGAAACAAGGAAGTTGCACAAAAGTATACAGAACTTAGTCTCATTTTGCAAATATTAACTATATGTTAGTATATGCGTAGAAAAAAGGACTGTGAGTCTAGCTACCAAAAGTAAATGTGATTCTACTCAAGTGATGAGATTCACCGTGGACTTTTGCTTTTTACTTTGTCCGATACTGGACCATTTAAATTTCTTCATTAGCATGATTGACTTTTGCAATATAAAATCAACATAGGTTTAGATAGAGTGGTAGACAGACAGATGTGTACATTCTTTGTAAAGCTGCATTGCCTTATGGTCTCTCTAAGCAAAGTCACATTACCCAGGAAAAAATAAAATGCGAACGTTCACTGCAATCTCTTGGCAAAGTTCAAAGGGGGAAGCAAATTATAGAAGCCAGGGAAAAACATCCTAAACATCTGCATCCTCCTGTCCCCCAAGCACCCTCCGCACGACAGCACGGCCAACCTCTTTGTCACCTCACCTTCTGAAAATTACCCATAAATTCCCAAAGAACTCAGCCTTGGCTTTCTTCTTTTAGGATCCTACCTATTTTCTTTCCTCGTCTAATCCTCTGTCCTTCAAACATAAATCGATTTTGTCTGTCTGGACTTCTTTGGGTTTTCCACTCTTGAAACTGGCAGACAAACTCAAAAAGAGTGGGGTGGAGGGGAGGGCATGGGCGCGTATTAATTCATGACTAGCAGCTATCTGTGCGACACAATCTATCTCTTGTATAAGGTATGATGCACACATACATACCATGATGATCCCACTTCAGTCACTTCCCCTGGAAGTAAATGGGACGCAAGAGGCTAAGAGCAAAAAAAGGAAAAATGAGGGATCTTCCATGGTAGTTATTACGGTTTGATTTAGAGTGCACACACATATTTCACAAGATACCTCATGCTCTTTTGAAGACAAAAGAACAGTAGCCATCCAACAGTGTTAATCATTCAAGATACTATTTTCCCCGCTAGAAAAACAGAGCCTAGGAAAACGGTTATAAGGGTGCATTACAGCCAATGATTAAACTTTGCCCTCTTCTAAATCTGGTGCACTCTACTCTCTTGTCTCTGCTGCCAAAAGGCCAGAAACGTTGGAGGATCACCTAGTGTCTCATTAACTCTTATTTGCATAATTATTATTTAAGCGGATTACCACTCTTTGCGCTATCTATGCAGGCAGCTCTCCTCTCTGGACCAGAGCTTGTGGCGAGCATCACAAAAGTGCTCCAGCTCCAGCTCGTAATCTCAGCTGACATTCCTTCAAAGGCAAACCATTCCCAGTTCAAATATTAAATGAAACCTGGGGCGGGACTAGTCACCTTCAACTTTTAATAAGTGACTCCCGTTACCAAGTATTTCCCGGGCATAGGTTTTGAAAAAGAAAGGGAACACATGAGACACTGAACACAGGTAAGAACATGAGCCCTCCCCACCACCGCCACCAACCTAAGGCACAGAATAGAAACAGGAGTGAGGTCACCGACACCAGCCTTGATCTCCCTCGCCAGTTGCTTCAGGCTAACCTTTCAATACCCTCTCCTGGACTCCAGCCAACTGGCCCTCATAAATTAGCATCATCCGGACATGCAGCATTCCTGCTCACACCTGAGAAAATGGAGGCATCTGTATCTGATGCTGGAAAAAGCTGACTGGCTATGGGATTTACTAAGTGGCCTCCTTTGTAAAGTTTAGACTCTGCAGAATGGAATTGGTATTCAATGAATCCCAAACATGTCAAGGACTGTTCTTGTGATTACAGTCTTAACCAAAAAAACATCCAACAGAAAAGAGAGCTGCCCTGGAATGCAGAATATGCATTGACAATTTGATTGTGAAGATATACGTGTAATAAGCTATTTTTTTAAACTAGTCAGCTTTATTTTTCATTATCAAAAAAAAAAAAGTCCACCCAAAGAGTTATTACTGTCTGGGACGATGAAAAAGTATTTTTCTAACACTGCGCTCTTTTATTAGCTATGTACCACTTTACTCCACATACATATAGACACGAGATTTTTTTTTCAAGTGCAGAAATGAGAACACAAGAATAACAAGGAAAGAAAAGTTTGAGTGAAGTCAAGAGTGAGTTTTATTCAGGGAAAGGACACCGTGAGGTCTTAAGAAATCTCAAATTGGAGGTTGATATCTCCAAAACAGTCTTTACAAAACAAGGATTAAAAAAAACATTATGGAGTCATAATCTGGGTTTTTGAAACTGCTCATGATATGGGAACACAAAGAGGTAGATGGCTAAACATCCGATCTGATCTCAGAACAAGAGGCTGTGAGTCGTCTCGGGGGCGTTTGATCAAACCATTTATTTCCCTTATCTCAATGGACCTAAAGACATGAACAGACACTTTTCCAAAGAAGCCATCCAGATGGCTAACAGACACATGAAAAGATGCTCAACATCACTCATCATCAGGGAAATACAAATCAAAACCACAATGAGACACCACCTCACACCGGTCAGGATGGTTAGAATTAATAACTCAAGAAACAACAGATGTTGATGAGGATTTGGAGAAAGGGGAACCCTCATGCACTATTGGTGGGAATGCAAACTGGTGCAGCCACTCTGGAAAACGGTGTGGAGGTTCCTCAAAAATTTTAAAATAGAACTACCTTACAACCCAGCAATTTCACTACTCGGTATATATCCATGTATACAAAACTGCTGATTCAAGGGGGCACATGCACCCCAATGTTTATAGCAGCACTATCAACAATAGCCAAATTATGGAAAGAGTCCAAATTTCCAATGACTTATTTATGATCAATAAAGATGTGGGATAGATAGATATAGATATAGATACAGATATAGATACAGATACAGATATAGATATAGATATAGGTATAGGTGATATAGGTATAGGTGATATAGATATAGATACTATAGATATAGATATAGATATAGATATAGATATAGATATAGATATAGATAGGCATAGGTGATGTAGATATAGATAATATAGATATAGATATAGAATGAAATCTTGCCATTTGCAACAATATGGATAGAACTAGAGTGTGTTTTACTAAGCGAAATAGGTCAGTCAGAGAAAGGAAAGTATTATGTTATTTCACTCATGTGGAATTCAAGAAACAAAACAGATGAACATAGGGGAAGGGAATGAAAAATAAAATATAAAGAGAGAGGAAGGTAAACCATAAGAGACTCTTAAATACAGAGAAAAAAGCCGATGGTTGCTGGAGGGGTGTTGGGGGGGGGGGTGGGCTAAAAGGGGGATGGGCATTAAGGAGGACACTTGTTGGGATGAGCACTGGGTGTTATATGAGAGTGATGAATCACTAAATTCTACTTCTAAAATCATTATGACACTATATGTTAGCTAACTTTGATTTAAATCTTTAAAAAATGAATTGACAATCAATACTCAAAAGTCATCGGTAGTAAACATGGCCTTGAGAGATGGCAAAGAGGGATGAGAGAAGAACAATTCTAAAATATACGAAAAAGATGTCTACTTTGAAGAAGAAGAATCTACATGGATCCTCAAACCATAACATCTGAATCTCCACAAACAAGACAGGACTCTGAAAACCTACCTCTGTGGACAAGAGGAAAGGTCATGTGTCACGGTGAGGTGAAGTTCTTCCCTTCCAACTTACCTGTCTCCCTTTGGCATTATGCACAACTCTGTGTTTGGAGGAATTATTGGGTCCATTTTTCACTCTTCATCAAAATAAGGTAGATGGACGATGTGGAGAAATGTACATAAAGAAAGGTTTTTCAGGGGCACCTGGGTGGCTCAGTCAGTTAAGCGTCTGACTTCAGCTCAGGTCATGATCTCACGGTTCGTGAGTTCAAACCCCACATCGGGCTCTGTGCAGACAGCTCAGAGCCTGGAGCCTGTTTCGGATTCTGTGTCTCCCTCTGTCTCTTGGTCCCTCCCCCACTCACACTCTGTCTCCCTCTGTCTCTCAAAAATAAATAAATGCTAACCAAAAAAATTTTTTTAAGAAAAAGAAAGGTTTTTCATAAAGTATGCATTTCTCTTGCAGGAGGAGAACCGCTCAGGGTGAGTCCGTAGGAACGAATCAGAAAAGCTAAAGTCTGGGAAGCTCCAGCAAGGAAAAGTAACTACCAACTTTTTTTTTGGCTCAAGAGCCAAAGGCTTTGGTTCGGTTATTTTCTTGCTTGCTTATTTATATTCCACTCATTTCACAAAGGACTTAAGATGGTTTACAAAAAGCGCACAGAAAGATAAAGGTCGAAAACGTGTTGGCAAGAGAACACTAGAGCTGGGTGAGTTACACTAAGAGGAAAGATTAATACAGAAATCCAGACATGACGCAATCCTGCTGGCCACTGGAGTGGACAGAAGAGTTGACTCTAAGCTTCTTTCCAACAAAAGTCAGGCCAAGAAAGCTATCACACCCATTCAACGCTTTATCCATAGTGTGCTAAGTGCACACACAAGATACAAAACATATTGTATTTCAAGAGGTAATTAAGGATAAATAAAGTCTTAAGGGTGGGGGTCTAATCCAATATGACAGGTGTTCCCCTTATTAGAAGAGAGACACCAGGGATGCATCCACCCAGAGAAAAGGCCATGTGAGGACCCAACAAGAAGATCCCCATCTTCAAGTCAAGGAGAAAGGCCTTGGGGGGGGGGGGGAATCCAAACTTCCCCAAACTCCGATCTTGGGATCTTGGATGGATGTCCAGTCTTTACAACTGTGAGAAAAAAAATTGCAGTTATTTAAGCCATCCAACCTGTGGTAGTTTACTATGGCAGCCTGAGGATCCATAATATAGAATGCCACTCTTAGCAAATGATACCCTTACAAGAAAGAAGTTAAAATGTGGTTGAGTATGTTTTACAACATTTCTTAGTAATTGACCCTTGAAAGGTATCTAACTAAATATATAAAAACTAATATAAAAACTAAAACTCATAGATTTTTCTTTATCACAGGAGGGTTAGTTAAGTATCATCTGATTTTTGTTTCATTAGTCTAGCAAATATAGAAGAGAAATCATTGCTTGAATCAGTTGAAAATATAAGAGAGATTTAGGCACCGGGCTAATTGTTTAGGCACCGTTACTTCGGGGTCTTCCCAAGGGGTAAAGACAGTTGAGAGAAAATCAATCACAGAATAAAACAAAAAGTCAGTAAGACTGTGTTTTAACTTCAGGCATCTTTATCAAACAGGTCATTTAACATCTAACAGCAAAGAGAACCAGAAGTCAGGTCCGAAGAAAAAATTAAGGTAGACCCCATCTTACCATGGAAAGATAAGTCAACCATCACTGTCTACCTGTTCGTCCTTCCCAGCACCCTCCTATCCTTCTCACTGATGCTCGCCTTCTTCCTCCCCAGGCAGCCAACACACAATTCCAGAACATCCCATATGCTAGTATATGCTGAAGATCCTTATGTCTTTGCTTCAGCTGTCTTGAAATGACCAAAAGTCTTTCGGATGCTAACACTTTAACCTGTGCTAACCTGGATCATAGAAGCCACAGTGGGAAAGCAAACACAAGAGCGAAAGAGTCACGGTTGATCCAAAGATCAGGAAGGAACAGACAGAAGAACTTGGAAGCAAGCCTTTACAGAAACAACTATACTTCAGAACAGATCTTCACAAATCACTAGGTTTTACCAATGAATGAAGAAAATAATCGTGTGGTAAGTCGTAAAATCATAAAATCATAAATAATCATGTGGTAAGTCATGTGTGTATATATAGGTATGCAAATATTGTGTATAACATATATACCATATCTATAACCTGATGTGTATATAAGAACACAGGTATAACCCATGTAAATAACATATATAATAAAAACAATGATAAATATAAATAACATGTAAACGTATAAACACACAGGTTATATACATATATTATGATTAGTGTCTACTGATTCTAATCATATTATAAGCAAACTGCGTGCCAAGCCTTGTGATCCATACAAAGCGTGTTTTCAGTCGACAATCTGAACCCAAATTTTCCTCTTAGAAATGAATGCAAAACATCAAGATTAGATAAGTAGACCAAGAAGACAATTTTTTCAGGTCTGGATCTTTTTAGGTTAGCAAATCAAGCAGACCTGCCGCTTCTCAAAATACCCATGCCAAGGGAGTAGATTAAATACACTGTGAAGAGAATCAGGCCGATTTATAAGAGAATTTAATGTGTCATTTATTGGACGGCTTTTTTATGCTGTTATCAATTCCCTTTAACTCCACACCTTACAGAGTGAGACAAACAACCTTAACGGAAATGGTCAGTTCCTCACCTATTTGTCGACCATATTTAACATAAATTTAAAAACAGGCTGTCATGTACGGTATCCCAAATCTCTCAGAAAAGAACAGAAGTCACTATGCATTATTGTTACCTCATGGTATTATCCCAGGCAGCCACAGCAAAAGACCACAGACTCACTGGCTTGAACAACAAGATTTATTTTCTCACGGTTCTGGAGGCTGGAAAGTCTGAGACCGGGGTGTGTGGGTGGGTTCTGGTGAGAGCTCTATTTTGGACTGCAAACGACTACCTTCTTGCTGTGCCCTCACGTGGCAGAGAGAGACAGAGAACGCTCGAGTCTCTTCCTCTTCTTGTAAGGGAACGAATCCCATCCTGAGGTCACACCCTCGGGACCTTGTCTGAACCTAATTACCTCCCAAAGATGCCACCTCCAAATACCATCACATTCGGAGCTCTGGCTTCAACACAGGGATGGAGGGGCGCATAATTCAGTCCATAGCAACCACCACTGGAGTCTTGCCTATTTGGCGACTGTAGATGTGGTCCTCACTTGTCGGGTTTTGTATCATGCTCTCATCCCCCACAAATACACTTGCTGTTCCCATTCTGCCATTGTATTAGGTCCTCATGGTTTTCCCCAATATCGCCGAGGTAGCTTCAGTTCTCTCTACCAACCAGTTAACTCTATGTTGCAGTCAAACATCCCCTCCCAAAAGCCACCAACCTGTAGCATTTGTGGCACACCCGAGCTCCACCAGCAACATCCGTGAGCTTTCAGCAAGTTACTTAACCTCTCTTGGCTGTTTCCCTTCTGTGCAATGGACATAATAACAGGGCGTCCTTCAAAACCCGTAAGTTCTTAGAAGAACTCCTGGCTTGTAAGGGCAGTGTGAATGCTAGTCTTGTCATTGGTTATTTCCAAATACAGTCACATGCTCTGTACTTGGGACACACTCAACAGCTTACTAGTTCCCATATATGTCTTCGACTTTCCAATCCTTCCTTTTTTTTTTTTTTTTTTTTTGCCTTCTGCTTGAAATATCTGTCCCTAATCACTTCCACCTGTCAAAACCTCACTAATTCTTTAAAACACGCCCCCAAATGGCATCTCGAAGCTTTTCTGGTCCTTTACAGTCATTCCCCATCCAACCCTCTGGACCCTCTCCTGCCACAACACACTACATCATGGCCTCTTGACTTGTTTATTATTCTGCCTCGTGTTGGTGGTTATTTGTGTATGACTAGATTGTCGTCGGATAAGGGCATAATTATTTTTGTGCCCTTGATGGCCCCAGTCCATGGAGGAACATAATCAATGTTAGCTCAACGAAAATAACCCCAAGGATAAAACAAGATAAAGCAATAACAACTGGTCAGAGTTTGTTTTCGCCTTTTATTAAGTGATTTTTAGGCAAACATCTAGAAAGCTTCTATGGCCACAGAAAGAACACACCATTTATAGTAAATACAAAAAGGCTCAAAGTCTAGATAGAAAAATAGTGCAAAGAAGAAAGCCAAGTAGAAGTCACGATTGCTGAGCTCAATCATCAAGGTGTTCTCCATCCTTTTTCTTGGATGACATTGTAGAAAATGTCCACGTGACTGTCTTTTTAAGTTTATTTATTATTTATTCTGAGAGAGAGAGAGAGAGAGAGAGAGAGAGAGAGAGAGGATGAATCCCAACCAAACTCCACACCGTCAGTACAGCGCCTGATGCCGGGCTTGAACTCACAAAACTGTGAGATCATGACCTGAGCTGAAATCAGACTGAACCACCCAGGTGACCCCTCCATGTGGCTATTTTTAAAACGGCAAAAGCTACCTCAACTCAGAGCATGAGAGCCGAGGGGGAAAGTACCAGAAAGTCCAGGATGCAGGGAGACAGCAGGAGCAGGCAGGTGGGATGGAGGGAAGCCTTAGCCAAGGGGACCAGCAGACGCCCCTCCCCCCGCCCCCCAGCATCTGCACCCCGCCCACCGCGCGCCTAGCTGCAGCACTGCTTCTTGCAACAGCACTTCTGCTGACAACAGCACTTCTGCTGGCAGCAGCCCTTCCCGCAGCCGCACGAGCCGCAGCCACACGAGCGGCGGCAGCAGCAGACCACGGGGACGCTGCAGCAGCCCCCGCAGCAGCCGCAGCAGCAGGGACAGCAGCTGGAGCAGCAGCCCACCCGGTAGCACCTGCAGGTGGTGCAGCTGCCGCAGCCGCCGCCGCAGCCACCACAGCCACCGCCGCAGCCACCGCAGCCACTACTGCAGCCGCCGCAGCCGCCGCAGCCACCGCAACTTCCGCAGCCACAGCACCCCATGGTGTCGGTAGAGAGGTCTCGGGAGAGGGGAGGAGGGAGACTCGGGAGGTGAGGGAGGTCTGGTGCCGCCTCCTGCTGGGGGAGGGGCTTATATATCAATACCCCCCTTATTTTTAGCCCAGTTTCCATGGAAGGACCTCACAAGACCTTTTCTTTACTTCCTTCCTGAGGTCCCTGGCCACATAACACTGCTATTTTTAGCACAGCAGCCTCCTTAGTAAACTTTGAGTTTTCTATTATGAATGAAATAGCTGTGTGTTGCCTCTTGAGGCCACAACTAGAAAAATGATAGCCACGCTGTAGGAAAGAAGTCGTTCCAGGCCCCCGACCATGATGCCTGCATGACAGACAGGAGCCATCGGAGATCTTTCTGGAGGCTCCCTGCACACAGCAGGGCTTCTCCGGGATGCCCAGCCACCAAAATGGAGGGCGGGAACGGTCCTCACGTCCTCCTGGTTGATGAGAAGCAGATCATGGGAGGGCATTTTAAGTAAGCTTATAAAAGAGGTGTCACTTATAAATCCAGGGACACCAACATTCTGGGGGAAGTGCAGGCCTGCCAAAGGCAAAGCCGGGCTGTGTCTGATCCAGAAGCCACAGCATAAGCCCCAAGACAGACCATGGCGGTTTCCTCCTCTGTGCCCCCTCTGGAGTGGCTGGACTAGCCCGGCAGGCCTCAGTCCTCAAGTCAGTCCAGCAAGAACATGCCTCTGTGGACGCCTCATCACATCCACAGGCTCCCTGGAATCAGAGAATGAGCCAGACAGAGACCAGTCATTTCAAATCAACATTCCCAGGCCCCGGTGGGTCTGAAACACGGGACTGAACCCAGGTCCTCAACAGGAGAGAGGTGCAAGAGAAAGCCAGCCACCCGATGAAACCTTTCTTATTTTTGTTTGCTCAATTTTTGTAGTTGTTTTATTTTTTTTATTTTTTTTTTAATGTTTATTTAGTTTTTAGAGAGAGAGAGACAGGAGGGGCACAGAGAAAGAGAGACAAAGTGTGAGCAGGGGAGGGGCAGAGAGAGGGAGACACAGAATTTGAAACAGGCTCCAGGCTCTGAGCTGCCAGCACAGAGCCCAATTCGGGGCTCGAACTCACAGACTGCGAGATCATGACCTGAGCCGAAGTCGGACGCTCAACCGACTGAGCCACCCAGGTGCCCCTAATTGTTTTATTTATTTTTGAGAAAGAGAGAGAGAGAGCAGGGGAGGGGCAGAGGGAGAGAGAAGGATCTGAAGGGGACTCTGTGCTGACAGCAGAGAGCCTGAGGTGGGGCTCCAACTCACAAACCATGAGATCATGACCTGAGCAGAAGTCCTAGGCTTAACCGACTGAGCCACCCAGGCGCCCCTGTTTTCTCAATTATTTAACAGACAAACTACAGTAGAAATTTCTCTTGACAGATGATTTAGGAGTAGGCTGTGCACAATTCTGTCTTTAGCATCTGACGTTAGACAAGTTAAAAAGAAATGTGTAAATGACCAAGCAATTCTTGCAAACAAAAACAAACAAAAAATCTCAGGGAGCTGGGAAAAGCATATCCGTGTTTTCAGGTGAGATAGAATGCATTTACGGACACTTACTTTTTCTCTTTTCACTCTGGTTTTCACTTATTCTTTCAAAAGATTTTGTTTTGTTTTGTTTTGTTTTGTTTGCAACGGGGCAGGGGGGGGGGGTGTCATGAATCCCAGTAGAGAGAAAAATAATGTTTTGTTGTTGTTTTTAACCCAGATAACCAAGAAGTATATACAGAAACACAGGACTTTTATTTGGCGCTTGACTCAGACTCCCGTGTTAAAAAAAAAAAAAAAAAGATTGCTCCTAAATATTTCAGGCATTTATTTACCTCAACAGCTATCTATTAAATAGTTACAATGGGCCAGGCACTGGAGTAGGCCCTGGGGCAAAAAATATATATGCATTTATGTTTTCAAGGGCTCACACCTCTTGGACGTGTGTTCTAATCCAAATATAGGTTTCAGAGACAAGTCAAAGTTAAAATTAGCAAGGTGAACTGGCCAAGACTCTAATAAGGAAGGCTGTGAGAGGCCTCATGAGGTGTTTACGAGGAAGAGGGGTGAACAATAAGGCCGGGGCTTAGCTTGTGGTGTTGGTATATAAACCCCCCTCCAGCAGGAGGCGGCACCAGACCTCCCTCACCTCCTGAGTCTCCCTCCTCCCCTCTCCTGAATCCTCTCTGCCGACACCATGGGGTGCTGTGGCTGCGGAAGTTGCGGTGGCTGCGGCGGCTGCGGCGGTGGCTGCGGCGGCTGCAGTAGTGGCTGCGGTGGCTGCGGCGGCTGCGGCGGCGGCTGCGGCGGCGGCTGCGGCAGCTGCACCACCTGCAGGTGCTACCGGGTGGGCTGCTGCTCCAGCTGCTGTCCCTGCTGCTGCGGCTGCTGCGGGGGCTGCTGCAGCGTCCCCGTGGTCTGCTGCTGCCGCCGCTCGTGTGGCTGCGGCTCGTGTGGCTGCGGCTCGTGTGGCTGCGGGAAGGGCTGCTGCCAGCAGAAGTGCTGTTGTCAGCAGACGTGCTGTTGCAAGAAGCAGTGCTGCAGCTAGGCGCGCGGTGGGCGGGGTGCAGGTGCTGGGGGGCGGGGGGTGGGGCGTCTGCTGGTCCCCATGGCTAAGGCTTCCCTCCATCCCACCTGCCTGCTCCCCTGTCTCCTTGTCACCTGAACTCCCTGGGATTTTTCTCTTCGGTTAAGTATCTCATACTCTGAGATGTCCGTGAGGCTTCACCCTTGGAGAGCAAGAGCCAGACCCTCCCGGACAAGGCCGTCCGGTGGGGAAAGACAGAGAACATCTTGATCATTCCTCTGCATAGCTCTGGCGGTTTGGCTGACCCCGGAGGGGCAGTCCTGGCACCGACCCCCAGGCAGGAGCCGTGGGGGGCAGACTCCGCCACGCGCTCCCCGGCTACCTGCCCTGCTGCGTGAGCTTGATCGCTTTGGGCTCTGTGTTGGGACCTTGCCTGTGCGTCTTCTCTTTTTGCTTCAGGTGGCTCAAGACTTCACACCTCAGAAGTGTCTAAACCCGAAGGAATAATTAAACTAAAAGATGCGAGCCCCTGCCAGCCCGGAAGAGCAGCCTGCAGCCGCCCTGAGCTCAGACCAGTAAGACCATTTTATTCCATGTTCATTGCCTTCCCCCGTCAATGTCTGCCTTTGCCGTGTCTAAGTGCGATGGATTCCCCATTTCTCAGTTGCCGCTTTGTATTTCTGCTTATTACACAGCAACCTTCTAAATGTCTAATAAACTATACTAGGTTGTCCTTAAAATGTTGTCTCACAAAAGCCTCTTATTTGGTGGTTACCTCTCTGGGAGGATGAACAGGCCGTGTTGAGCAGGGAGAAAAGAGCGCCCCCAGCGCCCCACCCCCCCGCCCGGTTGCCTGCATTTATTGTGAACACCAATTATGCCTGTAATGGAAGGCCTACATTAATCAAAACTAGATTCTTCAATATTCTATCAGTCTCACATCTATATTGTAGCTTGTAATATGTTCGTGTTTTTCAAGAAGGTCTTAAGTAGACTGACAATAATAGCTAAGCACACACAAGGCTCCATAGAATCCACCCCGGGCGCTAGAATTTCTGTCATTGCCATCCATGCATATTCCTTCCAAGGTGAAATAACTTCACGAACATATAGATTTCATACGCAGTTGGAATTTGACGTGGGAATGGTGTCTTTTCCACAGCTGGATTTCCTCAACTGAATGAAAAATTCTAGTTCAGTTACAAAAGATTAATTCCACGGATTTATAGCGAAGTCAAGGTCTGCCTACAACCTCAGTAATCCCTTACAAGAGAACGTGATACCACTCCTCAATTTAGAACTTTATTTTCACATTAAATGTACACAAATCAGCCTTTTGAGCTTTGCAGCTTTGAGGTAAAGGCTGTCATCCCATTTGCAGAAAGGATTTTCCATGGAGGATATCACACACACACACACACACACACACACACACCCCACCACCACGTTTCCATTAAATAAGCATGGATAGGGATAACTAGGAAGTTTATCCTGCAAAAATCTCTTGAACACTTTTTGTCTAGTCTCCACCAGCTATTTTCGCAAACGAGTAGCAGCCTGTCGGCATGGGCATGGAAAAGATGTCCTTTTTCTCCAATATTGATGAGAGTTCTAAATGGCACTATTTCTCAGGGCAGCAATCTAACAATCTGCACGTTTTTTTTAAAGTGCATGCCTTTGAACTCAGAAATCTCACATCTTGGGCAAAAACGTATTATTGGTAAGTCTATTCGTTGCAGCATAAAGACTAGGAAAAAACTAAATGTCTGCTATCGAGGTCACATTAAATGTTGTCTCTCTACATCAGAATACTGCGCAGCAGTCAAAAAAAGAGCGAGATCCAAATAATAAAAATAAATAAATAAAAAGGGGCACCTGGGTGATTCAGTCGGTTAAGCATCCAACTCTTGATTTTGGCTCAGGTCGTGATCTCACGGTTCATGACATCAAGACCCGCGTTGGGCCCTGCGCTGACAGCATGGAGCCTGCTTGGGATTCTCTCCCTCTCTCTCTGCCTCTCCCCCATCCACTCCCTCTCCTTCCCTCTCCCTCTCTCTCTCAAAAATAAAATTAAAAAAAATTTTAAAAAAAGAGTGAGATCCCTGTGAACTTAGAAGGGAATATCTGAAAGCTCAACAAGATCATTTGTGTAAATAGACACCTACCCCCAAAATTATAACACGCAGTCAAGCGAAAGGTATTATCAGCAAGTGTGCATGAGTGGGGTGCCCATGGGGGTACAAAAGAGTTTAGGAAGAAAGACCTAACTGATGGAAATCCCACAGGCTTGTAGATGGCAAAGGCACCACCAAGCACTATAGTGTTCCTGTGACATCACCCCCAAGAAGTATTAAAGCCCCGGGGAGCGTTCATAGTCAGGGAGAGCAGTGCTCTGAATTCTTGTGCTTCTGCGGACTCACTGTGTCTCTTCAAGTACACACAGCAACTCTGGACCTGAGGCTGAGGGAGTCCAGGCAAAATAGTGGCCATGACTGTGACAGTGACTGCCTTCATTGCTGTGCAAGGTGCAGGTGTCTGACCTCAAATTGGCCAGAGTGTTCAATGTCTCGGGTTGGGCTGAGAGTAAAGCCATTTGGGAAAAAATCAGGGAATTCCTTAGAGTCAAGTTATGGGTTTCATTAAATAATTCATCCAAAGCTTGTTCTCTGCAGGTTTTCGAGTTCCTGGAGGTCCTTCTTTAGTCGGAGAATTAGACCTAATTAGACTGTCCTTCAGATTTCTAAGGAAACACACCCAAATGAGAGGAACTTGTTCCCAAACACACTCACGACAGAGGTGAAGATCGTTCCATTCTTCACTGGTTAAGAGCACTTTGCCAAATTTGTGAGGAAGTGCCACATAAAGGCATGAATTGCTGCCCTAACTTATGAGTCCCCCTGCTGTGACTTCAGATCATGGAAACTGATGTGAAACATTCAGAGAGAAAAATGAAGAAAATAGAGTGGTAATTCTCCCCTTCTTTTAAAAATATTTTTTATTTGGGGTGCCTGGGTGGCTCAGTTAGGCGTCTGAGTTCGGCTCAGGTCATGATCTCGAGGTCCGTGAGTTCGAGCCCCACATCGGGCTCTGTGCTGACAGCTCAAAGCCTGGAGCCTACTTCGGATTCTGTGTCTCCCCCTCTCTCTGACCCTCCCCCTTTCATGCTCTGTCTCTCTCTGTCTCAAAAATAAATAAAGGTTAAAAAAAAATTTTTAATATTTTCTATGAATTCAAAATAATGTGAATTCATTATAAACAATTTCAAAACACAGAAAATTACAAGGGCGAAAGTTAACATTGCTTATAATAACCACTTTTACCATTTTGTTATATTTCCTTCCATTGTTTTCCTATTCTTTTTGTTTTTCCCAATATTTTTATTTTGGAGAATTACAAACCTACAGGAAATTGTGAAAATATTGCAAGATCCTATACACCACTCACTGAAGTTCACCCATGGTTAACATTTTGCCAGTCTTAGCTTTATCTGTCCCTCTCATTTGAGAGTAAGTTGCAAATATGAAACTTCACCCTTAAAAATATTGGCATGCATTGGCCAAAAGGGATATTCTCCTACAAAACAATGACACGATTTTCACACTTAAGAAACATAATAGTGATACATGCTACTATGTAATATACAATCTTCAATTTCTCCATCCCAAGGATGCTTTGTAATTTATGTATTCACTTTATTTATTTATTTATTTATTTATTTATTTGAGGGGGTGAAAGCATGGCAGGGGAGGGGCAGAGAGAAAGGAACAGAATCATGAGCAGGCTTCAAGCCTAGCATGGAGCCTGACTTGAGGCTCGATCTCATGATACAAGATCATGACCTGACCCGAAATCAAGAGTTGGATACTCAACCAGCTGAGCTACCCAGGCATGCCTTTATTGACATTTTTAATAATTTTTCAACCTGGGTCCAATCAAAGATGTATCTTACGTAATTTAAGTTGGCCTCCAACATTTTCTTTTTCTCCTGGCAAAGTTGTTTTTGCAAAATCACCTTTAAAATGAATTTGTGTGTTTGTTCCCTCATGATCAAATTCAAGTTAAGCATATTTGCAGAAGTACTACACAGGTGATTTTTTTTTTTTTCCTCAGAACTTGGCGTTGAGAAGTATGCAATGTCAGTTTACCCCGACTGGCAATGTGATCGACTAATTAGTATTATGCCCACCAGTTTCGTCCACTGTTAACCTACTCTTTCCCTTTTAATAACCACGGTGCTATCTTCTGTGTATTTATATGACAAAATGAAGATTATTACAAAATATAGACTTTATTCTGATTTTTAATGTAGTATTTAATTATATATATTTATCCTTATATTAAGTATTTGCTGGGGCACCTGGACAGCATTTAAACATTTAAATGTCTGCCAACAATTCAAAATAAACAAAGTCTCCATTTTTTTTAAGCTGGGAAACTGTATGTGCTCATCTGACAGACAAAAGATAAATATCTTCATATGTAAACAGTTCTTACAAACCCATATGGAAAAAAATGTACAAAGGGCAAATCAGTATTAAAAAAAAAAAAAAAAAAACATAAACCAAGTCTCCTTGAAAACTGGGTTGTTCCTGGTTTGGGTCATAAAATAGACAAGATGAGCCCCAGCCCTCTTGTCATTCTAAAAACTAGGAAGCTACAAAACGTAACGGAGTCGTATTGAGAAGACAATCTGAACATCAGAAACAACAATAGCTGCAAAGTACAGAGACACATTAAATATTTTTAAATACATGAGTTCATAGTAATACCAAAAAGAAATAAAAAAAAACCTCATTAGTCATCTTTGGAAGAGGCCAGAAAATTAGCACATTATTTTGAAACTCGTTTTTAAAAATGGTGGGAGGGAGAATCAGACAATTGTTCTGCCTTTTTTAAAATAAAACGTACCTCAGAGTAGCCAAAGAGGAGAGAAGAGGACATTTCTCTCTGCAGACGGAGTCCAGGTAATACAGAGGAAGGAAAATCCAGCCCTAATGAATTCATGGATGTAGGTAGTGACTAATCATGGATCCCAACGTCACACAAGTGAGACAAATAGATGCCTCTTGATGGAAGAACACAACACCGCCTATGAAGCAGGCTTGTCCAAAACTAGACACTGAATCGTGGCAGGTGGATCTGACTACTGGAAATCCAGGGTGTTAAATGATTCCACGGGGGTGCAGTCTTCCAACTCCAAAACTCAGTCGCCCAAAATTAATGCTACACTGAAGACAAGTGGCAAGAAGGTGGACAGGGCTTCAAGGGGAGCTGCAGGCTAGAATAGACACTATAGGGGCACCTGGGAGACTCAGTCGGTTAAGTGTCTGACTTTGGCTCAGGTCAGGATCTCACGGTTCGTGAGTTTGAGCCCCCCCCCCCCCCACCGCCCCACGTCAGGCTCTGTGCTGACAGCTCAGAGACTGGAGCTTGTTTCAGATTCTGTGTCTCCCTCTCTCTCTCTCTGTCCCTCCCGTACTTGTGCTCTGTCTCGGTCTCTCTCTCTCTCTCAAATATAAATAAACATTAAAAAAAGAAAAAAAAAAGAAAGAAAGAATAGATTGTACGGGCCCTTCAGTCAGTTGCAGGGATACGTGAGTCTTATCAGAACCCTAATTAGATAACTGTTTTTAGAGTAAGATATGTGTGAAAATTTGAGCATGGCTACTTACTAGAAGTTAATTAAAAATTACTCTTAATTGTTAAGCATAACAATGGTATTGCAGTTATACTTTAATTCTTACAAATTGGCTTCAAAATAATTGGCTCAGAATACATCGTTGAAGCTGGATACGTGGGAGCTCATTATATATATTTGCATCCATAATATAAAACACATGTTTTCTTACAATGAACTTCACTAATAATCAAGAAAAACACGGATTTTTCTCATCTGTTATATTAACAAAGTATTGTTTTAATCATGTCTAGTGCTGGCTGCACAGTTTAAGGAAAGCATCACGCACAGTGGATGGGAACAACTGATGAACATTTTATAGAGAGCGATTTTGTAACTTTCATCAGCAAAACGGGGATAACGTTTGATCTAGAAAATTCCACCTTTAAGAAGTTGCTCCAAGGAAATATCAGAAGAGAGAAAGGATGCAATGCACAGCTAACATTTAATAAGCTCTTACTTTTTTGTGTTGGGCACTGATTCCTTTAATCCGCAGAATAACCATTTTGGTTAGGTTTATTATTGTTATTATTATCATCATTTTAGAAATCAGGAGACCAAAAAGGTGAGGTCACTGCAGAACTAGTAACTTTAGAAAGGGGATTTGAACCCTGGGATTTGACCCAATGCCTGGGTGGGTTATGTTGGACATTCATTACAGCATCGCTTATAATAGTAAAATATTAGAAACCATCTACAAGTTGAAAACCGGATTCTTGATCTTCCTACCAGTACCCGCCCCCCCCCCCCCCCCCCGCCCCATCACCAAAAAAAAAAATGCTTTTCTCACAGATACACCCTTCCCGGTTAATCCTCTCCAGCATGACTTCATCCTTCCTGTGACCCAGGCCAAAGAGACATTGGCACCCCTTGACTCCCATCTTGTTCGCATGTCCTGCGTTAGATTGATCAACAAAATGGGTGGCATCATCGGAATCCAACCCACTCACCACCTGCTCCCTTCCCCCAAAGGTCTGGGCCCCATCGCCACCCCCAGCAAGAATTCCTCAGACTCAGGGTAGAGCTGCCCCCATCCAGCCTCTCCCCATAGTCAGCTCTCAAGGTACAGTTTACAGTAATCCTTCTGCAGTGAAAAGGCAGTTGATCTCATCTCTAACTCGCACCCTCCCCAGGTTGCCCAGGACACTCAGTGGCGAGGCTGACGTTTGCAGTGACCGAAACTAACATGGGGAGCTACAATCTCCTCATCACCTTGCTGAACTCTTGCTCCCAGCACCCTCCTCTGTTACAGTCCCACAGTCCACAATGCTCTTGACCTTACCACTGGATGGTTCACTCCTTGTCTGTGCTCAAATGTCACCCATACTCTCCATGAGTCCTATTTGAATCACTCAATTTAAAATTGAAATCCTGGGACACCTGGGTGGCTCAGTCAGCTGAGTGTCTAACTCTTGATGTTGGGTCAGGTGGTGATGGGTATGGGATCGAGCCCCTAGTCAGGCTCCTCGCTGGGCATGGAACCTGCTTTAGATTCTCTCTCTCCTCTCTGTCCCTCCCCCATTCTCCTTCTCCCTCTTTTTCTCTTTCTCAAAATAAATAAATAAACTTTTAAAAATATATATTTTAAAAATAATATGGATGCAAAAAACTAAACTTTTAAAACTAAACTTTTAAAAATATACATAAAAAAATAAAATCGAAATCCTACTCACCCTCCCTGCAATCCAAATCTCTCCTATACTGCTCTTTTTCCCCCCGTGATACTATATTTTAATACAGTACTTTATTTTTTTAAGGCCTTTCAAAGCCCAGAAAACAACGAGCCATAATCTCTGATTCATAATACACTCTAAGCATAGTCTTCTTTATTTAATTTGCTAATTATTTTAGTAATATAACGGGACAAAGCCTTGACATCCTAGTCTAACTAAAAGTCGCCATCCCAACCCTTCTAAAACTAAAACTAACCCATCCTAACTAAAAGGTCACCATCCCAACCCTTCTTTCTGCACCCCTGCACCCAAAGTAGTCATTAAAGTCTGTGCTATTTCTTTGCTTTTCTTTGGACGTGGATTTCTTACATCTATATGCATTCTTTTATGTCAACATACTAAGATTCATTTGTTCATCTACTCTCTGGATGATGGAAATTTCCATTGTTTCCAGGGTTTTCTATTTTTTTTTTTTTTAATTTTATTTGAGAGAGAGAGCATGCATGAGAGGGGCAGAGGGGCAGAAGGAGAGAGAGTAAACCTTGTGGAAATAAATGAAGATCAAAGAGAACAGACAAAGGTTATTTATGTATTCAGAGCTCACTATGACAAAGGGGTCGGCCACTGTCTCTTGCGTTTGGGCAGAGGCTTGAATGTGGGAGAGATTTATAGTGGAAAAGGAGAGGTCTCAGGTGTGCCCTGCTGGGACCGTGTGACCTGGGGAAGATGGACACAGACTAGAAGCAGGGCACCCGATGTTACTGGTTGTGGGGGTGGGGGGTGCATACGTGGCTCTCCATGGTTAGTCCTAAGCTGGAAGCGGGGATGAAAATTTGGGAAGCTGGCAGCTACTGGTCAGGTCCTGACCGTTTGGGGTAGATTACAGGAGTTATCATATGGCTTCCTGGATTGTTTGCTGTAGATGGTGGTCAGACTATATAAGTCTGACTCGTGGGTAATACATTGGCTGCCTCAGCAGCTTCCTTAGATCAAGGTTGGTTTCCTGGCTGGTTGCTGCCCATTATGAGTGAGAGTTTTGTTTTATATCTGGTTTGGCCATTGGCCATTTGTACATGTAGTCTTTAACCTCTAACATATCAGATAATGTACGTTTTCATTAAGGATATAGTCCCACTCCCACAACGAGCATAATAGTTCTAGGACAATAAGGATTTTTATCTGCTTTGTTCATTGAAGTACTCTCGGTCCCTAGAACAGTGTCTAGCTGCTTAGGTCATGGGTTCAAGCCCCACATCAGGCTCTGCATGGTCAGTGTGGAGTCTGCTCAGGATTCTCTTTCTCTCCCATTCTCTCAGCCCCTCCCATGTTCATGCTCTCTTTCTCTCTCAAAATTAATAAATAAACTTTAAAAGAAAAAAAGAAAAAACTATAAAAAAAAAAACAGACTTGGGCCAGGCAAGAAGTGCCCATTTCTTTTTTTTTTTATGTTTATTTTTATTTATTATGAGAGAGAGATAGGGAGCAAGCAGGAGGTGGTGGGCAGAGAGAAAGGGAGAGAGACAGAATCCCAAGTGGGCTCCACACTGTCAGCACAGGGCCCGATGCAGGGCTTGAACTTACTAACGTGCCATCACAACTGAGCCAAGGTCAAGAGTCAGATGCTTAACTGATTGAGCCATCCAACTGCCCTAAGAAGTGCCAATTTCTGCTTGAGTCTTTTTTTTTTAATTTTTTTAATGTTTATTTTTATTTTTGAGAGACAGACAGAGAGAGAGACAGACAGAGTATGAGCAGGGGAGGGGCAGAGAGAGAGACTGAGACAGAATCCAAAGCAGGCTCCAGGCTCTGAGCTGTCAGCACAGAGCCCGACGTGGGGCTCAAACCCACAGTGAGATCATGACCTGAGCTAAAGTCAGACGCTTAACCAACTGAACCACCCAGGCGCCCCTCAAGGCATATTTGAAAGCTACTGACATGACCCATATTGCACGTTCCATATGGTCTGATAGAGAATGTGCAATATGCTGGCTGTACTCCCAGCCTTATTCCTGTTCTAAATCATAGACCAAATAATGGCACAAAATAGTCCACTATAGAACCTCTTAGCAAGGAACATCATACGTATCAGGAGCTGAATGCGACTTCATTATTGAGAAATAATTTTTTTCACCAAGTCTCAGGCAACTATATCACTTTGAAAAACTACATGAGAAAATACTTTGGAAAGATACAACAGTGTGGTAGGGGTTCTTAACCTCGGCACTGCCGATATTTTCAGCCAGACAGCTCCTAGTTGTGGGGGGATGTCCTATGCATTGGCCTCTGGGCCTCAACTAGCTGGTTGTGACAACCTCTCTCCCAGCTATGACAACCCAGCTGTCTCCAGACATTGCCAGATGTCCCCCAGGGGGCAGAATCGCCACCCTCTCCTTGAGATCCAGAGGCCCCACATCAGAGCACTCTGGCAAAGGATGCATGTTTAGAAATAGCCCCTTGAAGGCTACAAAAGTATTTTGCACGGAATCCTTCTTTCCTTTTACGTGTTTGGAGAGAACCCCTGGGACATATGATCGTGAAGGAGTGGAGTACGCGGGGTGGCTGGTGAGTCCAGGAGGGCCTGGCCCACTCTTACACAGCCCTGCCACCATGCTGATGAGGACTCAGTGCTCCAGAAATGCTGTTGGAGTGAATTGATTTGTGCTCTCATCAGTTTCTTTTCTGTCAAATACCACAAGGAGGCAGCAGTAGGAACACCACAGCAAAGTCTAGTGATGCCAACGAAACTAAATTCCAGCCCCTTCTTAAAAGTGAAACAGAAGGAGCACCGGACTTCAGCTCAGGTCACGATCTCATGGTTCGTGAATTCAAGCCCTACGTCGGGCTCTGTGCTGACAGCTCGGACCCTGCTTGGGATTCTCTCTCTCTCTCTCTCTCTCTCTCTCAAAATAAGCAAATAAACTTTAAACAATAAATGAAGTAGAAAGAGGGGCACCTGGGTGGCGCAGTCGGTTGAGCGTCCGACTTCAGCCAGGTCACGATCTCGCGGTCCGTGAGTTCGAGCCCCGCGTCGGGCTCTGGGCTGATGGCTCAGAGCCTGGAGCCTGTTTCCGATTCTGTGTCTCCCTCTCTCTCTGCCCCTCCCCCGTTCATGCTCTGTCTCTCTCTGTCCCAAAAATAAATAAACGTTGAAAAAAAAAAAATTAAAAAAAAAAAAAATGAAGTAGAAAGAGCAAAGCACACACACACTCATGCACACACACGAAAGCCACGGGACCTATCTTGTTTTAGCACAACCCACCATTCCTTCCATCTTTCATCCCCATGGCGGGGCCGGGGGAGGCGGGGGGGGGGGGGGAGAAAAGGAATATGGAGCAATGCCAGAGATGCCTGGTGAGGGGAAGGGGCGGGTGCCATGGTTGGACCAGCAGGCTTGCCTTCTGACTCCTGGCTGCATGAACACTGCTAAAAAAGGGCCTGGGGACATAAACTTTTTATACCATTGTGCCCCAGGGAACCCAAAATGGCTTCCACGAGGCCTAAGTTGCAAGGAATCGAAAGACAATGCTCCAGGAAAGACGCCGTAAAAACAGAGCTGGAGAATGCCGGGGACAAATCTGCCATCTTGTTACTTTGGCCAAGGCCGTACCCCGGCCCTCTTTCCCCCTCAGTTCCTGTTGCTTACAGATGGGACAGGAAGACCCCATCTTTTTCAAGGTCTGTCACTTCCTCTTCAGTTTCTTTTTGGAAGCCTCTAGGATGATTCTTCTTCGGCCCACGTTATTTGGTCCGATCACTTCTGTCTTCGTTTGGGTTGCTCTAACTAAATACTGTAGACTGGGTGACTCACTAACAATCACGGTTCCAAAGGCTGGAAATGCGAGACGACGATGCCAGCATCGTGGGTTTGGGTGAGAGCTCTCTTCCTAGCTGCGAACTTCTCAGTGTATCTTCACAAGGTGGAAAGAGGCTGAGGGAAGTCCCTGGGGTCCCTCTATAAGAGACTAATCTCACTCATGACAGCTGCACCCTCATGACCTAATCGCCTCTCAAAGGCCCCGCCTGCTCATACCATCACAATGGGGGTTAGGGGTTTAGCACATGCATTTTGGCGGGATGTAAACCTTCAGTCCATTGCACCATTCTCAACTCTCACCAGCCTGCCCCTGTATCAATTCACGTCTGTGTTCCTGGTACCGGGATGCGAACAGAAACAAATATGATCCCAGACTTCAAGGAGCTCAGTCGGGGCAGTAACGCAGAGAAGGCGACACGAAGACCTCAGAAACGAGTAGAAAAAGTGGGAAGGAAAGAGTGAGTGATGTTTTGTGGGCAATGATGGTACACAGAAGATGTTTTCATTGAGTCTTGAATAAGAGCAGAAATCTTCCAAGAGGCCACAGGTGAGGAAAACAGTGGTGTCGAGGTAGCGTTCGGTAAGTACCATTTTTGTTAGCGACCGATTGCGGTATACTACAAAGTATGAAAAAACAACCAAGAAATTAAGCTTGGTCATGAAAACAAAGGTCATGTGCCATTCCCCCAGGCTTTGCCACCTACGGTGACATTTGCAGAGGGCACCCAAGCAGTAAGGAGACACGGGAACTCCTTCAGAAGTGACGCGTGACTGAGTAGGTGCGAGCCATTGCAGGCACTCCCGCAGAGAAAACTCAAGTAGCCGTTTGTTCTACACAGCGTATGTTAAATACGATAGGAGGTAACTGTCACCATTGCTCATGATGTCAAACCTCAAAGCTATGACTGAAAGGAAAAACAGAGCCTGGAGATGTCAGCTGTAGGTTCTGAGCACACAGAGCAGATCTTAGAATTAAAGGGACATGATCGGCCCTTTGCTCTGTTCCGCCAGAGTGAGGCAGAGCTGAGTTGGAATCCTGGCTCAGACCCCAGATGTGACACTCAGCATGTACCTTGACCCCTTTCAACCAGAACTGCTAATGGCATTTACCTCTGAGGACTGTGCCGACACTAAACATGGCAAAGTACCTGGAGTGGAATTATATATTGTATACCCCTGGTTAGTTTTTCTTCTAGAAAAGCTAGAAGTAGAAGCTACAGTGGAAAAGTAAGTTTCCCATATTTACTAGGAAGCCCAATAAGTAATAGTCAAGATCTTGCTGTGATCATTTTATGTGTGACAACAAGAATCTAGGCAGGATTAAATTATATACAGTTGACCCTTGAACAATGCAGGATTGGGGCGCCAGAGCCCCGCACATTTAAAACTCTACATATAACTTTTGACTCCACTAAAACTTCACTACTGATAGCCTGCTGTTGACTAGAAGCCCTCATGTTAACATACAACATCGATTAACACAAGTGTTGTATGTCGTGTATAATATATACCATGTTCTTACTTGAAAATAAGCCAGAGAGAAGAAAATACTATTAAGAAAATTGTTAAGTGGGGAGCCTGGGTGGCTAAGCCTGTTAAGCGTCCAACTCCTGGTTTCGGCTCAGGTCATGATCTCACGTTTTCATGAGTTCGAGTCCCACGTTGGGCTCTGTGCTGGCAGCACGGAGCCTGCTTGGGATTCTCTCTCTCTCTCCCTCCCTCTCTCTCTGATCCTTCCCCCTTGCTCTGTCTCCGTCTCTCTCAAATAAATAAACTTTAAAAAAATAAATTAAAAAATAAAGTAGACATAACTTAACCTAAACTAAGGAAACTGAGTCACAGAGGAACCATGGCTTTCTCTGGGCCTTGGAGCCAACGTGGCTCTGTCCACTACCCCATGAGCACAGAACACAGGGAGTCATGAGCCAGCGTGGGAAGCTCATGCTGAAATAAATCAGCACAAACTCTCCAACCCCAGAGCAATCCCTTTCAAGTGACTTTCCCATATTTGGACCCATGAGCCAAGGACAAAGTGAATCTGAAACTCAATGAGAGAAACTCTTGGAGTCTTTAGCCTCAGAACTTCTGACATGTGAAAAGAGACAAATGTGGGTGCTTTACTTCTGCACATGGGGTCCCACCTTCCCCGGCACCCAGCAAAGACCATGTGCAAGCAGAGAAGGGGCCCGGTGCAACCAAGGAAAAGATAATCATTGGCACCAATGGATCCTGATGCTCACAAAACAGATGAGCTCTGGCCACGTGAGACTCTGTGTGTGTGTGTGTGTGTGTGTGTGTGTGTGTGTGTGTCTTACTTGCACTTGAAGGCTGCTGGATTCAAACAAGATGAAACATCTGAGAAACGTGTCGTTTTATTAGAAGCACAACTTGAGGAAGAGGTGAATGTGAAAACAAGCGATCCTATGAAGTCAGAGGTGCTCGGTGAGGAAATACATTCAGGGTCTTGTGACATTCTGCCAGGGAACCTGGTGGAAACCACAACAAGGAAGTGGCCACGTGCCCTCGGTGGGGTCCCAAAGAGGATATATAAGCCCCTACCCCTGCAGAAGGCGGCACCAGACCTCCCTCACCTCCCGAGTCTCCCTCCTCCCCTCTCCTGAATCCTCTCTGCCGACACCATGGGGTGCTGTGGCTGTGGAAGTTGCGGTGGCTGCGGCGGCTGCGGCGGCGGCTGCGGCGGCTGCAGTAGTGGCTGCGGTGGCTGCGGCGGTGGCTGTGGTGGCTGCGGCGGCGGCTGCGGCAGCTGCACCACCTGCAGGTGCTACCGGGTGGGCTGCTGCTCCAGCTGCTGTCCCTGCTGCTGCGGCTGCTGCGGGGGCTGCTGCAGCGTCCCCGTGGTCTGCTGCTGCCGCCGCTCGTGTGGCTGCGGCTCGTGCGGCTGCGGGAAGGGCTGCTGCCAGCAGAAGTGCTGTTGTCAGCAGAAGTGCTGTTGCAAGAAGCAGTGCTGCAGCTAGGCGGGCGGGCGGGCGGCTCTGCCTCCAGGGCAAGAGCTGTCCGGGGCTCTGCTCGCCGCATTGCGTAAGACCTCCCTCCGTCCTTCCGGCCGCCTGCTCCTGTTCTGTGTCCTTGGATGTCTTGGAGCTACTCATGCTGTCCTCGGGCTCTGAGGTTTCAGAGCTGGCTCTTTCCCTCCAGTGTGGTATCATGACGACACCAGTTTCTTCACCCTGGGTTTTCCAGAAGGTACCATGAAGCGCGTACTCTCGGTCACCCGTGTAATCCCGTCTCCATTTGAAAGAAAGATGAATAACCACCTATATTGTGGCGACATCAGCCACCCGTGTCAAAGATCGATTTATATCATAAGCTTGGTAAAGTGAAACCATGATAGCCAAGATTTCTTTTTCTTCAAAAAATCACTTTTGGTCAACTTTTCTATTGTACATTCACTAACTTCCTCCCATTTCTATGTCTCTATAAAAAAAAAAAAGGCAACTCTTATTTAATAAAAAAAAAAAAATCTGCTTATTCTAATGTGTCTTTCCATTCTATAAAGATGTGTACCTTCCCATGACTGAGGCCAGTACAGCGACTAATCAACTAATGGATGATCAGTCCTATAATGTCTTATAATGGATTCTATAACAAAGATAGAAATCGGGGGGGGGGGGGGTGGAGGGGTAGAGCCCCAACTTTTGGTTGTCAGTCTCATTGAGGGAAATTCCTGTGTTTTCCTACAGATGACCTCCCGATGTCTGTGTTCGCAACCGAATTCTGGTTGTAAGTGTTGGACACCCCACATGGGAGGTCATTGTTTCACTCCATCGCTTCATGTCCATTTTCCTCACTCGTTCATCCAGCAGATACGTAAGTGCCGTGTTAGGCCACGTATTTAGGCCAGCACCGGAGATCTAAAGAAAAGCAAGCCTTTGCCTTCCAAAAGTTCATATCTGAGAGAAAGAGAGAGCGCGCACGCAAGAGAGAGTTCATTACCAAACAGCATCCCATGTCATGTTTCTTCGGTCGCCTTTTCTCCACTCCTGTGTCAACTTTTTGTGAATAGCATTGCCGCCATGATGTTGAGTACCAACATGAGAGACTCTCCATTCATTTTCTGGGTAAGATGACCAAGTGAGAAGTTGACACTGTCTATGGGGTTTTTCCCTTGGATCCCAGTGGCATTTGACACAACTGAGCACCTGATCCTCCCTAATAAACTTTCCTCTCCCAGGTTTTCATCCTCCTCCCAGTAACTCCTTTACATCTTCTATATGTGCTTGTCCAACACGCACACCCTAGTGCTCAGACCCTAGCCCTCTCCTGCATCATTCTACATCCTTATAGCAACTCTTTTTTTTTCTTTTCTTTTCCAGCACACCTGAAACTTTCTAAAATACCATAAGATTCAGGAATTTCTCCTGTTTACCTTGTGCTGTCCTCTCTACCTCACCCCATGCACAACTGAAATGTACGTTCTACAAAGCAAAGATTTCTCATTCTCTGGCTGACTATCTCAAGCACCTAGAACAGCATCCGGCATATAATATATACTCAACAAACAGCTTCTTCGTGAAGAAATGATTTTTTTAACTCTTTTGGTATGGAAAATGCCAAACATAAACAGAAGTGGTGAACAGTACAATAAATTCCTAAGAACCACCACCCAAGTCAACAGTTATCAACATGGCCAGTCTCTTATCGCCTATGACCTCACCCATACCCCTCCCACCACTGGATAATACAGAACCAAATCTGGACCTCAGGTCACCTAATCAGCAAATATGTTTATGTCCCTTCAAATGAATGAATTCTTCATCATCTCTCTGTGACTTAGACTATGGCCAAGGGCTATCAGAGAAACACAGAGGTAAACTCAAGGTCCAAAATGAGGTCTTCTCTTGGCAAGAGGTAGGGAGGAAATTATGACACCCTCGACCTTTAAGAAAATTCCAGGGTTCTCTGGTAGGGCCTGGCAGTCAATGTACAAGGGCACTCTGTTGCACAACGAGCAGGGTACTCCCATCCCCAAGGTGTATCTTGGTAACTTATAAATCGATTTTCCACAAATCATAGAAGGATGAGAATAGAAAAATCCAAGCCAACAGGACAGTGACCCAGAACGCCTGGAGGACTTTTAATCAGTTTCATTTCCAGTCGTAGTCCTTAAAATCAGACTGTATTAATCTTTGGGGAGGGCTTTCCATTTCTACCAAAAGATAACAAAAACATTTTCTTTTCCATTTTAATCAACGAGAACTTTTTAAAACAACCTCCGCTTAACAAAAACTACTTAATATTTGAACTATTTGTTCAAATTCTCAAAGGGCAAGAACACCACGCCATCTCACAACCTTGAAAAATAAAGCAGAATAAAAGAGCACCGTGATTATAAACATTAGCTCTGGAGCCGGGATGCCCAGACAAGAATCCAGACGTCTCCGTTTACTATTCCCACTGCCTTCTGCCTCGCTTTCTTCATCCGTAGAATGGGCTTCCTAGCTGTTCCTCTCTCACAAGATTTGGGGAAACGTAAATGGCTTTATAGGCAAGGATCTATCTGTAAATAGATCCACACTGTACTCAGTTCATCCTGCTTTATCACACTGATGTATCAGGATAATACTTTTATTGTTATAAAAGTTGCTCTTTTGGGGTACAGGGTGTAGCAGGTATGAGCTGGCCCTCAGACCTCAGATTTACTTCTCAGAGTTTCCTCTTATAATTAGCATATGCAAAACGTGGGGGCGGGGCCTCGGGGCTTCGTGTGTGGCAGGCTCCCTCCCCCGCCCCTACCTTCAGCTCCTGGCCGGACCCAAAGGGACGGCCTCCCGGCCGAAGGGGGCCCTTCCTGGGGGCTCGTTCTCCCGGGATGTGAGAGATTTGGCGAGCAACAGCCCCCTCCTATAGGTAAGACTGCCTGTGCGGGAGGCGAGTTCCTGGCCGAAACACCATCACCCCTAGGTTGCAGGGCTCCCCTTCTCCCCGGTTGCGGCTGCGCGGGCGGGACGCGTCCCCGCGCTGCAGCGAGCGGGTTGGGACTCGCCCGGATTCCCGAGCGCGCCCCGGGCTGCCTCGTGCTGCGCGGCCCCTGCGCTCTCCTGCCAACTCGGTGCTGAAGGCTCACCCAAGTGGGTCTGGCGAGAATCTCACTTTCAGCCATCTGCAAAGCAGACTAAGACTACGACTCTGGGAAAGGGCCAGCATCCCCCATGGTTACACCCGCGTGCACAGATTTTCACCGAAAAGAAACTTCAGCCCAGAATTCTAAATCCCAGTCCAAGAAGGGAGACAGGGCTCCCGGTGAGGGAAGCAGCAGCCGGGAACTTTGAAGGGCAGAGCCCTCTCCGCCCCCCCCCCCCCCAACTGAGACTACCTCAATTGAAATTAAAGGAAAACACAACCGTACCTTACAATGATATTTCTGGAAAGGAGGCCTAATTCATGAAAGAACATGCACAGCAATTAGTTGGCAAGTCAGTGTTGCTGCTGTGAATGTGCAAAAGGCTTGTGGTTGTGGCGTGGGTGCTTAACGTGTGCAAGGGGTAAAGGAAATGTTTTCTGGAAGTACTCACCAAGCCTGGAACACGTTTGTATTTCCTAAGGCAGAAAGGGGTGTTTTCAGTAAGGTACATCTTTTAAATAGACCCAAACATAACAAACTTCCAAATGTGTCTTCGTAGTAGCTGAAAAGGGCAAAAATACCGAGTTTGCTCAGTCATTGTTGGCCAGAGATCGTCAGTGGTTTCTCAAGGTTGGGTAATGGTGAATCCAATTCAAGGAGAAATATTCAAATGAATTGAGGTGAAGTTATTTACTGTGTACCTTTTCTGAAGTCACTCTCCCTGAACTATGAGTGCCAAGCTGTGTTCATTGTGGTTGAATTTGCTCTGTGGCTTGCCGGAGGCAGATGGGAAGGAAGCTTTATTGAGCAAGTAATGTGTGCGGAGAACCAGATTGAGCAGTTCCGGAGACAACAGTGGGAGGTGGGTGTGGTTATCCACATTTTAAGAGCAGACTTGAGGGAGGTTATAAGTACATGCCACAAACAGGGGTGGGGTTAGGAGAGGAGGGTGGGGGAGGTGGAACTTGAGCTTCAGACTCCAAAGTCATGGGCTTGTCGCTGAACCACACCGGCCACCAAACCTGGAGAGAGAGAGGAATGAAAAAGAGAAGCCTAAAGCTGGGAAGGTCTGCAGTGAGAGGTCAAAACATTAAATACTATATTCAGTAATTAACAACTATTAGCAAATCATTTAGATTCAGAGGAATAAATTGGATAGGCTGGAGATAATGATGAACGGTAATAAGAACGAAAAGATAATTTTTGGAAAAGGATAATTTTTGTTAAAAGTGTTATTAATTCATAAATAAGGAAACTGGTAATACTGTTACCGCCAGATCAAAGAAAAACCCGAAGAATGGGTATATTTATAGATCGGCAATATTGAGAGGTAAAACCAGTTTTCCATGGGGGTGGGAGCAGAGGTCTGTCCCTTCATTAGATAGAATTCATTTGCGTGTCTGGAGTCAAGAATTATTTCATATTAGGGGCGCCTGGGTGGCTCAGTCGGTTAAGCTTAAGCGGCTGACATCAGCTCAGGTCGTGATCTCACAGTTTGTGAGTTCGAGCCCTGCATCAGGCTCTGTGCTGACCGCTCGGAGCCTGGAGCCTGCTTCAGATTCTCTGTCTCCCTCTCTCTCTGCCTCTCTCCTGCTCATGCTCTGTCTCTGTCTCTCAAAAATGAATGCAAGTTAAAAAAAGTAAACAAAAAATTTTTTTCATATTGGTATTGGTTACTACAGTTTATATAGTTGAAAAATAGCTCAAACTATGCATAGTCTTTCCTTGCAGCACAATTTTTTCCCTAGCCAGGTCCACACAGCTAGCTACCCGCACGTGTTGGGCTAGTTGCCCACACGGCATTTCAGTGGCCAGACATGGTCAGTTGACTTGCCATGTAAGCCGTCTGCCAGTTTTATCCCACCAGCTACACCTGATTCTAGATTGATCTAACCGCAGACAAACAGAGAAGAAACAGCCTGGAAAGGCCTGAGTAATTCATCAGCAGATGTTTCACGCATTTGCAAAACAGAACGACACCATATAGGACAAAATGGAATCTGAAGCCTGTCTCTTAAAGATCACTTGTATCTACTCTTGCCATGTTTTGACCAAAAGCAGAACTATTCTGGTCTGCATACTGAATCTATGGGCCTAATTCACACCTTTTGAAGCTGTGTGGACTGCTTAATTTCAGCAAAGATGCCCTAGTGTTTGTTTTTGTTATGGTTTTTTTTGGGGGGGGTGGGGATACATAAAGGATTATGAATGGCTGACAGTAGGTAGTACTGCTTCTTGGTTTTCTGAGGGTCTGAGTCACTTAATACAAAACTTTAGAGAAACTAAATTAGACTATTTTTTTCTCTTTTTGTCTTTTTAAATTTTTATTTCGTAACGTTTATTTATTCTTGACAGAGACAGAGCGTGAGTGGGGCAAGGGCGGGGGGGTGGGGGTGAGACACAGAATCCGAAGCAGGCTCCAGGCTCCGAGCTGTCGGCACAGACGCGGGGCTCAAACTCGCCATCTGTGAGATCATGACCTGAGCCAAAGTTGGACGCTTAACTGACTGAGCCTCTCAGGTGCCCCTAGACTATTTTAGTGCTAACCTTCAGGTGAGTGTTTTTGATATGTTTAACTCCCTAGCTGTCTGTGTCTCACAAAGATTGGTTTCTCCTTTTTTTTTTTCTGATGAGATTCCAAAAGAGGATGTCTGCGGAAGAGGGTGGGTTCTAGTGTCTCAAGAAGGGGGTGGGCTTTGGTGTATAAATCCATTGCTCTTGACAGCTCAGTTCTGAAGGACTCTAGACTCCCGGAGGGGTGGGTGGGCATTGAGACTAGGACTCCCAGCAGGGGACGTCAGGAAGGAGCTGCAGCCGAATCTGAAGGCAGGAAACTGGATTCAGTTCTGGAAAGAAATAAACTCAGGACACAAAAGGAACAGGTAACTCTGATTCCCTCTGTTTTATTTTGAAGCGTATCCTATGGAGCCAGACTTACAAAGTTTGTGGTCTGTCCTAGTTTTGATTTGTGGGCACTGTTTTCCGTTCCAAATTTTCTAGGACAGACCCAATTTGAAAGATGCTGTTCTGTTTTCCAATTGTCCCTGGTAGAATTTGGAAAAACCTTAGTGCTTACAACAATAAGCAAAGTCCAGGGCTGGGGAGGGTCCCATGCAATGAAATGCTTTAAAAAACATTTTTTAAAATCTTTATTTATTTTTGAGAGAGAGACAGAGTGGGAGTAGGGGAGGAGCAGAGAGAGGGAGACACAGAATCCCAAGCAGCCTCCAGGCTCCGAGCTGTCAGCCCAGAAACCAGTTGGGCTCGACGTGGGGCTGCACGTGGGGCTGGACGTGGGGCTCGACGTGGTGCTGGAACCCACGAACCGTGAGATCATGACCTGAGCCGAAGTCGGATGCTCAACCAACTGAGCCACCCAGGCGCCCCACAATGAAATGCTTTTAAAGACTGGGGAGTGGGGAGGGGAAGTACGATGTATTTTTTTTTTACTTGAAATATAATTTACATACAACATAAAATATGGATTTTAAGTTCAAATGTTTATAATTGTACACACCCATGTATCTGTATCTCATCAAGACATAGGATATTCCATCACTCCAGAAAGTTCCCTTGTGTTCTTGTGCTCTATTGCAATAAGTCCCTCCACTGTCTCCCCGCCCCACCCCCCACCCCCCAGGCAACCACTGATCCAGTATCTATCACTGTAAGTTACTTTTTGCTGGCTTTAGGACTTTACATACCTTAATGGAATCACAGTTTTGTGCCTGGATTCTTTGGCAGAGCATAACTTTTTAAATATTCACCAAGGTTTTGCAATAGCTCATTTCTTATGTTGCTGATTAAATCAGCATTCGTTGCTTAAATACTCAATATTGTTTATTCCACCCCCATTCACCGTTTAGGAGACATTTCGGTTGCTTCCTGTGTTTTCACTATTGTGAGTATATGGAATTATTGTATAGATTTCCAAATGGTTTTCCAAAGAGTTGTTGGTGGCATTTTACTTTCCCACAAGCGATGCGTACGAATTCTGCTGCTCTAAATCTTTGCCAGCATTTGGTTTGCTAGTTTTTTTTGTGCTTGGGCATTCTAGTGGTCGTAAAGTCTTCTCTGTAGTTTTCCTTTCCATTTTCCTCATGGTATCTCTTGATAAGGAGATACGGTTTTTTGATGAAATCCAGTTTATCAATTCATTTCTTGTAAGCTGAGTCCTTTATGTCATTTCAGCGATACATTTTCCAACCTCTATGTCCTAAAGACGTTTTCTTCTAGACAGTACTCTGTGGTTTCTAGAGCTGATTATGTCAAATTAGTTTTTGTGTATGGAGTGAAGTAGAGGTCAGGGAAATGCATTTTAAATAAGATGAAGCCTAACATACAGTAGGGCGAAACTGACCTCCGATCCTGATTTTCAACAGAGGAACAGTAATTAAGCAATTCCCTGGAATCATTTCCCCATACTCTTCCAGCATCAACTTGCCTGGATTCAAGCATGCTGTGGCTCCTTGACTTATTTGGACGTTTGGCTCCAAGTTATATTCTCTTCTTTAGTAAGGAAGTAGTAAGTAGATGGAAAGGCGTGACTTCAGCATGTTGTTCTGCTCTGTTGTCCGTGAAAAGGATACATTTCAGTTTTCAGTAATCAGACCTTGGCTTTGCTTCTGACTGGTGGGGGGCTTGGGCCGGCAGTGTTGAAAACCTGAAAGATGGGTTTTTGGAAAGTGTAACAAATACCTCCCAAACTCTGTTTTTAAAAAGTCTTTGGACCCTGGGGAGTGAAACTGTTTGCAAATGTCATCTCTCTGGACCAGCTGCCCAAGTCTTTTGACATTTAGAGGTTGTAAGATTCGTGGTTATTTTAAATGACCAGTCTGGTGCTCTGTTGTTGGAAATTGGTGTTTCGACGGCAGTAAACATTCTGGAGAATAATGTGAAAATGAGGCCAGCCCATTTTCAGATGCTAGTTGACTTGTCAGCTATCCTCTCTGAGATGACTAGAATGTTTAATAGGGGGTACTGGGCAGGAATTCGGTGGAGGCTGGGGATTCTGGATAGTTTTCTCCTCAGTTGTTGGCACCTCAGTTAATTCTGGCAATATCTTCAAAACAAGCATGAAGGAGGATTTGATAAAATGATGCCTTTCCACTGACCAAGTCCCTGACACTCCAGGCTCTCTGTTATAAGAAACCTTTGGAAAACGGGGTTTGGAAAAAATCTTTACTTGGACTAGGTCATCTTGTCCCCTGCATCAGGGAGCTCACAGCTCTGAAAGCTTTGGCTGTGGGAGAATTCCATCTTCACGAAGTGGGTGGTGGAATCTGATCACCTAGAGTCCCCCTAGCTAAGAAGTCCACCCAGTCCACTCCCCAAGGAGCCAGGAAGCCCACCAGCACGGGCCAGTGTCTGCGGTTCTTGCTTTTTAATAGTTGCCTGTTCTACGCAAATGGAAATATACACTCAGAAATATTTGCGGCCACAAAGTTTTTACAGCTATACTTACAGGTGCACACGCATAGCCTATCGTTTAGGAAACAGGACACCGACAGGGCTTGCAGTTTGGATAAAGTCCACATTGGCCTGGACCCAATGGGGTCCCCCATGGCACAGATAAACAATACGTGACAACTTTTGTGTGCACAAATATGGAAATGGTTTCGTTCACACAGTGAGTCGATAAGTTAACCAACTGAAGGAAATACAGCAAAGTGGATGGCTGTAGACTTCAGCAAGCAGAAAATGGGAGTGCTACGTTTACCTTGCAACCTGATCCAAATGGGATCCCGGCAACCGTAAAATCAAGTTTCCTTTTCGCCCTACCATAGAATGATGATGACGAGTATCATTCTTTTGCAGCCAATATAAGAAAGTTGGGAATTTCAGGGACAATATTATAAATCAAAGAACGCTTGAGATTATTGGTAAAGCTATGCACATTCGTTTGGAAAAGCCAGTTGGAAAGATTTAAGGCTGTGGTTAAAGAACAGTAGGAGTGGGGAAAGGTCAATATGTGGTAACGATTGGAATGAAAGAGAAGACAAAAACATGAACTCTGATATCAAGAGACTGGAAACACGTAAGACGATGCATAAGAAGACATTGTTCCGAGGCAGATGAAAACAAAACTAGTGAGAAGTCGCCCCAGCCCAACCTGATCATAGCTGAAACACAAGTAAACCTTGAAGTTTTTAGGAGATGGAGAAAAGTCTCTGAGCACCTTAAAACAAAGTTGGTTTAGATACCCTAACAAAGGGATTCTCATTCTGAAGGCTACAGCATCCCACATACCCTGAAGAAAGGGAGGTGGCCGGAAAACCATGAGATCTTCCAGAACCGGACCCCACGTAGCACCTGAGAGAAGAGACTGCAGACCTGGCTGAAGGGTCCCTGGTGGACGTTAATGAAAAATAATCACTGTTTTCTTGCCACCAAAAAGAGAAAGGAGCATGTCACTTCCAAAATAAGTTAGATGGGTCTCTTCCCAAGGCAGAAGTGTGGCCTCCAGAGCTCAGGCAAGGTCACAGGTGCTGGCTGATAACCCCAACAGTGCACGTGACCATTTACTACTGGGGCCCACGTGATGTGATGCAATTGCAGAGGTGGTGCAGTTGGTTGGAAGTAAGTGCTCTCTAGTCCACTGGGCAGGGAGAACACTGGTGCCCTGCAGTGGGGGGTGGGGGGGAGCTGTAGCTGGGGGTGAAGCCGAATTGCATGCTCAGCGCTCTCCTCTTCCAGCGGCTGCTGCTAGTGAGAGCTCCCCCTCTGAAGCGCTTTCCCACACCGCCCCGCCAACCAAGGTAAGTTCGGCGGTTGACTCAGCTACGGCTCCAAGTTTCCTCCAGAAGGAGCAGCTGATGCTTTGAGCCTCTCTTGTTATTTCTGGCATTTTCACTCTAGATCTCAAGCCACGATCGTCCGATAAGCTGACTTTTGTTTTGGAGAATGTCCTTGTATTGTATTTTCTTTCAACCACCTGCCAAAATAATGTTCTTGTGCCTTTAAAAAAAAAATAGTAATGGAGCATATGAGTCCTATGTGAGAATTATGACTGCAGGAGCAACTTTTAGAAGGATTATCTTAAGCACAGAAAGGGGAAAGGTCGACATCTTGCTTTCAGAGGCATCAAGTCCGAAAATCAATACAATTCACGACCTTGAGTTGGAGTCAGTGAAATGAAGGAAAGTTTAGAGTGTTCTCTAGGGGCAAGATAATATTACAGGGTCAAAATTAATTATCAGTGGAAAAGTGGCAAAAGGACAGTCTTTTCCATGATGGTGCGTTGCTGTGGAGGCTGAGTGCTTTGGAGACAGAACAGGTGTTCTATGATGTTAACAGGTGTGCTTCTGAGGGACATGTGTAAATATTTAGTCCTATATTTTCTTCTGTAACTTCTTTAAGTTTTTTTTACGTTTATTTATTTTTGAGAGAGAATGAGTGTGTGTGAGCAGGACAGGGGCAGGGAGAGGGGGAGACAGAGTATCTGAAGCGGGCCCTGCGCTGACAGCAGAGAGCTTGATGCGGGGCTCGAACTCATGAACCGTAAGATCGTGACCTGAGCCGAAGTCAGACGCTTAACCGACTGAGCCACCCAGGCGTCCCCTCCTGTGCAACTTCTAGCCCCGTGACTGTGTCCCACAGAAAGATGTAATATAAGGTGTGATCATTTCTCTATGTTTATATGTTGATAACCCAAACGAAGCCCAGAAAAAAATAGGCTCACTCTGTGGTGCACTTGGATTTTTAATATATTTTTCTGCAACATAAAAAAAAATAATTCTGTTTACAACTCACTGAATGTTCTTGACACCCACAACCTGAAAAACACTCTCCCAAAACAAACAAGGAATTGGAATCTTGAGGGTATGACCAGGCCTCTCCACGCAAGGGGTAAGATTACTGAACTTGAAATTGGAAAAAACAAGTACAGGCAAGTACAGGAAAAAAAGTCCAGGCTCTGATGTTCATTAAAGGTGAAAACCTGCACAAACATGACTGCCTCTGGCCCTCAATTTTCTCGTCTATACAATGAGGACAATACCGTCTCCTCTGTCTACCTCACAAAGTCTTCAAGGAAAAAATCAGATAATTTTCCAAATATAAAAAAGTATAGACTGTGTAATCTGATTATCACTATCATCGTCTTGGTGACAGAAAAGAGTAGCATCTCTTCGATAAGATAAAAATAAAAGGTAGTGATCGATACCACCAGACTTTATGAGACCATTAGCCAGAGGTTTCTCCAGGAGGAGAGAATGATTTGGGCAGTACCTGGATTGTTGGGTTGGAAACCCAGGGGCCACATTGACAGTGACTCTGGGGACACCTGGCGAGGAAATGAGAGGAAAGCGTCCAGGAGGTGAAAATGGTGCCGCAGAAGTAGGAGATGCCTACCCCTCCGAGTGGAGGGAAGATGCAAACGTGACACCAACAGACCCGATCCTGAACTCAATCTTAACCTTTCTTAGCGGAGTGGCCATGAGCCATGAGGAGGCTCCATTCCCATGTCTGAGAAATTGGCGACATTTTAGAGACATATAAAAAATATGGAATTACAACTGATCCTCAAACAACATCGGGATGAGGGATGCCAATGCCCTGTGCGGTTGAAAATGCACGTAGTAAGCTTTTGACATAATAAACATCCTAAACTTAACTACTACTAGCCTGCTGTTGACTGGAAGCCTCACTGACAACAAAACGGTCGGTTAACACCTATTTTGTATGTTATATGTATTATATACTCTATTCTTACAATCAAGTAAGCTAGAGAACAAAATCATAAGGAGGAGAAAATAGATTTACAGTACTGTACTCTACTTATCAAAAAAAAAAAAAATCCACCTGTAAGTGGACCCACGCAGTTCAAACGTGTTGTTCAAGGGTCAACTGTATAACACGTAATATGAAATATAATAAATTAGGGGCACCTGGGGGGGGTTCAGTCGGTTAAGTGTCCGACTTTGACTCAGCTTCAGGATCTTGCAGTTCATGGGTTCCAGCCCCGCATCAGGCTCTGTACTGACAGCTCGGAGCCTAGAGCCTGTTTCCAATTCTGTGTCTCCCTCTCTCTCTGCTCCTCCTTGCTTGCACTCTCTCTCTCAAAAAATAAACGCTTTTAAAAATTTAAAAAAATAGTAAATATAATAAATCTGTATTACATATTATATAATTATATGTATATTTATTTCACATAATCATAGCTAATAATTATGATTTATATAACAAATACCCGCATATGATTATTGTGTTATATGAAAATCCAATAACTATAGATAAATACATGTAATGTATATAATTAGGATCGTTCTAAGGATTAGAGACAGTCATTAAATGTCTAATACAATGCTTGTGTCTCATACAATAACGGATACGAGGCTTGGTGTGAAGCAGGAGGCCAGCGAACAATAGCTGATAGATTGTTGTCATCTTACCCGTGTGAGTTGCGGGCTTTTACATAAGGAAGAAAAAATAAATCAGTGCCTTCAGAAGGTGGGTGAAAGGTCATGCTGGGCTGGAGAATTTCAGATACCCATCTGTGTGCTGTGATAACTGAAGGAGCCAGAACCTTGCTGTTGATTCAGTGCTAGATACAGGCACTCCAGGGTCCCTGCTAGAAACAGATTTGGGCTGAATGGGACGGAATGGGTCCCAAACAGGGAGTGATGTGTGCACATGAAAGGGTTGGTGGGTCGAGGCAGACAGAGCGTGAGAGGCATATTCAAAACACCACGGTTGCCTCAGGATTTTTCCACCTGTCCTGGACTCTTCAGGCCCTAGAGAGCCAGAAAAGAATTTCGGGGTCTTATGTGTCTACATGTAGTTTTGCAAAAGCTCCCTGGACGGTTTCCATCCACTTCGCCCTCCACTCTGTTAAGATCCAAGGCTGTGGCGTGGAGCCAGTGTCCCCGGGGGGTTGAGTAACGGGCGAGTGGTCCTTGGGCCTCCTGTGTCAGAATCGCTGTGTGTATAAACACAGATTCCTGGGCCTCCATACCTACTGACCCACGAAGCTCCCAGGCCATCTGATATGCCAGTCAAGTTCATACAGTCCTTGTTAACAGACCAGCGTAGGAAAGGATTATGGAAAGAAGCTAGTGCTAGACAAAGAGAACTTGGGGTAGGGGAAGGTGAAAGAACAGCCATTCGCCTCTGAGAAGTCTCCCAGCGGGCAGTCACGATGGCTGTGGCCCTGAAGAATAGACACTAGGCAAGACATGGCCTTGGTAAGGGTCTGGGAGTTCCTGTTGCCATTAAACCAGGAAACTTGAGCTCCTCTGCCCAGTCCTTCTTGGTTAATGGATACCTGCTATTGTTTGGTTAGATGCCTTCTACTTCCTCTGGCCAGAAACCTAGCTTTGGAGCATGTGTTTGCTGTTCTGTGGGGCAGAGGCTTGAAAAGGAGTGAGGGAAGGAAGCCCAGCTTCCTAGGATGCAGGGATGAGCTCCCCAGATATTTCCCATTATCTTCAGCTAAGGTCAGACACCTTCCCTCCTTTTCTTCTCATTAAGCCAGAATCACTGTGGATCCTCGAAGCTGAAAAAGAGCAAAGGGAAGAGGAATTCCTTGCGTTTGAGCAGCAACCCTATGCCTAACATGGCACCAAATCCCTTGCAGATATCAAGGCACCTGATGCTCATGGAAAGCCCACACACGTAGTTAGCATCATGACGCCATTTTACAGATGCACAACTAAACTGCAAGGTGCTTGTAGACTTAAGGACCTCCCTCACCTTTACCTGATGCAGCTAGCAGCACATTCTGGAAATGTGGACAAATCTTTACTAGATCTCAGTGGCGAGGTTTGACCTTCATCCCCTTCCTTCTGCAAGTCATACCATGTGTTGGACACTCTTCTAGGCACTAGGCTTAGAGCACTGAACCAACCAAACAAAACACCCCGCCCTCCTGCTTACACTCTAGTGGGACATACAGTGTCTTTTTCTGTGTGACCTTCCTCACCAGGTCCAGCTGGGTAGCATAATAGAACGGTTAAGAGACGAAGGGGCAGGTAATCCAGAGGGCTCTTAACAGCCCAGGGAGCCCTGAGAGCACTGCTAGTTCTCTGAGATGCATGGAGAAGATGAAGGTGACGACTTGAAGTCAGTGGACAATCCATGGTCAACATAGATGGAGAGAATATTCTAGACGTGGAGTCCACAGATATCACCCCATTAAGACCACCCTTTGAAAGACGGGCAAGCCTCAAGAATTACCGACCTCTGATAGACTTTTAGACTTTTCCACGAGAACATTACTTACAAAAAAAGAAGGCCCCATCAGGTCTCTGGAGCTTCTAGCAACCACTCAGGAAGAGATAAATCCCAAGGATTGAGGGCCGAGGGCAGTCAAACCCAGTATGCTCTTGGCAAAATTTTCATGTTGTCAGCCTTACTTGCAATTATGATCCCATCCAAATTCTGATTTCCATTGTCTCTGTGCTGCTTCATTGAGGGTTTTGTTGACATAAACAGACAGTGTTCCCCTCATTTAACTCCAGGTAGGAACCATGCAGCGGTCTGAGGTCACCTTATGAAAAGATGGGGTGGGTGGCAGACCCATGGTGTGACCCAGTAGGCCCTCCCCACATCCTTCTTCCGCTTCCCGGATCCCTGGAATTTCACTCAATGACTTGCTCCTCTGGAGTGAGCATTACTTTCCCTCTCTTGGGTCCACTTTCAAACTACAATTGACCTGGGAAGCTCTATGTAGTAAGTCATAATCTTTAAGACAAATGTGTTCGTGAAAACACTTTCTCCCCTCACTGCAAGGGGAGGTTGTCAGTAGGCTTACTACCAGCAGCCCAGTGAAATAGGGCCACCAAAATGAGACAGAGTGGAGCAGGGGAAGGGACCCAGAGATAAGTCAGGGAGATCTGTATTCAAATCTTGACCGTGTGGCTTGAAGCCAGTTGTAGGACACCTTGGATCTCCCATAGGCTCACCTGGGAATTTGGGGAAATAGTGTATATTTTACAGCTATTATTAGGACTTAATTAGATAATGTGCAGAAAAGCCTCATGCTCACAACAAGTTAGTTTCCTCCCTATAAATTATCTCAGAGAACTTAACCTCATCCCAGGCCACCAAAAATGTATATATTTTGTAAGTAAAGCTTGATCCAAAATAGGAAGGAATAAGAAGGAATTTTCCTATTGCAGATAATCCATTGGACTTTTTGTCTGAAATTTGAACTTCAAGCAATCTCATTTGTGGGTTAGGAACAAAGTATAAACCATTAATGAGCTGCCTGCCCCCCTGAGGGGTGTAAAGCTGCAGACTGAGACAAGAAATGGACCCAGTCGTAATGAAAAGCAGAATAACAGTCTACAAAGCGATGCCTTTCATTCCCAACATAGAATTAGCATCAATCTGGAAAAGGGGGGAAACATGGAAAAATGGCCAGTTGGATCTGTACCTGGTTTAATTTTTTTTTAACTGAAGAATTATAAATTCTCAGATTGGAGACACCTAACAAAAGTATCTTGGGTGTCCGTTATGTGTCAAGCACAATATTAATCAAGGGATAGTGTAATAGAGAGATAAATGTGTGAATAAAGACGTGCCATTCGACGTGTTAAAGATTTCACGGTCACGGTGCAAAATATAGTGGGCAGATTCATAGCAACTTGATCGACTAAATGGGTATTAAGTTACATTTGACCTCGGAAAGGTACTTCACCTACCACATGTACACAAGTAATTCACCAATCAATGTTTTACTTACTCTCGAACATTGATTAACCCATTGTTTACCATTTATTAGTAACTACTCGTTATCATGTTTGTGATGGAGAACACTAGGGAAGCGTGACCCTGTCCCAGCAATAGTGAGGACCAAGCCCATTGACAAAGAAGGGTTTGACTGGCGCACCTAAGGAATATCTGAGAACACTTACTCGTCACTCACCTTTCCATTTCAACTGCAGACAGGTGAAATTTTGTCCTTTCACAAAATGTTTAGCAGTCGGGTTTTCTTTATATCCAAGATACCGAAAATAATTAACCATCAGCTAATTTTGGCTTTGTTTCCATTTGATCAGCAATGGGTTGTTTCAAAGCTTCACCGAGCCATTCCTGGATTTATCCCACCGTGATCCTGTGTTTATTTGGATTTTTCTCCATGATGAGACCCTCAGAACCCTTCTTAGTCCCATATTTATCTGGACCAGATAAAAACCTGACCAGCTCAGAGGTAAATTGATACATATACATATCTTAACGTGGTTTAATTTTACAGCATTTGGACAGGACTTTGGGTTAGGGTTTCTTTCAACTTGAGACATTAACACACTGACCTCAGTGATCCTATTTTCATGGTATTTGTCATTTAATACAACTATTCAAACTACTCTTTCCTCCTCACACTTGCAATGTGTGTAATATGTGTAATAGCTATATGTGTAATAACTATCTTAACTCTTGTGGAGTCCTACCATTAGTCTCAACGCATGGTGACTTTCAGGTCTCAATGGAATCTGTTAAACAAATCCTAAAGCAAAGTCTCTGCCAGGCACAGGATCCAGTCCTAAGAAACTTTCAGGCTGCCGAGGTAGGAGCAGGATCTGGTAAAGAATTGCATCATTTCTGTAGGACACTTAGTCTTGAAAAACCATTAACCAGCAGGTGAGACATTAACAGCTTTATCTCCCAGTTTTAGCTTCCCCTGAAGACGGAATTCTCTTACGTAAAAGGTTCACCTCCCTTTTTATAACAAGTGCAACAAGAAAATGCACTCACCCAATGGGAGCGCTACCGTGGGCTGGTTTTGTAAGCTCCAGCCATAGCCATGAGAAACACTGCAGGGTGGGCAACTCTGCCCAGAAAGCTAATTGATGCTAGTTATTTGGTGGTGAGGTGCGAAGGACAGGAAAGCAAACTTGTTGTGGGGTGATGTAATATCAGTTAGGGGCGACTCTGTTTCCAGTTTTGTCCAGATGGAAGCCTGTCAGGACTAAGACAAAACAAAGGACAAAGACAGGTCCAAAACCAGCCAATGAACTCGCTGGGGGCTGCTTCTGTGACCACTACAGACCAGTTAATGCACCCATGCTGAGAGGTGCCGCTCAGTCCCACTAGCCTTTCAAATCACTGAACTGTTCATCATCATTGACCTTGGGACCCATGGAGGTTGCTGTAGACAGCAGAGAGGCACAGGACAAAGGCTGGTGCGAATGAGTCTCTGCCACAGCCATCCTGCCCCAAAGATCAACTCCTTTGGTCGATCTTTCCTTTCTTTGAATGATCACTGAGGTCCCCTGCATTTCGGACGATAGCCGTGTGATGCCCACATCAAATTGAGGCCAGAATTGAGCAAGCAGAGATCAACCAGTAGCATTGGGAGAGAAGAGGGTTAAGGAGCCCGGCAAATTTGGCACCGAATTTTCTGTGCATTACTTGTTCCCACTTTGTAATTCTGCAAGGTTATTGAGTCTTTGCTGTCTTCGTGTGAGCTCATCAGACTATGGATTTTTATGACGTGGTGATGGATCAAATAAACGTAAAGGTTGTCCGATTCTTCTAACATTGGGGCTGCTTTGTCTAACGTTAAAACCTTTGAATAGGAAGGGGACGGTATATTTTAAGAGCCTGAAAATCCCAGAAGTGTCTGTTGAACGATTGTTAACTAATTTAACTCAAATGTACGTACTATTTAAATTTTAAGAGTTCGGATTGCACATGAAGCAAATATATTCTGTTGGGATTTGCATAAACTGATAAACTGGTTTGGTTTTAGAGAAGGGGGAGGAGCTGTCTTTTCCTTGAAAATCAGTTTTCTGTCGTGCTCTTCGCTAATACGAACACTATCCTATCCAACTGGACGCAGAATTTGATAGTGGGCGAGCCACTTATACTATAGCAATGTACTACCTAAAAAGGTTTCTATCTCTTTCACTTCCTGGCGCTTCGTGGTCACGTGATCCATCTTTCAACCTCACAGATCACAAATGAGATCCTTCCCATCTGGACATACTCTTACCTGGCACTGCTGCTCCCAGTGTTCATCGCCACTGACTACGTCCGCTACAAGCCAGTCATTATCCTGCAGGGGATCAGCTTCGTCGTCACCTGGCTGCTGCTTTTGTTTGGCCAGGGAGTGAGGGCCATGCAGGTTGTAGAGTTCTTCTATGGGATGGTCACCGCCACCGAGGTGGCCTACTATGCCTACATTTACAGCGTGGTCAGCCCGGAGCACTACCAGAAAGTGAGCGGCTACTGCAGGAGCGTCACCCTGGTGGCCTACACGGCGGCCTCGGTGCTGGCCCAGCTCCTGGTATCCGTGGCCAGCCTATCGTACTTTTACCTCAACGTCATATCCTTGGCCTCTGTCTGTGTGGCCCTTCTTTTCTCCCTGTTCCTACCAATGCCTGAGAAGAGCATGTTTTTTCATGTACAGCCCGGCAAAGAAGTACAAAAGCCAGCAAACAACACCGCAGTGTTAGATGAAACTTACAAGGTTCCCACACCAGGCGGCGAAGAGAAACCCACTTCAGAAATACCCACCATTTCAGGGACCCTGGAGGGTCGGCGGGTGAGCAATCCGGTGCCAAGAAATGTCGCCTTGAGAGTTTTTGTGCAGTGGTTCCAAGATTTGAAGGGATGCTACTCCTCACATCATCTTTTTTACTGGTCTCTGTGGTGGGCCTTTTCCACAGCAGGTTTTAACCAAATTTTGAACTATGTTCAAATCCTGTGGGATTACAAGGCACCATCCCAAAATTCTTTCATCTATAATGGGGCAGTAGAAGCTGTTGCAACCTTTGGAGGTAAGTAAACATTGATTTATCTTCCTTTGATGGGCTACCCCCATTGAGTTTATGTCTCCAGTTGCTAAACTCAACTCCACAGTGGTTCTGTTCAGAAAGCATATTAATCTTCTCTCTCTCTCTCTTTTTCTTTTCTTTTTTTTTTTTTCTTTTTTTTTGGAATGGAAGGTACAGGAGATAAAAAGAAAAAGAGGACCATGACACTTTTATTTAACGTGGTAGAGTTACAATGGATAACTCGAGAGCTCAGGATTAGGCACCAAATGATTAAATTCTAGCCAAATTCCTAAGATTCCATTTCATCCACAGGAAAGGTGCTAATAACGCCCCTTGTTCTTCTGGGATTGTTTTTAATATCCAAAAGAAAATACTCACCGTGTATGTAAGTGAGTAGATTTTATTATTTTAGAAAATGGATGAAACTCTTACGACTTCCTGATTACCATGGAAAGAGTTTTGTTAATAAAGGATTTGATTTAGCTCATGCTCACCTTTAGCAGTTTTAGGTTCTACACCAGATAGCTCCAAAAGTAACTTTCTTAAGAGATCTAAATGAGAAGTGGGATATATGTGAGAGTCAGGATTCTAATGTCAGAAGGAAATCTGCCTTTGAAGTTTACAATAAATATTTATATCCTGGTAAATGAGAACTTAAATTCAACTGAGACTTTAAAGATATTTTCTAGGAAGGAAGAGATTTCCACACCCTGACATTTACAAAAAATGTCAGAAAACTCATGGAGTGTCTGTTCTCTTATCGTCTCTCCTTCGGGAGGCCTCATCTTAATTCCTGCAAATCAGGACTGCACTGGAATTGGTTTATTGAAATTATTTCCCCAATGTTCCAAATTCAGGGCGAAAAAATAATTTTATTTCTTTGTAGCACTGGTTCTTTCCTGGATCACATGTGGAAAGGGAATTAATCAAACGTTAGTCATTTGAAAATAAATACCTTTCATTTTGTTAAAGAGAACTGTAAAGACTAACCCTGATTACTGTCAATTATTCAATCTCTTTTTTTTTAAGTTTATTTTTTATTTCTTTGTTTTGAGAGAGAGAGCATGCTCAAGTATGAGTGGGGGTCAGGGCAGAGAGAGAGAGAGAGAGAGAGAATCCCAAATGGACTCTATGCTCAGCACAGTGCCCGAATCGCAGAAACCCAACACAAGACTCAAGCCCACGAATCGTGAGACCATGACCTGAGCCAAAATCAAAAGTCAGACACTCAACCAACTGAGCCACCCAGGTGCCCTAGTTACTCAATCTCTTAAACCCCATAAGTCAATATCAAGTTCACCCAAATGAGGCCAGATCTCAAAGACACTGAGATGGAGACTAAAGGACTAAGATTACTAATAAAGACCAAAAGGTTCTACTCAGTGCAACACATCTGTTACCCATTGAAAAAATTTACGGTAAAAAGACAATAAAGAAAGGCAAGTGTGGATGGGCTAGGTGTACTATCTAAGCAGCTGTCTCATTCTTCTCTATCCCTGCCCTTCACCTGTTGTAGTCACTGACTGGTTTGTGTGCTGTGTACCCCAGTCTGCTGTGGTAAAGAAACTTTCTGGCCCCTCTGCAGGGTGCAGTTCATGGCATGTAGCAGATACGAATTGAAACTGGAAGAATAGGAGGTAAAGGGAGAAGCCAGAAGAAAGCATGGTTGAGAAAAAGATAAATCCACATTTAGGTGGATCACACTATTTGTGTGAAAGCCATATATTCATCTTGTAGATTTACCTATGACCTGGATTTTTGAAGGGAGCATGTTGACATATCCTGTGTGTAAAGTCATTGTGTTGGATCTCCCTTAATGTTTCTTTTCCAGGGGCCGTGGCTGCCTTTGCCGTGGGCTTTGTGAAAGTCAACTGGGATCTCCTGGGAGAGCTGGCTCTAGCGATCTTCTCCATCATTAGTGCAGGCTCTCTGTTTCTCATGCATTACACAACCAACATCTGGGTATGCTATGCTGGCTATTTAATATTCAAGTCCAGCTATATGCTTCTTATAACCATAGCAGCGTAAGTATCACCAGCCGTGTCTCTCCACACCTAAACCCACGCCATATTCTCTCTTCTGTTGCGTTTCGAGAGTTTCTTTCAGAATTTCAGAAGGATTTTAATCGATTGCAGTATTAAATGTTGATTACATATTAAATTGGACACAATTAAGCCGTGTTTTCATTTAACTGCTTGCCCTCTGAATGTTGCTAAGGTCAGTCATCAGAGAAAAAACAAAGTTCTGTGGGTTCATAAACCAAAAGCAATGATGCACTGTCAGGTCGTGATTTTTATTGCAAGCCATTTGCCCTCACGGGGTATGGTGCAACCTGATTTTGAATGATCACACGTAGATTTCATGACCGATTTCATTGGTTTATGTAATTGTAGGCATATGCTTTTGTGTGAAGCAAAATATACTCAGAAAGTTATAAAAAGTTGTATTTTGAAAGAAGTAGATGCAGCAATTATAAGAAACTGTATATCCCAGAAACCTTTTTTTTTTTTTTAACAGTGAAAAATGTTTTGTTACGTATATAGAAGTGCAGAGAAAGCCGACTATAGGAAATAAGCTTTGGTATTAACCAAAGAGATAGGAAACATTTGAATTTCAAGTCACAGGAAAGAGGTAGAGCCAAAAGCTGTATTAAGTTTTGGTTTTTAATGTGTGAAAAATATTTGATAAGCAATTGATGAAACACGGAAATATAAGCACCATGGGAAAAGATCATGGAACAAAAGAAAGAAAGTTTGTTGGCAGCTTACTTTTTTCATGGAAATATGTCAGTTTAATGAATCACGTTTCTTTTTTTAACGTGAGGGCATTGTTAAGGTAGGATTACATTACTTCTTTTCATTTTAAGGATATTCAGAACCCAAAGCCTTTCACCTTTGTTCCAAGGGAGAGCGCTCGAGAACATACATCTGCCACTCATTCAAGAGTTGTAAGATACAGAATCTATCAAATTATCAGAAATACATTACAGATTCACTCAGCTGCATAGCCAGGCATGATCTGATCTTCCAATGAATAAATAATTCACCTACAAAAGTTTGAAACTGCGAATACAATTGACAATAAAAAGAATAACGCTCCAAACGATTCCGTAGATTGGGCGGTGCTTACATTTTCACAAAAATTCGCTGCGAAAAGGTATCGAAAATCAGATAGCATCGAATATTCTCAGGTTATGAGTGAGACCTGAGAACATTTAGGTTTCATTTCTGGAAGCATTAAATTGGAGAGGAGGAATGTTTTCCTATTTCCTTCAACTGTATTTTTTAATTCCCTTTCTTTGCTCTGCCCCTTTGTCGAAACTGGAGGAGATTTAGACAAAAAGTGCGGGTAACAAGTCACCACATTTATCTTCAGTTTCTGTCTTTTAAAGGTAAGAATCCCACGTGTACTTTGTTTCCAAAAAATGTAATTCAACATTTAACGATAGATTTCAGATTGCAGTTAATCTGAGTGTGGAGCGCTATGCCCTGGTGTTTGGAATGAACACCTTCGTGGCCCTGGTGATCCAGACCATTATGACAGTGATCGTAGTAGATCAGAAAGGACTCAACCTGCCTATCAGCATTCAGGTAAGCTGCAGGATTGCTGTTTCCTCCTCGGGTGTTGCGGGGAGTGTAGAATAACCAGGTAATCGCAAAGGGTTTTTGTCAACCTCACCACTGCCAAGCCTTCGTTTCTTGAATTGCTTAGCTAAATGCTTAAGTCAGCAATTTCCTTTTCCTTGCTCCAGTGAGGTACTTGAAATCAGCCCAATCTCACATTTTACCTATGGATCTGGAAAAGGCAGGGATAAGGCATGTAAGAAGTAACCTCATTATCTAAAATTCATCCTTGGGGACATTACATATGGCGTTGCACTGTCCTGCAAACATACACACATATCAGTGGGATTTAGTGGGGTTTTTTTCACTATTGATGATGTCAGCTGGCGTTTGAACCCAAGCAACCTTGGCTCCAGAACCCGCATTCTTAGTTACTGCGTTGTTTTTTTTTTTTTTAATTTTTTAAAAGTTTATTTATTTTTGAAAGAGAGAGACAGAGCATGAGCGGGGGAGGGGCAGAGAGAGAGAGAGAGAGGAAGACACAGAATCCGAAGCAGGCTCCAGGCTCTGAGCTGTCAGCACAGAGCCCGATGTGGGGCTCGAACCCACAAACCGTGAGATCATGACCTGACCTGAAGTCGGACATTTAGCAGACTGAGCTACCCAGGTACCCCTAGTTACTGCATTTCTTACACTTTCATACTTGATTCTTCTAAGATAGAAGAAAGTATTGTGCAAATCTAAATGACTCATATTAAGATCCTGGGTCTTAGTTATCTCATAATGCAAGCAAATCTACAGCACCACTGGGTATTATCAATAATAGACACAGTCATATTTTGTGTGTGTCTAATTAATTCTACTTGTTTTTCTCTAGTTTTTAGTTTATGGGAGTTACTTTGCAGTTATTGCTGGCATTTTTCTAATGAGAAGCATATACATCATCTGCTCAACCAAGTTCCAAGAGCAGCCACAGAGCTCTGCTACATGTCAGAATCCAGCTGAGCCCCACCCAGACGGACCCAGGCATGTCAACATGGAAACAAAGCTCTAACCTTATGGCAACCACTGCATCCACTGAGAAAGGACCCGCCTGGTCGCAAAGTCACCGAGTGACACAAAATGACACACTTCCTAAGTCTGGATTTCAAGGAACCTTTTTCAAAACCCCAACAAAATATCGGTTTTAGACCAGATGTCTATGTGCCCAGCTGGATGCATTCGACAGGTCCCGTCACCTCAGTCAAACAGTCCGTGCTGGGGACCCCAGGGAGTAGCAAGGACTGGGAAATTCTGGTTCTGATTACTCTTTAGGACATGCAAATGGCATGGAAACAAACCACGAGAAACTCCAGCCGTTCTGGAGTTGATGTTCCCGACTCCAGAGCAGAAATACTAACTAGATTCACCTTGTTGCTTGGCTCACATCTTTGTTTTATCTTGCTGAAACTGGCAAGAGAGGGGACATTTTTTGTCACATGGCCATTTTCCTTCTTCTTCTATTCAGTATATTTCTATATAGCATGCAGTTCTCTGAGAGAATTTCAAGGTTTGGTCCCATTTCTGAGGATCCCTCTTCAATCCTGATAACATGGCATTATTCACAAGCTAAAATTTGGTAATATCACCATTTAATTCGGTCATGATTATTTTTCGCTTTGTGTTCTGCCGAGCTTTGTTGTTAAAAATCTACCTCAGGAATAGCTCCAGACGTTCCTGGATATCCACAGAATGACATTCAAGTCAATTCCTGGTGACCATAGGGGAGACAACGAGCTTTCTCCCTACCATGACCCCAGACAGGTGTTTTAATGCTGTGTCCGTGTGATCTCTGTGTAAAACAGAGAAACTTAACTAGAAATTTCTAGGACTTTTTAAGTATTTTTAAGTAAGAAAATACTAATAGGGTGGGGGAAACGCCTAATTTTTAAAGGGCAGTGCTTGTGCCAAATAAAATAATGTGGGCAAAAATATTAAAGAGTCTTTCTAATTTTTGGATGAACTGTGCTGAGAATCACCTGTGCTTGCCCTTCGCAACTTCAATAGAAGACAGATTGCGCAGTCTGCCATGGAAATATAGAATGCCGATTCAAGATTTGTGTTTCAGATATACTTTTCTCCAAATTCTAAAATCCGATCACTGGACTGAAAATAAAACTCAGCCCCAAAGCCAACATTTACTTACTAGGGAAAAGTAATGATATTGCTACTTCTAGCAAAACCAAGGAAAGGATGACCACTATTATTCTTCCTATTCAATTGGTTGGACTAGTGGTATAAGCCAACATAGTTAGACAAGCAAAAAAATGAGAAGTGAAAAACTGTACTAGAGGAGGCAAAATTATCATTATTCCAGAGACTACAAGCATACACCCAGAAGACGCAACTAAAAACTAAGATCACAGTATAGAAAGTAAATAGATAGCCATCAACGGCCTTCGTGGTACAACAACCATTTAGAAGATGCGTGGGACTTACAGACCTGAGTTATGGTGGGACAAAAATAATACAACAATAATTATATTGAATCTATTTAGCAATTTAATAAATGTGTAAGGCATATATGAATATGCCTGGCAAACACTTCTGAAGATTACAAAATAACACCTAAACATATAGAAAGGCCTATCTTGTCCTTGGTTAGGAAGAAAAATTATATAAAGACATCATGCTTTCTAAATAAGTTTATAAGTTAAATCCTATACCAGAGGAAAAAATACATTTTTTTTTTTCAGAACGCGTAAGGGTGATGCTACATTTTATTTGGAAACCTAACAAAGAAGAACCAAGAAAATGCTTTGTCAAGGGAAAATTAGATTAAATTATTTGCAGAGAATAACATGCTACACTAAACTCTTAACTACAATAACATAGCAACACGAAGAGACAGTCCACTGGAATAGAGTAGAAAGTTCTGATTTAGTCCTTAGTTTATATGGGATTTTAGACTATGATAAAGATACCATCTTATACAAAGGAAGAAAAAATGGAATATTTAATAGGATTGGCAGAATTTTTTTCAAAGAAAAACTAAATTAGGTGCAAAAGTGGCCAAATAACTTTATCAATATGCAGTATATATATTAGTACACAGATATAAAAAATGAAACCACAAAAATAGTAGAAAAAACACGTAAACACTATTTATAACCTCGAACCTTTCTAAAGTAGCATAAAACCTCGAAGTCATTTAGAAAAATGAATTGACACCATAAACTTACATGTGGGAGAAAAATCACGGCAAACAAACCCAGAAGACAAACAGTAATCTGGAGTAAATATTGCAACTCATTAAAGCTGCTTTCCTTAATGTCTAAAGAAGCGATACCAACTGATAAGAAGAAGATCAGTCATCTAATAGAAAAATGGGCAAAGCATGTGAACAGGGAATTCAGAGAAAGCAAAATAAGGCTCAGACACGTAGATGTTTAACTCCTAAGAACAATGTATATTAAATGACAAAGAGATACCATTTGTCCCCTGGCAGACTAGAAAATAATCCAGAAGAGTAACGATACACTTAGTTCTCTGGCAATGGGTCCACGGGCAGTCTCAAAGGTGGTTGGCGCGTGTACAAATCAGCTCCGTTGCTGTGAGGGAAAACTCCACACCCCCAATTACAAATGCATGTATCTTTCCACCTATAGATTTCTCTGGTAGAAATAGACACTATTGCTATACTGCACACCTGGGAAGTGACTCCCACAACTGATTTTCATGACAATACTGTTTCTGAGAACACAGGAGTGGAAACTATTTAAAGGTTGTTACATGGAGACAGGGATGATGTATTATGGTCTGTCGATATGTTCACCTGTAATACTATGAACGGGATAAAAATGAGGAAGATCATTACATCGTGGTAAAGGCCTATAAAATAAATTATTAGGTGGAGAGAAGTATGAGGTGGAATAAACCATTAGGTGGAAAACAGTGGTTTTCCAGGAGTGTGGTAGCTCCTGATTTGTGTAAATGTAAGTGTGGGTAGTGGCTTATATACACACACAACTTTTCTGGAAGGACAAACAAAGCTAATAACAATGACCTGACACGGGGAAGGAGAAATGTGGTGGACGTGTCAGCGTCCCATGGATTTTGATGCTTTTTGCATCGTGTAAATGACTCCTAACCAAACTGAAATGCTAATTTAAAAAAAAAATGTTTAGCCTCTTGAGAAATAACAAGGGGAAATAAGCGGCAGATTTTTTTACACGTGACCATTCTGATGTTTTTTTTCCCATTTTTTTGCCATATGCATGAATATCCTAAATGCACATTTATAATTAAAAGGAACAAACACAGAAGGCAAAAGAGTATTTTGAAATGAAAAATTTTTATTTGGTATCTCATTAAAGAGAAAGATTTATATATAATATATATGTATGTATTATATATGTAAGATATATATGATTTATATATATATTTAATATATATAATATAATGTATTAGAATATATATATTAAAATATATGTTTGCTTTGTAAGGAAATGTTTGCTTTGTAAGGGGTAGGTTTTCTTGATTGGTAAGAGCACCTTAGGGAGAAATATCTTAAATGCTTTGTTTTGTACATAGAATGATTTACAGAAACAACAACAAAAACAGAAGTCATGGGGCACCCGGGTAGCTCAGTTGGTTAAGCAGCTGACTCTTGATTTTGGCTCAGGTCATGAGCTCACAGTTCGTGGGATCGAGCCCGGCATCGGGCTCTGCATCGACAGCACGGAGCCTGCTTGGGATTCAGTCTCCCTCTCTCTCTGCCCGCACCCCCTCCACACGCTCGTGCGTAAGCACACATGCTCTTTCTCTCAAAACAAATAAAAATAAAAGCTAAAAAAACGAAATCATCAACAATAGAAGTAAGGGGAGAGAAATGACAAGATGGGGGCTCCTGGGTGGCTCAGTCGGTTGAGCTTCTGACTCTTGTTTTCAGCTCAGGTCATGATCCCGGGGTCGTGGGACAGAGCCCTGCATGGGGTACTACATTGAGCGTGGAGCCTGCTTGAGATTCTCTCTCTCTCTCTCTCTCTTTCTCTCTCTCTCTCTCTCTCCCTCTGCCCCTCTCCCACTCATGTACTTTCTCCTGCTCAAATAAAAAATAAAACTTAAAAAAAAGAAAGGGGGGGGTGCCTAGGTAGCTCAGTCGGTTAAGCGTCCTACTTGGGCTCAGGTCATGATCTCATGGTCCATGAGTCCGAGCCCCGAGTCTGGCTCTGTGCCGACAGCTTGGAGCCTGGAGCCTGTCTCGGATTCTGGGTCTCCCTCTCTCTGCCCCTCCCCTGCTCACGCTCTCTCTCTCTCTCTCCCAAAAATAAAATAAAAACGTTAAAAAACATGAAACAACAAAAAAAGAAAGGAATGGCGAGAGAATAACCATTTCTGAGAAGAAAGAAAAAGGTTAAGGTTCTAGCCTTTTGCCTTGATGTAGGTGAAATATTTAGATCTGGCTTGAGGAAATTGTCGCTACAGGGCACATGACCCACGTGTGACAAATGAGTAGGGTCACTGGGCCTTTCGGGAAGAGGCACACAAGGCAGTGCGCGCTGAAACGTCCGGGGGAAGTGCCTACCAGTCTCAGGAGATGAAAAAATGACAGGTGGCTGGGAGGGGAGGCCCCAGGCCTGGCGGTGGCCTGCCCAGCAGCCCTGAGCTCCTTCTGCTTCCATATACACATCCGTACAGCTCGGCCGGGATGACAGAAACTTCCTGCAGGCCCCCTGTAGCCACAGCAGAATAAAAGCAGAATCACTCAGGGCTGTTTTCTGCCTCTTTGATTTCTTTTTACCCCCCTTCCCCTGTTTGTCCCACCCTCACCCCCGGTAACCACCTACCTCTTCCCTGTATCTATGATCTTGTTGTCCTTTTTTTTGATTCCACATGCAAGAGACCTCAAAGGGCAGTTATTTTTCTCTGGCTTCTGTCACTTACACACACGCACACATGCACACGTACACACGCATATCACATCACAATTTCTTTGCCCGCTTGTCCATCTGTGGCTGTTTTCTGTGTTTCATTTGGAAATTTGGGCAACACCTACATGGTGACTGGAAATGATAGTGAAAGTAATGGAAAACGGTGATGGTAATAAAAACAGTTTGCGCACAGGTGCAGAGCAGAAGTACTAAGTTGGGAGCCCACATGAATACACCTCAGAGAGAACACGCAGGATCGTGATCCCTTTGGCTGGGCTCACGGAATGACCGATCTTCAGGTGTTGGCTGGGTTTCCATCCTTGCAAAGCCCATGACTTCTTTGGGATTTTTTCAAATAAAATGGTTTGGGACCATTGAGTTGATAGAGAAGGGCACAGAGTTCAAAATCCAGCAATATTGTTCCAAAGAGGAAGTCCTGGGGCGCCTGGGTGGCTCAGTTGGTTGAGCATCCGACTCTTGTGTTCAGCCCATGTCATGGTCCCAGGGTCGTGGGACGGAGCCCTGGATGGGGATCCACACTGAGCATGGGGCCTGCTTGAGATTCTCTCTCTCTCTCCCTCTGCCCCTCTCCCACTCATGTACTTTCACCTGCTCAAATAAAAAATAAAACTTAAAAAAAAAAAGAGTGGGGCACCTGGGTGGCTCAGTTGGTTAAATGTCCAACTTCGGCTCAGGTCATGATCTCACATTCATGAGTTTGAGCCCCACAATGGGCTGTGTGGTGACAGCTCAGAGCCTGGAGGCTCCTTTAGATTCTGTGTCTCCCTCTCTCTCTCTGCCCCTTCCGTGCTCACACACTCTCTCTCTCTCTCAAATAAACATTTACAAAATTAAAAAAAAAAAAAGAGTAAGTCCAGGGCACCCAGGTGATAGCAAGCAGGGAGGTGTGGGAGCAGAGGCAGACAGGAACATGTCATTAACTGGAGGGAGCAGATGCCCCACGGCCTCTTACCCCCCAGCCACCTAGCAACAGCACTGCGTCTTGCCCTTCCCACAGCCCTTCCCGCAGCCGCAGCAGCAGGGGCAGCAGCCCACCCGGTAGCACCTGCAGGTGATGCACCTGTCGCAGCGACCGCCTGAGCCACCGCAACTTCCACAGCCACAGCACCCCATGGTGTCGGTAGAGAGGACTCAGGAGAGGGGAGGAGGGAGACTCCAGAGGTGAGGGAGGTCTGGTGCCACCTTCTGCTGGGGGAGAGGAGGTGGATGATGGTGATAGAGCCACCCAGGACACGTGACAAATGGCTTCTTCTTTACTATTTATTCCAACATCCAGAAAAGAATGTAGCATCCTTTCTCATTTACATCCTTACTGGAAACATTTAGAGTTTTTTACCACATGGAGGAAGGACGGTCCCTCTACTGGGCAGAGTTCACCTGCATGAAATAAGAATTATTTCATGTTGCATGTAGTTATCTACAGTGTACAGGTCTGGAAAATAGCCCACCTGGCGATGAAAGGCTAGGATCAGGTAACTCAGAAGAACGTGCTTCAGAGTCGAGACAATGTCTAGTTCTTTCCTGACGCATATAGATTCTTCCCTACATATCAAAACACCTCCTATTCAGGTGAAAAGTGAAAAAGCAAGGTAAAAGCAACACCATTGTGAGCTGACCATCTGATGCCCCTTTACTCTTGCAGATGCTGGAAAACATCATCTGTGGGGAGGTGGGGAAGGGAGGGTTTGGGTGGCGTCTACACCAGGTGGGAGGCGGCGCTGGGAGTCTTTTCTAAATCTGGTTCTAGGACTTTAAGCTACTGAGCACAAAATTCTAAAGAAATTCTGAATTAGGTTTCTTTGGTCACAACAGTCTGGAAAAGATGTTGGCCTCCCCCCGTCCCCCTTCCCCTGCCCCCAGACACCTATATTCCCAGAAAGATCTAGATCCCAAACCCGAGTCTCTGTGTGACTTTACAAAGGAAGTTGGCTCGAGCAGGGTGCACACTTCACTGTGTGGACTATGCCCCGACAGCTTGGCCAGGCAGGAGGGGGCACAGAGGACTGGGAGCTGGGCCATCTCAGATACTGGAAGCAGGAGAAACAGAGATCAGGACTCGTCCAGAAAGGAACAGAAACCAGCAGACCTGAGAAAAGCTAACTGGTCCAATTTGCCAACCTCCTGTGTCCCCGACAACAGAAGAAGGAAGGAGATGGCCCGAGATGGTCTTTGATGGAAGGACATTTGTTTCATTCGTGCAGCCAACCCGCCCCGCTGAAGAGAGTCCGGCACGCTGCATGACCTGGGGAAAGTTACTTCACTTTTCTGCACCTCAATTTTCTCACCTGCAAAATGGGGACAAGAACAGTCCTACTTCGTCGGAGTGTCGCGAAGATTAAAGAGGTTAAGACGTGCGTCAAGTGGCCAGCCCACAGGCAAGGCTCGGTAAGTCTGGGCTGACGTTACTGTTAGCAATTATTTTTCGAAATGTGACATGGCCAGGCACCCCTTTTCTTGGGCTGCCTGAGGTTTGATGGCAAGACCACATTACTAGCATTTTGCTAAGACAGTCGGAATTGGAACATCTCCTGTTACTGCCTAATTACATCGCAGAGCAGACGTGTGAGTCTGGGAACCCACAGCCATTGCACTAATGGGAAAATGAGAAGTTTTGAGACGAGACTGCATGAGGAGGAAACTACTGAATGGCATTGGTAGAGATTCCTTCTAAAGTACTAAGCCCTCTTATTAACAGTTAATTCAGGGCTTACTACAAACTAGGCATTGTTCTAGCCCCTGCAACGAGCGTATTTTTACTCAGAGGTCTTAAAAAAAAAAAAAATCCTCCTTTGTTTTCTATTTGCGGCAGAGAAAGAGAAATTAAACAGCTCTCCTTACTTCCTACAGCATCAGCTTCTTCTCCATCTGATCCTGGCCCGGATTAGAACAACATATGCTGGCTTTATCTAAATTTACCGGGCTTTTCCTGCTTTAACGCTAAAGAGTAAACTAAAATGTTATTTTATTTGAAAGTATATGAAATTTAACTAAATGCTTACATTTCATTTACAGGTGTCCAATTTTGGCAGACCTTATCCCCATCTTTGGTCTGTAACTTTCTAGTATAGTTATTCTGAGGACACTGTAGGAATTGGGGGGGGGGGGTTATAAAGAGGGTGTAAAACATAGTTGCCAAAGTGATGTAGGCATTTTTGGCAGCGGGAAGGAAATCATTCTACAAATTCATTATCTCTAGCTTAGATTTTCCAGGTCTTGGGAATTTAAAAAAAAGGCTGGGTGAGGGGAAAAACAATATTAGGAAACTTAACTGTGTCCACTCCACAGACACTGTTATCAGAGGTATCACACTGGATACCTCTTGGTATACACCTCTTGGGGTTTCTCTTCCACAGTCAGGGTGACCCAGAAAGCTAAGGAGAGAATGTTGAAGAGTTAGAGGGGGCTAAAATACCCACAGCAAGTTCTTAGAGCATTGAGGGGGGAGGGGGGCACGGGGGGAGGCATCCCACACACACCCTGTTCTCTTCTACTAAACACAAAAGGAGAATTTTGGACAACACTGCCCTTTCCTTTTGTTTCCTTTCCTACCTTTGGAAACAATTATAAGGGCAACTGACCTAATCTAAGAATGTATGTGAGTTTCGAGGTCATTATCTAAAATCCGCAGTGCTGACTGGCCAGTGCCAGCCCTGGGAGCTACACCCACAAACAGGGAGAAGAATACTGGCTTGGAACCAGCTGCAAATGTCGGGAAGGAGGTGGCTCAAAAGCAGGTTGTAAGTGATACAGCAGAAAAAAAAAAAAAGTGATGTAGCTCATTAACAATGGCAACAAAGAGAGGCAGGTGGCTGAATCTTCAGCCTCAGAGACCAAATTGCTTTGGAGATTCTAGCAACGGAGGCTTGCTCAAAGGAAATGGTTGGGGGTGGGAAATGCATCAAGCTTTGGAGATAAGCATTCAAGTAAAATGTCATGGAACAAAAAGGCAAGTATGTGCCCTCAAAAATTCAACCCAACTAGATGTTCCAAGGAAGAACACTGTGACTTGGGAAAAGACCCGGGGTGTGAGATCCAAATACGAAGCTAGTAAAATAGTAGCGGGAGTGTGACCGACTGGTCTTCTTGCCACTAACAAAAATAGGTGCTGAGAAAACCCGAAAACTTCGCTTCTCCAAGAAGCTGTTAATGTGATAGCAGTGATCTATTTTTAATACGAGGAAAAAAGTCAATTCTCTGCGGATGCAAAGGCGGAGGCCTCATTAATCCGTGGTAATGAACTCTGCCCGGTCCTTCCGGTCTGCTGCGGATCGCAGCACGCCACGACGTGCCTCATTGCTCAATCAAGATTTTCAGCAGGTGTTGCAGATCTGCCCTGCAGACCGGAACTTGGACATCGCGGCTGACGGCGGCTGGCCTCGTGTCCCAGCGGAGCAGAGGACAGAACGCCGTGCTCACCTTGTGAATTTCTTTTTTTTTCTTTTTTTTTTTTTTGCTGACTAATGCTCTCCTTCTGCGCAAAGCGTCCTCTTCTCTCGCTTTTAAGACCACAAAGGTAAGCCCAGACAAGCTTTACTTTTCTGCTGGAGGGAACAGCGTGTGCAAAGACCCCTTTCCAGTGCCTGCTTCAGACACCGGTTTCACCCAATAGGGGACCACCCTTGCTTTGTCCCAGTAGGGCAAAATAAAATACGGACAAGTATTCCTTCCAGAGAGGAAAAAAAAAATTATATCAGAACAGAGAGGGTCATAGGAAAAGAATAATTTGTGTAGAATTCTTATTTATACTCCTTGTGATGGAGAAGGTACGTAAATCAAATAATAATTAAAATGTCATCGCTTTTTATCATTTGCCCAAGGCTGGAGGGGGGCTGCCACATTTACTCAAAATTGTATGCTGTTAAGTGTGGTGGTAGAGGCAAAGCATCCTTGAAACAACTTCTGAAAGTCGGCTAGCAGCATCAGCAGCAGGTTGGAACAGAAGGGGTCGATGCCTCATAGCATCCAAAGGATAGAGCTGGCTGTCAGTGCAGATGCTCTTCCCCCTGCATCTGAACTTTCAATCTAGGAACCTTTCCAGCTGGGAATTAAGCACCCCATCCCGGAAAGCCTGACAACTCTTAGATGCCACTAGCAATAAATAGCGCAGGATCTCTTCGGCCCAAGGAACAGCTTGTGGGGGGCTTAAACTGTTCAAAGAAAACCTCTGTAAATGTCCACTGAACTGATTTCAAGAATACATGCTGCATTACTCAGCCATGAAATGAATGAAATCTCGCCATTTGTGACAAAATGGATGGATCCAGAGAGTACAAAGCTAAGTGAAATAAGTCAGAGAAAAATACTATATGATTTCATTTGTATGTGGAATCTAAAAAACAAAACGAATGAAACAAAACAGAAAGAGACTCACAGATACATAAGCCAAATTGGGGGAGGGGGGGCTGGGAAGGGGCAAAATACATGAAAAGGATGAAAAGGTACAAACTTCCAGTTTTAAAATAAACCATGCCAATGTATTATACAGCATAGGGAATATAATGAGTCATGTTGTAATACCTTTGTATGGCCATAGATGGTAACTACACTTACTGTGAGGATCATTTCATAATGGTCTAAAAATATCAAATCACTGTGATGTACACCTGAAACTAACAGGATGTTGGATGTCAATTATTCTTATCCTTCAATAAGAAAAAGAGAATGGGGCGCCTGGGTGGCTCAGTTGGTTGAGCCTCTGACTTCGGCTGAGGCCATGAACTTGCGGTTCATGAGTTCGAGCCCCGCACTGGGCTCTGGGCTGACAGCTCAGAGCCTGCGGCCTGCTTCAGATTCTGTGTGTCCCTCTCTCTCTGTGTTCCTCCCCCACTCGCGTTCTGTTTCTCTCCCTCAAAAATAAAGATTTTTTTTTTTAATTTTAATGAGAAAAAGGGTGTGCATGCCGCAACTTATAGCAGTAGGGATAGATAATACGTGACATTTAATGACGCGCATCGTTGTAGACGGCAACCTGAAGCTGTACGTCACACAGTGGAAATTTGGGGGTGGGGGGAGGGCGACCTGGACAGAGGAGGAGGGAAGCAAGGCTGTAGAACAACTTGAAAGGAATGAGAGAAGGGAACTTCAGATCAGCACGCCCCACCGAGCAGGCAGAAGAAGATTTCGAGCTTTACATCCTTACAGAACTGGATTCTAAACTGCATGACCCCGGGCAAGCCACGTTATCTCTCCTGGAACGTCTGCCTGCCCATCTGCCAGGTTGAGACAATATCTGCTTTGTGAACTTCCGAGGATTCAAAGTGAGGCGTAGAAAGCATGTAGTATCAATGCCCGTCCAAGCAGGTATTAGGTTAAACGGCACGTGCCGGAGGTATTATTTTTCTGTGCTTGTTGATGGTATGTGTTAGGAAGCACTGATTTGGTTTTGATTGGGAATTGCGTCCTTGGAGTACACGCTGAGCACTCAGAATCTCAGGACATGTGGACAGACCGGTAAAGCCAGATTCTAGAAGGTCGCTGGAAGTAATAATTATGGGTGGTTATTCAAAGGTATCAGGAGAAGACAGGTTTCACTTGACTACCCACGTGCTTCCAGGGGTGCGGAGCGGCTGAAAGTCTTTTGTGGGCTGAAGCAGTTCAGATATTTGTGTGCACAAGTCATTTAAAGAGCGTGGCCCTCCACACTCGCCTCGTGCAGCACTAAATCCGGCAGCGTGCAGACCTGACCCTCAGGGGCTCCCTTTTTGGGAAAGTAATCTGGGCAGAGGTCTCGGAGTGGTTCTCGGCTTGGGGGTGGGGTGCATCGGAATCTGGAGAATCTCTGAGTAGCAGCTGAAAATTGCACCCAGGAGAGTCTGGTACTTCCTCTTGGAAGGGCACTCCAGGAACTCCATGAAAGATGGCGAAAGCCCTGATGGAGAACTCAGCCATTCATCCAACAGACGAGATAAAGAATGCAAAATCACCAACTGAGAAATGTTATCCAAACAAAAACCCTTAGAATGAGGTTTTTTTCCACACAGATGTGATCTAAACATGGGCAGGTGATGGAGCTTAAGGCATTGGTATGACTGTTGTAGAAATAAGGGAAAGAACGAAAGGAGAAGGCTGGAATATTGGGGGGCGGGGGGGACAGATACCCCAACGGAGCTAAGGAATAGTACAGTGACCATAGCTGATGACATAGCAAGAAGAGATGTTTGTAGACACAGCCAGACGACTGGATCCCTTCTTAGAGGGAGAATACAGTACAGAGGGAGAATACAATACAGAGGGAGAATGGGGAGCTGAGGTCGAATGGGAAAAAGGGTCCTTGGAAATGAGGCCTAATCCTGGCACTGTGGCCTATTCTTCTCCTCCTCTCTCCAAAGAGGCTGTGGTCCTCTTCCATCCCCATCAAGTGGGAGATTGTGTTTCTTCCCTTAGATTGATCTCTGGTTTTCTCAAGCCAAAATTCAGAGGGTGGAGGAATTTCAGCTTCTCCAGGACAGTGGAAATAGCTGTAGGTAGGCCCATGGAGGTCATGGAGAAGAAAAGACCAGAAGTTCAGCTCAAAGTGCAACTGTAGAATTGTGCAACAACCCACAGGCAGGCGGAACAGAAATATGATGAATGAAAGAAGAGAGTAGGCTTCCAGATGGCTGTCAGTATGGCTCATCGATGGCTCCGCAGATAGTCATTTCCTCAGCCACTTACACAAGAAACACCTAGAAAACCCCAGAAACGTTCCATATGGAAGAGCATATCCCTACTCTCTGTGAAGTAGAAGTAAATGGAAAACAGATCTCTCACCCCAACCACTGGCAAATAGTTTTCATTGTCATTATTCGTCTTGACTGATGTAATTTAGCGTCTATCATCGTCGCCTGCTCCACTTAGGTAAGAGCTTTATTGATAGAATTTGGATCAGCATTTATTTTACCTCGAAGAAGAGGACAGTCAACGTAATAGGTCCCCAAATAAGCCAGTCTTCATGGGGCCCACCTTGTGAAGGAACAGGGTGGGTGGTAGATAACATGGGGTAATCCGGAAGATCATCCCTCCCAAACCTCTTTGCCCACGGAAAGCCGAAATTCCACCCAAAGCAACTCACTCTTTTCCAGGGAACTTCATCTTCTATGGTGAACGTTATCTCTAACCTCCTTTCAAAATGAAATTACCAGACAGCCAGGTAATTGTTACTAGCAAGTGTGTGCGAACACACTTACGGCGTGTATTGCTCACTGTAGACCGCACACGTGTAGATCGCTGCCACTAAGAATACCAGAAGCCAAGTCCTTAACACAGGAGTTCTTTAACACAGCACATCGATTTCCAGGCTTTGTTTTATATCTAAGACACCACACACACATACACACACTCCCTGCCCCCATTATCTCAATGGTCCGCAGGGCAGGAGGGACCTTGTGAGTCAAGGAGAAGGGATAAAAAAAAATTCTGTGAGACTCAGCAGGGGAAGGCTCCTCAGAAGGTGGATTTTTATCTTAAGCTCATTCACCTCACAAACGTCTGTGCTTCTTTGTCTGTCGGCAACTCCAGATCATCCCCACCACAACCACCTGTCAGGGCATCCTCCCTCCTGCACGGAGGAAGCCTGGAATGATATTTGCCTGAACTCGCTTCCACTGTGTGGTTACAAGTCAGCCTGCTTACGAGAAGCACCCCTGTGAGATTTGGAAGATGGAAAATTCAAAAAAAAAAAAAAAAGTGGCCAGGATTTTCCAAGGCAGTTACCTTAATTGCAGTAAAATCCAGTATAGAATTCCTTCTCAGAGAGGCCTTTGGATACATACAAAATCCCCACTCCCTTAATAATATTTGAACCCAAATTTCCTGAAGCCTGGAAGAATATTCTCTAACATACCAGGGTGTATAAAAATAAAATATGATTAAATTTAAACAGTTACTGGAAAGTGTCAGATGTTGGAATTTTAAACCCAGAAATGCAAGTGGAGATTTTTCCATAAATTCATATCGTGTTTGGATTATCTGGGTCCTGTCGGAACTATTTCATAAAACACACTAGTTTTTGCCATTTTAACACGCAATATATAAAAACTCCTATTGGTTCTATTTCTCTGGAGAACCCTGTTGGGTACAATAGTCAATCTTACGCTATATTTTTTGATAGCACTAGGTAATTTATCCTAAAAAAAATGCTAATTGAGGACCTACTAAATACTAAATATAGTAGACACCACAATGGATGGATACAGCTCTTCTTTTTAAAGGGAAGAAATAGGGGTGCCTGGGGGCTGAGTCGGTTAAGCGTCTGACTCTTTGATTTCAGCTCAGGGCATGATCTCACGGTTCATGGGTTTGAGCCCCGCATCAGGCTCCGTGCTGACAGTGGGGAGACTGCTTGGGATTCTCTCTCTCCTTCTCTCTCTCTCTGCCCCTGCCCCCCCAAAAGATAAATAAATAAACGTTAACAAAAACAAAGGGAAGATTTGAACAAAAACCATTAAGCATATAGAGAGTGACAGAAAAAAAAACAACCATCTCGGACAGGGTGTTTTGAGAAGTTAAAAGGGGCATTGGAGCACAACCTGTATGAACGTGTGGGATGCAGCCCACCTTCAGGTGCCTGAAGGAAAAGTATTCCAACAGGTGGAACGGGAAGAATTCAAGGCCCCCAAAACCAAGTGCATTTGACTCACCTGGGCATGGGCAGCACACGGTCGTGTAGGTTTTCCTGTGGAAGGTACGCTGAGCCGCGGTCAGGAGACAGGCCCTGTCACTACCCAGCAGTCACGTTATCTTCCAGTCTTTACTTCTTTCTAGAGACATGAAGCATTAGGACCAGACTGGTGTTTCTTTCCAAAACACTCACAGTGGCTCTGCATTCTCTGCCCCCTCTCAAGGAACTCCAACGTACACATAAAGATTGTGAGGAACATTCCAGCAAGGGAGCTCGTGTGACTTGACTTAACCCAATGCTTCTGAACTTACTTGGTCTCAAAATTCTATTTCTATTATGAATCAAATTTGAATTCATTGAAAACACTTTTAGAAACGCCAGACTCTAAAGAGCCCATTTATCTTTCAATTCTAAAGCAGTCTGAACAATGGGACATAAAATCACGCCCCCCCCCCCCAATTCACCCCTCATCTCCAGCAAAAAGAGAGCAGCTTTTAAATTTATTCCTGGAAGTAGAACCTCTCTTACATATAAATTCATATGTGGAAAAAAATAAATACATTCCGGGGCGCCTGGCTGACTCAGTTGGTTAAGTGTCCTACTTTGGCTCAGGTCATGATCTCGCGGTCCGTGAGTTCGAGCCCCGTGTTGGGCTCTGTGCTGACAGCTCAGAGCCTGGAGCCTGCTTCCGATTCTGTGTCTCCCTCTCTCTCTCTGCCCCTCCCCCACTTGTGCTCTGTCTCTCTCTGTCTCACAAATAAATGAACATTTAAAAAAATTTAAAAAAAAATAAATTCCTATGTGAACGGTCAATAAACAAAACAGATAAAAATCAGAGATGTCTGGGCTGAAGCAAAGGTCTGGATTTGATGGGACATCATCCGCTCTCTGTCCCCGTGTGCCAGGATCACACCGCCCTCTAGTGTCTAATCTTCAAGGAGCGTAAAGCCAAAACCAACCCCGAAATCTCATTCAAATTTCCAGCTTCAGAACTGCCTCCAAACTGCTGTTTGCTAAGCTGTGACTCTCAACGTGAGGTCCCCCAAATGGCAGCCTCAGCATCGCCTGGAAACTTGTTAGAAATGAAAATTCCCAGTCTCAACCCTCCAGGCTGAGACCTGCTGAATCAGTGAGTGGGGAGAGACCCACTGGACGGTGTCTCCCGTTTTAGCACATTCTCCTACCAATTTTTTCTTTTTTTGTACCATGCTGCTTTCAGTTAAGGGGTAAAAATGGACTCGGGACAGCCTGTCAAAACCCAAAAATTCACAAAGGAGTTTCTATACCTAGCAGTTGTTCAGCAATTTTCACTTTACGCCATTCTTTCTGACTCAATAGGAGTTACATCCATTCCAACAATACACTGGACCCAATGTATTTGTAGCACTGCCATGAATAATCAAAGAAGGTTCTAGAATGAACCTGGTCATCTTTTCTTTAACAGAAAGTGTCTGCAGTGATAATGCCCATTGGAAAAAAAAAAAAAGAGGGTTTGCATCGTGAAATCCCTGTAGCACTAGCCCGCGTTTATCGCGTGTGCAGGATGGTGTTTCCATCGTTAAGTCTTTTAATCTGGCCAGCCGTGCTGAATTTATGCTCTGTTCAGACCAGGAGATCAAATAAAGGTGCATGAATGGTTTAGAGCAATTTTCCTACAGCTACAATAAAACTGGCTTCCTTCCTTCCTTCCTTCCTTTTTTTTCTTCTTTCCCCAAAGGCTTCCTGAGTACTTGGGGGTGGATGAAGGCTCTGTTGGCTGAAAACAGAACCCTACTAAACGTGCCCTGGGAACATCAGCCTCCCGTACAAGAGACACCTTCATTGCCACCGTCACACGCTTCTTTCTAAAACTTGATAACTTGGTAAAGAAGACAGATTCGGTAAAAAGGAGAGCAATTGTTATAAGCATCAGTATCTCAATGGAAAAATCAATATAAAACTTACAAGTAGAGTAGTGACTAAGCCATAGGGAAATTTATAAATTTTTATTTAAAAAATACAGTTTAATGGAGCACCTGGGTGGCTCAGTTGGTTAAGCGTCCAGCTCTTGATTTCAGCTCAGGTTATGATCTCATGGTTCATGGGTTTGAGCCCCACATTGGACTATGCACTGACAGTGCATAGCCTGCTTGGGATCTTCTCTCTCCCTCTCTCTCAGCCCCTCCTCTGCTCTTTCTCTCTCTCAAAAAGTAAATAAACTAAAAGAAAAAAAAATTTTTAATTATAGTTTGCTTAAGCGGGTGACCTAAAAGGGTAAGTATCATTTCTGCAATTCGTACAACATTAAATTTAAAAACCTAAGGGGCGCCTGGGTGGCTCAGTCGGTTAAGCGTCCAACTTCGGCTCAGGTCATGATCTCTCAGTCTGTGAGTTTGAGCCCCGCATCGGGCTCTGTGCTGACAGCTCAGAGCCTGGAGCCTGTTTCAGATTCTGTGTCTCCCTCTCTCTGACCCTCCCCCGTTCATGCTGTCTCTCTCTGTCTCAAAAAATAAATAAATAAATAAACGTTAAAAAAAAATTAAAAACCTAACATTTCAGTCTTTTATGAGAACATTTCAGTTTTTGAACAACCACCATATGGGGTATAAACAATGTTTATTACCTAGCTGAAGATATTTATAATTAGCTACAAAAACAAACTGGGAAATTTCACTCCGTATGTAAATAAAGATGCGTTTTCCTTTTTATATTTAACAATAATGAAAGTATGAATACAAAGAAATCTGGGCTAGAATATGTTTCATGAAAAATTTTAAACGTGAAATACATCATACATTTTGTCCAAATTATCAAAAATTCCTATTAGGTATATCAAAGTCAATATCAGCTTCCTAAGATGACTGTAAAAAAAAAAAAACAAAAAAAAAAAAGTAAGTGCGGGCACCTGGGTGGCTCAGTCGGTTAAACATCCGACTTCGACTCAGGTCACGATCTCTCGGTCCGTGAGTTCGAGCCCCACGTCGGGCTCTGGGCTGACGGCTCAGAGCCTGGAGCCTGCTTCCGATTCTGTGTCTCCCTCTCTCTCTGCCCCTCCCCTGTTCACGCTCTGTCTCTCTCTGTCTCAAAAATAAATAAACGTTAAAAAAAAAAAAAGTGCCACAAAACTGGGTGGTTTAAAACAACAGAAATGTATTCTCTCTCTCATAGTTCTGGAGATGAGACATCTAGAACGAAGGTGTCAGCAGGACCCTCCACCCTCTGAAATCTATAGGGCAAGAGCCTTCCTTGCCTCAGTCAACTTATGGTGTTTGCTGGCAATCCTTGCTGTTCTTTGGTTTGTGGATGCCTCTCTCCAATCTTTTTTTTTTTTTTAAGTTTATTTACTTTTAAGAGAGAGCAGGGGGAGAGGCAGAGAGAGAAGGAGAGAGAAAATTCCAAGCAGGCGCCCAAGTGGGACTCAAACTCATGAACCATGATATCATGACCTGAGCTGAAATCAAGAGTCAGATGCTTAACCTGCTGAGCCACCCAGGTCCCCGTGCCTCTCTCCAATCTTTGCCTTGTTATCACATGGCCACCTTCTCCCTGTGTGTCTTTGTACCTGTGTTTCTCCTTAAGCATCTCAGTCATATTGGAATAAACACCCGCCCTGCTCTAGGATGACCTCATCTTAATTATATCTGCAACAACCCTGTTTCCAAATAATTTCCATTTTGAGGTGCTGGGAATTAGGACTTCAACATACTTTCTTTGTGTGGGGGACACAATTCAGCCCATAACAGTCCGCCTTCTGGCCTCTCAAAATTTACATCCTTCCCACATGCAACATTACGTTCACCCATTTCCCAACATTTCCAAAGGTCTTCACCATCCCAGCATCCACTCCAAGTCCAGGCTGTCATCAATTCAGAGTCCCAAACTTCATCATCTAAATCATATAGATCAATATGGGTGAGACCCAAGGGATATGATTCATCCTTTGGTAAAATTCGCCTTCACCTGTGAACCAGAGAACAAGGTATCTGCTTACAGAACACAATATCACAGGACAGAGTAGACATTTTCTTTCCAAACAGGAGAAATTGAAAGGAAAAAAGGGGGTAATGGGTCCTAAGGAAGTCTTAAAAATTATCAGGGCAAGTTCTATCAGATTTCAAGCCCTGAGAATAATCCTGTGTGGCTCGATGCTCTGTCCTCTGGGCCAGATAGGGCGGCAGCCTCCCCGTGTTGGCCTTGAGGGGATCTCATCAGCCCACACTTCTGCATCTGTGCCTCTGCCTTCAGGGTCATTCTTTTTTCATTTCATGCTTCCCCTGCCCCTGTTAGTCCAGGCTAGTAGTGATTCTGTGGATATAAAATTCTCAAAGATCCTTCAGACTCCTGTGCAATTCAGAGAGGTGCAAACCATCAGGCAAGAGGGCCCTCCACGGAGCATTCCTGGGGAACCCCATCTCTGTTCCCAGCTTTTGCTAACATGGTTCATTGGATCCATTAGCCACACAGCCGAGCTCTTTAGCAAATGATTGTCCAGCTACGCTCTTGGCACTGTTTGCAAAGTATGCTATCTAGATGGGCCGAGAGTCTTTCAAATCATTGAAGACTGGTTCCTTTTTGCTTTGCAGTTCCTTCCTCAATTTCTTTCTTTTCCCTCATATTTTACTATAACCAGCAAGGAGAAGCCAGGCTGTGCCTTCAACACTGCTTGGAGCTCTCCAAGCAAAATATCCAGATTCGTTTCTTACAAGTTCTCCTTTCCTTCCAACAACAGAACAGAATTCCATCATGTTCTCTGCCGTTTTCTAACAAAATTCACCTTTCCTCCAGTGTCCAATAGCGTGCTTTTCCTTCCCATCTGGGACATCATCAGAAACACCTTTACCATTCCTATTTCTAGCCACATTCTGTTCCTGGTGATATAGGTCCTCTTTAAGACAATAGGCACTTTCTCCGTAGCCCTCTTCTCTTCTTTCTGAGCCCTCGACAGAATTGCCTTAAACAGTAGTATTTCCACCAACAATCTCTTCAAGGCATTCTAAATTTTTTTCTATCAAATAGCCCCAAATTCTTCTAGCCCCGATCCATTATCCAGTTCCAAAGCCGCCTCCACGTTTTTATGTATTTGTTACAGACCACATCACCTCCCAGCACCAACGTCGGTATCAACAATGCATCAGTCCTCATGATTTCCTGGATGCGAGGGAAACGTGCCAATGAAATGAGTCCCTAGTCCTACCTGACGACCTCCGAACAGCAAGATGAGTGATGTGGCTGTTGAAAGTCAACTAGAAAGAAATCTGTCAAATCGCCCTTAAAAATGATGAGGCCACGTGGTCACTGTGTGTTAAACAACACTGCAGGTTAGAAAGGGCAGAGCAAGGTCCAGATGGAAAGTGCTGGCATGGAGAGCTGATTTAAGAAATCTAGATTTTAGAAAACACCACCACTTTTAATACTTAGTCATGGTGAGCTGGAGCATAGAGATTATTTTCTTTTAATTCTTAATAAGTATATACAGGAAATGTTCACTAATTTAGAGACGATGCTAACTGAATTTAGTAAAACATCATGGAAAAGAATTGGTGTGGACAGCATGTATTTGGAGCAGAACCTAACTAAACTGACCAAGTGTTCTGCGTAATGGCCCGACCATAAAGGCCTGATTAAAAGGCAAATACGTATGACTTATGACCTTTTATATGTAAGTTAATAGTTATAAAGGGCTTTCAGACTATTTAAGTACTTAAAGGAATAGTTTTCCTTGCAAATCTAATCTCAAACCATAAACTTACTTTTTCAGTGTCTTATTATTCTCTTAAAATAATTTTGAAATTACTTATACATTTTGTACTGATGATCAATGATTCAACTTAGCTGGGGCTATCAATATGAGCTGTTAACGTTATCAGCAATTCATTGGTCTTGTGATTTCCTGAGTCATGGGACTAGAGCAGATTCTCAAAGAAAGGCTAGGGGAAAACCCTGATATTTATCGCGTTACGCAGAACCCCAGTCCTCTCCTGTTGAACTCATTTACTCCCCGGAAACAATAAAGTAGATCATTGTTACCTTCTTGTAATCAGTGGGACTAGGAGAGGTAAAGGAATTCAAGTAAGTTCAGCCAGCTATGGTTAGTTAATACAACAGAAAAAAACCCTATTATCAGAAGGTGCACGGCACAGTAATAGCCAGGATATCTATTAGATGCCCACCCAGTCCTTCCAGTACAGCAGCTCCACAAAGCGGCAGGACTCCCCACCTGAAGCAGCTGAAATGGCCCTGTGTCCCGAAACAGAAGCCCACTGCGTTCGACGCACCCGCCATCCTCAGGAAGACTAGAAATTTGCATTTTGACATAATTAGGAGCAAATCGAAGCATCCATTTGGTAACGTTTTAACTAATTTCCAATGACCTTTGAAGCAACAGGTTAAAAATCAACTACGAATTATCATCTGTTTGAACTATTAACAACCACACCACTAAGATAACCCGGGATTGTAAATTCAGTAGTCGTCCCTTTTTAAAGCAGTAACTCTGCCATTAATTTTAAAAAGCGAAAAATGCCTTGGAATTAACAAGGTTCGAGGAAGGAATGTTTGCATCTTTCACGTTGGGTTCTTTGCTCCCTTCAACCTCAGCAGAGACCTCATATCAGGGAATAGCGTATGCTTCGTGTTTCAAGGTTCTTTCTAGGGAGCCATTAGTTTTCCACAGGCCATAGAGCAAGCAGTTCAATCCAGAAGGTCTGTGCAGGCAAAACACCAGAGATCAAATGACACCGTCTTTTTGCAATAAGCGAAGATACCAGCAGGGGGCGAACTTGGAGCCCATCCTCACACCCGCAGTCCAAATTCCATATTCAAGATTTATTGGTGTTTCTCCACATGATCACTTGCTACGTGAATCCTTCCATTGCGGTGGAACAGATTCCATAGTCTAGTCAAACCAACCAATCCACCCATTTTGAGTTCAACATTCTTTGACACCCTGGCTGCCAACGCTTGGGGTAGAATGGGAAGTTATCCACTCTACAGGTGAGGAAACCTGAGGCCTCTGTCCATTAAGAAACTTGTCCAGGGTCACACAACTTAAAAGGTGGATTGGAGATCTGTATTTGCTCAACTGCAAAGCCCGTGTTCTTCTCACCAGGAATTCCCCTTTCACTACTCCAAAACGATTTTCAGAGTAACCTCCATATTCTTGAAAATCCAATGGTAGCTTATAGTTCCCACTCCAGAGGACAACTTTAAATAACCAGAACACTTGGGAAATATCTCATTATTATATGAATTTTTTTGCTGAGTTAGAAAACCCTGTTTGGTCCAACGGATGTACTTTCACCAAGGAGTTGAAGACGCCTTCCGGGAGACCTTTGATATGTATGATTCTGTGCTAGACTCGGTGACAAAAAGGAATCCCTGCCCCCACGGAACTCCCAGGCTAACTAGCAGATATGGATGTCAATACATCAGTGCCTCTGAAAGCCATCCACCCTGCAGACTGCATAGTTTAGGCTTACTGATTGGCATCGTTCTAACATGGACTGATGTGGGTAGTCTCCACAACGTGAGGTAGGTATTATTTTCCCTATTTTACAGATGAGAAATCCGAGGTACCGAAGAGACCCGGTAACTTGCCAGAGTTTACATGCTTGTAAGCAGCGGAGAAGAATGTGGACCTTATTGACTCCAGAGCCCTGCCCTTGACTTCCATGCCATAATGCCTCGCCAGGGCTGTAACGGAGACAGAGCATAGACTAAGGCAGGAGAGGAGCTGGAGAGGGTCAGGAAGCTTCGGGGAGGAAAAACGGTCGAAGACTGAGCGAGGGAGATTCTCTCAGAGCAGTGGATTGCCTTTCTTCAGGCTACCCATGTCTTCCTTCAGTCAGCCAACCTCAAGGTTTATCCTCCCGGACGGAAGTTCTGACATTTCAGTATTAGCAACATAAGTGGGGGAAAAAGTAGAGCAGGAACCAAGTATCAACTCAGAAAAATACTTTTAAATACCGTTGAATTTCATCCATGATGCGATAGTGTCATGTAATTCTTCTGAAAGTAGGTATTACAAACAATCCAAATCACCTGGGTGGATGACAGTTTTAATTAGTTGAGGCTTCTGATGCTAAACCAATGTTTACTTTGAATTCAATGCTTAGAAGAAGCAAGGGGTCTATCTGCTTTATAAATCTTTACTCCCCCAAAGGCTATTTTATTCACCATTTTCAAGCATTCATTAACGAATTTCCAGGTCATCAACCACTACAGGGTAATAGGCTCAGGATGGGGACCATGAAGCAGACATTTGCTTAGCAACTGTGTCTATCAAAATTCCACCAATCTTATCTCAGTCCCAAGATTTCCACCGTAGGAGAAATTCCCTGACTTTTTGCTACTATGAAAGATTACAGGAGAGCATGGCTGACTGGCTTGCAATGCTGGGAACTGGTTTTTCATCAGCGACCCTGCCATTCCAGCTGAGATGAAATTTAATCCCGACTGCAGTGTTTTCAAATAATCATTAGTTTTCTCTTTAAACCAAGAAATGCAAAGGCAAGACTCGAGTTCCTGCGTTGTTTTTTTTTTAATTTTTTTCCCCAACGTTTTTTATTTATTTTTGGGACACAGAGAGACAGCATGAACGGGGGAGGGGCAGAGAGAGAGGGAGACACAGAATCGGAAACAGGCTCCAGGGTCCGAGCCATCAGCCCAGAGCCTGACGCGGGGCTCGAACTCACGGACCGCGAGATCGTGACCTGGCTGAAGTCGGACGCTCAACAGACTGTGCCACCTGGGCGCCCCCGAGTTCCTGCGTTTTGACCTGTGGTATATATTTACTGTCGCAATGCTTTTCGTTGTTTCCTTTTTGGGACCAAAGGACAAATGGAACATAGGGAAGAGAACACAAGTTTTATGAAAAGAAACCATCAATCTTCTGACTTGCTTTTTTTTTTTTTTTTTTAAGCGTAACCATCCATGAATTGTTGCCAGACATCACCAAGCCATTCCTGGGTTTTTCCCACAGTCATCCTCTGCTGCTTTGGATTTTTCTCAATGATGAAACCATCAGAACCATTTGTTGTACCTTATTTAGCAGGACCAGATAAAAATATAAGCCTCAGCACGGTAAGAGTACTCACATGTTGATCTTAGTTTCACACCTTGTGAAAACCGGCGTCTAAAGTTTTGGGTAGAAGCAAAATATCAGAACTTCTCGCAAACTCAAATGCCAACAAACGGGTCTTAATAATTTCTGCATGTCTGTCGCGCAAAAATGTAAAACTTTTTGATTCAACAAAAATGGGGTGAATCCAAAACAGTCTTCCAGCTGCACACAAATCATACTCCAGGACGTCATTGCTGATTATCATGAACCTTTAGAAATAAAGCCATCCCTAGGTATAAATACAAACCTTACAGGGTAGTGTAAGATTGGGAAGGAAAAAGTTATGCAAAAGCATCTGAAAAAGTCCTCCGAAGATTTTTTTTGCCTCTTTACATATCAATATTAAGCCCGTTGTCAGCTGTTAGGCCATAGGATCTAATCCTAGGGAGCCTATTAGTCAGTGGGTCTCAAAGTGTGGTCCTTGGACTAGTGCACCAGCATCACTGGGAAACTGGTTAGAAATGTTCATTTTCAGGCCCCACCCCAGATCTCCAGAGTCTGAATGTCTGGTGTTTAACAAACCCTCCAGGTGAATCTGATCTGCGCGAACATTTGAGAACCACCACTTTCAGCCACCGAACAATAACAAGGCCAGACAAAGCCCTGTATCAGTTTGATTTCTTCGGGGGGGGGAGGGGGGGGAGTCACACCTGTTTTACGGGCTGGTTATTCAGCAAATGGGGCATAACAATTGCATCCCCCTCGGCCACCCTCTCCCAGAAACCATGCTTGCGTCCCTACCCGACGCCAAGGAAACTGCCTTGTGAACCAATCCACCCTTTTCCCTCCCAATAAGAAAAGCATGTGCCAATCTTGAATGCCATTAGGTGCAGACAGGTTTGGCTGGGAGAGAGCCCCGGGCTGGATTTAGACTCCAGGGACAGTCACAAAAAGCAGATCTGGGACGTATCTTCTCCCGGGTTAGTGACTACCCCTGAGTGTCAGGAAGAGCAAGAATAACGTTCTACCAAACTGTGAGAACACGTAGGTAAAGGGGGACCTGGGAACTCAAGGGGTGAGGGCACAGATTAGGTCAAAACAAAGGACACTCCTAGGCTCAGTAAGTGGGTGGTTTATGTCAGTGATCTGAGATCCTAAGGTTTGAGAGGGTCAGGGAGACCCCAAAAGAGGGTCTACCAGCCTTCTTTACATCATCTTCTATCTGCTGTAGATTCCGCTTACAGAAGCGGAAATTATCCTGTACTGTGGATGGGCTCAGATGATTTGCTGATATAACCAGTGTTCCCTGGAAAATCGTGGCCAAAGCTGATTTGAGCAAGAGAGAGACAAGACACGAAGCAGTTTGGTTTGGGTTTGGGGTCCTCCAAAGCAGCCCAAGAAAGTGAGGCCAAGAATGCAGAAGAACCGAAGAACAGATCCCTTCTTCTGATACTGAGTCTTGAACTGGTCATTTGTTCTGTATTTTCCTGATCACCCAGACGACAGCCTGATGGTCTGCACATTTTACATACTGATGGGAATCAAAGGTAAATATGGTCAGGTTCTGCCAGTGCCTGAAACATTCCTTTTAACCTTAAAAGGTTAGAGGAGAGGAAACTATCTTAAATGGACAGGAACAGCACCTGAGTAGCCCTGAACCGCCCCGGAAAAACTGTTGGGCTTAGTATATGCATTAGGGCCTCTTTTCCCAGCCTGGCGAGCGTAGGCAGATCATATTACATTTTAAAAATGTAAGAAGCAGATCACTGAGAACGGCAACCGCTCTTTCTTTATACCTGGAGGAAGGAACGCACATGTTATGAGTTTCTATGATTTGGGGACTTCTTTCCCTTGAGTTTCAGTTTCCCGTTGCTTTCCATCGTGTTGTCAGAAAGTCCTGTGAAGGGTCAAACTGACGGGGGCCCAGCAATGCGTCCTGGGATGGATACGCGTCATGTGGATAAGATATATGTCAGGTGTGTGTTCCGCTTCCTCGTGCTTGTGTCCTCACACCCTCCCCGTTTAACCTCACAGATCACAAAAGAGGTCTTTCCCATCTGGACATACTCTTACCTGGCACTGCTGCTCCCAGTGTTCATCGTCACCGACTACGTCCGCTACAAGCCAGTCATTATCCTGCAGGGGATCAGCTTCGTCGTCACCTGGCTGCTGCTTGTGTTTGGTCAAGGACTGAGAGCCATGCAGGTGCTAGAGTTCTTCTATGGGATGGTCTCCGCCTCCGAGGTGGCCTACTATGCCTACATTTACAGCGTGGTCAGCCCGGAGCACTACCAGAAAGTGAGCGGCTACTGCAGGAGCATCACCCTGGTGGCCTACACGGTGGCCTCGGTGCTGGCCCAGCTCCTGGTATCCGTGGCCAGCCTATCGTACTTTCACCTCAACGTCATATCCTTGGCCTCTGTCTGTGTGGCCCTTCTTTTCTCCCTGTTCCTACCAATGCCTGAGAAGAGCATGTTTTTTCATGTACAACCCGGCAAAGGAGCTCCTCCCAAGCCACCGGGAAAGGATGCTTTCTCAAAGGAACCACAAAAGGATCGCAAACCAGCCTGCAAAGGATTAGTCACCTTTTCAGGGAACCTGGGTGACGACGATCCGCTGAACGATCCAAAGCCGGGAAATGTAACGCTGAGAGTTTTTGTGCAGTGGTTCCAAGATTTGAAGGGTTGCTACTCCTCAAAGCATCTTTTTTACTGGTCCCTGTGGTGGGCTTTTTCCACAGCAGGTTTTAACCAGGTTTTGAACTATGTTCAAATCCTGTGGGATTACAAGGCACCATCCCAGAGCTCTGCAATCTATAATGGAGCAGTAGAAGCCCTTGCAACGTTTGGAGGTAGGTCCACCAGACTTTCTCTTTTCAGTGTGGCGGAAATATATTCTTTCAAATCATAGTCTCGGAGAGATTGGTTGTAGAGATGTCAACAATGAATACCAGATATTTCGAAAACGAAAAGAGCTTTTGTCACCAAATTTTAAAAAGGCAATGAATTCAAGGGAAGATTGACAAAACTATCCATGGAAAAGAGTGTAATCCACCCCTAAAAATAGGGACTGCGAATTTGTGTCCCGCTGGCCATAAAGAGTTGGACAGTTTAAGGTAAAACTGCCAAATCACTTTCCTCTCTAACCACTCTGTAACACTAGCCTTTAAACTATGGTTTGCAAACCATTAATAGAAGTGGGCAAACGATGGCCCATGGCCCACCAGAGATAATACTTTTTACATTTTTAAGAGGAAGTTGTAAGGGGAAAAAAAACAATATATGACAAGGGTTGTAAAAGTAATAAATCCAAGCAAGCAACCAAATAAAAACAAAGAAGGCTATGTGGCCCACAAGCCTAAAATATTTACTATTTGGGCCTTTATAGAATATAGATCTTGAGATTAATGTAGTGGATTTCTAACCAGCACTTTTAAATCAAAGAACAGAATAGAAAATTTAGAACGGAACGGAATGGAATGGAATGGAATGGAATGGAATGGAATGGAATGGAATAGAGAATAGGGAGCATAGCAGCTTATAAGGATAAGTTTCATTTTATGAAAATTCTGTTTACGCTCACATATAAATGTACCAGTGGACATATGAAATGTATTTCCTTTTCAGGCTATGGTCAAAGAAGTTTGAAAGCTACTGTTCTTTTTTTTTTTTTTTTTAATTTTTTTTTAACGTTTATTTATTTTTGAGACAGGGAGAGACAGCATGAACGGGGGAGGGTCAGAGAGAAAGGGAGACACAGAATCTGAAGCAGGCTCCAGGCTCCGAGCTGTCAGCACAGAGCCTGATGCGGGGCTCGAACTCATGGACCGTGAGATCATGACCTGAGCCGAAGTCGGATGCTTAACCGACGGAGCCACCCAGGTGCCCCATGAAAGCTACTGTTCTAAGAGCTACTTTACCATTTCAAAGGTTCCCATCAAGACAACTTAAATAATATATTTAGATCTTTCCTTCATTCTACATGTGGGAATTTGCCAAAGCTTGTTGTCTTCTGATTAAGATTATTTTCCATACTCAGCTTCCCCATTACCTACCATATCCAAATATTTTCTAGAATAATAGTGAATCCAGCCTGGATTCTCACAATCTTCTACCCTATCTCTTCTCCGCAGCCAGGTTATTGTATTGTATAAGTTTCTCTCTGGCCCTTCGTATGTATTATACTTTCATTCAAATGTTTAGTAAGAGCCAATAAGAAGTGTGTCCCTCCACAATAGCCCTTAACAAATAGTGATCTTTTTTTTTTAATGTTTTATTTATTCTTGAGAGAGAGAGAGTTAGAGCATGAGCGAGGGAGGGGCAGAGAGAGAGCGGGACACAGAATCCAAAGCAGGCTCCAGGCTCCGAGCTGTCAGCACAGAGCCCGACGCGGGGCTCAAACTCACAAACTGTGAGATTACAACCTGAGCCGAAGTCGGATGCTTAACCGACTGAGCCACTCAGGCACCCCGATAGTAATCTTTGATTATGGAGAAAATGGCAAGGTGGCAGAGGCGGGCCCTCCAAGAGACTATGTGTGTTTCCGAGTATTTATTGCTTCTCCTTGAGCTGACTGGCAAGTGTCTGCTTCAACCTTATTCACCCATAGATGGATTTCTGATATTGCATTTTGTCCACCAAAAAAGAGGCAGCAAGACTGAATGACCTTGAGAAGGTCTCTGGGGGATTGAGGGTTTCCAACTTGTACCACTAGATTCACCCTTCAACCCTGTCCTGGGCTTCCTTCTTTTGAAAAATCTCCCTCCTGGCTGAGAAGCTATAGCAGTTTTGGGGGAATTTTAGATTCTTGTCCATGGACTCTTCCTTTTTCCCAGAACCTATTTTGTGCAGTTTGAAATACTTTTCCAAAGGGAGTGAGGTGAAAAGAGTGAGGGAAGGTGGGCTGACACAAGAGTTAATGGTCTAAAGTCAGAAGGGTAGAGGTCAGAGCTGTCTTTGAAGTGAGCCCAACAACGCACATGGATTTTCCTGACATAACAAAGCTTTCACATCAAATAAGACTTTGAAGATATTATTTTTGAAGTTGGGGTGTTCCACACCCACATATTTATTGAACATTTCAGGGTCCATTGTTGAGGTAAGAGTCTTCTCATTTCCCTTTCTAAAAATTCCATTTTGGCTCCTAGAAACCTGGTCTTGTATTTGTTTACCTTAAACCCATTTCCTCTCTAAGGACTTGCTCCTGGAGAAAAGGGAGAAAAAAAAAAAAATCCTCTTCTCTTCAGATAATGTGTAGAAAAGGTAAAGTGTTCATAAAGTTTATTCTTTAAAAGCCCCCTAAACACAGCTGTTCTTTAGTCTCTTTGTGATAGCGAGGATCCTAATTAGTGTCAAATTTTTAGGTAAAACCAGGAGAAAAAGGAGTGGTTTGCTGACTTAAGACCTCATGTAAACTAAGCCATGTCTTTAAGAAAGAAAGCTAAGGGTAGTAAGAAACCTGACAAATGGTTACTTTGTTCACAGCACGTTATAGGAACACATTATAAGAACGTGTATATAATGCACATTATATAGATTTGTCCTAAGGATATGTCTAGGGACTACATGTTGGGCTTGGGTCAAAGTTTCTCATCCTCAACAACATTGACATTTCGGTTGGGGAAATTCTTTGTCTTGGGGTTGGGGGGGGGGGGTGAGGTTGCTGTCCTGGGCATTGTAAGATGTTCCACAGCATCACTGGTCTTAACCCACTAGATCCTGTTAGCATACCACCACCACCACCACCACCCCTGCCAAGTCATGAAAACCAAAACTGTCTTCAAATATTGCCATCTGTCCCCTGAAGGGCAAAAGACCCATGTGAGAACCACTGGGTTATGGCTTGTTTAAATTTGAGTTAATTCAGTGTTTTTACAATCCTTATCACACTCTTATTAACACTATAAATTGATAGATCCAATTTCTCCAGTAGGCTGTACTATTTTCAAGAGCAAGGATCCAACATTTACCACATTTTTCCACAGAGAAGCTCCAAAACATTTGATGGGTGAGTAGGTGAATGAATGTGTGAACAAGTATAAAGGCAAATGATCAAACCAACAAATGGTGGGAAAGTGTATAGAGAGAATTCTTTAAAAGAAGTTTGGTACCTGTCAGGAATTTGAGAAAATTTTTAAATCAATGTTATAGAGAAGATAAAGAAAACAGAGACAGGGACACTGAGAGCGAGTCTCTCCTTGCTAGAGTAGCCGTAACGTGGCACAGAGAAAGACATGGAAGCAAGAGCTGGCATTCAGCTTGAAAAACTTGGCGTCTCACTAGGTCGCCAAGTATTCCCAATTTACCATTCCATACAGTCTGCTTCGTCTTGACTGAACTTTAGTCAGACTCATCTCCTTACTACAGATCCCTGGACGTTCTGCCTTCTCCAACTCTGAGTAAACACAACACAATACGGAATGTGCCCCAGCCCCCATCAGTTTCTCCTGAAAATTAGCTGACCACAGCGGGACACTTTCCTATCAGACTCCCCTGATCATTTCCCCTTGCTTGTCCAGCTTCCCCTTCAAAGATCCTGCTTATGTCTGCTTGCCCTACAGGGAAGGATTACCCTATAAAAGAAAATCCTTTTTCTGTTTGATTTCAAGATGCTTGCAGATTTTGGCAATCAGAGTGTGCTATTACAAGCCTTTCTTCTAAATAAAGCTTCTCCCTATCAAAGTCTGAATTTGTTTTTGTTTGACACCAAATTTCTGAGCCTGAGTTTTATCCTCTGCAAAGGGAAGAAGAAAGGAAAAAATGGGCTCTACGGGTCCATTCCAGTGTGTGATTTATGGACACCAAGATTCAGTTGATCTATTTCAAACTTGAAGAGGAAAAGTTATGTACACTTCACAAAGCCAGATCAAGTGATTTTCATTCAATCGATGTTCACGATGTCTTTTTTTTTTTTTTTTACCAAAGCCTGGAAATGCTTCAATTTCTATCCAATGTGAATTTTAACAAAGCGGCACGCTACTTTGTTATGCACGGAATGACAAGATGTAATATACGTTGATTCCTTTCTTTCCAGGGGCTCTGGCAGCCTTCACAGCGGGCTGCGTGAAAGTCAATTGGAACCTCCTGGGAGAGCTGGCTCTGGCGATCTTCTCAGCGGCAGAGGCAGGTTCTCTGCTTCTCATGCATTACACAACTAATATTTGGGTGTGCTATGCCGGTTTTTTGATATTCAAGTCAAGTTACATGCTTCTCATAACGATAGCAGCGTAAGTATTTGTCATTTCTTTCTTTATCTAAATCTGAAGCAACAAAATATGTTTATTTATTCTTCCAGTTCTTCTGGATGGCATTTGCAATGTTATATTTAATGCTAAATGTAAGCAACAATGGGGGGGGCACGGGGGGGAAGCACCTGGGTGGCTTAGTCAGTTAAGCTTTGGACTCTTGGTTTCAGCTCAGGTCATGATCTCACTGTTTTTGAATTCAAGCCCTGTGTCGGGCTCCATGCTGATAGCCTGGGGCCTGCATGGGATTCTCTATCTGCCTCTTTCTCTGCTCCTCTTTTTCTCTCTCTCTTTCTCTCTCTCTCTCAAAATAAATACATAAACTTAAAAAAAATAAGAGACAATACAACTATATTCTTATTTTAACCAGCTCTCTTGGGACTTGGTTAAAGTTATTAATCAGGCAAAGAAAATTCAAAGTTCTCACAAGTAATAAACAGTGATATGCCCTTACATTTTGGTTTTTTATCTTTTTTTATATTTTATTTACTTAATGGAATAATTTTATTGATTTTTTTTTATTTTGTAGTCCTCTTTTTTTTATTTTAGTAAAAACACAACATGAGATCTATGCCTCTTAGCAGACTTTTAAGTGCACACTACAGTATTGCTGTCTATAGGCACAATGTTGTACATCAGACCGCTAAAAATTTTTTATGTTGCGTTACTGAAAGATCGGTGTTTATACACATGAAGTAGCAACTCTTCATTGTCCCCTCCACCCAGCCCCTGGAAACCACCATTCCTTCTCTTCTTCGCTTCTTTGAATCTGATTACTTTAGACACCTCATATAAATGGAATCGTGCAACATCTGCCCTTCTATGACTGACACATTTTATGTAACGGAATGTTTCCAGGTTTCATCCATGTTGTCCCAGATTGCAGAATTTCCTTCTTTTTTTTTTTAATTTTTTTTATAACGTTTTTTATTTATTTTTGAGACAGAGAGAGACGGAGCATGAACGGGGAAGGGGCAGAGAGAGAGGGAGACACAGAATCGGAAGCAGGCTCTAGGCTCTGAGCCATCAGCCCAGAGCCCGACACGGGGCTCGAACTCACGGACCGCGAGATCGTGACCTGAGCTGAAGTCGGCCGCTTAACCGACTGAGCCACCCAGGCGCCCAGAATTTCCTTCTTTTTTTTAAAAAAATTTTTTTTTTCAACGTTTATTTATTTTGGGGACAGAGAGAGACAGAGCATGAACGGGGGAGGGGCAGAGAGAGAGGGAGACACAGAATCGGAAACAGGCTCCAGGCTCCGAGCCATCAGGCCAGAGCCCGACGCGGGGCTCGAACTCACGGACCGCGAGATCGTGACCTGGCTGAAGTCGGACGCTTAACCGACTGCGCCACCCAGGCACCCCGAATTTCCTTCTTTTTAAGGGCAAATAGTAGTCATGTGTGTGTATATACCACATTATCTTTATTCACATCTTGGCTATTGAGAATAGCACTGTAACAAACATGGGAGTGTTCATATCTCTTCTAGATCCTGATTTCGATGCTTCTGGATAAATACTCGCAAGTGGGAGCTTCTGGATGGTAGGGTAGTTCTATTTTTAACTTGTTGAGGAACCTCCGCACTATTTTCCATAGTGACTGCACTATTTTGTATTCCCACCAACAGTGTACCAGTGTTCCAGTTTCTGCACTTTGATTTTGGTTTTTTAGCAGCATCATTTAATGATATGTGATTGTATCTAATTTTGACTAAGTTAGTTTGCACTCCCAATTTTCCCTACCTGCTTGAATAATCATGGCACATCGGTTTCTTTTTGAAACAACTCATCGAATAGCCTCAGAGCAGTTGTAAAGGCGAAGCTGTTCTATAAAACCACATATGAATATAATAAATGTTAAATGACACAGTGGTTGAAACATAGGAAATATTTTATCTAGATTAATGAAAAAGGAAAGAAAATGAGCTGAAGAGGGGATGAGTGTTGCCTAAAGGATTAGGTAGGTATATAGCTCCTCGTTTCCTATGTGGCAATGTGTTTCATTTTAGTTAGGAAGTTGATCAGTGATAAAGCAAGCAGCTGAAATAGTTTCCTTGACCTAACATTATCAGCTGCATAATCTTGGATGTGCTGTTTGGCCTTAGACTTTTTTAGAGGCGTGTGGAACATCATGAAGTCAATCAATATATGCATTATGTAGTTCCAGAAGAAGAGAACACAAAGAGGGAGAAAAAAAACATGTGAAGACATAATGGCCAAAAGTTCCCAAATTTGATGAAAAGCATTACTTTACATATCCAAGAAACCATAAATATTAATTTAAAATGTGAATTTACACTTTCAAGGAGCTCACCCATGAACTCCATGTAACGTGTTTACATTTAAGTCTACCAGTTTGTTATTTGTTTACTATTTGTCCCACCTGTTCATTTGTCTTTATTCTTTTTTTGGTTTTTTTTGTTTTTTTTTCTTTATTCTTTTTTTGAAGTCAATTGAGCTTTCGTATTAATTCCATTTTATTTCCTGTATTGGTTTTTCTTGGCTAAGTCTTTATGTCTTTAGTGGGATTAGGTTTCTTAACTCATCAGTTTTCCATAAATTAATGTTGTACCACTTCTTGTATAAATACTTTAGAGCAACATAATTCCATTTACTCCCTGTCCCTTGTACTGTTTCACAGATTGTACTTCAGTAACTGTTATAAACCCTACAATACGTTATTACTCCATTTGCTATAAACCGAAAGTTATCTTTTAAAAATGAAGACAGGAAAAAATAATCTCTTCTGTTTGCTCATAGATTTACCTTTCTCAGTATTTTTCATCTCTTTCTATATCCAAGTTTCCATCTGCTCTTGATTCCCTTCAGCCTGAAAACTTCCTTTAACATTTCTTGTAGTACAAACCTCCTGGTGACAATTTCTCTCAAATTTTATGCATTTAAAAATGAAGTTTACTGTCATTTCTAAGTACAGTTCTGCTGATCAGAATTCTTAGTTGATAGTGTTTTGTTATATTTTGTTCTGCTTTTCCGTTCAGCATGTTCAAGATTTATCCTTCCATTGTCTTTCAGCTTGCATTAAGGAGTTAGTTGTCATTCTCATTGCTGTTCCCCTAAATGTGATGGTAATTTTGCTCTAGGCTGCTTCTAAGGTTTTCTGTTTTTATTTGGTTTTCAGAAGTTTGACTATACTTATGTTTTCTTAATGGGATAGCATGATTTTTGGCTTACCCTGTTACTTTCTTATTGTTATTTCAGTCTTTTCTGACCTTCAACATCCTAACGAGATCTCTGTCTTCCCCCACTTTTGTTCTAGAAAATATTTGGAATTGTTTTGTGTTGTTTTGTTGTTTGTTTGTTTGTTTTGTCCTCGAAATCTATGATTAGGAAAAAGAACTCAAGCCAAACCTAAATCCGTTTGGTTTAATGTTCAATGGCTATATGTAGAAAAATGGAGAACCTGAAAGTTAGCAACAATATTTTTTCAGAGTTATTTGTACTGTCCCCGGCCACAGCTTCTACACAATGAAAAGATAAAAGTATTATTCTTGAATGTTTCAGAACAGATTGGTTCACAGCTATCTGCATTTCTACCGCATACCATGAAGCAAGTCAATATTGTTCTACTAAAGAAACAAATAAGAAAATTTGAAGGAAAAAAAAGCTAGATTAACTGTCAGAATATGAGATGGTTTTGGAAAAAAACACAACCCAAATGTTTTGGTGTATTGATAAATTCTCAGAATGATTTATTATAGACATACAGAAGTAGAGGGGTAAGTCACACGAATAGTAAGAATGCTGCGATTCTGGGAGCCCGTGACGATGGAACTCACACACTGACCATCAGGGTTTTCCCAGACGGTATGTTCAGAGCGTTCTACATAAAACTCGGTGATCATCTAATTTGTCCATTCAGTCAGGTGACTGTTAGGTTTAGTGAAGAATTATTTTAGACATAATTAACTTTGGCTACATTATTTAGATTATCTAATTACTGAACAGCGCTCAACAGATAGTATCTTAATGTCAGGATACACACTCACCGTGGGGAAAAGAAGAGAACTTGACTTCATAGATCTGTCAAATTTGGTGCTGAATGAAATTATCACACACATGTCCACCTTCAGAATACTGATTGAATATCATTTTCTCTGTAGGTGAATCCAATCACTCTAACTCCATTTACATCTTATTACTTCTCCAGCTTCTAAGAAAATTTTCAAATAAATTTGGCAAGTGTTGGATACATGTATCTCTAGTACAAAGGGTTAGTGTTCAGATTTGGAAGGAATTCTAAGATAATTGACCAGCCATGGTTTCAACCATCATGGGATACAAGAAGTTCATAAAAAATAATTTGATTTTTCTACAAAAATATATTTACTACCTATAGCTTTTTCATGATAAAAACTGATAAATTTAATTAAATATTAGTCAAAGCAGTTATCTGGTAACAGTTAAATATTCCCTGTTGGAGTATAAGCTCTGTGAGGATAGAATCAAGCTTGTTCATTGTATACCTTGGTGTTTTATCCTAGTTTTTGCTTCATAATAAGCATTTGGTTAGCACTTCTTGAAAAAAAAAAGTGAATACAATAATACAATATTAAAAAAAATTGGGCTATTGATTTTTTTTTAATCTAACCATTCTATTTTTATAGGCACAAAGTAATGTGCTTTTAAAGTTCATTGATTTATTTTTGAGAAAAATCATGAGGGAGGGAGGGGCAAAAAGAGGGAGAGAGAGAATCCCAAGCAGGCTCCATGCTGTCAGCACAGAACCCAATGTGGGGCTTGATCTCATGAAATGTGAGATCAGGACCTGAGCCGAAATCAGGAGTCAGATTCTTAACCAACTGAGCCATCCCAGCACACCAATGTATTTTTTTTTTAATGCTTTAGAAAACGTTGCTATTACTTTCCTTTAAGTTATAAGGTAAATTGATAAGTGCCAATCCTGTATTTTCACAATATGTGGGACGTAAATGATCAAATAAAATTTCAAAGTGGTACTATCTTATAAAAGTATAGACTATCTCAGAGGTTCATCTGTATTTAGTGCTAAATGCCTCACGGACGAACAGGATACAATTCTCTTTCCAAGAACTTACCAGCCCTGGCCAGTGGTTGCTTTATGCCTACATAGAAATAATCCAGTAGGAGCATTGAAATAAGATTTTAATCAGGGGGTGCCTGGGTGGCTCAGTTGGTCAAGTGTCTGACTTTGGTTCAGGTCATGATCTCACCATTGGCGGTTTTGAGCCCCCTATTGGGCCATGTGCTGACAGCTCAGAGCCTGGAGCCTGCTTCAGATTCTGTGTCTCCCTCTCTCTCTGCCCCTCTCCTGCTCATGCTCTGTCTCTCAAAAATAAATACTGTTTAAAAAATTTTAAAAACAAAAGATTTTAGTCAGAATTTCAGGTAGTTTTGGGGTTTAGACTGAAAAAATCTTAGGATTCAATGCCACGGTCAGCCTGATGTCAGTATTATGTCTCCATCTGAATCCACCACATGTAAAGGTCTTATCCCAAACCAAGTAATCACTGATAAGCTGTTGAAGCATCTGTAAATATTAAATCAAGATTCCAACCTGGAATAATTTGCACACTAAAAGGGAATCTGCCATTTGGCTTAATCTAGGTTTCAAAAGCATCTGTCTCCTGGAACATTTCTTTCCAAAGGAACAATTGTTAGCTGAGCAAGAAAATCCCAAAATTATATAAAGCCTATTTGGACCACCCGTTATATTCACTTTGTGGGATCTAGGATTATTTATGGGCTTTGCTATGTTTAACTGGTAAGTTTTTGCACTGAAATAATACATTTTCATTGAATCACATAATTTTTAAATGCTTGGATTGTTTTTTGCTGTGTGGATTTGGGGAGGGGATGTGAAAATAGTTAAAACTTTCCATTTGTTTTCATATTTTTAAATAGATTCAGGTTATAAATGTCTTAGCTAAATTAGGTGGAACAATTCTAATGCATACATGTCAGTCTTGCCTGGGTAACATTAAAAACCCAATAAATTATTTAAAATGAACTAATGCCAGATTGAATCAACTGTGAAAGAAAATAATTTGTGAGTTTTCCAGAGAAAAATTCCCCTATTAGACTCTGAAACCGCTAACGTAGACAGTCAGTGATCCAGTGAACAATCTCCAAATAAATAAAAACTCATCAAAGGGACTTGTGATTTACTCATTGATACGTCTAAGTTAAAAAGTGACTGATAAGCCATAGCCAGTGATGTTCAGCACATCCAGTGATGTTCAGTGCTCCCTCATTGCAGAATATTTGGTTCAATTTTAGAAAAGGTTCATTCATTTTAAATTCTTAAAATACATCACATCGCATGGAATGTGAAAATACAACACTTCACTATTTCATTTACCCTTCACTCCTTTTTCTCTGCTAGAAGAGCTTTTAGCAAGAAACTGTCAACAGAAGCCTGGGCTTCCTGAGGGGAGTCAAGTCTTGGGAACAACACGAATCCTTGCTCTGTATTTAAAAGCCCACATATGTATGCTTTCAAAGCTCTTTCCATTTGTACAATGTTAGATTTCAGATTGCTGTTAACCTCAGCGTGGAACGCTATGCCCTGATATTTGGAATCAACACCTTCGTTGCCTTGGTGATCCAGACTGTCATGACTATAGCTGTGGTTGACAACCAGGGACTGGGGCTTCCGGTCACCATACAGGTAAGTGCATGATTCTGTGCTCTCACTGACACAGAGGCATACTTTGGAAACTATACACACACACACACACACACACACACACACACATTTATATTATTATACATAGTAATCAGACTTTCTGAGATATAATTTTCATACAATAAATTGACACATAAATAAATGTATATACAGTTCTATTAATTTAGGCAAAAACACAGCTGTGTAGCCACCACCACATGAAAATAAAGAAGAGTGCCTTCACCGAGAAAATGCCCATGTCCCTCTGCAGTCAGTCGCCTCTCTCCACAGCACCCCCAGAAACCCACTCATCACTTTTCTATCCCTATAGGTTTGTCATTTCAGAAAGTCATATAAATGGGGCACCTGGGTGGCTCAGTCAGTTGAGTGTCTGACTCTTGATTTCACCCAGGTCATGATCTCATGGTTCGTGAGATCGAGCCCCACATCGGGCTCTGTGCTGACAGCATGGAGCTTGCTTAGGATTCTCTCTCTCCCTCTCTTTCTGCCCCTCCCCTGCTCGCTTGCTCTCATTCTCTCTCTCTCTCTCTCAAAATAAATAAATATTTTTTTAAGTCATAAATGGAATCATAGTGTCTACAGCCTTTTGTTTCTGGCTTTTTTCATTTAGCATATGTGTCTTCAATGGAATAATTTTGTATTGAGAGATATAAACATGATGAGGTTAAGATATATTCTAGTTCTTTTTTAATTTTTTTAATTGTAGAGATATAGAGCACGTGCTCACACAAGCAGGGGAGAGGGGCAGACGGGGGGAGAGAGAGAGAGAAAGAGAGAGAGAGAGAGAGAGAGAATCTCAAGCAGGCTCCACACTGAGCCTAGAGCCCAACATGTGACTCAATACCACGACCCTGGGATCATGATCTGAGCCAAAATCAAGAGTCGGACACCCAACCATTTGAGCCATCCAGGCACCCCAATGCATTCTATTTCTTAAGAAAATTTTTTATTAAACAGGTGACCTTTTCATTAAGTAGGTGCTAGAGTGAAAGAATGACCTAAAATAGAGCCATGAAGTCATTCCACTTTAAGTGGTGGTTCTCATTACCCACAGCTAAAGGTTTTTCTTCTGGCTAAAGTTCAATCTTATTAAAGCTTAGTTCACAAATTTCGTAAGCCTACTCAGTCTTACGGACAAAATGGCTGATCTTACATGTCTCTACATATCCAATGCAAATGTTTAGAATATTGAAATGTCTTCTTTAAAAAGAGAAAGAGAAAAAGAAGTCATTTCAGGAAACACAATTGACACCGGGACATTTAAGAAGTTTATTTTAAGGGAGCCTGGGTGGCTCAGTCGGTTGAGTGTCCGACTTCAGCTCAGGTCATGATCTCGCGGTCCGTGAGTTCTAGCCCTGCGTCGGGCTCTGTGCTGACAGCTCAGAGCCTGGAGCCTGTTTCAGATTCTGTGTCTCCCTCTCTCTCTGACTTTCCCCCGTTCATGCTCTGTCTCTCTCTCTGTCTCAAAAATAAACTTAAAAAAAATTTTTTTTAAAAAGAGGTTTATTTTAATCTCACACTAGTTCAATAGAAAGAAAGACATCTTCATTGAATAAATACAACACTAAGATTGATTCAGACTCAATTCTTTTTGAGAACATAAAACAAGCAACTGTTAGTTTCTAACATAAAATTTAAATTCCTGGTTTATTACCCAGCTTGAAATTTGCTGTCCAGCTTCTTAGAAATTACTAGGTAGGTGATGTGATCGAGAGAGCGCAAGCTTGAAAACAACCAAGAGTGGATTTGAACCTTGATGTTCATTAGTGATTTCTTAAGAACTTTTCATTTGGGAAAATTTCAAATACATTTTAAAAATAGAGAGAATAGGGGCGCCTGGGTGGCGCAGTCGGTTAAGCGTCCGACTTCAGCCAGGTCACAATCTCGCGGTCTGGGAGTTCGAGCCCGGCGTCAGGCTCTGGGCTGATGGCTCAGAGCCTGGAGCCTGTTTCCGATTCTGTGTCTCCCTCTCTCTCTGCCCCTCCCCCGTTCATGCTCTGTCTCTCTCTGTCCCAAAAACAAAAATAAAACGTTGAAAAAAAAATTAAAAAAATAAAAATAAAAATAGAGAGAATAGCGTCATGATGTCTCAGGCACCCACCACCCAAATTTAGCAATTATTTTATGGCCAATCTTGTTTTCGCTGACACCTGCCACCCAGTTCTTTATCCTTACCCTGGAGATGTAGTTTTGTTTTAATGTCTCAGTTTTCTGTTCAGTAACATAGAAAATATAAAACCTACTTTATGAGATCTTAGATTAGATGCCCACCTGTAAAATACACCATTCCTGGCCGGTAGTGTACTCAATACATGGATACGTTCCTCCCTTTTCTTAATAGAAAAAAAGACTAATTATTCACATTAGGCAACACTGTTAGGATGCACTTATTGTTTCTAAGGACTTCTTCATATATCACACCTCCAGATATTTCCTTCATTTTTCTACAAATCCATTGTGTCTTAATCTGAAATTAATGAATTCCTAGAACAGAAGGAGGCAAAATAGAACTTGAGAAGAAAATTGCCCGTCCATCTGCCTGTCCTCCTCTCTGCCACTATTTTGTGTAATCTGATTTAAACGACTGCTTTGTGGGAAAATCAATACATTTTGACCTTTCTGAGGAGTTCTCGCAAACATCAAGAGCTGGGGGTGAAAATTAAATTTGGCAGTAAAAGTCAAGCTCCACCTTTGTTTCCCCTGATAATTCAAGATTTCCAAATGGTTTTATCTTCGCAACAAAGGGGAATCTAGATTCGGGGCACTCCTGTAAAATCTTTCATTATATTTCTATCTATCTTCTTTTGTAGTCTCTGCCAATATCCTCAATGCTAGCACAATTTTCATACAGGTTCTTTCATGTAAGTTACTTAATGTAAAACTCAACTCCTGAGTAAAGGACTAGTTTACCTGGATGCCAGAGCCGGGTAAGCAAAAAATATTTAGTCCAAAGGCATAACAGAAGACAAATCTTATTTCTATAAAATATTCCCCAGACAAAAGAAGTCTCATTGCAGATCCCTGGTTTTGAAAAGCAACCTTCTTAAAAATTGATTTTGGGTAGGAATCTGATTGAATATGCTTGAATTAAACTTTGGAGAGCCAAGAATATACAGGTATATTGATTAATAACTCCCAAATCTCAATCCTAAATGCCTATTTGCCATTGATTATGCACTTACGATAGCCCATGAGCTTCCTACTATAATTTCAAGTGCCATTTTAAAAGATTGGAATCTAAAAAATAGAAAATACAACCTAAGTCAGCATTTTCATATGACTTAGAGATTCAGCAGAGAGAAGTCTGTGTTGAGACATCCGGAACTAAGTCCCCCATTTTCTCATTATTTCTCAAACTGTTATCACAGAATAAGCTTTTTATAACTTTCTCAATTTAAAAGGACCACAGAGATCTTGAAAAGAGGTTCCATGTACATCTTTGAATATTACTAAAAGGCTAAGGGGAAAAGGCCCATGAGAAAAGTTAAAAGCATCTTTTTACCTCATCTAGAAAAAGCTAAGGAGTAATTGAGCTAGTTGTGTAAGAAGTGGTAACTTTAAAGTGTGTCTTTACTAAAGGCATAAGATAATACTGCGGTATACTGATGATATAAAATAATTTTCTGGGGAAGTTTCGTTTTTAAAAAAAAATAAGTGAAATCCATTAAGTCTAAAGTTATGAGGGACTTTTGGAGGGAATGGGTGAGTAACACACAACTCCAAAAAGGCTGATTTTTTAAAAAGTACTCTTTTTGTCAGGTGAAAGAGGTGATAACACCTCACAAGCTTCACGCCAAGACACCCAACTATTTCCAGGTTGGTTACCCATTACTATAGCCCTCCATCCCTCCCACCCCCAGACCCCGCTCCCCCCTCCAAGTTGCAGAGATACCCCTTGGAATGGGCAACACATTGGTAACCAGAAATTTCATGTTGATCGTGGGAGATGCCATTCATTCAACTCCCATTCATGAATCTCATTACCCTCCTTCTCCCTGGATAGTCTTGAGGCTTAAGCTATGAAGAGCAACGCCTGATGTCGTAGGGAGGAAAAATATTGTTTCTTCCTACCCTACGTGGTTGTCAGCTGGGTCTCTGTAACAAAGATTAACAAAAGTACGCAACTGTGTTTGATTATAAGTTTTATGTAACGCGGGAGCCTTCATGAGGAAGTGAAGACACAAAGAAATAGTTAAGCTGGAGTGTTTTTGTGCTAGATTTGATAAAGAGTAGAGAGTTGGGGGGAAAAAATACGATAGGACAAGAAGGTTACGAGCTAAGAATAGTAAGCTGGGGAAGCTTCACACAGCCTGTTCATTCAGATTTCTTTCCGTGTCCCTTTATCTTCGGAGATAAGGATGTTCCTTTCCTCCGAATATAGACACTAGGGTCTTATGACCTGCTCCAGGGGACGCTCAGAAAGTCCTTCCTGCACCTGCTATATCTCAGATTCCTTCAGTTAAAAAATATTCACTGTGCCAAAGTGCCATATTTGGGGGTAAATTGTCCTGAACCCTATCACCAGCAAGTGGGGGGAAGTACACATGAAAAAGAAAAGGGAAAGGGCATTGGTGTAAAGTGATCCCTCAATGTCATAAAAACCACAGCTGCCGCCCTGCTCTGTCTCCCCTGTCCTCACTGAGAAATGCAAAATGATCCTCGCCAGCTCTCTTGGCAGGAAGCCACTGCACTCAGCCACTCTGGGACCAGATGGACCCTGATTACGCACTCCATTAGATTATCTGGCTAGGATAACTGGTACTTTCGTCTGCCTTAAATTAAATAAAAATTAGAATCATGAAAATGGATTTTTAGTTTTAACCCCAAAGGGCTCAATAAGGGAAGGGGCACTCTAAACAGAAAGATTATCTCACAAAAAGGAGAACAGCGATGCTATTATTTTAAGTGCATGAAATGGGGATTCGTTCAGGTATTGGGCAGCCTCCCATCCATCAAACCTGAAATTTTTCAGATGTGTTGAAATCATGGAATATTTGCCAGTGTAGATAGCTCAGATGAGCGTGTTCAGTTCACACTCATTACCTCAAACATGTGAGATACGTGTTCCGTCGGACTTAGGTTTCGCTACTTTGTAAACTATTTTGGAATCTTAACCCAAAGAATAGCTGAAGGCGAAGCCAGATTTTCATCATCAAACAAAATACTTACGTGGATTTTCAATGAGTTTGGGTCCTGACCTTCAGACATTGTCTTGCTTTCCTACTCTTCTGTTCTAGTGGAAATGATCTGAATGCAGGTACCTTAGAGGAATTGGGGTTAAGGGATTGCATTTGAAGAAGGAGAAGAAGGGTGGATGTCCAGGTTGTTTAAGTTTAAAGTTTAAACAAATGTCAAAATATTAAGAAAGACTTTCATTAAAAGCTACGTACTTTTTTCAACGTTTTTTATTTTTATTTTTTTTTATTTTTGGGACAGAGAGAGACAGAGCATGAATGGGGGAGGGGCAGAGAGAGAGGGAGACACAGAATCGGAAACAGGCTCCAGGCTCCGAGCCATCAGCCCAGAGCCCGACGCGGGGCTCGAACTCACAGACGGCGAGATCGGGACCTGGCTGAAGTCGGACGCTTAACCGACTGCGCCACCCAGACGCCCCGTAAAAGCTATGTACTTTTAAAGATATTAAAATAAGAAACGCCTCGTCCACTAAAGCCATCGACTAGTTATCAGAAAAACACATGACGCTATAGAACACCTAAAACTCCTGGATATAAATTGAAGATTTTTTAATAAATGGCTGAATTGGTAAGAAATAAGAAAACGCCCCCGAGGTCAAAGCAGGAACAGGAAACCAGATAGATAAGGGCACACCGGGTCTATCATGTGCTCCAGCACATGCTGGACTGATTCTCCCAGTGGCCTGGAATTTTGGTTTTAGTGGCGACCCCAAATCTACACTGTGAGTGAGTGATGAAATAGAACATGAAATTATGGCGGGGGTGGGGGGACCTCCAGCAAAGAAGATGAACCGGGGTGATGCCAGAGGAATTTATTCTAGAGATTTGCTTCATAAGCCAGCACTCACATAATTCCAGGGCCCAATTTCTACATGCTAAACATTATTTTTCAAGCTGAGGGTTTAATTTAAAGTGCCCCTGGTTGGTAATGGCCCCAGGCACTTATACGTGTCCAAATAAATGCTGTCTGGAAGACTGTCCTTCCATGCAGAAATCAAAAAACCTGCCGCAGATAAAATTCCACCAAATATGAGATTATGATTTTTTAAAAGTCCAAAATCATGCATAAAGTACCATGAGCAAGCCAACTGAAGTAATAAAGAATCAGACCGACAGAGATTTGAGACAGAGGAATTAGCATCAGAATGTAAAGTAAGATGTTTAACACGTCTGTACACAGAGGAAAATAACATAAGAATGGAACAAGATATGTCATGAATATCTGGGAAAAATAGAACTAACCAGAATTAGGAACTTAAACATGTGACGGGCAACGTAGACACATACATAGGAAAAATTACTGAATGGGAAGAAATCACCAAGAATGCAGCACAGAGAGTGAGAGAAGTGGAAAAATTATTCATATGCATGGGGATTAAAATGAGAAAGTTCAACAAATATCTATTTCGAGTTCTTTGAGAAGATAATAAAGGTAATAGAGGGGCACATGGGTGGCTCGGTCGGTTAAGCATCCGACTTCGGCTCAGGTCCTGATCTCAAAGGTTTGTGGATTCAAGCCCCGCAGTGCGCTCTGTGCTGACAGCGCAGAGCCTGGAGCCTGGAACCTGCTTCAGATTCTGTGTCTCCCTCTCTCTCTGCCCCTCCCCCTGCTCATGCTCTCTCTCTCTCTGTCTCTCTCACTCTCTCTCTGTCTCTCTCTCTCAAAAATAAATAAACATTAAAAAAAATTCCAAGGTAGCAGAGAGGCAGATAAATATACACTGAGAATTTTCCACTAGTAATCAAAAGCATGTATTCTCAGAATTAAGAAGCCCCCCAAAATCTCAAAAAGAGTAAGTCAAAGAAAATTCATATCTAAACACACTGGGTTAAATGCAGAAAATCAAAGAAAAAGAAATCTTAAAAATAGAGAAACAGAACATCAGCTATAGAGAAATTATAATAGACAACGGACTTTTCAGTAGCTCACGCGGAAGTCAGAAAATCAATGACTTCAAGTGTCGGAGACAAAAACTGCCAGCCTGGAATTATAGACAAAGAGAAACCACGTTTTAGAAGAGAGCAAGGAAGGCGCCTGGGTGGCTCAGTCGGTTGAGTGTCTGACTTCGGCTCAGGTCATGATCTCACGGTTCGTGGGTTCGAGCCCCGCAATGGGCTCTGTTCGGACAGCTCAGAGCCCGGAACCTGCTTTGGATTCTGTGTCTCCCTCTCTCTCTGCCCCCTCCCCCACTCGCGCTCTGTCTCCATCTCAAAAATAAATAAACATTAGAAAAAAATTGAAAAAACAAACAAATACATAAATAGGAGAGCAAGGAGCATCTGGGTGGCTCAGTCAGTTAAGCGTTTGGATTCTTGGTTTTGGCTCAGGTCGTGATCTCATGGTTCATGAGACCCAGCCCCACGTCGGGCTGTGTACTGACAGCACACAACCTGCTTGGGATTCTCTCCCTCTGTCTCTCTGTCTCTCTCTCTCACCCTCTCGCACTCATCGAGCTCTCCCTCTGTCTCTCCCTCAAACTAAATAAACATTAAAAAATAAATAAATAAATAAAACTGAGGGCACATTAAAAAAATAATAAATAAATAAATACAAGAGTACAGTGAAGACATTTGCAAACAAACAGAAATGGGATGAATGTGTTTTCACCAACAAACCTTTACAGAAGCAATTTCTCAAAGATGCACCTGAGGAAGAAGGAAAATTATCCCAAGAGGAAGGTATTTCCCAAAAGAAGGAATGTGAAAAAAAGAAAGAAAGAAAGAAGCAAAGAAAGGAAGAAAAGCAAATAAAGAAGAAAGAAAGAGAAGAAAGAAGAAAGAAAGAAAGAAAAGCAAAGAAAAAAGAAAGAAAGAAGAAAGAAAGAAAGAAAGAAAGAAGAAAGGAAGGTGTGAGTAAATCAAAACACGAAGCATTTAAAACAGTTGTATTTTAAATCTTGAGGAGTTTCTTTAAAAGATGTCCAAAGTACTCGACAACAGAGATATCTGTCAGCAGAAGGATGTTCAGAACGAAAGGTTTTGTACTGTTGCAGAGGAGGGCAGGAATTACCGATGGGACACTGCTGGGGGGCACACACCAAGCGGGGAGCGGGGTGTAAGTCCCTCCGGTGGGGAGGTGGGTTTCATCACCTGCATTGTTCAAATTGCCGCAGCGTGACGATAACGACACGCAACAGACTTTTAATCAGTTTTGCTACAGTTTTGAAGTTCTCTGCAGACAGTTCTCCCCCTTACTGCCTGTACCTGAGGCAGCGTGAGCTTAACACACCACTGCTTTGTTTATTTAAGAGCTGCTATTTCAAGTGTAACTAGGAAAGAATTAGACGTAGATTATGCAATTATTATACAGGAGAGAGAAATAAAGCATAGCACATGGAAAAACGGTCACACGAAAGAGTTCGAGAAAGGAGGGGAAAATTGAAGAGCGTGAGGAATAGGGAAAATAGGGCGGTAAAAAATACAAATAGGTTAATTATCGCTAAATAATAAATTAACTCATGGGTTGAACTGCCAACACACAGGAAACAGGAGAAGCAGAAGAACTCATTAAGTGACGTCCAGGGATGTCACCCATAAAACACCAGAGTCTGGGAAAGGACAGGTTTCCAACAAATAAAATGAAGACTGATCATGTCTTGAGAAATTCAGCAATCACGATGTGTGGATCTTCTTTAAAATCTGATTCATACCCAGAAAGTAAAACTATTCTGAGACAAGCAGGGAAATTTGAACCCTGACTAGACAATATTAAAGAATTGTTAGGGTCCGCTGTTGAGTGTTCGACCCTTGATTTCGGCTCAGGTTATGATTCCTAAATTTAAATTTTTAAATGAAAAAAAGAAAATGAGAAAAAAAAAAGGAAAACAATTATTTTTTTAATTGTTAATTTTTTAAGTGTGATAATTATTTGTGGTTATGCTTTTGTGCATCTTTATTTTTATTTCTTTAATGTTTATTTTTGAGAGAGAGAGAGAGAGAGAGAGAGAGTGAGTGGGGGAGGGGCAGAGAAGCAGGCCCCAGGGTCTGAGCTGTCAGCACAGAGCCCAACTCGGGGCTCCAACTCCCGAGCTGTGAGATCATGACCTGAGCCAAAGTCAGACGCTTAACTGACTAAGCCACCAAGGTGCCCCCATGCATCCCTATTTTTAAAGATACAAACTGAGGGGCGCCTGGGTGACTCAGTTAAGCGGCCAAGTCTTGATTTTGGCTCGGATCACGATCTCATCTCATCCCAAGAGATGGAACCCTGGGGCTCGGCTCTGACATTGCTGAGCCTGCTTGGGATCCTCTCTCTCTGTCCCTCCCCAGCTTGCAAGCGTGCCCTCTCTTGCTCGCTCTCAAAATAAATAAATATTTTTTAAAAAGATATAAACAAATATTCATTATATGATATGATACTAGATTCAAATTAATCTGTGAGATGAAAAGGTAAGTGGTTGGGGCTCTATGGAAGCAAGACTGGCTATGAGCTGATCATTGATGAAACCAGATCACGGATTTATGGGCATTTGTATACTATTCTATCCACTTTTGTGAATGTTTATAATTTTCCAAAAATAAAAGTTAAGTGATTCCAAGCTAGACAGACCAGTAAAAAAAAAAAAAAAAAAAAAAAAAACGAATAAATAAAGACAATAAAAATATTTTCAGGTTAGATTCTTACAACTATGGTCTATTTACAGAAAACACATCTAAAATGGAAAGACATCTAAAGTTTGGAGTGGGGAGGGAAAATTCATATGATGCAAACAAAAATTTTAAGAGTTAATATAGTTAAATTTTTTAAAGATAAAGCATAATTAAGTCCTCTTGATCTATATATCTAAGGAGAGTCGTTAAAAATGATCAAAAGTCGGGGCACCTGGGTGCTCAGTCGGTTGAGCATCCGACTTCAGCTCAGTTTATGATCCCACGGTTTGTGAGTTTAAGCCCGTCATCAGGCTCTCTGCTGTCAGCACAGAGCCCACTTGGGATCCTCTGTCCCCCGCCTCTCTCTCTGCCCCTTTCTTGCTGGTTCTCTAAATAAATAAATAAATAAATAATTAAAAAAAAAAATGATTCAAGGTTAATGTATTCATTAGTAATATATCTGGGTTCCAAAATTCTACATATCTATTAATATCATTTCAATATTTTGGATAGGAACACTGTCAAGCATGTTACGGTCTAAGAAAAAAATGAACTCCCAATTTCATATACTACATGTGAATAGAAAAAAAGGAAGAAAAACGGGAAGGAAGTCTATATAGAGTCTGTATAGATGGAGAACTTCAGAACTACGGCAACAGTTGACATTGATTGAATTCTACTATGCGGGTACTTTTCTGTGCACCCTACATGCAATAACTCATCTAATCCTCGCAACAAATGTGTAAATATGGGTATTGTTGTAATTTGACAATTTGGAAAACTGAGGCAGAGAGAAGATCCATGATCTGTTTAAAATCTCACAGCTAGTAGTAAAGCATCATTACCTACCTGTAGTGTTGAACATCCATTTTTATATCATTCATGATTTCTCTCTTTTTTTTTTTTTGTCTTCTTTTAGTTTTTAATTTATGGGAGTTATTTCTCTGTTATTGCTGGAATTTTCCTAATGAGAAGCGTTTACATAATCTATTCAGCCAAATGCAGACAGGGAAGGCGTAATTCTACTACTGACCAGAATCCACATGATCCAGAGGACTCCATTTCTGATACGAACACAGTGACGCGGTTTTAGCCTGGTCTCTCCTATCACGGACTCAGAAGACGGACTGTTCTGAAAATATATGGCGCTAACTACGTGGCATTTTAATTTTTTGTCCTAGATTAAGACACCGTAAAAGACAGAATTATCATCAACACTACATCAAAACCTCAGCTATGGGCCGGTGAGCAGGGTACAACCAGAAACTGGAGTTGACCAAGTTGAAACCAGCCATCTTTATGGCCTCGGTGAGCAACTGACACCCTAAGTACTGTTTGAATACTTTGAAGTCCATCCCAAAACAACATGGAAATCGGACAAGTGGGACCATCCAAAAACAGAAACATGAAATATCCCAGAGTTAATGATATATATTAGCTTTCTGTGCCCAACCTCATAAAAGTGTGATTTGTTTTGATCTAGGTAATAAAGAAGTTTCTAGCACAGGCCTGATGCATATTAAATGATCAATACGTGATAACCGGGACTCCTGGGTGACTTGGTCAGTTGAGCATCAGACTCTTGATTTCGGCTCAGGTCAGGATCTCAGGGTCATCATATCAAGCCTTGCAACAGACTCCCCACTGATGGCGCGAGGTCTGCTTAGGATGCTCTCTCTCCCTCTCTCTCTCTCTCTCTCTGCCCCTCCCCCACTCACCTGGGAGCACATGCTCTCTCTCTCTCAAAAAAAAAATAACATATGTGATAACCGTATTGTATTCATATTGTATACCACCAAAAACGTTAGAATGGGGAAAATAATTTAATTCCCCCAAAAGGAGGCCAAAAAATTAAGGGAAGATTTTTCCTTAAACTTTACCATGACCCTACATGAAAAGACTGAATGTTGTAATGATTTCAGTTCTTCTCAAACTAATTTATAAGTTTGTTGCAATTTGTGACGGTCTTATGTGTCCACTTGACTGGGCCAAGTTTCTCATTGATTCTAATAAACACTAATGGAGGTATTGCTGTGATGTATTTTGCAGATGTGATCAAAGTTCACAATCAGTTGACTTTCAGTAAGGGAGATTATCCTAGATAATCTAGATGGGACCAATCCAATCAGTTGAAAGGCCTTAAGAGAAGAACTGAGCCTTCCCAGAAGAAGTTCCATCTGTGGACAGGAGCTTCAGGTCATGCCTGAGAGTTCTAGCCCACGCGTCCTGATGGCCTGCCCTATGAGTTTTGAACTTAGCCTCATCAGCCCTGACAATCAAGTAAGCCAACTCCTTGAAATACATTTTTTACTATATATCTCCACTGGTTCTGTTTTTCAGGTTGAATCCTGATTGATACAGATTTTGGTACCAGGAGTGGTTGTAGAGGACACATCTACAAGGCCAACTTTTCTGAACTGCTTCTGGGTTTCCTGGAACTGGGTATCTAATCTAGTTAGGTTTTAAGCCACTATGAATCTATTTCCGGTCATAAAGAGAGCACTAATAGTCATGGCATGATGTAGTTTTAGACATACAAGTGTCACCATTGGGCCCTCCTAATCAAATACTACATTAGTTTTCTAATGATCTTATAACAAACTGCCACAAATGGAGTGGCATTAAGCAACAGGAACTTATTTTCTCAAAGTTATGAAGGCTAGAAGTCTGAAATCAAGGTGTTGGCGAGGTCATACTTGCTCTCTGAAAACTTGGTCTCGGGGAGGGTTCTTCCTTGCCTCTTCCTAGATTTTAGCAGTTGCTGGCAATTCTTAGCCTCCCTTGACTTGTAGACACATCACTCCAGTCTGTTCTTCTGGTGTCACATGATGTTCTCCCTTTGTGTCCGTGTCTCTATGTCCAAAGTCCCCTCTTAGTATAAGGAGACCAATCATGTTGGATTTAGGGTTGACCCTAATAAAGTCACATTAATAGGTTCCAGATGAACATCAATTTTGGACGGGACAATATTCAGCCCAGTTGAAATACCTATAGGAAGTGAGGTTCTGGATTGCTGTGTATTTGTCAGTTCAGGATGTTTTACTTAACCTGAAGAGAATAATGGAATTGGCAGGCTGCTCCTGGAGCAGTACACACACACACACACACACACACATATATATATATATATATATTCTCACTGGAGAAAATAAGGGAGAAATAAGGATGACCTCAGGGCTTCAAATTCCCAGCTCAAAGTGCTGCATTAATGACCTGAAATCTCTAATATCATCCCTGAAACAAACGCAAATCTCCTGCAGCCACAGAGCTGAGATTTCTGATAACCAAACCCAGAGTCTCGTTCTGCAAGTGGCTGATTTACAACATAAATTGAATTCCTAACCCTGATAAAGTGAGGACACTCATTGGGAATAAATGAAATCCTGAAAACTGGAATGGAGACATATGGTCAGATCTCAATAAAGCTGGGGACACCTGACCCCTAGATCTGCCAAGTCTTTGCCCTTAGAGGCTGCCCTTCCACCCCTCCTTAACGAGGGGTCCTATGATGGCAGCTGTTTCAGCAGGCCTCAAAAGGTAAAATACAAAATGTATGGAGAAGCATTACACTCCAAAAGGGACACATGGTTCCCCCAGCTTGTATAGAAACCGAGAAATCTAGATAATATGTGTGGAAATGGACCTTAAGGATGTAGGATCATGATAGAGGGAACATAAAGTTGGATCAAGCGGAATTTGTTGATACGGGTTGCCAGTTTGGTTGGTTAGCTGAAACATGAAGCCCACCCTAAAGAAGTTGAAATGCCAGAAATGCCTTGGTGTGCTATAGAGGAAGGTATTCCAAAGCTTAGGCAAAGTATAATATTAGAGTGGATTTATCATGCGGATTTGTTCACCCAACATGGGAAGGTCCAGAAGACACATCTTTTACCATAACTTTGAGAATATATTTGTGAGAGCAGCCCTGTGGCTGCTTTGCTCTATGGGTCAGAAATTCCAGTGGGAGCTGCTACCCATGAACTGGGGACACTCAAATACAATGGAGATGATGGGATCCCAGGATGGCAGGAACCACATGGAGACATTGAGTTGCTAAAGACAAGATGGGTATGGTTACCATAATGGACAATGGAGCCAAAGCAGTGGTCAGAATAGTCTACCTCATGGATACTTGTGGTGTTGGCTGGTTGGTATCCCTAGAAAAGAAGTAGATGAACAATTTACCAAATTCTTACTTGATCTGCATGAGTGAAAGTGTTCTAATGAATTTTAAGCAACTTAATATTCAAGAGCAGTCATAATGGAAAATGTTACCATTGCTTCATGATAATTTGGAGTCCGATGTTTTTTAAAGTAAAAAGCTGCCGAAAATCTAATCCATCCAGGAGTGTCTGGAATTTAAGCCCAAGGTAAATAAGCTTGAGGGTAGTAGAAAGAAATCCTTGGGCACAGGAGGCAGGAATTTTCCCAATGGAAAAGTCTTCAAAACCCTTTTCTCGGATTAGTTATCATGTCGAGACAAACAACTTCAGTTTCTACTCTGGGACTCTGTTTTTCTCTGTTGTATACTGAGTGAGCAGCCAATGTCTATCTTGCAATTCACAAATTCTCTCTTTGAAGGTGTCTTATTCTGTTGATTGAGGTTTTATTTCAACTCACGTATCTTTTTATTCCTGAGATTTTGATATCAATCTATACTTATTTTGTTTTTACCTGTATTTTCACTATAAATCCTTCTTTTTTTAAAAAATAGAAGTCATTCTCTTACTTATTGTGTTAAAGATCCAAAAAAATATAATTTAAAAGACACTGTTAGTTCTACAAAGTCAATTTAATCTGAAATGAATTCATGTTGCAAGCTTATTTTGTTGTCCATTCTTAATGTTAGATATTTTCAAATGTGTGTTAGTTATTCAGCATTATATAAGGCATTATATTTAAGCCTCGTGGCTTAAAACACTGCACATTTATTACCTCACAGTTTCTGAGTCCCAGGAATCTGGGCACATCGTAGCTGGGTCCTCTACTTCAGGGTCTCTTACAGGCTCCAGTCAAGGTGTTGAGCAGGCCGTGGTCATGTCAAGGGGGCAGGATGCTGACTGGGCCATAATGCATTTCCAAGTTCATGTAATTGTTGGCAGGATTCAGCTCCTCGTGGCTACTGAGCTGAGAGCTTCAATTCTTTGCTGGCTGTTGACTGGAGACTGCCCTCAGTTCCTGGCCATGTGGGCCTTTCCAAGATGTCAGCTTGTTTCATCAGAGAGTGCAAGCCAACAAATCAAGGGTTGGCTTGAAGATGGAAGTCACAGACTGTTGTAACCTAATCAAGGATGTGATATCCTGTCACTTTTGTGGCATTCTCTTCACCTGTACCTAGAGCCAGCACATAATGAAGAGCAGATGATTTCACAAGAGTGTGAACCCCAGGAGGCAGGGATCGTTGGGCACCATGTTTGAGACTTCCTACTACAAGGAGGTTTTGAAATTTTGCCAGCTTCCTCTAGGTGAGCGCTGTTTTGCTTCCCCTTTCTTTCTCTTTCTCTCGCCTTACCCCAACTCTTGCCTTGGCTTTTACCTGTCTAGAAGTTTTCCTAGAATATTTTCCTGCCCCACCTCCAAGCCCCATCCCATAGTGTAGTGGGATATCATAGATTGTTCTCAAGCCTGCAGATAATTTAAGACAATTTGTGACCTTGGGACGAGGTCCATATGTCTTTGAGGGATACCAGTTCACAGGCCAGAGCCCCAGGTGGAAAAGAGTCATAGAATTTTTTCAAGACGAAAGGGGCCCCACCCTGGCACAAAATCCCAAAAGTTTGCCTTGCTGTCATCCCCTCTCTACATCGAATATCTGATCTCTGTGATCATATTCCCACTCTCCTCGTGCCTACAGCACACTTCTAGACCCCGACCCCAGCAAGGTCATGAATACAGCCTTGCAGTCGGCATTTCCATTCTATGTTTGGTCCACAGAAATAGTTCGCTTGTTTTTGAGCCTAGCTATGTGGTTCATGTATTTTATTAGAACATGTTATCTGCCATAGCTTCCCCCCCACCCTACCCTTTCTGGGCAGATACATCAATGTGTGAAAATACCGGATCACCGTGATCCAAATTCTCGTCAGCCTATGGTCTCTACTGCTAATAGAACGGCTGGAAAAAGCTGTAGAAAATAATCAGAAAAAGAAAAAAGGAAAGGAAAGGAAAGGACAAGGAGGGGAGAGGAGAAGAAAGAAAAGAAAGAAGAGAAGAGAAAAGAGAGGAAAAGAAAAGAAAAGAAAATGGAAAACAGGAGAAGGGAAGAAAAAAAAAAAGAGCAGCTTACCCTCTTGTTGTAAATGAAATTGAAGCAGTGGAGGAAAAGACTTCCTCACTCAAAGAAGCACTGAAAACCCCCTTTCCACTGGGCTTCCTTTCATCAGATCTCCTTTTCATTTATCACTTTTGCTAGAGGTCGTTCAGAAGACAGAGGTACCGGGAGAATTTACAGCTCGAATGCATGTTTCAGATTTCTGTAATTGAACGTTGCGGTGTACTGAAAAAGGAAAGAAGAAAACTGTATACGCAAAACAGCAGAAAGAAGGGAAGGAAAAGATTGAATGTGTCAACAAAAGAGACCCCGTGCCAAGCCCAGATGGTCTCAGGCCCACCATGAAATTCTGTATTTGAGTCCTGATGGGAATGCCCATGGAGGGTTCAATAGGCCGCTAAAGGGGCATGTCCGTCCATACATCCACACAAAGGAACTGGACCTCTGGGGAGACGGCACACGGGGCTGTAAGGGAGTGAGGGGTCTGTGAGGAGGGTGAAGTTTCACTGAGGGGAGATATTGGTCCCCAGAGACCTGGCAGGGGCTTCTAGGACCACCCTTGAACGTGCTGCCGCCATTGGGCTCTTAAGACTTCCTGCAAAGATAAATTCTCTCGCAATCTTCAGCACAAACCAGGATTCCACATGCCCAAACACAACAAAGGCAAAAAGAACACTTTTGATGGACTTCTAGTTTTTATTTTATTAGGAAATTTAGACAGGATTATGCAATGACTAAGAACACACAAGAAAAAAGGGGAAAAAACTATGCAAGAAGACGAGAAAAAGTGGGCAAAGACAGAACTGAAAGACAGTGGATAGTTCCAGCCAACCAGGTATTCGGAATCATGACTTCATTAGTCATTTGCACAATTGCTCTGGTGCTGGGCTGCATACGGATTTCTTCCATTAGGTAATTTCTCTTGGTTCGGGGACTTCTGATCGAAGGACTTAAGGCACCGAAGAGAGACAGGAAGGGAGTATTTTCAAGGCGGGGGGAGAGGAAGTCTTACCGGCTCTGCACACCGCAGCCTTAGCTGCAGCACTGCTTCTTGCAACAGCACTTCTGCTGACAACAGCACTTCTGCTGGCAGCAGCCCTTCCCGCAGCCACACGAGCCGCAGCCACACGAGCCGCAGCCACACGAGCCGCAGCCACACGAGCGGCGGCAGCAGCAGACCACGGGGACGCTGCAGCAGCCCCCGCAGCAGCCGCAGCAGCAGGGACAGCAGCTGGAGCAGCAGCCCACCCGGTAGCACCTGCAGGTGGTGCAGCTGCCGCAGCCGCCGCCGCAGCCACCGCAGCCACCGCCGCAGCCACCGCAGCCACTACTGCAGCCGCCGCAGCCACCGCCGCAGCCGCCGCAGCCACCGCAACTTCCGCAGCCACAGCACCCCATGGTGTCGGCAGAGAGGACTCGGGAGAGGGGAGGAGGGAGACTCGGGAGGTGAGGGAGGTCTGGTGCCGCCTTCTGCAGGGGGAGGGGCTTATATACCAACCCGGGAGCAGGCGCAGGAAGACACGTGACCACTTCCTTGTTGCTATTTGGCTCTATTTACAGGGAAGAATCGCATCATCTCTTATGTGCTTCCCTTTTAGATATCTTTGGCTTCATCACCTGTGTAGTTTACTGTTTAAATAAACCTATATTCCAGTTTAAGTTTAAAACACTTACAAAATCTAGGGAATCTTCCTGGGAACCAGGAGCGTGGTGAGGCTACCAACGGGACCAGGCAACATCTCCGTCTTCCCAAGCCGCCTGTGCCCGCGGGGCGTGCGGACCACACCCGTCATCAGGCAGCCCCTGGGTCAGGTGATCTGCGAGCTCTGAGGGAGCTGCTACAGTGAAGGTCAAGGTGTCGTCCCTGACCTCAAAGAGCTTGCGATAGAAATGACCCTGGGAGCTGGGGATGTGAAATTGGCAACAGATTCAAAGGTCACTGCCAAGGCCAGATGCCATCATTGCATTTGTTGGCCAGGGGAAACTAAAGATACCATTGTGATTTTTTTTTTTTTTTAATTAGGCTCAGGGCCAGAACTCACAACCCTGAGATCAAGACCCGATCTGAGATCAAGAGTTGGATGCTCAACCAACGGAGCCCCCCGGGCGTTCCAATAACAGTATTTCTATCCTTTTTTTTTTTTTTTTTTTTAACAGGCTCCATACCCAATGGGGGGCTTGAACTCATGATTCTGAGATCAAGAATCAGATGTTCTACCGACTATGCCAGCCAGGTACCTTGTCATGGTGATTTCTTATACCCAGGTCATACTGATTTATTTTATTTGATTTGATTTAATTTTATTTTATTTATTTACTTTTGAAACAGAGAGGCAGAGTGCAAGTGGGGGAGGGGCAGCGAAAGAGAGGGAGACACAGAATCCAAAGCAGGCTCCAGGCTCTGAGCTGTCAGCACAGAGCCTGACTTGAGGCTCGAACCCATGAATTGGGAGATCATGACCTGAGCCGAAGTCGGATGCCTAACGGACTGAGTCACCCAAGCAACCCCTGATTATTTTAAAAATGGAAATAAATCCTCTTAAGAGTCTGCATTTTAATGGTGTAATCCTCGGTGTATTTCGCTCTGGATGAGGAATTAGTTTTTGGCTTTGACATCAGTTGATGTCTGCTAAGGAGGCTGACCTAGGCAATTTTGAGAGCAGGGTGGTGGTACCTTGGGGACACAGGTGCAGAGGCCTGAGAAGTGAGGAGAGGCCCGATGTGGGGAGAAAGGCAGTGTGAGATGTGGTGAATGTGTAGCTGGGGTCCTGTGGGGTCTGAGGGCTAGCGACCAACAAGGAGGCTGGAAAAACAGAAGACAAAAGGATGAGAGCAAAAGCGGGCTCTGTACTGCGTGTGCTGGTGGAGGGGCACTCTGGCCTTTCAGGGAGTTCTGAGGACCTCCGTGGGGATCTTCAGAGATCAACAGATTCCCCAAACTACGTTTTGTAAATGGCTTGCTGCTCGGAGTTTATTTTCCCAGTCCAGTGAGATTGTCCTTCAGGAATCTGAGTGACAGAAAATGCTGTAAGGTCCCCGGGGCATGTTGACATTGTTATTAATGATCCCAAACTATTTTTGTGGTATGTGGACTAGAGCCTTTCAACCACCAGGGGTGGGGGGGAGTGGGTGGTGCTTGAGCTGGGGTGCGGGGTGCAGTGGGGCAAGAGATAAGAGGTTTTAAGAGATTTGAGAGCTTTTAAGGAAGCAGAATCAACAGAATTGGATAGAAGACCAGAAATGGGGCTGAGAGAAACAAAGGATTCAAAGCTGACATTTTAATGGATTGTCCATTTGATGGAGAAGGCATGCAGTGGAGGAATGTACCTTTTGTGTCGTGGGGTTGGTGATTATGCCTTGAGTCTGTGGCCTGGGACATGGCAGGTGCCTCAGAAAAGCCGTGGGAAGAGGGCGGAGCACCAGTTGGATGTTGGTGGATTTGGGGTGTGGAGGAGACTCTAAATGGGAGGAAGGGATCCGTGAAATGCACATGGAAACTGAAGCCACGGTTCTGGATGTGAGCACGTAGGGAGGGAGTGTAGTGGGAGAGAAGGGAGTGTCAGGTCAAGACTTTCAGTAGAGAACTTGTGGGGTGGAGGGAGAAAAGAGGATCATTTAGTTTAAAAATAGTCCACATTTCTTTGGAAAGGTAGCTGTGAACATGTAAACCTCGGAAGAACCAAAGGACCCATTTAACGAGGTGTGAGCCACACAACAGTGATAGATGTGACAAACCCGGAGACAAATGGTTTGTTCAACTCGGTTGGTTGTTCATATGGACTCGACCTCTTGGAAGTTTCTGTTAGAGCGGGGTGGGGGGTGGGGGGCGGAGGGCTCCAACTGAATATATGGAGAGAAAATCACCGAGGTGAAAAGGAGCTGGCAGGAATCAAGTGCCTTCTTAGGTTAACATCTCAAAGGTTCAGCTGTGTTTCTGTGGAAATGGAGATCACCTCCCAAATGTGAGCATCTCTTAGTCTGCCTCTAAAATGACTGTAAGAAGGGGCACCTGCACGACTCAGTCGGTTAAGCGTCCAGCTCTTGATTTCGGCTCAGATCGTGATCTCACGGTTCATGAGATCGAGCTCTGAGTCGGGCTCTGAGTTGACAGCACGGAGGCTGCTGGGAGTCTCTCCCTCTCTCTCTCTCTCTCTGTCTCTCTGCCCCTCCCCTGTGCACGTGGGTGCTCATTCTCTCATTCTCTCTGCCTCAAAATAAATATTCTCTCTGCCTCAAAATAAATAAACATTAAAAAAATAAAATGACTTTAAGAAGAAAAGCTAAAATTAGCAAATGTATTGGGTCAAATGTCATCGGCTAGAATGTAAACAAGGAACAACCCTAGATGAGCTTATCGTGGAAGCTGCGGCAATGAGGAAGTGCTCAGGGTCACGGGTCCTGGGCGACTCCGTCCCCACCCGCTTCAAGATGCTATATAAGCCCCTCCCCCAGCAGGAGGCGGCACCAGACCTCCCTCACCTCCTGAGTCTCCCTCCTCCCCTCTCCCGAGACCTCTCTACCGACACCATGGGGTGCTGTGGCTGCGGAAGTTGCGGTGGCTGCGGCGGCGGCTGCGGTGGCTGCAGTAGTGGCTGCGGTGGCTGCGGTGGCTGCGGCGGTGGCTGCGGTGGCTGCGGCGGCGGCTGCGGCAGCTGCACCACCTGCAGGTGCTACCGGGTGGGCTGCTGCTCCAGCTGCTGTCCCTGCTGCTGCGGCTGCTGCGGGGGCTGCTGCAGCGTCCCCGTGGTCTGCTGCTGCCGCCGCTCGTGTGGCTGCGGCTCGTGTGGCTGCGGGAAGGGCTGCTGCCAGCAGAAGTGCTGTTGTCAGCAGACGTGCTGTTGCAAGAAGCAGTGCTGCAGCTAGGCGGGCCACCTGGCCTCTGTCCCTGCCCAGGAGACCCTGGAACGTTCCTCTGCTCCATTCGCCTAACACCCCCCCCCCCCCCCCCCCCCCCCCCCCCCCCCCCCGTCCTCATCTGCTGTTCTGAGACTGACCCTCTTTGCTCCTGCATTGAGGTTCCTGTTTGGGGTTTTTTTTTTCTGCTTTGGGTGTTTTCAGGTTTCCCATCTGAAAAGTTTCTAATCAAATAGCCAACAGTGAAAACAAGGACGCGAGCACAACATGCTCGCTCTGAATGAAGAGCTGACCTCATGGGGCTCCGTGAGCTAGGATCGCAATTAACGTTCTTTAGACCTATGTGATTATTTCCTTCCCATGTCTGTGCTTTTACCTCTGCTCCTTTTTTAATCTTGTATTCCTATTTGTCGACAGCGTTTTTCTAAATGTCCTAATAAATACAAACTTCTGGCATGAAAAGTGTGGTTTTGCCTTTGTTTTGATTTTACCGCATCCCCCCTCCCGGAACATCTTAATCTCACTTAAAAGTCACTTGGAAGATGGGCAGTGAGAGCAGAGCAAGGCAAGGAGCCGTGAGAACAGCCTTCCTGCCCCCGCTGCCCATGCATTTCAGCTACTGACACCAACAGAGCACTTGGAAGTGCTTCACCTACAACTGGAATTCTGTTTTGAGATGATGGTTGCAGTTACAGGGAAACAAGGGTCCCTAATTGATTAAAAATGCTGTTTTATTCACAAAGAGCCATTTCAAACAAATGTTCAGAAATACATCCACTACCAAAATATGGAGGGCTGCATTTGCCTTAGATTCCCATCTACTGGGGCCGCTTATTCTTTGCATCAGGGGCACAGCCCCACCCCTGCAGAGCAGGCCCCGTCACTTTCCCCTATGAATTTAGCGAGCAGTACACATTTAGACTTTCGGTATTATTAGTTTAGCTTTCCATCTCCCTAACTACAAAAAGTAATGCCATCAGGCTGTGCTAAGTGGGTCAGCTTTGGTGGATGTGGGATTTCTCTTTGTTCTTTTCTGTTTATATTAATTTAACCTTGGTTGGGGTATTGCGAAGGCTCAGGCTTACTTTTGGCTTCATTTCAGATCTTACTTAGTAACTTAAACTTTGATGGATGTTTCTAAGTTTTATTTTTGAGACTCATGAGCTTAGAGGGGCTCTGACTAGTCCTCTAATCTGGGTCCTTTTGCCAGACTGTGGTAGTCCATTCTGTTTTATTTATTTATTCTTAAATTTATTTTTAAAGTTTATTTATTTTGAGACACACACACAGAGAGAGAGAGAGAGCGTGAGAGGGGGAGGAGCAGAGAGAGAGAGAGAGAGAATCCCAGGTAGGATTCGCACTGTCAGTGCAGAGCCCGACTCAGGGCTCGAACTCACAAAACTGTGAGATCATGACCTGAGCGGAACTCAAGAGTTGGATGCATAACTGACTGACCCACCCGATGGCCCTGGTAGTCCATTCTTTTTTTTTTTTAATGTTTATTTAATTTTGAGAGAAAGATAGAGGCAGAGCATGAGCAGGGGAGGGGCAGAGAGAGAGGGAGATGCAGAATCCAAAGCAGGCTCCAGGCTCTGAGCCATCAGGACAGAGCCCGATGTGGGGCTTGAACTCATGCACCGTGAGATCATGACCTGAGCCGAAATCGAAAGGAAACTACAATTCAGTTGGTCCTCAATAGCCTCATTCCCTTGGAAGATACAAATCGAAATACAAATGACATTTTATGATTCAGATTATGAGTAGTATTTAGAAGGATTTAAATATTTTGGAAGAATGTGCTTTCTGTTGACAAATGTTCCCTGAGAAACCCCTAGCTATAAAGGCAGGTTTGAAGCCAGTTCAAAGATGGAGTAGATCCTGCCTTGGAGGGTCATTGGGTGGGGTGGGTTGTGTACAAAGAATTATAATCCAAGGCCAAGTGTGATACTGGCTGTAGGCATCTCCATCAGAGGTGCAGAGGTAGTTCTCGAAAACATCCAGAGTGGTTTCCATAGTGCTGAATCTTGTGGCTTCTTGTTCCCTGTGGACTCCTCTCTGTCACGTTTGCTCTGGTTTGGACCAGAGCTGGAGAGTGGCAGAGCCTATCGTCACTGCCACGTGAGGGTCGGCCCTTGTCTTTGCAATAACTGTCCTCATCTTTTGCCCCGAGGCACACATTTCCCAGACGGACGGAGTGCTGAAAAGAAAGAGGTAGGTCGCAATTTAAGGGAAATATTTCTGTAGTTCAACTGAACTCAGCAAATGTCTTCATTTTCCAATCTGATATTATTCTCACTTTGTTTTCCCAGTGATTCAGACAGCCTAAATGAAGACCCATATTTGCGATTGGATCACAGGCAGGCACGTTCAAGCAACTGACGTGAGACATGGGATATGCACTCACACAGAGTGCTCTTCCCGTGCTTTCCAGCCCTCGCCACCAAGCCCCGATACATGGATCCTGTCTGATTGCCTTGTGAATTTTGTCATAGCTTCATATAGTGGGAATGAGTGTGGACCCTGCTCGGGAGGAAGAAGCGAGAGCTGAGTGTATGCAGGCAAAGTAGGAGCCACACTGCACACACATGCCACATTGTGGGTACAACAGCCCCACATTTCCTCCTTCTTTTTTTCAACTTGATTATTTAAAGTTTATTTATTTATTTTTGAGAGAGGTGGGCGTGGGGCTAGGGACAGAGGGAGATTGGGAATCCACAGCGGTGCAGAGCCCAACGTGGGACTTCATCCCATGAGCCATGAGATCACAATCTGAGCTGAAATCAAGAGTTGGATGCTTAACCAACTGAGTCACCCAGATGCCCCATGCTTCTTTCTTTTAAGTATCAGGGACAGCTTGTCACACAGATTCAGCTAAGCCACAGCATCAATTTAGGCTTGTGACTCAGGACCCCCATAAACACACGTATTGTTGACAGTCATCAGGCGTGTCCCAAAAGCAGTATTGTTTTGTCAGGGCGGCCCTAACAAAATACCATACATGGGGTGGCTTAACCGCCAGGAATTTACTTTCTCACAGTTCTGGAGGCGGGAAGTCCAAGTTCCGTGGCTCAAGGCCCGAGATGAAGCTGGCAGTGGGTTTGGTCTGCAGCCTTTCTCCTCAGCTGCAAGATGGCTGCCTTCTTGCTCTGTCATCGCACGGTCTTCTTCTGCGCACGTCTGTGTCCTAATTTTCTCGTCTTCTAAGAACACCAGTCATGTTTGTTTAGAACCCACCTTAAGGACCTTCTTTGGACTTAATCACCTCTTTAAAGAGCCCATTTCCAAACATAGTCACATTCTGAGATGTTGGGAGTGAGGGCTTCGACATACAGATTTTGGGGGGATGCAATTCAGCCCATAACAAAAGAGTAACAAAACATACAGAAGTCTAATGCTTTGTCCTTCATTTACGTGGTTTTGTTAGTGACCGTTGTTTAATATAATATGGACTTTGCTTTTTTTTTTTTTTCTGCCAATAGCCATTACAGATTTACCCTTACTTTCTTTTCTATATCAGATTGTCAGCTAACTAACAAAGGAATTGCGTCTTGGTGTCCCTCCCAGGACCCAGTACGATGTTTGACAAATAAAAGTTCAAGAACGGTTGCCGGTTCGCCCTGCTGCCTGGATCCCTTCTTCACCCGTTGATGTCAATACTGAGTGATGGCAACTTAGCCAATCCTGACAGCCCCCATCTCCTACTTTTACTGCCTGAAAATAAGCTCACATCTCTAGTGAGCGGGATGGGGAGAGCAGAAGCTGAAGACGTGCTACATCTTTGATGCTCGGAGGGCCGCGTGTCCCAGGATTCGGCCGGTCAACCTTACTTTGTGGGAAAACTGCCACAAGGAGTCCTCAGTGAGGAAAGGCTGGGGGAGAGATGGATGGGACTCTCTCTTGCTGAGAATAGTTATGTGACAGGAGGTGGTTCTAAAGGTGGAGGCTGGGGTGGCTCAGTTGGTTGAGCATCTGATTTCAGCTCAGGTCATGATCTCGCAGTCCAGAGTTCGAGCCCCACGTCAGGCTCTGTGCTGACAGCTCAGAGCCTGGAGCCTGCTTCAGATTCTGTGTCTCCCTCTCTCTCTGCTCCTCCCCCTGCTCGTGCTTTGTCTCTCTGTCTCTCTCTCTCAAAAATAAAATGAAATAGAAATTAAAAAAAAATAAAGACGGAGCCAGGCAGAAGTGTTGAGTCAGAGGATGGGGACCATGGGATACACTCTAGAGGCTGAGAGTAACTACAGAGTGCCGAGTAGTCAGAGGGCACTAAATAAAAGCTCAGGGCTCTTGGATGCGGAAAAGGAACCAGACATAGAGATGGGTGGGTGTCAACTTAGAGTCTGAGGAAGCTCATGTCAGACCCCCTTCTCAAACCCTATCTTCTGAATTCCCAGGGGGAAGGAAGACTATCTTTTCAGGGGCTCCCTTTGGGCGTCTTACTTTACATGGTTACTCAATTCCTGTTTCCTTTTGTGATTTCATTGCATTTGGTCACTTCAGCCTATTTAAGCATCTGTCTTTGTCAGGCTCTACTTAGAATGGCAAGGAAATACCCCACGTGGACTTGTGGTGTTGGAGCAAGAATGCCCTTCTCCTGGGAGACAGACCCCAGGAGCTTGGCTTCCCTCAGCCCCAGCCCCACCGCCAGACCCAGCCGGGAGTCCCCTGCCTCCTTTCTCTCTCAGCCCACTGCTAAACCAACCACGATGGATCAAGAATCTGATCTTTTCTACACAGAAAAGAACCAGGAGGGAGCACTATGGGAAATTAACAGAAGGGGGTTTGCGGGACACATTTTATTGTGTGTGTGGTGCGGACTCCTTCGGACAGAGCTGGAGGTGTGGGATGGAAGTTGCCCATTTTGATTATGTTGAATCTAAACCTCCTCTTCTGACCTTACATCTGAAGGCTGACTCTGTAGTTTGCGGTGGCTGACAGACAGCCTTCCGTGGCGTCTGCCTTGGATCCGGCAGAAACTTCTGGAAGGGATGCACAGGAGGGTATGGATGCTTAGCCGGGCGATGGCTGAATGGGAAGCACTCACGGACCACAGAGCTAACGGGCAAAGAGATGCAAAAAACCCGAGGCTTCCATTTATGTTGCCTTTTGGGGTAATTCTCAGCAACGAGGCCATAACAATCAGGATGGACGTGCAGTAGAAGAAGACTCTAGGAGCAAAAAGTGACCGTCATAAGCGATAAGCCTCAAAAGTTTTGACCATGCCCCTAAGTGATTGGATGACTATGGAAGGTATGTGTATGGATGTCCATGCAGTCCGTCTTCTGTTGCTAAGACTCTATCAAGGGAGAGATTTGGGAAGAGTTTCCTCTATGACATTCAGCTGTTAAGACAGAGGATGTGCCCCTGAGTTCCCTGCTTCTTGAGAAACCCACAGTGGGTTGACCATTCACTAATCCATCTATATGTGTTGCAAACAATTTAGCTTTGGTTCATCGCTGTCTTCACATAGGTACTATCTGCCTCATCTGTTGAGGTTGAAATGCATTTTCCCCCAGGGATCGACGGTTTAGAGGCTGGGAAGAAAAAAAGAAATGGATCTTCGAGGCGGGTTCAGCCTAATTTATTAGGACAGTTGCTTTGCATTTACAGAGATGGCAAATGCAGTGGCAAAACCAGGACATAAATAAACACAAAGTCAAAGGCGTTTCGAGAAGGGAGAACATTAGCTATCCCGATTCATTTTTGTCCAGGGCGAGATTCGAATGCGATTGACAGAGGAGACTACACATTTATTACTTTGGTTGGTGTTTATTACACGCAGATGGGATGACAGAAACTACAGGAGCGGGGGATTCCGATGGATTGGGGGTAAGGTTCCGGTCATGCTGGTGACTGAAAAGTGAGGAGCAGGCCGGGAGGGAGGGGGACGTCTTACCTACAGCAGGGTCGCTCGAAGCACGTGCCCAGATGCCAGGCTGCCCGCCTAGCTGCAGCACTGCTTCTTGCAACAGCACTTCTGCTGACAACAGCACTTCTGCTGGCAGCAGCCCTTCCCGCAGCCACACGAGCCGCAGCCACACGAGCCGCAGCCACACGAGCGGCGGCAGCAGCAGACCACGGGGACGCTGCAGCAGCCCCCGCAGCAGCCGCAGCAGCAGGGACAGCAGCTGGAGCAGCAGCCCACCCGGTAGCACCTGCAGGTGGTGCAGCTGCCGCAGCCGCCGCCGCAGCCACCACAGCCACCGCCGCAGCCACCGCCGCAGCCACCGCAGCCACTACTGCAGCCGCCGCAGCCGCCGCCGCAGCCACCGCAACTTCCGCAGCCACAGCACCCCATGGTGTCGGTAGAGAGGACTCGGGAGAGAGGAGGAGGGAGACTCGGGAGGTGAGGGAGGTCTGGTGCCGCCTCCTGCTGGGGGAGGGGCTTATATACCAACCCTGGGGGAGAGTCCTGACCCAGGACTCAAGGCCACTTCCCTGTTGTTGTTGTTGTTGATGCAAATATCCATAGCAGAACCTCACATGGCCTTTTGTGCACTTCCTTAATGGGTCCTTCTGACTTGTAAACCTTGCTAAATTTATCTTTTACTTGTCTTTTTAAGGCCCTGTTTAAAATAAGACAGGAAGTAACTATGAAATCCTGGGTTTTTTTGTTTGTTTGCTGGGGGTGGGGGGGGTGGTTTTGGAGGATTTGGGGCAATTTTTTTTCTGGTAGAAGTCTAAGTGGGTCAGAGTTTCCCTTGGGTATGTTTCACATTTCTTGGTCCTATCAGCCCAGGTCAAAGATTTTTTTTTCATTCTTGCACCATTTATTACCATTTGTGAAGTGGTGAAGCATCCTTTTAGACAGAAGAGGACATTTTGAGATTCAAAGGGAAAGGTGATCCCAGGTCATATTATTTCGTCCTCCCAAGGCAGAGTTCCTTGGGTGTTTCTTCATCCTGTAACATCAGTTAGGAGGGGACTGTGGTTCCAAGGAGAAGGGATCCAGTGTTATCAGGGGTTATTACAGAGCGTCCTTCACATTCTGCCAGACGATAGAAGCACATCCTGAGCACAACATTCCCAAGCCATGTGCCAGACTTGAGCAGGCTTCTGCTATCATCCGCCTATTAAAAGAGAAAAACAAACCTCTAGGCTCAGTTCCTAGTGATCGTGGATCAGCCCGCCATGGACTGCTCCCTTGAACTGGTTGCTTCCATTCGGCCATCCGTATTCAGATCACTCTTTCCAGTTAAGGGTAAATAGTGAAGGCAATCGGCACAGTCTGCAGGTCAGGTTCTGTCGACTATTGCAGAATATGAAACTGCTTTTACCGGCCATCCTGGGACAGTCCGAGTGGCACACAAATGAGGCAAGCCCAGGTGTCCTGTCAGCCCCCTGAATGAGCCTGAGTCAAAGGAGCTTGGAATAATGTTATGAACCGGGCCTTTAACACAGGATACACTTCAGGTTACTTTTTAGTTGCTGTTAAAGAAGCCTTAAAACTTAATTAAGGAGGTAAATGACCTGTACTCTGAAAACTATAAAACTTTGGTGAAAGAAATTAAAGACGACACAAGTAAATGGAAAGATAGTCTATGTTCATGAGTTGGAAGAACCAACATTGTTAAAATAAAATAAAATACTACCCAAAGCAATCTGCACATGCAATGCAATCCCTATCAAAATACCAACAGCATTTTTCACAGAACTAGCACAAATAATCCTAAATTTCTACGCAACCGAAAAAGACCCTGAATAGCCAAAGCAATTTTGAAAAAAAAAAAAAAAAAGCAAGACTTGATGTATCACAATCCCAGTTTTCAAGGTGTACTACAAAGCTATAGTAATCAAAACAGTATGGTACTGGCCAAAAAGAAGTACATAGATCAGTAGAACAAAATGAAGAGTCCAGAAATAAACCCAAGCTTTTATGGTCAATTAGTCTATAACAAAAGAGGCAAGACTATACGACAGGAAGCAGACAGTCTCTTCAGCAAATCGTGTTGGGAAAACTGGGCAGTTACATGCAAAAGAATGAAATTGGACCACTTTCTTACACCATATACAAAAGTAAACTCAAAATGAAAGACCTATATGTGAGACCTGAAACCATAAAAGTCCTAGGAAAAAAACAAACAAACAAACAAAAAACAAAAACAAAACAAAAACATAGGCAGTAATCTCTTTGACATCAGCCACAGAAATATTTTTCCAGAAGTGCCTGGGTGGCTCAGTCGGTTAAGTGACCAACTCTTGATTTCAGCTAAAGTCATGATCTCACAGTTCATGGGATCAAGTCCTGGGTCAGGCTCTGCACTGATAATGTGGAGACTGCTTGGGATTCTCTCTCCCTCTTTCTCTCTCTGCCCTTCCCCACACTCACTCACTCTCTCTCTCTCTCTCAAAAATAAATAAATAAGCATTTTTTAAAAAAGAAATATTTTTCCAGATATGTCTCTTTTGGCAAAGAAAATAAAAGCAAAATTAATTATTGCAACTATATCAAAGTAAAAAGCTTTTGCACGGTGACAACAAGCATCAACAAAACCACAAGATGAATAGGAGAGGTTATTTGCAAATGATGCATCCAATAAGAGGTTAATATGCAAAATATATAAAGAACGTATACAAGTCAACACCCAAAAGACAACGATGCAATTAATATATGGTCAGTGGACATGAACAGACAATTTTCCAAAGAAGATGTAGAGATGGCCAGCAGACACATGAAAAGATGCTCAACATCACTCATCATCAGGGAAATGAAACTCAAAATTACAAGGGGCAATCACCTCACACTGGTCAGAATGGCTAAAATAAAAAACACAAGAAATGACAGGTGTTGGCAAGGGTACGGAGCAAAAGGAATCCTAGTGCACTACTGGTGGGAATGCAAACTGGTGCAGCCACTGTGGAAAACAGATTGGACATTCCTTAAAAAATTAAAAATAGAATTTACCATATGACTCAGTAATCCCATTCCTGGGTATTTCCCCAAGAAGTTACAAAAACACCAATTCAGAAAGATACATGCAGTCCTATGGCTACTGCAGCATTACTTACAATAGCCAAGAGAAGCCACCCAAGGGTCCATCGATAGATGAACGGATAAAGAAGATGTGGCATCTATCTACAATGGAATATTATTCAGCCACAGAAAAGAATGAAATCTTGCCATCTGCAACAACATGGATGGATCGAGAGGGTGTAATGCGAAGTGAAATAAGTCAGAGAAAGACGAATACCGTGTGATCTCACTCATATGTGGAATTTAAGGAGCACAGCAAACAAACAAATTAAAAAAAGAGACAAGCAAAAAAACCCAGACTCTTAACTACACAGAACAAGCAGATGGTTACCAAGAGGGGAGGTGGGTGGACGATTGGGTGAAACGGGTGAAGGGGATTAAGAGTTCACCCATGATGAGCACTGAGTAAGGTAAGGAAGTGTGGAATCCCTACATTGTACACCTGAAACTAACGTCACACCGTAGGTTAATTACAGTTGAATTTTTTTAAAGTCTTAAAGATGACTTCTTTGTAAATGCAACTGTGTCCTGCTTTTCAGAACAGAAAGACAGGGAAGTGGTTTGGGGCTCTCCGTTGCACAGACCTGTAAATCATGCCTGCACCTACCTGACTTCAGTCACTACAGTCCTAAGATAACCACTGTGTAAAATAGCTGATTCATTTCTGGCTGCTACTTTTTTGTTGGAATGTGATCATGCCCTGTGGATTTTTAGTAGTTGTTCTTTCTTGTGCCAGGATAAAGACAGAGCAATGCAATTGCTTAAATAACTACCCAGTGAGCAAGCATTTCCTCTGTGCCTTCAGCTCACACACATTTCTTCCCAGTGCTCTGACCTTCAAGATTCATCTGTTCTTATCTGAAAGGGCCCCTGAACTTCTGTTTTCAGGCACATTAAGATTTCCATCGAGTAAACTTGGGGGGAAGCAGCGTACACAATTTAATAAATAGTTGTTGAATTATCCTTGTCTTACAACGAAGTAACTGACATCTGCAAGATGAATCCATGCAAAAAATTCCAATGCATGGACAAGAACCAGAATAACCCTGTCCACTGACTTTCTCAGAGCTATAGAAAAAAAGGAGTTGATTCTGGGGGCGCCTGGGTGGCTCAGTCGGTTAAGTGTTTGACTCTTGATTTCGGCTCAGGTCATGATCCCGCAGTTTGTGGGCTCGAGCTCCATGTTGGGCTCTGCGCTGATAGCTTGGGATTCTGTCTCTCTCTCTCTCTCTCTGCCCCTCCTGCTCTCATGCGCACACTCTCTCTCATTTTTTCTCAAAATGAATAAACATTTGTTTAAAAGAAGAAGTTGATTCTGAGTTTACGTAGGAGAAAAGGAATTGGGAAGACTGATAGGGACCCTCTATCGCGGGAAAGTCTTCCTTCCCATATAAGACCTTCAGTAAGGATGGGAGATGGGAAAATGTGAGGGGCGATCCAGGCAGCGCCCACCATAGGCCTGCAGCTGGCACTTACAAGGTGGGACCCAGGGGGAGCAGGGAGGGCTGAGGACACTGAGAGCCGAGCCTGGGAACATAGGTAGAGGTAAGGGTAGAAATCCTTGGGTTCAGGTGTCCCCCGCGTTTCGAAAGCTCAGGCCTTCAGTAGTTAGGCTACTTTGCTTTTACAAAGACCTACGTTAGGACCTGCTGTTTTCGCTAACGGAAAGAAATCTCAAGAGGTTGTTCACTTTTACAATAAAGGCCGCAGTAGCGTTCAGCATTTGTAGCGGAAGCACTGCCCCTGAGCAGAAGAGCAGCCCCCTCCCCCGCCCCCACCCAGCTCCTTCTCGGGATGCACCCTCAGCAACTCCGTGTCTCCGCATCCGGCCCGGCCTCCAGACCTTTGAACTGCGTCTCTGAGTATCTGTGATTTGTCCCCATTGATTTTGTGCATCTGTCGGCAAGCTGTGTCCTAAGGTTGCAAAAAAGCCAAAGAGAGGTGATTTGGGGTTCTGGGAACGCTCAGCATTTGCTCCGTGTAAGTTAATGGTAATTGACTCACCACTTTCCGCCACTTTGGTTTTCGAAAGTGTTCATAGGAACGCTCCGCTTCCAGAGAGCAGGGGACACCTGTGCTCTGGTAAAGAGGCATGAGAGGTGTGGAGTCAGTGAGAACTAGGATTCCGGGTTCTGGAAGGGGACGGACGACAGAACCAGGACGTGAGAAGGCGAGACCAAAAATAGAGACCAGTTAGGGGCACTTGGGTGGCTCAGTCAGTTAAGCCTCTGACTCTTGATCATGGCTCAGGTCATGATCTCACAGTTTGTGAGTTTGAGCCCCACAGCGGGTTCTGTGCTGATGGTGCAGAGCCTGCTGGGGATTCTGCCTCTCTTTCTCTCTGCCCCTCCCCTGCTTGTGCTCTTTCTCAAAATAAATAAGTAAACTTAAAAAAAAAATTTTTTTTTTTAATTGAAAAAGGGATGAGTCAAAAGGCTTTTGCAACAGTCTTAGCCTGAGAGCCTCAGCAGTCTAGAGACTGGGGAAGAGAGGGAAGGAACAAATGGTAAGCAGGGCATGGAACATTCCCGAGAGGAGCCCCATTACAGTAGAGAAAACAGCATCACATTAACAGTAACACATGGTGTTTTACTAGATTTGCTACGTAGTCGCTTGGTAAGTGGTCAGTAAATATTGTTGAATGTACTGATCGGTTGATTAACTGAATGTTGCTCATCATTATGTATTATGTAGGTCCTCTCACCCCTCTTCAGAGTCCAGCAACATCCTGCCCCAACAACCATCATCCTGGGATCCCCACAAGGTATCAGTGGGCTCAAGAATGTAGCACACTCAGCGGCCCTGGAAGAGGGCCCTTTTCTCCCCTGGCCAGTCCCCCAGGGCCTGCAGTGATGCAAGTCCGAGACCCGGGGGGCAGGAAAAACCACGAAGGCACATGGTGGATCCCACCTGCTGCAGGTACTGCTTGAGGGGTGAAGGTCCTAAGCCAAAGCCATACCATGATGGAGCCCACACTGCCACCAGCCATCACACTGTCTCGTAGTAACTACCATGGCCAACCTTCCTGGCCACATCTGTACCAACATCATCTTGCCCTGATGTCCCTCTGCTGCAATGGAGAAAATGTCTTCCCCCACCTTGTACCACACCCTGGACCCACCGGGCCTCACAGAAAGTGTTTCTCATTGCCCAAGTCCATCATGAGATTCAACTTCTATAGGTCCACGACATGAACCACTCAAAAGACCTTTAGTAATTGGGTCATTGGTCACAGGAATTAACCCCATCGCCTGGCTCTTGTCCCTTAAAACGACTTTACTTGCTTTTGCTTTTGTTAGGATGTGCCTCAGTCTTCATCCCAAGTGACCCCTGGCAGACCCACCTCCCCATTTCTCAAGACCAAACCAGACATGTCAGAATCCCCAGACCAATAGAGCTGAGGCTCAGATGGGACTGTCATTGCCTAAATGTACGTGACATCATGGAAGCAGAACTGATAAATATTTGTGGTGACCCATATGGCTTTCCAACTACTTCTTCTAGCTTAATGAGCTAGTCAACTCTATTCCTTCCCCTTCATATACTTGCTATTGCTCCCTGTTTTTGTATCAATTCTCCCCACCATTAGGTGAATATGTAAGTTTCTGCATATGGTACATGTGCTCCAAGTGTATTTGTGGAACGTCAAGGTGAAAAAGTTTAGAGAAATTCTTCATTGGGGCCCCCATCACCCACTTTCCAGGCCATCTTTCAAACAAGATATCCAAATAATAAAGAAGATATTGACAGGATCATGATGGAGTTGAAATTGTCATTCAGAAGCTCTGCTCTTAAATGGGCTGACATGGGAGGGATTAGCACCGCATGACGTTACTTAATGTCTATAAAGGAAATTAAATGATTTGTTTTTATCTTGAACATTTAACTGTGTTTCCCTTATTTTTTGTTAGTGAAAGGATAGGAGACCTTTACATTATGTAAAAAGGTGTTCCTCTTTCCCTCCTAAAGGACAGAAAAGTTGTGCCTGCCACCCTAGATTTAAGAATGGATGTCACTGGATGTGGCAAGGGGATGTCTTTTAGGGATACTCCCCAGGGCCCAAGGGATGATGGAAAAAATTAGTTAAGCTGGGAAAGGACAGAGACTAAAGAAATAAGGACTCAGAGCACACCAAGATCACCATAATATTTAATCTTAACAATGCTTTCCACTGTAAAAGAGTACAGGAATCCCTACAGTTAGCCAAAGACTAGACTCCTACACAGATACCATCGAATGGGTTCTTTGCTTCTCTTGAATTTGTGCCAAAGCTGGAAAAAATAACATCGGACAATGATCAGATCTCAAAGTGTGACCGCATTCAGATTACCTTAGATATGGGAACGTCCGCTCAGCTTCACCCTGTTGGGAGATACAATAATCCCAACTCCCCAGCAGTACAGCCTGGTCATTGGAAACCAGAGAGCATTCAAATGTGTGACCCATTAGTCAGTAGCACAAATTCTTGCCTAAAGCCTGGCTCAAATGCATAAGCATGCCAGTTAAAAATAACCAGGCGTGGCTGTTGTAAACAGAGGGTACCATTCAGCGCATCTATCAATTAACTTCCTGCTTATAGTTCTACCTGGGATGATAAACCCTTGAGCAAAAGCCAAGTTAACAAACATTTGTTGAACCCATTTTACGTGCCAGGCCACGTGGGCAGCACAAGGAAATGTACGTCTAAGTAACTCCAGCTGATCAGAGAGATGAGAAGAAATAACTGGGTAAACTGAGGAACAAAGAAGATTTAAATAATAGCCTAATAAGAGTGGACTCCGAGTATGGGCTGATTAAGTTCCAAGGGAATATTAAGCCTTGCAAGAGTTCCAAGGAGGGGCTAATTAAATCCAATCACACAGAGAAAGTAGGAAAGCTTTATGAAGCAGGCAGAGCTCAAACTGAGTCTTGAATGGGAAACCAGATGGGAACAGGTAGAGAGGAGGAAGGAGCAGCGGGTGGGGGTACAGTCTGGGGCCATCCTGCATGAGCTGCTTCCTCCCTCCACCTCCAGCGGTGGGACCTGATTTTTCTATACCTCAATTTCCTGATGAAAATAATAATCCCTATACCATAGGACTGTAAATACGATCATACACAGAAACGCTTAGAATAGAGCTTGGGACAGACCTCATAAATGTTAGCCAACGTGAGTATTTCGAGGTGGGCTGCACGTCGTAAGGGAAAATACAAGACTTCTCCAGGAGGCAGAAAAGAAAGCACATGTGCCTATAGTGGAAAGTTTATTCCAGAGAATTAGTAGGTATTCAGGCTGCAAATACAAGTTGAAACTAAGTCTGAACTGTAGGTCAGAGAGACTTCGATGTTTCTTTTGCAAGCGAATTATGTGGCATGTAGAAATGGTATTTTTTTTTAATTTTTTTTTTTAACATTTATTCATTTTGGGGACAGAGAGAGACAGAGCATGAACGGGGGAGGGGCAGAGAGAGAGGGAGACACAGAATCGGAAACAGGCTCCAGGCTCCGAGCCATCAGCCCAGAGCCCGACGCGGGGCTCGACCTCATGGACCGAGAGATCGTGACCTGAGCCAAAGTCGGACGCCCAACCGACTGAGCCACCCAGGCGCCCCTAGAAATGGTATTTTAGGAGCACGTACCTGGCAGCAGCTTGTAGGATAAATTAAAGACGAAAACCTATAGAGAGACCAATGAGATGACTCTAGGTAGGAAATTCCATCCGCATTAAAAATTCAAGGATCTCAAATGCAAACGTCTTATTAAAATTCTTGTTCGTCATAATACATTCACTAATGAACACAATGGGCTTATGTCTTAGAAGCGACTACAGTTCGGGGCGCCTGGGTGGCTCAGTCGGTTGAGCGTCCGACTTCAGCTCAGGTCACACTCCGTGAGTTCAAGCCCCGCATCGGGCTCTGTGCTGGCAGCTCGGAGCCTGGAGCCTGCTTCGGATTCTGTGTCTCCTCCTCTCTCTGCCCCGCGCCCCCAACCCCCCGCTCATGCACTGTCTCTCTGTCTCTCAATAATAAATAAACGTTAAAATTTTTTTTTAATAATTAAATGTGTATTTATTTTGAGAGAGAGACAGAGGGTGTGTGTATGTGCATGAGCAGGGGAAGGGCAGAGAGAGAAAGAGAGAAAGTGAGAGAGAATCTGAAGCAGGCTCCACGCCCAGTGTGGAACCCGATGCGGGGCTTGATCCCATGAACCGTGAGACCATGACCTGAGCCAAAATCAACAGTCGGTCGTTTAACCGACTGAGCCACCCACCCACCCCTATTTTTTTTTTCAGCTCTTTTAATATTCCAGAAATAATTCTAAGTATTTTATCTGCCTTGATTCTTGCAATAACCTTCCAAAGAATATACTGTCCATGCTCCCAGTTTACAGATGAAGAAAAAGTAAGACACTGGAACGTTAATTGTCTTAAGGCCACAAAGAAACTGGAGTCAGGACAGCGGCACAGGCAGCCTGATCCCAGAGCCAGCCCTCTCAACCACGCCGCAACCCTGCACTTCCTGTCTTCAAAGTTCAGCGTCTAGATCAGGGGTCAACACGCTAAGGCCCACTTTTGGCCTGCCACCTATCTTTGTAAACGAGGTTTTATTGGAACAAAGCCACTCACACATTTAAGTGTTGTCTATGGTAGTTTCCAGTCACAGTGGCTAAATTGAGTCATTGCGACAGAGATCATGTGACATTCATCCGGTCCTTGACGGAAAAGTTTGCCAAACCCTGGTCTGGATTATGCAGCATGCTCAGTCCAAAAGGAGTTCTGAGTACAGGCAAACTGTTTTTGACCTGATACCCCGACGAGCTGCAGTGGGGTACGAGGGTGGCCTCTTTTGCTCTCTGTCCCGCTCAAATAAGCCACACCCTTCTCTGAGCTTTTGCAACTGACTTCCCTCCTCCGTGGAACCTGTCTTGTTCCCATCGCCAGAACTGGGATGGCTTTCCTGTTTATTTACCAGTCTTTGGGATCACGGGCGCCTAGTCACAGTCTGCGAATAACCAATTTAAGGTGGTATTTCTTTCCAACAAATGAATACTGTTCCATGTCGAAAATCTATTTTTGTATCTGCATAGAAATAACAGCGGTAGAGTAAGTGGGGAATGTTTGGATCCGTGTAACGCTCCTTCCCAAGGCTAATGTGGGGTGAATGAGGCACCCACCTGGGGTGAAAATGTAAGGTGGCACCCAAAACCTGAACTCATCGCGATATTTTTAATGCAATATTTAAAAAAAAAAAAATCAAAGTAGGTGCAAGAAGTCCCTGATGAAAACCATAACGACATTTTACCAAAACAGAGGGCTGGGCACCGCACTTGCCCGACTCGGCCTCCCCTCGTCCCAACCCCGCAGCTTACTACACAAGCATTTAACACGGTTTAGTACCGACTCGTTCTTTCAATGCCTCCACAAACCTACCAACACAAATATGGTGTACCCTCCCCTATTAAAGACTGTGGCAGGAGGGAAGATACGTGTGGTCAGACGAGTACAAACGACTTAAGACCCCATTGCCCCTGGAGCAGCTTTTCAATTCTAATCACTCCAGGAGAAAGGCCTCCACCATGAACGCCATGCCAGGTTCTACAAGGCCACCAAGATGGGCAAAGCTGGTTCCCACCTGCACACCTGCTCTACAGCACCGTCTGGGAGCTGAGAAAGCCAGCGTGGCAGCCAGCTGACTGGATTTGATCCAGGCTCCGCCATACAGAGGCCGAGAGACTCCCCTCACAACCCTGATTTCCTACGTATACAGTGGGGATGATTTTCATACCTGCCTCTTAGATTGTCGTGTGGACCACATGGGAGGAGGCTTGCTAGAAATGTCAGCGGCCACCATCGATATCGTTGACTCCATGGGTGATGAAATGACCCGTTTCCCTGGCTTCCCCACCTGCCCTGGTTAGTTCACCTGCCATATCTAGTGTCCACCCACCTGTCCAGGCTGGAGCCCCCACTCTTGGATTCTTGAGTCCATTTGCTTCTCCACTCAACCTCGAAATGTTTCTCGAATGTCCCATTGTATGGCAGGTCCAGCCGCCATCATCAGTGCCCAGATCACCACAGCAGCTTCTTGTCTGGGTTTCTGCCCCTCCCTCCGCCCATTCTCCCTGTGCTGCCAGACTGGTATTTTCTCCAAAGTATATCACTCGTCCACTGAAATCCTCCAAAGAATCTTGCACAGTGTGGAACACAATGTCCGCCCATTTGTGCAATGTTTTTCCTGGTCCGGACTTTGCTCACCTCTCCAGCCCCGTCTCCTCACGTGACACCGTCACCCTCCACTCTGCAGCCACACCGAACTCGGGCTGCCCCCGTTCGTCACGCTGCCTCTCACCTCTGACCTTTGCACACAGTTAGGTGCCTCTGCCTGAAATAGACCCCAGCCCCGCCCTGTCCCCTGACACGCCCTCTTCCCAGAGGTTGCCTTAACCTTTCTGGACTTGGTCTAAGTGTTGCTTCGTCCATGAGCTTTTCTGTGACCCTGGCACCCCACCCGAAGCCTGGGTTAGGTCTTCCTGCATCTCTATGACACCTCACGCTGCTCCCAGCCACAGCACTTGTCACATTACACAGTATTTCCCATGTGCTTGTTTGTGTCCCTCATCACGTGAGTAGCCCCAAGCCAGGAGCCGTCGTTCACCGTCGCCTAGCCCCAGTATCCGGACAGCACAAGGCACAGTGAGTGAGCACCATTCTGGAGCCTGACTGGACAGTTACATCAGTGGGACAGAACTGAAAAAATTATATCTATAGATAGATAGGTTCCTCAAAAATTATGTACACAGGGGCACCTGGGCGGCTCAGGGGGTTGCGCTTCTGGCTTCGGCTCAGGTCATGATCTCACAATTTGTGAGTTCAAGCCCCGCATCGAGCCGTCAACGCAGAACCGGCTTCAGATCCTCTGTCCCTCTCTTTCTGCCCTCTTCTGCTCACACCCTCTCTCTCTCAAAAATAAATAAACATTTAAAAAGTTACACAGATAATTAGAACAATATATATATATAATTATAAATACAATTTTATCTATCTATCTATCTACCATCATCTCCTGTTTACAAGTAACAATAGTAAGACACAGAATACGTTATCCGATACTATAAAAACAAGGAAGCGTTATGGGAGCTCAGAGGCAAAGAACTTCCTAGGCTAGGGGTGGGCAAGTGGGGAAGATGGGATTTAAGCTGAAACCATGCCATCTGTATATGACCTGAGGTGGGTTCAAGACGAGTAAGCAGTAAGACTTAAAAAGTAGCTAAAGTCCTGCCAGCCCCAGCCCCATGTCTGCTAGGTAACGATGCTAAACGTATACCTCCCACAGCATTTGTCAAGAAACCCTGAGCAAATCCACCAACTCCGAGACCGCTTCTGGAGACCGAGACTCCTCTTCCTTCCCTCGGTAAGCATTGGTGGACAGATACATCCCGCCCCCACCCCCCAGTAGTGAGTTAAGTTAGCTGTCACCTGGATGAGCAGAGACCTTGTGTGGTCCAGAAATACCTCTGAGGAGTGCTGAGAAGGAACTTGCTGGAATGTGGCTCTCACCCAGGCAGCAGGGTTCAAGGACCACCTGGCGGTGTGAGGAACAGCCAGATAACAGCAGGTGCGTGCATGAGCTTGGGAAGACGAAGAAGGGAAGGAAATAAATGAACAAGGACACGCGTGTAAACTCTGAGAATCAATAAGGTAGAGAAATAGGATTGCCAGGTTCAACGTCAGAAGAACCTGGGATGAAGTCAGGATTTATTAGCTGCATTTCTTTCGGTGAATTTCTTAACTGCCTCGAGCTCAGTCCTTTCATCGATGAAATGGGTCTAATACAACCCACCTCAAAGGGTTACGGGGAGGAATAGAAGCAACCATGCATGTAGAGGGGGGTCCACAGCAACTCACCACCCATCCTTTCTTTTCTGAATGGACATGGGGGTGGAGCGTGAGCTGAATAAGGGGACCCCTCCGTTGCCCTGCTGCCGGAGCTAGGCTGGCAACGAGGTGGGCCCCGACGTCGACACTAAGTGGAATCAGCTCAGGCAAGGTCTTCCCTCCCCGAGGGCCTGCTGGGTGAGTTCGCTGCTGCCCGAAATCCGCAGAAGCAGAGGAAATACACGGCTGTTGGAGGCACAGCCAAGGATGCCAGCAAGAACGAGAGCCTTCCAGAGCCTTCCAAAGCCGTCCAGAGCACTCAAGCTCCCCGGCGGGGCCAATGCTCCCCAAACTCCCCAGAAACCGCCTGGCACCGCAGGGTAGGGCCTACGTGCCTTCTTCCTCCCTTTGGGACCCTCTTCATTTCCCAAACAAAGCACCCCCTCACCACCACCAATCCCCACCGCCCTCGCCCCACCTGGAAAATCCCCCCTGTAAATCTGAGCACAGAAGTCCGTCAGATGAACTGTCATTTCGGGGCAGCAGCAGAGGGGGCCGTGTGGCTCTCTGACGAAGGGCTGTGGGTGCAGGGTCGGGTCCAGGGGTGGCCACAGGACCCTGCCGGGGCGCCAGAGCCAGAGTCAGAGCCCCATCTGCTGCTCAGCGGCCCGAGTGGCCGACACAAGAACGGACAGAAAATGGGACCAACGAAGAGATGTGATCGTGCATCAAGTCACTTTATTAGGAAGTTTAAAACAGCAGATGTAGACAGAGCCACAGAAGAGCCAGCACGCGGGCAGAAACCCCCAAAATGGCCAGAAGCCAGGCCTGAATATTTATCAGAGATGGAACATGACACACAAATAAACCCTTGGGGCTCCCAGGAGGCTGGGACTTTGCCCCGATGTCTTCTCACAAGCTCTTTGGTTGCATCGTGGTTCCGTGCTGCACGGTGGCGGGGAGGGAGGATTTGTGCCAGCGTGGGCACAGGAGGTTCTCGGAAGGACAAAGCAGGAGGAGGGGGAAAGCTGGTGACAGGCCGAGGGAAAGGAGACGGAGGAGGGTGGGCCAAGTCTTACCTGCAGGGCAGGGGGGCTCCCGCAGCTCCTGGGCAGGGGTGAGGCCGCCCGCCCGCCTAGCTGCAGCACTGCTTCTTGCAACAGCACTTCTGCTGACAACAGCACTTCTGCTGGCAGCAGCCCTTCCCGCAGCCACACGAGCCGCAGCCACACGAGCCGCAGCCACACGAGCGGCGGCAGCAGCAGACCACGGGGACGCTGCAGCAGCCCCCGCAGCAGCCGCAGCAGCAGGGACAGCAGCTGGAGCAGCAGCCCACCCGGTAGCACCTGCAGGTGGTGCAGCTGCCGCAGCCGCCGCCGCAGCCACCGCAGCCACCGCCGCAGCCACCGCAGCCACTACTGCAGCCGCCGCAGCCGCCGCCGCAGCCGCCGCAGCCGCCGCCGCAGCCGCCGCAGCCGCCGCCGCAGCCGCCGCAGCCACCGCAACTTCCGCAGCCACAGCACCCCATGGTGTCGGTAGAGAGGTCTCGGGAGAAGGGAGGAGGGAGACTCAGGAGGTGAGGGAGGTCTGGTGCCGCCTCCTGCTGGGGGAGGGGCTTATATACCAACCCGGGAGGTGGGCGGGGGGAGACATGTGACCACTTCCCTGTTGTTTATTTCAGTTCCTATAGGAAAACTTCAGGCCCTTCCTGTTTATTTCCTGACACCTTTTGTCCCATTAAGTCACATATTTTCCGTTTAAATAAATTTAATCTCTGTTTCACCCAGTGGGAATATTTAGCAAAGAACCCAGCTAGCCCGTTTTCAAATATAGCCGGTCTTGGAATAGATGAGCCGGAGGAGACCCATCTGGCCACTGTTCGCCTTGCTCGCTAGTATCTCCGCAGGGGAATTGTTATTTCCCTTGACACCTCTTTCAGGAAAATTCTTAGGGGTCCTTTCAGCGGGAGGAAGAGAACATAGAACCTTAAATAAAGGAGGTAAGTTGCCGGGGCACCTGGGTGGCCCAGTCGGTTAAGCGGCCCACTTCGGCTCAGGTCACGATCTCACGGTTCGTGGGTTTGAGTTCCACGTCGGTTCTGTGCTGACAGTTCAGAGCCTGGAGCCTGATTCGGATGCTGCGTCTCTCTCTCTTCTCTCTCTTTCTCCGCCCCTCCCCCCACTTGTGCTCTGCCTCTCTCTGTCTCTCAAAAATAAATAAATGTTAAAACAAACAAACAAACAAAACTTGCAACATCCACTCTTTCTACCCCTGGTCTGCATGTCACAGATCAAAGAGGCTACATACATCTAGACTAGAAGATACTTCTACCTCTCCTACCTGGGATAGGGAAGCCTGACTGCAATTAGAAAAATCATTCTCAGTGGAGAAGCCCACGGTCCCCGGATTCATCTTCAGGACCTTAGCGCCCTGCCTTGTGATTAATTCTCTGTGCATGAGTCACGTGTGTACATTTAGTCCCAGTCACAGACCAGACCATAAGGTGACGAGGAGGTGAGCTTTCAGAGGGAAGTTCCTCTGTCCCCAGAGACTCCCTCCTCTGATTGGCTGACCTCAGAGTGTTTGCATTAATCTAAAAATAACACTAACAGCCCATGACTTGCTCACATAAATAGCACCTTGGGGGGGGGGGGGAGAAATAACTACATTTTCCCCCCAATTTAGTGAACACAGTGACATTGTTTTACACTTCTGCAAACCTCTTTAACGTCTGACTTAGTCAAAGACGCCTGGATTCTCATTATCTACCTTCTGTGTTGAAACTGTTGTACGGTGTGGTTTTGATCAAAATGCATAAAGAAAACCCAGCCTCGCGCAGATGCGCAATTGAAAAGGATGCTCTTACCAGCCTCAGGGCCCCGCCTGGGTCCTTGAGCCACACACTGAAGACCGCCAGAACAGAGCTTTGGAAAATTTGGGCCCCTGAGGAAAGAAACCACTTAAAAATGCACCCAACTATTGACTTTAGCCTCATCAAGTATAATAAATCCCTACACATGGTTAGTATATGGTACAACAATGGCTCAATGCCATTTAATAAAACTTTATTGTTTCTATATTAAAAAAAAAAAATCCTACCTTCTGCTGCTATATTTTCCAGTGGTGCACATTTTGTTGTTACTCAACAGTCCTCGGCTGATTGTCTTTAAACTAAAGTCCAGACTCACCCGTAACAATCTGACTCCAATTTGCTTTGCAGCCTAATCGTCTGTCGGGGGCTCTAGAGTAACCCAAGCCTACACGAGAAGGGAGAGCTTGGGAATTAATACCATTAGGACCAGTAGTTGATCTTTATGGTGCAGGCACTATGTGCTGCACGGTGTGCGAAGCACTTAGAAATTAAGACAGAGACAAGAGCAATGAAATAGGCAAGACTCAGCAGGGAACACCCTGCAGAAGAAGGAACCGTATCCACAGAGCAAAAGCCCCGTGGGATGAAGGTGGCAACACAGAGCACACCCTAGATCCCTCCTGTGACTCAGACCTTTTTGCTCTAAGGAAATACAGCAGCCGTACAATCATTACTTGAACTTTTATCCTTCCAAACGGAAATTCTGTTCATTTTTAAAGACACGGTTCAAGTGTTAGCCTTGCGCAATCCCTCCAAATGAAACTGATCTTTCTTTTTTCCAACCTTCGGCTGTGTCTTCATTCCATCACAACAAAGGAAGGAGAGAACAAGACAAGGAAAACAGGCAGAAATGGTGTTGAGTAGGACAATGGCGACGCAGGCGGGGGCTGAGATCTGGTAGCGCCCCTGTGGAAGGCATTCTGGGAACTAGTGGGACCCTCCATCCCATCCTCCTCTGCACTCACCTCTCTTCTCTCATCAGCTCGGCTCCCCTTCTTCCTCCGGCAATGACCACTTCCAATCTTGTCCCCTTTCTTCAGATGCCAGATGCCTCCTCCTTCCCTCTGAGAAGGCACTTCCTACCATAGAATCTATAAAGTTGCCTGACTCAGTGCCGTCTCTCTCCTTCTTACCTTGACTTATAACCACGGTGCTGCTCCCCCTACTCCTCCCGTCACTGGCCGGCCCCTCCCTCTGTGCTCTGAAGACCACCCTTCTGGCCTTTTGAATCTCCTTTTTCATGCACCTTCTACCTCCACAAATCTCCTTTGTTCAGCACCTACTAAGTGCCCACCTACTGTAGGCACTACAGACACAGCAATGAACCCCTTCTGCTTTCTAGACCCTTCTCATCAGCATCAAAACCTTTATTTTTTTTTAAGGATTTTTTAAAAAAAATTTATTTTGAGAGAGACAGGGACAGCACAAGGGGAAGGGGAAAGGGGAGAGAGAGAGGGAGAGAGAGAGAGTCCCAAGCAGGCTCTGTACTGTCAGTGCAGAGCCCGATGCGGGACTCGAACCCACAAAACCATGAGATCATGACCTGAGCTGAAACCAAGAGTCGGATGCTTAACCTGTGGAGCTACCCAGGCACCCCAAGCATCACATCCTTTAGGATGGCATCTCTCCCACCCTCAAGCAAGGACACACCTCTGTTAGGCCCAGTCTGCCTCCTGCTCCTGCCTCTTGTCTCTCCTGTCCTTGACACCACACTTGCAGAAAGCGTCATCCCAATACCCTCTAGATGACAGGCATGAGCGCAGTGACATTAGAAAATAAGGATTGACCTTTGACACTGTGTACCTATATCAAATCATCATCCTGTAAACTTAAATATCTTCTGATTTTGTCAATTTTACCTCAGTAAAGCTGGGGACAAATGAAATAAGATAGGGATTCAGTGGGGATCAAGAACGTGGGATAGGACAGTCAGCACAGCGTGCATAAGATTATATATAGTAAAATGCATTGGCAATCTTTTAATACATAAAAGATTTATATATTTTTTAATATATAAATCATAAAATATGTAGAAACAAAATATTACCCATGATTTCGCTAAACATAAATACTGATAATAACACATGTATGCATATTTAATATAATTTTTGCTTTTTCTGATCATGAAAGCTATACGTGTTCATTGTAGAAAGTTTGGAAAATGTGCAGAAATACAAAGAAAATAAATATTACCCACCATCACACCTTACTGAAATAACTACTGTTCACTCTAATTTTCTTCCAGAACTTTGTGCATACGCATATGCATTATTCAAAAACATAACTGGGGATGATAGGGTGTATCCTGGGTGTTACGGTGTGTTCGCTTACTATAATCAATAAATACCAACACCGAGGACTCCAGAAATTCTCCACTCCTCCCTAGAGGACAGCTTCACTGGGAATGCTCTAACTCAAGTCCCAGACGGTCTCCATGTGGTTAAGTCCAAGGTATGTTCTCCAGGCAATTTACAAGGTCATTTCTCTGCATTGGGCAGTTGGCAAATCACTCTTTCTTGACACGCCCTTCTCTCTTGGCATCGGTGAGGCAAGGTTCTGTTTCTCTCCTAGTCATTTTGCCACTCGTCCTCCAAGTCTACTTTGCAAAACATGACTGTTCGAGAGGCTCGAGAGTCGGCGTATAGACTTCCTTGGTGCCGTCTCTTCCAGAAAAGGTCACTTGCTTTATAGGTTATTGACTCCTTTGTTGAATGCGGTACGTTTTATTACATAGATCAACCTTCTTTCAAAATCTGATTTTTGGGGCACCTGGGTGGCTCAGTCGGTTGAGTGTCTCTGGCTCCTGATTTCTGCTCAAGTCATGATCTCACGGTTCATGAGATTGAGCCCTGCATCAGGCTCTGCGCTGACAGCACGAGCCTGCTGGGGATCCTTCCCCCCTCCCTCTGTCTCTCTCGCCCTCAAAATAAAATAAACATCAAAAAAAATCAAAATGAAAAAAAATAAAATCTGATTTTTCCGAGGCACCTGGGTGGCTCAGTCGGTTAAGTGCCTGACTTCAGCTCAGGTCATGATCTCACGGTTTACGAGTTCCAGCCCCGCACTGAGCTCTCTGCTGTCAGCACACAGCCCACTTTGGATCCTCTGTCCCCACCCCTCTCTCTGCTCCTCCCCCACTCCCTCCCTCCCTCTCTCTCTTTCAAAAATAAAACATTTTTTAAAAAAAGAGAAAACATTTCAGGCTAAAAGTCTTCAGAAAAATCAGATATTTTTATAGTTCTTGTTTTATTTTTTACATGTTTATTTTTGAGAGACAAAGAGAGCGGGGGAGGGGCAGAGACAGAGAGCGAGAGACAGACAGACAGGGGATCTGAAGTGGGGTCTGCACTGACAGCAGAGAGCCCAATGCAGAGCTCAAACTCACAACCCCTGAGATCATGACCTGAGCCGGAGTCAGACACTTAACCGACTGAGACATCCAGGCACCCCCAGTCGGAAACGTTTTCAGTAATATTTTCCCAAATGTGGGATCATCTTTTCCTCACTTTCATGGGAAGGTGGAGGGCATCACCAGGTCTTCTGACAGTGATCTGGATAATTAGGGAGCTACAACTCTTTATCCACCGGAGTCGAGACCCACACTGACCGACAGACTTTTGGCAACGAAGGAAGTGTTCTGTTCTGAGGCTGGCCAATATGGTAGCCACTTACCACATGTGGCTGCTGAGTACTTAAAATACGACTGATGAGGCCGAAGAACAAACCTTCTTGACTTACTTAATTTCGATTAATCTAAATTTAAATTGCCGTACATGGTGAACGGCCACTTCAGTGAAGAGCCCGCTCTAAATGGACAGCACCACAAAAGAAAGGCCCACCCTTCATCCTTCTTTGGGTCAGTTCGCCAAAAGTGTAGTAATTGTCTCCTACATTCCAGACATTGTGTAGCCGTCAGGGGGAGTGAGGTGAATAAGAGGGAAAACTGCTCTTAACGGAGCCTGTCAAGGCCATCAAAAAGAGACAGAAGTCACCCATAATAATGTAATATGAAAAGCTCTAGAACAGAAGGCCAGGCGGAAAACATACAGATCAGTTAATTAAATTCCCAACACCTAGCATCAGTCCTGGTATATAATACAGTGAGTTCTGCTATAACACTTGTTTTAAAAATGCAGATTTGTTCTAAGGAGGACATTATGCTAAGTGAAATAAGCCAGACATAGAAAGACAAATACTGCATGTTCTCGCTTAAGTACGGAATCGAAAAAAGTCAAACTCATGGAAGCAGGGAATAGAAAGGTGGTTTCCAGGGGCCGAGGGAAGGGGACGAAGGGGAGATGTTCATCGAAGGGTGGGAAGTTTCAGTTAGATGAGTAAGGTCTGGGGATCTCATGCACAACATGGTGACCATAGTTAATAAGACTGTATTGCGTCCTTGAAATTTGCTTAAAAGAGTTCGTCTTAACTGTTCTCAATGCAAAAAGAAAAAAAAAAGGTACCTAAGTGAGACGATGTATGTGTTAATTAACTGGGTTATGGTGATCGTTTTACAATGTGTACATATATCACATCATCACATTGTACACCTTAAATACATGATTTTGTATTTGTCAATTATACCTCAATAGGGCTGGAAGAAGTTTATTCCAAGGAGATTGATACGTGAGGGAATAATTTGAGCAGAATGCAAATTCTTTGCCTCTGCAGGGCTTTGCCCATAAGAAACGCCAAGTAAATATAGAAGGCTGCATCCAGCTAACACACACACACACACACACACACACACACACTTCAGACAACTAATGACCAGCCTCCTGGGTGCCCTATATCCTGAGCTACACTCATCCGCACTTGTAGTCCCAACTCTCCCTCCCATTTCAGATCTTCCCCCTTCCGTCCCTTGACAATAACACAAGCCGCAATCCTTCTCAGACCTCCCTTCCACAAGCAAATTTCGCATCTTTTTCGAGGTAGAGTGCCACATTTCTGATAGGATTTATAGATTTTTTTTGTTTGTTTATTTTTGAGAGAAACAGAGTGTGAGCAAGGAAGGGCAGAGAGAGGGAGACAAAAAAATCCGAAGTAGGGTCCAGGCTCCGAGCTGTCAGCACAGAGCCCGACGCAGGGCTCAAACTCACGAACCGTGAGATCATGACCTGAGCCGAAGTTGGACGATTAACCGACTGAGCCACCCAGGTGTCCCAGGATTTATATACTTTAAACATATGTGTAAAATCATGTACAATTTTTATTTTGAAAACAAGTCACTGATTAAGTTTTTTGAGTGCTGTTCCCCAACCCCATAAGCCCTGTGGTTTTTAATCGTGTGATTTTGTACAGCTCTACAATTTGGTGGAACACACATGTTGTGTTATAGCAGAAATGACTGTAGGTCTAGAAAAATATCTTAGCAATGGTCATACCTGTGCCCCGATCTTGGGTTCTCAACACCATTCTCCAATAAAAGGAACCAGACTCTTTGGAAGAAAGGCTGATTCCGGGTCTGGGGCTGGGAAAGGATGAAATGGGCCGTGAACATCTTGTGCCAGAATCTAAGTTGATACTCAGAAAATGACAGAGATATTTTTAAAAGGTACAAGAGCCAGCTTGAAGGTGTGGCTACTGGAAAAAAATGTAGGACAACTTGAGCATCAGAACGATGACAGGAACAGATGATACCTCATTGAATAGAATAGGATCATTCTTTCCATGAAATCACACTGATGTAAATGAATAAACGGGTAACGTACATCTTTACCCTGACCAGATGCTGCTGAACTGCTCTGCAAATTGGTTGTAGTGAATTATATTCCCACCCAATGTTGTATGAAAATTCCAGCATCCTCACTGATATCTGCTATTTTCAGACTTGAACACTTTGATAATCAGGTGGATACAAAAGGTACCGCAGTGTGGCCTTCATTTCTACCTTTCTGATCATTAGTAGCATTGAGCTTCTTATCACATGTCAAGCTGTGTCTTCTGTGACTCCTCAGTTAATATCCTTTACGCATTTTCTGTTGTTTCCCTTTTTAAAACTGATTTTCTCCTTAGCCTGTGACTGGTTTTGACTTTTGTTTTCAGCATCATTTTGTAAAGACGTTTTCTTCTTTTTCATGTATTTTGTCCTTAATCTATTCCTTTTATATTTTAAGAAATACTTTACTAATTTGAAGTCATAAAGAGAATTTTCCACATCTTCCGAAAATGTCAAGTTTTGCTTTTCACTTTTTGATCTTAAAATCATCTGGAACTTTTTTCTTTCTTTAATGTTGATTTATTTTTGGGAGAGAGAGCATGCGAGCGAGCGGTGGGGGGGCAGAGAGAGGGGGTGACCCAGAATCGAAGCAGGCTCCAGGCTCCGAGCTGTCAGCACCAAGACCAACGTGGGGCATAAACTCACAGACCTCGAGATTATAACCTGAGCCGACGAAGCTGGAGGCTTACCCAGGTGAGCCACCCAGGTGCCCCAGATCTGGAACTTATTTTAATGTATAGTATGAAGGACCCTCATATTATTTGTATCCACATGGATAGCCTAGTATTTCAGTACCAATATTGAATGGCTAGGATCTTCTCCTGATTTGTAATGTTTCTGCCATATACCAAATTCCAAAATTTGTGTGATTTCATCTCGGGGCTCTCAGTTCCTGTCCACTAGTCTCTCGGTCTCAGTAACAGAATATCATACTGTTTTAATGATCATAGCTTTAGAATGAGTCCCAATATCTAATAGGTGAACTTCTCTCCTCATTCTTCTTAAAAACAAACAAACAAACAAACAAACAAACAAACTATATTTGACATTCTTTGCCTTTTGTTTTGTCAAACAGATTTTAGGAGAAGCTGTTACATTTTTTTTAAAAAAGTGAACAATGAGGGGCACTTGGGTGGTTCAGTCAGTTAAGCATCTGACTCTTGATCTTGGCTCAGGTCAGGATCTCAAGGTTCATGTGTTCAAGCCCTGCATCGGGCCTGGTGCTGATGGTGCACAGCCTATTTGGAATTCTGTCTCTCCTTCTCTCTGCCCCCCTCTTCCACGTGTGCTGTCTCTCAAAATAAATAAACTAAAAAAATTTTTTGAATAAAAACAGTGAATAAAGAAACGGTGAAAAGAGACCATGTTTTAAAAAATCTCTTAGGAGGGGCGCCTGGGTGGCTCGGTCTGTTAAAAAATCTCTTAGGGTTTTTAGCAGAATCGCAATGAATTTGTTACTTACTTTGGGAAGGAGTAACATCTGTATTCATCAATGTTCTGCAGAGAAACAGGACCAATAGGATAGCTGGGTATAGATACAGGCACATAGATTTACTATAGGAATTGGCTCACGTCACATGGGGCTGAGAAGTGCCACCATCTGCCACCCTCAAGCTGGCGAATCAGAAGAGCCACTCATGTCATTTGGTCTGAGTCTGAAGTCCGAGGGCAGGGGACGATGGATGTCCCAGCTCAAGCAAAGAGCAAATTTGCCCTTCTGTCGCAGACTCTGGGTCTGGGGCTCTCTCTTGTCCAGCAAGAGAGCTAACGCAGGGTAGAAATGTGAGAGAGGCTAATGTCCGAGAGGAGACAAGAGCCCGGAGTAAGGGTCCTTGCTTTCTTTTTATTAGGATCAGAAGGCTTACAAGCACGATGGACGTGTGCAAAGAGACAATGAAACTGTGAACATTACCTCACGGGTGTGAGGGAAAGGGGGTGTTGAAGATATGCGGTGTTAGGGGTTTGAGTCAATACACAACAAAGCAGATGGTTGTTAACAGCAGACGTGAGGCACCACCTCTGTTTACCTAAACTTGCCTAGGGGACAAGACAGACAGAACATGCTACCTCTGGGTCAACCAGGCACCTTTCTTTTGCTAATTAGCTCCACTCTGGGCAACTTTGCCCCGCAGGGGTCTATAGCCCTGTTTACCAGTTCACCTAATTTCGTCCTTCCTTCCTGTGAAAGCAGATTTCTGCTATTGTACTAAATTGGGGGGCACTTCTGCCCTGAATCTCTAATCTTGTTGACCTCATCTTGGATGTTTTCACCCTGAGATTTCCTATTCCTATACCTTTGTCCTATACTGGGGGCCTTTGCCCTGTTTACCTAATCTTGCTTGCCTAATCTTGGATGCATACATCCTGTGGCTTTCTCTTACTTTCTGCCTTGTTAACCCATCGGTGCAAGCTCAGGGAATTCCTAAACTCATTCCCCACACCCTTCTTCTGCCTTTGCGTCCCAGCCAAATCCTCAGTGGATTGCATGATGTCCACACCCACTGATGAAGCTGTCTTCTTCGCTCAGTCCACTGCTCTCAATGCTAATCTCAATGCTAAACACACTCAGAAAAAGATGTCTTATCAGATATCTGGGCATCCCTTAGCCCAAGCAAGGAGATACAGGAAACTGACCATCACAACATTGTTTAGATATTGAGAATTCCCATCCATAAACCTAGGACATTTCTCCATTTATTTCCTCTTTTATGTCCTTCAACACAATTTAATAATTTTCTTTCTAAATATCTTGCACGTCTTTGGGGTTAAGCACTGTCATAATTTTATTGCTATTTTGCATGGGTCTTTTTGAAATATTTGTTTGTTTGTTTTGAGAGAAAGAGAAAGCACGTGAGCAGGGAAGGGGCGGAGAGAGAGAGAAAATCCCAAGCAGGCTCCACACTGTCGGCGCAGAGCCCGACACAGGGGTCAATCTCATGACTGAGATCATGACCTGCGCCCAAGTCAAGAGTTGGACACTTAACCGATGGAGCCACCCAGGAGCCCTTGAATGGATTTTTCAAATTACATTTTCTATTTGATATGTAAGAAATTCTTTCATTGTTGAAAATTGATTTGCTTTCTTTTCAAACTTTTTTCCCCTCCAGGACTTCTAATTACCTCTGCTATGTTAGTGCCAATTTCCCAAATGGAGACATAGTACAGCACACCCTAGATTATTTGAATATAAAGCCCATTTGAATAGAGACTTTATATACCAAATTCATGGACTTTTAAAGAGCGATTAGACAAGATAATGTACATAAAATACATATAATTAGGGTAAGATAAAAGATAAGAAAAAATGCCAGTCAGGTATCTCTCCCTGAGAGGCTAAGATCTGCCAAAGAAGAGAGAAAGATGAATCTCCATGGTTTAGATCATCTGATACTAACCAAAGGAATTTTACTTGAGGGGGGTCTGGGTGGCTGAGTAGATAAAGCATCCTACTCTTGATTTTAGCTCTGGTAATGGTCTCACAGTCATGGGATCAAGCCCCTCATTAGGTTCTGTGCCAAGAATATGTAAGAAATTCTTACAATGGAGCCTTCGTGGGATCCATTCTCTCTCTCACTCTCTCTCTCTGCCCCTCCCTCACTTGTCTCTTTTTAAAAAAAAAAAAAAAAAGCAAAAAACAAACAAAAAAGAATTGCACTCACAGGCAGATGTATTGGGGGGGAAAGCAGTGTTTTATTTATTTCAGTTCTGATTCCTTTGAAAGCAAAGGTAATTTATCTGAAATTGAAGGAGAATTAAGTCCTGTCTGCTCATGAGGAAGTAACAAGAAATAAACATCCCTCTGGTCAAAACAAGGAGGGAGAGTGAGCAGTATCTTGTGCGAAACCCCCAGATACAGTATTTAAGGGACCCCAGGGAAGAGGCAAACATCAGACCTCCCTCGCCCCAAGTCTCCCTCTTCTCCTCACCTCTCTAAGTCCTCTCTACTGACACCATGGGGTGCGGTGGCTGTGGAAGTTGTGGTGGCTGCCGTGGCTGCCGTGGCTGTGGCTGCGGGAAGGGCGGCTGGAAGAAGCAGTGCCCTACCGGCCATCCGGCCCCCCTCTGGTAGAATGCGCCCAGACGGCGCTTGCCTGTGGGTCAGACTTTCCTCCAAGTCTCCCCATTTCTCTTCCCACAACCTGGAAGTCAGTCGTGGACACTCGGAGCTGGAATTTGAGACTCTCCTCTCTGTCACATCACAAATCGATCGTTTCAATGGACCCTGCTAGTGATGTGAACAAGAACTAGGAAAACAAGAGTCAGCCCAGCTGCTGGAGTCAATTCACATGTGGAACAGACTGAAAGTGGAATCATGGCTACTCACTTATTTTTGTTTTTCTGAAATACTTTCCCACAACTTCAGTGCCTTGCTTGTATCATGCCCTCACATTACGTGCCAATTCCACTATGTTCTCATGCCCAGCAGTTCTGTCCTGCTGAAAATCAAGTGCACAGATAGGATAATGGACCATACATTGATGGTTAACATTTCTTTTTTTTACTTTCATTTGTTGTCTTGCTATGAAAGGATCTTTTGTGCTCCATAAATTCATGCAAGCTAAATAAAGAAACGCTTGTTGGGAAGAATGTCCCTGATTGTCAGAGTCGTGTCCCTTATGGTCATAGTTGCACTGAGATGTGTTGCGGGCCAATCGCAGGGCCCCTCAAGCTCCGGGGGAGCTGAACAAGCAGGGCCATGGAGAATGGACGCTAACCTCAAGATTTGCCTTAAGAGCTATCCTCAAAAGAAAGAAGTTGACACATTTTGTTCCATCATGTTTTCTGCCAATGGCCACGTACAGACCCTCAAAAGAATTGGATTTTTATGTCAGTCTCCATTCCAAGCAACCAGCCCGGTCCCTGGCTGTTGGAGAACCCCTTTCATGGCTGAAATTTCAATTTTCATCTTTAATCCTTGCCATGAACTGTGCAGATACTGTTTTCTGAATCTTTTGTTTGAACGCCCTACTGCCTCCTTCACGGCACCCAAGACTGTGACTGACTCCTTTCTAGTCTTTGAGACTTGGCTTTCAATCCCATGGTCCGTGCTTCAGGACTGCATGTGACCCAGCGAGCAAGGGGCCTGGACTGGAGTCGGAAAGCCCTTGAGAAGAGGCACTTCCCAGCATGCACTGGTCAGCCAATGACCCGTGAGAGGACCAGAGGGCCTCTCCTCTGCCTGCAGAAGTTGGGGGGGGTGGGTAAGACCTCGGAGGTAGACCGCAGCTGTGCTCCGGGTTGTGCAGGAAAGCCTTTACCTCTTCCTGCTGAGGTCACTTGGAACGCTGTCTGCATCAGATAGCTCAGAACTGGATATTCGCCTTGCCAGAAAAAGCCTTCCATTTTGCTTTGAGGTTCTGAAATCAAACGTCACCCCTCTCAGAGTGATCTTCTCTGGTCAGTGGATCGGAAGCAGCTCTTAGGTTGTTTGTCAACACCCAACTGTTGCGTGTCACTTGGCCCTTCTTTATTTTTTTTCTCTCTCTCCAAGAGAGTTGAACTCTGGCTGCATTATCTACACTCTCAGGGCCGTGTTCCCGCTGCTCATGGCAGTGCCTGGCACGTCCTCAGGAAAGACCCACCGTGTTAATAAAAGGAAGCTCTGTGGGGCTTTCTCTGAGCCTCTCTCCTCTTCCTGGGTCAGAGTCAGTTACTCCCTCACCTGTGCGAGCACCTGCCTTCTATGTGATCTTACTGGTACCTTTGTGTGGTCATGCACGTGCCTGTTTACAAGCCCTTGAAGTTCTTGAGGGCAGGAACCCTCGTGCTTGGTGCTGCCTTCCCAGGCTCCTTCACTGTGTAAGGCATCAATTAATATTTGATGACTGAATGACTTCACCCTCTTTCCAGGGTTTGACACCAGGTGGTCGCGTCACCAACGATCCACTTAAAGCCATTTACAAGGCCAGTGGTGATGGATATTGAACGTGTCTTGTGTGAGGTGTGGGGGTCAGGCACGGGAGACCTGACATTTCCCTTCTCATTAAAGTGCACAATGGGGCCGTGTCATTAAGCTTCTGGCCAAAGACACGCTTCCCAGGAAACTCACCAAAAAAGGGCAAAACCAGAAAGCCTAAAGCACGATGGTCTCGTCTAGGGATATTTTGAATTAAAACACTTTTCTAAAAGGCACGTCATCTAAAAGAGCAGAGTAAGGAAAAGCCCCATAATAATACAACAGATTTCATTCAAATTAAAATCCATGGTTTTCAAAAGGGATGTTCAAGTGGCCTCTGGGGTTTGCCAAGCTTCTGGGAGGTACCCAGAGTGGGGGATGGCAACTCACAGAAAAAAGTCATCTTAAAAGCAGACATGCCTTTTTTTCATCTGTGCTATTATGAGATCATGCTAATACTCTTTTGAAAACACATTAAAACGATCCCACAATTCATCTAGAGTTTTATTGTTATTGTGGCTTTTATTGCTTGTTACAAAAATGTGTAATTAGTTAACAAGCAAAACTGAGCTACCAAAAAACAAAAAAACAACAAAACAAACCCAAGCCAAATAGGCAATAAAAAGGAAACCTTTGGAATGAGGTACCTAAACTAGTCCTAGTGGAGATTGTGTAACACCCTCTATCCACGTGTCATGGCTAGTTTTCAACAGGCTGGAAACTCAGCCTCCAGAAAGAAGACTTTCTCCCGGCTGCCTCTCACCCATCCGCATCTGCAGGCCACGCTGCACCCAGCCACACAACCCCCGGGGCCCAGGGCCCTTGTTCAGTTCATTCATCAGCTTCTCGATCCTGGGGTACAAAGTTTGGCCGGCGGGACCAAGAACAAAGCAACACACCTAATTCCCTGGGACCCAGTGTCTTCAAACTGGCTTTTAACTATTTTTCAAGGAGGATGTTAGTGACTATTCTTTTCCCTTTGAGTTATTCTGCCACCGAACAGAATAAAGAACTAGAAACTAAGAGCCATTGAAGGGGACATGAAACAGGTGTCGGGGGAACATCGCTAACCCACCAGGAGCCAGCAGGTAAGACCAAATTCTCATCAAACACTTCTCCATGCCGGCCATAGGCTATGGGGCTGAGTATTTTTACCCAGGAATGAGCAGCTCTGAAATTGCCCACCAGACTGTAGGGATACAGTGTGGGAGGCTGTCATTCGCACTGGAGGCTCTACAAAACCTTTTGAACTGGAGGTCAGAAAGGACCCCGGGGGCTGTAAGGCTGCTGAACTAGAATGGGGTCAGGACAGCGTGAGAGGGGGAAGGTGTACACTGGGGAGCCCGAACAGGGAACTGAAGACAACAAACAGTAAGAGAAAACCTTAAGGGCAAGTGACCAGTATCACTCTTTTCCTTAACATGGGAATTGGTGCCTTGGGATGAGTGAGCATTGAGTGGGAAGGGGGGACCGTGTGATCTGGTTTTGTCCGTATCACTGGGCAGTTGTCTGCCTCTCGATGAGTCACCGAACCTAAGCAGCCCTTCTTTCCCTTGTAAACATTGGCTCACACTCTCCCAAGGGTCCCGGCAGCTGTTCAATTCGTCGGTGAGTTCAGCGACGGTGCAGAATGGATCATTTTATCTCGAAAGTACTTCCCCGATATATACTTATTTAGGGAATGACTCACCTGTCTGAAGAGTGGAAAACGCGTTATTTTTATTTGTTCTGAATTGAAGACTCATTCCTATTAATTGGATGTATACAATTAATGTGTGAATATATTGTTTATTTTCATGATAAGAGGTTAAGCAGGTAATGCTAAAATTGCAATTTAAATCAATATTAGCATATAGACCCAAATTTTATTCTTAAAAATTAGGCTGGACCTACCAGAAATTTGGACTCTAAACAAGGAAAAACTTGAAACTAGAACCACGATGCTAATGATGAAGACATAATAATAGTTAACACCTATGGAGCACACACAGGCATCCAAGTAACTTAATTCTGATGACAATCCTAAAAGATGGATATCACGATCCACGTTTTACAAATGGAGAAACATCCGGGGAAATTAAGTAAGCTGCCAAAAAGGCAGGGCCTGCTGAGGTGTGGAGCTGGAACTATAATCCGGGTTTGAGGGATTCTACAGCCCATGCTTTTAGTTCCCTCGCTGTAAACACCAGCAGAGAGACGGGAATGGTGAATGGCTGGACACCCAAGGTCAAATGGTGGCTGATGATGCCTAGATGTGTTTGCATATTTTAGCAGTAACTATTAGCATTGTTCATTCTTTCTGGACGAGGAAAACCAATTTATCAGGATTTATTTGAAGGACAACTCAACTGTTTCTTGACTTGAGCAATGTCAGTGCTCTATCACTTTAAAAGTAGCAGAGAAGGGGCATCTGGGTGGCTCAGTTGGTTGAGTATCTGACTTCGGCTCAGGTCGGTTTGTGGGTTCGAGCCCCGAGTTGGGCTCTGTGCTGACAGCTCAGAGCCTGGAGCCTGCTTCAGATTCTGTGTCTCTCTCTCTCTCTGCCCCTCCCCCGCTCGTGCTCTGTCTCTGTCTCTCTCTCTGTCTCTCTCTCAAAAATAAACAAACATTAAACAAAATTAAAAAAACAAATAAAAGCAGAGAAAAGTACCTATCAGTTTCCTTCTACACTCGGGGCCAGGACCCATGTTCCGTTTATACCTATGCTAGTCACCCCTTCCTTTCTCATTGCCACTTGTCTCTTCTCTTCCTCCTCCCACAACATCTCAACCCTTATTACCTGACATGGTGATAGATGCTTTCACTGCAGAAATATCCCATCTAGTCTCTTCCTCCAGGCAACCATGGCATCTCATGTGAAATCTTAGAAAGATCGTTAACAAAGTGCCGGCACATAATCCATTAGGACCAGACTGCTCATACGACATCACTTGAGCTAGTGGATATTATTTGGTAAGTGGCTGATAGCTAAAGCCAGAAAGGAAAGCCGTGGAATCACCAGCAGGGAAAGCAACCACATCATCACAAAGAGATGAGTCACAGGGACCCAATTTTATCACCCCTGGGAGATGAGTCCAAGGAATTCAATTTAGGACAATGTATGTATTTAGCTCACTTGTTTAATCGCTCAAAGAAAAAAATGAGTGCCTAGTAGGTGCTGGCCTGGCGCTATGGATTCAGAGGAAGTCTTCTAGTCCATCAGGGAAGCTAAGTATTTGAATAACTTATCCATACGTAGGATTGTTGTGGGGTTTTTTTTTCAATTTTTAACTGAGATATAATTCACATACCATAAAATTTACCTTTTAAAGTATATAATTCAGGGGTACCTGGGTGGCTCAGTCAGTTAAGGGTCCAATTTTGGCTCAGGTCGTGATCTCACAGTTCATGAGTTCAAGTCCCATGTTGGGCTCTGTGCTGACACCTCGCAGCCTGAAGCCTGCTTCATATTCTGTGTTTCCTTTCTCTTTGCATCTGCCCTGCTCATGCTCTCTCTCTTTCTCAAAGATAAATAAACTTTTTTAAAAAATTAAAAAACAATAAAGTATGTAATTCAATGGGCTTTAGTATATTCACAAAATTCACTTAATGTCAGAATATTTTTTATTACTCCAAAAAGAAAACTACATCCATTAGTGATCATTTCCTGTTCCCATTCTTCCCTCCTTCCAGCCCTGGTAACTCTATGCTACTCTCTGTTCTTTATGGATTTGCCTAGTCTGAACACTTCATCTAAATGAATCATAAACAGGGTTTGTGTCTGCCTTTTTTCACTTAGCATATTTCCACAGTTCATCCGTGTGACGGCATGAATCAGTACCTCCTTCCTACGACTGAAAAATATTCCATTGTCTGGTTATACCATTTTATTTCTCCATTTATCAGTTGATGGGCATGTGGGTGGTATCTACTTTTTAGCTATTCTGAATAACGCTGCTATGAACATTCGTATACAAGTTTTTGTGTAGACATGTTTTTGTTTCTCTTGGGCATACATACACCTAGCTGTGGAATTGCTGGGTCGTATGGAAACCATGCCGAACTTTACGGAGGAGCCGCTAACGCATTGTCCAAAGCCACTGCATCACTTTGACTTCCCACCAGCAGTATATGAGGGTTCCAGTTTCTCCACATCCTCGTCAACACTCACTATTGTTCGTTTTTATTATAGCCAATCCAGTAGGTATGAAACGGTGTCTCATTGTGGTTTGTATATCCCTAATGACTGATGATGTTGAACTTTTTTTCCATGTGTTTATTGGCCATTTGTATATCTTCAGTGGAGAAATGTTTGCTCAGATCTTTGGTTCATGTTTTAGTTGGGTTGTCTTTCTTATTGTTGAGTTTTAAGAGTCGCTCCAAATGGTTTAAAGTACAAAAAGAAATGTTTTACACACTATGTTCTACGAAGTTTGAAATACATGTTTAGAGCTCATATAGAAGCATATTTTTGTCTTTCAAGTTCAGTAATTTTTTATGCATTGATATTTAGGAAATTAAATTCTAGCCGCAGTTATCATAAAAGGATAAGGTGTGTTAAAAGCTCGAACAACTCTTAGATAAGATAGTAACAAAAAAAGTGCAAATACATTTACACTTTATTACAGGAAAATAAATAATTTCTCAACTGCCATGAAATCCAGGCACCAGTGAAGTGCTTCATTTGTGAACTGGCCACATGACTTTTTCAACTGATAAACAATTAGAAAAAATACTGTTAATAGCAGCCTGAACTCAGACAGGCTATCTACATATATTGAACCACATGTCACTAAATATTGGGAAAACAAGATTTTAAATACTTAGCATGTATTCCATAACATAGATACACAATAATTTACTAAACATTTCCCTAGTGTGTTTCCAGTTTGTGTTAGTTATACATATTTTAATAAATATCCTTATACATAAATCTGTGTGTATATATGGTGTTACCTTTGGAAAGATTTCCAGGAGTAGGCTTACTGGGATCGATCAAGATTCAACTGATTGATCAAGATTCAACTGAATTATTGCCTAACTGCCTTTCAAGAGATTTTTACCAAGTTTATACTCTTACCATCAGGATGTGAATGTTCATTTTGCTTGATCCTTGTTGATGGGGGATTTTTAAGTAGTCTTTAGTATTATTATAAGCAGAAGATGATATCTCATTGCCCAAACTGTATTTAAACTGCTAGAAAAGCTATTTTCCCAAGTCTTATTTGCTGGTTCTAGTTCCTTTTGGGGGGGCGAGGGGATTTGTCTATTCACATCCTTAGCATGTTTCTTAACTGTTTAGTAAAGGAATGTTCTCCCTACTTGGAATATACGCATCCCCAATATCCATTGCAGAGATTAATTTATGGAAAATGCAGCTGAGCAAAGATGCCGAAATTTGGTTGGTGATTAGGGAACAACACTACCAGCCTAAAGGTTCAACTAGGGCGGTGGGCAACCTGTAGCCTGCCGGTCTGGCTTTGTAAGTCACGTTTCACCAGGACACAGCCCAGCTCATCCATTTATCTAAGACTGCTCTTGCTTTCCTGGGGCAACACCCACTAGTTGGGACAGAGACCACATGGCCTGCAACATCTAAATATGTATGTACTCTCTGGCCATTTTAAGTAAAGTGTGCGGACCCTCAACCTACAGCATAAAAAGAAATTTATGGTCTGACTAGAGAGACAGATACTACCACCATTAAAATGACTTTATAGGGGGGCGCCTGGGTGGCTCAGTCGAATTGGGCGTCCGACTTCAGCTCCTGGTCTGTGAGTTTGAGCCCCGCATCGGGCTCTGGGCTGACAGCTTGGAGCCTGGAGCCTACTGTGTCTCCCTCTCTCTCTGCCCCTCCCCCACTTGTGCGCGCGCGCGCGCGCGCGCGCGCTCTCTCTCTCTCTCTCAAAAATAAATAAATGTAAAAAAAATTTTTTTAAATGATTTTATATACCATCAATGATGGGGAAAAGTATTTGCCAATTGTTAAAACGTCAGAGTAGATGATAAAATATTTATATACATTGTATCCCAAAAAACCCCACGGCTATAATTGGGAAAACTGGACACCAAAATGTTGCTATTGGTGATCTCAGGGTGATGAGGTTACTTTTTGGACGGGGAGGGGCTCTTGTAAGGTTTGTTTCAATGAACAGATTTTACTTTTGTAAACAATGTAAACAATAGATCTGTGATGTGACTCCTTGTAAATTTGCAAAGGTAAATGGCTGGGGTACAAGAAAAAAAAAAAAAAGTAAAATCATTTCTTTAAAGTCATCACGGGAACCACTGCCTCGCCAGCCAGCCCGGGGCCAAACCTCGGCCAGACCTTGGCCAGCGGGGGAAGTGACACACACAGCCTCACCGTTCTCTCCGCCGCTGTTCTGAGCCAGCTGCTCCGACGTGGTTCAACTGCCACCACCAGGAAACACTGCGGTGTCCTCCCATGCTTGTGTTCTGTCATCTGCAGGCCTCCTTCCCCTTCCACTGCCTGGCGTCAGGGGACAGTGAAACCTGGGTCCTTCAAATCACCCTCCTCCACAAACACCCTCGCTCACACACACCTGCATTTTACAGCATCGCCTAACGAACGCCCTTATGTGTCCGGAGCTCAACGCTGGCACATGTCTTTACTAATTCCTTTGTCAAGAGGTGAGATACCTTCTGCCCTGATTCCTCATTGCTAGAAACATACTGAACACGGAACATGTTTCAGAGGAAATTTCATTCCCAGGCGCTTTTACATCATTTCTTTTGAGGAGTTTTTCTTAAATCTACCGTCTGAAGATTCTCTAGAGCAATTTTAGCCCAAGAAATGTGTATGGACTTAAAAAGCTAGATACAAAAATTATTTACCTAACGTAGGTAGGGCCTCAGTCAGTGCATTTGGTTTGATGTCTTCAATATGTGTACGAATCGCCTGAGATTTGTTAAAAGGCAGATGCTGACTGACCACCAAGGGATAAGATTCTGCAGGCTTAGCCAGCTCCCAGGCGGCATCTGGCCTGGGTCCCCAGACCGTACTCTGAGGAGCAAATGACCGTGATCAGCTTTTTAAAAAAAATTTTTTTATTGTTTATTTTTTAGAAAGAGAGAGAGAGAGAGGTGAGCAGGGGAGGGACAGAGAGAGGGAGACACAGAATCCGAAGGAGACTCCAGGCTCTGAGCTGTCAGCACAGAGCCCAAAGCGGGGCTCGAACTCACAGGCCGCGAGATCATGACCTGAGCCGAAGTCGGTCACCCAACGGACTGAGCCACCCAGGCGCCCCCGTAGCCATCTTTAATGAAGAGGTGCAATATGCATGCTTGAGAGAAGTCCAAATTACTACTACTCCGCAAAGTAAAGTATTTCTACACTCCTCTCTCCCCACACACCCCGTCCTTTAAAAATGCTCTGATATTCTGGGACGGGAGGGGGGGGGGAACTGGCCAAGCTGCTTTCTCATCATTATAGAGTATCCACAACACAAACCCCTCTTCCTCTGGCTTCCTTCAGCTTCTGCTCATCCTTGCCCCTCGGTCTTAAATTCTGTTGTCAAGGCTGCTACTCCTCTGTTAAGTCTACACTGGGAAGGGTTGAGATCTTTCCTACTCTCCAGAGCCCCTTGTCCTTGCACAGATTATTATCCCATCAGCCTCCCTCCTCCCTCCTGGGTCTGGACGATGGGTTCCTTCTGTGCATTGTAAAGTGGTTCTGAGCACGCTTCGAGTCAGAGCTGGGTTCAAAGCTCAGTTCTGCCACTCCCCTTACTTGAGCAAGTAAACTGCCGTCTCTAAGCCAGTTTTGTCTGGTAAAACAGAAGTCAGCCCTACATACAAGGTTGTGAGGACTATAGAAAATAATGTTCAAAAATCATTTAGCAAAGTGACACCAAAATAACGCTAAACGGAAGCTACTATGACTTTGTCATAAAGCATCACTTCTTTTAGTTCTCAAACATCACTTAAAAAGTCAAAATTGTTGGGGCACCTGAGGGGCTCAGTCAGTTAAGCATCAGACTCTTGGTTTCGGCTCAGGTCATGATCTCGTGGTTTCGTGAGTTCGAGCCCTGCAACATCGTGGAGCCTGCTTGGGATTCTCTCTCTCGGTCTCTCTCTCTGCCCTCCCCCACTCACACTCTCTCTTAAAATAAACCTCAAAAATGGGGCGCCTGGGTGGCTCAGTTGGTTAAGCAGCCGACTTCGGCTCAGGTCACGATCTCACGGTCCGTGGGTTCCAGCCCCGCGTCAGGCTCTGTGCTGACGGCTTGGAGCCTGGAGCCTGCTTCGGATTCTGTGTCTCCCCCTCTCCGACCCTCCCCTGTTCATGCTCTGTCTCTGTCTCAAAAATAAATAAACGTTAAAAAAAAAAATAAAAATAAACCTCAAAGCAATTTAAGTCAAAATTGTTACGTATTTTGAAGGTATTATATCTAAATAGAAGTTCAAAATATTGAGTTTCTGAATGGCCCTAAATTTGCAAGTTTCTCTATTGTAAAATCCCCATAGTTTAGGATGTTGGATTTCCCTGGAAGATGTGGTTATTTCTTCACTTCTCTCTCTGAGAGAGCTACCCAAATATGTTTAGTAACTAACTGAAAATAAGCCTTGAAAGGAACTGTATTGTCCTAAAATCATAACTAATGTATTCTATAAGTACACAACATTCTTCTGTGATAATTTCCTGGAAATATAGTCTGAATTGGTATTTAGAATCATAAAAATTTTAATGTTTAAAATTCTTCTAGGATTACACAGAATTTTATTTAGTGCCCCAACAATTTTGACTTTTTAAGTGAGGTTTGAGAACTAAAATAAGTGATGCTTTATGACAAAGTCATAGTAGCTTCTTTCAAAATCTTAAAAACCTTAAAAGTTACTGCAGAAGACCATATGGCAGAGGTAACATTTAAAGACCTAATGATCGAGAAACTTGCAGAACTAGTGAAAACAGCAATCCAGACTCGAGGCCTATCAAATTCCAGGCACAAAATAAACACCTACATCCAGCCACATCACAGTGAAACTAATGCACCCGCAAAAGAGCCATGGCTGCATGTACCAAATACAGGGAAAGGAGAAAAGATGCACTTGTGAGCCTGAATAATGATGAGCAGTTCCATTAGAGGATCTAAAGAAGTAATTCTCTTCTCGGATTAAAAAAAAAAAAAAAAAAAATAGGGAACTAGAAGGAACCTTGGCAGTTATCTAGATTCGAAATCCCATTATGGACAAGGTTATTCATCCTAAACTAAATGACATCATTAGCATTAGAAAGGTTCTCCTCTGTGTCTCTGTAATCCCTAAATATATAATGTGATGAAATAAAAATATAAATTTAGGTGACCTAATTCATATTTTTAGATTAACTTTTAAAACAATCCATACATGAGAAAATGCAACTAGGAAATCACGAGGAAAATCAACTTCACCAGTAATCAAAGAAAGGAAAATGAGGCGTTATTTCAGATTCCCTAAATTGGCAATCATTAAAAATTGGAATTCCCTGTGGCAACTGGATACTGAAGTAAAAATGGACCACGTGCCTTTTTGGTATTTGTAAAAATTAAATCAATCCCTTTAAATAGCAATTTAGTTGAGAGGATAAAATGTTAATCCTTCTAAGCCACGTGTGTGATTTTAGAAGAACTTATTCCAAAAAATAGCACAAACGAAACATCACACACAGCAAGATATTTAATTAACATTGTGAAAAATGATAAATGACCAAGATATACATTGTTCACTAATTCCATTTCTAAGAAACCATGATGACGTCAAACCCTAAGTGTGTAAAAGTGTAGGTAAAATTTCTGATGTTGAAAAATTAGAAACTATCTCAATGTTCACCATAGGGATGAACACCGCACACAACGGAAAATCGTTGGCAGAGAACGTAGATCTATACTTGAAGTTGAAAGAAAGCCATGATATATTGAGGCAGATTATAAAATAGTGAACACAGCCCGATTCCATTCTGGAAGAGGTCTCTGTATTTACTTCCATATGGAATGGAACCCAGAAGTACTTACAATGTATCTACACAAGATTAGAGGGTTTTTAAAAAGAATAATTTTCTACATTTTCAGATTTTTTACAATAGGTGTTATTATTTTGACAAGCAGAAAAAAATAGTAAATATATTTCCAGTTTGGAAGAAAACAGTTGTGAGAAAAGGATCTTAAAAATTAACTGGCCATGATCACAATGCAAGATCTGCTCTGGGCAAGAAGCAAATATGGAAGGGAAAAAAATCCAAAACTGGGTAAGACTTTTTTTTTTTTTTTTTTAATTTCCATTAATGTTTGTGAAATAGGTTTTTAACATACTCACACTCCTATTAAAACTTCTGGAATAGAAGCTTCAAAGTATGAATATAGGAGAGAGGATGGATTTTAAACTCAGAAGTGTATTCCTGCCGCTTACTAAATACAGTCTTGGCAAAGTAAACACCTGAAATGTCCACTTTTTGGTCACAAATACTGCCTGGAAACAGTTGGTGTGACCAGTAAGTGAGACCAATTCTATGAGATGCATGTCACAAAATTAATAGTAATTAACAAATAGTGGCCATATTAAACTGTATGATGCTGACACCTGGTATTTTGAATCTATGAAAATACCAGTTTCAACAGCTATTATTCCGAAACATTGAATTCCAGTTCCCAAGGCTAATTACTAATTTAACCATGTATTCCAGGGCTGAGGGAATCCTACGTCACCATTTGGAAGACAACTCATTTTAAAGTTGAGGAACTGAAGGGTCTAAATCACAGGCCCAAAAGTCAGTTAATGGCAGAACCTAAGATCTGAACAGAGGAAAGGGCTCTAGGGATTTCTTTTCGAAGATCCCAAGTCAAGTTCAGTAAAGACTGTTAACATACCATTAAAAAAAAAAAAAAGGACCAAAGAATTGTAATCTCTTCCCATTAAGTGAGACTAAAATAAACATTAGTTTTCCCCCAGGAGGAAGGGAGGGGATACTGGTGGTCAGGGTGGAAATACCGACTCTAAGGGAAGGAAATTTTCTTCTGGGTTCTGGTGATGGTTGACAACAATTTAAACAACAGAAATGTATACAATAGTCAGGATGGATACAGAGCAAATAATAATGACTAACTACCAGGAGGATTGGGGCGTAAAGAGCTGGGAAGCAGTTCCCGATTTTACCTGTTATATTTCCATAGGTAATAGAGGCGGTAAAACCTAATTACAATACCTACCGTCTTAAAACCAAGCTAGATCAACCCGTGACTCAAGAAAAAAAATGTCTTTTGGGGGGCAAAAATCAGTATTGGAAACTCAGTAAAAAACACGTGCTTTTATTTATTTTTTTTATTTTTTTAAATAAGGGTTTTTTGTTTTTGTTTTTTTTTTTTTCAACGTTTTTATTTATTTTGGGGACAGAGAGAGACAGAGCATGAACGGGGGAGGGGCAGAGAGAGAGGGAGCCACAGAATCGGAAACAGGCTCCAGCCTCCGAGCTCTCAGCCCAGAGCCTGACGCGGGGCTCGAACTCACAGACCGCGAGATCGTGACCAGGCTGAAGTCGGACGCTTAACCGACTGCGCCACCCAGGCGCCCCAAAAACAAGTGCTTTTAAAAAGATGTTTCACAGGCCTCCGTCAGTTAAGCATCGGGTGGCTCAGTCGGTTAAGCGTTTGACTCGGGTTTCGGCTCAGGTCATGATCTCACGCTCTGTGGGTTCGAGCCCCACATGGGGCTCCATGCTGGCAATGCAGAGTCTGCTTGGGATTCTCTCTCTCCCCCTCTCTCTCAAAAATAAATAAACTTAAAAAAAGTGAGCTAACATTAAAAAAAAAAGTTTCGCAATGTGTAGACAAAGTGAGAAACACTAATGTGTCGTTAATAAAAAGATTAAGCTGGAAGTAGATGCAGGAGCTGCTTTGCAGACAATTCATGCTATGCAGCAATTAAAGAGGCTACTCACAAATGGTACACAAATTGAGGAGTCTTTATTTTGAAAAAATTCTTCCAACAGTATTTCACAATGAACAGAAACTTATTAACCAAATTCACCTACCAAAGGGTTTTAGAGATGGGGACGAAATCAGCCTGTGAGTTTTCGTCCAACTCCTAAAATCATCTCCTGCACTGCTCTTCATAAATGTCAGCATATTCACACCCCTTCCAAGGACTGGCTGGCTGGCGTTAAGGGTCTCCCGTCTTTCAGAGGTCTCACGGAGTCCTCTCCCCTCCCTAGGCTTAGTCTGAAGGTGCTACGGTACCCTTCACCATCAGTTAGCAGGGCTGATATCATTCCTCATAAACAAATGACTCCAGGAAGCAAGTCCTGTCTTGACTAATGGTAAGTGGACGTTAAGAAATTCTCTGGAATCTAATCTTTTGAGGAGTAAGAATCAGAACCTTCAGTTATTTCCCAAGTCTTCTCTAAGGCAAAGGGGAACTAATTTTGAAGAATACATATGTGGTTGTACCAAAATAGATTTTGCTATAGTAAACCCACACCATTTCTTCTTAAATATAAAGTACATTCTAAGCCAATGTGTAAGGACAGGTACAATACCAACAAGTAGTAACAGAAAATAGCCCCAAGGCACACTTTTAGAAACTTTCAGGGTCGTGGGTGGGACAATGGAAAACTTAAGGTGCAAAATGGGAATGAACTTGCACAACCTCTGAAAGAACTGACTGAAAGAAAACCTTCAAAGTTCAGTTAGAAAGCGTAGGATTTTTCAAATATCTGTACATAGTCAATCCGAAGGATTCTCCCCCGCCCCCACCCCCTTAAATGGAAGAATTTCCTAAATGGAAGCAGAAGATAATAAACAGCTGGCGAGCCTCAACATTGAATGAGGTCTGTTTTATTGAGTTTCCAGTCAGGCAGAGTCAAGACTTATCTTCATATATGCACAAGGATAGTCTCAATTTAATAATATTTTTTAGTAGAAAAATCTATACAAATACTCTTCAAAAGGGATATCCACATAATGAAACCCTGAAGCCATCGAAATAATGAGTTAGAGCTGGAGGTGCTAATATGTAAAGATAACCAAGTTAAATAAAAAGAGCCAAGTTACAAAATTGTACATTTAAAATAAGGGAGGACAGCGAGAGGAGTATATATGGAAATAGAGGCGTATGAAGTATATAACATTTCTCAAAGACTATACAAGAAATACAAGAAACTATATTCCCCTGTGGTGTGGGAATGAAGTCAGAGGAAGGAGACGAGACGTAATTTCTCACTTTATACCCTTTATATATTGCATAATTTTAAAAAATCACAAGCATGTATCATAACGTATAAAAAAAGATAAAGTCTTTAAAAAACCTGATTGTACCCACAGCATTCTATGAAACATTGACTTTACAGCATCAGTTTACAGTCCTTTTACTTAACGGTCGTTTCCCTCAATGCCTTTCACTTAATGGTCATTTCGTCAAAATCAGAAGGCTCCTTGGGTGTGTGCCTCCTCTAGCTCTCCACTCAAGGTTCAGGGAAAATGTTGAGAATTTAGAGTTTAAATCTTAACTCTCATTGCTTGAGCTGTAGCCAGGATGACACCTACTCAAGATTCCAGAGAACCAACGAAAATATGGGCATTTTAATCACTTCATTAAATATTTTATCCGGGATCATGTTTCCTTTTTACAAAAAGCCTGAGTCACAACATTCTCTTTTCATTAAACTCCACAGCCCTTTGAGTTGGACAAGCACAGATTTCAAAAGTACATTCAAACACACGTTGAATTCTGATCCAGGGGCATAAAATCAGCAGAGTACATAGAGGCCACAAGTTTGAAAAGAAACGCGCTGTTGGTGAAAGTCTTGCCTGGAAAATAACACCATCGATTCAAAGCCTACGGGACTCCAAAATCCGACCGGTGCAGTGGCGTCATGAGCACCTCTCACGCAGACACAGATGCGTCGCTTTAAAGGTCTTCAAACACATCTGAACGTTTGAGGCTAAGGAAACTGGGCGGGCAGGCTAGTGACCACCGGAAGAACGGATGCCCTTTAAAACCACTCAAAACCCAAGTTTTTAGGACACTGTGCTGGTCAAACAAAACAGGACTGCAGACAGAATTCAGACTTTCGCCACGAACGTACCAGCCCTACCACCAGCACAGTGACTGGACTTTTCAATACCAGGCTTCACAGTACTTGGGTCTTTCCAGATTAAATGCGTCAGTGCCCTGAACATTTCTACACGAGGGCGAGTGTCCGTATGCTTGCTGAATTAACAATAGAAAGCAAAAGCCTCTTTAAATATTGGCTACAATCACCAGCAAATTTACCAGACGGGCTGTGGCCTGCGAGAGGCGAGCTGGAGCCGGCTGGCAAAGGCCTGGGCACCGGCTGTGTGCCTCCCAACTCCAAGCTTATGACGTCGGATGGAGAGGCGACAGCAGCCACAGCGAGACCATTTCCACCACAAATATCAGTGAACAGGACAAAACAGGGCCCTTTTTCACGAGATTTGAAAAAGTCTCACCAGCACAACACTAAGAATTCCATCTTGGTCACATATTCACTTGCTCAAATACACACTGCAAAATTTTAACTGAGGATATTATAATGTGCTAAAATACACAAAGAAAAAATTAACTAACGAGGATGAGTCCGGTATGATAGGCTAATCTTACACAAATTTTAGTAGCAGCATCCTTTAGAGAGGAAATGTTAAAACTGTCCAGGGCACAAACCTTAGCCATCCAAGTTGGAATGCTTCACAAAATAGGCATCACTGTGATACTTCAGATGCCTCTCCAGTTTAAAACAAGCTCCACTAATTACCTCATTAATTTACTTGTGAAATTTACCAAAAAGCCTGGAGAGTAAAGTATGCTGATTTCATCAAATTCTGAATGCAACCCAAATTAAGAAGCTGTGTCAGGTATATGGGATGTAGAAACGCATGCTCTTGGAATTCCAAAAGAATTCTTTAAAGGCTACTTACACACAAATATGACAGCCTTTGAACCCAGCAACGAAGTATTTGCTCCCCAGAGCAACAGCCCTGTCATCAGCTTACCCTCCCTGTGCCCTGCTCCTTGCATCCACTTCCAAGATCGTGTAATACGTGAAGAGCACTCAGCGAGCATCTCATACATTGAAAGGGCTCAATAAACCACATTACTTTGAAGTCATTACAGTTTTAAAAACGGATCTTCTTCACAATGCTCTCCTAGGGATTGATTTTTTGATAGGAGTCTGAAACTGTCAGTGGAGGCCAAAGATGAGGCGAGTCATTCTGAACACCAGTTCAGAGAAGGAGCATAAAGGTGTGGACGAAGAGGGCGCAAGAAGCAAGGCACAGGGCCTGCTTGGGAATGGAAATGGGGTATTATCTCAAAAAAGCATGTTTTAGGGGCGCCCGGGTGGCTCAGTCGGTTAAGTGTCCGACTTCAGCTCAGGGCATGATCTCACGGTTCGTGAGTTCGAGCTCTGCGTCGGGCTCTGTGCCGACAGCTCGGAGCCTGGAGCTGCTTCAGATTCTGTGTCTCCCTCTCTCTCTCTGCTGCTCCCCTGCTCACGCTCTCTCTCTCTCTCTCTTTCTCTCTCAAAAATAAAATAAATAAACATTAAAAAAAAATTTTTTTTTAAAAAGCATGTTTTAGAGCATGCCAACAGCAGCAGCAACAAAGCCAGAGTTGGTGGTGACTAATTACTGTAAACCATCTTTTAAAAAGTCACTTCAAACAAATTTTAAAACATTCTGTTTAAATGAGAAGCAACAGCCAGTGCTCTCTTTAAAAACGAACAAGGTATAAAAAGCCACCGGTGGGAAAACCATAGCAAACCTCTTTCTTAATCAGTAAACATATTCCTTTAATTTAACAGTGCACTTCCTGGAGGGTAGTGAGAGGAATCTACTTTTCATTAAAAAAATTCTTTAACTATAGCTAAATTATTAACTATAAACATAAGAGATAAAAAACTATTCACTTTGAATTTTTCTTCAGCAAAGTATTTAAAACATTTTTTAAATAGCTATTTGATAGTCCCCCAAAGCAATTACCCAGTTTCAAAGTGGTCAGAATAGTAAATGATTCCAACATAAACATCCATAACTTGTAATATCTGAATTTGTAATATCCTTCAAGGAAATATTCACCAATTTCATCATTATTAAAACGATTTCAAATAAAAATAGGAGAAAATCCAGAAAACAACACTAAAAATGTTTGCAGTTTGACCTCAAATTTCCATTTTTCCCACCACGCAAAGAAAAACACTTCGAAGTTTAAGGAGTGGTATGCTTACAGAAATTTAAAAGTGTAGCGCAGCGGTTTTCCAAGTGTGGTTGGAGGACTTGTGCAAAGTCCCCAAGAGCCAAGTGTCAAAACTATTTTCCTAACAATACGAAGACGTTCTAGGTCTGTTTCACTCATGACTTCCCAAGTGCACAGTGGCTTCCCAGCGCCCGCATGCCACGTGATACAGAAACAGCCGGAATGCCAAGTAGTAGGAGAATCTCACGGTTTCTTAAGCCAGGCATTAGAGATAGGCAAAACATAAAACAATGTTCTTCTCATTCATTAACTGTTGTTGGAAGACAACAATGTTTTATTAAAAAAGGGCATTTATGTTGACATGCAATGGGTTTATCATCGTTATATTTAAATGAATGAACACGTCTGTTAGGTGCCTCAGCATTAACTTCTAATACGGTCGGTAATTTCTGATCGGTACAAGCTATATAAACAAAAGCTCTTTGGGCGTCCTGAAAACTGTACGAGTTATGGTCCTGAGACCAAAATGTCTGGGAACTGTTAAGTCCTGCCACGGTGGGGCAGCCCGTTCCTCTTCTCTCCATTGTGCCAACTTCTAGGACCGGTGCCGAAGACGGTATGTCCTGGCAGCAAGGGCAACCCACAGGCGGAGAGCACTGACACGCTTCTCCAAACTGCCAAAAGGAATGGTTTTAAGGAACAACGTGATTGCCTCATCTCTGTGGTCACAAAAACGAGCATAAAATATGCCTTTAAACTGTATCGACAATGTTTGCACCCTAAAAGAAAATGTTCTTCCCAGAGCAAAGACGGGAGAGAAGATCTGATTCAACCAGTAAGCCAGAAAATGTGTAGGTCTTCAGCCTCGTCGCTTTCGAGGATTTTCTCCTCTTTAGCACTCAACACAATTCTGATGGTCTACAAAAAACCAAAAGCAAATCTGAATATGAAGGTTTAACAGAAGTGGATTTAAATCCACATTAAAGCTGGATCACTTTTTAAGCTAAGCATTTGGGTTTTATAAGCACTCATTGAAAGTAGTAAGTCAGTAACTGAGAGTTCTCATTTCATTACAAACTTCAAGATTTACCCAGAAAAAAAAAAAAAACAGTCTTTAAAATTATTTTAATAACAACTGTTTAATTTACTTATTTCTCAGATGGAAAGCCTGGTAGGTTATTTCGGTAATGGCCTACAATTATATAGCATAACTTCGTACATATGAATTGCCTGGGACCCAATACAATCTAAAGCATAGAAATTCAAAGACATTTCCTAAGTATTCCCTCCATGAAAAGGGGGCTGGAGGGAGACCCCGAACTGTAGGTATTCCAAGTATACACCCCCACGCACACACCTAGACTCTGCCACATTCACTCGATTCTAGGAGAAGAGGCATACTGTTCAAAAAGGGGCCGGGATTTCCCAGCCTTCTTGCTCATCAACCACACGTTCGGTTGGAAACACAACGGACAGCAATGCTGTGGCAAGTCTGAAACACCACACAGACTTTAAGATAGTGCAACAACTCATGTAGTCACCACTGGAAAAGGTATTCGACACAAATAAATTGTCTGAAGAAACCGACGTTCACTTCTTTTAATACTAAAGCTTTTTCCGAAACGTTCACTCATTGTAAGATGAAACTTTTCAAACACGTATTACATATCTGTATATGTGATGTTACCTTTTCTTGATGACACAGAGTCCTAGTGACAGACCACTGTCAGATGATGATGTCATACGGCGACATCCTCTAGGCTGGCCTAGCTGTCCTTATACTAAATGGTCAACAGTTTTCCACAGCTTTTCTGTATCCTTCCAAACCACCACTTCTGAACTTAAATACGCTATGGGCTGGTAAGTCAAATGATCAAACTTTCGCATAAAAACAAATGCATGAGCTCTAACACGTAGAGACTCTGTGACTCTTGTGCGTTGCTCAAAGGCATTTAAGAAAAATTAAAATTCCAAGTTTCTCAGCTGTGTTCGGTTTTGAGGCGGCTTCTAGATTATGGCCTGATGAATGAGGCATCACTGTACATAAATATTTAAACAAGTTCATGTCTTGAGTATTAACAAAAAGATATAACTAACATTAGTATTGTTGCCTTTTTAAACAAAGTATTCTATAACTTTAAGGTAACACTGGGTTCCAGGTTGTTTCCCCCCAGAAATGAACATAAATAAATGTCCTATTTTAACAATATCAGTTTATCCAAACAAAGGAAAAAAAAATGAGGTGCAATCATGTCACAGTTAATGCATGTCTGCTTCCAATACATTCAAAGACAATATTTTTGTTTAAAAATCAATAGTTAAAATAGGACTTCTGCAGTCTGAGAATTCAAGATACTTAAAAAAATTTGTAAATACACATACATGCAAATTCTTCATATATACAAATTTTCACAAAATTAAGAAGTTGCAAAGAAATTAGAAGGATTACGGTGAATCTGACAAGCTACATTTAAATGCTTTACCACTGACATATTCCTGAATATAGCAGTCATAGTAGTTTTAATAAATTTTCTACATGGCCTTTTTATAAAATTTTCTCTTTTAGACATAAAAGTTAGTCACTAGAAGTCTTCTGAAATTCTAATTTAAGAATTCAAGATGTTCTCAATTCACTACTCATATTTTAAGGCCACTTTGGTAAAGGCATTGCAGCAAGAACACAAAAACGATAGCATATTTTCTAATATTTATTTTTTTCACCTGCAAACTGTAGCAAAACATGATCAGCTTTATTATGCAGACAGGTATCCCTCTACATTTTTAAAGAATTTAGGTATGTATAAATAGAAGAGCTCTTAGAAAGGAAAAATTCAAGAATGAATAAAACCTTCCAATTTTGACTTTGTAACTTTCCAGTAGCAATGGTTAAAATGATTTTAGGTCATTCATTCCAAGATATATGACAGCACCTTAAAAGTGGCTGATCTATTTCCCCAGTAACATTTCTCACATAACAATGTGTTAAAGTTACAAATACTGATATGCACAAATAGCTAATTTCTAAGAAAAATATGTACAGTACTGCAGCATAATGAATGTGGTATCTGCAATAACTTAATATTAGCCAATTTTTAATATACATGATACCGCTACCTTTTTCTGCCAATTCACAGGTTAAAAGTTGTTACTGGAGCCCTCTGTTTTGCACATATTACCTGGTGTTTAATACACAATGCAGGCTTTTTAAAGACTTCTCTTGTGTTTAAAGCTAAGATCAGTGAAACAAGACAACAGTGCAAGAGGCGGAGAGATGTAATGTGACCACGTAAAAGTTCGTTCCAGTAAAGTGTCTATATAAGGCTATAAGAAAGGATTGGTTGATGAGCTTCCCGTTGGAAACTGTCCTGTTGGTGCACCAGTCTAAAGGAAAACATAAGACGAAACAGACATGTAAGAGTGGTGTATGTGGGCAAAATAGGAAAATAAACTTTATTTGATTAACTCTGATTTAATTAAACAGTATTTACATTAGAAATTCCTTTATAACTACTGGCAATTACATTTATTCATTATTGTTACCAGCAACATATTATAATAAAACTATTAGGTGGTCTTTAATACCCATTACTTCATATAACTCTCATAACAGATTCTCAGAAAGGACTTGGCCCTTAAGAAAATGCATTTATGATTCAAACCAAACCTCCGACTTCAAGCCCTTTTCATACTGTTCACTAAACCTACAGCCACTCATAAAATGTTATGTTGACAAGAAAGCAGACAAGTCTCAAGTTCTAAAATAGCTTATTTACTGTCCATGTTTTGATCTGCAACTGATTAATGTGTGGCTTTTAAATCACAAAAGGATCGTGCATGACAGCCGTCTCAATTTGTAAAATCTCATCACATGACATCAATAGAATAACAGCATCTAGCAGAGTCACATCCTGCTTTTCCTAATCTGCAAATAATACACAACAACTAATGCAAGTGCTTAAAACTGTGTCTCACTTACCATAAAAGGATTACTAGATACTCCAGCAGCTGCAACTTGACCAAAAGGGGTTACCACTGGCTTGCTTTGTCCAAATGCTGCAAAACCTGCACCTTGTTAAAACAGAACCACCAATTATCAGCCATACCTTTAAGAGACAATCTGATAACTTGTAAAACTTCAGAAGGAGTTTCAGAGGAATTCCCACCAGGGCAATAGTGAAGTACCAATATGAAATTGTTGAGTCTCCTGCTCTTTCAAATACCAGAGACAGAACTTCCTGTGGCACATCTCAAAAGAGCTTTCACACAGCTCCTCAGAAATGGTTAATTCTAATCTTTCTCAGCTACGTCAACTGCTGGCATTTCAAAGGATGGAGTTAATAGACGAGCCTGGGACGGACTATCTGAGACGGGCTCTGAGTGCAACACAATGGTTTCGTGTGAACAGCGCGGTATTCCTTAGGAAATATTTTATCATTATGGCTCTGCCATGGACCCGGACCCAATTTTTACCTGACTTCAAAAAAGAAAACACACAGTTATAATTTAAGAATAATCTTCAAGTTTACGGACTTTCAAACTTTAGCAAATGAACTTAATGGGTAAAAAAAACCAACCCTGGTCTCTACTGAAAGTTCCTGAAAACAAGTAACAAACTCTATAGTTACCTAATTGGAAATTTGGTCTACACCACCAAAATAAATAATTTATACAAAAAATACACACGCAAAACAAAAACACTCAAGGTCTTTTAAAATCAAGAGGAACATCAGAACATAGATATACTATTAAGACAGACACTGGGGATTCTGAGAAGAAGGGGTAGTCTTTAGAGAGTCTCTGATTTCTCCTAAATCTATAACCTGGTTACAAGATCTCACCAAATCACTCCACTTTCCAAGGCCCAAATCACCAAGGGCGTCTATATTCGCGTAGTAAACGTTAGCAGACAATGCCAATACCACGGCATTCTTTAGACGAGCCTCTTTGTCCAAACATACAACGTCACGATACATGGAGGACACCTGAGGTGGACTTACAGCTAGTCGAGTGCTGGATCTTACCATTGGGCTGTTGAGAAAACGCTGTCTGCTGAGGGAAAGCTGCTTGGGCCGGGAAGGCAGGCTGCTGGAAGCTGCCACTGAAGCTGGTGGGAAGACTGTAGGGCGCAGGAGTCCCGAACCCCGCAGGCATGCTCATGGACGCGGTGCCAAAGGTCGCAGCTGACAGAGAAAACAAGGGCTGATCATTTCCACACAACAGAGCAGGCTTTGTTTCTCATACCACATATTACAGAATAATTTGCCTCGAAAAATATTAAGATGCACATTAAAGGCATTTTAAATTCCAAAACTCTTAACAAAGTTAGCAGTAAGCTTTAGCACTCTACAGCTGAACACAATCTATAACATTTTGTTCTCCTGAAACCCAACGAAGAATAAAACTATCATTTGAAATCACAAGAAAACTTCTCAAAATAATTATAGAAAGTTCAAGTCTAAATAAATAGCAGTCAACTTTTAATCATCATGCAATTCACATGTATCCTAGCATACATTTTTTAGTTTCATTTTGCTGTATACGTAAAATGGCCCAAAATTTAGTTTTGTCCACTGAACTGTCTACTATAATGTAATAAAGTATGTTCTGAAAAAAATTTTTTTAGACCTCTAAAAAATAGTTCACCAAAATTAACAAGACTTATAGGAGAAATGGGGTTAGAAGCAGGCCACTCAAAACCTATGCAGCTTTGTAACCAGAGCCCAAAACGGGTAGGAGGGGGAGGGGTTTCTCTAATAAAACTACCCACAAAATTAAAAGAATATGTGAGGTTCCCGATACATCAATTCCAAAAGAAATATATATGGATACCCATTTCTTGTTTGGGAGATAAACAGACTGCTCTGGATACGGGGTTTAAGGTTAGGACTGCTGAGTTAAAGAAATTGGGGCAAAATGCACAAAGACTGAAAAGGAAGTGGAATAAGCATTCTTAGAAAAGATGGATGTAGGGTGAATGAGCACTGTGATCAATACCGCACTGAAATCCATGTGTGAACAACCAGTACATATGTGGTAATGCTGCCATCCTTCCCCCACTTATAAATTACTTATAATCGAATCTGCATCACAGAAACACATGTAGTAGTAAAACAATTTATTACTTACTACCAGTGAAGATTAAAAACAGAACCTTCTGAATAATGTCCTAGAAAAAGTCTCAGTAAAGTAAGAGACAATAATGGTGCTTTTAATACGGAATATTAGTAATTACAACAGTGAAATAGTGTTGGCATGATGCTATCAAAAACGTGGCAATTCACTGAATTTCCTGATATAAAAAATTTTACCAATTTGACCTCTGATTTAAGGCATAGGAATTAATAACTAAAAATGTCACACAGACTTATATTTTATTGAAAAAAACCTGAGAGTCATGTTACAGATACTGCCCAAAGTAATCTTCATAATCCTATTGTTTATATCAAGGCAATTTTTCTCAATGAACCTAATTAGAATGCCAAATTTCTTGAAATTACTATTGATGACAAAAAGGAAAAACAAGCCACTAGGAAGCAAGTGAACTAAAGAATAATAAGCACACTGCAAGGGAAACAGAAGGGTTTCATAACAGACAACAACGCACTGACGAACTTTGACAAATCACTTTTAAGAAAGCACTAAAAAGCGCAACTTGTATACAGTTAAGCAAAACCAAACTCCATGGAATAATGTGGTAAAATGGTTTGGTGTGTCGAAAAGGTGTCAAAGTACTATGAAATCAAACTCAAGAAAAAGAATCAAAAAAGCTATTAACATTCTAATGTGACCATGGAGGTAAGCAACAATGCTTTTCAGCGTTAAAAACAAATCACCACAATTTTCATGTAACTTTAAATATAATGTAACCCCGATGCCACACATCCATGCCCACTCCATTTTAAAACATGGAAAAAACTCAATTCCACATGCAGGGATCCAGAACACTAGCAGAAGCTTCCACAAGCAGGTAGACAGATTGCCACACAAATCTAGGTATTAGTTGTGGCCACCTACCAAAATGAGCGTGAGGGAACACTTGAGAATGCATTGCTCCAGAAAGGCCTTACGGAAAGCCATAGAGAGACCAATGTCAATTAACTTATGGTTAACTATTGTCAAAACAAATCTGTTTCATTAAAAACTTTTAAAATTAGAATACACTGTTACAAAGTAGGTAGCATAAGAATACATATAAAAACATATCCACCAAGAGTTTTTTTAATTTCAACTATATTCACGACACTGTAATATTTAACCTGTTTGAAGTAAAAGGGAGATCGCCAATAATAAATACCAGAAAAATAAATATCAAATGAAAAAAAACATTTATGAAATCCACTTTTAAATAAATGCTAACGTATTTTTCATATCAAGATACAACTGTGTCCATAACAAGGCTTTGTAGGTCTCATGAATTATACCCCAAATTGCTATTCGCAGGATCATCTAAAATGATCTAGAATCTACCTTTTGCCTCTAGAAAGTCGGATCTTGCAGACAGCACCTGGATGATGTTTGACTGTTTTCTTTACAACTCTGTACACTAACTAAAAATACATAAAGATAACTCAAGCGAACTACGTATTATGAAAGGGAGAAATTATTCAATGCAGTTCATTAGAAAGGTAAGTGCAACTTTCAACTGAAAATGTTAATGGCTGAAAAGAGAGATGAGAGAAGTGCATCTTCTGCAAATCTTACCTGGCATAACTGAGGCCAGAGAGGTTACATACAAATAAACGGAATGAACAGAAAACAAGCTTAGGTTGTTAAGTACTAGAAACTTTTTGTTTGTTTTAACCTTCTGGAGTGGAATTGTTTCTAAAATACAGGTCCATCTATGTATGCTTTTTACATTAGCAAACTTTACCAATTAAATCTGGGGAAACAGAGCAATTGGGAGAGAAGAGTGGTTGTGAGTCTTGGTTCTGTCATTTTCTAACTACAAGAGATTGTGTAACCTCTACAGGCTTCAGTTTCCTCATTTGCAAATAGAGGGTACAGGTACAGGGATAACAATACCTACTTTATTTACAAAGCTGCAGTAAAAATAAATTTAACAATAAAAATTTTAAAATGATGTAAATATTCAATGAATGTATTTTACTTGCAAATCACTTTAAAAGATGTGTACTTAAAAGATACACCAGTACTGTGTTATGAATTCAACAAAGAGGTAATTCGGGGGAAGGATTCTATAATAAATAAGGTAGGTCACTTTATGTTTACCTCCTTTCTTACAGCACGTTAAGTCTCTTGAGAAGTTCTACAATAAAATGCAGGTTAAATTGTTTATACCAGCATTTCCCATGTATATCTGAGCATAGAACCCTTTCCCATGAAGTATTTGATAACATCTCGAGAGACATGCTGTACAAAATACACTCTGATAAAAACTGACCTTTAGTCAACAGTGACTGTGAACCAATATTAATTGCTGTTGCCTCAGCCTGCAACAACGATGCCCTCTCAAGTTCTAGCCCTGGAATGCTGTAATGCCCATTCTGGATGCACCACCATGTATAAGGAATCACACGTTACCCATTATTTTGTGACTAGCTTCCTTTATTTTAGCCTGATGTTGCAGCATGTCTGCTTCATTATTTTTCGTCAGTATTTCATTACTTTTTATTATCAAGCAAATTCCACTGTATGATTATAACACATCTGGTCTACCCCTTCATCAGTTGATGGACATTTTGAGTTGTTTCCTCCCTTTGGCTATTATGAATAATGCTGCAACGGAACACCTGTGCGCCAGTTTCTATGTGGACGTACATTTTCATTTCTCTTAGGTATATTCTTAATGAGTGGAATGGGTGGAACCAGTGGAAACTATGCTAGTTTAGAAGAGTTCTAGGTACAAATATTTGTGCCGTTAATTAATTTTGAACCCTTAAGGCAAACCCATCAAACCAGTCTCCCCCTAGATAATAAAACAAGGACACTAGCCTAGATGCTACTGTGATTTTCAGCTCTACATATCTATTAAGTTCATCTCCTGGGGGGGGTAAAAAAATCTTTAAAATCTTTGTTCATTCATTCATGTGGCTCAGTCAGTCGAGCATCTGACTCTTGATTTTGGCCCAGGTCATGACCCCAGAATCGTGGGATCGAGCCCTGCGTCGGGCTCTGGAGCTGCATGTAGAGCCTGTGTAAAGGTTCTCTCTCTCCTTCTGCCCCTCTCCCCTCACTCTCTCTAAAATTATTTTTTTAAAAAATCATTCATTAAAATGAAGTTAGGGAAATAATAAAGACTTTTCATTCCACAGCAAAGGAGAGATTGAAGAGTTTTAACAGAATTTCATAATAATTGAAAACTGTATTAAATCTGTTAGATTTAAGGTCTCAAGAGCCCTCTTTTTTTAAAAAAATGCTATTACAGAATCCTAAAATAAAAAAGGTCTTAGGCCATACTGGCTGATATCCTAATGAAAGTTTCTATGTAACATGGCAGAAGAAAATTAAAGCCTCAAAGCTTTATAGATGCAGAAGAAAAATTATTAAAATATATATTTTAAGAAAGAAATGTTATCAGTAAAGTGTTTTACCTTTTATTATGCAATCCGTCTTTCAAAAGCTACTTCAAATGGAATTCAACAATATATTTAAAAGCAACAAGAAATATTCCCTAAAGAATATTAATTTTGACACTGTTAATTCCTGAGCATAGTGAGCATAGTGTATTTGTCAAAATGTTGCTCATATTTCAACTTCAATAGAAACATATATAGCTAACATTTACTCTTTATCAATTCTATAACAATTTAATGAAGGTGACCAATGTGATAAATCAAAGCAGTTTATAAAGAGAAATTTTTTAACCTTGAAATAAAAATTTATGGACACAGATTTACCTTTCAATAAATTTTTCTTAGCCTAATACTAAAATTACCTTATATTATCTGAACATATACTGTATGTTTTCTATTAATGTACATCCTATATAGAACCTTAACTTTAAAGGACTTTCATACTCTACATAAAATAAGCAAAAAACTAAAAAATAAAAAGCCCTTAATTCTAATGACATAACTAACTTCAAGGCAGTCATGAAAGGAAAATAATAGGAACGATTTACCATACAGGACAATGCAAACACCATGCAAAGATGATTTGTATCATCTAAATTCTCACAAAAACCCTGCCAATAGGAGAATATTATTCACATTCTATAGAGAAGGCCAACAATAGGGCTCAAAGAAGTTAGATCAATACAAGTTTTAGCCAAGGCACAATTTGAATTTCCATCTTTCTGTTGTCAAATGGGGTTATGATAGCGATAAATGTTTCAACAGTATCTTGTCAATAATTTTAAACACTCAACAAATGTTAGTACATCTTTCTATCATCTTTATTCATCACACAACTAATATATAAAAAGCATCTTAAGATCACCCAGCAAGTAAATACTAAATCAGGATTTGAACACAAGTCTGGCTGTACCCAAAACATATCCACACTTAACTTTTCTGAGCCTCAGTTCCCTCAGCTGTCAAGGAGTGATGAAAACATTTATTTGATCAGAGCTAAAAGGATTAAACGACACAATGCACAAATCCCTATGTGACGTGAGACATTTTACAAATTCATTCCGCCAAGTCAAAATAGCATGCTAAGAAACGGAAATGTTACATGTATCATAACTGATGAATATTTTTGTCTGAAACACATAGAAACGAAAACAATCACTGATTAGGTATACTTGAATTCTAACAAACACAAACCATTTTTTAAAAATTATCTGGGGGCGCCTGGGTGGCGCAGTCGGTTAAGCGTCCGACTTCAGCCAGGTCACGATCTCGCGGTCCGTGAGTTCGAGTGTCAGGCTCTGGGCTGATGGCTCGGAGCCTGGAGCCTGTTTCCGATTCTGTGTCTCCCTCTCTCTCTGCCCCTCCCCCGTTCATGCTGTCTCTCTCTGTCCCCCCCAAAAATTAAAATAAAAATTATCTGTGAAAATACTTACTAAACATCGATCATACGAGATACCAACAAATTATGACTAAAGACATTTATGTAAAAGGAAAGTTATAGTTCAAACTCCATTAATACCACAATTCTTACTCTTGCCTATGACAGAGATTTACTAGTAAATACCAATTCTTACGGCACAAATCATGTTACAAGCACCTTACTCTTTCCAGATTCCACACCAATATATGCCATACGCTGAAAGCTTTAGTTCTAAATGTACCGGGACACATACACAAAAACAGAGCTGGCCAACTTGAGGTTTACTGGGTATCCAGCAACTCCACACACACTTGCTGACGCTCCAAGGTACTGGCAAACAGTTCTGGTGTTCAGGTTGATAAGACAAAAATCAAAGAGGCTCAATACAAAAAAATATGTGGCTGGCTTGCAGTATCAACCAAAAACAAAACAAAGGGAAGGAATAAAGAGGATTAAAAAATTATCAAGAGAAAATATTAAAATACCATTCCCTAAATCAAATCAGGTTTGTGTAAGTTAAAAAACGTGAACACTCTAAAAGAGATAAGCACTGGAAAAGACGTGATTTTTAAGACCTCATGTAACAAAGCTCATTCCTTCCTTGCCATCTCGTGGAGAGGAAAATAAGAAACAAAAAAACTTCTCGTAAGTTTTTTCTATTAAGACTGAATGAGTAGTAACCAGTAATTCCAAAACCCGATCACCAAATAAGTCAGAATTTCGGTGTTCAAAGTCCCACCTTGGTCACAAAGTGGCTGCAGGGCGCAGGGCTCTAAGGAGGCCTCGCCTCCACACTTGGGCTTCCTCACCTGAAGAATGAAAGCAGGGAATGGGGACCAGGGGGCGCTAGAGAATTTCTAGGGTTCCTCCCAAATATTAGAAGTCCAGGATTTTATAAACTTTCAGCTAGCGTAGGTCTTTTTTTTTTTTTTTTTAAATGTTTTCACATTTATTTATTTTTGAGAGACAGAGAGAGACAACGTGAGAGAGGGAGCGGCAGAGAGAGAGGAAGACATAGAATCCGAAGCAGGCTCCAGGCTCTGAGCTGTCAGCACAGACAGCTGGGACTCGAACCCGCAAACCGCGAGATCATGACCTGAGCCGAAGTCAGACGCTCAACCGACTGAGCCACCCAGGCGCCCCCAGCTAGTGTATGTCTTTATGGACAAACTCTTCCATCCACTTCCCATTCACTACAGTAACAAAGAAGAGCTTTATTTTCTGATGTTCTTCCCATGATGTCTTTGTAATAAATACCTTTTCCAAAGCTTTCTGTTCTATAATCTATATTTATTTCTTACCTGTTGCTCCTCTGGCATTGGTCTGAAATGGATTTGTAGAAGATGCCACAGAAGGACCAGCAGCAGCAACAAATGGATTTGTGGAAGGCGTAGCTTTAAAAAATTAGAAAATATGCTATGAAATCCTAACATATTTGTATTCAGTCATTTAAAATATTTGTTCATACATTTATGAAGATCAGAAAACTAGAGCTTTTGGATAATAAATTGTTGCTCTGAATGCCTTCCAGTACCCGTAAGAAAATGTTCTACAGTCTACACAGGCTCTTTAGAAAATCCGGTACATACACCAGAAACACATACCTCCAAATGGAGCAGGCACACTCGAAGAAGCAGGCTGTGTCTGTGCAGAAGCACCCACGGGCACTGTTCCAAAAACATTGCTGAAAATAAATACAGAAAGGGTTCTTTTTATTTATTTTTTAAAGCAAGGCTAATCTATCTATAGGGTGGCCATAAAATGTGGAAACAGGTAATACTGAACACATCATGTATCACAGCTGTTCTTAAACTCTGGAGTCTGGTCTCATTTACATTCTTTTTTTTTTTTTTTTTTTTTAAACTAGGCTTCCCGCCCAACATGGGGCTTGAACTAAGGACCCTGAGATCAAGAACCGCGTGCTCTTCTGACTGAGCCAGCCAGGAGGTCCAGGACTCATTTACACTCTGAAATGTTACCGAGAACTCCCAAGAGTCTTTGTTTAAATGTGCTATATTAACAATACGTATATACAGAAATTAAAATGGAAAAATTTTTAAATCTCATACTTTTAAAGTTAACTATAAAGCCATTATACACTAACGTAAGTAGCATTTTTAGGATAAAGAACTATATTTTCCAAAACAAAAGGAACTTAAGAGTCACAACATTTTTGCAAATCCCTTCAATGGCTGGGCTTCACAGAAGATCAATCTCCTGTAATATGTCGTTTATGTAAAAGTGTATGAAAAAAACTGCTCTCATAGACACCTAGCTAAACAAACTAGGAGAATCTGAATAGTTTCTTCAGATACTTGTGAATATTTTCCTTGACATCACAGCCAAAACGACAGTGAGAATTTCCTAAAGATTAGCTACAAAATGGAATTTGAAATCCTATCAATGAACTCCTTTGTGCTCTCTGAAGTAACATCTACTAATCTATCTTGCACTTTAAATGAATCTTTTACCATTTTTGTATCATTTGGGAAAATATCTGATACAAATCTTCCAAATGCTAACAATTTCCTTATACAAAATCAAAAACTATCACTGCTCATCTTATCAAAAAGTAATGTAAAGCTGTCGAGTTCATGATGGAGTCAATAAATTTTCCAAAATTCTAATATTTGCTTTGGAAGTGTGAATTTTATCAGTTATTTTCCTTAAAGTGACAGGCTTCAATTATTTCATTTTTGAGAAAATGTGTGCCAAATATCCAAATCTGAATAACCATGGTTTATCAGTCTTAAGGAAAAATGGCGTTCCATAAAACAAGTGGCTGGTTCATTCCACAATTTAACCACACAAGCTGATTTTCCGGAAGCTACCTACCATACTTCAATATGCATCAGAACCACGTGATGTATACCTTATCTGAATACACAGCAAGTTAAGAAAACATTATGTAAGGGTCAAGATTTAATAAAGTTAAATTTCTTGACTGTTTCATCAAGAATATTTGTAAGAATATATACATAAGTCATGGGGACATAAGGTACAGCATGGTGACTACTGTCAATAATATTGTAGTTCGTACTTCAAAGTTATCAAGAGAGTAAATCCTACAAGTTAGCTTTGTGTGGGGATGGACACGAACTACATTTACTATGCTCATTTCCCAGTGCATACAAGTATCAAAGCATTATGTTGTACACCTGAAATCAACGTTAAATATCAATTATACCTCAATAAAAAAAATTAGAAAAAGAATATTCAGAAGAAAAACAACCAAGACTATTCACAAGTAAAACTGAAAGTGGTATAAGAAATATAGTGACTATTACATGACTAGGACAGTTGGTGTCATGGCCTTAGTCTGTGCTATGGCGCTACCAAGTTTTTACTTGCCATTGTTTTTGTGCCATCAATACAAATGTCAAATACTGGGAACACAACTAACCCCTCAGAATTATTATGAATAGAGTTTGAACTTCACAGACCCCTTGGAAGTGTCTCAGGTACCCCAAATGTTCCATGGACCACACTGTGGACCACTAAGATACTGTAATATAATACCAATAAACCATCTGTTAAATATACCTCTCTGTTTCCAGACTCTATGGTTACCTTGCAATAGGTCACGACTGTTATCTAACATAGACAATCTTAATGAAAGAAAAATAATAAATACTCTAAACTGTTCTTTGGATTCAATTTTTCCCATCTGGCTGTAAAATTAATTACTAGAGAGGCCAAGTCATTAGCGTTACAATCCTCCCACTTCTCCCTAGAAAAGATGCTAAAAGAAAATTAAAAAAAAAAAAAAACAAAAAAAACCACCACAGATAACAAAAGAAAGAAGAGACAATCTACAGGACAGAAAACACTTGGATAAAACACTGCACAGCTAAGTCACCTATACTTCTGGGTCTGTTTCCTTACTACAAAATGAAGAAGTCACAATTAGAAGTGTTTTTAAAGATCTATTGCTGTTAAAATGTGTTAGACTTCCTGCTGCCTAGAATTCCTTCATTCCACACGAATCTGAGCACAGTAATGGATACGCTATGTGTACCAGCAGGACACCGAAGAGATACAGAACGGGGTCTTGAGTTCTCTTGCAAACATATCTAAAAATGTTTATTTACAACTAAAGCTACATGTTACTTCCAGTGTTTAGTCTTCATGACTGAAAACTGTACCTTAAAAGTATATAATTTGCTAAATGGATTCTCTGTTCAGTATAATTAAATCCGTATATAACTCTCCATTTTGAGACGTGTACATACTCAATTACACTTCCGTGTTCAAGGAAGAGAAGTAACAAAACCTTTGAGTAAGTAAGATAAAATGGCAATCACTCAAGGATTACATGTTAATTAGCAGATTAAACTCCATTTCTGCAAACTTACAAAAATATTCAAGAATTTTAAAAATGTGTCCCCAAACAGCCATTATTTAACATCATTATTCAGCTTTGAATTAAAAAAACAAAAAAGAGAAGACACGAAGCAGGAACACGGACAAAGACAAGGTACCTGCTAGCGTTACTTGTGGAAGTATACGCGTTACTGGACGTGGCCGCAGAGCTGAAAACGCTGTCGAGTTCTGCCAGGGCTGCGTATTTGTCTGAAGATGCACTTGACTGACTGGGAACTGAAACCACAGAACCAACAGGAGGTTTACCTGTGGTCCCAAAACCACTCCCCTGATCACCACCTATAAACAAACAAAAACAATTACACCGAAAACTTAGTTATTATGCTTTCAATTTACCAGCCACATGTGCCATGAAACACATGCAAATTTAATTTTTCAATTTTTTTAATTTTAGAGAGAGAGCTCACGAGCAGGGGAGAGGGGCAGAGGGGAGAGAGGGGGAGAGAGGGGGAGGGAGGGAGGGAGGGAGGGAGGGAGAGAGAGAGAGAGAGAGAGAGAGAGAATGAATCTCAAGCAGGCTCCATGCTGCACATGGATCCCACAACTCTGGGATCATGACCTGAGTCGCAATCAAGAGTCGGGATATTCAACCAACTGAGCCACCAAGGTGCCCTGAAACATGTAAATTTAAAACTATTTTAACGCTAAGCGAATAAATAGACAAGAATTCTGTAGTCTTATCTAATAAACTATCTACAAACTATTAGACAAGATTAATTGCTATACACACCACTGTGGTAAAGACAGGATACAGTTTCTGTAACAAAAACTAAGGTGGGGCACCTGGGTGGCTCAGTCAGTTAAGCATCCAACTGCTGATTTCAGTTCAGGTTATGATCTCACAGTTCGTGAGTTCAAGCCCTGCGTCCTGCGTTGGGCTCCACACCGACAATGCGAGCCTGCTTAGGGGACTCTCCATCTCCCTCTCTCTCTACCCCGCCCCCCACTTGCACGCACTCTCTTTCAAAATAAATGAACTTAAAAACAAAGAGCAAAGAATCTGTACCACTGTCTAAATTATGCATAAGGAGCAAATTCTCAAAGTGCTACATTAACATCTCCAAAACAGGTGCGTGTCATTCAAGTGAACATAAAAAATTCTAAACTCCCAGACCTAATGAGAACAATCCATTAATAATACCATCTTCCCAGGGTTTTCCATGAAAAAAATTAGAGACAGTAGTACAAGGAAACATTTACACAGCACTTATTATGTGCCAGGCACGTTCTAAATGACTTAGATGTGATAATACATATGAGCTCAATGCTATTACTGCCCTATTACTACTGGAGATGAGAAAACAGCTACAGAGATTCGGATGCAGAATCCAGTCCAAAAGCAGACCTCTACTGTTCCCTACCACACTATGCATTCTGAGAGGCAAAATACTGGCCTTAAGATCAAAACCAGGTATAAAAATATCCTGTAAAACGAATGGCTTTTAATACCAAAATATTAATAGTAAAAATAGCTCAAAATGAATATATTATAAAAAACAACCAAATAACGCTCCAGTCAGCATTATTAATTGGATTTGCTGGCCCTCTGTAGCCTCAGAACAGTGAAGCATGCTTTCTAAGACAAAATTAAATTTTGTCAATTATTTTCTTCTAGAATTAGAAGTTTACAAATAGTTCCTAGTTTTCTAGGCCTTCCAAAAGGCCTATTATTATTTCACATCAAAAATGTGCCGAATGGTCATGAACATTTAGTGTACACAGAATTTCTTTACAACTAAAAAAAGCATAACAACCTTAAATTGCAATAAACACAACCAAATTCAGAGGACTATGTTATTACAAATTTGTATTTATTTTGTGTAAAGCTTAATACCTTGCCCAGCACTAAAGATATTGTCTAAATTAGCAAGTGCTGCGTATTTGTCTGTAGTCTGCAGACCAGCTTTGTTCGTTGAAACTTTACTAACAGCTGATGCTGTTTGATGACTCTGGGAAGTATTGAAGGTTCCAAAATCAGCACTGGAGGATTTGGGGAAGTTATCAAAATGAGCAAAATTAGCATTTACTGATCCAGCACTTCCACCTGTAACAGAATAAACAGAACACTTGAAATTTCTAGACTTTTCCCAAAATCCTTTGATAGATTATATGATCATTTCTTCCTTAAGTGTTCTATAAGCAATCTTACATTCTTAGAATTAACAACTGGCAAATGGTATTCAACTTTAATCTTCTATTTACGTATGACTGTAATTTGGGGAACTAGATTTTCAAAGATCCTGGCAACATGGAGCGTAACAAATTTCTATGTGTAATTATCTACCCTGAAGTCAAGACTATAATTCACAGAGGAGTAAACTCCATGCTTGCTGGGTTTCAGACTTAGTTACCTTAATATTCATATATACATATATATATGTATATATATATATGTTAATACATTATACATATATATACACATTACACGTATATATGTTAATATTCATATATACGTGTACACTCTCTCTCTCTCTCTCTCTCTCTCTCTCTCACACACACATATATATTACTATGACCTTTTACTAGTTCTCCCTAAATGGATTTCCATCGACAAGATGCAAAGTATTTTATGCTATAAGCTCTTACAGCTCCAATGGAGACCTGGTGGCAACAAATCCCAGAGCAGAGATTTAAAATGTTTTAAGATGTACTGTTTTGATCCACAATTTCTTAAAAAGTGGTCTTTGAGCTCTGGAACTTATTTTACTTGAAGAGTTAATATTTAATTTCACATAATAATATTGTAATATATATACAGTATCAGTAAAATCATACTCTATTATATAGTTCAAGGAATAAAAATTATAGCATACAATATATAATCTTTTGAGACTTATAAGATCATAATTCATCTAATGGTCTATTGTACATCCTGCTAAGATTTTGAAGACTGTTCTGGTTACCAGAGACTTTCCTAAAGCACTACCAAAAGACTAAAGCCAGGATATTTCATTTTATGCTTTTGATGCTATACTGTTGGTATTAGTTCTTTACACCTACACATTAGTTTCAGCAATGAAAACAGTATATACATTACAGCTATGTATTAAAGTAACAGCAAAGCACAATTAACAGATATTTTAAAAGCAGAAAGAATACAGCCCTATTTTAAAAAAGAGAACACAAACACTTTCCCATCAATCAGTGGATTACAGACACTCTAAAATAAATATGGATAAAATTTCTTCCAGGAATAAACTCCAGTCCTTTGCAATTAAAAGTAGTATGTGCTGGTATTTTAAGACCGTGGTCTGTTACAAGTAGCTGGTGAACATAGTACACAATACTAATCTTTCACAATTTTTCTGATGAAATTTATTTCAAATTATTAAAAACTGAACTATTAAATCAACTCTTTTACTGTACACTATTGTGCTAAGTCTGAGCTTAGTAACAGCGAAGAAGACACAGAAATGAGAGTTTCAGAATGATTACTATTAAAAGATGAATAACATTCTATAATCGAAAAATCCATGGAAAAGCATAAAACATACAAATCAGTAAAAGATGCCTACTTGACAACACAACTTACTGTTGGAAGCCTGGAGAGGAAAAGCTGAAGTAAATTCACCAAAACTGCAGCTAGATGAAAGCATTCTAAATGCTGGACAGCCAGAAATTATGTAAATGATGGAATTTAAAGAAGAAAAAAAAAAAAAAGAAAAGTGAAAGAAAAGGCTTTATAAGACAATACACAGAGTTAAAAGTTGAAAGAAAAGTCATCAGCCAAAGATCTCAACAAGGGTTCAACGGGATTCTGGAAACAATACTTAGTTCAGGGGAGAGTACTCACTGTCCAAAGCCCAATTCCTGCACAGAAAACTACTTCCAAGTCTGATTAAAGTGACTGTGAAATAATCTACTCTTGACTAATAGACTGACAATATTTATTGTCTCAAGCTTGCTGCCCTGAAAATTACTTACGTTTTTATTTCTATGGAAGCAATCAATTAGCTTCCTTTACTCAAAGCCTAAACCAATGTGTTCTGTGAACCTAACAAATTTTGAGGACTGTAACGCTCCTGTGCCTAAGAAATTTAAGGAAGATTCATATGCAGGAAAAGGAAGAGAACAGACACCGTGAATTAGACAACACACCAAGGAGTTCAAAAAACCAGATGAACACAGAAAAAAATAAAGATTTCAGGTTTCCCCAGAGCTTTGTAAGATAGAACTATTTTTAAATCAAATAATTATAGAATTTAAGTTTAGAATAATTTTTTAAACTACGTGTAGAGAGTTTTGTATGTCAAAACGTTTACGCGTGACGCGGAGAAGCTCTACCTGGAGTTTGGGGCTGAAAAGGAGAGCGACTTGCTGTGGGGAAACCTCCAAAATCACTCGAGCCACTAGACTGTCCAAATGCACCAAAGTTTGCAAAATCTGCATTTGCAGAGTTCTGAGCTGTAAATGGTAAGGAACAATATATGTTAATGAATATGAAAATTATAAATGAAAAATATGACAAATGAATTTAAGAATCTTATGAGAAGTTTGTTTCACAACTCACTTTAAAGAGAATTCATTCAGAATCCAATTTTAAATCCTGCCAGTGCTGATTTAACCCAATGCCAAACAATTCATTAAAGGGTAGCCAAAAATTTCCCAAAACACTTTGTACAACAATAAATTTGTACACAATACCCTTTGAGTGACCTCTGGAATAGTACTGCAAAAGTGACTCTACTAAAGGAAACTCTAGGAGCATGAAATATATGAGTTACAGTAAAGCAAACTGAGATGTAGGATATAGATTACATTCTGGGAAACTCAGATTTAAAATGGTGGTGAGTGATTCATCAGCTTTGTGAATCTAAAATAATGATACAAAGAAGTTTAAATTTCATTAATATTCTTTTTGGGTTTTTTTTCCCTAAGTTTACAACCATCTCACATCATGGCATGTAAAAATGAAAAAACGTAAATGTTTAACAAGGACATGACTGCCAAATAAATCACAGATAGTCACATTCTCTTCGAAGGCTGCTGTTCTGGGGAGTCTGGGTGACATCTGACTCCTGATTTCACCTCAGGTCATGATCTCATAGTTGTGAGATCAAGCCCCGAGTCGGTCTCCCGAGTCAGACATGGAGCCTGCTTAAGATTCTCTCTCTCCCTCTCCCTTTGCCCCCTCCTGCTCATGCTCTCTTAAGGCGGGGGGGGGGGGGAAGCCTGCTCTTTTTAATACATATTAAAATTTGAGAAATGAAAATAGCAAAATTTGTGACATTAGTGTACTTCAGACTCAGTGAAAAAGACCAACTGGTATTTCCCACTTGTCATTAACCTAAGAACAATTTTTGAGGCTTCCCTAAACTTAAAATATGTAACTAAATACAACAATTCAAAAGGTTTTTTTTTTTAAAGGCTACAATAAATGCTGAATTAAGATTTTTATAGAGAATATAATAAGAAGTGGTTGGTATGTAAGAAAGAGAATGCTAAGTGGTAAGAATGAAAAGCATGCCCAAAAGATAAAGGTTAAATGCCATCAACATAGTACAAATCAGCTACTTTAAATCCTTTGCAGGCAATTCTACTTCAAAAAGCTTTCATAAAGAAATAATCTTGCAAATGAGTATGGCTGCATCTAATAGCTAAATGATTTGTTTTAAAATAATAAAACAAATTTAAAACTCAAATGGCCAGCAATGAGGGATCGCTTAAATTATGAAACATCATACAAACAAATATAATGCGGCCATTTAAAAAATCACATAGAAGATACAGTCCTATTCAAAAATACCCATGATGAAGTATATCAAGATAAACAGGCCAAAAAGTGCCAAATCATTTTCATCTGCCGATTTTGTCAGCATGGTATCATGTGCACAGAAAATCTGCATTTTCATTAACTTGTAGTGGTGAGTTTTCAGATTGTTATAGTTTACTATAGTTATAGTTTATTGTTATTGTTATAGTTCAGTTTGTTATAGTTTACCAAGCTTTTGCAATGAATATGTATTCTAACTGTACATCAACGAAAAAAAAGTTACTAAACAAATTTTCCACTAATGAAGTAAAACATTACTCTAGGGAAATGATCAAAAAAACCTAACAGCATTTTATGTAATTACTATGTTGTGTATATCCGAAAGGGTATATGACTATAGGGGGAAATGCACCTGAACTAGATAGTCCTCCTTTTACTAGACACCTGTGACACCTCCCTCCCTGTGTCGTCCTCACACCCAGCACTTGTGACAGGTGGAGTGCTATCCTACATACACCTATCACTGCTCGCACTGTTGAAAACCTTTTCTAAAGACGTTTGTCCTCTCTCTCAAACATCACACAGACGTATCTAAATTAAAAGGCTGCTTACTGCTTAACACAAAAAATTCTGTATTTTCTGGATACTCTGAAATCTTTTGTTATTGTTTTTACTTATTACCATGATAAAATTCAATTTCCTTATAGGCTGAAATTTTACTTGAACAAATGAAATACATCTATCCCTTGGAGAAACAGGAGTTGGGTCCCTAAGCTGCTTTATCACTTATAATCTCAAATATAGTGAATAAGTAGCCTATAATAATATATATTCTACTTTTAACATATTTAGAACACTACAGGAGAAATATACATTTAACGTGTTTCAAACATCATCATTAAGAAATCAGGTCAATGTAATCCATTTTGTTAGTCAAGTCTATTTTTATCAAATTTATAAACACTGGTGTTTCCAACCAGAGCACCAAACCCATTAATCAAATATCTATTCATTACAGCAAAACAGGACTTTGTAATACCTCTTTCAGTCTTTATATGGAGACACTAAATCTATTCAGTGTCTTCAACAACTGGTTATGGTAAATTTTAAAATTTCTAAGTACCGTGGAATGAAACTTTAGTAACCACAACTTTGGAAATTAAACACTAATAAATTCAATAATGTGAAAATTACTGTCTGGAACCACCTCAAGCAACTACCATACAAAGAAAGATCAACTAAACGGAATGTGACAAAACAATAATAGATGCTTTTTAAATAATCTTATCTCAAAAAGTACAAAGAAGTGGGGCTCCTGTGTGGCTCAGTCAGTTAAGCATCTGACTTCATCTCAGGTCATGATCTCATGGCTCTTGAGTTGGAGCCCCGGGTAGGACTCAGTGCTGACAGCTCAGAGCCTGGAGCCTGCTTGGGATTCTGTGTCTCCCTCTCTCTCTCTGCCCCTCCCCCGCTTGCATGCTGTCTCTCTCTCTCTCAAAAATAAATAAACATTAAAAAAAAAATTTTTTTTTAAGTACAAAGAAGTAACCTCAGTTTAGAATTTAAGGCACCAAGTTAATCAGCCTGAATCTAGCTGGGAACTGTCTTTCCTCTTCAGTGAGAAACAGGTACTCCTAAGAAAGGGAGATAAACGTAGGGATGAGAGATAGAAACTGAGTGCCTTCATCATGAATTCAGCTGACAAATACACTTCGTTTCACCTACATGTTTAAATTCTTTTTCATCAACCCAACATTTAAAAAGACAACATCTCACATTAAATAAACAAGATTTCCTGCTTTTCTTAAAAGAAAATCAGTGAATCTAGTAATCCTGAGCCTGACTGACCATGTGGCAACAGGAGATTAGAACACCTTCCCGTGCACACGATTCCTTCCACACTGCGTTATGTTACTCATTTGTGTTGACTGGATGGCAAGACAATTAAAAGTTTGAGATCCCCAGTAAGGTGTGACAAAAATAAATTACAGTTTACAGTTCATAGGGCTGTGGAGTTTATTACCAAGCAAAATAACTATTAAATTCTGTAGGTTAATCATGTTTCTAACTGCACAAATATTTCTGTAGAAGATGACTTTTCCTGAACACAGTAATAACCTCACCGCTGATACATATCCTCACATACTATCTCAGCCAGAATGTTCAGATGAAGGGTGAAGACTTCTGGCTTTTAAGCCATTAAATGATCTGCAAAATAACAGGTTTCCCTACAAAATAATGCTAACCAGATTGGCATTTCTAAATAATTATCATTTGAAATTAAAGGTTCCATTTGTCGTATCAATCTGTACAGGAGAATATTCTCACTTAAAAACTTCTTAAAAAAAAAAAACATGAAAATTTCAGGGTGAGAACTGAGCTGTCAATGACTTTGTATTTGTGAACCATACACGGAAAAATAAAGATTCAGGGTTCTTGCAAAGGCTGGAGAAAAAGACAAAGAATGGAAAAAGAAGAGATAAGTGACTAACTCTATTAGCTTCTTCTTGCAGTATGTGTATATATTTTATTCTTCTTGAATCCAATGAAGTTTAAAAAAAAAAAAGCTGACTTGAGTGTGCATTCATAAATAAGAACTTCAGGCTGAAAAAACTAACTCCTCTTAGGCAACCTGATCTAATCGACAGGACTAGTCAAAGCCTCACAGACTCATCTTTCCTACCATCTCCACCCACCACATGTGGAAAAGAGACAAAATTGTTAAGATCTACTTCCTCTATCAATCTGATAAAATTATAGGTTTCTTTTCTTTCCTTTTTTAACATATTCTACAATTAAATAATGGCTATTGTTTTCAAAGAGAATTCCAAGGGAGTTACTGATAAGGACGCGTGCCATCATGGCACAAAGTAGTCCGTGCAGCTGCAGTGTAGACGCGTATAAACACGCCTGGCTAACAAGTCTACAAGGAAGAGTACAGCATTAATTCCCTGAATGGTGAATATTCGCAAATTGCATTTAAAGACAAAAAAAACACACAAGGGAAACATGAAATAAGCTGAAAATGTACAAAAGAGCTTGGTACTTACTTATCAGTCATTTCAAATCCTATTTCAGCAAGTGTAAAACTGAGATAAATGAAAACTATTCATGAATTACAGAAGGTCCCCTCTACATTCATTGGTTCTCCAGCTCTTTTTGCCAGCATTCAAAAACAACAGGTGGGAACAGAGAGCTGAGACTCCTGTGTGGTCAGAGGAGCCTGGCTGCCCACCTGGAAGGTGAAGGGAAAGAGTCTCTCCAGGTTTCCTGGATGTTTCACTGCTCGGCTAACACAGGAGAAGGGAAACCTACCACAGGCCCAACAACTTCAGCTTCCTGACTTCTTACCCTCCTCAGCATAATGTTTGCTAAGAAAGAGATCCTCTCCACCCTACAATCCCCTTTTAAATCAAATACACGCAACATACAAACATATGTAAATTACACTGTAATTTTCTTCCACAGTACGCCCTTAGAAAATACTCGAATATTTAAAAGAAAAAGTTCCTTTAATGCTTGCTAGAAAGAAATGTGGCCGAAGAGCAGCTTTTCCATAATTTTTCAAACTATCTTAAACAGTACATTTTGTGTGTGTGTGTGTGTGTGTGTGTGTGTGTGTGAGTATATATATATATATATATATATATATATATATATATATATATATGATTCACTTTATACCACCATCATGATCCAACTATAAACCAAGTCCTCAAATTGAAAGAAAAAGAAGGGACAGCATCACAATCTCACAGGTGAGTAAAAGAAGGTAAAATAAGTTCGAAAATACAAATAGGAAATCAATTCTGTAAGCACTGGTTTCTGCTATGTGCATTAAATAGTGAAATACATGTTTTAGAAAGATAGTCTTGAGTTTTTCTTGATTATATAATTAAAGTTAAGAAAATCAGCGACAAAGAAATAATAAACATTAGCCAATACCCCTATACATACATGCAAAAATATAAAGCAAAGTTTCAAATGGTCAAATAAAATGGCTACGAAGTGACCTAATTCTTAATTTTAGTGCTCTCTACATTTGGTTTGATGCTTACTCAACCGTTCACAAATGCATACTAGATAAACTTTCTATGACATACACATCAAAGCTTACTGGCATCCAAAAGGTATTTCATACATATCTCTGATATAAATACAATGTAGGCTTTTAGATCATTTACACCAGACCTTATAAAAAAGTAGAACAAAGCATAAACAAACAACTATAAGGACTCATTCTAACTCCAAAGCCCATTCTTTTCACTACATTATGCCATTTCTCTGTCCATTACAATTAGTTACTATTACAATTAGAGACACCAATGACTACATCTATACTTAAATAATAATTTTTAAATATTACCTAGGTAATTGCAAGGTTTTTACATTCATTCATAAAATAAAAACTCCATAATTTCTAATTTCTGGTGAAGTGCACTAAGCTCTTTGTAACAAACATGTTAAAAAAATTTTTTTTAACGTTTTTTTATTTTTGAGAGAGAGAGAGGCAGAGCATAAACAGGGGAGGGTCAGAGAGAGAGGGAGACACAGAATCTGAAACAGGCTCCAGGTTCTGAGCTGTCAGCACAGAGCCCAACGTGGAGCTTGAACTCACGGACCGCGAGATCGTGACCTGGCTGAAGTCGGACGCTTAACCGACTGCGCCACCCAGGCGCCCCTGTAACAAACATGTTAAATCTGAGAGTAAAAAAGAAGTTATATCTGCTACAGCCAACCTAAAGATATTGCTACTCTAAAGATGAGATAGTTTGAGAATTAATAAAGATAATAATGGGGGCAGGCACCTGAGTGGCTCAGTAGGTTTATCACCCAACTTCAGCTCAGGTCGTGATCTAATGGTTCGTGAGTTCAAGCCCCACATCAGGCTCTGTGCTGACAGCTTGGAGCCTGGAGCCTGCTTCAGATTCTGTGTCTCCCCCCATCTCTCTGTCTGCCCCTCCCCCACTGTGCTCTCTCAAAAATCAATAAATAAACATTTAAAAAATGAAGATAATGACAACAGATTTGAGATGTAGCAAATGTCAAATCTATGAATTCATAATGATACGAAAGAAAAAAAAAAAACAGATCACCATTAAAATGTGGTAGGGAATCAACTCATTCTGATATGTGGCCAGAATCAATCACATATTAACTTTCTATTATACTAACATATTATACTAACACATATTATACTAACTATACCATTGGGTAATCAAAGAGTTTTAAAGAAATATTTCAACTCATAAATGAAGGGATGATAAATTCAGAATACCAACATTTCGCATAATGGATCCAGGCACTGAGCATCAACAGTTCACATTATAGAGACAGAAACGATTGGTATTACGTGCTTAAACCTTAAGTGGCAGGCTTGCCCCCTTCAAGAAAAGAACCTGTGATGGATGACGCATCTAGATCCAACTATCAATTTACAGAAAATACGGAGGACAGAGGAACCTGTTAAGGGACCCCACAGTGGTGCAATCAACAAATTCAGACTGCTAAAAACTCCACAGGACAAATAACCAGATTTCTTAACAAATAAATTGCAGAGGAGAAAAATGGGATGGAGGAAGTACCCACAGAGTAAGTGATGTAGCTCACAACTGTAGCATGTAGACCTGATTTGAGTAAACTGTGTGTGTGTGTGTGTGTGTGTGTGTGTCCGTCTGAAGTGGAATAGAAAGTCTAAGTAGTGACTAATGAATAATTATTGTTACTGCTATTATTTAAGGGAGTGATATCACTACAATGGTGATGTTTAACAAAGTTCTTCTGTTTTATAAATACAAAATATTTAGGGATAAACTCTTATGCCTAAAATTGCTTCGAAATAGTATAAGAGGAGGAAATGAGAAGAATGAGAAATGAAACCAGATTAGCCATGAGCAATGAATACACGAGGGATATATTGTCATGTTTGAATATTTGCAATTCTCCACATTAAAAGGGTAAAAAAAAAAATATTGAGAAGTCTTTTCATTTTTCTTTGGAAAGAGGTCATGTCAGTATGTGGCATTAAGTATAATCTCTTCTGGGATTAAAAAGGCCGTGGTTTGTAACACGGTCACATATGACAGCTCAACAGCCATGAGGGCCCACACCCTCAACAGAACACATTTACCGATATTTCAGTTTTCAAAAGAATGGATGTCTCTTGGTGCTAAATACACGTGCCTGGCAAAAAGCTGTCGAGAACAAACACTTACCGGCATGACTGTTGAAATGTGCAAAGTTAGCAAAATTGGCTGTGGCCGTTGACTGAGGCGCTGGAGCAGCAAAGATGTCTGAGCCAAGATCACTTAAAAGGTCAAACTGCTTCTTTTCCTGCTGCTGCCCTTGAGAGCGACCTACAACAGGGGACTGCACACCACACATTAACGATAAAGAGCTTCCAGTCAGGTCTGCCACATTTTTGTAACACTCTTTCCAACTCACCAAGCTTAAAAGGCAGTTGAAAGATTACATAATCTTTTATTTGTAGTTTTGAATACCTGGGTATTTTTTGAAAAGCACAAATTTTCCACATCTATTCCCAAATCATCTCTCAATTTTAAATACAGAGCCAAAGACAAAGAAATGCTGTATTGTAACAGCTGTTACACCTCAGAACACAAGCAAGACGTCCTGCTAGGAGAGCAATAATAAGACTTTCACAGAACACATCCTTTCTATGTGGGGACAGTGCCTTTCTCTTCAGCTTTCACTCAAACCTCTTGTGACAACTGGGCAATTTTATCCAGATGTCCTCATATGCATTAGTAAAAGGGGTGGACTTTAATTCCAACAGTACTGTGCCTCAGAACCATTCTTGTGTAGGACAAACGCTGTCGTGCCAGATCAACAAACCGGTCACAGCTCAGAAAACTGTCACAAAGTGCAGAAGCACAAGCTTTTTCACCAACTTCTAAAAAGCCTTCAGCCCGTTTAGTTTTTTAAAATAAGGTATGTAATGCAAAGCCACCTGTGTTTCGATGATAAGCATGCTTCACAATGAGGCAGGGGAAAAATTCTACTACGTAAGAAATCCTTTCTTGTAAAAGGACATCACAGAGCCTATACTGTTCTAACTCTGATGGTCCCCAGAGTCCCGTTTCACTAAATGTAGCTATAGGACAGACAGCTATTAACAGTGTTCCTGTGTACCTTTGCAAACCTGTGGAGCATTCAATGAAACTCAAGAGCAAAAAGAGCAAAAATATGCACATCCCAACCACTTAACCAAGACTCTCTGAATGCACTATCTGAACCACTAGCTTACTGTATATGACCACTAGGACATAAAGCTACTATCCTAAAGAATTCTCATGGCCATACCAGCCAGAACTCACGCGACCCCGTATTATCTGGGAAGCTAAGCAGGCTCGGGCCTGGTTAGCACTTGGATGGGAGACAGCCTGGGAATACCGGGTGCTGTAGGCTTTAAGGGGCGCCTGGGTGGCGCAGTCGGTTAAGCGTCCGACTTCAGCCAGGTCACGATCTCGCGGTCCGTGAGTTCGAGCCCCGCGTCAGGCTCTGGGCTGATGGCTCAGAGCCTGGAGCCTGTTTCCGATTCTGTGTCTCCCTCTCTCTCTGCCCCTCCCCCGTTCATGCTCTGTCTCTCTCTGTCCCAAAAATAAATAAACGTTGAAAAAAAAAATTTTTTTAAAAAAAAAAAGAATTCTCAGGTCCATGATACTCAATCCTCCTGGAGCAGAAGTCTCTGCAAAGATGGAAGACCACTCACCTGACTAGGTGTGCCCTTGTTTAAGTGCAGTGCTGGTGCTGAGTCTCCTAAAAGAGACTTCAGGGGTTTGACCTCAGGCGTGCTGCTCGTGCTACTGGCAGACGACCCTGAAATAGACGCATGAACTGATGCCACCACCTTGGCTTGTTCTGGAGGGACATACCTAAAACATATGAAAAATTCAACAGGCACTTAACCGAGAAAACGGTAGGGAATACTAAAAAATGATAAACTGAATTTTAATTTCTTGTCAGACTATGCCGACATTACTCTTATTTCAAAACCCTCTTAGAATTGACAGCTTAAGACTGCACTTAATTGAAGTACTCAGAAAGGCTGATACAGACTGTGCAAAACTTGTTTCAATTATTTATTTATAATTTTTCTAAAAAGATATATATCATAAATAACTTTTTTAACAACAGAGGGCCTATAGTTAATCATGATGAACAGTTAAAACTCTACTTTTTAAAAACTAAAGTATAAGATCATGAATAACATTTGGGAAGAGAGCAAAATAAAGAGAAAACATCTATTACATTACAGTTAGTAGTCTAAAATACAAAGGTCTATTACAAATCTAGAAGAACAAGATCAACAACTCAATTTCTAAATAAGCAGAAACAATTCACAAATGGGGACACAGAAATGAAAACACTTGCAACCTAATAAAAATGCAAATTAATATATCATTCACATTTGCTCTGAGCATAAATTTTTAAATTTTGTTACTGCCCGCTAAAATACAGAAATAGGTATGTTGTATCTCAGAAGTACAACTTCCAGAAACTCATCCTTAGGGATTAATTGGATAGGTGCACACAGATACATGTACATGCATGTTATCACAGCACTCTTTATAATTTCAAAGAACTGGCCACATATCAAACATTCATCAGGAGAGAAATATTCAACAGATTCAGCATATCATGCTAACATCTGCATAACAGAATACTGCATAGCCACTCTGTTTGGACAAGGAAAGAAGTCCCTAAGACTTTTAGGGTCTTTCAGGTTTGATCTCATTCACGTAAGTACAGGATTTACTGGAGGAAGAGAGTGAAGAAAACTAAAGAGAGGCAGTAAGAACATAATGCCCAAACACTGGCAACACTAATCTCTAGAGCTAGGATCACGTAAGAGTTTTTGTTCTATTTCTGGGTTTTGTCCCACCCCGCCCTTCTCCCCAACACTACCCCAAGATCACTTAGGGGACACAGGAAAACAAAGTGGTTAAGGAGCACCTACGTGTTCTAGAGACAGAGTTAAAGTTACAGCTCTACCCCTGGAAACCTAGCTATGAAACCTAGGGCAAACTACCCCAACCCTTTGTGCCTCCGAGTTTTCATCTATAAAATGGAGACATGGTTGCTATGAGGTATAACTGAGTTATCATTTATTTTTCAAGTACTTACAACAGTTCCTGGTACACATGTATTAGCTACACAAGTGTTAGCTATTTTCAATTATATGACAGTGACAAACAATACAACTGCTTTGCCGTAACTTGGTATATTCACTGATGGGATCAATTTTTGAGCACAGTCAAGTCTTACCAAAGGATAAAACCAGATAATCGTATTTAGTTCAAAACACTCAACTGACTAAAAGTAAAGAAGTGAAGCTTGTATTGCACAGGAAGTGAGTTTGAAAACTGGTCATACAATCTCAAAACCCCTTTAGATCTACGACAACAATAGTCTCAATGTTTTAAATACAGTTGCCTGAACTGAGGATTTGCAGGGAGACTGCATTTGGACAGTGCTTATATCATGTTAAAAACCCACTGCACTGCTCTCTCGTTACATGTCACAGGTATGTGCAAGTGCTTAAAATGCACAGAACCTGGTCCACCTGAATGCTGGTCACTCCGTCTACATGCCGAGCATTCAAGTTTGTAACTGTATTATTCTTGCTATTACTATCCTGTTTCTCAGGACAGAAAAATAACACAAATTGTAATTATTTGAGGTTTACAGTTATTTGAGTTATAGTTTGAATTAATAATTTATCATCATCACGACCATCATCATCATTATAAATGCAAGGGATGGAAATTTATGGTTTTAAATCTAACAACTCTTACTCAAACACACTTTCTTTTGCTAAATGAAGATAAACTATGTAAAATCTTAGCTAAGTTCTATTCAAACTAACTTGCAGAGTTGGTAAAACTGTTGGGAAAATAAAAAATTAGGCTATAGCTATGTATGGAGAAAGGTCTTAGTATAGGATACAAGGTCTTGGAAATTAAGAACTGAAAGGACAGAAAGTTAATTATATATTTCATTTTAAGAGAAGCCTTTATGCCACTGTGTTTCTACTATCACCCCACCCTCAAAGATTTTCTTCTTTCTTGAACTAAAATTTTACGAACATGCTTTTATCTGCATTCATACCTAACACTACCTAGTGCTGCTAAATGTAGCCTGCGCTACAGCTGATCCTGCCTGGCAAAAAGAAGTCTCCTTTCGAGAACAGTTAAGAATACAGAGTTTGCAGAGGAAACGAATTAAAGCAACTTCTCTCTATTGCTCACTGAATGAAGGCGGAGATATCTCACCTAGAACCCACAGCCAAGCAGTCCTTCAGTATTCCCGGGGTTAAGCCATTCACTTCCACCTTATCTATTCCCTCTATTGTGACTCTCTCCTTTATTTTCTTAAGCCCCCAGGAAGGAAATATACACTACTGAATATATTAATTATTATTAATAATAATAATAATAGGTCTTAATAAATTGAATTAAATTGTGCTCATATAACTAAACATGAAGAGTCCAAGGCAGTTGAACAGTAGCTTTACAGACACATTTCCTGTTATGCTTTTTAAAGGGCTGTACTAGCCATATGTCCAACCTGTTTTAACTTCTTTTTAAAAATTAACATCTGATGGATTTAGTTAGGGGAGCATAAACGCTCTCTTCTTAACCAGGGAGTAAAATCATTTCTTGGGTGAGAAGTGAGGATATTTTGGGCAAAGACCTACCACAAAATGCAATTATGTGGATGGATTACTACACAAGAGCTTTAGCATACTGCTTAGTATATAAAAGATACTAAATAAATACTTGCAAAATGAATGAAGATTTTAAGAAAAGAGGCTATATGAAACTAGAATGTCTTGAGAAGCTAGCAGGGCTAGAGAAGGATTAGAAGGAAGGATCCTTCGCTTTCCAAAAAGGGTAGGAGGCCTGGGAATGAGGAACCGGCTGCTGCTGGGCACAGATGACTTAAGTAGAGTCAAGGCTTTTCGAAACCAAATCCAATAAAATGCCCAAATATAAGGAGTATCTATCTACCTACATACCTATTTCCTTATTTCCTATATAACTATCTCTTTCTTTCCATCCTTTCTTCCTTCCTTATGTCAGATTAATCTTACCCATAATTAATGTGATTTTTGGGAGCCTTTGTTCTAAATACAAACTATTCACTCACCATCTTTTCTTTTCATACTTTTCTTGTAGGAACTCTTTCACTTTTTGTGGATCCCTGAAGTCTGGAATTGCTGAAGATCTATCATCAAATAATCCTAGCCAAATCTGTTTACAGACCTTTGGAAAGAATTAAAAAAACAAAAGTGTTAAATTCAACATCTTCACTTAATGAAATTTTAAGGGAAAATTATGATTCTTTCAAAAAGCTAACCTACTTAATACCACTGCTTTCAATGAGAATATTACCACAAAGAATGAACTAAATTTATTTTAATATATTCCAGTATGCAGTAAAATCTTAGCAACAGCATCATAAAGAATAACACCTCATAGGGAAATGGGATTTGAATGGATCTGGGCCTTTTTGGTCTTGGAATGATCTTAAACTGTAAGCCATGAGCAAAGTTGTGTTACCTTGATAAACCTCAGTTCCCTCACCCCATAAAACAGAGGAATCAATTTCATGGATCTTTGACAAATTTAAAAATCAACCAAAATAGGGGCGCTTTGACTGGCTCAGTTGGTAGAGCATGTGACTCTTGATCTTGGGGTTCTGAGTCTGAGCCCCATGTTGGATAAAGAGGTTACTCAAAAAAACAAAAAAAAATCCACAACAACAACAACAACAAAAACAAAAAGTACTAGAATCATAAACAATTTGAGCTTAAAGTACAATAATAATAATAACAAAAACACAAGGCAGATACAACTCTAGCTTTATAAGTACCTCCCATGCTTTTTCCCACTAATGGCTAAAAAATAAGAATCTAAGATATTTAACATTTTAGAAAAAATCAAAGAAATGAAATGATGCAGAACTCAAACAGAACACAAAGAGCAGAGAACCATAAAGAAAAAAATTAATAACATGGACTTCAAAATTTAAAGCTACTCTTCTTGGGGGTGCCTGGGTGGCTCAGTCAGTTGAGTGTCTAACTCAATTTCGGCTCAGGCCATGATCCCAGGGTCCTGGGATCAAGCCCCAAGTCTGGCTCTGTGCTTAGATATTCTTAATGCTTAAGATATTCTCTCTCTCTCTCCCTCTCCCTCTCCCTCTCTCTCTCTCCCTCCCTCCCTCCCCCCTCCCTCCCTCTACCCCATTCACACTCTAAAATAAAAAATAAAAATAAGTTAAAATAAATAAATAAAAATAAAACTTGCTCTTCAGGGCACCTCAATGGCTCAGTCAGTAGAGCATATGACTCTCGATCTTGGGGTTGTGAGTTTGAGTCCCGTGTCACGTGTAGAGATTACTTAAAAATCTTAAAAAAAAAAAAAAAAACAACCCAAAACTATTGCTCCTCAAAAGACTTAAAAAGAAAAAATGAAAAGGGAGGCCAACTGATAAAAATTATTTGCAAAATGTGTTAAGATTTTGTGATCTAACGTGATAGGAACTTAAAGGAACTTGAATCCAAAATACATTTAAAAATTCTTAAAACTCAACTATAAAAAACCAGTAAGAGTGGGCAGGGAAGATGAACAGACACCTCATGAAAGATATACACAGCAGCCCAGTATCAGCACCGAGACCTACTACACAGGCACCCACAGATACCACTAAAAGGCCCAAAACAAAAAGACAGACCATATCATGTGTTTGGAACAACCGGAACTCTCAAGAAGGTTAAAAAGGTACAATCACTCTGGAAGACAGTTTACAGTTACTTAAAAGTTAAATATACACCTACCATATAACCCAGCCATGCCTTCTAAGTTATTTACCCAACAAAAAGAAAAAACCTGCCTACACTCAGATTTGTACACCAATGTTCACAGCAGCTTTACTGATAATAACTCCAAAGTGAAAACAACCCAAATGGGTTCATCAACAGGTTGAATGGATCAATTTTAGAATATCCAAATAGGATACTCTTCAGCAATGAAAAGGAATAAACTATTGATACAAGCAACTACATGTGGAGAAGTCAGATTCCCCTCCAAAGTACATACTGTATGACCCACCCCCCCCCCATTTAACTTTTACAAAGTACAACTTTATCTATAGTGACAGAAAGCAGATTAGTGCAAACATTACAAACGGGCACAAAAAAATTCTTCGGGATAATGAAAATGTATGCTGTCTTATTACTATAGTGATGGTTTCACATAGGTCAAAACTCATCAAAATTGTACACTCTGAATATATCCAAATTATTGTAATTAATTATTCCTCAGTAAAGCTGTAAGAAACCAGTCCACAAGCTTCCAAACTTGTATCCTTTAAAAAACTAACCAATTATGACACTGTGAAAAGCACACAGTATCCAGCTTCAAAAAGCCCCCCAAAACTCGAGGAATCAGAGAATACATAAAAAGCAGCATTCCTCTCAATCGTACCTGCTCACTGAAATGGCAAAGAGAGAAAGAACCAGAAGAAGGACTTGCCCTCTTCCTCTCTCCGTACCCCAATCATGCTTCAAAACAATTTTTCTTGTTTTCTTGTTTTCCCTCCTACTCCAGGCTCAGTGCAGATACTGTAACATCATTAAGGCAGTGTAGGTGACACACATGAGCCCCAGGCTAAGGCACAAAGCAGTACAGTGGCAAAGCCCAAGAAGTACACCCAGAAATGGTAATGCAACTTACTGCCAGAAATGCTGTCAACCCTGTACAGGGCCAGTTTCCCCACTGACTATTTAGCAACTTAAAAAGAACCACATGGGACTCTCCTTAGAAACCTGACTGATGATTCTCTGAAAATTTAATTTTGAAAGATTCTGTGGCTTTGCAATTACATTTATAAAGGGGGGGTTGGAAGTTTCTAGTTCTTTTCTCTCAAAAAGTCCCAAATGAGAAAACAAAGAGACATGGTAATTATTTGCCCAAAGCCAAAGAATTATTAACCGTAAGTGACACAATTAGTTCAGGACACTTCATGACATTTAGTCTTTGCGTGCTAAAAATTCCTAAAAACTATCATATACAACTTTTTTTTTTTAAGTTCATTTATTTTGAGAGAGAGAAAGAGAGCGCACGCAAGCACAGGGCAGGGGCAGAGAAAGGACAGAGAGAGAGAGAGAGAGAGAGAGAGAGAGAGAGAGAACCCCAAGCAGGCTCTGTGCAGTGAGCACAGGGCCTGAAGTGGGGCTCGGAACTCACAAATCATAAGATCATGACTCAAGCCAAAATCAAGTTGGACGCTCAACCGACTGAGCCACCCATATGTAACTTTTTTTAACTGAAGACAAACAGTGAACAAATAAACATACAAACAAAAAGGAGATGGGCTGAAGACACATCCCTGAGTTACTCATTCATCATGGGAATGCGAAGCAAAGATGAAGTGCTTGGCGGTAGCCTTTACAGGCATCTGACAGCAGCAGCCAGTGGGTATCACTCAAACTTCTGTACTGTTGCAGTTCTGTCCCTGCTCTCTGACAGGAAAAATCTTTAGTTCTTACTTCTCACTATGTTACCCCATAATAGCTATTTCCTATTATTGCTCAAGATCCTAGCCATACCTGCCACTCATGTCAGCTTAAGTCGTACCTAAGCCAAGCGGCTCTCAAAATGGATTTCCCAAGTCCCTGGATCCGCAGCATCAAGGTGACCTAAGAACTTGTAATGCAAACTTTCAGGACCCACTCAAGATCTACGAACTCAGAACCTCAAGAGGTGGTGCCCAGCAATGTGTGTTTCAGCAAACCCTTTGGGGGACTGTGAAATTGGTCAAAGTTTGCAAACTGGTGCGTTAGTAAAATCTAGGCCAGCAAATGGAAACTTTCTTTCCATACATATACTACATACGGTTTCCGGTTATTTCTCAAAATTATGAAATCACTAATCCTGGTATCAGGCAAGATTCATTTAACAGAGACAGTGTTCCAGGGACACATCCGGGAAAACACAATGTCCATCTCTTTGAGACCGATTCATATTTTCATCCCTGAAAAGCTGGCTTCTGTTTCAACCATTCTACTAAAATTGCTCTTTCAGGTTTCTAGATTTGCTGAAAGAAAAGTATACAGTTCTTTTTGTTCCTTTTGTTCCGTTAGTAAAATAATAAACAGGATCACCTGAAAAGGAACAGTTTTTCAAAGCTGAAGGAGAGTGGGAGAGTGAATTACTAACACAGCAAGCAGCACTGAGGACTCATGGAGATGAGTAGTAAAGTGAAATTAGTCTTAATTAGTTGTGTTTGCCTCCAGCCTCATCTGGCTATTTAGGTACAAAGTAGTTGAGTGACGGCTTTCAAGGTAAAATACGACAAGTTAAAAAGGAATGGTTATAACAGACCGTGAAATCTAAGGTAAGAAAAACAAAGATATGGTGAGGATGATGGCCAAGAAGTTTAGCCTCAGTGGGCTGCAGTCCTGACGGCTGTGCCACAATTGTTGGGATTTAGAAATTAAGAGGGAATGAGCTGGGGAGAGAGAAGTGGAGGTGGCCAGAGACCAGGATGCTTCAACTTGAACTCTGAGAGGTGATTCAGTTATCGATAAATAAAAAGTCTAAAATAAGATGAAGGATTATTGGAGGCAGGAGGTGGAGGAATTCAGGAGGCCAAATTATCTATTATTATGATAATCATGTGGATTATCTATGCGGACAGTGAGACCAGAAGAAATGATTAACACTAAGAGAAAGAAGACATTACATAAGGGGCTAAAATCTAAAATGAACGAGGGGTATGACTGCAATAGGAAGCCACAGCAGGTGACAAAATCTACTGGCACGAGAAACATGGTGCTGGGGGACCAGAAACACCACTGAGGAGCAAGAATGATACCTAAAAGCCATCATCTGAAAGAACTGCACTCATGACGGAATTGGTTTTGATAATCTCTTTTAGGGAGGTGGATAATCAGTTCTGATTATAGAATAATGTGATGGTTGGGGTAGTTCAGAGCCTGGACAAGGGGAACCAGACAGCCTGAATTTGAATCCCAATTCTGTTTAGTAATGGAACCTGCTTCACAGGGATGGTGGAAGGGTTAAACGAGTTAGTAGGGGGGAGGGGGGGGCGGTTTCCATTCCGGAACAGGGGTACATAATGAACTTTAACTAGTACCAGTTATTATTACTCTCAGAGGTGGGTTATGGAATAATGAGGTAAGCAAGCATTGGGAAGTAGGTCTCCTCAGGAACACAGGAAACTATGGGTCTCCCTTCTATCCTGCTGCAGACAGAATCAAAGTGGTCTTGATAAAAAAAAAAACAACAACACACAACTCCCTCCTCCAAACTTCTATAGCACTTCTATAGCATGTCTTACATGAGGCTTTACCATTACCAATTGCCTCATATCTGAATTACTGCACATGTGTCTCATTTACTTTTGAATTCCCCACATTGCTTAAAATAATGGGTTGTGCCACATTAAGTGTTCAATAAATATACCAATAATGCTGAAAAACACACTTCATTTATTATTTTTTTAAAACAATTTTTTAATATTTATTTTTGAGAAAGAGAGAGAAGAGACAGAGTGTGAGCAGGGGAGGGGTAGAGAGAGAGGGAGACACAGAATCCAAAGCAGGGTCCAGGCTCTGGGCTGTCAGCACAGAGCCTGACGCGGGGCTCAAACTCACGAACAGTGAGATCATGACCTGAACTGAAGTCAGACGCTCAACCAACTGAGCCACCCAGGCGCCCCTATCATTTATTTATTTTAAAATTACACATCAGCCAACAAGAATAAGCCTGTGAAATTTTCAGAATAGTTTTTTCCTTATTCTAGTGCTAATCCACTTTAGAATTGTAATCATAATAGCCACTGACATAATCTAAAATACTTTAAAGTATCAGTCAGGGTTGCCATAGAAAACAGGTGGCATGCTCAATTCAAAAAACTTGAAAGAAAGTTTAATAGACTATTTACAAAGCACAGGCAGGCTGTAAGGAACTCACACGTGAGAATACGGTTCCCCCTGGTTCCCCCTCATTCGTAACAGCTCAACCCCACCCACTGGCAGGGGAAGGAGGAGAGGAAGAGGTAACCTTAAGACGAAGAGGGCTAATTGATGGGAGTCTGACCTTCAATGGAAGGATGCAGAAAGGAGACAAGAAATCCCACATAGAAGAAGAAAGTAAATATTTTAACCTCTCCCTCCTTCCTTTCTTGCTTTGACAATGTTCCCCCATCAGCTAAACCCAAATGGAAGCCAAGAGTCAAGAAAGCACATCTGTGTATCCAGACAAATGAGCAGCCTGGAGCCAGAGCAGGGTAAAGACCAGAGCTAGAAGGGCAGATGGAAGCCATCCAGCACAGCACCTAAATCACGATAATAAATACACGTGGTGCAAGCAATTTCACAAACTCAATTACGGACGCCAAAGATAGGAAACATCCATACTAATTCTCAATTGCTCATATAAAAAAAGGAAGGATAAGGAAACGGTGCTGCACCAGGCTTGAGAAGGAAAATAGATAAGAGTAGAGATTACAGCTTCCTAATCCTCTCAGGGACAGCAAAACAGAGCAGAAATTTGTGTGAGTGGCAATTTACCTTTATTCTGACAAACCCTTGTTTTCATAAAAAGGATAAAGAATAAACATTGTGACTGGACTCTGTTTGCAACCTCTAGGTAAAAAGATAAAAAATAAGAAAAGGAGGGGTGCCTGGGTGGCTCAGTCAGCTGGGCATCCAACTCTTGATTTTGGCTCAGGTCATGATCTCATGGCTTCTGAGTTCGAGCCTAGATTGGGATTCCTCTCTTTCCCGCTCTTTCTGCCTCTCTTCTCTCTCAAAATAAATATATACAGTTAATAAAAGAAGGAAATGACAGAAAGATGCTCTGGAATTAAAGAACCTTTTTTCATTAAATCCATCTACATATATCCAGCCAGATTTCACACTATTTTGCCCTCACTCCTTAGTGAGGCGTGGAGGGTTACTGACTCCCTAAGATACAATTGCAGCACTTGCTAGTACTGCCCAGAAAATACAGAAACAAATAACTGGAGGCCTCAGAATTGAAAAATTCATGAACAAGTAACAAACATCCACTCTTTGAAAGCACAAAGAAAAACTACACAGAAAAAAATACGAACAGGAAATACAATTAAAAGCTCTCTAGAGAGATACCATGTAACAGCAACATATTATTTAGCGCTAAAAGAAAAAACAATCAGGTTTTTGCCTTAATTTGCCCTAAACATCCAAAACCAGAAAAATATCCCAAATATATGTCATGACCCAAGTTAAATACTGAAAAGTACATTATTAGCATTTCCTACATTCATCCAGCCTCCATTAGCATGACTGTGCTCACATTTCTAGACTGATCGGTATTTCCCAGTTATAGCATATCTGAAGGATGTGTATCAATAACGCTTAGGGAAAAAAAGACACTATCCATACACCTTATGCAAGAGAAACAGTTCTCCATGTATGTATCTTTTTCAGACTGTATGTTATAGTCCATCTTAAAATTTGGTTTTAAAAAATGTGCAAGAATTAGAACCTATGCAACTGATTCACTGAAAACGGGCACACACAAGCTTTATGTGCACATCAGTAAGGCACCAGAGCCTTTGTGAACCAGACATATAAATGGATACATGAGGGAGCAAGACTTCCATCAAATCCAATTTATTTAATCTTAGGGGTTTTGTTTTTAATCTAAGCATAAACTACCTTATAATGGCTTCCTTAACATAAAAATCAAATCCTTCACCTATTCAGGCCCCAAATGAGCCAACCCCTGATTACCTCTCCAGACTCCTTTACTATCATTACTCTTTCCAGGCCACACAGGCCTCCTCAGAAAGTCTTCCCTCAAAAGCCAATCCCATGGTGGGGGGCAACATCTCCCACACCAAACCTCACCTGTACGTTACTACAACATATTATTTTCATGCCCTTTATCTCACAGCTTCTAAATGTACAACTCATGAGGCAGGAACCTTCTCTGATTCACCACTATTTGTATTCTCAGAGCCTGACACATAGCAGACACTAAAAAAATAACCTAGCACATGAACGAAAGCAACTTCTTAACAGTGTTGAAATATAGGTACTTAAGAAATTCTTTTTTCCCTTAGTTCCATCTGAAATATACAGGCTGACCTAGAACACTTAGCATACTAACTTATTTATGCAGAAGTAATAAATTCACTGATGCGAATTCTCACATTCTGTCTAGACCAGAGGTTGTTAGCAAAACACACCTCACAAGCTAAAACCTGGCCTTTGGTGTGTGTTAGCAGCTGAAGTTTCACTGGGACACAGTCCCGCCCACTCGTTTACCTACTGTCTATGCTGCTTTGTTGGGTAGTTACAACAAGGACAGTACAGTCCACAGAACCTAACATTTACTATCTGACCCTTTACCAAAAAGGTCTGCCAACCCCTGACTTTAACTGCAACCATGGACGTTCTATGATACCATCCCAGCACCCAAAAGTAATAACAATTTAAACAGGATAATAAATAAAAGCCTGCTTTTGAGGCAGGTTTTATAATGTGTATGGGGAGTAACAGAGATGAAACTAACAGGAAAGAAGCCTTTCCCTGGAGGAAGTACTTTCCAAGAATGAGGGCTATGTAAGGGCCAGTTTATTCTATGGACCCATTCACTAGTGAATAAAGGAGAAAAAGTACCAGAGTTTAGTTTCAGGTAAGGATTAATGTATTTGACACTTGTTTTCTACATAACTGACAAGTACAAACAAATAGAAGAGATAAAAGCAGCAAATACTCAAACACTAGAGAGAAATTAAATGCAGTGGTAAGAGCAGTAAAACCTACTTGCAAGAATCTGCAGTTCGTGCAGGAGACCAGTAGCTGTAATTCAGGAACTTACCGTGCAACTTAGTAAAGGGCAGTATACGCAATGCACAGCACACTCCCATGCCTGATTTCACTTAACATCTCTAACATCAAATCGTGTTCCAGAGAGGTTGCCAAGAACAAAAACCCAGCCACGCTCGTTCAGATAAAACAAGGAAGCATACAGCAACACCAAGAAAACAAAAACTTTAGGGGAAACTGAGCTGCAAACAGAAAAAGCCATTTGGGACCTAGGTAGTCTGAGAATCTGTTTCCTAAGCCCCTCTCCTCCCCACCCCCCGAAACACACAGTTGATCACTTTTGCTTCTCAGACTATGTCTAAATCCCTGCTCTTGCTTATCTTAGTACACTTTTTTTTTTTTTTCTGTTTAACTTGTTAAGACTGCACATGGCCCAAGTACATCCTGTCTTCTTGGTTTAAGTGATTCATCATTTGAATCTAGCCTCTGTGAACCTTAATTCAGTTTCTTATAAGAGGGAGGATCAGATTAGTCACTGGCCCCCAGGGTTAGCTGTCCATTCCTGGTCCAATAAGCTATGTGTTTTCTGTCTTTATTTTGTGGTTTTTCCAAGGCAGGGAGGGAGTCTTCCCCCTTTGTTCCTTCAGCAAAGCATGAGAACTTTGGTAAGCACTCCCCAAACCTAAACACACATGTTATTCATGAATACACTTTGCAAATTATAAAAAGCTTTATAAATATAAAATTTATTGTATTAGTGAAGTCACATTGGTTTCAAGTAAGATTATCAATTGTCCTCCTTTCTCAAACTAGTATGACTATGTAAGTTACCCTGTATGGGTAACAAAACAATTGTTCTTTCAATTTTGTGTGCTGCCTTTAATAAGCTTCCCAGTTTTAGATAGTTAAATTTATCAATATTTACTTTGTGGTTTTCCATTGGTTTTAGCATATAAAGTCCTTACACGTTCAAATGTTAAGTAGTCAGCTATATTTTCTATTAAATTTTACAGTAATCACTTAAGGATTTTTATTACCTACCCTCAAGCTTACATCCTTAAACACTACAATTTAGTTTGTTTTTTAGTTATAATTTGTTTTACAGCAAAGTTGCAAGTATAGTAAAAAAGAACTCCCATATACCCTTTACCCAGTCTCTAATGTTAACATTTACTTTATCATGCTCTTTAGATAAAATTTTTTCTAAGCTTTAAATGGTTTAGAACTTTCTCTTCCTAATGTCTACCTCCTAAAAACAAAGACATTCTTTTGTATAAATGTAAGCAAAACTATCTAAATCAGGAAATTTACATTTTATTATTCTCTAATCCACAGACTAGCCAATTATCTTAATAGTGTCCTTTAGAACAAAAAGAAAAAAGGTTCACCGGGTAGAGAATCTGAACTGTCCTGTTGCCTTTAATCTGGAACACTTCCTACAAGCGTCTTTGTCTTTCATGACCTTGACATCTTTGAAGAGTATAGGCCAATTATTTTGTAGTATGCTCCTTTATTTAGGTTTTCTCATGACTAAACTTATGTTATACATTTTGGCAAGGAATACAAACTAAGTGATGTTGTATCCTTTTCCGTGAATTGTATCAGGAGACACATGATGTCAATCAGTCCCATTCCTAGGTGATGTTAACTGACATGTGCCAGATTTCTTCATACTAAAGTCACTATTTTTCCCTTTGGGATTAAGTATCTTGGAGGGAGATCCTATGAGACATTTTCTATATTTTTGCTGCTTTCTTTGTGCTTTAAAATTTTAAGCCTAAAATACTTCTGAAATTAATTTTGGTCTACCACATCAGTTAACACTCAGACTTTCCATTTACTGAATAACCAATTCCTTCCATACTTAACTGCTAAAATGTGTTTATTTTATAGTAACTTTATACACTTAATATAGATAAAGATTATAGCACGTCTAAGGATCTAGTCTGTAGATCTGTGCCTATTCTAGTTTCGGACTGTTGTAATTATTCCATGTTTATATTGCAAATTATTGCCTATAAACACAGATATATTTTTAGTGTCTAAGTGGAGCCAATCCTATTTATTACTCTTTAGTTTACAAATTCTTCCCAGATAATTTTACTTCTTTGTTTTAGAATCATTATCTAAAAAGGAGTAGAAAACTCCTACCAGTGTCTTGGTTCCAATTGTTCTACGCTTAAATTGTGAAGCCTTCATAAATCTTAAAGCACAGCGTTCTCATTCCCAAAGACAGTTATGAATATCATAAGCAAGCCTGCCAAAAAGGAAAGATTAACCAAAGGTTTACGTTTCTTTCTCTCTACAGAGTAAGTTTTCAATTTTGACATTTTCCAGAATATTAACAAGAACAAACAAGGTACTGAGCAAGAGAGCAGAATGGGAAAGGTGACCTAATCACATTTCCTTCAGAACTGAATATGAAGTACAACTGTATTTACTCGTCACAATATGCAACAAGAACTGTTTGTGGATTATCGATGGCTTAAGGATAGCACCAATACCAGTGAATCAATCACCTCTAACAGGAACACCACTCATTGTTTCACTCAAGCGAAAGCTTAACGATAGTAATGGATTTGTACTGACACTCGATTGTCTGGTTGTCCTGGTGACTCAAAGCCTGCATTTGCCAGGCAGCTGACCGAGGCTGGGAATGTAGCCTCTGGCTGAGGAACAGAGAGACTAAGCGGCCCAAGTGCAGAACAAGCCTCGGAAGCAAACCTGATCCATACCACAGTCTATGTGAAGTAATCATGAGGAAAAGAAAAAAAACATTTCGTTTTCTTTGAACATTTGTGAGTACATGGGTGGCCCACAGGTTAATCAAAAAGAAAAGAAAAAAAGAAAAAAAGGAGAAGGAATATTCAGGCAAAGCTCTTGTCAGTAAAAATGAGATGTGCAGAAGAGGGGAGTTTTAAGTAGGTTTCCAAAACAGATTATCTCAATGTCCAAAGGGAACAATTTGACCACCAATAAGAATAACTACAACAGACTGAAACACATCAAATAATTTCATAATATTTAAAAAAAAAACCACATGTAACTGGTCATTGTTGGAAGATGTTTTGGAACTCATTTTGAAAATAGTTAAATATTGAGAACCACATATAGCTTTATGTGCACTATATACCTGATATTCGTGACCAGTTTTAATGTACTTAAAAAAGAATGATAAAAGTCCTGCACATTAATGTAAATTTTATTAAAATAGCTGTATTTTCTAAAACCAAAAATATTAGTGAAAAAGTGTTACATCTTTGCAAATTTCATGAATACTTGATTAAATAGAAGATAACTGATTTCTCATCTGCCTCTGCATTTTTATGTTATGTAACTTCTGAAAAACTCCACCATACACTCATGAGAATCAAAGTAAAAATAGCCAATCAAGTTTCAAACTACTATTAAAAATGTTTGATTTTACGGAATCCCTGAAAAGGTCTCCAGGATCTCCAGTAGATCCCCAGAGTGCACCTGGAAAATCACTTAGTTAAAAATCACCACTTTACACCCCCAAATTAATGGATATAGGAACAGAGAACTACAAGAAGAGCCCCTAACATAACCGTGCCACCAAAATATCTCTCCATGAAAGAACACAACACCCAACCCGTGAAACACCAGGTCTTCCTCTTTTTCCAAACTAAACACGAATCTTAAGAAGCTACTAGATCCAACTACCAATATACTGGTAACTACGATGACGGAGGAACACCGACACTACTATACTACTACACTACTATTCGGATCGAATCAGCAAAATCCAAACAGTGGGAAACTACTGAACAAATGACTGGGCTGGAGAAGGGAGAAAAGGGGAGTGGGGGAGGGCAGGGGAGGTGGAAAGAGGAAGAGAGAGAGAACCGGAGTAAACAACCGGAGGGGAAATTCCTAGAAAACAAAGATTTAACAGGCAAGCAAAGCAGGTACCACTTCTAGTAATGTCAGAATAGCTCACATTAAAACCCAACTCTCCAACAGATAACTATAATCTCTATGTACATTATAAAAACTACCAGAAGACACTAGGGAACAACCAAAGCAAACAGAATGTTGGAAAGGAAATTAAGCATTTGCTGTTTTTTTTTAAAGACGTGGTCAATAACAATCAGAGTAGTTGCAGCAACTACAAAAACTGGAAAGTGAGCAGCAAATCCAAGGAAGGAGAGAATCAGAGAGTAGGAGCCACAAAACTCTGCCCAGGTCTCTGGCTCACCCTTGACCTAGGCATGTGCGGGGCTGACTCCAAATTAACTCAATTAAACACTAAAAGAACTAAGTGGAGATTTTAACTGGTATCTTCCATGAGAAGCAGAATTTGCTACAGTAAAAAGGAAACAAAAGAAACAAACAAAACCAACACTTTTGGAAGGAACAAAACAGAATCCAGAGGCTCTACTATGCACCATTTCCAGCCTTCTGGATATAATCCAAAATCACTAGATATACACAGAAACAGCAAAGTGTGACCCACAATCAAAAGAAAAAGCAATCAGTAGTGACACACCTGATGTGACAAAGACTTTGGAATTAGTAGATAATGATTTAAAGCAACTTGTATCCCCGTGTGCAAGAGCTTATGATGAATAAAACTATGAAATCTCAGCAAAGGGAACAATTACAGAAAAGAATCAAATGTAAATCCTAGAACTGGAAAAGTATCTAAAGAAAAAATGGTCAAAATGTTAAAATAATTTTGACGAAGACAAATTCACAGATTAATGAAGTTTAGCAAACGCCAGGAAGGATAAACACACACACACACGCTCATAAAACACACATGGGGGGGCGCCTGGGTGGCGCAGTTGGTTAAGCGTCCGACTTCAGCCAGGTCACGATCTCGCGGTCTGTGAGTTCGAGCCCCGCGTCAGGCTCTGGGCTGATGGCTCAGAGCCTGGAGCCTGTTTCCGATTCTGTGTCTCCCTCTCTCTCTGCCCCTCCCCCGTTCATGCTCTGTCTCTCTGTCCCAAAAATAAATAAACGTTGAAAAAAAAAATTAAAAAAAAAAAAAAAACACACATGGGTACGTCATAGTTATATCTAGAAAAAAAAAGAGCTTCAAGATGGCCTATTGCCATAGAGCAAGAACAATATAAAGATCAGATAATGCTCTTTTCAAAGAAGAAAAAAGTATTACCAGAGAGAGAGAGAGAGAGAGAGAGACTGTATATGACGGAATGTCACCTTTGTGAGGAGGACATAGTAATAATAAATATTGGCCCCTAACAAGTTTCAAAATAAATAAAGCAAATAATAAAATGGAAAAATATACAAATCCACAATCATTTGTTAAGTGCTCTAACTGATAAATTACCTACACGAAATCAGTAAAGCAGACCACCTGTAAGATCTGAACAGCACTATCAATCACAACCTATAACTGACATTTATAGGACACTATACCCAATAACTTCAGAAATACATTCTTTTCAAGTGCACATAGTATGTTCACCAAGAGAGACCATGTGCTGGACATAAAACAGGACTCAAAAAATAAGAAAGGGTTGAGAAAACATATAGAGAATGTTCACTGACAAAAACAGAATTAGAAATTGATTATACAGTAAGAGATCTAGAAAAACTAATATGTGGAAATTAATCATTTCTATATAATCCATGGATCAAAGAAGAAATCATAAGGGAAACTAGAAAACATTTTAAACCGAATGATAAAATACAACATATCAAAATTTGTGCAAAGCAGTTAAAACAGAGGTTAGAGAGAAATTTATTGCTTTAAAAGATTAGAAAAGAAAGCTCTCCAATTAGTGATCTTAGGTTCTATCTTAAGCAAAGAAAGAGCAAATAACCCAGAGTAAATAGAAGAAAAAACAAAGACCAAAATTATAGAAGCTACTAAACACATTTAAAAGAAGGCTCTCATTAACTTTGTCAATAAGTATGACAACTTAGGCAAATTCCTTGAAAAATACAATTCATCAAAACGGATACAAGAAACAGATAATCTTAATAACCAGTGATCACTTTCACTCTCTGCCCCAGTGACACTCAGATCCCAGTGTTCCTCTTTCTGTCCTTCTAAAGCGCCCAGTCATCTCAACTAAAGCAGCTGGCCAAAGATGACTGAGTCATCAACTCCCACATAAGATTCTAACAGTTGGTAGCAGAAGCTGCCAACAGGGGAAGGGGTCTCCATGTCAAACAACAGTACATCACCAAGTGGGACTTTTAAAAACAGGCAACAGGCCAAATCTGGCTGGCGCGGGGAGTGAAAGGGGCGGGCAGGGAGCAGGTACACAGTTTGCCAACTCCTGATATACAATATGGAAAGGAATCTTCAAAGAGAAGGGAAATTGGAGGACTTGCACTCCCTGACCTCAAGACTGACTTCAAGACGGTATGCTACTGGCATAAAGGGCAATGAATGAATGAATGAAACTGAACAAAGAGCCCTGAAACATACTCGTACTTACACGGTCATTTCGTATTTGACAACGGTTCCAAAGTAATCCGTTGAGGAAAGTGTTTTTACCAAATGGAGCTGGAACAACTGTATATATTCACAGAAAAATACGAACCTCAACCTCCAGCACACCATATACTAAAATTAATTTGAGACTGATCATAGATGTAGATGTAAAAGCTAAAGCTTTCAAAGCTTCTAAAATAAAATGAGATTGTGATGATGACAGTAGGCAGAGATTTCTTTAGAGCCAAGAAAGAAGAAACTATAAAACTAAAAACTGATAAAATTAATCAAAAAAGACAAATTTTGGCTTGTCAAAAAAAAAACACTAAGAAAATAAATGAGAAAGCCACAGACTGAAAGAAAATACTCACTAAACCAGTCTTACGAAGAAAAATGAACAAATTCTGATATATTCATAGAACAGTCCTAGGTAATAAAAAAGGAACAAACTACATGTATCCACATGCATAACTCTCACAAGAAGTCTTATGCAAAAAGCACACTTTATTAAATACAAATAAAAATCAAAACAGTGGTTGCCTCTGGAGAGGGGAGACATTAAGTAAGAAGAAATGTCAATGTGCTTTATCTTTGCAGAGCTTTGGGTTACCAAAGGGGATGCATTTATCAAAACTCTTCCCAAGGTAAGATTGTTACATTTCCATCTATGTCAATTATACTTCAATTTTTAACAAATATTGAATTCCAATTAATGATCTCCTGAGGATTTAAGGGGTGATGTGAACTAATGTTTGCGGCTTACTTTGAAGCGTAAGAAACGTTAAGTGGAATTAACTAATGGATGGATACACAGACATGTGTGAAAGCAAACACAGCACAATGTTTACCATACCTGCACAATTTTTCAACTTTTATGTATATTTGAATGTTTCATAATAGAAAGTTGGGGGGCGCCTGGGTGGCTCGGTCGGTTAAACGTCTGACTTCGGCTCAGGTCATGATCTCACAGCCTGTGAGTTCAAGCCCCGCGTTGGGCTCTACGCTGACAGCTCAGAGCTTGGATCCCGCTTCGGACTCTGTGTCTCCCTCTCTCTCTGTTCCTCCCCCACTCGTACTCTATCTTGCTGTCTCTCTCTCTCTCTCTCAAAAATAAATACATACATACATACATACATACATACATACATAAATACATAAATAAATAAATAAGTTGGGAGGTGGAGGGGGCAGAAGACAGGCAGATCTGGCCATTGTGCCGTGGCTTTGAGACGATGCTGCCATGGGCATCCATGAAAAGGGGTTCTGAGAGACAGTGCAGCATGTAGGTCAACCTGCAAGCCACTCACACTACCAGAGACCCCCCTTTGCCTGCAGTGAGACCTACAGCAGCAGCTGCAACAGAAGGTAACTACTCACCACCACCCCATCCTTGCAAAGACCCCAGAATCACAGACTGGTATGAGGTTTTCCTTGGGGAGCTGGTGGAGCCCATGGTCCAGCAGAAGACTGACAAGACATCATCTAAATCTGTAAGAAGCTCTTGCTGGGTGTGGCCTTTGCTTACTCCTACCCAAAGCTGATACTGCCTGTGCAGGATGACTTTAATTTCCGGAAACAGAACCAAGAACTCTTCGAGGTCATCACCAATTCCTCAAAAATCTATGGGCCCAGAGCCTGTTTCAACTTTCTTCTTACCAGTTCATAAAGCACCCCACAACCAGATGGCATCCTCTGTTGCCAAGATGAATGCCAGGTGCTGTCCTAGAAGCCAAGCAGACTTCCTGCTCTGGTAAGGACGTCAATCGTGAGGAGCCTGAGTAGCAGCTGATGCTGAAGCACAAGAGACACAGGTGGAGGACTAGAACTCAGATGTGCACCACAGGGCACTTGTGCAGCATGTTTGACTGCTAGGTCTAAAGTCATCTGAGCTGTTAGGCTTCCCAGAGACTTAAGATGGCCAGGACTTACCCCGGATTACAGGGCATCCAGCCCCAATGATCTGAAGCCCCAACTCTCCTGATGCAAACCTGGCTCTATCCCACAATCCAAGAGATACAGTCCAAGAAGTTGCCTGGTAAGACTGTGATCATCTAGCTTCTGACCGTTTATCAGCAGGTACAGTTTCAAAACCCATATTAACCACTCACAGCAAGTAAGTGGAGCTTACTTGCATCTTGATTCAAACAAACCATTAAGGAAAAGAAATGAAACTTAGGAAATGAAAGAAAACTGAACATTGCTAACTAGATTACTAATTTTTATGGACATGAAAATTGTATTGCGATTATGTATTTTTTAAAGCCCTTGTTTTTCAGAGATAACATTAGTTGACAAATTTACAGATAAAATTATATGTCTTAAGATTTGCTTCAAAAAATAAAGCGGGGGTAGTGCCTGGATGGCTCAGTTGGTTAAGCGTTCGACTCTTGGTTTTGGCTCAGGTCATGATCTCATGGCTTTGTGGGTTTGAGCTCCACACTGGGCTTTGCATGGACAGTGTGGAGCCTGCTTGGGATTCTCTCTCTCTTTCTCTCCCTCTCTCTCCACCTCCCACACTCACAATGTCTCTCTCAAAATAAATACACTTAAAATATCTATATAGATATGTATAAAGAAGGGACAAGAAGACCATGAATGGGTGGAAGTTTGTTATATTATTCCATGTGCTTGTATAGATACATGAATATCTCCATAAGAAGAAGTTTTAAAAGGAACAAAAAAGACTGACAATTTCTATTTTCAATTAGATCCAAGTAAGTTTTTAAAATGGTAACTCACTAACAGGAAAAAAGAAACAAAATAGCTGAGAGGTGAGAGGAAGCTACAATGGCTGAGGCAAATAAACTAGAAGGAAGTAAATAAGGTGACCTAAGATACCAGTGCAAAAGAAAAAGTTAAACGCTCAGAGCATTTGTTACAAATTAGCACCTAGCTCCTTTACAATAATCTGGGTTTTCAGCCACCATCCAAAAAGACCATGCTACAATATGTTCACATCAAAGGCACAAAACAGGTACTTCTCACAGATTACAAAGGAAAATAAAACTCAGGGAAAAGTAGTTTGCCCAAAGTGACAAGACCACAAATTATTTTGAGTCTTCGTCTGGAGCCTTTAGCTGCTATAGTGGTTTTCTCAAATGGTAGCCTGTAGCCCTCAGCTTCAGAATCACAATGGGGTTCTGGCTAAAAATGCAAACAGACACCCCTTCACCTCACCATACTTACCATACATTCACAGTCAGAATCTCTGGAGAGTTCTCTCTCTCTCTCTCTCTCTCTCTCTCTCTCTCTCTCTCTCACACACACACACACACACACACACACACACACACACACACACAATAAATAAATAAATAAATAAATAAATAAATAAATAAATAAATAAATAATTTTAACAACTGCTAAAAGTAATTTGGATGAAATTCACATGGATCCAAAGTTTCAAACTCCCTTGGATATATATTCTTGTACACTCTCACTGCTATAAGTGTAATGAAAAAGTATGTAAGATACGATATAGAAATGTCTACAATGTTTTGAGGATAGTAAAACCAATACAGAAGAAACTATGAAATTAAAAAAAAAAAAAAATATATATATATATATATATAGTGCAATATCTTAGAGTGAATGCCATGGTGCGTGTGTGTATATATATGTACATATACACATATATATACACATATGCACACACACACATATAAATTAAATATAAATATAAATTTTTTTTTGAAGTATGAGTGGGGGGTTTATATAGTCTCTGTCAGCTCCAATACTCCTGGAAGACTTCATAGGAGAGTAAAAATTTGATAGGAGAGTAAAAATGTGAATCTTAAAAAAAGATTCACAATAAATACAACATCATGAGCAAAATGGCAAGAAAACTGGAATACGGACAGCATATATGGAAAACAAAACAGAGACCACTACAGTTTAAACATTTCTGCTGGAAATGAAGCAAGAAAAAGATTAACTAGGAAGGTTATAAAAGGATTTATATTGAGAACTGAAAACTCTGGAATGCCACAGACCAGGGGTCTTCAACCAACCACCTGCAGATCAAATTGGGCCACTGGCCTGTTCTTGCACTGCCCCTGCTCTAACAATGGTTTTTACAGCTGTTTAAAGGATTATTTTAAAAATGCTCTATTCAAACAAGGATATGCAACAGAGACTGTATGTAGGTGGCCCACAAAGCCTACAATATTTACTGGTCCTTTACAGAAACAGTTTGCCAACCTTGCTAAAAGCAACAAGGTAATTCTAGATCCTGGAGTACTGAGTTTGTAACTTAGCTCTACTCAATCATGACATTTAATATGCTGTTATTAAAATCACAGCCAATTGTTGCTGCTACTTAAGATCAGCATAAAAATTAAAAGGTCCCAAGAATTTAAATACATAACCCAAACATTAATGTAAATGACACTTTTGTACATTATGAAAACTAAAAAAATCCCTCTAATAAGGAACAAAAATACATATTGATAATCCTTCCCTTGTAACTTCTATTACCTTAGATTCTGATTCAATAAACATCTGAATACCTACATTATCCAACAAGAACTACACTCGGAACTTTCGCAGATTGCTCAAGTTCAAACTATTTTAGCCTTTCTATATAAAGATTTTACTGTCACTATTTTACAGTTGGTAGAAATGGAGTCTCAGAGGCATCCTGTCCAATGTTCTCAGCCTGCCGAGACCAAAGCCCATTCTTTCTGCACAAGACCACTGCACTTCAAGAAGTATTTAACAAATCCAGCTCAAATTTTATCTATTTCCCTAGAGAGTTACAGTTTGGGTTAAGACCGCTTAGCGTTTAGCAAAACTTTAAAGAAATGAGTACAACACTTTGAAACGACATGGTATCTTCACACACTGATTCACGATTCATTCAAAAGTTCACGGTCTTGGGGCGCCTGGGTGGCTCAGTCGGTTAAGCGGCCGACTTCGGCTCAGGTCACAATCTTGCGGTCCGTGAGTTCGAGCCCCGCGTCGGGCTCTGTGCTGACAGCTCAGAGCCTGGAGCCTGTTTCAGATTCTGTGTCTCCCTCTCTCTGACCCTCCCCCGTTCATGGTCTGTCTCTGTCTCAAAAATAAATAAACGTTAAAAAAAAAAAATTAAAAAAAAAAAAAGTTCACGGTCTTCACTCTGATAATGTCCCATAAACTCTTTCTGATATTGGCTTTCCACTTTTCAGAGTCCACGAGTGTGTGTGGAGAATCACCATCACTTATTTTGTTTACAGGACACGAGGTGTCCTGTTTAACCCATAGTAGACTGAGTACACACAACGTATCATAAAATGATAACTGGATATTCCAGAAAAACTGTCCGAGCATGTGAATTTGGAATTTAAAATATTTTTAGAAACAAAAATATTTTTTGTGTGACAGTGTTTGTTTCCTGTTATAAATGGCCCCAATCTCTCCCAAAGATGCAATTTAATTGCCCAAAAACTCTCAAAAGCTTATCTCATAAACTAAGGCCTATTTAATCATAAGTATAACGTCCTGAAAAATCCTCATCTCCACACTCCCAAAGCATCTACAACTACCACTGAAGCTCTCTCTGTCTTAAACCAAAATGGAATTGGCAAAAAATGATTTTTGTTGTCTGTCTCCCCCCACTAAACTCCAAGCTTTACATGAGGGCAAGTCCTGTCTGCTTTTGCTTGTCACTCTATCTCTAGCACCCAGGGACAGTCCTTGGTACACAGCAGGTGATTAATAAATCTCTCTTAAAAATGAAAAACGAATCCATCATAAATGTAAACAGAGAGAAAAGAGCACCTTACTTTATGGGCCAATTGTTTTAGAAAGTTTTTTTTTCTTTCTTTCTTAAAGCAGTAGTTTGTTTTGGGGGTTATTTTTATAATCTAGCATAAAAATAATCAAATATTGTCTATTAAATGATTTTATTTCTACATGTAGACTGTATGTGCCTATGGAGCATCAATAGTGACTCTTTTATTCTCAGGCCTAAAACAAAATTAAGGAGAGTTAATTTGCTCCTAGAAAAGAAAAACTGATGTTTCAAAATAAAATTACTAATACATTTTCTTTTTATTGAATTTCTAGAGCACTGATCATCAGCCCTGCTTCCATTAACTTTGATAATCAGGATTTAACCCAGTAGTGAAATTCCCTCAGCTAGAGGACCATAAATTACCCACAATATCACAAAAGAGGATATATGGAGGAAACAACTAAAGATTTTTTTTTAAGTTAACATCATGATAGAAAAGTGCTACTAGGTAAATACAGTATATAGAAATTTTTTGTAAAACACTTTACTTCTGAAAAAAATGTCAAAAGTATTTCTGCAAATAATAAATACAAGGTGCTTTGCTGAAAAATATTGTACTGACATCTGGCACATTATGTTCTATAAGATAATAACATACACATCTGCTCCGCAGGAGTCTCAGAACACTAAAGTAATGTTCAAGTACTTCGTAAACCACATCCGTAGAAGCTAATGATATAATGTAATAAATATTAAGCATGTCCTTGATACACATTTATAAACGATAATAACAGTATTTGCTTACCACAGCTCGCAGACCAAGACAGATGAACTTTATTAATCACTCAAACACCGTAAGTGGTGCTGCTGTCAGTTCTGTGATTTTCCAAAACCAATGAACAATTCTTAACACGGGTCTGAATGAAAAGCGAAATCTTCCCTAGAGATGCACATGTGTTAGGCCACTGCGCTGATGGTGAATAAAACGGATTCCCTGAATCCGTGCCCTTTGCCCTGTAACTTGGCGGTCCCCTCCTACTCTTTATCCTGAATTTGGCAGCATGACTTCCTTTGGCAAGCTGTTCACAACTGTAATGCAAGCATTACAACAGATTGAAGTTATACACTCAGATGACTGTAAACAGGTTTTCCCACATAGAAATGTCTGGAGGAACACTGAAAGCATGTGCAATGTAGGTGAATTCTGTCCAACACACGGGTTGCTGAGTCATTCAGCAACCACCGCGCTTACCTGCGTAAGCCTGCACCCTCCAATCAGGACCAGCTAACTGACCCTCAGAACACTAACCCCGGGAGGGAGGAGACCCCAGGACCGCCGCCAGTCAATATACTCTCTTTTAACTGATGAAACACTCATCCTCAGGTATGACCCCTTCATGCACATTATGTAAGACGGGTAGGGCCTTTTTAATACAAAATATATGTGATTGAGGATGGTCCTCAAACACAGTGACACACAGTTGGAATATGGCAACATGTTTTAAAATGAAAAATTAACATTTGCATGCTTTCTCTATGCATGTTAAACTTAATATTTAAATGTTTACATAAGATAAAGTGATAATAGAGCACCTGCGCTTGGAAGTCTATCAAGTTTTTGCTAGGCTGTGCTGACCATCCTGCACTTTATAGTATCAATCCTTACCTTCTAAGTAAGCACCTCTTAAGTTTTTAAGAACACAGATACTGTTAATATTAGTAAGAATTAAATATACCTAGCCCAAGACTTTGATTCTAAGATGTTCTTAGGGACACAAGAAACTATGTGTGTCTTCCTTAACAAGTATTTAAAAGGTTGGTATATTTTCTAACAGTACGAACTATAGTAAATTTCCCTTTCTCTGTGCAGTGTGTTTGCTCTGCCTTCAATATCTTTTCCTGCCACAGGGCACCTGGTTTGCTCAGTCAAAAGAGCATGCAACTTCTGATCTTACAGTCATAAGTTCAAGCCCCACATCGGGTGTCAAGATCACTTAAAAATAAAGAAAGAAATAAACTTAAAAATGAACAAATCTCTTTTCCTGCCAGCTCAGGTCCTAAATGTTTTACCTCTATGAGATCTTCCCAATTCTTTCCTTTTCACCCACAGTTTGAATCTGTCCTTCCAGATTATTTCTGATACTTCTTATTCTTGTCATTAGTTATCTAACATATGCTATAACTGTTACATATCTGCCTCTCCAACTACACTGGAAGCTCTATGTCAGCTAAGCCTCTGAGACACACCCATAACTGCACCCACAGTACCTCGCACACCCACAGCACCTCGCACAGTGACTGCCCTGGCAAGGGCTTTAAGTGGCCTATCAGTCTGCATGGCTCTTTTCGGGATTTAAAATCCATGAACCCGTTCCAGTCATCTCTAACATTCATATTTTGTTTCTACTTTTTTCTTCAATTTTTTGTTTTTGAGACAGAGAGGGTCAGACTGTGAGTGGGGGAGGGGCAGAGAGAGAGGGAGACACAGAATCCGAAGCAGGCTCTGAGCTGTACGCACAGAGCCCGATGTGGGGCTCAAACTCACGAACTGCGAGATCATGACCTGAGCCGAAGTTGGACACTTAACCACCGAGGCATCCCTGTTTCCACTTTTTGATATGAGTTGCCTAAAATTGTTTCCTTGCCTATATTCTGAATTTATTTTGATGTCCATCTTAAAAACTGCCATATTCAACAACATGGGTGAACTTTGAGGACACTATGCTAAGTGAAATAAGCCAGTCACAGAAGGACAAATACCGTATGATTCCACTCACATGAGGCATCTAAAACAGTCAAACTCACTGAAGCAAAAAGTAGAATGGCAGTTGACAGGAGCTGGGAAGGGAAATGGGGAGCTGCTATGCAGTGGGTATCAAGTTCATTCATACAAGATGAGTAAGTTCCAGAGATCTAATGTACAACACTATGCCTACAGGTGAGAATACTGTATTGACACTTAAAATTGTTTTCAGAGAGGAGACCTTATGTTGAATGTTCTTATCACAACCAATCTTGTATTTTGAGGCCGATCTTCACCTAACCTTAGCTACTTACTGACAGGTGCAGATGTTTTTACCTAGCCTCTCCAATAGACTGTCACCTTTTTAGTTCTATTTCTCTGACGTTACCTATGGTCATTAGATTTTTCATCTAAGAACAATAATATTTTATTTCTGACTCCCTATTTCAGATATCCAAAATTTTCCATACGAGGCCAACATTCTAAGAGTGTAACTAAAAGTTTGCACTGCTAGTTTAATCCCAAACTTTATATAAACAATTCAAATTATATTTTAATCAGTAAGTATATTATTCTGTACTGTCATTACAAATCTTCTGCCCTTTCTCCAAGCTTTAGATTTTCCCACGTCAGTCTGAAACTTGATTCCACAAAATAATTTTTTATCAGCAAAATTTGGGAGACTTCAAAGTGTGCTCACTTCTCTGAATCATGCATTTAAAAATATCTCATAATCTTGAATTTATACCTCTTTGCTGTTTTAGAGCCAAAATCAGATGTGCGAAACAAGCAGGCAAGCAAGTTTAAGATATCACTTGCTTAAGGAAGAAAGAGAGGCAAGTAAAAATGCCTACATATATTCTGAGGGTGAACAATTAAAATGAATAAAATACTAAAACAACTTTTTTCTTTCTCTTATATCAAAAATATGCAAACAGAATAGTATAACTAAAGTAATTATTTCCTTTCCATGAAGTAATGAAATAATTTTTGGGGTCAATTTTATAGTTTTTTCAATGCCAGATCACCACTTTCATGAACACATGGTAAAAACATAGAACTAAAAACAGGAAAGCAAACAAAACAGAATGGCATTGCTGGAAGCCCATTAAAACAGAGTCAGAATGAAACAGCTCCTCTCCAAGTTCTTCTTGGGCTCCCCTTCATGCTGGGCTCTCCCCCAGCACTGCCAGCCTCCTCCCTACCCAGCACCTGCTCAACACAAAGTTCAACATATAATAAAAAGGTAGGAGGGGGCCTCAAGCAAAAGCTGATTACACAATGGCCTAACAAAAGTTTACTCTTTTGGTCTTTTAAAGTAAACACTAACAATTACTCCCGTACTAGATGTCTTCCAAAAATGGCTTTTACATTCAACACTGATGAACTTTAGATACATGTTTCACCTCAGGATAAAGGTATTTTTGCAGTAGATATTAATTCTAAGTACATTACTAAATGAGTACTAAATGAGTACATTACTAAAAGTTATTTTTGTGTGAAAATAACTTTTTAAACAGTGAAATCCACCATCTTTTATTTTTTAATGTTTCTTTATTTTGGAGAGAAAGAGAGCGAGCGAGCACGGGGGACAGTCAGAGAGAGAGGGGAACAAATAATCTGAAGCAGGGTATCTGCTGACAGCAGAGAGCCTGATGCGGGGCTCAAACTCACGAACCTTGATCATGACCTGAGCCAAAGTCTGACACTTAACCGACAAGAACCACTCAGGCACCCCTCCACAGTGAAATCCACCATTCTAAACAACTTATTAAACCTTATTAAAACGACTGCCAACAAGAAAGTTAAAAATTGTAAAAACACTTACTTCATTTCCATGTTTCTGCAGAAATTCAATTTCCTGTTGTGTGAATGTTGTCATGGAGATAGATTTCACCCTGTGTGGTGGATTTAACCCTCTCCTAGAAGATAAAACATTTTACAAAGTTACTATATCTTAAAAATTACACATCAATGTAAAACATTTTTAATTAGTGCATTTAAACGTAGAACAGTTCACTCTATAAACTAAAAGTATTTAAAAATTATTTTATTATTAATCTCCACAATAGATATGTCAAGATAAGTCAGATTCACACTAAATAATATATTTAAAGATAAATTCAGGTAACTATCTAATTAGGAATACATAGTACCTGTAATACATGAGCTTCTTGGAAATACAAAAGTTGCTTTAGTGTGTTTCTAATGGAAGGACAGGACTACGTAAGAGCTCTATGGTAAAGAATTCAAAAAGCAATTAATCATTTAAATATTTTCACATTTCCTAAGAAAATGACAATGGTTTGTTAGAGGTCTGGAGCTATACAAATATTCTAATCAAATAGCTACTACCTTTAAGCTTGAGGCTGATTTGAAAACTGAAAACTAACCCAAGAAAACTGGAAATGATTAACGTGTAAGAATGAAGTCCCACCTCTCCCATCAATTCAAACAAAAATTTATAATAAAAGGATATTTTCAATCATCTCAGAAGGCAGTAAGCATTCAAGACGAAACCGAAGAGACATAAAGGGACTCAAGAAATGCCTGGACTCAAGATTAAAAATGCCTGTTAAGTTCTTTTACAACCTTAAAGTCTTTTCTGTATAGGTGGCCTTAAAAGGACTTTATCTCTGCGCTTCTTGATGTTTACAATGCACATAAAAAACTGAATAGAAATGCACTCAAAGAAGAATAAAAACTATTTACATTTTGCCCAAAGTGACCTACTCAACCCACAAAAATAAGGGTTAAATAATCTATGCAAAGTAACAAGTAATCTATGCAAAGTTTCATCTAATTCCGTTTGAGTCATGTCCTCTGGTAAAGGCCTCATTTGGAACCCAGGGTCTAGAGCAGATTATTAATATTTTTACATAATTTATCACAGTCATCTTGCAGACTCCTATGCTGAGAGATTTAACAAAGATGTAAAATAATATATGAGCCAGAAGTCTTTCAAAAGTAACCTGGAAACATTCCGAATAATTAAATATTACACAATAACCCTACAAATTCACAATACTATAAGCCAAAACAATAAGGAACTCAGAATTAACAGACGCTCCTCAATTTTCATGTCCTGCTCCTTCTCGCTCCCTGACAGAACAGTCAGAGATAGATGGCACATCTTTCAAATCATGCTTTGAATTATGACAGAGCACTTTAGGTTTCATGTTTTGAAGTTGGGGAAACGTTAAGTTGGGTTTTGTTGCTGTTTTTAAGTTTTAAACTAATTCGTTTACTTCTAGCTCTTGGTTAAGTCATAAGATACAGAAATAAGGACTGCACAGTAGGAGAAATTGAACACAGCAATTTCATCCTTGTAAAACTTTCAAACTTAACTAATGAAGAAACAACTACAGTATGAATTAGTTTCAAGTAAATGTGTAATCACAAATTAAGGGTTTAAAAACATCTCCTAAATTTCCAAAAGTGAAAATGTAGGAAAGTCATTGTTCATGTAAAGCAATACGCTTTGTTTTCCGATTCATCTGTATTATGAGAACAAGACTAGATTCACCATTTTCAGGGAAGCGTGTTAACTTACGATGTGTATTTACATCCCACCTTGTTCAAAATAATTTAAGAACAAATTAACTTACTGTTCTCTTAAGTTCCACAACTCCTTCCCTCTCACTTAGCAACTTGGTCTCCCCTTATTTGCTAATACCTCTGTCCTTGCTCCAGTCAACCCTTCACCTTTCCACCTCCCTTACAGTATCCTTTTTAAAAAAGGAAAAGGCAAAGGAATAATTTCCTAATGAGGAAGTGTCAAACACTGCTTACCAGGGGGTATGCTTTGGATAAGAAAATTTTCAAGCAAAGAATTATACTCCTGTATTTCTCAACTCATTAAATGAGGAAACCCGATTCTTTTTTCTTTCTAAAGCTCGTTTTTAGTTCTATTTTACAGACGTAATCCCATGACAGTACAGTGTATAGCTAATTCATTCCCAGATCTCAAGACCCTATGGTATCACAGGGTCGGTTTATGCATGAAGAAGGCATTCATTTTACTTAAATAAGTGACAAAATTTTGAACTTATTAAACAAATACAACCACAATGAACTCATAACCAAACTATGAAAGGACATTTTTCTTCTACTTAACAACACTTACTCTAGGACTTCTTTAAGTGAGCTGACTCAGTGCATTTAAAATAGGAGTCAATTTGCACAACTAGAAGATACAATTTTGCGAGGCCACAATAATTACATAAATTGAGTCGCTCCAAGGAAACTTTACATGTGTTCATGTTGATTTCTCTAATTGCTCTTTTATATTCCATTGACTCAGGCAGATTAACTCTAGTCTCAATGCAAGGATATACAATGATTTTCCCCTTTTGGCCTCCAAAAGCTTCGTATAGATATTAAAGGCTTATAAAATAGTTTGGTTAGCGGTGCCTAGGTGGCTGAGGCAGTTAAGCGTCTGACATGGGCTCAAGTCGTAATCTCGCGGTTCATGAGTTCAAGCTCCGCGAGGGGTTCTGTGCTGACAGCTCAGAACCTGGAGCCTACTTCAGATTCTGTGTCTTCCTCCCTCTCTGACCCTCCTCCACTTATACTCTGTCTCTCTTTCTCTCAAAACAAAAACAAAACAAAAGAAAGAATAAACATTAAAAACAATTTTTTTAATGTAATAGTTTGGTTAAAAAAAGTGATTAAGTCCAAAATGAAAATAGGTGGTCTCATACACTATGGTAGGATAAATTCACCAATTTGTTAGCAAGAACCTCACTCACACCTTTTGACCCATAAGTACCCTTTAAGTATCTATTCTAAAGAAGGAATTTGAAACACAGCTAACTAATTACATACAAGATGTTCATCAAACATTATTCATAATAAGAAAACATCAGAAACACTACAATATCAAAGGGAAGTGGTTACATAAATGACAATAACACTAAACATTATTCATACTTATGGTTATGTTTTAATTTTTTAAGATGAAACTTACATAGTATTCTCAGAACTACATAAAATCTATCTACAAAGAAAACAGACAAACCAAATACCCCCAAATGTTAACAGTCCTTGCATATAAATGATAGGATGATTTTTTTTCTATTTATAATTTCCTATTCTCTCCAAGTTTTCCACGATGAATATGTATTATTCTATAATAGGGGAAAAAAACAGCAAGAAATAATGAGAGAGTCCAACTGATTAGTAGCAGTAGTCAAAAAGTTTGGACTCTGAGTCCTTGCTGTATAGATGTGAATGCCAGTGCTTAAGAATTAGAGAAAGAAAATATGGGAAGGAGAAAACAGTGTTCCTAAGGCTTTCTTTCAGTTTTTCTAAAACAAGAAAAAAGAAAAAAAAAGCCTGGAAAGCCTTTCCTCCCAAATATACCACCAGCATTAACACCTTATCTTCACTTTATTTCTCTAAGTCCAGGTTTTCTCGACTTTCACACTATTGACATTTGGGGCCAGGTAACTATTGTGAGGGGGCTGTTCTGTGCATTGTAGGATTGCAGCATCTCCCAACCTCTACCCACTGAATATCAGTACATCCTCAAACCACAAGGGACAATGAAAAATGTTTCCAGACATTGCCAAAACTCCCCTAATGCACAAAATGCCTCCAGTTGAGAATCACTGCTCTACGTACGCCAAATGTTAATTACCAAGCAAAAGAAATTACTGGAATTTCTTTGGATCTTTATTGAGTATCAATTTCTACAGGTTTAATCTTTTTTTTTTTAATGTTTATTTACTTTTGAGAGACAGAGACATGGCACGAGTGTGGGAGGAGCAGAGAGAGGGAGACACAATCTGAAGCAGGCTCCAGGCTCCAAGCTATCAGCACAGAGCCCGACGCGGGCTTTGAACTCACGAGCTGTGAGATCATGACCTAAGCCGAAGTTGGACGCTTAGCTGGCTGAGCCACCCAGGCACCCCTACAAGTTTAATCTTCCATAAGACATTCTCCCCCATATACAACAACAAAGTTAAATCTTCCCTTAACATCATATTTTCAGAAAAACAGAAAATAGAAATGAATACTTTTTCCTATGAAGTGATAAGTAACAAAATAAATATAGCAGTTTAAAATTTGTATATTATGTATTAAATTTAAATTAGAAAAGACTGTGGAAAGTATCCACCAAAAAAAATTTTAAAAAAACAAAAAAATAATAAACCAAAAAACAAAAAAACAACTTTATTATGTCAAGCATGCTGACAAAATTGGTGGTAAAATAAAAGTTAAACAAGGCACAGTGAAATTAATATTTATAAAGTACCTATACTGACACTTTGCATATTTAATCTCATCCAATTTCTACTTCTAATAGTATGGCAGACCGGATATTCTGAAAAGTCTCCTCTGCTAAAATATGATAGATACTCTATAAGTTACAAAACAAAAACAAACAAACAAACAAACAAACAAAACCCTAACTGTTAACCTATTGTTGAGCTTTCTAGAAAGGAAAGAAAATCTCTAAGAATTCCTTCCAAAAGGCAAAAAAAGGCAAAAAAAAAAATTAAAAATTGAGCTGAAACCAGAAAAGTGACCCATGTCATACACAAAATGCAGTGTTGCTCAGAAGGCAAACACCAATCAACAAGAGCTATGGCCAGATGAGAGAGCTGAAACGGAGACAGACCTGTTAAACTCAAGACCCTGGAAGAGAAATAAAACTGTTTCCAGGTGTAGTATCCCAGGTTCCCAGCAGAAGAATATGCAAATCCTCTCAGGAGCAATGCACTTCCAATTTATACTATCGGTATTTGGAAATATTAAGCTCAATAAACTATGAGGTTACAATAAAAATCATCACACAACAAAACATACCACTAAGCTTGTCGGTAGAAACGACATGTTTATACCTACCTCTCCCGAAGACTTTAGATACTGGAGTGATCAAATACAAAACAGAAAATAAATACAGTATATAAGAAACATCAAAATAAATAAAAGATGGCATAAAAATAAACAAGATATGTGTAGTTACCAGAATAACCAAGCAACTTAAAAGTCAGAACTTTTAGAAATGAAAAATTATAAATGTAGAAACTAAAAACTCAACAAAGCAGGTAGAGAGATGAGATACACCAAAGAATAAAACTGGTGAATTAGAAGACAGGAAACAAACCACCCAGAAAGCAGCACAGACATACAGGGAGACAGAAAAAAAGACAAAAAGGAAAAAAAGGGATACGAGGAGGTCTAACATATCTAATCAATACTCTTAACTTTTGAAAGAGAACATCGAAAAAATAAGGGGAAGGGATATTAGAAGAGATAATGGCTGAGATTTTTCAGATCCAATAAAAGGCATGCATCTACAGATATAGGAATTACAGCTCATCAGAAACAAGATAAATAAAATACACACTTAGAAACATTTTGTTTAAATTTCAAAAATAGAAAATCTTAAAAGCAGTCTGAAAGAAAAGATCAAGATAAAATCTGGCTGAAAGTAGACTTCTCAATGGAAACCAAAGACAACAAACATTATCTTTAAGTAGTGAGAAAAAATAAGTTGTGAACCCAGTAAAACTATCTCTGAAGTATAAGATCAAAATAATAGTATTTTCACATAAACAAAAACCAAGAGTTTACTCCCCAGGAGATTCTCACTGAAGAAATGCATATTGTATACACTTTAAAAAGAAGAATGACGCCAGGAAGATCCTGAGATGCAAAGATACTGGTAAACACGTAGGTAAATCTCAAAAACAAAAACAAAAACAAAAAACCAAAAACACAAAAACCACACCTGATTTATGAGGTGGAACAGAGACAAATTTAACATCTCATCAACAATACCCCTTATGTGAGGGTACTTTGTATTTTCAAAGACCTTGTTAAGTTATTAGGGGAAGGTTAAAATTAACTCTAGAATGTCAGTATGGAGAACAAAATTTCAATGATGACCATAAAAGTACACGGAATTCACAGCTTCCCAAATAGTATAAAGGGAAAATTGGGGGCCCCTGGGTGGTTCAGTCAGTTGAGTGTCCAACACATGATCTCTGCTCAGGTCATGATCCCAGGGTCACAGGATCGAGCCCCACCTCGGGATCCACACTTAGCATGGAGCTCACTTAAGACTCTCTCTCCCCCGTCTCTCTCCCCAACTCACACTGCCATTCTCTCTCTCAAAATAAACATTTTTTTTTTAATTTTTTTTTTCAACGTTTATTTATTTTTGGGACAGAGAGAGGCAGAGCATGAACGGGGGAGGGGCAGAGAGAGAGGGAGACACAGAATCGGAAACAGGCTCCAGGCTCTGAGCCATCAGCCCAGAGCCTGACGCGGGGCTCGAACTCACGGACCGCGAGATCATGACCTGGCTGAAGTCGGACGCGTAACCGACTGCGCCACCCAGGCGCCCCAAACATTTTTTTTTAAAAAGGGAAAATCAAAAGAAAAACCGTCATTTAAAAAAAAAAAATTAAACATACACTTTCCAAATGACCTAGCAATCCCACTTTTATTTACCCAGCAATGGCATACTAACCAGCAATCAGGAGAAACGAACTACTGGAATATATAACTACCTTGGATTAATCTTAAAGGTACGATGCTGAGTGACGAAGACAAGACAATCTGACAAAGTTATGTACTTATGGTACAATTTACCTGACATTATCAGAAAGAAAAATCAGTGTTGGGAGAACTACAGGCAGCTGGCAGGGGTTAGGAACAGAGAAGGGTTAAGAAGAGTCTTGGGGATGGTGGAACAGCCCCGTGTGCTGATTGTGGCAGTAGTGACAGGAATCTACCCTTACGTTAAGACTCACACCAAAAGCGTTAACAGTGATGTGCACTAACTTAAATAAAACACCATAGTCCTAATTCTGTGTTACTCTTCACGGTAACCACAACTTTTACACTAAGTAAAATAAATTTTTTCTCATTAGTGGACCTACCTTCTTCTCTACTTACCAAGTTTGATCATTTAAATGAATGAAATCTGATCAAAACTGAATTATTTATCTAGTCACTTTAAAGGTGGATTTGTGAAAGCTGCTGCCACTTCCCTTTTTTGCTAAGCCCAGTCTAGCTGTCATGTGAATTCAGTGTTTATAAAACATTTTACTGTAATGATATTAGTCATAACTACTGGATGAAAGTGTTGAGCAAGTAAGCCACATTACTGTTGTAGTGCCAATATTGAAGTACCACCCATTGCAAATCCTAAAATACACATTTTAAGTCTCCAATTTAGTGCAAAAAAAAAAAATTAGGTAATGACTCATTTAATAACAGCAGTATTGATATTTTGAAAGCATGTTTGCCAGTTAATTGGTTTCAAGAAGTTCCAGTCACCTACTGGTGGAGCCCAATATGTTTTCACAGTATAATTAAGTCATATGCAGATCCCAGGAGCTTTAGTTTTAACGACCACCACCCAGGTATGACTGTAACCAGATGGTGTGACTCATTCCGTATGTCCACCAGTATGCTGCTCTTAACTATGCCTCAAACAATCTTGCAAATTGCCATTTGTTCAACTCAAATAACAATGTGTGCTGGGTGAATAGGAACACTTATTCAGTTTTATTAATTGTTTTTCTCCCCCTGGGGGAAAAGCTGGTTAAAATATTTTAATAGCCTGTGGAAACTTATGCAGTTGCTAATATTGACATAAAGTAATAAAGTTAATATGACATTTAGATCTATCCCAATCCTAGTTATGTAGTAAAAATATTACATATAAATAATGTTTCATATCAAAAAATTATACCTTTAAAATCTACAGCAGATGGAAGACAACTTTAACAGGTTATCAAGATTCTACAAACTGTGGATGCCAAGGCACTAACATCTACTGGATATTCCAAAATATTAGTCTATCCAGAACCCAACTTAAAAATACTGAAAACACACACACACACACACACACACACACACACACACACACACACGATGTAAACCACACCTGTTTTTTTTTTTTTTACGGGGGGGGGGGGGTTGAAAGTCACAAATACGGTCTGTAAAAGGTACTTGTAACACTTATGCAAAACATCTAAAAAAAAAATACTCAAGTAACAATTTAAACCTAATTAAGGTATCCAGTTAAAAGTGGACAAAACCCAAGAATGTCTTCACAAACCTCTCTGAAATGAAAGCAAAGGAATAAAATGGTATTAACTCACAAAGAGAGGAACAGAGAATAAAGGAGGCCAAAAGTATACGATAGTTCTCTAATAACAGAATTTGGAAGATAAAAAGTGAATATAACAGCAGTAACTGACTTTGCAGAATCAAGAAAAGCAAAACAGAATCTCCTTCAGAGAGAAGCCAACTAGAAGCTCATTCCCACTATAGAACCCCTTAAAGATTCACAAAAGGAATCGCAGGCAGGCTGGCGGGGGTGGGGCTGGGGATTACATAGGCTCAAAAATAAACTCCCAGTTCCACTACAGCCACAAGACTACCCCTACCAGGCCCTAGGCAGAAGTCTGAAGGAAAATTTAATCTGCAGAGACTATCCAAATAGACTAAGGACTGTTATTAGGTATCATGCTAAAAACCAGGGACTAAACTGGGAATTTCTACAAACTGAATGATAGATTATGTGCCTCTAGTCTTCTTCCTCAACTTGGATCCTAGAAAAATGGCAGCCAGGCTCTTTTTCAGTCACCAACAACAATTTTGGAGAAAATACCTCTGAACTAAAAAAGCATGATTTCCAAACCAACGAGTCCAAAAGAATGGCTAAAATAATGAAAAAAAGACCTAACCAAAATACTTCAATGTACGGTTCAGAACAGCAGGGATTAAAAAAAGAAGAAAAGAGAAAAAAAGATCACATATACTCCCAAAGAGGGAGGGGGAAAATGGGACACGAAGAATCAGCAGGCTGCATCAGTCTACTGATGAATACGAAGAATACCATCAGACTTCCTAATTCCTAACATCAATACTGAGGATCTGAACAATTAAGCAATGCCTTAAAACTGCAAGGATAAAGTATTTCCACCCTTATGAATGGGGACAAACGATTAATTTAAAAATGATAGCAGAGTAAGACATTTACAGTCATACAGCTCTCAAAACTATCTCCCACTGATCTTTATCAGGAGGCTAATGAAGATGTGGGCTCCTGGAAAGAGAGGGTCTAACAGAGGTTAAACATGAAAAAGAAATTTCCAAAATGAAGGCAGAAGAAAAGTCCCAGGATGACCACTGCATAGTAGGTCTAGAGAGAAGCATGACCAGGCCAGAAGATGACAGAAGTGCCCAGAAAAGATTTATCAGTAAAAAAAAAAAAAGGTACCTGATACGTCTGATCATATTGAAAGAAGTTTTATGCCTCAGCGAGAGATTATTTATCTAGGGATATATTAATGATACATACATGGAAAACAAATGAAGAGAACTACACAATTACAAACTTCAGGGAAAAGTTTGTATAAGCAAGAAAATAATAGTAGTAATATACTATAAGTCTCAGCTGAGAATACGTACATACTTGCAACAAGGCAAACACTAAATAATGATTTAACCAACAACGGTGATAACATTACATGGAAGAGGTAGAAACAGTAGATGTAAAGGGAGAGAGAAGTGTTGAGGACCAAATCCTTATTTCCTCTTTGTACAGCAGAGAAGTGAATATATAAAGCCAACACTGGAAAAAAAAAACTTCCAATAGCTGTAACTATGTTAGTTAGAAATACTAAGGTAAACACAGAAGGAGGGCAGAGACAAGAGTTCACAGTCACGGTCTAGGACAATCTGAAATGGAGGAAGGGAACAGGTGACTGTTGTTCGTTATAACATTCGTTTTTACATTATGTGCACGTATTCTTTAGATAAACATTAAAACCCAATTAAAAATGAAACATAAAAAAAGAATCGATACAAAGAGCCCTTGGTCTTCAAAGCCAAGTTTGACATACAATTTACAGGTTGTTTTCTTTGATGAAAAAGTTTGAGGAATTTTTTAAATTTCAAAGGTATCAAGTCTCTCTACTAGACACTAGCGATCTTTTTATAGGCGTACCTACTGAACACAACTGTTTTAGAACTACCAAAATTCACTGTGTAGGAGAGAAAGCTTTGAAGACAGAAACGAGGAAGAGTTTTCATGTTTTCCCACATTATTAGTTGCAGTGATTTTAATACTCTCCCCATCAAAGAGCTAGCACAGTTTAACAAAACATGGGGGAAGAACAGAATTCTTACAATCTGACAATTACAAAAAACTTCTCTCTTCCTTTTGTAAACACGTATGCTTCTCTATAACTTCCATACACGTCTCCCATTTCCTCCCAGAGAATAAATTTATTACCTCTTCCACATACAGGCCTTAAAATTACCCAAAGACAGTGACCATATATATAGCTCCCCAACCCACCCGTCTTTACTTCTGGTTCCTGCAGTTTTAAATCTGCTTATCATCCTGGTAAAATTCCTTAGAGCATGCTGCAGTTAATGTACCTCTTAAAAGAAGCAACCAGAATAAAAGCAAGGTGTATTTATGACTTCCCTCTCTCTGAAACAGTATGGTTCCAATCAAAAGGAGACTACATCTTACTCAGGAGTCTGAAAAAATATGTTCCAACTTAAAAAAAACTGTCATTCCTCATATTTCGAACAACTCAAACAAGCTTCCCATCGCTACCGTAAAGCAAGTTATGAATTTCCTTCTAATCACATCCAATCATCCAACTCTTAGGACAAGAGTTCTCAGGTGTGGGCCTGTAAAGGATGTCACAAAGCACCTGCTATAATTACTCCAGGTTATGAGTGATTTACCTTTTTTTTATACACCTTAGAGGAATCCACGGTGGGTATTCCTAACCAATTACCACTCTGACTGTGTAAAGTGGGAAATACATTAAGAAGTCAGGGGGATCAATGGGAAGAGAAACGGCACCTAGTTCTGATTATCTCCACAGGACTTTCTCAAGAATATGAGCATTATGCACGTCGTCTAGAAAAGGGTGAAAATAGGATGCCACCATACCATACATGCTTATGAGTTTTCCCAGGACAGAAGATGCTCACAAAACTACAGAACAGCCCCCCTTCATCAATTTGATGGAGGAATCCATGTTTCTCCTCCCTGCTGAACAACCTACCTACAGCAAATGCCTACTGCACAACAAACATTCCCAGCCAGGAGGCCGGCTCTCTCCTGCTCCTTCCAACTGAGTTTCATGTTTATCAAGAGCCGTTTAATATAACAACTTGGTAATACAGTTGGCACAGTATTTGGTAAATATACAGTTTAATTAAAGATTATGTACAATAACGACACATGAGAATTGTTTCCATAAAAACGAAGTATTCTGGAGACTTAAATGAGTCACTATGAAAACTTGTTTAACTGTAGACAAGAATTGTAAAAGACTGAAGAGAAGATTGAGAACAATCCCGCACTCAACTTGCTTTAAAAGCAACTTAAAATTCTAAGTATTGTGGGGTGCCTGGGTGGCTCAGTCGGTTAAGTGTCCGACTTTGGCTCAGGTCATGATCTCACGGTTCGTGGGTTCAAGCCCCGCGTGGGGCTCTGTGCTGACAGCTCAGAGCCTGGAGCCTGCCTCAGATTCTGTGTCTCCTTCTCTCTGCCCCTTCCCCACTTGTGTTCTCTCTCAAAAGTAAACATTAAAAAAAAAAAATTCTAAATACTGTAAACAACACAATGTGAGTCTGGGTTATAGCAAAGGGACAAAGAATCTAGTCAGTGGAACCACATTCAAAGAAAAGTCTAGGTGTTACAAAAAACTCTGACAAATTAACAATTATACATTAAAAAAAAAAGTAAGTATATAAAAACATATATACATATGCATACATACATACATAATTGATTTTTAATGAATCTAATCACTATCAATCCTAAATGCATAGGATAGGAGATTTTCATTACAATTCAGGTATAGAAAATAGTAAGAGAATTCATTCATGGCAGTGTAGATAGGCCAAATTCAAAACAGCACCATATTCCCATTACACTCACAATACACAACAGCAGTTTCTGAACAAAATTCAAAGTTAGGAAAACACATTTGCAACTAAGTTCCTTTAAATTTTTTTGAAAAGCATAGCTATGAAGTAAAAATGCATGATACATCCATAAACTGTCTGTCCTGCTTTTAAAATCCAACGAAATTAAAATCTACCATTTAAATCCCCAAAATACAGAGTTCAAAACAGTTTACAATAATCCATGGGAAACCTTTATACATTTGCTAAAGGTGGACTCAGCATTAGTTCTGGATCCCAACATCAACCAAAGTATCACAACAAAGCACTAAGAATGTATGCTAGGGATGCCTGAGTGTCTCGGTTGGTTAAGCTTCCAACTTCGGCTCAGGTCATGATCTCGCAGTTTGTGAGTTCGAGTCCCACGTCAGGCTCTGTGCTGACAGCTCAGAGCCTGGAGCCTGCTTTGGATTCTGTGTCTCCCTCTCTCTCTGCCCCTCCTCCACTCATGCTCTGTGTGTGTGTCTCTCTCTCTCAAAAATAAACATTAAAATATTTTAGAAAAAAAAGAATGTATGCTAATTTTACAATTTGTAGTCAAAACAATTCACGTCTCATTATTTACATAATCTTCAATTAAACTATATATTTACCAAATACCATGCCAACTGGATTACCAAGTTATTATATTAAACAGCTCTCGATAAATGATAAACGTAACAGTACTTTCCTCATGTTGTTACTAGAATCCTGCCTGACACACAGCTAGCACTCCATAAATGTTACTAATAATTATTATTATTATTACATTTTCTATTTCAACAAATACTTGAATTGTATCCCCAACACATGTACTAGTGCTGGGAACCTAATGAATATTTGCTTAAAAACATCGTGTCCTTCATAATTGAAGTATCTCATGGTCTTCCCACTTACACTAATTTGAAATTGTCCTAAATTTTCAAAACATCTCATTGAATACAGCCACATTAGAGTACTAAAAAAATGGAAAAGGAATTAAAGACATAAATCACTGCCCACTGTAATCTCGTAAGATCCTGACTATTATAAACAGAGCTCCAAAAGACTATTTGATTGCAATCCACTCTAATGCTAATAATTGTATAAAAACAAACTAGATGCCTTTTCATCTAACTTTAAAATATTCACCATGAGTCAAAATGCACACAAAATTAATAAAGTGTAAGTTAGTATCAGGCTACATTTATACACCTATTGAAATTCCCATTTTAAATACACTGTCCACATAAAATAGCTGGTATTAGAAGGGACAAAGTATTTCTCAAATGTTATTTTTTATCTTATCTAAACCCTTTTGAAAAACATGAATTACTTTTTAAAGACTAACAATTCTTATTTACTGATTATGCCAATATTAAATAATTTGGTCTAAAACTAGTCTTTTTAATTTTTGTTTTATTTTATATTTGAGAGAGAGAGAGAGAGAGAGAGAGAGAGAGAGAGAGCGAGCACATGAGCAGGGGAGGGGCAAAGAAGAGAGGGAGACACAGAATCTGAAGTAGGCTCCAGGCTCCGAGCTGTCAGCACAGAGCCTGGTGCAGGGCTCAAACTCACAAACCGTGAGATCATGACCTGAGCTCAAGTTGCTTAACCAACTGAGCCACCCAGGCACTCCCAAATTTTTAATTTTTTTTTTTTTTTTTTTTTTTGAGAGAGAGAGAAAGCTCATGAGCAGGGAAGGGGCAGAGGGAGAGAGAGGATCCGAAGCAGGCTCTGTGCTGACCGCAAAGAGCCTGATGTGGGGCTTGAACTCACAAGCCTTGAGATCATGCCTGACCTGGACTGAAGCCGGACGCTAAACTAAGCTACCCAGCCACCCCAATTTGGTCTAAAACTAGTCTTTTTTTTTTAATTAAAAAAAAAATTTTTTTTTCAACGTTTATTTATTTTTGGGACAGAGAGAAACAGAGCATGAATGGGGGAGGGGCAGAGAGAGAGGAAGACACAGAATCAGAAACAGGCTCCAGGCTCTGAGCCATCAGCCCAGAGCCTGACGTGGGGCTCGAACTCACAGACCGCGAGATTGTGACCTGGCTCGACCGAGATCGGACGCTTAACTGACTGCGCCACCCAGGCGCCCCTAAAACTAGTCTTTAAATCAACTAAAAGTTCCTTAACATGAAGGCAATGTTTGACTGTTGGCTGTAATGGAGTGTCCATTCATAATTTTAAGTATTTCTGTAGGTAGGACCAGAAAGAAAGTGACAAATCAATGTTACAATACCCCCATTCTAGCTCAGTAATAAATAGTATAACCATCTACATTTAAAGTTTCACAATTTGAATTGTCATATACTCTGAATGAGCATCAAACAGGTATATGACAATCATCAGGAAAGAAAAGATTCTGAGGGTCTAGCAATATAAACAATAAGATGCTTATTCAATTTGTGTAAACAAAGATGCCACTACATGAATAATAAAGGGTATGTGACTAACCTCTAAAATTTAGAATTCATGACAGTAGATACCATTTACTGCGTATCAGCATTTTCTAGGCACATCAAGGTTTCCCAAAGGATCCAGGACAACGTGCACACAGTGGCCTTGCTTAATACCTTGCCCTAAGTCACAAAGCTAGTGGCAGTGTCGGAATCTGATTTAAAATTCGTATTCTTCCAAATATACCATGTCACCTACATAGCAAACATATAATAATTATTAAACTCAATAGTTATTTTATTCTCTTCAAATTATTTTCCTTTATCATTGCTTTTCAAGGACAGAAATCCTTAGGAGCTCCTGTCCCTTCCATATTTCTGCAGTAGCCATCAGATCCCGCATCTCTTCTTTCCTTCCCAAGAATCCCAGATTTCTGATGTGAGGACTCTATTTGGGGACCCTTGTTGTCCCAGTGAAGTCACTGTGGATAGTGAGTCCAATGAGGGCACCAGTTCAAGGTAGCTACATGCCCGAGTGAATGGCAGAACTTCTGGAAAAGCTGGACACTGACGGGAATTAAGGCAGTACCCAGCTGCAGGGGCTGGGAGCAGCCAACTTTGGTTGAGAGAAATCTAGGCAACATCATCGAGCCCTGGAAAAAGTCTCCCTTCAGAACAAAGGTTTTGAGTCACATCTGAAGAATCCAAACTGATAGATTTTTATAAGGGTGCTTCTCATTTCAATGTCTTTCACATACTGTTTGCCACTCACGGAATGGCTTTTCCCCCACGTTAATCCCTCCCATCTACCGGGCAGCTACTATGTACCAGGCATCAAGTGAGATGTTAAACAGGTTATCTCTAACAATGAAGACTAATCTACATCCAAAATCTACAAGGTAAACTTTACCCTCACTATTCACAGATGAGAAAATTCAAACTCAAGGAGACTGAGTGACATTCTCAATACCACACAGGTAATAAATGGCGCCAGGATTCAAGATCAGGTTTATCTAGCTCACAAGTACTTGTTCTTTCAACACCATGAAGCAGCCAGCCACATGGATCTTGCCTTTAAGAGTCTTTGTTCAGAAATCAAATCTTCTGTGAAGGTTTCTAGAGAAAGGAAATATTACAACGTACCATCACTACGTTTACACAGTTAGAATACAAGCGCCTTAAAGACAGTAGGATCCAAGTAACACCACTGCCTCCCATAATGTATGTGACACAGACCAAGTGAGCAATAAATATATGCAGAATCACCTGCGAATGGAGATATAAAGTCCTATCTATCACAGATTAAATTCCTTAAAATAAGCAATTGTCAGCATAGTGAGATATCCTTCTACATAGAATGTTTCGGAAATGTGGGCTTTTAGGAAGAAATTTGTAAATATTTGTTGATCTTAAACATTTGCTGCCTAGACTAAACGTTGCCCTGCTATACTTATGAAGGACTACAGAGAAATGTCAGAAATTCAAAACAGTAAATATAGACATTTTTTTTCCAAACCAAGTATTTCCCATGTACCAAACGATCTCGTGCTTAGCAAAAGCAGAACATACTTACCATTATGCACATAAGAGAAGCCAAATACATTTAAATCACCAGACTGTGGGCCTTCATTTTAGAACCAAAGTTGCCCAATACAGGTCACTTAACTTTATCTGTAAACGCGAAGTGTGAGCCAGACTTTCTTCTAGATACCACCCAGCTCTACAATTCTGTGTAATTCAATAATATTACTGTTTACCAACTTCTTAGAGTGCTTCTCTAACTACAATCTAAGAGTAACCTTTCGGGGCACCTGGGTGGCTCAGTTGGTTAAGCATCTGACTTCAGCTCAGTTCAAGATCTTACGATACACGGGTTCTCAGATTCTGGGCCCCTCTCTCTCTCTCTCTCTCTCTCTCTGCCCCTCCCCTGCTCACACTCTGTCTCTCTCTCAAAATAAACAAACATTAAAAATTTTTTTTAAAAACAAAAATTAAAAATAAATAGTAACGTTTCAAACAAGGTCTCTCCTATCACATACATTTTAGCATACTTACCCCTGACATTTCTCTCATTTACTTATATTACCATCTCCCCTACAGTGTAAGCACCAAAACCACAGCGGTTTTGCTGTATTCATCAGCACACCCCAAGGCTTCACACAAAACACAGTAGGCACCCAATAAATGTCTGTTGAAGAATTAACATCATGGAAGGCTAATAACATCTTGTTGCCCAAGGGGAAAAAAAGCGAATTGTGGGCTGCTAGGCACGTCCTGCATTTTCTAAACATGAGTTTTCTAATCTATTATACACTTTGCCTCACTATTAATCTTACAAGGTGCTTTTTTTTGGGGGGAGGGGGGATGGGGTCCAAATTACTCTACTTGAAGGAATGCTACCAATGAAGAACTTAAGTGGATGTTTTGGTACAACAAAGGTTTTAAGAGTATTTAGTGACCACCACTTTGCCAAGATAATTAGGACCCAAGAGCAGCTCGGCAGTTCCACAATCATCTGCAAACTTTCCAAAGGAAATTTCACAGTGACAAAAACCTTATCAAAATAAAGCTTAATGAAGCGAAGAAGAACAAATACAAACCACCCCAAACAATTCAAGAGGTAGTCTCCGTTTTTTCCAACAAAATGTTGTCGTCCCCTCTCCCCTGTCTGTATACAGCCAGATACTGACACTGATAGACAAGTCTTCCAGATACCATGACACAGCTTCTAGTCGGTACCTTATTTGCATTCAAACTTCCCCCAAACTCAAGACTCTCTTTGGACCATAAAACTAAAACCCCACCACCTCCCATCTGCTTCTCTGCCTCCCTCTCTCGCAATTAAGCCTCTCGAACTTCTTCCCTTGGGATTCACATCTCTGCCACCAAGACGTTTTAATCCTGCTGCTCCTCCTAAGTGCCTGCTTTCTCCCAGTGACCTAGGTTCTCTCGACCCGGGGGGCGGGGGGGAGGGGGGGAGGAAGCCCAGCCTAAGCGTCCCTGCTCTTTCCCACCCTAGCTTCTCCCCCCCCCCCACCCCCTCTCTGCGGGCGCCCGGCAGGTGCCTCGCCGGGGATCTCCGCGCCCCGGCCGCCGCCAAGCGGGCCACACAAAAGACCCGCACGGCCCTCCCCAGCCTCCTCCGGTCTTTCCCCTTCAGCCCCATCGGGTCAGCGCCCCGGAGAGCAGAGGCCCGAGGGAGACGGCGCCGGCTCCGCGGGGCGCAGAGACGCTCGCCCCGGGCGCCCCCTCCTGACCCCACCTTCGCCCACGCCCCACCCACGAAGGCTGCCCCGGGCCGGGACCCTCGGCCCGAGAAACCGAAAGCGCGCATCCCCAGCCCGGCGGCCGGGGCCGAGCGCATCCCGCCCCACGGCCTCCGCCGCGCCCCTCCCCGCCAGCCCGCGCCCCAACCGCCGGCCCAAGCGGGCGCCCCCGCCGGCCTCCCGCGCCGCCCGGCGCCCCCGCTCCCCCCGCCCCCAGCCCCGGGGAAGGGCCCACCCCCGCCCGGCGGCCCGGCGGCCCGGCGGCCCGGCACTCACAGGCTGCCGGAGCAGGAGGTACAGACGAAGGAGCCGACCGTCATGTTCACGTAGGTGGGGCCGCGCTGGTCGCAGTCGAAGCACTTTCGGTTGTGCGGGAGGCCGGTCATGTCCCGCAGCATCTTCAGGTGCTTCTCCTCCTGCTTCCGCTTCGCGCTGGCCGCCATGGCCGCGGCGCCGAGGGAGGAGGCCGGCAGGGCCGGGAGCGGGAGCCGGGCGGCGCTGCGCCGGGGGCCCGCGGTCCCACGGGCCGCCCTGGCCGCGGCCGCCGCCCTCCGTCAGCGCGCGCCGCCCGCGCCGGACCTGGCCGCCTCGGTTCGACTCGACTGCGCTGGGCGCGGCGCGGACGCTGCGGAGCGCGGGCTGACGGGCCACACCAACCGGCCCGGCCGGGACAACCGCCGTCGCCGCCGCCGCCGCCGCCACCTTCCCGACTTCTCCTGAGGGGAAAAGAGGAGGAAGGGGGACGGCAAGAGGAGGCCCGCCCCGGGCGGCCGGAGGCCAAGTGGCGGCCGGCGCCCTCTGCTGGCCAGGAGGAGTTAGTTACTGCGGCCGCGCTGAGGCCTGGAATTGGGCCGGGGCAAAGTAGCAAAGATACGCAGGTGATGGTAGCGATGGACTGTAGTTATTAGAGAGCTTGTATGTGCTAAGCGCATTATTACCTGAGTCAACTTCCTCCCCCGCTCAAAACTCTCCCAGGGGCTGCCGACTGCTTTCGGGATAATTCCAACTTCCTCACCGTGCTCCAAAAGGTGCTCCCTCACCTACCCCAACCTGCCTCTCTCCCCATCCTGGTTTCCTCCACCACGCTGGCTTTCCGTTTGTACCCCAAACATTGCAAGCCGCCTTCTGACCCAGGACCCTTACCCTGCTGTCCGCTCTATATTCGGGTTTCTCGGCCTTGTCACTATTCACATTTTGCATTTGATAATGTTTTGGTGAGGCGGCGGTCTTATTGCATTGGAGAATATTGAACAGCGTCCCTAGCCTTTTATCCATTAGATGTCAGAACGCCCCCTCAACCCCACCCCCAGTTGCGGCCACCAAAAATCCTCAGACATCGCCAAATGTGGAACCGTGGTCGAGAGAGATGTAATCAATTGATTTATGCCTGTAAGGCAGGCAACCTTCCTCAGCCCAACCTACCCGTTTAATGTTGCCACCCACCTCCCTGAAAGCAGCCTTCCATGAAATCGCTGTGTTGGGTTTTCTTCATAGTTGTAGCTGTTTGAAGTCCTGCTTCTTCTTTAGTGTTTACTGGGTGTCGTCTGGGACCTCCCATTGGGCTCCAAACAGCCTGGCCCCAGCCTTTTCTTCACTACTCCACCCGCCCCCCCCCGCCCCCCCCCCCCCCCCCCCCCCCCCCGCCGCCCCGCCTTCCCAGAGCTGGGAGCCAAGTGCCCAAAGTTCATGGAATGAATGCATTCAGTATCTCATTTAATCTTCACAGGATCCCTTTGGGGTAAGCATTATTGTTCTTTCCATCTTTAAAGTTCTGGGAAACTGGGATTCCAACCCAGACAGTCAGACTGTAGGACCCAAATCTCTTTGTCCCTCTAAGCACACAGCCCGCAGGATGTTAGAAATCACCCCTGCTCCTCGGTTCCTGAAGGAGTACAGAGAGACCCAGAGAACTGAAGTTCCAAAATCACTCAGCTCCTGAATGGGAGAAGAAGACTAGAACCCACCAGCCCCCAGACCTCCCATGAAAGTGCCTGGATGCTTCGCACAGGTGAGACTTCATGTTAATATAATACTGTTAATAATAGCTAGATATTAAAGTGATCAACAGATTTTGGATCGGTCAATGGATTTTTTTTTTAACTTTCTGTTAAGGAAAATATCAAAGTCCCATGAGTCTGGGGCCCACCTTCAGTAATCACGAGCTCATGGCTAATGTGCTTTCTGCCCTCATCTTCCCATTCTCTCCTCCTGTTATTTTGAAGCAAATTCCAGACATACACTATTCATCTGCACGTATTTTAATTTGGGTTGCTAAAAAACAAAATAGCAACTTTCTTTTTTTTAAACCTAACCACAATAGCATTAGCACACCTAAAAAGTTAATGATAATTTCTTAAAATCATGCAATAGCCCATCAGGTGTTCAAGGTTCTCACTGATATTTTTAAAAGATTTTTATAGGGGCGCCTGGGTGGCTCAGTCGGTTAAGCGTCCGACTTCGGCTCAGGTCACGATCTCGCAGTATGTGAGTTCAAGCCCCGCGACGGGCTCTGTGCTGACAGCTCAGAGCCTGGAGCCTGTTTCCAATTCTGTGTCTCCCTCTCTCTCTCTTACTCTCCCCCGTTCATGCTCTGTCTCTCTCTGTCTCAAAAATAAATAAATGTTTAAAAAAAAAAAGATTTTTATAGTTTATTTTAATCCCCACATTGCCATTGGGTCATATATGGGTTTGTGTTCTTCCATCAGGAGGCACATAATGCAGGGAGGGAGGGAGGGCTGTCCTTTCTATCTTTTTATGACGTTAGCAGCCACTGATGATTAATGTCTAGATTCATTCATATGTTAAGGGTTACACAGTGGTGATAATCTAACTCTGCCATTCCTTCTCCGTGTGTCGGCTGGAAGATTTCAGCTAGTATCTGACACAGTTTACGTCACAAAGGATCAATGTTTGATTCCTGTCCTTTATACACAGATGTTCAAAATAATATATTGGTTTCCTATCACCTTGCAACGGTGATCAATATTTTTGTGTGCGATTGGTATTTTTGTCAATGTCATTACCAACTCGAGAATTGGAGCACAGTTGATATAGTTCATATCCTGGGTGTTCACGTAGTCTCATCACTGGCCGGCAAGAGCCTCTGAAAGTTGGCCCTTGAGTGTTTCCGACCAAGACTGTTGACTTAAAGTCATCTGGAGTGCCATCACAGCAGGGCCTGGGCTGGTTGGGAGATGAGAGCGCCAGAATGCCCAAGCGTGGATTGATCAAAACAGAGGCTTACTTACCAGCATCACTTTGGCCAAATATGACACCCAGCAGACTGTTATTCATCACCAACAAATGCACTTAACCCACAGCCAATGGCTTGCTTCATCTTTCTATGGTTTATCATCCGATAAATGTCAGAGTCACCAGGCGTGGCTGCAGCACCTTTCTACAAACAGTTTAATAAGTGGTTGTTTCGCTATCGCATTGTTCAAAGGAGCAGGAGAAGGTGTTTCCAGACCATCCATCTGGGTGGAAGGTGAAGTTGAAGTCCGAAATATTTTCTCCAAGTAAAGTTGCAAGTCCATATGATGGGCTGAATTTTGGCCTTTTCGTATTCTGTGTCACATCCACGCAGGTTTCCACTTTTAAAAGATCCCAAGGGAAGTTTGCCACATGTCAGGCCAGACTATTTACTTAAATTTCCTTATCCCTCATAACAACGCGGAAGGAGGTATTATTATCTCCATTTTATTGAGGAAATTGAGGCTCTGAAATGCTGGCCTGCCCAAGGCCACGCTGGAAATGAAGCAAGAAGCTGGGATTCAAACCCAGATTGGGCTACGCCACACCAGCTTCTGCTTCCCGTAACTGAATATCGACCCTGCTTCTGAAGCAGAAATTACCTTCAGAGATGTTAAAGCTGCAGCCAGAGTGATTTTTCAGAATGCTAATGCGATTCAGGCCTCCCCAGCCTCCTCCCCCTGCTTAAAACCTTTCAGTGACGTCCCATTGCTCTAAGGCTGAAAGAAAATCTGGGAGGCCCAGAAGCTCCTTGAAAGGGGCCTCCTTCCTGCAGGCCACGCTAGGTCTCCACACCCTGCCACAGCTCCAGTGTGCCCCGGGGAACCACCTTAAGTCTCTGCCACACTGCTCCAGCCCCACTTCCTTCTCGGGGCCTTATATTCTCTTCTGTCCCACCTCAGGACCTTTGCACATGCACTGTTGCTTCCAAAAAGAGACTTCCTTCTCTTTCCCTTCTCATCCCTCAGATCCAGCTCAATGTCTGGGTTTTCAGAGATCCTTCCCTGTCCTGCCTAACTAAGCTAGACCCCGTAATAGGTGCTCATAGTAACACATGCCTCTGCTTTAGAGCACTTGTTGCCGTGGCTATTTACAATGCTTTGTGATTTTCAATTAGGGTCCCTAGACCCGCACTACGTGGTGAGCTTCACCCAGGAAGGGGCTAGGTCTGTGTTTCCTCACAATCACTCCTCCTGACTATGGAGCCTGGTCTTGGAAGGGACTCAGTAAATACTGGTTGAATGAATAAATCAACGCAGCAGTGAGGAGGCAGAGAAGAAAGCTTCCTTCAATCCTACGCCATGGGTTCAGGGTTCTGTTCATTGTTGTCTGCTGCGTTGGCTCCCGGAATGATTCCAGTTCTGTCAAAGCTACCACAGTGTTGTTAAAGAACTTGCAAATTTCCGAAATCAGACCTCGGAGGGGAGGAACCTAAAACCGGCTCAAGCCTATCTTATCCCCAAGGGTGACTCAGAGAAAATGTCCTGGAGAGGCCTCAAGGAGCCAGGCCACCCCACCCTCAGCACCTGCAAGCGAGACCCAGAGAGGAGGCCCCTCAACTGCCCTCCCTGACACAAAGCAGGACAAACAGTGGCAAATACCGTGGGAGAACAGGCAGTGGATTCGTGGCCCAGAGCATCTGAGTGAGGAGAGGAGAGGGATTTCCATTCAGGAAGAACCCAGATTTAGACTTGACAATAATCTCTAACTGAATTAGCCCCGGGGTCAAGGGGACCCAGCGACAGAATAGAAAGAAGTTCTTGCCAGACGCACACGGCGTGTCCCATGCCCGTCCTGGCCCCCTGCGGCACACCCCGAACTCCTGCTTGGAGTGAGTCCTGGATTTGCCTTGCGAATAGCACCGCCATCTTGTTTCCTTGGTTTGCTTGCGTATTAAAAGGCCTGGTTTGTTAAGTATAATTATTTTTAAACACACCACAGTCTTCGTGGCCCCATTTTGATGGCTTGTCATGTTTTAATCTACGGGGAGCCTTGAAAACGTGGATGTGGCAGCAACCCTCTCCGAGGTGAGTGCCAAGGTCTCTGCCCAGCCCCCAACTTGGAGAGCTGACCTTTCAGAAGCTCCTTGTCCTCCCTCTGGCACCCAGTTTCGGGCTGGAGAGCCTCGATTCTACATCCTTAGGGTCCTCCTATCTTTCCTTCAGGACCTCCTGATGCTCCAAGCTGACTTTCATTATAAGAGGAGTTACCTGATGACAGTGAGCGTCTACAATCTGGGAAAACTGGAGCAGTGGGTTTTTCCTTTTTATTGACAGCTTGTCTCCTCTTGACTTTTTCCAGCTGGTGGCCACAGAAACCAATGCTAATTTTTATGGCCCGTTTAAGTAATGCAAAAGGCAAGTAATTGTGGCCCCATTAATTCCCCTGGGTCCCCGCCTCGGAGGGGTTTCACAGAATGAATAATCACAGGGCCTGTGTTCAAAGCACAGCGGAATAATACTCACCTCGGGTTTTTTTTTCCCGCCTTTCTTCTGTTGATAGCACCTTCCTTTAGCTGTGGTTTGATTATTTTTAACATTGCTTTCTGATTCACTTTTTAATTTGCAAGAAGCAGTGAGAGAGAAAAAGAAGACGGCAGGCGGGGCGTTGGAACCTATAGACGACACGTAGTGCATACTTCCTGGAAACATTGGTGTGGTTTCTGGGTAGACTGCAGAGAGCAGCGAGAAACTAGACAGCCGAAGGACCCTAGTCCCTCAGTACTAGGCAGTCACCTGGCTTCCTCCTCCCTACAGGTGCCAGGATAAACAGGCGGCAGACCTGCCCCCCCTCGCCACCCCCAGCAGCTGTCCCAGCTGTTGAAGACCTTCTCTTCTGCTGGGGTTCACTTTACTCTGTCCTTTGTGAGTTTGGTCTCAGCAGCTGAATTCTGTCTGCTCAGAGAGCAGGGATCGGGTCATAAGCTGCGTCTCTAGTTTGCCAGGCCATAAAAGGATCATGCCAGGTGGTTGACCGCTCCAAGCCCAGGCCATTCTGGAAGCCCAGGACAATTGCAACTAGACTTCAGTTACCCATTTATCAGGCATTTACTGGATTGGAGAGGGAACGCAAAAATACCTTTCGGACTTCATTCATCCGTTCATTCAATAAATATCCACCGAGCACCTACTCTCTGCCGGACACTAGGGATTCGGCAATGAACGAGACAGAGTCCCTACTCGCCTGGAACTTGTGTTCCCACAGGAGGGAGAACAAACCATAAACATGTTCGTGGAAATGGACCGGGTGACGCTAAGCGCTCTGATAGAAAATGAAGCAGGGCAAGGGAAGGTGGTGTGGAAGGAGGGGATGTTACCGGGTGGTCAGGGCAGGCAGGCCCAGAGGCAGGTGTCACAGGGAAATTTCTAGAACTTGCACGCATCGGAAGTCATGGCGTGCCTGTAAAACGGCCTGTTGTGGAGACTGGGCAACTGGGCAGTTTCCCTTCCTTGGTCGGATCGTGCCGGAATCAGACATCCTGAACTGCCCTGCCCTGGTCGCCTCCAGAGAACTGGAATCATGGTCTTGGGAAGCCAAGCCAGAGAGAAAAGGTCCCTGCCTCTGCAGCAGGAAGAGTCTCGGGGTAAGAAACGCTCCATTCACGTTGTCAATGGGACGTTGTTCTTGCCCGTTACTGGGGAGAGAAAGGGGACCTTCCCTTCTGGTTCAGGGGAAAGAAAGGGGCCCCTGTGGGGAGAGAAACCTGCTCTTGTTGTCAGGAAAGAAATACCAGCAAGGCCTGTGGGACTTACAGAAAAGGAAGATAGACCCTCCCCATCCGCCCTCTGTTTTGAAGGGGGTCAGACGCAGACATTTTTAAAAGTGGGTCTTGCTGGGGGCGCCTGGGGGCTCAGTCGGTTAAACGCCCGACTTCGGCTCAGGTCATGATCTCGCGGTCCGGGAGTTCGAACCCCACATCGGGCTCTGTGCTGACAGCTCGGACCCTGGAGCCTGTTTCGGATTCTGTGTCTCCCTGTCTCTCTGCCCCTCCCCCACTCACTCTCTTTCTCTCCCTCTCTCTCAGAAATAATAAATGAATAAGCTTAAAAAAAAAAACAGGTGGGTCTCTGCAAAGACTCCCCTTCCTTTTCTTTTTCTCACCTAATGCTGGCAGGTGGGTAATGGCTCCTTATACAACAGGAGGTGAACGGAGCCCAGTGGAGCCATGTCACCACCACACCTCATCTGGAGAAGGGAAGTAACGCACAGAACTCCGCTGCTGATATCCCAGTAACGATGACTAACATTTCCTGGCCCCGAGCCCCAAGCCCCTTGCAGGGCACATGCTGCAGGGTAACCCCATTCGTCCTCACACCAGCCTTTGGTGGTATGTTTTATTCCTGTGCCCATTTTACAGATGAAGAAACTAAGGCTCCCGAGTTGAGGACTTTGCCAAGGTCACACGGCTGGAGAGTGATGGAGCTGAGTGAGACTGAGATTTGCAGCTTGGCGTTTGCCTCCAGAGCCCATGATTTAATACCCTCCGTGGTCAGCGCTGCACTGTCTGTGGGATGCTCTGATCAACCAAGCACGATCCCACAGGAGAGCAGAAGTCAGGCTGTATGTATGCTTTCCTGGTCTTGCTTTAGCCTCTGAGGGTACGAGCACCCAGGGGCCATAACTGGGCTGGTTTAGCCTGAGGTTTCTGCTTTCCGAGGCTGCCTCCTTTGCCCAGAGCTCCAGGCTGCACACTTGAAGGACCTGTTTCCTCTCAAGAAGTTATTTAGATAAGAAAAATTACCTGAAAAGCCACACACACACACACACACACACCCACACACACACACGAGCTCCGACGGCGACAGTGAAAACGTCCCTTAGTCTTCATTTGGGTAATTGTTGCCGGACAGATTTGTCCTCACTGAATGTGCACAGCACCATAGAGCTGAGTCCACTTTGGAGGTGGGACAGCCCCTGGAGGAAGTTTACAGGAACAAGCCCATAGCCATTTTTATCATCAGGATAACCTACCACTTTATTATTAGTCACCGTCCCAGCCCTGGGGCTACGGATGATTCAGAAGGTTGTGGTAAGGATTGCAGGAGGCGAGATACTCCGCACGGCACCTGGCATTTATATAAGCACTGCAGTCATTCTTATTTTAAATAGGCCTACCGACTCCCCTTTTCTTCCCTCTGTGTGTGTTGGCTCGTGAGGCACCAGGTCGACCACAAGTGCAGAGTAGCAGCAATTTGCTAGAAGCTGCTAAAAGTGAACCCTGCCCTGGATGTGTGGCTACTGTTTGACCAGTGCGATGTCACATTCTGGTTGGTTGAAACCACCTGCGGTCTGAGGAACCTGCCAGGCCATCGGTGATGTGCAGGAACAGCTGTATTTTACCCAGTCCATACTAGCTTTCATCTGTCCCGAGTATGTGTCTGACTGCCCCTGGTTCAATGGATTCTGCAGTTTAAATGCTGCAAACACATCTAACCAGAGAAGCAACGTGCTCATTTATTACTGTTCTCTTTGGAGGGGGAGGGAGAGTATGTGTGTCTGCATGTGTTTAGGAAGTGGTGAGGAGCTTCTTGAATCAGACCTACATTTCCTATGTGTGCCTTGCACACACGAAGAAACAGTACAGGGGGGCAGTTGTAAGCACAGTTTCCGAGTCAGACTTTCTGGGTTCCAATCCTGGATTTTCCCCTGGAGCTTGGGCAAGTAACTTAACTTTTCTGTGCCTCAGTTTTCCCACCTGTAAATTGGGAATGATACGCTCCCCCGCTGTACAAGATCGCTATGAAGATTAAGTGATATAATATGCAAAAGCACTTAAAACAGTATCTGGCCAATAGTAAGCACTCTACAAGTGTTAGGTATTATTATTATTCTATTCTCCTCTCTTCCCATCAACCACCTCACTTGCAATTCAGCCAGAGTAAGAGAGCAAATATCATGTGTGTGTGTATACATATGCACTCTTTTTGTTGTTGTTTCATTTTGGTTTTTTCTATCCCAAGTACCCCACGAGTACAAGCTCAGTTTGTAGAAAAATTTCCAACAATGCTGGCGTGGGGGGTTAAATCGCATCCTCCATGCACCTGGAACCTCAGGCGTGATCCTATTTAGAAGTAGGATCTAAGAAGATGCGATTAGTTGAGGAGGTCAAGATGAAATCATCCTGATTTAGAGTGGACCCTAAAGCCAGTGACCGGTGCCCTTATAAGAAGACGAGAGGACACACGAAGACGCACAGGGAGGAGGCCATGTGACAGAGGAGGCAGAGATCAGAGGGATGCTGTCAGGACGGCCAGAAACTGCACGAAGCAAGAAAGGATCCTTCCCTAGAGCCTGCGGAGGGGGCGTGGCCCTGCTGACACCTTGATTTTGGGCTCCAAGCCTCTAGAACTGTGAGCGAATAAATTCCAGTTGTTTTCAGCTACCTAGTGTGTGAAACTAACAGCCCTAAAAACAAACACAGTCAGTAAAACCAAAGTTCCCCCGGACCACGGCCAGGAGAGGATCGGCGGCCGCTGCCTCTTGCCGGGTCCTTCAAGGACCATCTCCTGTCTCCCGTGAACGTTGCCTCTGGTTGATGACCTTTAGAAGACACTGGAATCCTCTAGAACAATGTGTCCTTTTTCATAACTTATGGGCTGTCAGGGTCATTTTAACAACGTTAGTTCCTCTTTCTCACACAGGCTACATTTTTGGTCTACCTTAGTCATTTTCTGCAAATGTGATTAATATAGGTCCTTTAGTATTAAGATGGGTCCATTCTCTGTAAGAAATGGGAGAGTGCTTTGCCCCATCCTGCAGCTGTGAGCATGAAACACAGTGATCCATACAGGAAAAGGGATTTTCACATGCCAAGTTTCAGATGGAAAGAATGTTAGAAATTGCCTATGCATGTGACTCTTAACAATGTGGGAGTGACAGTTCCTTTTGAGAATCTGATAGAAGACGCCATCCCCGAACTGTGCACTGAACATATAATCTCAGGTTGGTCCTTGTGCCTAGGTTGAAATCTGCCTTGTTTTATAGACAGGGAAGAGCAGCCTCTGAGAGATAAAGCAAAAAAGGCCTGAAAGGGATCTGTGGGCAGAGCCAGTCAAAGAGTGCAGATTCTCCATGACATGCCGTCTCCCTGAGGCTCTCTCTGTCTCGGTCTGAAGACCCCAGTTTGCCAGCAGGGGTGACAAAGGTGGGAAAGAGGGCACCGAGAGAAGGGAAACCCTGGACTGAAGGTGGCTGATGGTTAGAGCAGCGGGAGAGTCCAAGGTCTCCACCAAAGGTGCACGTGGAGACCGGGACACCACGGTGGGTTCCCAGGACAGGGCACTTTTCCACTGTCCACCAAGGCCAAAACAAAGGAAAAGAACTTGACATCAGAGCAACAAAAGCCTGGATAACGCGAGGAGAATTTATTTTAAGTAACAATCTCTGCATTTCCATTTCTGAAAGAAGTTTATATAATGTCCTCTGCAAACCTCTTAAAAATAGAATAGCACCTCATCTTTCTAAGCTGATTTATTCTTTTCAATTTTTTCCTATTTATTTATTTATTTTGGGAGAGAGAGAGAGAGAGAGAGAGCATGAGCAGGAGAGGGGCAGAGGGAGGGAGAGAGAGAAGCCCAAGAAGGCTCCACGCCCCGTGTGGAGCCTGACAAGGGGCTCAATCCCCATGAGTCTTGAGATCACAACCGAGGCCAAAATCAAGAGCGGGATGCTTAACTGACTGGGCCACCAAGGCGCCCCAAAGATGATTAAAGTGTAGACAAATATGAAGGCAAGAGGACCAGTGAGTCAGGAATGATAAACACATGGTCCATGTACACCATTCCCACTCCCTTTGCCTGGGGCAGGCATCGTTGGTCCACGCGGTACCGTGTGCAAATCAATACCAGGGGTGGCTTCAGAATCCTTCACAACTCAGCACTCCAGACGTTACTCCCAGGAGGCAATGAGGTCTGCAACCTATTTGCCATTCTATGGCTAAATGACCTTCCAACACGGTTTCCCGTCCCTCGGGAGTAGATATTTCCCTGTGGTCCCATTTAAACTTCCTGATGGCTTTACTCAGTTCAGCAGAGGCCCAGAGACCTCCCTTTCTAGGGCAGTGATCTCTCCTGGGACTTCTTCTAATAGCTGTGCTCCTACATTCTCAGTCATGTGAAACAGTGAAGAGAGCCCTAAGAATCCTTGCTGACTTCCTTATGTTTACGTAGGTTACGAAGACAGTTCTTCAGAAGTTTCACATCCAACGTCATTATTGCTCCTAAGTCTTGTGTCTTAATTTTTGATACCTTCTTTTGTAACAATGATTCCCCCCCCCCCCCGGCCAATCTGGATTACATCCCTAATGTTAGATATTTTAAAAAATAGGGGTTCCTGGCTGGCTCAGTCGGAAGATCATACAACTCTTGAAATTCAGGGTCATGAGTCCCACGTTGGGTGTAGAAATTACTAAAAAGAACAAATTATTTGTAAAATAAATAAAAAGAAAAAAATAGACTGACACAAGTCTAAGTTGCCTCACGAAATTCAAAGGCAATGACAGAGTAAGGAACGGTATGGTATTTTACGTCTTGCCACTCGAAATATCAAAGAAAACCAGCAGTCTAACCCACTAACAGCTTAGATAATGTTAACCGTACAGCCCAGGGGAGGCCCCCCCCTCCCCTTCTTGATTCTGTTCTTTGCTTGCATCACCAAGCATTCCAGAACTATTTCTGGAACTTTCCAACCCTATGTTTGCCTGAGTGCCCCTTGACTGATGATTTGTCTTCTGTGGCATAACTGTACTGCCCCCGAAGGGAGCTACCAAGTTAGCCTAAATGTCGTGCTCTGCCACAGTGGAAGAAGCCACGTGCTAGGAACTCTGCAGCCCGTGTTGAGGAGGGCGGCCACGTTTTCCTTTAAGAGACGGGTGGGCAAGAGAGGGGCCGAGCCAGAAGGGGATGCTGTGTCTTTTGCCTTCTAGTTCAAAATCTGGTTTAAAATCAAATCAAAGATGCAAATCGAAGAGGTTTTCATGCTATCTGTTGGGATTGCTGTTTAACAAATGGTTTGGTCTTCCTGCTTCTATGTTCACCTTCGTCCACTGTCCATTTTCAACCAAATGCTAGAGGGGTCTTTTTAAGCTTTAAGCCAGATCATATCCCCTTGCCACTCAAAATCCCATATTGCCTGCCCCCCATTCCCAGCTCTGTCCTCCTGTCCCCAAGGTTCCTCCTCTCCTCTCTGTCTTCTCTGCCCCAGCCTCTCTGACCTTCTTGCCTACATCAGAAAGACACCAGGCTCCTCCCTGGGGCCCTCACTCTGCTTTAGACTGGATACTGCTTGCCCGTCTCCCACGCTTCTCTACGGGGCCTCTCCTGATAGCCCAGTTTAACCTGCACACCATCCGCATTAGCCCTCCCCTCCCTCCTCTCCTTTTTGTTTTTATTTTTAATTTTACTTTTCCCAGAGCACTTCTTACTACTCTGTTTACTGTTTACTACGCAACGATCTCCCATGAGAATGTACGCTCCAAGAGGGCGGGCATCTTTTTACTAATTTTCTTTTTCACGAATGTATTTCAAGTGCCCTAAACAGTGCTAGGCACTTAAGAAGTTCTCAATTAATATTTGATGCATAGGAGCACCTGGGTGTTTTTCATGTTTATTTTTGAGAGAGAGAGAGAGAGAGAGAGAGAGAGAGAAACAGAGAGACAGGGAGACACAGAATCCAAAGCAGGTTCCAGGCTCTGAGCTGTTGGCACAGAGCCTGATGCAGGGCTCAAACTCACGAACCGCGAGTTCGTGACCTGAGCAGAAGTCAGACGCTTAACCGAGTGAGCCACCCAGACGCCCCAGCATCTGACTCTTAATCTCGTCTCAGGTCATGATCTCACAATTTGTGAGTTTTGAGTTCGAGCCCTGCCTCAGGCTCTTCACTGACTGCACAGAGCCTGCTTGGGATTTTGTCTCTCCCTCTCTCGAGCCCTCCCCTGCTCTCTGTCTCTCTCTTTCAAAATAAATAAATAAACTTTAAATATATTTATGTGCATACATGTATATATATATATATATTTGATGCATAAAGGGTTGAATGAATAAACAAATGAGTGAATAAGGCCTTTGTTCTGGGATGAGTATTGATTAGTTCCAAAAACATCCCCACCAGTTGTTGAAGTAAGGAAACAGAGGGAAAAATCAACATGGTAGAAAGGCTGAATGCAAATGATGGCGTTTATTACTGTCTTTCGCATATTATTCACTGGTGGTATTTACATATCTTGATAGGAGGAAAAACATACAATTTCCAGAAAGTCGTTTTTACAGTATTATTTTATTTATTTATTTATTTATTTATTTATTTATTTATTTTAACCAAAGATGTTCCCAGCCGATCTTTGGGTCTTTGGGGCAAAAAACAAAGTGTTGCCTAGATCACTCTAACAGAACATCAGGTTTGGCTTCATTGGATGGGAAGCAGAAATGTGCGTACAAGGAAGTGACTTAAAAGTCATAAATATTTTGCCCGAAGAAACCTGCTCTTATGGTTGAATGATGGAATAATTTATGCGAACTACCTTTCAATGTCTCTAAGTTTGCAGAGGTGAGCTCGTGTGATGAGCCAAAAAGCCTTAGTGAGACATGCTCTCTGGACTGTTAATGAAATGCCAGGCCCAAGGGTAACACTAAGGCTGGGTAATGGATTACCAGTGAATAACCACCATCCCATCCAATTAACTTCTGCGGAGGAAGCAACCTTGAATCTATATGCCAGAAATATTGGGGTATATAAAGACATCATGATTCTATTTAAAAGAAACCCTGACACTCGAGACCCAATGAGATCGTGTCCATAAAGCTCTGAATTTGGGGGGGAGGTAATCTCACACAAAATCGTGTTACAAACTAGATTTACTCAGAGATTTTATGCTTCTTAAGGAAAATGTACATTTTTGTAGCAGTTTGGGTTTTAAAGTTTGACGGGCCTTCCTTGTTTCCTTCAATGTACTTTGCCGAAGTACTTTTCACAATCTAGATGCCGACATGACTACTTCAGCCCAAACCCAACGGCATCCTACTGTGCGGGCCTAACAAAATTGCAAGCCTAACCTTTTAAAAAAGTACACGTAATTGCTAAGACTTGACGAGAGGTGACTAAAGAAAGCTTTTTAGGTGAATCTCTGGTGTAAATCCAAGGTTAGCAACATTTCATGGACAGAGAAGGGGGTAACCCTGGTCTCTTAGCCAAGATAGCCTCCTAAGAAAACCCAGGCCCTGTGTTTAAGTCTGGCCTGGATCTGAAAAACCTGGAGGCCTCCTTCTTGCTGCCTTCAAAGTCAGCAGGTGTCAACAGGCTCAATGCCAGGCCATTCTCTGAGACCTTTCTGTGGCCACTGTGCCAACCCTTGTCCCTCTGGCCCTTTCATCCCTAAGTTTTTTCATCACACACCATTTCTTTCTGACCGTGCCTCTTTCTCCTCTTTACAGGGCTTCTTCCCAGGAGAGGAAGATCCTGAGTTCTCCATTCACCCTCTCTGGTCCTGTAACGTTTCCTGCGCCCTGCCTCTTACTTCCCTCTTACAGCCCTCTGACCTCCCACCTGCCCCCTGACCTGTTCTGTGCCAACGGTGTGTGCTGAATGAAGTTGAGGAACCAGGCCCCTTAGGCCTCGTTTTCCCCAACCGAGTATGGGACTTTGGGTCAGCCACCTCAACTCTCTGTGTCTTGACCTTCTCATTTGCAAAGTGGATGAGAATACTGACCGTGCCTGGAGCGTATTAAATGAGACAGCACACGTAAAGCGCTCCCAACAACGGAGGCACGCATTACCCATTGCCACCGTTATCTTCAAATGAAGAAATGCATCTATCCTTGAAGCCTCGGGCCAGATTTCGATCTTACGTGAAGCCTACTAGATTTTTGTTCGTTGGTTTCAACTGATGGAATGGTTCTTGGTTCTTGTTTATTAATTTGAAGCCTTGAATACTGGGTTGGTGTTTTTCTCATCCCCTCGGAAAGGTACCGTTTACTGAGCGCCTACACGTGTCAGGGACTGGGTTCGATCGATACTTCGTGTGTACGGTCTTAATTTGTTTTCGAAAAGTCGGTGTTACTACTTTTCTTTTCAGTGGAAGAAACGATGACTCACAAAAGATAAGCTGCTTTTCCAGCTTCACAAAGCAAACGTGACCAAACTCACCTGTCTCCTCAACTTCAGTTTTAGATTAAATGCCCTCCAAAGGCAAGGTCAGGACCTCTCACTCGCTTTGCCTGCTGCGCATGGGGAGAAGGTGTTGGGATGGATGTATGTGTGGAAAGCAGAGTCTGGTGATACCCGAATTGGCACTCACAGAGCACTGAACAACTTTATGACACACGCTCGCTTGCACTGTTATTGTTGTCCCTTCCCAAACGGGGGACTGGAGGTAGGAGAGGTTAACTGCCTTTCCCCAAACCAGTCGCCAATAGTGGCAGAACCAGGACTTTCCCCACCAGAACACCATTACCTTGTCCCCAGTACCATCTGAGACCCAGCCAACCGCACAATATTTGGAGACAGAATAAATTTTGTGCGAATCTCAAATACCACAAAAGCGTCAATGACCACAAATTGGCAGAAAACGTGAAACTGTTTTGCCAGCGTTCAGTTCTTCCAAAGGAGGAAGACAGAGAAACTCAGAGCCAGGCCAAGTTAAAGAAATCTAATTCTCACTCCGTGGTTAGAACTATTCAGCTCAAATAGTTCCTTTAATCCAAATATCGATTTATATAAATAACAAGCCAATGGGTTTAGGAACTCTAAACATCGTCCTTCCTCATTCGTAAGAATTCACTTCTAGAACATTCCTTCTCATCTTTCAGAAAGGTCAGGCATGGGATCATTTCAACCTCTGTCCTACAGTGGCATCCCTGAAAAGGGATTGGATTAGGTGACATAATTGTTTTTCTATTTCTAACTCTGAATGAGCACGTTGGCGTGTTATACAACAGAGAAAGAAAAAGAATGGTGTGTGTTCAGGAACATGCCCCATTTCAAGAAGCAGCCCGTGTTTACTAGGGAGTTTGTTCATCACAGATCTGTAGACAGAATGGTAGCAAAAACGCTTACACATGTTTGCACAGGGAACAATTGCAACATGAGTCCAGCAAGTTGAACTAAAACCCATATTTGTGTTTCTTCAACCGATGGTGTTACAGGGGAGCCTGACCCCATTATCTTGACCTCTAGACAGACACACTTAGAATCGAACAAATATCAGACATGGATAGGTATCTAAAGGGTCATATATTTAACATGTTATCTCCCGAATACAGTGCCCTAAGCCACATGGTATGAGAAATAGAGCAAGGAACCAGAGACAGATCTTTTGCTGGAAGGGCAAAGTGTCACAGGAGTAGGGAGATAATGTGCTAAGGCAGCTCAAAGGAAGGCGTGACTTCCTTGGTCTCAAAGGATGAGGGACAGAACACTCCACGGAGGAGGTGGCAGTTGAGATGGGCAGGGTTTGGAGGGCACTTGGCCCCGAGGAAGATAGACCATCCCAGACAAAGGAAACAACCAGGGTTAAAGCTAGAAGTGGGAAAACACAGGAGGCAGGCAGAGAATGGAGAATCTCATCTGTTCATAGTGTAGGATGCTTGAAGGTCAGGCTTTTAATGGCAAATTCTGTTACTGAGATTTAGAAAACATTAATAATTTTCAATGAATTGAGGGTGCCTGGGTGGCTCAGTTGTTAACCATCTGACTTCATTTCAGGTCATGATCTCATGGTTTGTGGGTTCAAGTCCCACATCAGGTGAGCCCCACTTTTCTCTCTCTCTCTCTCTCTCTTTCTCTCTCTCTCTATCCCCTTGTGGGATTCTCTCCCTCTCTCTGCCCCTCTCTCACTTGTGCCCTCTCTCTCTCTCAAAAAAAACAAAAACGATTTTCAATGAAGTGAAATTCTCATCAGTAAGCCAGTCCCTTGTCTGACCACCCCCTTACCTCTCCTAGCAGAAGAAGTTTCCAGGCACTTCAAGCTACATGAGTGGTGTAGACAGTTGGCCAGGCACCCCCCTAGGGAACATTTCATGGAATCATGTTTAACTTTTACAACAAAAGACCTGTCCTTGGTTTGTACAACATGAAAAGTTCTGCAAGCTACAGAGAAGATAACAAAACCCACGCTCCCTTCTCAGAGCTTGCTAAGGAAGGCAGCTGCTTGATTTTCAGCGTTCAATCGAACATTAAAGTACGCAATACTTGGACTGACACATCCATGCCTCGTGCTTGATTTCACAATCCAGATGTGTTGAATCAACTTTTCTTATATCTGTGAACACTATAATGGAAAAAAAAAAAAAAAGGAAAGAAGAAAAGTAGGGGAAAAGTGGTTTCTTTTTTGTCCCTGCGTCTCAATTTCTGCATTTCATAATTCAGCAGAATCTGGGAGGCATAGTGTGATATCTCTCCCAAAAAAGGAAAGAAGGTGTTTTCCTGCCAAATTGAATATATAGATTTGGCTGTGAATTTTAAGCCACCTGGTTACATATTTCAAGATTTCTGCTTTTGCCACTATATCTTAGCTCCATCTACGTACAGATATGGGCTGGACAGAACCACAATAAAAGGGCCGACTTTTCACTTTGCCTCGAATCTCTGATGATTTCTGCCTTCTGAAAAATGTACCATACAATGTTGTGTTTGGCCCAGGCTACTAAAAAAAAAAAAAAGACAAAAAGGAAAAATCTTTCTTCAGGGGAATTTGACTCTGTTCCCATTGTTTCTTCAGCATGTTTTCAGCATCAGCACATTGATTATGCTGTCATTAGCCAGAATACCGAGACAGGAAAAGATCTATTAGGTCATCAAAACCCATTCCTGGCGCTGGTCTGTATCCCCTGGGAGAGGCTGTGACAGGTCACCTTAGGCAAATGACCAAGGAAAATGAAGAGGCGTGTACAGTTTTACTCTGCTACAGTTTTTAATTATTTTAAATTTCCAAAATGACTCCCAGAGATTGTCCATAAAACAGTTCCACTGCTGAATTAGGTTAGTGGTTCTTGGGGGGGGGGGGGGGGAGCGATTGTGTCCCCCAGGAGACATTTGGCAATATTTAGAGAAATTTTTTTTTCCATTGTCACATCTTGGGGGAGGGGAAGGCGCTCCGGCCATCTATTGGGTAGAGGCCAGGGATGTCGCTAAACATCCTACATTGCATGAGCCCTCCTCTACCGCCCCAACACCACCACAAAGGATTATCTGGCCTCAAATGTCATTATTGCCGAGGTTGAAAAACTGGTTTAGGCTTTTTTCCTAAGCTTTTTTGCCTGTTGTCTAACTGTTCACTCAGCCCCAAGCAAAGCCAATTCCTTGGTTACGTGGCTCCAAGGAGCACACGTTATTCTGAAATAAACTATTTAGTTTCCTACTAACTCTGGTTCTTAGTCCCAACCTCAGCAAGTATGAAAAATCATACAGAGAAACAAAGGCACCTTTTCTAGTTATTTCAAGAGGTAGACTGTTTCTAGCAGTAGACGAATTGAATTTCATAGGACTCCAGATCAAGTAACTAACATTAAAGAGATGTAAAGAAAAAGAAACCCTCATAGTTGCCTAAATCATTAGAGTCCTATTGTTAATCAGAAACTTATATTTTTGTTTCTATGTATTCTTCAAATAGAAGTTTTGACAGGCAGGGTAGATCTTCAAAGTCAAACCTTAAGTGAAAACCCTTCGGTAGCAAACAAATATCTCAAGAGTATTCCACAGACACTGTATCACCCGCCCTCACCCCAAATCATATCCAGCCTTCATTCTTTTTTAGGAAGTAAAGAAAGGAAAAGAGAAGAGAGAAGGGAGCGGTAGAATAAGGGAAGGAAAGATGAAATAAAAGGAAAGTAGAAAGATAACTAAAAGTTTGGTGTCTCCAGGTTCGAAAGGACGTTGGCTGCCCAAAGGTTCCTGGTTGGCTCTTGGGTCTCCAGCTTTCTGTGGAATTTAGCCCTGGCCTTGTTCTCATCTGCAGTGTAGATTTCAATGTAATGTAGATGTCAGTGACATTGTAAAAGGGGAAAAAACAGGTAAAACAATTTACCTTATGAACAGTTATTAAAACACTAGCATCAAAAAGGTAAGCAGTACTAGAAATACATTAGCTTGTCATAATATTTTTGCTTGCTTTGAGTTTCTGGTCTGAGGAATCTAATTTGAGTTTATATTTTCAAAGACCAAAGAGCTGTTACAAATTCCAGGTTAGCTCAGATGTTTTGGAAGTGTGAGAAGCAAGCCAGATCCCCTGCAAATCCTTGTGAAATACAGGGAATTTTGTTTAACTCTTTGATGCCGGTAGCAGAATAGTATGTGCCCACGGGAGACATTAAAGACATTTACTCAGTAACCCATTAAGGAGTCATTCTTTCCTTGAAATTGTGCCTTGGTTATGACATTCTGTCCCCTCCCCTGCCCCAAACAGAATCAAGGGTGGACTTTTCTGCACTATTGGGCTAAACTGAATTAAAATCTGTCACTAGCGTTCAGTTACAGCTCTGTTACATTTCCTAATGAACTGTGTCTGATCCTTGGGCATTTCCTGGGGTATTTATGACAATCGTGCAGCTAAGGCTTAGCAGAGACATCCTGGTGATATTTAGTGCGTGAAGCATCTTTACAAAGGATACAGTCTAGAATCTTAGCCCTTTATTGTTATTAAAATCAGTTGCTTACATTCCTCCTCTACTGAATGAGGCCGCCCAGGATACTTCAAACACGAATTCTTTACAGGGAAGACAATAGGAGGGTCGTAACAGAACTAAGAATTGAAAAATCCAGTCCTAACTTTCTCCATAAACTCAGAATACACTTAATAAGCTCTGTTCCTTTCTTTCTGATTTGCTTATTTTCTACAAATTGCAATAGTCATTTCAGCTCATGGTGAATGAAAAAATGCCTATCTCACAAAGCGGTAGTGAAAGCAACCTGCCCCTACCCTGCCCTTCCCTACCTGCCCCACCTCCAGCCCCACTGCTCAGAAAGAGGCACTTAATAGTTCCTCGTGTGTTCTCCTAGAAATTTTCAGAGAGAAGAGAGAAAAAATGATTTTTTTTCTGTGTCCCAACTCCTTTTCTCTCTCTCCCTCTCTCTCTCTGTTTTTGTTTGTTTGTTTGTTTGTTTTTATTTCCAGAACTCACAGTGTTTTATATCGCCACTAAGCCTTTACCAGGCCAGTCCCTGGGATATATAACTCAAGCTACTTCAAATAAGTGAGAGAGATAATTAGAGAAAATAATCTCTTAATATTAATGGAAGGCTTTAAATAACATTGTCTCCAGCCTTCAGTGAGTTCTGTCTCTATCTGCTCCAAGTTGACTTGGAATGTTGTAGCTGTTTTTCTTTAATTACAAAAAGGGCTTCATGTAGTGAAACGCAGTGGAGCCTGAAAGTAACATCATCCTGCTAATCGAAGGAGACCGTGTGGAACTGGGATGTTCATTAGCGGACACATAGACCTTGAGTATCTTGTTACTTCAAGAGGCAGGACCCTAACTATTCCCTTTAAATCCTAAAGCAGGAATGCATCGTTTTCCCCGCCATCTTCCTGGCTAGTTTCCTGTTCCCTCCGGACATACCTTGAACCTTTGTGCTTTTAAACACATACCAGAAACACACTACTGTATCTGAGCCTGCCCCCAAGGCTCTTCGTACAGTCATTCTGGCCTCCAGTCTGCTCTTAGGGAAACTCACCAACTTCACCCAAGCCACTAAGGGACTGCCACCTGGTGACAGATTCCTGGCTGCCTGTCACCTGCCAGGCATTCTCTGGCTGTCTATTCACGTGGAATCAGAGCTCTACCTGGGTCCGCCTGAGTCATCTCTCCCCAAGCCTGGGGAATCCCTCCTTGGAATGGTTAGTGGGTGACCTGCCCCATCTGGCCCTAGCCTGGGGCCTTTTAACATATATCCTCATGGACAGAACACATGTGGAAGAAAGCTCCTCCCTTCTCTTAAATTCAAATCAGTCCAGAACCGTTGGCACCAATAGAAATAAAACCAAGTTAAGGCACCTGGGTGGCTCAGTCGGTTGAACATCTGACTTCAGCTCAGGTCATGATCTCACAGTTCATGAGCTCGAGCCCCACATCTGGCTCACTGCTGTCAGCCCAGAGTCTGCTTCGGATCCTCCGTCCCTCTCTCTCTCTGCCCCTCCCTCACCTCTTTCTCTCAGAAATGAATAAACATTAAAAAATAAATAAAACAGTAAATCTGCAGAAAGAGAGAGGCATAAATGCCACCTGAGTGAGGGTTGGTAGGGAAATAGCTTCCATCGCCCCTCCTAAACCCCAGTTTTGCTCAAGACAATACTTAGGTCCTCAGGAGCCCGGCGTGGGCAGAGAGCCTGGTTGATATGTTCAGAATCTCAACCCTGCTGTCAGCAGCTGGTTCGGCAAAGGGCCAGTGAGCAACCCAGGTGAGGGGAGAGCCCCCCTTAAGGCTCCTCTGTCTGAGAAGACAACAAGATCTTTCTCCTCTCTCTCCAGTCATCATCACGGTGAATACAAGACCCAGAACTTCTCAGTGTTGGCCTACAAATGAAGGCAGCCCACAAAGATGGCACAGCCCGGGGAACTAGAACTACAGTTGTAGATTCGGCCACCTTGACCACACCGCACCAGCTCCCCAGTTCTGTGGGCCAAGACAGCTACTTGCTGTTTAAGCCCGTTAAGTTCAACGTCTGCTGCTTGACACCGAAAGCATTCGGAATGATACAAAGATAGAGAAGCCAGCAGCAAAGGAACAAAAACAGAATTTCCACCCCACAAACCATATTTTGTCCTCTTGGGCAAAGTAGCTGCTGTGAAAAACAAAGCACACTGCAAGTACTCTGCAGTACCCTACGGTTTCTTTGAATTTGTGTACAACTTCTATTGGATTTGTTTTGGCCTGTTTTGTTTTCTTTATCGAATGAAGACTCAAACTATGTGGGTTTTTTTTTTTTCTTTCCTACTAATCCAGAACCCTGGAACACAGCTAAATGCATAATAATAACAACAGTATCAGTAAGAATAACAATTATATTCAAGGCACTGGACTAAATCCAGGGCTAAGAAGGGGTGTAAAGAAAGATGAATCGCCAGGGCTAGACATAAGATGCTCTCATTCTGATTCTATCCCCATAGAGCCTTGGAGAAAGAGCAATTAATGTAATTCTAACTGACAGTAGCCTTGAGTAGAGGTGACATTTGACCTGAGTCTTGAAGTGTTGTTTTTTTTTCAAATAAAGGAGCTTTGAACATGAAAAATATGGAATATTATATAATACACATTCATGTACTATTTTAATAAATACTAACATGTTGCCACTTTTGCTTCAGACCCACTTTTCTAATGAAACTTTTTATCTTGAGATAATTGTAGATTCACATGCAGTTCTGAAAAACATGAGAAGTGTAATCTTTACCCAGTTTCACCCAATGACGACATCTTGCAAAACTATACTACAATGTCACAGCTAAAATGCTGACACTGATATAGTCAAGACACAGAACGTTTCCATCGCCCCAAAGATCCCTGATGGTGCCCTGTTATGACCACACTAAACATCTTTCCCGTTATGACCTCTCCTGAAAACCTGGAAACCACTAATCTGTTCTCCATTTCCATACTTTCCTCGTGTCCCGAAGGTTATATAAATGGAACCATACCTATGTGACCTTTCCGGATTTGCTTTTCACTCGGCTTAACTCCCAGGAGATTCATCCAAGCCGTTCTGTGTGCTAGTAGTTCTTTTGTCGTTGTTGCTGAATAGTCTTCCGTGGTACACAGATTTCTCAGCTTGTTATCCATTGATGGACATCTGGATTGTTTCCAGTTCTGGGCCATCATTAATAACCATTATCATTATTATTGCTACAAACATTCCTGTGCAGGTTTCTGTGTGAACGTAAGCCTTTATTTCTTTGGGATGAAGGCACAGGAGTGCAGTCACTGGGTTGTAATAGTTGCGCTTATAATTTTTTAAGAAACTGCCAAACTCTATTCCCGAAAGTCTGCCATCTGAAATTTCCACCAGTAGTTTGAAGAGTGCTCAAGTTACTCTGCATCCCTGCCAGCATCTTATGTTGTCACTACTTTGTAGTTGAGCTAGTCTGGCGGGTATTTAATGATACCTCCTTGGGGTTTTGATTTGCAATGCACCAATGACTGCTGATGTTGAATATCTTTTTATATGCTTATTTGCCATCTGTATATCCTCTTCGGTGAAATGTCCCTTCATGTCATTTGCTTTTTCCTTAATTGGCTTGTTTTATGTTTGCTTCACTGTTGAGTTTTGAGACCTCTTTATATATACAATATGCTAGTTCTTTTTTTGCTAGTTCTTATGCTAGTTCTTTTCTTTATATATACAATATGCTAGTTTTTTTTTAAGTTTATTCATTTATTTTTAGAGATAGCACAAGTAGGGGGAGGAGCAGAGAGAGAGGGAGAGAGAGAGAATCCCAGGCGGGCTCTGCACTGACAGTGCAGTGGGGCTTGAACTCACAGAGCAGATCATGACCTGAGCTGAAATCAAGAGTCGGCTGCTTAACCGACTGATCCAGGTACCCCTACTATGTGCTAGTTCTTTGTCCGGTATGTGGTTTGAAAAGATTTTCTCCCACTCTGTAGATTTTCTTTTCTTCCTTTCAACAGGTTCTTTTGCAGAGAAAGAATTTTTCATTTTACAAAGTCCAATCTATTAATTTTTTCTTTTAGGGACTGAGTTTTTATCGTCAAGTTTAAGCACTCTTTGCCTAACTCTAGATTCTTTAGAGTGTCTCCTATGTTTTCTTCAAAAAGTTCTTTGGCTTTACATTTTAAACTACATCCATGATCCACTTTGGGTTAATTTTTTTTTTTTAATTTTAATTTTAGAGAAGGAGAGAAAGTGTGAGCGGGGGGAAAAGGGTTAAGCATCGAGAGAGAGAGAGAGAGAGAGAGAGAGAGAGAATCCCAAGCAGGCTCCATGCTCAGCATGGAGCCCGACATGAGGCTTAATCCCACAACCCTGGGAACACAACCTGAGCCCAAATCAAAAGTCAGATGTTCAACCAACTGAACCACCCAGGGGCCCCAACTTTGGATTAATTTTTATAAGGCTTGAGACTTAGGTTGGCATTCATATTGTTGCCTGTGGATGTCTCAGTGTTTCAGCACCATGTGTTGAAAAGGCTGTATTTCTTCCATTGAACTGTTTTGCACTCTTATCGAACATAAAGTGGGCATATCTCTGGGTTCTTTATTCTGTTCCATTGATCTACAAGTGTACCCTTCCACCAACAACGCACGATCTTGATGACTGTAGCTGTACCGTAAGTTTTTAAATCAGGTAGGCTACTTACTCCCGCTTTATTCTTTTTTTTTTCAAAATTGTTTCAGCTATTCTGCTTCCTTCCCCTTTCCGTGTAAACAAAAATTTGAACGTTTGTTTATTTTTGAGAGACAGAGAGAAACAGAGCACAAGCAGGGGAGGGGCAGAGAGAAAGGGAGACACAGAATCCGAAGCAGGCTCCAGGCTCCGAGCTGTCAGCACAGAGCCCCATGCAAGGCTCAAACCCACAAACCGTGAGATCGTAAGCTGAGCTGAGTGGTCAAACACTTAACCAACTGAGCCACCCAGGGGCCTCATTTCCGTATACAACTTAATATAAATCTTCCCTAAATCTTCAAAAACCCTTGCTGGGATTTTGATAGGAATTATGTTAAAACTGTATGTAAATTTGGGGATAATTGACATCATCATTATGTCAAGTATTCAATCCACACACACACTGTGACTCTCAAAGAAGTAGCTCGTCTCTGATTTCTTTCATCGACATCGTGTAATTTTCCACATACAAGTCCTATACATGTTTTGTTAGATTTACACCTGAGTAATTCATTTTTTAAAGCAATTGTGAATGGCGTTATATTTTTAATCTCAGTATCCACATGTTCATTGTTACTATATAGAAATGCAATTGATTGTGGTAAGTTTGTCTTGTATCCTATGACCTTGCTAAATACACTTATTACTTCTAGGAAATGATTGATAGATTGATGATTTGTTTTTCTCTTGGGATTTTCTACATAGAAAATCATATAATCTTCACCAGGACAAATGTTCTTATGTTATATTATTTCTATTTTCATTAAGGCCAATGTAACTTTTTATTTCCGTTAAGACATTTCACAGTGGTTTCATTTACAAATATTTAGAGATTTTCATGTTATCTTTCCATGTTTGATTTCTAGTTTGATTCCACTGTGGTTGGAAAACACACTGTACGATTTCAATTCTCTTAAATGTTTTGAGCTCTCTTTTGTGGTCCAGGATCTGATCTATTTTGGTATATGTTCCATTGGTACTTGGGAAAAAATGTGTATTCTAAAGTTATTAGGTGGAGGGTTCTATAAATACCAGTGAAATCTTGTTGGTTATTAGTGTTGAATTCTACACCATTGCTGATTTTCTTTTCTTTCTTTCTTTCTTTCTTTCTTTCTTTCTTTCTTTCTTTCTTTCTTAAACAGTTCATTTTTTAAAACATTTATTTATTTATTTTGAGAGAGAGAGAGCGAGAGCGCACACACTCAAGCAGGGGAGGGGCAGAGAGAGAGGGAAAGAGAATCCCAAGCAGGTTCCACACCATACCTGAAGCTCTAACTCATGAACCACGAGATTCTGACCTGAGCCAAAATCAAGAGTTGGATGCTTAACTGAGCCACCCAGGCTTCCCCCACTGCCAATTTTCTATTAAGTTGTGCTAGCAATAGTTGAGCAGAGTGTTGAAGTCTCCAGATACAACTGTGGATTTCTCTGGAATATATATGGGACAGAAAGAAAACCCAGAGATTTAGCACTGTCATTCTTGGAGACCTGAGGCTCCTAGCCAGTCTGCCTTCTCTCCAAACTTTCAGAGTCTTAATTTTGTGTTTTGTTTTGCTTTAATTTTTAGAAATTTGTTTTAATGTTTATTTAGTTTTGAGAGAGAGAGCCTGAGCAATGGAGGGGCAGAGAGAGAGGGGGTAGAGGATCTGAAGCCAACTCTATGTTGACAGCAGTGAGCCTGATGAAGGGCTTGAACTCACCAAAAGTGAGATCATGACCTGAGCCAAAACCAAGAGTCAGATGCTCAACCAACTGAGCCACCCTGGCATCCCCAGAGTCTTACGTTTGTTTTACGTATAATGCCCAGGTATTATAATTGTACTTAGGCTAAAGAAATAGGGAAAATCACATGTACCTGTAACTCCAAATTTATTATTTTTATGGAAATAAAATGTTATGGTTCATGTTGAACACTTCTTTGTAAATTCTACTCAGTTCCGTGGTCTTCTCTCCTACCCCATCTATCTATCACATTTATTTTTTGTTTATCTAGTGGTATTTTTGTGGTTTAAAAATTTACATGTCCCATCTTCTACAAAAACAAATCCAAAATGGGTCATAGATCTAAATATAACATATAAAGCTATAAGACTTTTTGAGAACAATATAGGTTAGTCAGAGTGTTCTTAGATATGATGCAAATAGTAGTGATCCATAGAAGAAAAAATTGATCAATTGGACTTCATCAATGTTAAAAGTTTTTGCTCTGCAGAAGATATCTTTAAGAGAATGAAAAAAAAAATGAAAAAAGAGAAAGTGTTTGCAAATTGCATATCTGACAAGGATTTTTATATAGACTATATAAAGAACTCTCAAAATTCAACAGTAAGAAAACAATCTAGTTTTTTTTTTTTTAATGGGCAAAACATTGGGAAAATACTTCACAAGAGAAGATATACTAATGGCAAATAATCACTTGAAAAGATGTTCGAATTGTTAGTAATTAGAAAAAAACTCTAATTGGGGTGCCTGGGTGGCTCAGTCGGTTAAGCGGCCGACTTCAGCTCAGGTCACCATCTCGCGGTCTGTGAGTTCGAGCCCCGCTTGGGCTCTGAGCTGATGGCTCAGAGCCTGAAGCCTGCTTCTGATTCTGTGTCTCCCTCTCTCTCTGCCCCTCCCCCGTTCATGCTCTGTCTCTCTCTGTCCCACAAATAAATAAACGTTAAAAAAAAAATTAAAAAAAAAAGAAAAAAAAGAAAAAACCTCTAATTAAGCCACAGTGAAATATTACTATAGCTATTCAAACGACTAGAATTCAAAGCCTCACAATGCCATGTGCTGGCGAGGATGTGGCACCACTAGACAGGGAAACTGCTGTAACAGTTTCCTATAAAGTTAAATATATACTTACTATACGGCCCAGTAATCCTTCTTCTGTGCTGTTGCCTAAGAGAAATGAAAATCTATGTTCACACAAAAACTTGTGTGCAAATGTCTAACCCCAGCTTTACTTATACTTGTCAAAAACTGAAAATAGCCTAAAAGCCTCTCAACTGGGGAATGGGTAAACAGAACAATATCTATCCACGCGGTGGAACACTACCTAACAATGAAAAAATAACTTGATACATGCACCAACTTGGAGCATCTCAAGGGCATTATGTTGAGTGAGGAAAGCCAGTCTTAATGGGTTACATTCTCTATGATTCCATTGATAGGACATTCTGGAGAAGGCTATAGTGACAACTTATATGTCAGTGGTTGCCAGAGCGTGGAGGGATCTGGGGGGAGTAGGGTGAGATTTGACTACCAAGAGGGAGCAGAAGCAAATTTAGAGAGGCTGTGAGATGAAATTCTTCTGTGTCTTGATTGTAGTAGAAGTGACATAACTGTATGAATTTGTCAAAACCCACAGAACAGTACACCCAAAAGCATGTGTTTTATTGTATGTAACTAAAAAGTAGAGAAAAAAGTTATTTGAGTGCTGTTGTATACTATACTCCATCCTTCTACAACTTTCTTATTTACTCAACATTTAAAAATTTTCAGATGTATCCATGTCTCAGAAAACTATCAATAGGTAGAATGCATTCCAAGTGGAGACATTATTGAGAACAAAGATTCAGAAACAACATGGCCAGGGAGTCATCTACGCATTAGATTCTAAAATGGAAAATGTCATTCAGATGAAGCAGGTTCCAGATGACCCCGAGGAAAACAGTGCTTGGACACCAAGGTTGACAGAGGTTATCTGTCACCTTCAGGGCTGTTATTCTCAAAAGGTGAATTTTTCCAGGGACCTTAGCTATATCACCACTAGGTAAAGGACATGGGGAGACTAGTCTCTACAATCTCTCTAATTTGTTTTTGCTCAGTCCTGTAAGAATCAAATTTACTTATGCATACTGCTTGGGAAAAAGTACCAGGTGTTGGGGTGCCTGGGTGGCTCAGTCAATTAAGTGTCCGACTCTTGATTCTGACTCAGGTCAAGGTCTCACGGTTCTTGAGTTGGAGCTCTGCGTCAGGCTCTGGACTGACAGTGTGGAGTTTGTCTCCCTCTCTCTCTGCCCCTCCCCCGCTTGCTCTCTATCTCTCTCTCAAAATAAATAAAAATGAACTTTAAAAAAAGAAAAAGAGAAAGGAGAAGTACCAAATGAGTCCTAATGGTGTTTTATCATCTAAACAGTTGGTGACGCAGGGCACCTGGGTGGCTCAGTTGGTTAAGTGTCTGACTTCGGCTCAGGTCATGATCTCACAGCTTGTGAGTTCGAGCCCCTGGAGCTGCTTTGGATTCTGTGTCTCCCTCTCTCTCCCCCCCCCCCCCCCCCCCCTTACTCTCACTCTCTCTGCTCTCAAAAGTAAATAATAAAAAACATTTTTAAAAAATTAAAAAAATAATAAATAGTTGGTGACATTGGCAGGTCATTTAAATACATGGAGTTTCTTTCTTCTCCCATTAAAAATTGCATTGTGCTAAATGATTTTAACTCTCTTTCTGCTTCTAAAATATTATATGATATTAATCCAACCTCTGAAGCATTCAGTCTTCCACTCAACTGTCTGACATGTCTCAGGAACCTATCTAGGGGTCCTACGCACAAATAAGAATTAGAGGTCTCCATGTAGTGGGGGCTAAGTATGGTCATAGGACAATGGTGGGTTGGTCAAGGCCGTGGGGAAGTGCCAAGGGCAGAGTAATTCGTAGCCAATGTGGGAGTCAGGGAAGGGCATGAAGGGTGAGAATACCAAATAAGCATCCAAACACGCCCTTCCCCCACCAAATTCGCTGCTGCTTCTCTGTTCTCCACACCTGATTTTGTTCGAGAAAGAAAATTTTTCTCTCCTTCTCCTAATCTGTCGGTGGATGTAAACGAACAGGAAGCTATAGACTCTCAGTCATGCTTAATGCTCAGACGGATATCCTGTCAAGTCTTCATTTCTTATTTAGCAAAACAAAATGAAGGCATCTGAAACTGGGGGGGGCGGGGGGAGCAGCGCTTCTGTTAATGTAAAGCTGTAAAAGCCTTCACGGGCGGGCTGGCGATGAGTAAGCATTTAGAATCGGGACGTTTTGTTTTTTGTTAAAGTGGTAACAGCCTAGCTTTGAGAAGCATGTGTAGCACATTTTCCCACACTTCTTATAAAGAAATAACAAAATAAATGTTGTAGAAGATGATTTTAGAGAATGAACATAATTCCTGCCCATTAATTACCACATGATTTGATGCCAGGAATGTTCATTTAAAAACAGTTAACCCAGGGTCGCCTGGGTGGCTCACTCGGCTGAGTGTCCAACTTCAGCTCGGGTCATGATCTCGCGGTTTGTGAGTTCAAGCCCCGCGTCGGGCTCTGTGCTGACAGCTCAGAGCCTGGAGCCTGCTTGGGATTCTGTGTCTCCCTCTCTCTCTGCCCCTCCCCTGCTCACGCTCTCTCTCCCTCTCTCTCAAAAATAAATAAACATAAAAAAATAAAAATAAAAATAAAAACAGTTAACCCTGAAGGTTAAATGACAAGGGAAATCATTGTGGTTAAAAATCTAATGGTCCATTAATGCAGTCTCACATATATGTGAAAAGGCATAAAAAACTTAAGTGTGGAACAAATACTATGTATTAGGAATATATTTGTCAAAGATGAAACAGTTTCTTACATGCTAGAGAATCTTGATTGAGTGGAAAGTTTTTATTCAAGTTTAAATAGGAAATGGGAATTTTTTTTTCAGCACTTTTAACATCAATTGCTGAAATTCCTACTAAAATATATAAGCTTTCCTGACTTTTTTTTTAATGTTTATTCTTGAGAGAGAGAGAGAGACAGAGTGTGAGTGGGGGAGGGGCAGAGAGAGAGGGAGAGACAGAATCCGAAGCAGGCTCCAGGCTCCGCACTGTCAGCACAGAACCTGACGCGGGGCTCGAACTCACAAACTGTGAAATCATGACCTGAGTCGAAGTTGGACACCCAACCAACTGAGCCAGCAGGCACCCCAAGCTTTCCTGACTTTCTAAGCACAAGTATCATCGTGGTTGAGTTAACCCTTGAAGACTGAGTTATCAAAACATCCATGCTAACGGCCAACTGCAGTGGGTGCTAAGGTTGAAGACCAGTCCTCAGAACCTCAGGTAGACCCTAGAATATTTTCTTGCAAAGATAAATTCCTGATGCCAGCTTTAAAACATTGTTTAAATCGTCTCCTTTCCCCAGGTGGTAGGGAGCAACCAACAGTTTAGCAAAGAACAACTTCCATTGCATGGACTCTGCCCAGCTGAGATTATACTGTTTTCAGAGAAGAGTGTTCATGAGGATAGGGTGCTGAATCATATGGTGGACCTCAAGGAATATTCCTCCTCAAGTATTTTTGAATTATGAAGGGCAAACCAGTCACTTTACAGTGGACAAATGTGGCAGACCCCACCTTCACCAAATGACCCGAATTAACGTTGCAACAATGGGGCGAATCAACAGCATGTGCTCCTGCTAGGATGGTCTGAGAACCTGGCGTCACTCCTGTGGTATTCTCCCCCAGAGTGTGTAACCTGAATCTAGTCGTGAGGAAACACCAAATCACCTGAGTGAAGGGGCAGTCTGCAAAATAACTGACCTGCACTCTTCAAAAATACCAATGTCATGAGAAAGAAAGGCTCGGGGAAATGTCTCAGATCACAGGAGACGGAAGAGACAAGACAACTGGATGCAGGGATGCCTGGGTGGCTCAGTTGGTTAAGTATCAGCTCAGGTCATGATCTCACAGTCCTGAGATCAAGACCTCCATTAGGCTCTGTGCTGGGCATGGAGACTGCTTTAGATTCTCTCTCTCCCCCTCCCTTTGCCCTCCCCTCCCCCAAACAGGAAGATGACTGTATTCAAATTTCACATTGTTTTGCTATAAAATAAGACATTGTGGGGACAACTGACAAAGTTAATAAGGTCTGTAGATAAGATAATAACATTGATTCAGTGTTAATTCCCTGATTTTGATCATTGTCCTATGGTCATGCAAGAGAATTCATGTTTTAAGGAAATGTAAACAAATATTTAGGAAATAAAAGATCATCAGAGGTGTCTTGGTGGCTCAGTCAATTAAGCATCCAACTTTGGCTCAAGCCATGATCTTATGGTTCATGAGTTCAAGCCCCAAGTTGGGCTCTGTGCTGACAGCTCAGAGCCTGGAGCCTGCTTGGGATTCTGTGTCTCCCTCTCTCTCTGCCTCTCCCCTGCTCACACACACTCTCTCTCTCTCAAAAATAAACATTATAAAATAGTTTTAAAAAATCATTGTGTCTGCAACTTACTCTTAGATGGAAATGAGAGAACCTATAGGCTGTAAATGTTTCATATCTTAACTGTCATGGTGGTTACAATGATTACACAAATGATTTGTCAAAGTTCATCAAACGTAAATGCATGAACTTCATCGTTTGTAACTATACCTCAATCAATAGAGCTGATTTTTTTTCAAAATGTTGTTCGTTTTGGGGGCACCTGGGAGGCTCAGTCGGTTAAACATCTGACTCTTGATTTTAGCTTAGGTCAAGATACTGCAGTTCATGAGTTCAAGCCCTACGTTGGGCTCTGTGCTGTCAGTGTGGAGTCTGCTTGGGACTCTCTCTCTGCCCTTCCCCTGCTTTCTCTCTCTCTCTCTCTCTCAAAGTAAATAAACTTAAAACAAAACAAAATGCTGTTCATTTTGATATTGTATGGTATTTGTTGTGACTTATTATTACTCAGATAGTAAGTCATATGAACTACCCTTACGGTTTTTATGTGTGTTATTTTATGTTGATTGATTGATTGCCTAACCTGATACATGAAATCCAATAGCTACTAAATTGTTGCAAGTTATGTCTTTTCATCTCATCTATTTTAAGCAGTTTGCAAATAGGCACATAGGTTCCCATTCAAATCTTGCTTGCTTTTTAAACAGCTGCAAATATTTTCTACCTACAAAAACCTTTTTTTTGCCAACGAAAGATATCTCCAACATAAAACAATCCCTATATGTTGTATTATATAAAAATGAAAAGAGAAAAAAGAGGAAAAGCATGTTGGCGCCTTCAAAGGAAATGAAAAACTAGGACTAGGGCCATTTCTGATCACTAAATAATAGGATTTCAGTTGCTCCACATCCCACAGGAGCTCAGCTATTAACTCAACTTAGGAAAGGGATTGCAAAATGGACTGTCTCCTGTTGTGAAGGAGATTCTGATGCCTTTACATCGCACTACCAAAGGCTTGAAGAAAGGTGAGCCGCCAGGTCAGCATGTACCATAGAAATTGGCTCTCAAACCTCAGGAGCGAAAGGCTGTTAGTACAGGTAGAAACATTCCTGATTGGCATGTGGATTTGGACCTGACCCACATTCGCAAGGCAGGACGTGGATGCAGGCTGCCTCCGGCGGCCAGAGCTTAACAGAAAAGTAAGCTGGAAATGTGATCGCTTTCCTTCCTTCTGGTTCTACCAAAATAACCAGGTGTCCTTGTACACGCTTCTCCATGGCTCAGTTTCCCTATCTACAAGATGAAGAGTTGCACGGAGTAATCTTATATCCCATGATTCTGCATCTCAGCATCTTTGGTATGCAGCATGGAGGCTTTTCTACCCCCTAATTTTTTGTCATTTCTCTCCCTCTTGCTTCCCAAACTGACAATATTGTCATATTTATTTTCTACAGTGCTACGTGGGGCATTCTTTGCATAAGAGGAAACATTTACAATTATTTCCATCGTGGTTTTTGCTTACTGGGAGATAGAAAATGTTTCCTTCTCCCCACCCCCACCTAATTCCTGGGACTATCCATAAAACTCTCCCCAGCATGTACACACAGTAACAGGGTACAGATACAGCTAATAGATAGAAATACTTTCTGTTTGTTTAAGTACCTAGGGATTTCTGAGTAAATGGATAACTCTATCTCGCAGGTAGTAATAACATCTGTGTGAATGAACCTGTAGATTCTTTTATCATCATTTACAAATGAACAGATTACAAATTCTGGATTTGACATTCCCGACAGTGTATGAGGCCAGTTTAAGCTTCAGCTTGGAACCTCACCCAGCTTTACCTTACGGTGAAAATGACTGGTTTAAAGTTGGCCTAGGATTGGAAGCTGGAAAGTGCTAGAAGGCACCAGGATCTACCACCCTAAAATATCGCCTCTTTGGCATATGGATCATTTTGGGAACCAGCAGAAGAAGGAAAAGCTTTAAAAACAGGGCACAAGTTTCCCTTTTGTAAAGGAAATTTGCACTAAAAGTGTAAATCTCCTGTGCCCACAAGTGAAGGACTCTTAAGAACTCCTATTAATGGAGAGGCACCATAATAAATGTTACTGAACAATCCTTATTTACCATACTTTTCCTCATTGCCTTGCCATAACTTTTCTCCCCTCTCAGAAGCCAAGACCCCTTTTCCTTTGTCCAGCCTACGTATAGAAGCCAGAGTTCCAACATCCCCTTTGGGTTGCTTGTTACTGAGTGCTCCTATGTACATATGCATGAGGCACAGGTTAATTAACTTCTGTTTATTTTCTCTTGTTAATCTGTCTACAGCCAGATTTATAGAACCCCAGCTGGAGAAACTAAGAGGATAGAGGAAGAGATTTCTCTCCCTTCCCTACAGTGCTGTACCTGGACTAAAATATTAGAATAAACATTCTTACCTTAAAGAAGAGAAATGTGTCAGACTTATGAAAGAAGCTATTTTTCATCCCCTTTGGGGGTCATCCTTGGGAACTGTGTGTCAGGGGTCTTCCTGAGAACAGTAGTCACGAGGGATAGATGTGCATAGAAAGCCAAAATCTGAGATCGATGTTCTACCCCTCCTGGGAGAGTCACAATTTACACTGGCCCATTCGAGGCCCTAAGATATTCTGCATTCATTAAAATGCATTTAACTTTACGATTAACGTTCACTTGTAGCATTCCAAATAAATGACTCAGAACACTTTTCCCACATAAACTCTTCTCGTTCTGCAGAACACCTTTTGGGAAACCCAGCGGCGGCTCTCATTTTTCCCAGCAAAGAGTCCAGAATAATTTCTAAGCCAGTCATTTCAATACCCATCCACCCCCAAGCTTCCTTGGCAGGACAGAGTCTACCTCAGGGTGCAGGACACCGGGTAGCAATCACCCTGGGAGCACACGCAGGAGTGGCAGAGGAAAAGGATTGAGCAACTTGTCTGAGTCCCTGCCTTAGGAGATGGTTGTGGGGATGAACGGGGTAGTGATGAAGGGGAAGAAAAGGTCCCCATTCTTTCTTAGGACCAGCAATCCCCAGATTGCTAAACCTCAAGATGAAAGTCAATGCCGGTGCTTGTATCTGGAAATCTGATCTGGGAGCACTGAAAAGACAATCTGTACTTTCACGATGAAGATCTCAGGCTCCAAATTTGGTCCAAGTTTGGCTCAGCCCCTTGCTGGTCATGTGACCCTTGGCAGTAAGCATTCTATGCTTTTGTTTCCTCATTTTAAAGTAGCGAATAAAACAGTATTTCTTTAGCTTGCCGTGAGGATTAAATGAAATGTTACAGGGAAAAGACTTAGCCCAGTATCTGCCATAAATTATGTACCCGAAATAAAGTTAGATATTGTCTTATGTCAAAGGTAAAAATACGGTTACAAAATAAGTTCATAAATACCAGCTAACAGTTACAAAAAGTCAGCTGGGGGGGGGGGCGCCTGGGTGGTTCAGTCGGTTGAGCGTCTGTCTTTGGCTCTGGTCATGATCTCACGGTTTGTGGGTTTGAGCCCTGCATCAGGTTCTGTGCTGCCAGCTCAGAGCCTGGAACCTGGAGCCTGTTTCAGATTCTGTGTCTCCCTCTCTCTCTGCCCCTCCCCTGCTCGAGCTCTCTCTCTCTCTGTCTCAAAAATAAATAAACATTAAAAAAAAAAAATTAAAAAAAAAAAAAGTCAGCCGGGGCACCTGGGTGGCTCAGTCAGTTAAGGGTCCGACTCTTGATTTCAGCTCAGGTGATATTCTCATCATGGGTTCATGGGTTCATCTCATCATGGGTTCAAGACCTAAGTCAGGCTCTAAGCCATCAGCATGGAGCCTGTTTAGGATTCTCCCTCTCTCCCCCTCTGTGCCACTCTCCCACTCGTGCTCTCTCTCTCCCTCTCAAAATAAACATAACTTAAAAAAAGAAAAAAGTCAGCCAACAGAGAGCTACAAAACCTGAGTGGCAAGAGTACCTTATGTATTGGTGAGAATCTTTGATTAGGACCCAAGCTCTTTGCCTTAAAAGTGAAGTAACTCAGGAAAGAAAGCCATGAACTTAATTAAAGTGCCCGAACAGGTAGATGTAGATGATAAAATATATATACACTTTGCTGAGGTTTTTTTGCTTTTTGTTTTTTGGTTTTTTTTTTGTGAATCTTGGGCCTCATTGTATCTCTGAGTCTGTTTCTAGGAATTACCTCTGAGTCTAATTCTAGGAATTGTAATAGTTGTTTAATTTTATTTTAAAAAATTCAATCAGTTGTTTAATGGATACAGAGTTTCAGTTTTGCAAGATGAAAAGTTCTGGGGATCTGTTGCACAACAATGTAAACATGCCCAACATTAGTGAACTGTACACTTAAAATAGTTAAGAAGGTTATGTTTTTTTAAACAAAAAGAAAAAGAGAGAGAGAGAGAGAAATGAGTTGGATCAGTATCTTGTTTTCACGAGGTATATAGGAGAGTTGACATCTTCAGCCTGCTCAGTGGCCCCATATATATCAGTAGGGGAAGGTGATGTGAGCAGATACTAAATGGCTTTAGAAAATTTCTTGATTCCACTCAAGATTTGGTAAGAAATTAGGGTTGTTCATGGAATGTAGGGTTGGGGCCTAAGTGGGCTCTGCTCTTACCCTCAAAAAAATTTTTTTTAATGTTTATTTATTATTGAGAGGCAGAGAGAGACAGAGCATGAGCATGGGAGGAGCAGAGAGAGGGGGAGACACAGAGTCTGAAGCAGGCTCCAGGCTCTGAGCTGTCAGCACAGAGCCCAAAGAGGGGCTTGAACCCACAAACCACGAGATCATGACCTGAGCCAAAGTCAGATGCTTAACCAACTGAGCCACCCAGGCGGCCCTGCTCTTACCCTTTTGAAAGTAGCATATTGGAACTGGGGAATATGTCTAAAACAGAACTTCATTTTCTTTGCAAAACTGCTCCTTCTGTGTCCCACGACCCCACCAACCTTCTCACCTAAACCAGAAACCTGAGTAGGGGTGTGCTGACAGATGCATAGCAACTAGCTCTCCAGAAAATAGAGGGAATCTTCACGCACATGCGTGCATGAAAACTTTTACTGCTATAAAGAAGGCGTGCCACAAAATTTACAAATGTAATAAAACATATAATAATCCTTACTGTAAATTCTTACCGAATGCTTCTGTTGAATTTCACTGACCTCTCGTAAGCACAGCCATTCTGTGGTGGCACAGATGGAAGAAAATGGCCCCAACAATGAATGCTGGGTAATATTAGTATTTTTCTTTATAACAGTTAATATGAAGCCAGGAAGACATATATTGGAAGCTCACTCATTCATCAATGATGTGGATGACTTTTAGCTGAATCAGAAGTTTCAAGGTTGTATGTTACTCACAGTGTAATGGCTACAGACATGAAACTCTTTCCTGTTCGACTTACTCCATTAACAATATCTCCATCACTTTCTTAAGTCCAGACCAGGAGTTGGCAAACTATGCCTGCTGGGCAAAAAACAAAAGCAAAAACAAAATATCAGTCTGCTTCCTGTTTTTGTCAATAAAATTCTACTGGGACACAAGCCCACTCATTCACATATTGTCCACGGCTACTTTTGCACTCCAATGGCAGAACTGAACGTTTGGATGGGAACTGTATGACCCAGAGAACCTAAAATATTTACCATCTGGCCCTTTATAGTAAAAGTTTTCTGGTCTAGTTGTCTCCCTGATCTAGAAAATGAACAAAGCAACGAGGTTAAGTCCCGATTTGTAGCTTTTTCCCATTTCTGCGGTGTAAAATGTTCCCACTGTGGCAGGTTTCAAGCAGTTAATGTGGCATCACCGATTGTGACGTGAGAAAGAGGTGCACAGGAGCACATCATTAAGTGGCGTTTCCAGCAAACATAGAGAGTAGATGCAAATAACCTCAGAGCTTAGACAATGGAAAAACGCAGTAAAATAGAGAGTGATGACTTTCGCGAATTTATTACCTTTATATTTAATATAATTCATTTTATTGTCAGTGTGTGTGATTTAAGTTTTAGTAATTGTTATGTGTGCATACAATGGGATCGCTCCCTGGCTCTGGCATGCCACCCTTTGAAGGTCATGTGAGCTCCCCACTTCCCTCATGCCAGCTACATCACTTTTCGAGTCCTATAATTCCATCGTCCGAACCTGTATAACAATCTGTTCTTCTCCTTCCTTAGGGTTAGTTCTTTAGCTCTGGACATCTCCATTTCTTGACCAGATTGTTATAATCTCTTCAAATCATCTCTTAACTTCTGAACACATCCCTCTGTTCCATCTTCTAGACAATGCTTCTTAAACTATAATGCTGTATCCAAATCATCTGGGATTCTTATTACAATGAAGATAGATGTCCATTCAGTAGGTTTGGGGAGGTCTTGAAATCCTGCATCTCTAACAAGCTCTCGGACAGTGCTGATGCTGGTTGGTCCTGGGGCCACACTTTAGGTAGCAAAGCGGGACTGCTGCTAAATGCTCTCTAAAAAAAAAAAAAAAAAAATTTTTTTTAACATTTTACTTATTTTTGAGAGACAGAGACACAGAGCGCAAGCAGGGGAGAAGCAGAGAGAGGGGGAGACACAGAATCCGAAGCAGGTTCCAGGCTCTGAGCTGTCAGTATAGAGCCTGACATGGGGCTTGAACCCATGAACTGTGAGATCATAACCTGAGCTGAAGTCAGATGCTTAACCAACTGAGCCACCCAGGCGCTCCTAAACGCTCTTTTTATTTTTTTATTTTTATTTTTTTAACGTTTATTTATTTTTGAGACAGAGAGAGACAGAGCATGAACAGGGGAAGAGCAAAGAGAGAGGGAGACACAGAATCTGAAACAGGCTCCAGGCTCTGAGCTGTCAGCACAGAGCCTGATGCGGGGCTCGAACTCACGGACCGTGAGATCATGACCTGAGCCGAAGTCGGACGCTTAACCGACTGAGCCACCCAGGCGCCCCTAAACGCTCTTTTTAAAGTGTAAATCTGGGGTGTCTGTGTGGCTCAGTCTGTTGAGCATCTGACTCTTGACTTCAGCTCAGGTTACGATCTCACGGTTGTGAGACTGAGCCCTGGGTTGGGCTCTGCTGGGCGTGGAGCCTGCTTAAGATTCTCTCTCCCTGCCCCCCCCACTCTTGCTCTCTCAATAAAATAAAATAAAATGTAAATCTGACCTTGTTACTCCCTGTTTCCTAAATACCACAGGCTGTTTCACACCCTTGTGCTTTATTAATATTCCCCCACTGCTTAAAATCACCCTGCTCCCTCCTGCACTCGCCTGGGAAATGACTTCATTTCAAAGCACTGGCAGCATCTCTTATGAAGCCTCCTCTGACGTCCCCAGTTAGAAAGGAGCACCCTCCTTGTCCCGCTGCCCCGTGTCAGCACATCCATCTCAAGACACTGCTGCATGTTATTTATTGGTGTGACTTTCTCCGTCATTAAATTCCAACAACCAGAGTTCCCTACGCCATATTCTGACCTCAACTCAAATGTCATTTCCTCAGGGAGTTTCTCTGACCTCCCGGAGAAACCCTCCCGTCTTTGCCTGGTCCCTCTCCATTACGCCAGGCCTATTTCTTTAGACACCTCCACCCTGCAATTATCTTGCTTTAGTTTTTAGTGGAAGAGGTCTTATTTAATGCAACTGAGACCAGTAGTCGGTAGGACAAAAATTGGGGAATCATAAAAAATGAGGTATATTTATATTAAATATTTTCGCGAAAATATCGATAAATGCACGTTCATTTGCTGCAGTTTTAACCTAGAGGCAAGGTCATCATCCTGAGCAGGAGTTTGTTGATTCAGGTTCAGCATCGTCTTTCTTGCATAAGCTAGAGCCATAGAACATCATCTATTATTTTCGGTTCCGGTTTCTTTAAAGCAGAGCAGGAACATAAAGGAACTTGGGAAGCAAGCTTTAAAACATTTTCCTTATCTTTTACAATTAGGCGTTGCCCACGTCTAATTTAACAGCATTGTTTGAAAGCAACCCACAATTATCAAATCTTCCAAAGCATGCAATTTAGTTTTTTTTTTTTTTAAACAGACATTTTGTTTTGGAGTAATTTTAGATTTATAAGGAAGGTGCAAAGACAGTACAGAGGGCTCCTGAGTACCCCTGGCCCCACTTCTCCCAGTCATTACCATCTGCATTTGTCAAAACTAAGAAAATGACACGATGTATTATTAGTAACTAATAATAACTCCAGGCTTTATTGGGATTTTACCAACTTGTCCATTGTCCCTTTCTCACCCAGGGTCGAGCCCCCTGTGCAGCATTGCATTTCGTTATCACATCTCTTAGATTCCTCTGGTCTTTGAGAGTTTCTCCATCTTCTCTCGCTTTTCATGATCTTGACAGTCTTGAAAAGTACCGGCCAGGTGTCAGTATAATGTCTCCCAATATCTGATGGTTTTTTCAGGAGATTGGAGTTGTGGATTGGGGAAAGGACACACAGAGGTGAGATGCCCATCGCAGGCACGTAATATCTGTCCACCTGCATCCCTGTTGATAGCAACCTTCACATAATTTACTTTTTCTTTTTAAAAAATTTTAACATATATTTACTTTTGAGAGACAACGCATGAGCTGGGGAGGGGCAGAGAGAGAGGGAGACACAGAATCTGAAGCAGGCTCCAGGCTCCGAGCTGTCAGCACAGAGCCCGACGCGGGGCTCGAACCCACAAACTGTGAGATTGTGACCTGAGCCAAAGTCAGACGCTTAACCAACTGAGCCACCCAGGTACCCCCAATAATTTACTTTTTATAAAAAGAATTCCCATCCTTTGAGCACTACATTTTGTTGAGTTATATACTATTTCATTGGATAATGTAATCAGAAACATAAATAGAAGAACACAATGGGGCTGGACAAGTGTGGCTGTCGCCTGGTGGGAGCTGGGGATTTAGGAGCCCAGCCATCAGCCTGACAGGGTCTGTTTCCCTCCTCCCCCATGAGTGCAGGGAGCCGGTCTGACATCTTCATCACTGAGTCCCCAGCACTTAACACAGTGCCCAGCACACGGCGAGAACTCATTATGTGCTTGTTGAATGAACACAGGCCCAGAGCAAACCTCAGGTGTTATGTCGGTCAGGGTCCAGCAGGAGATATCTGAACAGAGAGAACTTCATTCTTAACTAAGTGCAGAGTTGTTGACTAGATAACAGAAATGGCATAAAGATAGCAATAAATTATCTTGGAAGCAGTAACTGTAGGAAGCGGCTGTCACAACCCCCCCCCCCCCCCCCCCCCCCCCCCCCCCCCCCCCCCCCCCCCCCCCCCCCCCCCCAGGGCTTGGAAGCAAAGAGAAGAGGCTGCAACTCTGGCCTCTGGGAGGTTTGGAGGAAGAGCCTCCCCCCCCCCCCCCCAAGGAGGCTGAGTTGAAACCCAGGACAGCCTTGCAGTCCTCCTCTGGCGTCTTCTGGGCAGAGCCACCCAGGAAGCCAACTCCAGAGCAAAAATGTAGTCTGCGGTGCTCCGACAGCAGAATCACAGGGCAGGGTGTGGAAGGCTGGGTTTGGAGCAGGGAGAAGATAGCTCACTGACTGCTCAGGTACAAATTAGGTCACAGTAATTGTAGCTTTTTGAGAAATTTATGTATTTTCATTCAAGTTACTTAACATCCAATGTAGTCTTGGTTTCAGGAGTAGAACCCAGTGATTCATCGCTTACACGTGACACCCAGTGCTCATCCCAACAAGTGCCCTCCTTAGTGCCCACCCCCCCTCTAGCCCATCCCCCCACCCACCTCCCCTCCTGCAACCCTCAGTTTGTTCTCTGTACTTAAGAGTCTCTTATGGGTTGCCTCCCTCTCTGTTTTTGTCTTATTTTTCTTTCCTTTCCCCTATGGTCATCTGTTGAGTTTCTTAGATTCCACATATGAGTGGATTCATATGATATTTGTCTCTCTGACTGGCTTGTTTTGCTTGGCCATAATATCCTCTAGTTGCATTCATGTTGTTGCAAATGGCAAAGGTTTCATTCTTTTTGATCGCCGAGTAATGTTCCACTGTACATACGTACCATATCTTCTTTCTCCATTCTTCAGTTGATGGACATTCGGGCTCTTTCCATACTTTGGCTATCGTCGATAGTGCTGCTATAAACATGGGGGTGCCCGTGCCCCTTCGAATCAGCATTTTTGTATCTCTTGGATAAATACCTAGTGGTGCAATTGCTGGGTCATAGGGTTGTTCTATTTTTAATTTTTTCAGGACCCTCTGCACTGTTTTCCAGAGCGGCTACACCAGTTTGCATTCCCGCCAAAGGTGCAAAACTGTTCCCCTTCTCTCCACATCTTCCCCAACATCTACTGTTTCCTGAGTTTTAGCCATTCTGACAGGTGTGAGGTGGTGTCCCATTGTGGTTTTGATTTGTATTTCCCAGACGATGAGGGACGTTGAGCATCTCTTCTTGTGTCTGTTAGCTACGGTCACAGGGATTGTTAACGCAGCATTTGCTACCTCAGTTTCTCCTGTCTACCCCAGTTCTAGAACCATGTCGACCGTGAATCTACAGACACTTATTTTGATAATAAAATAAAACTTGATGCAGTTCTAAGCAGTTAAGGACGAGAATCCAAACATTTAGTATAAAAGCAGTTTTGCAAATGTTTCATTGAGATCTTTCCTCATTAAGGTTTCCAAAAATATAAGTCCAGTAGCGTTTGGCCTGAAGATGCCTTCCTTTTCTGGCAAATCTGCTTAGCACATATAGCTGTTCCTCATTGCCATAAGGAATTTCAAATCAAATTAACAGTCAAGATCGTCTTTCTTGAACAACTAAGTGGTATTGTTAATGTGTTAAGCACTGAGGCTTCCAAATGCTTTGGATGGTGAATGTGACAGAAGGGACAAAAAGGGGGTAGTGGCTTCGTGGTGGCTTCACTAATGCCTTGCTGCTGTTTCATCAGAGTCAACCGCCTGATGCTGTTCAATGACTTTAACTTATTCTGGGTGAGTCGCTCATGTTCCTACAGGAGAAACTGGAGCTTTCTTTCCCCTGAACTCTGATAGGATAAAACTGACTCGCTCCTTAAACTTGACCAAATCATCCTCCACTTGGGTTACGGACATTTTACTGAGCCTCTTCTTAAGCATTTCAAAGTTTCAAAAATAATGCCAATAGGGAGAGCACAGAGACTGTTTAGGGCAGCGAAGCTGTTCTGTATGACCCCATAATGGTAGTCATGTGTCATCGTGCATTTATCAAAAGCCACAGAATGTACAACCCCGAGAGTGACCCCTAACGTAAACTATGGACTCCGGGTGAGAATTTATTGATGGAGTTCATGGATTGCAGCAAACGAACTACTCTGGTGTGGGGGATGTTGATAGCCGTGTGCATGCAGGGGCAGGAATATATGGGAAGCCTCTCTACCTTTGGCTCACTTTTGCTGTGAATATAAAACTGCTCTGAAAAAGAAAGTCTATTAAGAAAAGTTAAAAAAAAACAATAAAGTATAATAATGCCTTTGCCAAAATCATTATTTGGCTTAAAGGCGTCTCCCATGATATACAGTATTCTCCTAAGGAACCTCAGGATTCCCTTTCAATTTGGTGTCTATTGTCCACTTCCAGCCTCCCAGGCCAAATTCCCCATACCTGGGAGGGATGGTGAGGGGGAGGAGTTACATAGGTAGGGGTTATGGTCACCAGACATACTCGAGCCTCAGTTCTGGATCACCCAAGAACCCACGTCACCATAAACCTTTCAATGGCAGGGGCCGAGTCTGACTTATCTTGGCTTTTCCAGAATGTAACATAGTGCCTGACACCTATCATTTGCTTAATAAATGTTTACTGAGTCAATGAATAAACGAACAAACGAGAAAAACAAATGGAGATTCAGGAGTTGGGCAGAGGCGTTTAGTGGAGAAAAGACTTGAAGAAAAAAGAACAGAGAGGTGACAAAGCTTGTATTTTTAGTACCCCTTCTCCTGTTCCTTGGCAACTCTTGTATGAAGAGAGGCAGAGATTGAGTCAGGAAGCCTCACTCCAGGTTTAGAAAACATTGTCGGGGTGACAGAAGATTCCAGTCCCATCCTTCCTGTTGGCCTTCGCTCAGCCTGACTCCTTGCTTGGGAACACACAGGTCAGAAGCTGACATTTCCAAAGCAGTGGCTTAGAGAGCCCCACGAATTTCAGTATCCAGAAATATAGGGAAGAGAGAAATTGGTCACGAGCTTGGCTAGGTCCGATACAGCCACAAAAATACACATGTGCAGACTCTCGTTGAAGTGAGGTTTTGAAATTCATAAAAATGAACACACATGAGCTCAGGACAATTTCGACCCTCAATTTTGCAGTACGGGCTGACCGGGGCAGGAGTCATAGACGGGGGACCCGGGCCAGATCCCGCCCACGGACAAAAAAATGTCCGGCATAGGTGTTTTTTGTTGATGTTTTGTTTTGTCTTGTCTTTAGTTTTAATGCATTGCCAAGATCTAGAAATTGAGAAATTGCAGATCAAATCTGGATTTCCGGCTTCTGGTGAAAAAACAGATCTGGGAACAGCTGGCCTGTTTCCTGGTAGCCACGATGTGCTGGGGGCGGGGCGGGGGGGGACGGGGGAGAAGGGCAGCCTACTTCACCTGACTGGCCTCTCTCTCTTTAACCCACCGGCCTGGCCCTGTGGCCGCTGACACGTACACCCCCCGTTTCTCTGGACACCGCCCAGAAAGGGCCTGCATGGGGATGAAGCTGATGGCGAGGGCAGATTTGTGTGACATGCTCCTGAAAGGATAACATTCCACTAATGAGCCCTTCTGTTTAGGAGGAATCAAAGCTTCCTGGAGACTTTCAAGCACAAGCTCCAACAGAGGATGTCACTGTACTGTAATTGTATCGGGTGATTTAAAGATCCAAGGATCAGGTTTTGTAAATAGGACCAATTGTTCCTGTCCTTGCTCTGGTCCACGTGGCCCATTTTAAATGGCAGGAGAATGCCTTCATGTTTATGTCATGTATGTATCTGGGCCAAATGTCCAAATGAAAGCACGTTTCTTCCACATTTAACATTTCACCATAACTCAAATTAAGGAGAAACCGCTGAACGAGAAGCAGTCTAAAAAAATTGGCTGAATTATGAAATTTGCACTTATTTGAAATACCATTTCCTACTGACATTTCCCTTCCGGCTGCCTCGGCATTAATGTAAGAATTATTTATGACTCAGCATTTCCCCACGACAGCTGCCCACAGGACAGAGCATGAACTGAAGACAAGAAAAGGACCGCGGTGACTTCACCCTGTCCGCGTTGGCCCTCCTGGCTGAGGAGAGGCGGCGGCTACAGGAGGCACGGGCTTCCCTGGGGCCACGTTGGGTTCAGATCCTGCCTCTGGAATGTACCAGCTATGTGACCTTGAAGCTATTGTCTGCAACAGGGGTCAGCAAACAATTTTTCTAAAGGGCCAGCTCGCGAATATTTTCCGCCTTGCTCTGCATATAGTCCCCGGCACAATCACCCAACTGTTAGTGACTACTGTAGCACAAAACCAGCTGAACACAGTGTATTCGTCCCCCAGGGCTGCCAGAATGAAGCACCACAGACTGTGCGGCCTCAACACCAGAAGTTCATTCTCTTAGGGTTCTGGAGGCCAGGAGTCCAAGATCAAGGTGTGGGCAGGGCTGGTTTCTTCCAAGGCTTCCCTCCTTGGCTCATGGAGGGCCTTCATCTCGCTGTCTTCATGCGGTGTTTCATTTCTGTGTTGTCTGTGTCCTAATCTCTTTCTCTATCTAAGGACATCATTCATATCGGATGGGGACCCACCCTAATCGGTTCATTCTAACTGAATCACCTCTTTGAAGGCCCCATCTCCAAACCTAGTCATATTCTCAGGTCCTGAGGGTTAAGACTTCAACATACGGATTCTGGGGGGACATAATTCAGCCCCTAACAGATAGCATGTTAGGTAAGCAGTCTCGCTGTGTTTCGACAAATCTTTGCACAACCAGGCTTGTGGCCACATTTCACCTGTAGACTCAGGTTTGCGTGCACTTGGTCTCTACTGCCCCCTTCCTCCGGTCCCTCCCTCTCCTTATCCTCACTCACATCCTTCCACCTAAAAGCCCCTCCCTAAGGTCACCAGTGGCCTCATCTCTCTTGCCCCCAGCAGTGCTGGCTCCGCACAGGTGACTCCTTAGTGAGCCTCTCCTCCCTGGACTCTAGTGAGGCCACACTCCTTCGATTTTCTACCTTTCTGGCCCTCCCCTCTCCTGATTCTTTGCTGGCACCTCCTTCTCGAAACCACTAAATGGATTCTACTGCCTTAAAGCCCAGTGCTCTAAGGGGCTCTCTTCCTTTCTTGCTGTGTAATTTCTTCCCCGGTGATCTCATCACTTCCAATGTCAATTGCCCTCTCTAACCTGAGGACTCCCAAATATACAGCTGGAGGCCGTACATCTAACCCTTCCTGCGTATATCCTCTTGTCATTGTTTCTGTAATTTCGTGTGGTGCATCCTGGCTATTTGCTATTTGCTTTTCTTTAACTACGATAATCCCCGGGGTAAATTTAGTTCCGTCCTGAAACCATTTCCACGGCTCATCTGCCCTGACTTGCCCCCCTGCCCCACAGTTGAGGTTGGAGCCCTCTTTCCCTTGTTCCCTGAGCACACTGTATGTATCTTCTTCATTTATAATCACGAATGTGTGTGTCTGATTGAGGTCTGTCTACTTTGGAGGACAGGACACCCAAGAGAAGCAAGGATCCTGTCTTTTGTTCTCTTGGTATCTGAGCACTGAGCCCAGAGTCTGGCACACTCCGGAGTCTCAATCAATACACATGAGACAATCAAAGAACTCTAAGTAAAATAATTAAATTCTCTGAGATACAGGAGAATGAGTTGACTTCAGCTCAGAATATTTTGTATTAGGCTGTGCTTGGTTAGTTTACCATTTTGCTTATTTTATTTTGGGAGAAAGAGAGAGAGTGTGCGTAGGGGAGGGGCAGAGAGAGAGGGGGAGAGAGAGAGAACCCCAAGCAGGCTCAACACTGTCAGCTCAGAGCTTGACGCAGGGCTCGAACTCACTAACCATGAGATCGAGACCTGAGCCGAAACCAGGAGTCGGACATTTAACCAACTGAGCCACCCAGGTGCCCCTGTGCTTGGTTAGTTTAAGATGTGACCCTCCGGAAGGTTTTCCATGTATATTTCCATTCTTTCTATTTTCCTCAATTCTGCCTGTGTGGAAAGTTGAGGTCATTCGAAGAATGAACATCCTGGGCTCTACATATTTCTTTAGCTTTGTGCATAAAAGAAGGGCTAGAACCCTGGGGGCAGACACTCTTGGTGCACATTCCAAGCCCACTACTCGCTAAAGGTGTGTGACCTTAAGTAACTTGCTTAATCTCCTTACTCCTCAGTTTTTTTCACCTGTAAAATGACGATGCTAACACCTGTGTTAAATATATGGCATACGGACAGGGACTGACACAGTGCTGGCATTAGCAAAGGTTCCTTATTTGTTTCACAAATACTTATGTGCCTACAAATGGGACTTATGTGCCTACAAATGTTTCAGGTGGCGGCGGGGGCGGGGAGGAGGCACACTGTAGTGAGTCAGGGTAATCCTATGCTCGGGGGCTCACGTTCTGGCTGGGAGACAGGCACTAAAGACAAAGCCAGGGGTGCCTGGGTGGCACAGTGGGTTAAGTGTCCGACTCTTGGTCTTAGTTCAGCTCATGACCTCGCGGTTCATGCGTTCGAGCCCCGCATCAGGCTCTGTGCTGATGGTGCGGAGTCTGCTAGGGATTCTGTGTCTCCTTCTCTCTGCCCCTCCCCCACTTATTCATTTCCTCTCTCTCTCTCTCTGTCTCTCTCTGTCTCTCTCTCTCTCTCTCTCTCAAAATAATAACTAAACTTAAAAAGAAAGACAAAGCCAGGCAAGGGTATAGAGGTTGACAGTGAGGGGGCAGGAGGGAGCATTTTAGCTGTGGGGATCAGGGAAAGCCTTCCTGGTGAGCTGAATGGAAGCAGGTAAAAAGTAGACACCAGAATGAAACAAGGATCCACACATGTTCATTCTTCTCCCCTTTTGCTTCCCTGAAGGCAGAATTCCCATGCCACCTGGTCACCAGGGAGAATGCCTCCCCCCCTACTCATGTCCGTTTGGGTGGGAGCAGTGCCGACAGCAATAGGAGGTGGCATTCAGGGGGCCCTGGGCTGCTATAGGCACAGATTGTTCCATCCAGCTGGGGGTTAAAGGTCAAGGTCTTGGGCTTGGTTTCCACACTCCAGAAGAGTTGATATGCAAACCAGATTAGGCACAGAGAAGTGCTTCTGTGTAATGGAACTTCTGCTTGGAGAACGATAGGTGAAAATGAAAATAAAACTTGAAGAAATCCCACGTCTCTTTCAGTTGGGTTCGAGGTAGGAGTGGGCAGTTTGTTTTTTGCCTTTGCTTGCCTCTGAACAGAAAACCAAATGAGTCAAAACACAGCCAGAATGGAATAACTTGAAGCTTAAAACCTTAAGACTGCCCTGGTAGCTCTCAAGGATTCCTGGGGCCCCAGGGTCTAAGGAGGCCGAGTCGGCCATGTCCCGGTGTGGTTGCCTGTCTTTCCACGCTGCCTACTCCTACAAGAGCAGGAACCCTTGGCTGAGTTATCGCATCAGCCTGTTGGACTTACAGAACATTTGAAAGACTTCAGATCTTTGTACTCAATAATTTCTCCCCGCCAGGCTCCATATATTTTCTCCTGTCTGGTCAATGTGAGGCAATGAGGGACAAAGAACCCTGTCTCCCACGAAGAACCTAGCTCTATTTTGTAGCCTTAATAAACTTGAATAAAAGGACTTCCTTCCCATCTCCAGAATCCCTTTCCAGCCAGCCAGCTTGTAGCCGCGAGGAGGTGAGTCCTTATTACATGAGAGATAAATTTGCCTTCTAGGGGGACCAATAATTGTCAACTTGTAAATAAGACATTTCAGTCAGATAAACAGTTGGACCACAGAGGCAGCTGAGAAATTAGAGAAGGTGTTGATACATTAAGATTGAAGAAGCTGAGGGGTGCCTGGGTGGCTCAGTCCATTAAGCATCTGACTTTGGCTCAGGTCATGATCTCATGGCTTGTGGGTTCAAGCCTTGCATTGGGATCTGCACTGACAGCTCAGAGCCTAGAGCCTGCTTGGGATTCTGTGCCTCCCTTGCTCTCTCTGCCCCTCCCCACTCGCACGCGCACGTACACGCTCTCTCTCTCTCTGTCTCTCTCTCAAAATGAATAAACATAGCTCCAACACAGTGGGGGAGAGCACACACCCAAGAATCACCCTTCTCAAAGTGCCGAGGTGGGAGATTCAAAAGTTGATAGATGCCTACTTTAATTCAAAAATAATACATCAATAAAATAAGGGTATATCCTGCAGAAGAAATTTGGTTCTTCCCATTTTCTCATTTAGGCCAAAATTTATGGGGGCCTACTTTGTACAGGACACGCTTCCAGATGCTATAGAAGAAGAAACAGATGAATTTGACCCCCTCTTGGGACCGGAGAGCTTTCCCTTGGGGATGGTATGAGGTGGAGCAGAGAATAGAAAAAGAGATACGCACCGGACCTCTTGGGACTTCTTGTGTCTACAGCCTATTAAGATCACAACACTTGACCAACTGCCGTGGTTCCATTCAACTCTAAGTTTTGGGAGCATAACCGGTCTGTCCTCCCAGACCCAGCCAATTCCTGGACCCCCCGATGTGCTCCCAATGACCAAGTGTCCCCCCTTGGAGTATGGCCATTTGGATCCCAGCTAGCTTTATCCTTGTTTTTGTTTGTTTGTTTGTTCATTTTGGGGGTTTATTTTGGTGGGGATGGGGGGAGCACAGTGGGGGAGGGACTGAGGGAGGGGGACAGAGGATCTGAAGTGGGCTCTCTGCTCACAGCAGCGAGCCCGATGTGGGGCTTGAACTCACAAACTGTGTGATCATGACCTGAGCCGAAGTCAGATGTTCAAGTGACTGTGCCCCCCTCGGTTTTAATAACGAAAGACCTCATCTTAAAATCTCTGTTCCCTCATTTTCAAGGCTGAGGCTCCTCTCTTCATTTCAAGGGGAAAATGACTAATAAAAAGTCAGGAATGATGACCTGGGTATTAGGGGACAAGAAACATGCTGTAGCAGGCTCCAAGTTACCTAAGATGTGTCCAGACTGATTCACAAGTTCAGTCACATTTCTGTTACAGCAGTGTAACAAAAACCAAACAAATTACCAATTACGTAGTCATTGGTAGTCATCAGCAGAGCTTTTATTATTTTTTTTCTTTAAAGCTTATTTATTTATTTTGAGGAACAGAGAGCACAAGTGGAGGGTGGGGCAGAGAGAGAAGGAGAGAGAGAACCACAAGGAAAACTCTGCACTGATAGTGCGGGAGCCCAAGGCAGGGCTCGAACTCACGAACCGGGAGCTGACGACCTGAGTCGAAATCCAGAGTCCAGTGCCCAACTGGCTGGAGCCACCCCGGCGCCCCCGCCATCAAAGCTTTAATTGGACAAACGGTAGTGCGTTTAGTATACTGCAATGTGTATTTAATATAATGCTGCCGGAACCCATCTGAATTTAGAAATTAGGAAAAGATGTTCTCAAAAGTGACGTAAAGACTCATCTCTGCTCATTTATACAGAGACTGTCTTCAGGAAGATGTAAGCCCCCAGCGCCCGTGGCTGCCTCTGTTTGGAGGAAGCAGGTGCCCCGGGGAGGAGGTGGGCCTGTAGTGGTTTCTGCCCTGCACTCACCTTTGAACTTTCTGCATTTTGTGCCGTGTGTATGCACTACCTACTCAAACCTAAGTCAGTTTTTATTACATGTTAAGTAATTTTTTTTTATTACATACAGAGAAAGAGCTGTAATGCTTATTTATTTTTGTCATGAAGTCACTCCCTCCGACACTTCTCTGGAGTCAGAAATTCTCTCGAGGCCTGGGGAGAGTGACGAGTCAAACTTTTTCTGACAGGATTGACGAGGTCTGAAAATCATGCCTGACGGATGCAATGAAGAGTCGTGGCAAGGGACATGGTGCTGACAGGTGAAGGCGTGCGCATCTGACGGGACTCGGACTTTACACCAAAACCAAGATAGAACAAGGAAAAAGATGTGTTTAGAATAGCTTCCATGCTTCTGTCAGTGTATTCAGCGAATCGGTGTACTTTCTCATCCCCTCTCCATCCTCACTCAGCTAACCGTGGAGTCTTTCTCGTTTCTTCTGAAATGACACGACAGTTGAGAGACCCGCTGCTGGTTCGGCACGCGTCGCTGGCTGTGTGCATTTTCCGCTGTACGATGGCTCCCTGTGGCCCGGCGGTGACCTGGGGACGCCTCTGGGCCTGGAGATTGTAAGACTGAGCGATGCAACCGGGATTATAGGAAAGGATTAGCAGCAACACAGCCCAGTCAGCGCGTGGAGAGAGGGGAGAGGTGTGCTTCCATCCGGCCGTTTGACAGAAGTGTGCCAAGGTTTATGTGTGGGGACGTGGCCAAAGAGCCCTTTTTGTGATGTCCTTTGACCTTTTGGGGAAGGCGAGCCGCGTGCTTCCAGGGATGTGCCCCAAACTTTCACCTGCGGCCCTGACTCAAAAGGGATACCGAGGGGCTGGATACAGAGTTTGTCATGACATCATTCAGTGTAAGATGAAAGAGGTCTTGGAACTCCCGGGGGGCTCGGTTGGTTGAGCGTCCGGCTTCGGCTCAGGTCACCGTTCCCAAGTTCGAACCCCGCGTCAGGCTCTGTGCTGGCAGCTCAGAGCCTGGAGCCGGCTTCGGATTCTGTGTCTTCCTCTCTCTCTGTTGCGCCCCACCCCCTCCGCCCCCAGCCCTGCTCACTCTCTGTCTCTCTCTCTCAAAAATAAATAAACATCAAAAAATGATAATAATAAATAGTAAAGGAGTCTACCGGGGAAGGTTTATGGGCCTTGCCATCTAATGAGTGGTACATGTGTATGGGGAGGGGTGGCCACAGTTTACGTAACAGATATAGCCTTTCTGTTCCTGTTTCCTCAAAACCCACTTTAAAAAAGAACAACTTGTGGCAGAACAACTTCTAGAATGGCTTCTAGAATACTTCACAGCTTCTAGAATACTAGAAGGCTTCCAGAATACTAGAAGCTTCTAGAACAGCTTCTAGAATACTTAAAAACGCTGGCAGTGAGCCAAATCATGGTGCTACAGGTAGGAATCTGAGGTAGCCATGGTCTCCCACAGAAGTGCTGTGTTACATGGCATTTAGAGGAGTCAGAGTGGGCTTCTGGCTAAAGGGATTAGGGAAGGTTCCGCAAAGAGGGGCTTGCATTGTTCACTTTGTCGAATAAACCCCCAAATCAGTCAAGTGCAAGCAGGCCGAGCCAGAAATCATCTCGGGGGTCAAGACCACACGCATTCCCTGCATCCCCTTGCGTTTGGTAAAAGGTCGTGGCATCCCAGCTCTTCACTGTGCAGTCGGATCCACCGGAGCCAGATGGTCTCTCTAAAAATGTGGCCTGTGGCCATGATCGGAGAGTCGAATATGTGACTTGCATTCTCTTTCAGAGTGAGAATAGATCATGTAAGACAGCGCTGGTTGGCCTGGCTCTGAGAGCAAAGAAGCTAATAGATGAAAATATGTGCCTGAGGTTATTGATTTGTGTCCTTATTTATTCATCCCTCCCTCCTACTAGAAAGTGAACTTCAGGAGGGCGGGGGCTGGGGCTAGGTGACCCGGGACTGCAGCCAAGCCCCTAGACTTGGACGTTTGGCACATGGCGAATAAACACACGGTACGTTTTCCTCGAATGCATGAGGGGCTTTCTCAGAATAAAGTTTTGTGATCTGTGATGGATACAGCTGCTGATTCTCTGCAGTCTTGAAGTCTGTTTTTTGTGTGTGAATGTCCCAACAGAGGACAAGTCTTGATGACAGTCAAGGATTGCGGCACAGACTTCCCTACTGCCCTGAACTCAAGGACAAGAATTCCTCCCGGCTCCTGATAGGCTGCCTGCAGAGTCTGACTTCACATCCAGCCTCTTCGATTAGACTTCAGGGCCAGGCTTGCCCCTCCCAAACATATTTTATTCATTCCTTTTAGCTCCGGGAGGTGAGCCAAGAATTCCAGGAGGAGGCGGAGTCCTTTTCCTGGCCGCGGCTGACGTCTGAGCACATACCGCCCTCTAGCGTTTGCCACGCATTTGACAAAATCCTTTCCAACATCCGCTAAAGCCCCGTGAAAGTGAAGTCTTCTAACAGCTCGCAGGCACAAAGATCTCAGCATTCGTGGGGGAGGGAGAACAAACCTGCCAGTCTGCCCAGAATAGTCCAGAATGCTGTGAAGATGGCACTGACTATCCAACCCAGAGCTTTGAAAATTAAAAGAAATAACATAAAAGCAGCCTTGTTAGATTCCACATTCAAGGGTTCCCAGACAGAAAGTTCTACTTTGTAATGGAGTTGGACATTTTCCGTAAACTGAAATTAAAATGTTTTTAATGTTTATATACTTTTGAGAAAGAGAGAGAGAGAGAGCGTGCGCGCGCGTGCGCGCGCACAAGTGGGGGAGGGGCAGAGAGAGGGAGACAAAGAATCCCAAGCAGGCTCCAGGCTCTGAGCTGTCAGCACAGAGCCCGATGCAGAGCTTGAATTCACAAACCGTGATACGACCTGAGCTCAAGCCAGACGCTTAACCGACCGAGCCACCCGGCGCCCCTCCATAAACTGAACTTTAGACTATGAAGTAGAAGCATGAGGATGTCCCTCCAGCTTTTTCATGCTCAAGGTATTGCCTTTTGAATCACCTTTCATATCCTTTTTTGTGTTGTTCATTCATTCACACACCGCACACACACACACTCACACATACACAGAAATAAACCCATCCGCTGGGTTACTCTCAATCTCAATGTTAAGACGGCTTGTCTTTCTCACATACCTTCTCATGGAGGGAGAAGGACCTTGGACCTCTAACCCTGACGTCCCCTCCTCTCCACCCCTTTAAGCAGGTGCAAGGTGGGTTTCTGGCACAGCCTGACAAGCACCAGAAGCTGAAAGTCTCATATTCGCTGGCCCAAGCGTGGCCCGGATGAGACTGGTGGCCCAAAACTTCTGTTCTATTGTTTTGGGTTTTTTTTTAAGACACGAGAACAAAGACACTTTCGCCATCAACATTATACAAACCATCTTCTGAACACTCAATTTATGTGTTGTTCTGGGTTACATACTATAGAGAAAGAAAGAATAAAGACACACTTTGCATTGAAGGAGCATACTTTTTACAGGTCACCTCATATAGGTGCAAAAATGGCAGAAAACTGCAATTAGAATCTCTGCAGGAGGCCCTGGATGCAGTATAAACAATGCTCCTGTACGTGTGCAGTGCACAACCTGAACATCCTTTTGAAGCAGTCCCGGTAAAATACCTTATTGACAAAAGAGCATGAATGCTCAGACTATGCCTTTAAAAACCCCATTCTGGCTGCCACTCAGCAAATTTGAGAAGTCAGGCTTGCCTTCCCTACGACCCCTTTTGATTTCCATTCAATCAGTACCATGCATCCTTCCTACTCACCTGTGCGCTCTTCCACCTTTGAGGAGAAGGTGCTTTGAAGTGCACCCTGTTTTTAATGGGACAAAATCCCTTGCCTCAGAGGAACAGAGTTCTGCTGGCAAACTCACAGGCCATGTTCGTGACCAGCAGATAAGGGAGATATTGGAGTAGCACATCTCTGATATCCCTTTAAGCACACTTCCTATCTCTGTCTTTGTTATCTCTGCGAAAAGAAGTCTCTCTCTCTCTCTCTTTTAAATGCTTATTTTTTTAATGTTTATTTATTTTGAGTGAGAGAGAGAGAGAGAGAGAGAGCCAGCAGGGGAGGGGCAGAGAGAGAAGGAGACAGAGAATCCCAAGCAGGTTCCACGCTGTCAGTGCAGAACCTGACTCAGGGCTCGAACTCATGAACTGTGAGATCATGACTGGAGCTGATATCAAGAGTCGGATGCTTAACCGACTGAGTCACCCAGGTGCCCCCCTCCACACCCTCTCTCTTTTTATTTCTTGTCCCAGACTCACTGACCAAAGGACACTTGGCCCCAGTGACAGCGTAAATCTGACCTTTGCCTCAAGGGTCTCTGACAGGCAGCCTTGATTACATCTGTGTAATGGGCACAGGAGAAGTATGATTTGTTCTGCATTTCAAAGTGATTCCTGAAGACACCTTCCTCTTTCTGAGACCTGAGGGGGGTCTGTTTGCGGGTGGAAAATCTAAGAGAAGTCTAAATGTAACTGCTATCACCCAAGCCTTGTTCTAACCGAGCCCATCACACCATCCAGAAGGTTCTTTCGGGTCCCCACATGGCTAAATCCAGGGCACCGTGTCCAGCCCTCCTCATCCTCAAGCTCTTTGTAGGACCTGCCTTCTCAGAGCTGCTCGTTCTCTCTGGAAACGTTCTCTCTTCTTGGCACCTTCCCTGGCTTTCCTACCAGAGCTCTGCCTCTGCTACCACAGGTCCTGCGGGGGCTCCCCTGACCTGGTCCTTCTCTGGGTCTTGGGCACATCCACAGCCTACGTGGCATCTCCGTGACATGCTGCACAGGTATTTCCGATCCTTCACAACGGAGCCCCGATCTTGTCTTCATCCAAAACAACCCAGCAGCAAAACGGCTCCTCCCACACTGGGTCACTCAGAACTGGGAGCAGGTCTTGCTGTCACCCCTCCCTCACCGATCTTGAAGCCCCTGCTAAGAACATGCTCAACCCCTCGACCTCTTTCCCCCGCCGTTGCCCTGCCTACATCCAGCCTGTCCCACTCTCCTCCGGTCACAACATCGCCCTCACCGTCTCTCCTTTTCCATCTCCGTGCCTTTCCCGAGCTGTCTCCACACTGTGGCTGGTGGACCCCCTACCCCTGCCCTGAGCATACCCCCTGCTCTCAGGAGAGAGTCCAGGATTCCACAGGTCCCACAACGTTCTCCCCAAACCCTGACGTCGCATTGCAAGCCATTCCCCACTTCCTTTGTCCACAGCCGCAAGCTCTAGCTTTCTTTTGGTTCCTCTAAGTCCAGAACCTTCCTACCCGGGACTCTCTGAGCGTGTTCTTGCCTTTCCCTGGATTGTACTCGTTCCTCCACGTTTGTGGCCACGTCCTGGTCAGATGTCAGACGTCAGTGATTTTCTCCAGGGGCACCTTCCCTGACCCACAAGCTGGGTTAAGAGCCCTCTTCTATACATCCCTCCTTCATAACACCCCTCACCACTGTAACCAGAACATATCCTTAGTTCTTTGTAATCGCTGCTTTCCAACGAAATCAAAGGACCTAGTGGCTGCTGAACGTCTTAAGGAATCTGCCTGTGAATGTCTATGGGAGAAATAAAATGTTCTACTGAACACAATGGTAGGAAGTAACAAGACTGGGTTTCTCTAGCAATCCCAGAAACGTGAGCAAAGGCGGGCAGTGGGTGAGTGCTGGGGGAGCAAACGCTATGGAGAGGGACCCAATGCAGTGACTGGAAAAAGCCTTGTGGAAGAACCGAGTTAGCATTTACAATAAACCATTGTGTTTACCCAGGACTCTATGAGCGGATGCACCTGTCTATGTAAAACACTTCGATGACTCAGCTCCTATTGAACATGAGTTCACGAAGAATTTCTCTTCCAAGTAACAAGGACACATATGGCCAGAGAGCTGTCTGTAAGAGAACTGTCTATAGGAGTGGGCAGGGTCAAGCCAGACTCTGGCACGTTGGACATCACCACACCTGGACCCTGACCTGCAAGGGTCTAGGCTCAGATTCCAGGAGGAGGCAGAACTCAGGAAGGCAGGGGATGATGTGGAGGCAGTGCGGGTGGAGGCGGGCAGCCTCCGTCCGGTCCTCCTCTTCTCTCAGAATGAGCTGGCCCCCCAGGCAGACAGCAGAAGCTACAAATGTCACCTTGGAAATTCCCCAAGGTCAATCGTTAGCTGGTAATCCATTCATTGTTTCCAAAGAGGTGACATTAAGGCACATTTATAGCTAATCTGTGTATTCCCAGTCACACGTGGGTGGGAATAAATCCTAGGACAAGACAGAGGCCAATCCAGCACCTGTGCAGCGAGACCCAGTTGGGCATCAGTTCCTCAAGGTCTGCAGCTATCGACTGGCTTGGGCACCCTTGTTTTTTTTTGTTTTTGTTTTTATCATTTTTTTTTTGAAATTTCCCCAGAATAATAGTACGTATTTTCTTAATTAAGAAAAATGTTTCTTGGGGCGCCTTGGTGACTCAGTTGGACGAGCGTCTGACTCTTGATTTTGGCTCAGGTCAAGATCTCATGGTTCATAGCTTCGAGCCCTGGGTAGGGCCCTGCACTGGTAGCACAGAGCCTGCTTGGGATTCTCTCTCTCCTGTCTCTGCCCCTCCCCCTCAAAATAAATAAATAAACTTGAAAAAAAAAAAAAGAAAAATGTTTCTTATCAATCAAATAAAGGAAGTCAAAAGGAAGTTCTGCCTTTGAATAGGGCCACCTGCTGTCCCTGCCCCATAATTTATTCTTTTCTTTCTTATTTTGACAACACTTTAACAATGTAAAAACCATCCTGAGCTTGGGGACGGTACAAAACCAGACCAATATCAGATCTGATGACAAGCTGACCCTTGCTTTAGGTAAGGAGAAGTAGTAATGAGAACACTCGATGACACTTTCTGAGTGCTCATTAGGGGCCTTAGGGGGAGGCATCAGATGGAGGGCGGTGGTCAGAGAGGTTAAGTAACTCCCCCAGCTCCAGAACAAGAAAATGCAGAGCCCAGATTCAAACTTGGCCACTTGACTCCAGAACCATGTTCTAAATCTCTGTGCCAAGAGATTTAGTCGAGTGGACTTTACGATGGTCCACTCTTTGTGGGATGCATGCCAGCGGACCTTAAAGGGCGGCCCAGTGGGACTCTCAACCGCTGTAGCACAGGCAAAAGGTTCACACGTGAGCCATCATCCAAAGGACTCCTGAGAACCAGGAGGGAAGGACTCAAAAATCTGTGCTCTTCTCGCGGTGGGTGCACGGTGCTTTCCCCACATTTGTAAAATCGCTCATAATTATTTTTATTGCTTATAATTTTTTTTAACGTTTATTCATTTTTGAGAGACAGAACACAAGTGGGAGAGGGGCAGAGAGAGAGGGAGACACGGAAATCGAAGCAGGCTCCAGGCTCTGAGCTGTCAGCACAGAGCCCGACACAAGGCTCAAACTTACGAATCAGGAGATCATGACTGGAGCTGAGGTTGGATGCCAAACCCACTGAGCCACCCAGGCGCCCCTTATTGCCTATAGAATCCAGAGAAAGCTCTCCTTCTAGCTTTGGTTGGGAGTAAGGGAGGGGCTGGGGAGAGACACAATGTTTATTACGTTTCTACTAGGTGCCAAGGCACTGTTGTGAGTGCAAGGCCTCCCTTGTGGGTTCAGGGTCTTCAGCTCTGAGTGTTGGGTCTACACTGAGTGCAGGGTGTACGCTGTGAGTACAAGGTCTATACTGTGAATGCAGAGTCAACGTGTGAGTCCAGGGTTGGCCCTGTGAGTTCAGGGTCTCCAGCTCTGAGGGTAGGGTCTACAGCTGTGAGGTGTTTGCTCTCACTGCAATTACCTTACAGCAGTGGAAGACAGACAATGAGCAAGTAAACAACATATTCCAGGTACTAATAAGTGCCTGAAGAAGGAAGGTCACCTGAGTGAGAGCATAGCAGCGGGAAGTGGCTAAGATCTTTAGAAAGAGTGGATCTTGATGAGAACAGAGAGCCTCTGGAAGACGAGGGGCCGGAGGGTTGAAGCAGAAGGAGCAGTTCTATACGTTGGTCCTTTCTTTTTTTTTTTTTTTTTTTTTTTTTTTAATTTTTAATGTTTGAGACAGAGAGAGACAGAGTATGAGCAGGGGAGGTGCAGAGAGAGAGAGGGAGACACAGAATCTGAAACAGGCTCCAGGCTCCGAGCTGTCAGCACAGAGCCAAACATGGGGCTTGAACCCATGAACCGTGAGATCATGATCTGAGCTGAAGTCAGACACTCAACCGCTCAGCCAACTGGGCCACCCAGGCGCCCCTCCATTGGTCCTTTCCACTGCCAACCGGGCGCTGGCCGCTGGGAACCATGTTCTGCAGGCCAACAAGGCCCTCTTCCTCCTCTCAGGAAGAAAGTGGTGAAGGACGGGGGTACTGGGCAATCCACACCCAAACCAGGAAAGACCTTGTAAGGGACCCTAACAAGTCTGGATTTTATCCTGGAAGGTTTGGGGCAGGACTGGAAGTTTAAGGAAGGAGAGGGAATTGAACAGGAAAGAGGAGAAATGGGCAGGACCAGACTGAAGAAACAGAAAGAGCTAAGGAAGTATAAATAATAATAATAATAGTAGTAATAATAATAATGATAATAAAAATAGTGAAACTTAGAATAACATATTCTGGTAAAGAAAAAAGTGGCTAAAAGGTAATCTGGCAACTATTAGCTAACACCTGAAGGACTCTTTGATTTTTCATTTTTGCCAGATGATTTCTGGCAATAAGAAATCTTATTTTTGCCAGATGATTCTGTGGATGGAGGACCAGCCTCGAGCTACACAAGCATTCAGGTTAGTTACATGGGGGGAAAAATCCTTGATTGCAGAGAGTGGTTAAATAACCTCTTTTCCTAAGAATCTATAAGGATAAGGCAGACAACTAATGATTTTTGGATGGAAGAAATCTAGTTTAAACCAGTGTTTGAGTGTCCCTAGCAATTGGATCCACACGATTATTGATTATTTGATTTCATGTGTATGTACATCCAGTCCATGAAAACTGGGACTCGATTTTAATGCTGTGTATTGATTACCCTTTGTGTGTTCAGAAAGTCTAGGCTCCTGGAGGGGAAGAATACACCATGTGCACATTAAGGAATAATTTGGAAATAATATACCTCATAACATTGTCGTGAGTATGTTATCAACTATGTCAACAGGGATAAGGAGTCACCAGTCATTCATATTATAAATTATTTACGGAACATGTGATAGGTCCGTGGCAGGAACCCAGGTAATGGACCCATAGGCGGGGAATGATAAAAGGGAACAGGCCATTAGTGACTCAGCTCTCCCACTGACCCAGGCACCCAGCTGGCCAGGTCAAGGTTTCAGCTCCAGCTAATCATGAGAATATCTCAGGAACAGGACATGAGACGTGATCTCTAACACCCCTCATCTGTCAGCAGCTCTGGGCTCAGAGGGAGACTGGTCCATTCGAATCATGTTACACCGGACTATAGGTCTCTTACCTGGAAATTCGAGGGGTAGGGTCTCGAAAAGACAGAGAGCTTTGCCCTGAAGGTGGAAGCCAGGAAAGGAAACCTAAAACTGGACCCCCTTTCCTGGGGCTGAATGCAGCAGGAGGCTCAGATATGGGAAAGAGGACTGAGAAACAAGCAGGGAACAGGCAAGATGAGAGCTGGGCTGGAGTGAGGCCTCTGGTACAGGCCACGTGTGCATGGAATGGACAGAGCCTGTTAGCTGAGGTCACCGGCACCTGGCTCAGAATCCCAGCTTGACGTCACCACTTGGGGGACCTTGGGCAAAGTACGCGACCTCTTTGAGTCTCAATATTTCACCTTGAAATTGGAAGACTGTAGTCTTCATTATCCAGAAGTAATTAGTACAGAAGGCAGATAAAGCTCAAAGTGAATCAATTTAAGTAGGCACCAAAGTTGCACAGCAATAATTGAGTCACAAGTTTGATTACAACCTTGTCTTTAAAAATACAACTAAAAACAAAGAAGAAACAAAATAAGCAACCAAAGAAAAAGGGAGACAAACCAAGAAGTAGACTCTTCTGTAGGGAACAAACTGATGGTTACCAGAGGGGAGGGAGTGGGGGCACGGGGGAAAGAGGTGATGGGGATTAAGGGCACACTTCTCATGGTGAGCACTGACTAAGATATAGAATTGTTGAATCGCTGTATTGCATGCCTGAAACTAATGTAACCCTGCATGGTAAATACACTGGAATTAAAATAAAAATGAAAAAAATAATTATCGCTAGGCTACAAAAAAGAAACGAAAAATTATGCATATAAGTTATTTTATTTTAGAGTTAATGAAGCATAGGTTATAATTCCAACTAGGTGCTAATTTCTAGAACAATGAATGACTCAGATGTGATTGCAGGGTTTCTGGCATGTTTTCCTGAGACAACATTCTCCATGCCGGAGGGCTCTGCCAGTTTTTCTGAGGGTTTCTCCTAACATCTCGATAGGCAAAGAATTCTTTCCCCATGATGTGGTATCCAGTTGTCAATACATTCCTTTCAAGAGCAGATAGGAAGCGAGCAAGTCTCATGGTTTTTCACTTTAATGTTAACTTTATACACCTTCCTAAAAATTTCTACAGATCATTTCCATTTCTGGCATTACGGTCGACTAGACACGCCGAAAAGTCTCCCCTCCCCACAAAATGCTTAGAACATGGGAAGAAATGGAATAGGACTGCACACTGAGTGGGTGAGGGGAGATCTGAAGTGTGGACCCTCAGAGGGTGCCTGTCAAAGAAAGGAGGGTTTGGGAAAAACCCTCCTGGGACAAAGTGACACATGTAGCGTGTCTGCTGTAGTTTGGGTGGTGGGGAAATGGGAGATTTGCAGAAGTATGTTTCATTGTGTGTCTTTCAGTTATTTTCAGCACACACACACACACACACACACACACACGTACTTGTCTAAATGAGTCCACATTGTTCTGTAACTTGCTTTTTCCCTCTTAATTTGTCTCAGAGATTTTTCTTTTCTTTTTTTTTTTTTTAATTTTTTTTTCAACGTTTATTTATTTTTGGGACAGAGAGAGACACAGCATGAACAGGGGAGGGGCAGAGAGAGAGGGAGACACAGAATCGGAAACAGGCTCCAGGCTCTGGGCCATCAGCCCAGAGCCCGACGCGGGGCTCGAACCCACGGACCGCGAGATCGTGACCTGGCTGAAGTCGGATGCTTAACCGACTGCGCCACCCAGGCGCCCCTTAGAGATTTTTCAATGTGTACTCTATGCATCTATCTCATTTTTTAAAAGTATAATTTTTTTTAAAATTTATTTTGAGAGAGAGATAGCATGAGCACAGGGGAGGGGCAGGGAGAGAGAGAGGGAGAGAGAGTATCCTGAGCACTGTCAGAGCAGAGCCTGATGTGGGGCTCAATCCCACAACTGTGAGATCATGACCTGAACTGAGATCAAGAGTCAGATGCTTAACTGACTGAGCCACCCAGGCGCCCCTGTATTTATCTCATTTTTAAACAGCTGCATGAAACGCATGTTATAGATATTATTTAATTTGAAAGTACAAAACGACCCCACACTTCTAATTTTTCTTATTTTGTTTTCTTTTTCTATTGAACCTACCACTAATGTACTCAATATTTATCCATGATATTTATGTTTTGTTTCTCTCTATGAGTGTGGAAGCTTCGTGGGGCAGGGATATGTGTTGTGTTTGTTAACTGATTTATCCCATTTGCTTAGAAACAGAGCCTACACGGTAGATTCTCAGTAAATATTTGCTGAAAGAATCAAATTAATGAGCTCTCCTTTAACCAACCCCCCAATGACTTATAAGTTTTCATGACTCTAAACAATGCTGCAAACATCGATGTATGTGCTTCTATGGGCACATTACAAATTACAAGGTCAAATACTCTACATCTAAACAATGATGGTCATTGGATTAGCAAGTGTATGGAAAGCGACCTCCATGGGCAAGACAACTCAGTGTCATTTCACTCATGATCATTTCCTGTTGATACCTAATACATGAATCTATTAAAATTGCTACTCCAAACTTTTCCTGGAGGCGTTTATCATTGCTCTGCCCCAAAGAACATGCAAGACTCCAAAGGAACCATGTGTTTGTTCCCACTTTCCCTTTCACCCTAATCCATGTCCTTCCCTCAGATGGGTATTCTCTTCCCTCTGGACCAAGGAGATAGACAAAGCGTGCTCTTGTCTATTTCCTGTTTCATTGCTCTGCGTTGAGCCTTTTTTTGAGGCTATTTTTTGAGCCAATGCAGAGCTGAGCATTTTAGGAAGACGAATGCCAAGGTTCACATTATGTTGAATGTGGACTAAAATCAGGATCCCATTAAGTTAACAACATCGTTAAGATGTTTATCTTCAGAGTAATGTTCTCAGTGAAGTGCGGAATGTGATGCATCAGGGAAATGACCACATAATGGCAACATTAGACGGGAAGAGACTATCTGTGGGGATCCACGAAGCCGGAAGGACCCGTACAAACCAAATGTCTGGTATGGGCTACCTCACACCCCAGCGCATTTTCCTAATACGTCATGGCCCCCTCCTAATTTCACATGCAACAACATTCCTCCCCAAAGTTCCTCACTCCTAAAGAATCCCATGAACAGTGAATGACCAGATATTCCATGTTAAAGACGGTGCTCTCGTTTCTTTTGGTATTTTTTACCTCAGGTTATTTCAGGAAGAACCCTGAATGGCCAGGCCCCACTTTCTAAAAGAGGGTAACTCCATATGAAAGCAAGATCTGAAATGCATCCATTCAAACCCTGCCTCCCATCTTTTGACCGAAGAGGAATAGCATCTTGGGGGTACCCTTCCAGAAGATATGGTTCGGAGCATCGTAACTGACTGCCCAGTGGGAAGAACAACTCACCTGTTCCCTGGGCTACCGTGACTTCTTCCTCCCTTGTCTCACCTTCCAGTGCTGCTAGCACCCCGAGGATGAACACAAAGGGCCCAGAGTGGTTTTCAAGCCTCTCTGGAGTGTGGCCCCTACATTCCTAACTGATCTCCTCCATCCCAGCTCCTCCCTGCCCCCGTGTTCCAATCATACCAGGGCTGTCCCCCGCGCACACCCTGCTCTCAGGGCTGGTGGACGCCCTCCACTTCTCTTTGTGTGCAAGCCCAGCCCTTCAATTTGCAGGGCCAAGATTTGAGTGCAAATGAAAGCCTGCGTGCTGCCTGTCTCAGTATTAAAAAGCGGTAAGTCCCACCAGCAGATTGTTAAAATATGCTCTGTCCTTCTGCCTTGCCAAATATACCTTCATAACAACCAAATGAAAAAATATGTGTGAATCTGTGATTTTTGGCAAAATACCAAAGGCCTCTGAAGTTAATCACTATTGCATTATGTCTGGGTATTCTGCTGATGGGTCAGGCTGTTTGGATGAGTAGTAAAATAGAGATACTCATAATTCGTACATTATTATATCTTTATTCCAGAATGTTTTCCTTCCAGACCATTCCAGAATGGTCTAAAGAATTAAAAATGAAATGTAATAGTGTTTCAACTATACAAAATTTGGATCTATCTCATCAACAGGACAAAATATAGGAATTGTAAAGGTAAAACATTTTTGAAGTATTTTTCACATGCTTACAAGTTAACTTTCTTGAAAAAAAAATTCTGCAAAATCACCTACAAAACTAAAAGACAAAAACAAATTATAATTAATGAATATCCGCATTAAAAAAATTTTTTTATACTTTATTTATTTTTGATAGAAAGAGGCAGACAGAGCACAAGTGGGGGAGGGGCAGAGAGAGAGGGAGACACAGAATCCAAAGCAGGCTCCAGGCTCTCAGCTGTCAGCACAGAGCCCGACGTGGGGCTCGAACTCACAAACCGCGAGACCATGACCTGAGCTGAAGTCAAACACCCAACCGACTGAGCCACCCAGGCACCCCGAACATCCACATTTTAAATAAAAATTATGTATTTATTTTTTAAAGTTTATTTTTATTTATTTTGAGAGAGAGAGAGCAAGCGGGGAGGGGGGGCAGAGAGAGAGGGAGACAGAGAGAGATCTCAAGCCGGCTCCACACTGTCAGTGCAGAGCCTGACACAGGCCTCAAACTCACAAACCATGAGATCACGACCTGAGCTGAAATCAAGAGTCCGATGCTTAGCTGACTGAGCCACCCAGGTGCCCCTAAATCAAAATTATTTAAATAAAGCTGAAAATGTTTTAGTGTCATTAAATTTTTGCAAATATATGCAGAGGGTGTGTTTAAGGTCCATTCATTGCCCAAGGAAAGAATCAATAGCCTGTTTCATGTGCATTACGTCTACAACTGAATGTAAAAAGATCTAAGAGGAATATGAATTGTGCAATATTGTAAACATTGCTCGGCGACTTCCTGCAACTCTTGCGAACACCACACTAACACAGGAGCACCCCAGGAGCAACCGGGAGCACCCCGGGAGCGACTAATTAGAACCCTGGGAGAAGCCGGACAATGGATGCTCTCGTCACTCCTAAAGTGAGGCTTTACTGGACGAGATTGTTTTGTATTTGTGCTGAGAAAGATTTAGCAACTAAATCTGTCTTTCCTCTTGCCTAAGTATTTCCGTCACACAAACCCTCCTTCCACACGCTCTGAAGCAATTGGCTCACAGACCTCCGTGACAGAGGCACCCAAGCTCCCATTTCGGGGACACTGGGCAGGGCTGAGGACCCCACTGTCCCGGGGCCTGAGAGGGTTAGTCACCTCGTGCAGCGCAAGCTTAGGCTCACAGGCTGAGCTCTGGACCCTAAGCGGCAGAGGGACCCTTGTGTTCTTCAGTAGATGTCTTGTCGTGTGCTGGTGGCACGTGAGACCCTAACGTGCGGGGCCCAGAGAGCCTCCTGCCCATATCTAAGGCTGCCCCTCGTGCGTGGAAGGCTGCTGTGATTCCTGAGGCACCCTCCCACCCCCCACCCCCAGACCTCCTCTGTGAAGGAGGGCCTATCCCCCGGGCCTTTATAGCCGGGCTCAGCACGTCGCACTGAAGTGACTTGTGTGTACGTGTGCTCCCACTCAGCTGCCTGAGGGCCTGTAGCCTACAAACAAGACTTGCTTGTACTTCACTCTGTCGTATTTTGAAGGCAGTACGTGTTGAATTTGCCAAATACAAAATTATTTTGAGTAAGTTTTTCCAACTACTACTATTATCCTGTTTATATGCCTTGGTGGAAAGCCACCATGCTCTAGGAAAAGCCACCATGCTCTAAGGAAAGCCACCATGCTCTGGGGAAAGCCACCATGCTCTGGGGAAAGCCACCATGCTCTGGGGAAAGCCACTATGCTCTAAGGAAAGGCACCATGCTTTCGAGAAACCCACCTTGCTCTGGGGAGAGCCACCACGCTCATGGCCCACATTCCTGGGCTGCACAGCCCCTAGGGTGGGCCTGTCTACATTTACTCACTCACACTTATGACCCTGCCCATGGCTTGAGGAGCACCAGAGGCTCCAACGCTTGACTCCATGGCCCAAAGTCTTGCAATTTGGTCTTCTTTTGCCTAACTTCTTTTCACTGACTTTTGAGAGACTCTCCTCATATCTCTTAGTTTATTGGCAGGAAGCATGACAAAGGGTGGCAAAGGCCCCACAGGATTTTCTCCTTGAATCCGGGACGTGGGAGGTTTGGGTGCTTCTAACTGGTCAACACGTCAGCCTCAGAAGGTGTTTCCTTTCTCTTAAGAGAAAGGTTATTAGAGAGGACATGGAATAAAAATGGAAAAGATCAGATGTCGTAATTCTAGTCAAGGTCTATAATTCAGATCAAGACTTCAGAGTCAGATTGGCATTGGCTGTGTGGACAAGAAAGATGACAGTAAAATGTTTCAGACCCTCATCGTCTTCTTGTAAAGATGTCTTTAGAACACATAAATTCGGAACTGAAGGAAGCTATGTTATGAGGCCAAATTTTCTCAAGGAAGTAAACCAGAGGCCCTGCAAAATGTGCCCAGGGAAATGGAAATAGACAACAGGGAGGTAGTCAGGTGCTTGGGTCCAGCCAAAGCCAAAGATGGCAGAGAAGGGCCTCCCCCAGCGGAAGGCCCCCCTCGCCGCCTGAGTCTCCCTCCTCCCCTCTCCTGAGTCCTCTCTACTGACACCATGGGGTTCTGTGGCTGTGCTGGCCGCGGTGGCTGTGGCTGCGGAAGGGCAGCGGCCAGCAGAAGAGCTGGAAGAAGCAGTGCCCCGCCTGGCGGCCAGCGGACCAACCTCTGGGCAGGTGCTGCGGGGGACGGGCTCGGTCCCATGCCGAGATCTTGAGACATTTTGAACTTTCATCTCTTCTGGGCCACCTAAATATCAAGCTTGGAATTGAAGAGATACCTGACTAGAAGTCAGAAGTCCCAAATTCAAGTTCACGCTCTGCCACAGCAACCTGATGACAAATACAGCATCTTAGCCTCCCTGAGTCGTACTGTCTTCCTCACTCGTCTATAAAATAATAAGGTTGAACTAAGAATTTCTGAGGACCTTTACAGCTTTAGCAGCGTACGACTCCATTAATTCTGAAAACTAAATTCACCATGTCCCCACCTCACAGATTCCCTTATTTACCTTGGCTATGGTGGACCTTAAAGTTTGTGCATATATATATACACATACACAAATATAAACATACACATATATAAAAACACATGTATCAGCACTATATACATGCACACACATAATATAAACATGTTTCAGCATATAAATATAAAAACTCTCAATCCAATATGATCTAGCAATCAAAATCCACACTGCAAAAAAAAAAAAAAGAAGAAAAGAAAAAGAAAAAGAAAAAAGGCCACAGCTCACTCCTGAGGGTACAAAACCTCACATTAATGAACTCACTGCTTTTTCATATTTTTCGTCTTTTGAAATATTTACTTTTCTGCCTGTGAAACTTCTGCTGCACTTACATTCCTACTTAAACTAATGGTTATGTACTATATATTTCTTACAATTTCTAGTGTTCTCAAATTTTCCTAAAATATTCAAAAAACATTTTTTTAACGTTTATTTATTTTTGAAAGAGAGAGAGAGAGAGAGAGAGAGAGATGGAATGTGAATGGGGGAGGGGCAAAGAGAGAGAGGGAGACACAGAATCTGAAGTAGGTTCCAGGTTCTGAGCTGTCAGTACAGAGCCTGACATGGGGCTTGAACTCACGAATGGTGAGATCATGACCTGAGCCGAAACCAAGAGTCAGACGTTTAACCAACTGAGCCACCCAGGCACCCCTAATTTTTTTAAATGTTTATTTATTTTTGAGAGTGAGAGAGAGAGAGGGAGAAAGAGGGGGAAGGGCAGAGAGAGGAGACAGAATCCGAAGCAGGCCCCAGGCTCTGAGCTGTCAGCACAGAGCTGGAAGTGGGGCTTGAACTCATGAACCGGGAGATCATGGCCTGACCCGAAGTCGGATGCTTAACTGACTTTACCCAAACATATTTTTTTTTTTTAACGTTTTATTTTATTTTTGGGACAGAGAGAGACAGAGCATGAGCGGGGGAGGGGCAGAGAGAGAGGGAGACACAGAATCGGAAACAGGCTCCAGGCTCTGAGCCATCAGCCCAGAGCCCGACGCGGGGCTCGAACTCCCGGACCGCGAGACCGTGACCTGGCTGAAGTCGGACGCTTAACCGACTGCGCCACCCAGGCGCCCCCAAACATATTTTTAAAAATAAAACTGCAGAAGTCAAATTCAGTGATCCAGGGTCCAGTCAGCGGCCTCGAGTTTGTGGAGGGTCAGTGACAGCAACACTGGGGGTGGCTTCCTGGAACCGCAGCTGGAGTGGTACGTGCTTGAACTCAGTTATTCCACGTGGGGCTTCTTGATTTCCGTGACTTCTAACTACGGCAGGTGCACCAGCGCCCCAGCAAGCCCATTCAGCAGTTAGGTCCTAGGGAGCATCTCTGGAGGCCGGCCTGGAACCTGCCCCCGTCCCCGTCACCAAGGCCCCCAGCAATTTTGTACCCATAGTTCCACAATTACCTCTCTGAGACTTCGGAGTTTCTGCAATCGACACTGGTAGGCGAGGAGCCCCTCGACCATCGTTCTATGTCAAACTGCAGCCACCCTCCAAAGCGGGGAGGAATCACAGCTCCCTGCCTGTCTCAACAGAATCCTTCCTTTTCCCAAACACTTGCTGCTTCAGCATGGCCTGTGAGAAGTCACTTCTGTCTTTTCTACCCTTGTTTTTTGTAACATTCCTTTTTCGGGGTTTTATTAGTTGTAAAAAGATAGAAATCCATTGAAAACAGTGTCAAAGGGGCGACTGATTACAATATACAGGCATCTGACAGAAGACAAAGACAGAACCTACAGTCAGTCTTCATGTGGTAGGAATCAAGAAGAAGAAAACCTTTGAGAAGCCAGATGGCTACTCTTTCTCTGACTCACTCTAAAGCCACATGGTCTGTCACTTCTTTCTGCACATCTGCATTTTCTCCTCCTCCGCTTCCTTCTTTTGTGCCGACTGGTTTCTCTATTTCCCCGGGTATGACTCATGAATTTATATGACCTGGTAGAGACTGTGAGTTGCCCTCCCAGTACCCTCTGTTTCCTACTCGCTCTGCCCCCTGCCATTTTACCTGGGCACAAATCAGTTGAAATAATATAAAAATAATAATAATAATACATATAATAAATATTATGTAATCCCCAGACCCCCTTGCAGCTAAATGTTGTCACATGGCTCCATTCTACCCAACGAGACGGCTCTTTAAAAGAAAGAAGGTGGGCCTTTCTCTTCCTTTATCCTTCTGAGTGGAGAATAGATATGATGGTTAGAGCGATGGCCGCCATATTTCCATCATGATAATGAAGGGATCAAAGACATGGTGGGGTCCGTAAGGTGGAAGGGTCTCTGAGGAAGTGGAGCTATTATTCAGGCTCTTGAGTACTTACCTCCAGACTTCTTATGAAGAACTAATTTCTGTCTTATGTAAGTCATTGTTATCTGGAATTTCTTTTTACGTGCACCTAAAGCCTAATCTTAATTGATAGGTGTGCGTCCTCCCCATTTCATGCATAACAGACAATAACTACGGTCTTTTCCTTTTCCTTTTTTAAATTTTTAAAAAAAATTTACTTATTTATTTTGAGAGAGAGACAGAGTGAGTAGAGGAGGAGCAGAGAGAGAGAGAGAGAGAAAGAGAGAGAGAGAGAAAGAGAGAGAGAATCCCAAGCAGGCTCTGCACCGTCAGCACAGAGCCCAATGAGGGACTCGAACTCACGAACCCGTGAGATTGTGACCTGAGCCAAAACTGAGGGTTGGATGCTTAACCAACTGAGTTATCCAGGCTCCGCACTAGTGTCTTTTTCAATTCTAAGATCTCGGGAGAGATTAGAAGAGCTTAGCTTCTGTATCTACTTGTATTCCAATTAGCAATGACTGGTGGGAGCCAAGTTCCAGAATACAAATGAGGTACAGAAGGTCTACTCATGTTAACTGTGGGGATTGTTTTTACAGAAGGAGGTATATGGGTCAGAAAGGTACCTTCAAAGTTGTCTGCTGGGAGGAGCCAAGATGGCGGAACAGCATCGAAGCTTTTTGTGTGCCTCGCATCCATGAAATACACCCAGACCAACACGAAACCATCCTACAACACCTAGAGAACTGATGGGAGGATTAACACAACAATCTGCACAACCTGAACCACAGAATTCAGCAGGTATGCGGCGCAGAGACCTGAACTTGGGGAGCGAGAAGCCGCGAAAGGTAGGGAACTGCTTTTGTGGGTGGAGAGAGGACAGAGACTGGGGGCGGGGGAGAATACGGGAAAAGCACCCCTCCCCAAAAGCAGCTGGAGAGAAAGTGGAAAATGGGAAACAGCCGCAGGGACCAAACTAAGAAGGGAGAAAGGAGAAAGGAGAGGGTTTCAATTCCATGAAGACTGTAAACAAGGGGAGCACAACGGCTGCGACTCCGCAGCTCCCTACCTGGCGGTGCTCTGCTGGGAAGGGCGAGTCCCCAGGAGCAGAGTGGGGTCCGGGAGGTTCTCGGGCCACACGGGGAAAAGCGGCTCCACTGCTGGAAGGACGTTTGGTGGAGACGGTTGAAGCCACCCGGTCCCAGCAGACCCCCGAAAACGGCCACATTCGCTGGTGCCCGAACAAGGTCGTTAAGGGTGAAGCCTGGTGCCAGAAGCGTGCGGTGATTTTCCATAATCCCTGAAACGCTGCTGCTACACTGTCTCGCGAACTTTTTCTGGGGCGGGCTGGCACCTGGCCGCAGTCTCGGGGCACCGGCAGCAGCAGGGTCCAGCGGGTGTTCCTGGGTGCAGCCAACATTTGGCCACTGTTCATTCGGCCATTGCTGGGTGAGACCCTCCCGCAGAGGGACGGAACGGGTCAAAGCCGCAGTCCTTCGGAAGTAAGGGTCCGGGAAAAGAGCCAGGGGAAAAGAGAGAGGTACTGCCTGTGGCCTGGTCGCGGGGAGTCAAAGAGCAGGGAGTGGACGACAGCTGAAGACGGAGGACAGACTGGGTAGCTGGGTTGCGCATTTTCACCGCTCCCGCACATGCGCATATGCACCTACGACCACCGCAACAATCCACCCCAGTAGGCTAGCGGCGCCATCTAGTGGAGAATGGAGCTGTTACACTGAGCCCCACCCAACTGGGCCAACTTCGCTCTTCAAGAACGCCAAGTCTCACTGCCGGCTTAATTTATGGACTATAAAGAGCTACATAGACTGACTTCTAGGGGAAAACGAAGCAATTTCAGTCTTACTTCAATCTGTTAGCAGGTTCATCTATTCAATTTTCTTTTTTTTTCTTTTTCCTTTTTCTCTTTTACAATTCTTTTTCTTGAATACAGAAAGAAAAATTCATTTTTATTTTCAATTTTTATTAAAAATATCTTTCTTTAAGTTTTATTACTATATTTTTTACTTTTGTGTAAATTTTTTTCAAATTCTACTTTATTTCCATCATTTTATTTTAGTCTACTTCCGTGTACTCACCTTTTCAAATTTTCAAACAATTTCTTCTTTTTTCTTTCTTTTTCGTTTTTTCTCTTTTTTGTTTCTTTTCTTTTTCTTGAATGCAGAAAGAGAAAAACTTCATTTTTACTTTCATTTTCCATTAAAAATATTTTTATTTAATTTTATTACTATATTTTTTGCTTTTATGTTAATTTTTTTCCAATTCTATTTTACTTCCATCATTTAATTTAGTCTACTACAGTGTATTCACTTTTTCAAATTTTCAAATGATTTCTTTTTTTTCTTTTCTTTTTCTCTCTTTTTTCTTTTTCATTTCTTTTCTTTTTTTCTTAAGTACAGAAAATGGAAAAATTCATATTTATTTTTAATTATTATTAAAAATGTTTTTCTTTAATTTTTTTCTACTACATTCTTTACTTTTGTGTATATTTTTTTCAAATTCTATTTTATCCCCATCATCTCATTTTAGTCTACTCCAGTGTATTCATTTTTTCAAATTCCCAAATGATTTCCCTTTTTTTTTCTCTCCCCCCCCCTTTTCCCCCTCTAATCTGTCAAACGACTTTCAACACCCAGACCAAAACACACCTAGGATCTAGCATCATCTATTCGATTTGTGTGTGTGTGTTTTAAATTTTTAATTTTAATATTTTTTAATTTTAATTGTTTAATTTCAATTTTTCCACCTCATTAATTCCTTTTCTCCCTTCAAAATGACAAAATGAAGGAATTCACCCCCAAAAAAGAGCATGAAGAAATGACAGCCTGGGATTTAACCAACACAGATACAACAAGGTGTCTGAACCAGAATTTAGAATCGCAATAATAAGAATACTAGCTGGAGTCGAAAATAGATTAGAATCCGTTTCTGCAGAGATAAAAGAAGTAAAAAATAGCCAGAATAAAATTAAAAATGCTATAACTGAGCTGCAATCATGGATGGATGCAGTGGCGGCAAGGGTGGACAAGGCAGAACAGAGAATCAGCAACATAGAGGACAAACTTATAGAGAATAATGAAGCAGAAAAAAAGAGGGAAATTAAGGCAAAAGAGCACGATTTAAGAATTAGAGAAATCAGTGACTCATTAAAAAGGAATAACATCAGAATCATAGGGGTCCCAGAAGAGGAACAGAGAGAAATAGGGGTAGAAGGGTTATGTGAGCAAATCATAGCAGAAAACTTTCCTAACCTGGGGAAAGACACAGACATCAAAATCCAGGAAGCACAGAGGACCCCCATTAGATTCAACAAAAACCGGCCATCAACAAGGCATATTACAGTCAAATGCCCAAAATACTCAGGCAAGGAGAGAATCATGAAAGCAGCAAGGGAAAAAAAGTCCCTAACCTACAAGGGAAGACAGATCAGGTTTGCAGCAGACCTATCCACAGAAACTTGGCAGGCCAGAAAGGAGTGGCAGGATATATTCAGTGTGCTGAATTAGAAACATATGCAGCCAAGAATTCTTTATCCAGCAAGGCTGTCATTCAAAATAGAAGGAGAAATAAAAAGTTTCCCAGACAAACAAAAATTAAAGGAGTTTGTGACCACTAAACCAGCCCTGCAAGAAATTTTAAGGGGGACTTTCTGAGGGGAGAAAAGATGAAAAAAAAAATATATATATATGCATATATACCAAAAGCAACAAAAGATTAGAAAGGATCAGAGAACATTACCAGAAACTCCAACTCTACAAGCGTCAAAATGGCAATAAATTCTTATCTTTCAGTACTCACTCTAAACGTCAATGGACTCAATGTTCCAATCAAAAGACATAGGGTAACAGAATGGATAAGAAAGCAAGATCCATCTATGTGCTGTTTACAAGAGACCCACTTTAAACCTAAAGACACCTTCGGATTGAAAGTAAGGGGATGGAGAACCATCCATCATGCTAATGGTCAACAAAAGAAAGCCGGAGTAGCCATACTTATATCAGACAATCTAGACTTTAAAATAAAGACTGTATGAAGAGATGCAGAAGGGCATTATATCATAATCAAGGGGTCTATCGACCAAGAAGACCTAACAGTTGTAAAAATTTATGTGCCAAATGTGGCAGCACCCAAATATATAAATCAATTAATCACAAACATAAAAAAACTCATCAATAGTAATACCGTAAGAGTAGGAGACTTCAACACCCCACTCACAGCAATGGACAGATCATCTAATCAAAAAATCAACGAGGAAACAATGGCTTTGAATGACACATTGGACCAAATGGACTTAACAGATATATTCAGAACAATTCATCCTAAAGCAGCAGAATATACATTCTTCTCCAGTGCACATGGAACGTTCTCCAGAATAGACCATATACTGGGACACAAATCAGCCCTAAGTAAGTGCAAAAAGATTGAGATCATACCGTGCATATTTTCAGACCACAACGCTATGAAACTTGAAATCAACCACAAGAAAATACTTGGAGAGGTAACAAATACTTGGAGACTGAATGGGGTAACCAAGCAGTTAAAGAGGAATTTAAAAAGTATATGGAAGTTAATGAAAATGATAACACCACAACCCCAAATCTCTGGGACACAGCAAAGGCAGTCATAAGAGGAAAGTATATAGCAATCCAGGCCTTCCTAAAGAAGGAAGAAATATCTCAGATACACAACCTAACCTTACACCTTAAGAAGCTGGAAAAAGAACAGCAAATAAAACCCCAAAACAGCAGAAGACAGGAAATAATAAAGATTAGAGCAGAAACTAATGCTATCGAAACCAAAAAAACAGTAGAACAGATCAATGAAACCAGAAGCTGATTCTTTGAAAGAATTAACAAAATTGATAAACCACTAGCCTGTTTGATCAAGAAGAAAAAGGAAAGGACCCAAATAAATAAAATCAAGAATGAAAGAGGAGAGATCACAACCAACACAACAGAAATAAAAACAATAACAAGAGACTATTATGAGCAATTATATGCCAATAAAATGGGTAATCTGGAAGAAATGGACAAATTCCTAGAAACATAGACACTACCAAAACTGAAACAGGAAGAAATAGAAAATTTGAACAGACCCATAACCAGTAAGGGAACTGAATTAGTAATAAAAAATCTGCCAAAAAACAAGAGTCCAGGGCCAGATGGCTTTCCAGGGGAATTCTACCAAACATTTCAGGAAGAGTTAACACCTATTCTCTTGAAACTGTTCCAAAAAATAGAAATGGAAGGAAAACTTCCAAACACTTTCTATGAAGCCAGCATTACCTTGATTCCAAAACCAGACAGAGACCCCATTAGTCTCTTCAGCAAGTGGTGCTGGGGAAACTGGACAATGACATGCAGAAGAATGAACCTGGACCACTTTCTTACACCAGACACAAAAAGAAACTCTAAATGGATGAAGCACCTAAATGTAAGACAGGAAGCCATCAAAATCCTCAAGGAGAAAGCAAGCAAAAACCTCTTTGATCTTGCCGCAGCAACTTTTTACTCAACACGTCTCTGGAGGCAAGGAAAACAAAAGCAAAAATGAGCTACTGGGACCTCATCAAAATAAAAAGCTTCTGCACAGCGAAGGAAACATCAGCAAAACTAAAAGGCAACCAAAGGAATGGGAGAAGATATTTTCAAATGACATATTAGATAAAGGGTTAGTATCCAAAATCTATAAAGAACTTATCAAACTCACCACCCCAAAAAACAAATAATCCAGTGAAGAAATGGGCAAAAGACATGAATAGACACTTCTCCAAGGAAGACACCCAGATGGCCAACCGACACATGAACAATTGCTCAACATCACTCATCATCAAGGAAATACAAATCAAAACCACAATGAGATACCACCTCACACCTGTCAGAATGGCTAACATTAACAACTCAAGCAACAACAGATGTTAGCGATGATGCGGAGAAAGAGGATCTCTTTTGCATTGTTGGTGGCAATGCAAGCTGGTGCAGTCACTCTGGAAAACAGTATGGAGGGTCCTCAAAAAACTAAAAATAGAACTACCCTACAACCCAGCAATTGCACTACTAGGCATTTATCCAAGGGATACAGGTGTGCTGTTTTGAAGGGACACATGCACCCCCATGTTTATAGCAGCACTATCAACAACAGCCAAAGTATGGAAAGAGCTCAAATGTCCATCGGTGGATGAATGGATAAAGAAGATGTGGTATATATATACAATGGAGTATTACTCGGCAATCAAAAAGAATGAAATCTTGCCATTTGCAACTACATGGATGGAACTGGAGGGTATTATGCTAAGCGAAATTAGTCAGTCAGAGAAACACAAAAATCATATGACTTCACTCCTATGAGGACTTTAAGAGACCAAACAGATGAACATAAGGGAAGGGAAACAAAAATAATGTAAAAACAGGGAAGGGGCAAAACAGAAGAGACTCATAAATATGGAGAACAAACTGAGGGTTGCTGGAGGGGTTGTGGGAGGGGGGATGGGATAAATGGGGAAGGGGCATTAAGGAATCTACTCCTGAAATTATTGTTTCACTATATGCTAACTAATTTGGATGTAAATTTTAAAAAATAAAAAATAGGGGCGCCTGGGTGGCTCAGTCGGTTGAGCATCCAACTTCGGCTCAGGTCCATAATCTCACAGTTTGTCAGTTCGAGCCCTGCGTCGGGCTCTGTGCTGACAGCTCAGAGCCTAGAGCCTGCTTCAGATTCTGTGTTTCCCTCTCTCTCTCTGCCCCTTCCCTGCTCATACTCTGTCTCTCTCTGTCTCCCAAAAATGAATAAACGTTAAAAAAATAAATAAATAAAAAATAAAATTTAAAATTTAAAAATGTTGTCCGCTATATTCCTTCTCTTCACTTGTGAATGGATTCCCTTTCCTGCTTTATCCCTAAATATCTTTCCCTTGACAATACAGATTATATTTCTACATTTTTACACAATTTTTCAGGTACCTACTCTTAGCTACAAGTGGAGAGACTACCAAAGCCAAGTGGAAGTAGGCTTTGTTATGGCCACTACCAAATCATGCTACTTAGTTTTGGTCCTCTGGCAAAGAGTCTAGAAGTTAGATAGAGTCCAACAAGTTCAGGTCCCTTTGAACACCCCAATACCTAAAGAGTTCTGTAATTCAACTCCTTATGGGGATGGGAAAGCATGTGAAATTGCCAAGTCCACCTGCTAAAATAAGTAACTCCCTCTTCCCATGCAGTTATCTCAGTAATAAATACATAATTTACTTATATATTATTATAATTCTGTAGCCATATAATCTATATAACTCAGCGGCATGGTAGTTTCTAGCAGTGAACTTCGACAAAATACATATGAAATTATTCTAGATAACCTCAACCATGCAGAAGTATACAAACCATTCAACGGGACTATCGCCCTTCTCACAGCACCACTGAAGGGTAGTGCTCTGTACTGGTGTTCCTTCCGTCATTTTCAGAGGTTTGTGTGCTATGGTGATGGGTGGGGGATGCTTAATCCATTTGGTACGAAGAGTCATTTTCTGTTTGGACCCCAACGTGGAACTAACGCTTCAGTGTCCCTTACCAGACACGCCCAGTGTAACACATGCCCCATGCCCTCCTGCTTCTGCAGGTTGGGGTGCCACTCTCTGAGACCATGACGCCTGAGCTTGTGGATGACACCGACTCCACTTCTGCACTCACTCAGCCATTCGTCATTCCCAACAGCATCCGCTGCATGCCTGCTCCGGGCCGTTATGGGGACCACTCGGGGGCAGAAGGAAGGCATGGGAGGCATTAGAGCCGCCTAATGTTTGAATCTCTTCCGGACACACATTGGTTTGTATCTCATCACCCACTTGAACTCAAGCATAACTGAGTGACCCTTCGGCCAAGCAAATGTGGCAAGAGGTGATGTGGATCTCTTCTGGACAAAAACCTTAAGACCTCATATGTGGCTCCTCGCATCTTTTTACTCTGCCTCTATAGTTGTGAGAGCCGGGGTAGAGATGGCTGTGCCTCTGTCAGCCTGAATCTCTGTCATTGCCTCAAGCAGAGCCCTCTTGTTGACCCACGGATGGCCAATTAGCACGAGAACTTTTGTATTTCATTTTATTTATTATTATTTTTTTTTAATATTTTTTAAAAAATTTAAATGTGCATCCAAGTTAGGTAGCATATAGCGCAATAGTGATTTCAGGGTAGAATCCAGTGATTCGTCCCCTACATATAACGCCCAGTGCTCATCCCAACGAGTGTCCTCCTTGATGCTCCTTGACCATTTAGCCCATCCCCCCATCCACTAGCAACCCTCAGTTTGTTCTCTATATTTAAGAGTCTCTGGTGTTTTGTCCCCCTCCCTGTTTTTATATTAGTTTTGCTTCCCTTCCCTTATGTTCATCTGTTTCGTATCTTAAATTCCACATGAGTGAAGTCATATGATATTTGTCTTTCTCTAATTTCTCTTAGCATAACACACTCCAGTTCCATCCATATTATTATTTTTTTAATGTTTATTTGAGAGACAGAGAGAGAGAGAGAGAGAGAGAGCATGAGCAGGGGAGGAGCAGAGAGAGAGGGAGAGAGGGAGAATCCAAGGCAGGTTCCAGGCTCTGAGCTGTCGGCACAGAGCCCGACACGGGGCTGGAACTCACAAACTGTGAAATCATGACCTGAGCTGAAATCGGACATTTGACCGACTGAGCCACCCAGGCATCCCATATATGTTCATTTTATTATTGAACGTTTTCCAAATAAGGAACTTCCATAGGTGGTAATAATATCAATACAACAGAAAAAAATCATGTAAAATGGATATTCTTGTTTTTATTTTTTATAAGGCATACTAGTCAAATATATTAGAGAAACAGATCTTAAACCCATCTTTTTTTTTTTTTTTTTAGTTTTCATCTCTTTATTTTCTTGCATAAATGTATCTAACACATACTACAGATTCCCCCCCCCGCCCACTTTCCTTGTCCTATGGAGTCATGGAGAGTGACCTTTATCTGTGTTATTACGTGGGTCACAAGGGCAAGTTCGACCAAGAGTTCCTGCAGTTGTGGTTCCTACCTGACAGGAAATTGAGGTGTGCCAACAACAGCAATTATACAAATGATGTTACGATCAGAAAAAGAGGCTTACGTACATAAATGTGTGCTACGGCCACTGAGGAGAATAATTAATGACAATGAAAAAGCCTGAGAGGACGACGCTTTGTGGCCTCCTGCTGACAGGGTGCGCTGGCAGGAGCTTGAAATTGTCATTGCAAATGAACACGTTTCTTTGACCACATCAAAGATTGGCTCTCATTGATGTCATTCAATCCAAGGATCCAGAAGGCGTCCTGGTGCTTTACTGTCTTGCCCAGGACCTGAAGTGTTTTGTCTTCAGTCTTACTGGATGACACTTCAAGATTAAGCCAGTGTAGGGGCGTCTGGGTGACTCAGTCAGTTAATCGTCTGACTCTTGATTTAGGCTCAGGTCATGATTTCAGTCAAGGTTGTGATATCGAGCCCGATGTCGAGATCTGTGCTAACAGCGAGGAGCCTGCTTGGGCTTCTCTCTCTCCCTTTCTCTCTTCCCCTCCCCTACTGATACTTGCTCTCGCTCTTTAAATAAATAAACGTTTAAAAAAGATTAAGCCAGTGTAGATTGGATACTGGGGTGGACACAAGTTTGTGTGGGGGGGGGGGGGTGGGAGTAGCTGTTTTTAATCATTATCAGGAAATTTTTGTGTCTATCAGGGAAACATTTTATTATAAACTATAAAAGCTTGTTTTTAACAAATACATAACGAAGTGCAAATAACCCCCAATTTGCTTCCTTAACAGTTCTCATAATAATGTCCTGCCCTACTGGACTCTGAACTACTTCCCGCAATTATTTTTCATAAGTTCTAAACTTTAACTAGAAGGCTCAGGATAAAAGGCAAGGCAGCGCCACCCAAACAGCCACTTTGACAGGGTTTCTCGTTGAACCAGGGACTGACCATGACCTGCTGTGAAGGATGGACATCCTGTAATGGATTCACCTTGCTGGTTCTACTTCTACTGGGAATAACCCTCAACGCAATCCCTCTAGTTGTCAACTTAGTTGATGAAGGCCAGTTTCTTCAAAACCCCATCTCTTGCTTTGAGTGGTGGTTCCCAGGAATTATAGGAGCAGGGCTGATGGTGAGTAACGTTTACTTGGCCTGATTTCGAGAAAGGCCTGTCTATTTTACCCAACTTCTAAAGACTTTTAGCCTGATGGTGGGCTACGTCTTGGCTGGGGATGCTGTCAGGAGGAGTGGAATGGTATTAATTTATACTGGCATTAAGTGAAGACCGACAATTTAAGTAAACTGGAGTACAGGCCAGGGGGCTCGGGCAAAAAAAAAAAAATAATTTGATAAAAGTTGGTTGGGTTCGTACCGATCATATTTCTTCACATGTAACGCTGTTCTTTATTGTGTTCAAGATGTTTTGAATCCATTGCCTCAGCTTTCCTTTGCCAATGCTAGTCTCTAAGTATTCACAGGAATATGGGGTGGGAAATGCTACCCATAAAGGGACTCTGGTTAAAGCCAGAGAAATGAGCTTTTGTTTGGATGTGTGTGTTTGTGTGTGTGTGTGTGTGTGTGAATGATGATGATCATGTTACTGCTTCTGGTCTTATCCCAGACTTATATGAAAACACTCGTGGGTCATTAGATATTAAGCTTTAGATAAAAAATCCTCCTTTGGCTGGCACGCTGGATTTGAGACTACTCTGGCACCAGAAAGCCATTTTAGGAAGCATTCCGCCCAAAGTTGATGGTTTCTTTTCCTTTAACATCGTGAGCAATCTGTTCACCTTGTTCTAGGTAGAAAAAGTTACTCAAAGGGCTATTTCTTCCAACCACCATGAGACTTCCCTTCCGGGCTGAGAGAAAGTGATCAATAGTGCTCATCCGCGATGCAACTGCCAATCCTTGTGTCTGCTTTCTGCCCTTCTAGAAGTTTCTCTCCACTTGAATGGCATGAGCTTCCTTGCATCTGCTTAGACCAGCAGCCAGGAGCAGCTAGCTGGTCAAGTGTTGTTTGTTTGTTTGTTTGTTTGTTTTAAGCTTATTTATTTACTTTGAGAGAGAGTGTGTGAGAGAACATGTGCCAAGGGCAGAGAGAGAGAGAACGAGAGACAGAGAGACAGAGAGACAGAGAGAGACAGGGAATCCCAAGCAGATTCCTTGCTGTCAGCACAGAGCCTGATGTGGGGCTCGAACTCACAAACCATGACATCATGACCTGAGCTGAAGTCAGACACTTAACCAACCACGCAGGTGCCCACAGCAGGCCAAGTTTAATTAATGATGGCAATTTCCATGAAAACCCTAAAAGTTCCTAATCCATTAGGATAACTCATGTAACTTTAAATATAAATTGGTTCTATTATAAACCCCGTCCCCATTGAAAAGAATTTCTTGCTAGCATTAATGGAGCCTCAGGTGGTGATAGTGCACAGCTATGTTCTATGTATGCTTATTTTGGTGGGGGGAGAGGGAGAGGAAGAAGAAAGAGGATGAAGACAGAGTGAAAGATGCACAGAGAGTACCGTTAAGCGCCAGCTACTGGGGGGTCACGCTTTACACTAGTTCATTTCATCTAATGATCTGGCCAAGTAGATATTATTACTTGTATTTTGACAGATCAGCACACAGAAGGTTAGGAATGTTAACAAGGTCACATAGTAGGGGTGAAACTCAATTCCAGATGTTTCTGATTCCAAAGGTTTGTTTTCCACCAGTATTAGCACCATCATTCTCAACGACTGTCTCCAACTGACAAAGGGGAAAGATGAAATCCAGAACGTAATTCACACATTTAAGTGGCCAGGAAACTGAAGCATACAGAGGTGACAAAATCTGTGAAGCAGTTCCAGAGGATCTGGACTTCCTGGTTCTACGATTGCACTTGCTTTGTCATCCTCAATAAACATTAATGAGCTACCAGAATCACACAAGGTTATCTCTGTTCCGCAGCATTGTAGAAGGTCATCAAAGCAGCAAACAGCTCCTTGAAAATTTCAACATGTCTCTCACAGACTGAGCTTCAAACTCTAGGCTAGGCTCACAAGCAAACTGGTGGATGATAGAAAGGCTCAGAATGCAGGTACATTTTCCTGATCCTTGGCTATATATAGGACCTGGAAGAATATCTTTTTCAAAGGGAATCGTTCAAAATGTGGATCTCTTACTACACTTGTAAATACAAAGAAACGTTAATAAGGAAGAATTCACTGCCCGTGATAGCACTTTTGTCCTAGTTCTTGAAATCTTTCTAAAATTGCTAAGGTATTTTAAACTTTTTTCAAAAATGGGATTTTGCAGGAAGTAGCTAATAATAAAAACTGTGGAATTCATTATTGATTATTTCATAAAATACACACTCATTTTATAGTTTTATGAGTTACTCAAAAGAGAGGCGAACTTTTTCATCTTTTGAAACCATAGTCAAGAGTAAAGATGTTGCATAATTATTTTCAACCATTATCTCCTAAGTGGAAAAATCGATACGTGTTATTTTTTTCAGGTACTAAAAAAAAAGACTTGAAGTCCATCCTCTAAAAATAGAAAGGTCATTTTATTTTATATGAGTTAGTTGGAAGTCTCATCTTAATCATGCTTACTCATTGAGTGTACTTATTACATAATGGTAATATATTAAATATCATTAATTAACACAGAACAAGTCTTAACAGAGAACAAGTTGTTGAATGCTAAACACATTAGAAAATAATACATATAACAAGAGTTTTCAAAATATAATTTTTGTATTTATGCTGAACTATGGCTTTGTGTGTTATTCTCATATTCAAGTACACAGAAAAATGCCCAAAGTTTGCATTTTATCAGAGTTTCAATGATCTAAAAGCTCTCTTGTACTTCATTTACCAAATCATATACTACCTTACTTCTAAAACTGGATAAAAGTATGTGTTTCTGTAAGAAAAAAATGAACAATACTACTTCTTTCTAAAAACAAAATCTATTGTGGTGCCTGGGTAGCTCAGTCGGTTAAGTGTCTGACTTCAACTCAGGCCATGATCTTGCGGTCCGTGAGTTCAAGCCCCGCATCAGGCTCTGTGCTGACAGCTCGGAGCCTGGAGCTGCTTCAGTTTCTGTGTCTTCCTTTCTCTTTGCCCCTCCCCTCCTCGTGCTCTGTCTCTCTCAAAAATAAACATTTAAAAAAAAATCTATAGAGATTTTTAATTTCACACAAACTCATGCTTAGGAATCGAAGAGAAAGAGTATTCTCATAATTACTAATGATCACAGGAGATTATCTGGAAGATTTATAATTCAGTCACCTATGTACACATATACTTTCACATTTTACTGTCCATAGGCACCTGGCTGGCTCAGCTGGTGGAGCGTGCAACTCTTGATCTCAGGGTTGTGGGTTCAAGCCTGACATGGGATGTAGACATTACTTAAACAAAAATCAAATCAAATCACATTTTACTGTCCATTTCACAAAGAGTCCCTCTAACTCCCAAAACTCTGACTGGGCAAAATGGTTGAAATACAGTGAGTTATTAAGTTACCCATAATCACGTAACAAAGATGTGTTAAGATGTCATGAAGCTGGGGGGGCCTGGGTGGCTTAGTCGGTTGAGCCCCTGGCTCGATTTTGGCTCAGGTCATGATCCCAGGGTTGTGAGATGGAGTTTTGCATCAGGCTCTGCTGACAGTGAAGAGCCTGCTTGGGATTTTCTCTCTCCCTCTCTCTCTCTCTCTCTGTCCCTCCCCGTCTCATGCTCTCTTGTGCTCTCCCTCTCAAAAAAAAAAAAATGTCACGAAGTCAACTGGGTGAGAATTCACATACTGTCAGTCATTGTTATGTTATAAAACACCTTTGCAAGGGAAAAGAATTACGAAAGAAGATGTTCAGCAGCTCTGAAATAAGTTAATCCTCAAGAAAGTTAGTTTAATTTACATCGATAGGGAAAATGGAATGATTTATCCATTTAAGTTGTAACTTAATGTTGTTCCAACTTTAACATATTCATTACATTTCTAAATCAGGGGCTGGGAATTTTGTTCTATAAGGAGCCAGACAGTATTTTAAGCTTTGTGAGCCAGACAGTCTCTCACAATTACTCAACTGTACCATTGATGTGTGAAAGCAGCCGCACAAAACATGTCAGTGAATGAGCATGGCTGTATTCTGATAAAACTTTATTTATAAAAAAAAAGATGGGGGGGGGGGCACAGTGCCGGTTGTGTCCTAAATGATTTGTCCTGAAGTTCAGAAGACAGTATAGCTTATGAATGCAACAAAAGAAGCTTAGTCTATCAATGCTGACACCTATTTGGGGGCTGTTCTAAAAGGAGAAAGGTGGATGGGGGCTTAAAAAGAAGCATCAGGGAAGGAACAGTTAGAAGAGGAGGGAGGGAGGAGCCAAGGGGGTGTGTGGGAGGAAGGATGAAGTGGGACGGGGGTGGGGGAAGGAGGTGAATGGACAGATTCTCTGTAGGAAGAGAGGAGAATTGTCAGGATTGGCCAGGGTGGAATCGTGGTGGAGTCTGGGCTCTGGGGGCATCTGGGTGGCTCAGTTGGTTAAGTGTCCGACTCTTGATTTCAGCATTGATAGCGCAAAGCCTGCTTGAGATTCTCTCTCTCTCTCTCTCTCTCTCTCTCTCTGCCCACCCCTCCCTCTCTCTGCCTCTCTCAGAATAAGAGAATAAATAAAGAGTCTGGGCTCTGGAACCCAAATGTCCAGCTTTGGCTCCCAACTCGTCCACTCTCTTAGGCAAGTCACTCGAACTTTCTGTGTCTCAGTTTTTTCACGGGTAGAATGGGAGTAATAATAGTTCCTACCTCAGAGGATTGTTATGAGGCTGGCATGAACTAAAACATGTTCAGCACCTACAACGGTACCTGGCCCCTTGTTAGAACTCAATAAAACATTAGAAAGCAAGAGTGGAAGGAAAAAAGAGAGAACTACTTTCAGGGCAGCTATGCTGAGAAGGCAGAAAAACCTCATGGCTAACATTTCTTAAGTAGAAGGAAGTAATTCACATGTCGCTCTCCAATGATACAACACTTTTTCCGGGAGGAATTTCTAGTCAGAGCTGCTGACTAGGTAGTCCTAAAAATTTAAGCCTCATCCCGAAAATGCGGCATCATTTCTTACAGCTTTCCTCAGCATTGTGTATCTCCCTCGACACAGAATGCATTATAGACAGGATTCCTGAACATCAGTGTAAAGTGAGATCATTACCCATCATGGACACACGAGCAGAAAGCAGAATGTGGAACCAGAAAGAATGCTCGGATCATAAGCTTGGTAACTAGCTAGACAGTGGTGACCTCGGGGGGTATGAGGAAACTTAGGAAATGGGAGAGGGTGGTGACAGAATTCTTAGTTCCCAACTGCCAGCCCCACAATTTCCTTTCTGGGCGCTTCCCAGATTAACGCATGCGATTTTTGGGAAATTGGATACGTGGTTGTAGATTATAGTAACTTAAAACAAGAAGAAGAAAAAAAAAAAAAGAGAAGAAAAGGGAATTTTGGATGGTGCAAACAATTCTTCCAGGAGCGTTCTTTCCAAAATAATAGATAAATAACTCATTCTATTCCATTTAAAATCCGAGTCTCTCTAAAGATGAGAATAGAGCCAGAATGTAGATGGGAGGGTTTGAAGCCGTTATCCTGAACTCCCTCATCTTTGTGGTTGAAACGGGGACCCCGATATCAGGAGATGTTGCCAAATTTCCCCGTTGGTTCTCTCGAGACTTGATTTCCCACAACTGGGCGGGAGTGGGGATTACTGCTTTTTCATCTGATGAGAAGACATAATGCTCATCCTGCCTGCTGATGTGATTTCCAGGTCATTCCGGCAACAACAATGTCCTTGGCAGCAAGAAAGAGAGCGTGTTGCAACAACAGAATTGGAGTGAGTACAGTCCCGTCGGGGCCAAAGCGCATGAGCAGTTGCTGATGCAGCAGCAAAGCTTCCCAAACCGTCAGTGGCAGGACCACAGGCTTAGCGACGTGCCATTTGCAACGATTACATGATAATATGGGAAGTGTGAAGTTTTTCTTTTTCTGTTTCTTTTTTTCTCTCCCCACAAAAATTTACCTTTGAGGTCCGGTCTTCAGACCTTTCCTCAATCCTCAATCTTCGGTTGTCGCTAAAGGTTTTCAAAGAAAGGGGATTTGTTAAGTCATACCCAGAGCCCCAATCGATTTCATAATTCTCAAATATTTGTTATTTTTTGTGGCGCGTATAAAATACTTTGGGAAAGTGTATCCTCAGTTCTGTTAAAGACTGGCTTGCCACGATCGGGAGAATTGTCCTCATCCAGTATAAAGAAGATAACGGGTTATTTTCTCAAATATGTAGTATGTACCTATTATATACAAAATTGTAGGTAAGCTAAAAGTAAAGGAAGTTAATACTTATTCACCTTCTGTTACTACGCTCAGAACACTTTCAACTCGACAATCTTATTTAATGCTCTCAAAGGCACTAACTGGGAAGTATGATGATCTCTCTTTCATTGACCGAGAAATTGATCCTCAGAGAAAGCAAATAATTTGCCAGCGTAGCCAGTAGGTGAATTTGCATCCAAATCCATCAGACTCCGAAATTCACAATCTCTACACCATTTATGCTGTGACCATTGCTATTAAGTAACACCGAGGGCTTTCAATAATCTCTAAGGAAGGGGGTCAATTAATAAACAAGCAGTCACTAAATATTCCTGGCTGAGCTGGCTCCCAGAGATTCAGTATTTTTCAAAAATACCCTAGGTGATTCTAATTTTGATCCCAGGGGTGAGAACCAGTTTTTAAAAGCATACATATCTATATCTGTATTACATATTTATATCCATAACAGAAAATTTATATTTTTAAAGAATTTTTTTTCAACGTTTATTTATTTTTGGGACAGAGAGAGACAGAGCATGAACGGGGGAGGGGGCAGAGAGAGAGGGAGACACAGAATCCGAAGCAGGCTCCAGGCTCTGAGCCATCAGCACAGAGCCCGACACGGGGCTCGAACTCACGGACCGCGAGATCGTGACCTGGCTGAAATCGGACGCTTAACCGACTGCGCCACCCAGGCGCCCCTATTGTACTTACATTCTTAAGAAAGACACTTGAGATATTTCTAAATCCCTGAACGCCAAAATGTCAGAACACTTATCTAGATTTTTCTCTCCAATCATATTTCCATTAGGAATCTTTTGTTCCCCCACATATCCTTTAATGGCAAATTAGTCTTTTCAACGATCATTTTTCTTTGTCCTTGGAGGGCAGTGAGTTCAGAATAACCAAGACGCCTTTCACGCAGGTGTTGGGCTTAACACACCAGGCTTTGCTCCCCCACACCGTGCTTGAAGATCACTGGAAGTCATGCTTCAGCAACATTACAGATTATTACGTGCCAACGAGCTGCAGGAACTCTGGAGCGCCAAGGCGGTGGTGGAGGAGGGGCGTGTTGAATAATACTGCTCATGTTCTATCAATAATAGTGAGGCTGGCTACTTAATTAAAATTCCCAGCTTACATTGACTAGATGCAATAGTGTTCCTAAGCACTTTTCTCACTTGGTGGCAGCTATGGGAAGCCCGCGTTTAAGTCAGACCAGGCATCTTCCAAGTCTAGAAAAGACCAAAGCATCATAAAAGTGAGAAAGGCTGGATCTTGGGGTGGGAGATGGGGTCACCAAGGCTAGGCTTCTGTATTAACTGTTCCTACTATCTCCCCCAATTCAACTGTTCCTTGCTCCTTCCCTTTGTCACTTCTTGATTTTGTTTCCAAATGCTTTGGTTTTGCTGAGTCATTTAAATGAACCCCGACTCGGGCAAATTCAGATCCCCAGAGTCACTTTTCTAAAGCCAGGCCCCTCTGTAGCGATGAGAAGTCAGAAATAATAAATGACCTAAAACATCAACTGCGCACTTCTTGATGAGCAAGTGAAGCATCTTGCACAGGCCACAGTAGTACAGAAGAATCCGGATTGGAATTGACTCCAAATCCATCATTCTTCGCTTTCGGCTGGAAGGATTTTGGTGTCGTGATTAAAACCCGAGCACTAGGGGCGCCTGGGTGGCGCAGTCGGTTAAGCGGCCGACTTCAGCCAGGTCACGATCTCGCGGTCCGAGAGTTCGAGCCCCGTGTCAGGCTCTGGGCGGATGGCTCAGAGCCTGGAGCCTGTTTCCGATTCTGTGTCTCGCTCTCTCTCTCTGCCCCTCCCCCGTTCATGCTCTGTCTCTCTCTGTCCCCCCAAAAATAAATAAGCGTTAAAAAAAAAATTAAAAAAAAAAAAACCAAAAACCCGCGCACTAGCATTTCCGTGAGATCCTGACAAGTTCACCAACCTCCCTGAATTATAGTTTTCTCATCCATGAAGTGGGAATAATAGTATCTATCTCTTGGGGGGTTATTTTTTTTTTTTAATTTTTTTTTTAATTTTTTTTTTCAACGTTTATTTATTTTTGGGACAGAGAGAGACAGAGCATGAACGGGGGAGGGGCAGAGAGAGAGGGAGACACAGAATCGGAAACAGGCTCCAGGCTCTGAGCTATCAGCCCAGAGCCTGACGCGGGGCTCGAACACACGGACCGCGAGATCATGACCTGGCTGAAGTCGGACGCTTAACCGACTGCGCCACCCAGGCGCCCCTCTTGGGGGGTTATTGAAAGGGCTAAATGATATATGTAAAGCCCAACATCCCACAACATACACTATGTAGGTAACCACTTATTCTGCTTACGCATTAGGTCTCCTAAACCCTCTAGGAGTGGCAATATTATCACATCAAAGGAAAAGGACATGTACTCCTTCATTTCTGTAGACTTTAAGTCGTGATTATCATTGACTAACAACTTCACTGAAACAATATGGAGCTTCTTTTTGGAAAAGGTAGACCTATACAAACTTTCACTTGGGCCATAACATTTCCTATGGGCAAATTTCACACTTTTTTCTCCTTTCTCTGGCTCTCGTTCATGAAATGAAAGATGCTTAAAGGCTTATAATCTTTGTCTCGAGCACAGTATGGTTCTCCAAGGGGGGGCAGTTCTGCCCCCGTCAAGGTGACCTTCAGCAATGTCCAGGACACTTTTGGTTGTCAACAATTTGGAGCCGGGTTGGTGTTGGCGGGCGGTAGGAGGAATGCTACTAGTATCTAAACCCTGTTCGAACACTACACTGTTGACTGATCTCTGCACAATGCAGGGCCACTCACAGCATCAGGACCAAATCTGGATGAAAGATTTGGGGGTCAGGAGACCAGACACCAAAATGTGTGTGCTTAAGATGTAGTCAAGGCTCTGTGAAGTAGAAAGTACACAGAACGGGGAGAAGGTACCAGATTTCAGTGGTCCCTTGAAACGGAAAAGCCTCCGGTATACAAAAGCGCAGAGTTCCCAGAGACAGTGGCAAGCCCCACAACCTTTTCGTGAGTCTAATCAAATGGCAGGGACGTCACCCTCTTTGTTCTTTTATAATTCCGACCTAAGCAAACCGAGATCTTAAGACCTGGGGCTGCGGGGTGGCCGGGGAACAGCAGCAGTTGAACCGAAGCGTGTGCGTGATGCTGAGACTTGAAACAGACCGGGAGCAAACGTGTAAGAACATATGCCGGTCGGCGCCTCCTTTGTTTTCCAGATGCTTCTGTCATCACTTCTGAATGTGATCACAGTCATCGGTGCTGTGTACTGCATGTTAGTATCTCTCCGGGCTCTCTCGGAAGGCCCTCTCATTTGTAACTCTCAAGTGAACAGCACTTCCAGCTGTGAATTTTCATTCAACAACTTAAGGTGAGTCACCTGATTTTCACGGATTGTCTTACATGCTGCAGCTAGTTACACGAGAAGAGTGTGGTGTTGACATGGGGCCCACGTTGTTCTTTGATGGCGCGGCTGGGACACACACTCTTAGGGACTTAGCACGTTTTCCCCGATTGGCACAATCTCACAGAAACGGAGGAACCACTACGTTCAGAATGCTTTGGGGGTGATCTTGTCTAAAAGGAGTAGTTGCCTCAGGTGGCTCATCCTGGTCTTTTAAAAATCTGTGGCTGCATAGGTGTATGTGTATCCAGAATTCCGAGAAATATACGCCAGAAATTTAGCTTTGATCTTTGGAGAATGGTAACGGAAGATGCCCTGGGGAAGTGAAGGGAGCACTGACTTTCTACACTTCTGAGCTAACTAAATGTCTTAAGTCTTTTTTTTTTTTTATTTTTTTTATTTTTTTATTTTTGGGACAGAGAGAGACAGAGCATGAACGGGGGAGGGGCAGAGAGAGAGGGAGACACAGAATCGAAAACAGGCTCCAGGCTCTGAGCCATCAGCCCAGAGCCCAACGCGGGGCTCGAACTCACGGACTGCGAGATCGTGACCTGGCTGAAGTCGGACGCTTAACCGACTGCACCACCCAGGCGCCCCGTAAATGTCTTAAGTCTTAAGCGTATGTTACCTTTATAATTTAAAAAGTTGACTAAAAACACAATACATAAAATCTAGAACCTTCCTTATAAGCCCTAAAAGAAACAAAGCAGTCAAAAGATTCATGCACTTACTATAAATATACTGTAGGCACGGGAATGAATCCACTTTAACGCCTACAGCCACACCACTGAAGTTACTTGTAAATGGCTCATTTTAGTCTTGTAAGATGGTTCTGTGCCTGAATCTAAGCACTGAATTTGTAAAACTGGAAGAACAGAACAACCTAATCCATCAGTTACCTATATGTTCCTCAGTTTGGAAAATAATCAGAATTCACTTTTGGAATTATGTGAAAAACAATTTCCCCCTCATTTCCTCTTATCTTGCTACATTAAAAAATAAAGATCTCTTGGGGGCACCTGGGTGGCTTAGTCGGTTGAGCCTCCAACTTCGGCTCAGGTCATGATCTCACAGTTCATGAGTTCCAAGCCCCACATCAGGCTCCGTGCTGACAGCTCAGAGCCTGGAGCCTGCTTCAGATTTTGTGTCTCCCTCTCTCTTTGCCCCTCCCCTGCTTGCCCTCTGTCTCTCTCTCCAAAATAAACATTAAACATTTTTTTAAATAAAAAACAAAAATCTCTCAAAATTTGCAGACTGCAGTTGCCGTGAATCAAAATTCAAAAAAATTCCGTTTCCTAACAGATCCGAAGTTTAAAATCAGAGATTGTAAGCACAGGTGCTGTGCACATTTAGTCCTTCGGAGAGGACAAGTCAGCATGCACCAGGCTAAGCTCTGCAGATAAGAGTCACTCTAGTTGGGGACACAGACAGTTACAGAGAGTAAACAGTTACAAGAGCGATCCTACACTTGCTGGCAAACCGCAGAAAGCACACGCCTATTCTATGCGCTGGAAATACTGTCATCTTCCCCGGATAAATGTCAGCTTTGGGATCCAGAAATGCAAACTTTCCAAGAACACTTAGCCTTACTCCATAGTAAACTGAGGAAACATCATCTTAGGACGGTTCGTGTTAGGGCTAGAAGCTCTCATTTTCCAGACCTGGTTACAGTGGGCACGGATGGATCGTAATCAGACATACTGAACATGCCTTTTGTCAGTAGAAGTTGCACATCTCGTTTAAGAGCAGATACATCATTGCAGTTTTGCACGAAGGAATGAGCTCCACGAAAGAGGTGCCTCCTTGATTTGTATGTCTTTAGCAAGTAGAACGCCTATATAATTAGGTTGAACCACAGGAGATGAATATTCAACCATTTCTGACATAGCAAATTTCATATGGTTCAACCTAAGAGCAGGCGCTATAGAATGATGGGCTATATAATCAACGTAAGTTTTGTAGCTATCAGAGTACACGGACACATGACCAGAAACCTCGAACTTAGCTATAGTTTTTGGGCACAGTATTTCAAAGTAGTTGTGTTGTGTGTGTGTTTTAATGTTTATTTATTATTGAGAGAGAGAGACAGAGCATGAGCATGGGAGGGGGAGAGAGAGAGGGAGACACAGAATCGGAAGCAGGCTCCAGGCTCTGAGCTCTCAGCACAGAGCCCGACGCGGGGCTCGAACTCACAAACCGTGAGATCACGACCTCAGCCAAAGTTGACGGTTAACCGACCGAGCCACCCAGGCGCCCCTCAAGGTACTTGTGTTTTATTATACTGTCCTTTTCTGTGAGTGTAAGAAACAGCACAATGCTGCATTCTTTCTTCATGGTGATACTCCTGAACATCTTCTCTCGTTTCTTGCGTTTCAGCAACATCCATCCAGAATCCTTCAATCTACAGTGGTTCTTCAGAGAGTCCTGCATGGCTCCTGCTGAGGTCACCGATCCCACCCTCAGTGGTACCAGGGCCAGTGATGGTGGACGCTATAGCTTGAACTTCAGTTCTAAAGAAAACAAACACAGGACGATCCATTTTTCAGTGTTCTTGGGCCTGCTGCTTGTGGGGATTCTCGAGCTCATGTGTGGGCTCAGTCAGATGGCCATCGGTCTTCTCGGCTGTCTGTGTGGAGTCACTAAGCGGAGAAGTAGGATTGTGTAGTTTTGTGGCAATCAGGTGGGAATATTAGCGGTTTGAATCATCTGAGGATCGCGTTTAAAAGACACTCTTTCAGAAGTTCAATAGTGGAATGCTGTCTAGGAAGCTACAGGAGTCTTTTTAGGCCAAAAGTCACCTTTGAGGTGGTTAAAAAAGAAAAAAAAAATCAGCCTTTCACGTATCAAGCAAGAGCAATCATCAGTGGTTGACTTGGAGGAAAGGCGGAGAGAAGTTTTCAGTTTGTTTTGTAGCTTTCGGTACTTCTGTACTATTTGAATTTTTAAGGACTATATTCTTGTGTGTGGAGGGAGAAGGGAACGAGGGGGAAGGAAAAGGGGGTGGGGAGGGAGGGAGGACAGGAAGGAACAGTTGTCCTGGAAGTGAAAATATAGAATTTGTTTTACTGTATTTCTCTATACTTGAAATAAAAAAAAAAGAATAAACAGATAACCTGAATGTTTTTAGACCTAATTTCTAGCTCACAATATGGGGAAGAGGACACACTAAGACAAACCCCAAAGGTAGGGCATTGAACAGACAACAGCCCCGTTTTCAACAAGATAATGTACAGGAGAATAAAAGGCATGATGGGCAGAGGGTGTTACTCTAGATTAAGATTTCAATGAAACGCATCTTGCGGACTCTATCAGGGATAACTGGGGAGACATGTACAAGGATTGGTTTGGGGGGCAATGCCTGGAGGGCTCAGCCGGTGAGTGTGTGACTCTTGATCTGGGAGTTGTGAGTGCGAGACCCACGTTGGGCGTAGAGATTACTTAAAAAAATAAATAGGGGGCACCTGGGTGGTGCAGTCAGTTAAGCCTCCTATTCTTGATTTCAGCTCAGGTCATGATCACACGGTTCTTGAGAGTGAGCCCCATGCCAGGTTCTGCGCGGACAGGCTGCTTGGGATTCTCTCTCTCTTGAACCCTCCCCTCCCCTACTCATGCTCTCAAAATAAACATTAATAGATACGTAGATGGATGGATAAAGAAATAAATAAGAATTGGTTTCAGTGATGTTCTTAAACAATTATTGCTAATATTTTTAGGCGTGACAATGGTTTAATGGTTATACAGAAAATGTTCTTGTTTTTGAAGAAATGTAGATTTATATGAGTGTTCTTATTTTTATTATTTTTTAAAATGTTTATTCATTTTTGAGAGAGAGAGAGAGAGAGCACGAGCAGGGGAGGGGCAGAGAGAGAGAGGGAGACACAGAATCTGAAGCAGGCTTCGGGCTCTGAGCTGTCAGCACAGAATCCAATATAGGGCTTGAACCCATAAACCGCAAGATCACGACCTGAGCCAAAGTTGGACGCGTAACTGACTGAGTCACCCAGGTACCCCCGTGAATGTTCTTATTTTTTTAAAAAATGTATATGTACATGTTTGGGGGGAAATGTCATGTTTTTAAAATACTTCAGCCAAAAAATGAAGCAATGGAAAAATGTTAATTGTTATATTTAGGTGACAGGTGTAGCGCAATCCATTCATTCTTCTCTTTTCCCATTTGTATTCTTTCACACTTGAAAATAAATGCCTAGAAAAAAAACCAGTGTTTCAAAAGCGGCTTTCTATATATGCCAGTCTTTAAGAGACACGATAACAAAACCATGCATGTACCATATTAAAATGTTGTAAGACAGATAAAACTAAAAATCCCATTTTCTGAATGTGATCATTCCTGCATTCGATTTCAATTATGTATGTTTACTGGGCTTCAGGTTCTAGAAATAATTTTCAATACCTATATTATAGCCGTCCCCATCCCCAACTGGTAACATCAAGAACACACAGGCATTTCTTTCTGGTTCTGTCTGCTGCATAAAGACCCTCTCCCCACGCCCCCACATACGCTTATTTATCGTTAAGGTCTGGCTTTAGTATCTCCTACTCCAGAAAGCCTTCCCAGGGTGCAGGATTCCAACCAAGGTAGCACTCATCAAATCATGGTCATCATACCTGTCACAACGGAACGCAAATGTTGTGCGTCTGTGTCTGCCGGAAAATGTAAGAGAACAGGAACTGTGTCGTTCTCAACCACTTAGCTCCTTCTCGCTTAGCTCTTTCTTAGCTCTCGTTAGCTCTTTCTCGCTTCGGAGCCTTATCAGGGCCGGTCCCCTGCCCAGCCCCCGGCCCCCACTCATATTCTCCGACTGCACCCTCTTCATTCTTAAGATTGCAGCACAACCAAAAACAAACAAACAAACAAATAAATAAAATCAAAATAAAAAAAATAAAAAAAATCACTGTACTTGCAAAAAAAAAAAAAAAGATTTCTGCACAACCATCAACTTGTTCTCAGGGGCCTTCCCTTACCACCTAACGAAGATTTCCCTTGACTCTCCCTTTTAGCATTCCATCACCGATACTACTCATCACGATGGCAACAGCACTTTTATTTGTGGCTTCTTACGTTTCACTCCCCACCCCCTCCCCCCCCCTGCCCCCCAACACCATATGCTCCATGGGTACCGAGATACGTCTCTTTTATTCACTCCTGGTATCCTCAGTAGCAAGTACAGTGCCTGATACAAGGTGGGGCCGTTGTAAATATTTTGTTGAGTGAACAAGTGGGTCTTACCTTTCGTACTCAGCTTTCAGGGAGAGTCAATGCTGACTGAATGAGCGTCAACCTGCTAATTGCCATAAAATTAGGACACAAGTAAAACGAACCTGACTGCTCACCGGACCGGACAGTACAAGGGTCAGCGGTGGTGAGCAGAATCTTCTCATCACCCCGGAGATGGGTGGGATGACCCCAGTTCTCCACAGGGTCACGAAGACAGAGACTTAAGCCTCTCGTTTGAGAGCAAAAGAAAGCATGGTTGGCAGTACTCGTGGCTATTTGAGTCTTGTGGGAACGACTCCCTTGGATTACACGCCGACAGCAAAGACCACCTGAGGTTAAGCATCTTTTGGGGACCATGCCATCTCTGTCCTGGTATCTACACTTACACATGCATGTATGTAACACACACACGTAGTCACTCACAAAGCTCACCCATTCTTTTCCACTTCATCCCGTGTTCAATCTTGTTTTGGAGTCTTTAAACTTTTTTTTGGCTGTATCCACAGCAAAACGCTCTCCTCTCCCTTATCCTTCAGCGTATATCCCAAGTTCCTCTTCAATAAAATTTTATTTTTTACTTATTTTTAATATATTTTGAGAGAGAGAGAGAGAGAGCGAGCGAGCAAATAGGGGAGGGGCAGAGAGTGGGAGACAGAATCCCAAGCAGGTTCTGTGCTGCCACGGCAGGGCCAGGTGTGGGCCTCGAACTCCCAAACCGTGAGATCATGACCTGAGAGGAAATCAAGAGTCAGATGCTTAACCAACTGAGCCACCCAGGCACCCCTCCGGAAGATCATTTTATAATCCTCTAATTGTTTAAAGAGGCTTACCCCCTCCTTCTCCATGGGACGGTCAACTCCTTACAGACGGTCAGAGCCTGCGGCCTTCTTGCTTGTACCCGCTTACCGCAGGGGTCAGGGCGTGCACACGCGAGTGTCTACTTCGTGACACAGTAACACGTTGTAAGTAAATAGCAGTTATGGTGAATTAAACCTTATTTGAGTTTGAGGCCCAGGAAAGACAGTGCAATTTCAGTATCACTATAATTGAGACGCTAGAAAACAGACATTCACTCAAGAAAGGAAGGAGAGCTCTCTGGCGAACACATTTTCATAAAATTACCCCTCAAAGTGTAAATAACCTGCTACTGCATCGACAAGGATTCCCAGAAGTAGGAAAAAAAACCCCAACAACAACCTACCACCCACCTCTGAACAGTGCTCTGAAGGCAGTGGAACCTGCTCACTGTACTAGAGCGTGGGGCTGACCCTCTATACGCCTGGCCCTGACTACACTCCTGCCACTTTCCCTGCACCAGGAATCCTTTCCTCATTCTCTGCTTGTTGAAATCACTACGTGTATATGCATGCATTTCGAGGCTCAGCTCAAATATCTAAGAAGTGTTTCTTGACCCTCCTGACCAGGAATGAATTTGTTCCTCTCAACTCCAAATCCACCTTCTTACAGTGGTGAGCAACCTCCAGGCGAGGGAGGCTGGCATAATGGAGCTTGGCTTTGGAGTGATTCAAGTGCTTCTATAGTTTTTAGATCTGTGACAAGGCAAAAGCTGGATGGTAAGTTGATTTCCCATCTTCCCTTTCCCTGGGGGGGGGGGGTTGTCTTTTGAGGTCCCAGCTTCATGCAGGAATCCTGTGCCCAAGACATGGAACTGTTATCTCCTGCCCCCTGCACAGCCACTAAAGGAGAAAGTTCTAGGTCTCCAGGATTTGGTAAAAATCAACAGGGGAAAAAAAACCCAGCTTTTGTGTTGATCTCCTGGAATGCCTCCTTGTATTTCATTTTTGGCCCAAGCAGAATCCTTTTCATGCCTGTCCAGCAAAAGAAGTACTAATTTTATCCATCGTTTTTTATCATTTTTGTGGTTTCAACTGGATCACTCAGAAATTACCTGTGACACACACACACACACACACACACACACACACAGAGCTAGAATTAATATAATCACATCATTAGGCTATTATAAAAGTCAGAAGATTTTCATAGGTTAAAAAAAAATTTGTCATCAAACTCATGATAAATTCTAGGAAGAGAAGAATGCTTCCTTCAAGTATCTTTTTGTTTTTTGTTTTAAATGTTTATTTGTTGGGGCGCCTGGGTGGCTCAGTCGGTTAAACGTCTGACTTCAGCTCAGGTCACGATCTCGCGGTCCGTGAGTTCGAGCCCCGCGTCGGGCTCTGGGCTGACGGCTCAGAGCCTGGAGCCTGCTTCCGATTCTGTGTCTCCCTCTCTCTCTGCCCCTCCCCTGTTCATGCTCTCTCAATGTCCCAAAAATAAATAAAAAAGTTAAAAAAAAATTTTTTTAAATAAATGTTTATTTGTTTTTGAGTGAGAGAGAGAGAGAGAGAGAGAGAGACAGAGACAGAGACAGAGAATCCCAAGCAGGCTCCACACTGTCAGCGCAGAGCCCAATATGGAGCTCAAACTCACGAACTGCAAGATGATGACCAGAGCCGAAATCAAGAGTTGGATACTTAGATGACTGAGCCATCCAGGCGCCCTCCCAAGTCAGGTGCCCTCCTGCCACCACCTCCCCCCCCCCCGGTATTTTATTTTGGAAGGATGGGGGAGAAACAAGAACACAAACATTAAATACATCTATCTAAGGAATTTCCTTCAACTGCCTTTCCTGAAATTGATGGCCTGGGTAGAAAGATATTGAAGACATGTGGAGAGCCCCACGTCTAATTAAAATCCTATCTGTTTCTGAACGCAAAACAGGGATGAAAAACTGGGAGAGCTACAGGGTCTCAGGATTTAGTTTCACTGGTGCATTTAAATCCCCTGAGATCGTGCATCTTGGCTAAAAACTACAACAGGAAAAGCAGACACAACTCAAGTTGTTTTCATCTGAACCACTTTACAGATCCTGCGACTTGCATAACCACCTGTAATGCGACCAGCGCCTCCCGCTGCCGGGATGGAGACCCGAAAGGAAGCACGGGAGGTCCTTGCTACCTGCAAAGTCATTACTTGCATTTCCTGCTCCTGGGGCGGGAAGACTTATGTTCATTAACGGTAATATGATAGAAGACATCGCTCACGGCACAGCAGGATGAAATAAAACTTTTTGACAGACAACCGTTGCTTTCGTTGACAGTTTATTAAATACACTACATTTGTACCTTATTCTGTGGTTTTTTAAATCATTCACACGGGGCTTAGTAAAAACATACTTTATAGAAAACCATCTGCAAAATTAAAATAAAAATAAGAATGCACATTTTACACATGTATTAGATAAACTGCTGGAAATGTCAGGAATTATTTTAACGAAGGTGACTGTAAAACATGAGGCGCCTTGACTTCATTAAACCTGACACCAGACCATGACTATGGAAGCGTGAACGCTCAAGTGTGGATGCCAAAATGTCTATTGACGGAACTGTTTCACTTAATCGCGTTTGAGAAACAGGACAAAATAAAGGACTCGTCTTCTTTTACAGACACTTCTCTAAATCCGCTCACTATGCACTCTCTTTCCCGTTCGGAGAATTAATTGTGCGGACTGATGAGGCAAAAATCATTTCCCTTAAAGAAAAACAAACTAGAGCCTATTTACAAAACATGCAAAGGGAGAATGTGAAGTGTGCGCGTGTTACTGCAGAACTGCTCGACAGTGACCACAGCGGAGGGAGAGAATGGGCCTTTACTTCCCCAAGTTATCAGCCCTTCCCCCCTCCTTTCTGGAAGAAATACACGGGCAGGGCACGGACTATAAAACGGCATACAATGCAAACACAGAAACAGAGAAGTTTGCAAGTTCTTTATGTTTCCAGCTGTTGAGACAGAATTTTCCAGAGCCGAGGTTACCTCTAGCGGCGAAACCAGAGCCAGCTGTTAAGCAGCCAGAACGCTACAGTAATCGAATACATGACCATTTCTCTCTTGGCGCGCTCTTTGTTCTCCTCTTCTAGAAGTTGTAGACGTCTATTTAGTTTGATTATCTACGTGAAAAACAAACAACGACAACAAACCAAATAGAAGCTTTAGTGCAAGGAGGAATTAGAGTCTCAGGAAGTAGCAGGACTTGTCAAAAGAATTCTGATAAACACGTGGAGCAAAATGAACCCTATATAGAAAAAACGTCACCCGAGACAGCTTCAATTCCGAGATAATCTCCCCTTCCCTTCTCCAAATTTCTAAGTCAGAAAAGAGTATATTTTCCGTCCTTCCTCGATTAAGTGTGAGGTGAGGAAACCGTTGCACGCTGACAGCTAATTCCGACAGGGGGGACCAAGCACACACCGAGGCAGGTGCAGCACAGCAGGATGAACTCCTGTCTCTGCTCCTTCTACAAGCTTCTGTCCCTCGGCCTCAGTTGCTCATCTTTAACCTGCGTTAACTGCCTTCCCTGTCCGCTGAGCTCCTGATGGGATCTCCTAACAGCCTACTGTGGCGGGCCCTGTGCTCTGTCACCCGGACCCTTCAAGGGCTGAAAGGCTAGGCATTCTCTCGTTGACAGCACTGCCCTCGGCTGCTGATCCCTACCACAGATAGCCCTGGGCTGAACGACTGCCCTGCCCAAGCATATGCTCCCTTCCTGGGGCAGCTGCGTGCGTCCAGTAACTGGTTCACAATGGGGTTCAAGGCCCAGGCCTCCCGCTCCACCCGACCTCAGGCCCCTCGTGAGGCTGGCCACGTGCAGACACCGCAGCCCAACACTCCCCTCGTGCCCCATCCTGCTTCCTCTCCTTCCCCTGCAGGTGGTAACTGCAGGAGCACTCCCGGGGCAGGCTTCTGTGCCAACCTGCAACCCACAATCTGCTTTCTGTGTAAAAACACAATGAGCTCTGTAGAGCACTATGAATGCTCTATGGGATTACGATCATTATGTTAGAGAAGGTGAAGGAAGAGATTTTCACAGAATGTGGAACCCTTAGCATTTTGAGGACCGAGAACTCCAACCTGGAGGGGTGGGAGGGGGGCGGTGGGAATGGGAGTCTACGGACAGTGATGCAGAGATAACCATTTTCACAACCCGGAAAGGAACGTCACTTTTTAATCAGTGCTGAGGAGCCATTTTTCTCTTAGGGCCAGTGAAAAAAAGATAAATAAATAAAGTGCTTAGAGTTAATCACCTTTTCCCAACCACTCGCAACGAGAGGGGCTTATTTGGTGCCACGGGATGCTGTGTTCTTACACTAAACGATCCATCTTATCGTCAATGAAAAAAACAGGCATTGATCGTGAGTCGTTACGATATTTTTATCTGGGCAGCAACAACACCAAGGCCGCTTTTTAATATGGAGAGTGGATTACATTTTCTCTCTTGAAGCCAGGCGGCCCACGGGTTCCCCATCCCTGGATGAATGGAGTACAGGCCGGTGGGTTTCCAAATTGGCAACGGACCAAGGGAGCTTCCCCTGCCGCCGGGGTCACAGATGTGAACTCTGTAGAACCTTCTCGCGATGCGGTGCTTGCGCCTGGTCTCAGAAGCTCGGTTTCCCACCTGGCTTTCTACTACTTGTCACAGGACGTGTGTGACCTGTTTACAATGACTCGATCTTTGTCTGCTACTAGTTCAGCCTCTAAGCTAAGGATCGAATGGATGTTGTTACAACCCCGAAGCTCCTGCTGTACTCTCAGAAAGCAAGGCTGTTGGTCTGACTGTGAATTCTACGACAAATGCCAGAGAAACTCCCTTTCTTCAGCAGGCAAGGTATAAATAAATAAATATGCGTGAGACCTTCTGACACAGCATCCATTTAGTAAATAAACGAGACTCACGATAAAAAAAAGCAGTATTTGTTTCATATTATCGTTATGTTGAATCTTTAAAACGATATTGACTGATTCTAATGCTAAGATATTTAGTTTCTTGACCTTAGAAATTCTTTCATTCACGTCTCCTCTACGCCTATTCGGCACAGACACAATTACAACACTGACTGCGCCTTCTCCACGTGTGTGTGTCTGTGTGATTCTAGAGGCCGTGGGACCCGCATATTAAAAATGTGCATATGCAACCGCACTTGCAAGGCAGGACTTATTACAGAACACAAGAAATCTGTTCATAGAGGCGCTGCGCAAACTGGAAGCAGTGGCTTCCAAAGCGGAACTCTCCAACATCGTACCACAGGTCCCCAAGGTGACTTCCACATTTCAAAAAGTCAAACAAGCAGTCCAGTGGCTACGCTGGTTGGCTAAAATGCCGAGAGTCTTTGTCAGTGGCCAGAATTGTACCAATCCATTTTGGTAATACCGTTTTACGCTGATTAAAATGTGTAAATGGTGGCTTAACATACCTTGAATCAAAATGGAAAAGTCAATTATGGCTTATTAAAAACAGCTTGAGAAATAAAATAATTCATGGGTTCCACAGGAGAGAAAATGATAACATGTTAAAAGTTATCAGTAACATACTACATGAATATAATTTAGGATTCTCTCTTGTCTAGTACATTAAATACCTGCCGTCTTAATGAAGCCGCATCTACAACAGTCATGTCGTCCGAAGTTCCTTCAATTGTTGCATCTATGTGTGACATGCCATGCCTAGCAGATGAGACACAAAAATGCAATTTAATATTACAACAGAACTAAGAGTACCCGGGTAAGTCGCATCATGCGCTGGGCAATGCTCAAAGAACTGTTCAGAAGACTGATATTTAACAACAGGAATTACTAACATATTTTACCATCTGAATTGGTACTAACAAAGGAAAGCAGAGGAAGAAGCAAAAAGTATTTTGAGCAATGATTTAAGAGCTGCCACTCTGAAACAGAACAACGCATAATTCTTCCACAAACTTCTGTCCGTATGTAGCTCCACAGGAGTCCCTGTCGAGACTCACTGGCCGGGAACACTAACTTTAGCTAAAAAAAATAACATAGATTTTTTTTTTTTTTTAAATTTCTCCTCCTCTTCTCATTGCCTCTTACCATTTCTACTCTCTACTTATTTCTAATTACCTGTTCTCTACTGTGTCTCCCACAGAAACAATGATAAAATCACCTGAGGAAATCTTGTCACTGCATTCAGATCCAGAATTGGCTCAAAGATTAATCATTAAGGGGCTGTGTATAAAATAATACTGGAAAGCCACAAAGAACCACCCCAGGGAAAGCACATTAAAAAATACTTCTTTTTCGAATACAGTTACTTCTAAACGAGCACTGACTTTTAAATGCCTGGCAATAAACCTCTGAGAAACAAATACACACAAATGCTATGCTTCCCCTTTGCCTGGATTTCCACTTCTTAAGCTTATTTTAATTAACAGCTTAATTGAGACATAATTTACATACCATACAGTTCACCTCACGTGTTTATATCCTCGCTATTTTAATCCTGTATGGTTATTTCCCTAAAATGGCATAGTAACTTTCCCAAATGAGCAGAATCTAAATCAACTGAATTAAAAAGTCACTCCTTTGTCATCCAGAGAGAGTTGGCACATGGATTACATTATTCTAATCTTTCAAGCAAATCCCCGTTACAAAAAGCACATAACCACACGAAGGGGTATGAAGAAAATTATAGTTTTCGTCCAGGCACATTCAAGACAAGTCTACTCAGAAAATCCTGTTTCATATGCTGTTGAAAATAATCCAAAAATAATTTAATAAAGTATGTGGAACAGGATTTATTTTATAGTCATTCACTGTGTTCCCAGCCAGGGTCGTCATTCTGAACAGATGGTAACTGTACGTGTTGCAGTTTCAACGGCTGACGGTGCGTCCCAACTCTAGAACAATGTCTACGTGTTCCCTTTATCACTAAATGAACTGGCTTTCGCCTTTCACCACTCCTTTCTTCATCGCAAGAGGAAATATCCTCGGATACTGAGACTAACTGCGTCTGAGAAGTAAGCTTCTATGTGAGTAGAACTGTGAGTTTATAAATATCTGAGATAATTATTCTTTTGAAGATTCAGACCGAATTATTGCATGACTGGAGGAAAAAACACGGGTTGAAGATTCCTTTTCTCTACACTTTATCTCAAAATAAAACTTTTCGGGGCACCTGGGTGGCTCGGTTAAGTATCTTGACTTCAGCTCAGGTCATAATCTCACAGCTGGTGGGTTTGAGCCTCGTGTCGGGCTCTGTGCTGACAGCTCACAGCCTGGAGCCTGCTTCAGAGTCTGTGTCTCCCTCTCTCTGCTCCTCCCCTGCTTGTACTCTTGTCTCTCTCTCTCTCTCTCTCTCTCAAATAAAAATAAACATTAAAGAAAATAAAACTTCTATTTCCCTGAGATTGCCTATGAGATATAAACTGGGGGGACGAGAGGGGTGCCTGCGTGGCTCAATTGGTTAGGCGTCCGACCTTGGCTCAGGTCATGATCTCACGGTTCACAAGTTCGAGCCCCATGTTGGGCTCCGTGCTGACAGCTGAGAGCCTGCAGACTGCTTTGGATTCTGTGTCTCCCTCTCTCTGCCCTTTCCCTGCGCTCGCACGCCCTCTCTCTCTCTCTCTCAAAAATACATAAACATTAAAAAAAAATTTAAACTGGGGGGGGGGAGGGAGAAGCAATGGCTTCAAAGGTAAAGGAACCCCAGACTGAACGCAGAATGAAATATAAGTGATGGGAATTACTCACTTTAAATCCTAAATTAAATAAGGTGTTAAACAACTGTGAAGGAAATCTTCATTTGCAAAGAAATCTAAGGATATGGCAAAAGGCCGTACATATATAATTCAACTTACAATAGAAAAAAAACATTAAAAGAGCTATATAGATCAGATATAAAAAGCTGTATTTGTCAGAACTAAAATCTCTGTAAGAAATGTTAAGTCAGCTCACTGCCTGAAAGTTCTTTCAGGGAAAGAGAAAAGGATCACGAATTTCCAGTTCCAACTTCTGGGAAATATACAAAGGTAGTAAACTTACAATGGCCTGAACTGATACCGTGAAAGAAACCGGTGAGCAGAGGAGAGGGTAAGGCACCACTAAGGACACACTCTTCAATTCCTCTAACCTGAATGCAGTATTATTAAGAAACTGATGTTTCCCTCTTCTCCTGCCTAAAAATCAATGTGTCAGATTCCTCTCATCATAGAAATAATGCTGACAGTTTTAAGTCTACTGCCGTGGGTAAAATACACTTCTGCTTAAAATGAACAAAATCAGCTCTGAAAAAGTTACAGTTAACGGTATCTGCGAATACCAAGCAATTTTCTTTACCCCAGATGATGGGAAATGGGAATTTTGGCACCTCGGAACCTTAAGCATTCATATGTGCCAGTCTATCTGTCCTTGTGCATGCCAGGAAGGTATAATTACTGAGGCTAAGCATGTCTGAAGGAATGAAAACAAGAGGGAAAAGCTTAAATCAACAGATGATGAAAACTCTTTGAACTAAATTCCTTTTCTAAACGTTTAACTGTCTAGACTGTCGATGCTGATTTCCCCCAATTTAAGACGATGCCTTCTACACACGTTTATCTACACGTGGCGAATGCCACCCCAGGCAATTAACAAGAAAGGAAATGGTAGACAGAACCTCAGCCAACAATTAAAATGATGCACATAAAACAAGATTTAAGACGGCCTTTTCTGTGTTTCAGCGTGATCCTCGATAAGCTACCAAAACGGTATTTACATGAAATATCTCAGATGTGCACATGGTACCTTCACCACCAAGCATTCTTCTTCATAACTCTGGTTGGCAAACGTCCTGAACGATTAGACTCAGGGTTCTCAGAGAAAACCAGGATGTACTCAGAGAGGAAAACTGTGAGCAGTTCAAGCTAGAACACAAAGGCAAGGCTACTACATGCAAAATACAAAGGCAGTCAACTGTTTAGCCTGATAAGTACAAAGTCTCAAAATTTACCTGACGTTGTCATGATGAGGATTAGAAGTGGCGGCAGCAGACCCACCCCGCAACACGGGTCTAAGGCAGGTTTTTGCGGGAGAAGGCACAAGACAGAATCAGGAAACAGAGAAGTGATAAAATAAAAGCAAAAACAAGACAAAAACATGTCAAATAGGATTATATTGTATGTTGTGATACAATATAATATCTGTCAAATACTTTAAAGATCGTTGCAGGACATGCCCTCCCTTTTGATTTTCATAAATTTAAGGTTTTACCGCAGGTCAAGAACCAAGAGGAAACTCGTGTGACAAGACAGCACCCGCGTAAAACTTTTTTTTCCCTTTGGTGCTTATATTTTAATTTATGAAATTCAAGAGAGAGGACAATTCTGTCTAAAAAGCGTAATTTCCCTTTTCTCATCGGAAAGAAAAGATCACCCGAAACCCTGGAAGCGTGTCAGGAACTGGTGGGTAGCACCTGCAGGATCACGGCTGCCCATCTGGTGTCAGCTGCCCAGGTTAAGTCCCATTTCCCACGGCTCCTTCCCTCCCGCCTCACTCGTTGGAATCACGTCTCGTATCCTACTGTAGCTGCATCTCATTCAAACCTCGGCTCCCAGAAGCAAACCTGCAAGCCTGGGTTCTGGAGCTGAGGCCGTCAGAGGACGTCTAGGGTGTGGCACAGAAGCACAGCCAAACTGCGCGTCTCTTCCGGAGAGACCCCCCAGCAGCGGCACACTGGGCAGCTGGGAATAAAAGACTGCGCTAAACTGGAACACTTTGTGGGGACGGTCACCAGCCTCAGGACATACGCTGGTTCTAGAGGGCAGTGAGTGCTCCACCGAGGTGAGCAGTAACCCTTCCAATACCTTTCACTTTTAAAAATTGGAAGACAAAAACTCCCTGTGGTTTCTGGTCAATTGCCCAAAAAGCAATCAGCAGTAACTGGCGACCAGAGAAAGGAGGCTGAGCTACAGGGGCCATAGAAGGATTTTAAGAATTATTACATTGTATTTCAAGTGTCTCATTTTCTCAGTACTGGTCGGGTGTTGCCTGCATTGAAGTATCAAGGCAATGCTTAATTATAGTCAACGTTTAATATCAAATGAACTAGTTTTTTTCCGTTAAGTTGGTACAGCTGTAAAACTTTGGCTACAATACGAATCACTATTTCCTCCCAAGTTAATTTATATAAGACAATTTTCATGTTTAGCTTGTACGTTTCCCGGAGGCACAACTGGTGCTTAAAGAAATTTCGGGAGCCTACAGGATAAGGAATTCTGAGGCTGTGGGGGAGACGTTAGACTTCTATTGTGCTGGCTAAAGAACAGTGAGAAAGCACATAAGCCTGAAACAGGTTTTAAATCATCCCGTTCTGCTCCTATAATTAATTACTCTGTGGCATTAGGAAAACTTGCTTCACTGCAATCTTATAGCACGCTCGTCTGAGAATGCTTAAGTAAATGAAGCCGCTGCTGGGTGCTACTTAAAGCTTTTATTAAAGAATTCACGCTAATATGTTCAATATGGATCTGCCATAGTCAACATATGCCACCACAGAGATTTCCCTCCTATAATGCAGAGCCAGAAAATAGTACAGTTACCTTTCACAACGTATTTCATTTTGTCTTCTCACACTGGCAATTGACACATATAATATAAAAGTAAATTAGACAGGTATTTGGCAAAGTTAGAAACTTCATTCAAGTACCAGTTTCTACCATAAGTATGATTTAATACATTAAAAGAAATCTTTTCTAAGTCCGGTAATATGTTCAACAATAATAATTTTGTAACTAAAGAGGCAAAAGGGAAGGAGAGCCACGGCTCTCCAAGTTCTAGCATTAACTTGTATATTGACATTTTTGAGTAAATAAATGGTCTGACTTAATAAAATATGTGTCTCTTTAGTAAAAAAATAAAAAAGGAAACTGCTACAGTAAATAAACAGTAACATATTTATATGCATACTTGCAAAAATACAAATACAAATTAAAACACCATGGTTTCATATTCTATTCATTGAAAGCCAATATAATCTGCTCACGAAAAACTATATATAAAAAAAAAATCAAGCCCCTTCTAAAAATAAAACTTAAGCATGCTAAGCATGACTAATCTGTTGATATTTAAATAATGTTCTTAACATGGGAATTAAGTTTCTTTTTTTAAATGTGAATATTTTGCGTTGGAGAATGAAACACGGAGGTCTGGCAGATGTCAGGAGACACAAGTGTTTCCTGACCAGCCAAGGACTAAATCACAGCAACATTTTAAATTCAAAGAACACACCTATCTGAGGTGTTTGGGTACATTTCTGATTCCTCAATTTTCCAAATGCACAGCACTGACCCACGTGTATCAAGGATTTGATTTTGTCTTCATGTTGAGCTTGGTTTAAATCAAGTAAGTTCTCATCAGATGAGAAAACAAAAATATAGTACATAAACTTTCCCACAGTGTTCCTTAAATTGTTCTTCCATGAAGTAACTGTGAATCTGCATTTTTTAATAATAAGGCAGACAGTAAGTTCCTTTTTTTTCTTTCTTTCTGCTGATTAGTTCTGGCTTAATGTAACTGTACCTAAGGTAAAGGCATAAGACCAAAGATAGGGCATTACATGAGCATAACCACCAAAGCGTAATAAAATAGAAAGGAAAAAATGATGTACACAGCAAGGAACATAAAAGCACTTAAAACTTTATAAGCAGTATTACTGTAATAATCATGCAGGTAGAACATTATCCAAATTTCACATTCCTACTTCTTGTATCTGCAAAGTCATGCCAGACAGTTCTCTTGTAGAAATAAAAAATGATTTGGTACTTACAATTCTGATTAAATCTTGTTCAACATTTAGATCATAAGAGATTGAAATGTAATTTAAAAAAAAAAGGCAAGAAAAAAAAAAACCCTTTGAATAATGGAAGCATCCAATAAGACTAATAAGAATCTAACCCTCCAGGCTCCAAGGTAACATAACTAATGGTATGTATCCAGGAGCAAAAAATTATTAATACAATTACTTTATGAATTTTTAAAATCTCATTTAAGTAAGATAATTCCTTTCCAGAAAAAAACGGATTTTAAAGCTATCAATTTATGATAATTGAAAAATTAATAACTAAAAACTTCACTTAGGGCTCAATACAGTTTTTTGTAATAAAAGAATACAAAGTAAATTCTACATTAGTAAGATTTCTGATTTTCTATTTTTGAAGTTGAGGCAAAATTCTTTTCCATTAATGGGCAAGGACTGCTTTGTGAAGTCACAATTATTTAATCTATATAGAATTTATAAATATCTTCCTCACTCAGCTATTTTCACTGTTAATAGCATTTGATATGATATAATTCGACCTAATAATCTGGTCTCTTCTAAGGACCTACTGTAATTAAAAAGTGAAAGACGACACCTGGTGAAGAAGAAATCTACTTTAAGGAGGGAGGAGAAAAGAGGCCTTTGGGAATATCAGTTCTTAAATGCCAGGTACTTTATATTCAATGCCTTTTGAAGGACTTACCACGGTCCTAAATAAAGAATTTGAGGCCATTATTACCTAGATCTTAAATAAAGATGGTGGTGGGAATCTAGAAAACTAGATTATAGGTAATACTATTATAAACTAGGTAATACTATTATTGCCTGGTGTTTTTTTTTTTTTTTTAAACGGATGAAGAAAACGAGGCCCAGAGAAGCTAGACAACTTGCCCAAGGTCATTGTGCAGCTAGCTATTCAGTGGGGTGGGTCAACACTGAATCTGGCTGGCCCCCCGATTCCATGCTGCTTCTTACAGGCTCCAAATATTCTGAGGCAGTTCTAAACCTTTGGGGAGAGGGATGTATGTGTATATGCAAACACACACACACATATACATGAATATACATGTATATACATGTATGTATCATTTTCCCCTGCTATGAGCTTCCTCTTTTAAGCTCTTTCTGGTGCGGCTTTAAGTCGCTGGGCCCAAATGTATACCACTACATTAACGCGGGGCAGGCTTAGAAACACCAGTCGATGGTATGGACAAGTGCTCACGAAGTACAGTAAAATCTCTGAGACTTGCATGACGATCAAAAGCATTCAACAAGAAAGTCTGTTTGGACTGAGCCATAAGACATGTCAGTTCCTAAGGTAAGAAACAAGGTTTACTGGCAGGGCCAGCTTAACTTACGGGGGGAATTCTTCAAAAGTTAACAGTCTACTAAACTGTCGATGAAAATTCAAATGGTGACGCACAGAGTCACTAGATAAAATGTTTGGAGTTGACATGAAACGGACTCTGCCTTTCCCACACTATGCCAAAAAGCTCCCCCAATTTTATCTTTTAAAAAATACTATGTAGTAAAGAAGCAAGGGCACAAAATATCTGAAATAACAGCAAGGAAAAATCAAGCCCAAGTGTACTACTGACGATTTTACTGGGAGATGTCCAAAAGTGAGATACCTTATCAATCCTGAAAAATATCAGTATTATCAGAAAGACAACAGCATTTGGGGTTTTCAGTACAGGCCCAGAAATCCCTAGCTAGAAGGAAAGTAAACAAGTGTCCTAGCACCTACACTGACATTGTCTTGTCAGTTTGGCTTCGGCAGCCCAACCATCTTAGTATCGCAACGATGAAACCAAAAGACTCACTAAAGAAAATCAGTACGCTTCAGTCCAACAGCCTACACTCCATCCGACAGTATGCCTCAGCATATTCCAGTGGAGTCAAGTACTTAGGTCAACAGAGCCTTGGGGGAAAAAAAAAATCATTATACTTCCTGTTTCTAGTTACTAACTGAATACTCTCCCTGACTCAAGAGAAGCTAAGAGCATCTTGTGAAATGTGAATTTTGGACAATAATTTCGATTTAAAAGAAAGCAAAGCAGGTTGTTTTAAGCCACTGCATCTTAGGAAGAGATGAAGGTGCAAACACAAAAGGAAGACACCACAGTCCACTAACAAGGAGCCAAACGAAAAAAAAAAAAAAAGAAAAAGAAAAAAAGCAACACAGGCAGCGAGAGTCACTGATGGCCAGTCACCTGCGATTTTCATCCAGCACATCCAAGATCTGCTGGTAAGCCCTACGAGTGGAAGACTGGATAAGCGACAAAATGCCTCGAGCGGAGGGAAGATTAGCTCCACCTTCAGGTAATGTTTGGGGAAGACAGGCCCGGACCTGTTGGGGCGCCGGTGTCACACTGTTTCCGGGAGCACAGCAAGCGAAGAGAAAAACACGCAAGTCAGACTCTTATGAAACTTCAGCGGAGCAGTTTCCCCAAACACTTCGTCCTTTAAAAAATTACCTTCGTTGTCTTGCCCCTTTTCCCACCCTTCCCTCTCCCCCAGGAAAACAGTCAAAGCAAGCAAGTTCATCAACATATTAAATTGTTTAAAAAAAAAAAAACAGCTACAATGCAACGCCCGTGACCGTGCAGCCTTACACATCAAATTGAACAAACTGAATATGAGAGGCAACTTTGCAGCGGGAAGAGAACCACAGTGAGCAGTGTGTTCAACGCCGAGCTCTGGAGAAGCGGCATTCTTTAGTCGCCGTGTGTCTTCCCATCCAGCAAGTCACACGTCTAGCAACCGGCACTGCCCTGTGACTTACGGGTGGTGAGGAGATTAGGACAGAGAGTTCTGGGACACAGGTGTCAGGGTTCAAACACATGAATCACGAGTGATCCCACGAAAACGCCATTTCCAATCTTTCACAGAGACAATGAAGCGAGCTGAGGGTATGATGCGTAAATTTCAACCGAATTCAAGTTTCAGAAGGTTGCGACAAAAGCATTTTGATAGCTTCATTATGTTAAAGCACATGTTCTCTAGCTAAATGACTGAAACATAAAACCACTCCTGATTCTGTGCAGAGAGTGAACAGAGAGGCAAGACAGTTCTTAGATTACCCAGATGGATGTTAAGGCAGCATTTCTGGGCTTCCGGGTGACAGTAACCTTAATCACTCTTTCAGATGTAAGCTGAGAGTCACAATTTCTTTGGCTCCACTGCCAAGGCTTCTTAAAAGCTGAACATATTTGAATGAAACAATTTTATCGTTCGAACATCCACTCTTGAGCTTGGTGTATTTTCGGAGAGCTGTTTAATGTCAGCTGTGTGAGGTATTTAAGTGATACCAGGACTTGCTTGGCATCTGGTTTGTTACATGAAGAGGCTTTGTTGCAACAAAAGGACTGTGACCCTGGGATGTGGGCTCAAAACGTTTTCTCAATGTGAGGGCAAAACTACCTTGGGTTAAACCTCACTCTTGTGTATTTCACCCAAAAGAATGAAAGGTGGAGCAGTGAACAGCTGAAAAGAGAAAAATCTTTTATTTTGATTTATGTAAACTTTTCTAACTTAACATGCATTTTGTTTGGAAATCACAACATAAGTGGGATAACTGTTGAAAGGACTAACATGTGATATTATACCCAGAGTCCCTAGAACATTAAAAACAGGGATGCCTGGGTGGTTCCGTCAGTTAAGCATCTGACTCTTTTTTTCTCCCACGTTTTTTTATTTATTTTTAGGACAGAGAGAGACAGAGCATGAATGGGGGAGGGGCAGAGAGAGAGGGAGACACAGAATCGGAAACAGGCTCCAGGCTCCGAGCCATCAGCCCAGAGCCCGACGTGGGGCTCGAACTCACGGACCGCGAGATCGTGACCTGGCTGAAGTCAGACGCTCAACCGACTGCGCCACCCAGGCGCCCCAAAGCATCTGACTCTTGATCTTGACTCAGGTCATGATCTCACAGGTTCGGGAGTCTGAGGCCCACATCAGGTTCTGTCCTGGCAGCGTGAGCCTGCTTGGGATTCCCTTCCGCTCTCCCTCTCCCCCCACCCCCCAACCCCCCTCCAGCCCTGCTTGTTCCCTTTCTTTCAAAATAAACTTAAAAAAAAAGAAAGTCCACAATTTTGTGAATAACTGTGAATGTCTTAGTGACCCAAAGCAAGAAGTATTATAAATATGAAAACCCTGTTTTCCAGACTACTTAGAAGAGAAAGATCTAAGCCATATCTGTGCATATTGAGAAATTAATTTATCAGGGCTGATTCCCTACAGGAATTTGGCCTAATGCTGCCAAGATAAGAGCAAATTTTCAGGTACAGGCTCATGGATGATTACCCTAAACATCTGTCCAGAGATTCTGGAATATACATAAGCCAACTTACCAACCGACCCATGGTACTTGGCAAAACCCATACTGAGCATCCAAGAAGAATAAAAAAAAAAAAAAAAAAAAAAAAATCAGTGTTATCTGGGATACAAAGTCTAGGTACTAGCCTTGTATCAGAGTTCTTTAGGGAGCAGAGGGAAAACCTCAAGTTCTTGCTCTCTGTGAGACAGCAGACTGAATTCATGTCAGAAAAATGTCACCAGAGGCAGGAATGAAAATGTACTAGTTATGCATTACCGTAAACAAACAATCCAGCTTATACTCTTCCTGACAGAGGTCCAACAAACCTGGCTAAATTTACTTAGGAAAATTGTAAAAGACTAATCAGTACAGTATTTTGATGTAATTAAAATTTTTATCTTAGCATTTTGGGGCTTAAATCAAACACTTTGAGTACCATTCCGTATTAGTAAATAAATCAGCTACACACTAATGTGTTAAAATCTCTAACAATCACCATTTAGAATTATAATCCTAGAGCAATAATGGCAATAAACTAAATCCAAATCCAGGACAGAAGTATGATGGATTTTTTTGTCCACTAAAAACTAAAGAAGGGTTACTTCCTTTGAGAGAAAAGATTTTGTCAAGAACAGTAGGTACTGTTTGTTTAAAGTTCTCAAAGTGCAAGTACTTCCTGTCCATATACAGGAGATCAGTTGGTAATTTATCAAGTAGTCAAGCATAAACTAATTTCAGAATAACTGCAAAGAATTCTTGGGAGGGAATGCACAGAAGGTTGAGTTTTAAAACCGTCCAGGGGCACCTGGGTGGCTCAGGCAGTTAAGCATCTACTCGATTGCGGCTCTGGTCATGATCTCATGATTCCTGGGATCAAGCCCTGCATTGGGCTTTGTGCAGACACCGCAGAGCCTGCTTGGGATTCTCTCTCTGCCCCCAACCCCTTTTGCACGCACATGTGCACATGCTCTCTCTCAAAATAAGTAAATATTGACAATATTTTAAAAATTTAATGAAAAAGTGTGTAAGATCTCTAAGATTCTATGCATGATCATGTGAAAATTGGAATATGATAAAAAATGAAAAAAAACTTAAATGATCCTTAATTGTACCTTAAGAAAAAATATTTTATGTAGAAAAAGATGAAATTAAGCCTTTATCAATACTAGTAAAGATATTTATTTTATCAAAGACCAACATCAAAAGCATATTTGGACTTTTGGCGGTTTCTCAAAAGTTTTAAAGATTAGTAAGAAATTTAACTTTTCAGTATTTATATGGTAATCCTTCGCATAAACACCAAAAACAGAACAGAAACTATTTTTAAAACTGTTGAACACTTTGGGCAGTGTATGTATAGATGCAATGCCCTTGATTGTTAACTTTTATTTCCATCTATAGTTGCGCCAAACGATTAAATCACAAATGACCAAAGTTACCCTAATTAGAAGCAATGGATACTTCAGCCATTTTTCTTTTTTAAAGATTCAAGCAGCCTTGCAAAGCAAGCCTTCAAAGCAGCCTTTGGTTTTGGTTTACAAACAGACAAATTTAAGAACAGGAAAGAGTAAGCCCATTTTAGCAATCAGCCTGATGCTGGCTAGAATGTCCACCACTGGCATCAGCTGTGGAGGGAAACGGTGCTTTTAGGATTTTCATCTCTGTCCACTCATCCACCCAAACAAGGTGCAGTGACTTTTTGTTTTGACAAGGGAACTACTGTGAAAAGCAAAAAAGTCAACATACTGCCAAGGCACTGGGATTATTTAAGCAAATGTTATCTGATTAGTAATCTAATACAATTGCACTTTGACAATAAATTGATTCCTACTAATGTTATAAAACGGCAAAGCCTCAACTTCTTCTTTTGTAAAAGATTAGGAAATTCTGAGGACAGCTCTGATAGTTACCATATAATTTCACCAGGAATAGCTCTGCCTGATGCCTATATGAAATCCTACTGCATGAATGGGAAGTAAACAACACTAGCCAATGTCAGAACCAAAATTTAAACGAAAATTTACTTGTCATTATTAAGAGGTAAGTCCAGAGTCAAGTACCTCTCTCCCATGGACTTTCTCAAACTGTGAGGGTAACGTCTTTGGTGAGGCTCCAACCTCTTCCAGAAGACAGTAAAAGGTAAAATTGTGAAAAGAGCGAGAAAAAGATGTTCATGGAAACACAAAGTTTGTGCCCTTTCTCTTGAAACTTTAAATAGAAAACCTTAACTTGTTGCCACTGTCTAAGGCAACTTACTGGTTCCAAGAAGCACAATAAAAGAACCAGAAGAAGAAAAACATCACTGGTTGCCAGAGTGATTTCTGTTGCTTAAGAACCGCATCAGCTGCTGAGTTCCTGTACTATGCACTAAAATATCCCCACAACAGGCCAGTCACTCCTGCACCTTCTTTTGGTAGAAAGAGTAGGTTTAAATGATCTCAAAACATTCTCCCAAGCATAATTTTAATCTACGGAACTAAGAAAAACAAAAACAAAAACAAACCCTAAATGACAAACCACTCTTAGACTCCTCCTTCTGGATCAAAATAAGAAAGCAAGAAAAGATGGGTGCTAAAACTGAAAAAGTTGGGATCACTGAAGCTGGTTAAGTTGACTCTGTACAGAATTAATATGCCCACCAAAAAGCAAGGTAAATAAAATAAAAAATGATGCTTGGTTATTCCATTTTATTTTCACTATTACACTCCAAATCATACCTAACTTCCTTAATTGGTCTAGTTTTTTTTTTTTTTTCCTTAACAAAATGTGTAAAGGATAGTTTGAGAAATCCCAACACCAAGGAACTGAGAAGCCCAAACAGTACGAGCATTAGGGTATTATATGATAATTACTTGGCGAAATATTAGTACAACATAAGCCTGCAAAATTAAAACAACTCCCAGCTGTGAAAAGCAGAGCAGAGAAATTCTTACGTGTACTCCGGTGCAGAAATTGGTGCCTGGAACCTTGACATTTTATTTCTTGGGGCAGAATATGATCTGTGCCACCTTAAACAATAATTATGCTTCTTTTACATACTCGGCTTTCATAACACAAAGAAAAAGTGAGATACAAGTCTACTGGTCAGAATTCATTTTTGTGTCAATAGCTGACAATAATCGATTCTACTGTCTCTGGAAAGCGATTAAGAAAACGGAGGCCAGTGTTTCTGCTCCCATGTCTACATGCGCTTTTACTCTTAAAGCCAAGGAATAAACTAAAGTGGAGGCAGGCAAAGGTTCACGGACCATGACACATAATTAATTGTACATTACAAAGAAGAGACCAAAATAGGGGCGCCTGGGTGGCGCAGTCGGTTAAGCGTCCGACTTCAGCCAGGTCACGATCTCGCGGTCCGGGAGTTCGAGCCCCGCGTCAGGCTCTGGGCTGATGGCTCAGAGCCTGGAGCCTATTTCCGATTCTGTGTCTCCCTCTCTCTCTGCCCCTCCCCCATTCATGCTCTGTCTCTCTCTGTCCCAAAAATAAATAAACGTTGAAAAAAAAAATTAAAAAAAAAAAAAAAAAAAAAAAAGAAGAGACCAAAATAGGTGAAGACAGCAAGAATTTAATAATTACTTTAGTGGAAGTAAAATATTGCTGTTTTATAATAAATTAACAATTTCGTCCTTACTGCATCACTAACACCAAATATATGATAGTGCTCATTGTATAAAATTCCTAATGTTAATTAAACGTAGATTCTTAAAGATGAATTCAACTACAAATTTTTGAAATTAATAATGGAAGGGGAAGAAAAAGCCAGGTTACATTATTAACAAAAAGATGCTTAAGTAGGGGTGCCTGGGTGGCTCAGTTGGCATCTGACTCCTGACTGCAGTTCAGGTCATGATCTAATGGTTCATGAGATCGAGCCTTGCATGGGGCTCTGTGCTGACAGCACGGAGCATGCTTGGGGTTCTCTCTCAATATCTCAAAATAAATAAATATATATATTTTTAAAAAGATTCTCTTTAAGAGAAATGCTTAAGTATCTTACCAGAATATGGTAATATACATAATTACCATACAAAAAAGTATGGTTATGTAATCTAAGAATTTCACTATGAAAATGCAGAGTTAAATATTCATTCTATCTTTACTACCAAACATTAAAACATTTTTTGTTTTATTAAACATCTAGAAAGCGCCATTAAGGCGACTTAAATACAAAAGCAAGGATTAGTTGACTCTGCTAATCTTCTCTGTTATGAGGAACTTAGGTAACTGCAAAAATTCCTACAAACGAATTATCTACTCTAATAGTAGCCTCGTTAGGCTGGTTTTCATACATAATACAACTGTTTCCTTTCTCTTCAACCAAACTCAGCTACCAATAATTACACATTTTGTGGAAAAAAAGAAAAAAATAATGCTATACTAAAATAGACCTGTTTTTTATCTAATATGAAATTTCAAAGTAATTGAAGACCTGAGAGCCTGGGTGGCTCAGTCGGTTAAGTGTCCTACTTCGGGTCAGGTCATGATCTTGCGGTTCACGAGTTCGAGCCCCGCGTCAGTCTCTGTGCTGACAGCTCAGAGCCTGGAGCCGGCTTCAGATTCTGTGTGTGTGTGTCTCTCTCTCTGTCCCTCCCCCGTTTGTGCTCTCTCTTTCTCAAAAATAAATAAATATTAAAAAAATTCTTAAAAAAAAAAAAAGACCTAAATAATCAGCCACATCTTATATGAAGATATGTGGTTTATATGAAGAACGGAAAAGTTGATGAGAAACCTTTGCTGCCTTGAAAAAGATTACAAGTAGAAAATAACAAAAGCCCTTGATCATTCTGACAGGTGCTAAATCTCAAGAAGCCATCTTAGCCATAAACTATGTCGTCTTTTTTACCATTTGGGTAATATACTGGGAAATGTACTAGGAAAATGGATTTCACGGACCGGCTGCCATCACTGCCGGCCAGGCATCTCCAGGAAAACATATAATTACCATAAAAATTTTTATATTAATGGTTGAACTTGTCAGGTAAGTATTTTCGGAGGGAGATATATATTCATTTTAACCTACTGTCTACTTACATAACCCTCCAGAGTAACTATAGCTACTTAAGGACACATTTCAAGATTCCCCACGAAACGAAAACACGTCTAGTTCTCCTCCATGCCTAACACTAAAGAAGAAAGTTCCTACCCTATCAAAGCCCCTTCGGCATCTCTGTATTCTTCAGTCAGTGCCAAACTAGCACTTGATGTGGTCTGACACCAATGGATATTGTGCTGTGCTCCAGTTCACAGTACTGAGTACTCCAGTACGGTACTGAGCTCTAGTGCTCTTAAATATACGTTTAAGTGCTTTGCTTTTGTCCACATTGGCAAACTCCGAGAGAGACGCCCCATCTCCTGATCCTGTTGTAGTTCCCGGAGAGGCTAACATGATGCCTGGCATCAGATGTGGTTCGTGAACAAGGAGTTCATGAAAACTGACTGAAAATGTAAAGAAGAAGATACCTTAATTTACACAAGCAACCTAAATCATCTATTTAAAAATGCCACAATCACCAATGGATGTGAGACTTAAAATTCTGACCAGATTTTAAGGGGATATTGTATGTGTAAAAACCCACTAATTTTAATGAAACAACAACAAAAAACCATGTGCCTGATCTAAAACATCTCATAGTGGGGTAGCTTTGATCAGAAGACAGTAACATAGCCAAATGAGAAAGACAAGTTTACATGGCCTTTGAAACAACAGACTCGTATTTTTGGAAAATGAAATGGATCTAACAATTCGATGACTCAGTAGGCAGAGAGCTAAACAATAATCCTGGGAAGTAAAGCAATTCGCTTGCCTGTGCTTACACTGGTTACCACGGCTCAGTAGAAGCAGAATGGGGCGCCTGGGGGGCTCAGTCGGTTGGGCGTCTGACTTGGGCTCAGGTCATGATCTCACGGCTGGTGAGTTCGAGCCCCGTGTCAGGCAGGCTCTGTGCTCACCGCTCAGAGCCTGGAGCCTGCTTCTGATTCTGTCTCCCTCTCTCCCTGCCCCTCCCCCACTCATGCTCTGTCTGTCTCTCAAAAATAAACAAACATTAAAAAAATTTTTTTCAGTAGCTGAGCTGGAAGGGCTAGTTCACAATCTTATGACCAACTGAGTAACTTGAAAACAAAGACATTTGCTTCAAGTGTTTCCTTTTGGTTTTTTTGTTCCAATCTACACCCTAGGTAAACATTCCCGAAGGCTGCACAGAACTGAGCACTAACATTTATCAACTTTTCCTAAGTATACTTTATAGGCAATTCCCAAAATAAGTAAATCAGACTTTTAGAATTCTGTCATATGTGTAGAAGAGGGGAATGCTACTGGAAAACTCCCATGACGTATTTTAAGGCTCTAAAAATAACTGCAAAAATGGAAAACTGATGTAAATGTCAAACAGATTTCAAACATGTAAAAGCAAATTATTTACTTTTTTCTCAGGTTCTTAGGCACAAAATGCACACTTTTTCCTCTTTAAAAAACTATTTGAGAGTTAAGAAAAAAAGAAGTAACTTATGTAGAAAATGACAGGACACTGGATGTTGAAAACTTATGCAGGAGACACAGTTCCCCGTGTTGTACTCACATTGAGTCAGCTCTGAGCAGCTGTCCGTTTGGGCGAACGGCATTCTCACTCATGGAGCGCTCTCTTTTTAGCCTGCCAACTGCACGGATCTGTTCAGTTCGGCACAAAGAGGGGGAAAGGAACAGAAAAGACTGTCAGGAGCCTAGTAGAGCTACTTACCATCCAAAGAACCTCAGTCCAAGGCTATTCACAAAACTTACAATTTACAAAGAACACAGAACCAAGAATTGTTGCTAAACAGGAGTATTGAAAACAGGTTAAAAAAAACACAACCCTACTTATTATCATGCAGATAAACTTAGGAATGCTTATCTACCTCGTGAAAAGGTACTTCTGGTTTCTATTTAAGTATCCACATTACTTGGTAAGATTATATTTCCATTTACTATAATTTAAATAATACACTTCCATTAATTAAGAACACTTTACAACAGTTTTTAAAGGCACGTATTTTATAGGAAATGGGATGTACTTGTGTTACAAACAAATGTTCCAGGCTTCTGGGGCTAACACAAATTCAGATTTGGTTGGATATGTAAAAACTAGACTGAAAAAAAAGCTAACACTAGCTTAAAGTTTCCGGCATTCCAGAGACCTCCACAGTCTCCCACCCCACACACTCTTCTGACAAAATGTATCACTGACCTTTTCCATTAAGTGGTAGGATTTATGTTCCCTTCCTTTAAATTGGGTGGGCTGGTGACTGCTATAGAGATGATGCAATGTGGCTTCTGAGACTAGGTCATAAACAATAAGGCTTCTGACTTTCTGCTCTAGGCTGTTCAAGTTTGGAACCATGGCACCATGACGTGAAGGTGTCCAGGAGTCCCACAGAGAGGCCGTGGGTAGGTGCACCAGTCAGTGACCTTGGCTGGGCTGAGTCCCAGACAACAGGCTGTATGGACAGACGTGGGAGTAAGCCGGCAGAGGGCTGTAGACTCCAGCTGTGGAGTCGTCCCTAGCTTTGAGACTTCCTCGCTTAGACCCAGATATGGTAAAACAGAAACAAGCTCTCCCCACGATGCCTGCTGCACCTTCTTAACGCACAGAACCTGTGAGCAAAATGAAATTTTTGTTTTGTTTTAAGTCAGGGTGGTTTATTACACAGCAATAGAACAATGGTAATCACTAACTTTCCTGTTTGTTTAGGATCTTTTTTTTTTTTTAACTAGAAACAGCTATGGCAACTTCATGGTTTAAAAAAAAAAAGTAAACTTTACTGTAAAGGACAATTGGTATGTGAAGCAATGGACTTGAAAGTTAAGATTTTAAAAAATACAAATCAGTATTCAGTGATGCTTGTAAAAAAATCTTGGGAGTAGATAATCAGGTTTCAAGCACCTTCAATGGAGAATAAATCCTCATTTCATGCCAACAAAACTGAAAACCACAATACGCAGTGTATAATTTCAGAGAATGGTTTAGATCTGGTTATTGTTATGAACCATCGACCCACTCAAACAAAGGAAAAAAAAAAACACTTCTAACAACAGAAAAGGGGTCAGGGTGGAGCCTACTGGAAGAAAATTGAACCAAAAATAAGAAAATTGAACCAAAAATAAGTATTATGTTATTTTTAAAATGTATTTTTAAGATGTTTATTCATTTTTGACAGAGAGAGAGGGAGAGAGAGGGAGAGAGAGGGAGAGAGAGAGAGAGAAGAGGAAATGCAAGCAGGGGGAGAAGCAGAGAGAGAGGGGGACAGAGGATCCAAAGCAGGCTTCAAGCTGTCAGCATAGAGCCTGACGGGGGGCTCGAACTCCCGAACAGCAAGATCATGACCTGGGTGGAAGTCGGATCCTCAACAACTGAGCCACCCAGGGGCCCTGAAAAATGAGAACTGCTTTAGAGCTACATATCATATACACACATGGTACACCTCTATCTCCCTCCCACACACACCTCCACAACCAAGTACACTAAGCACACTTCATTCACAGAGAGCAGTACCGGGTTGATTGGCGAGGATCCCACTGAAACCTGCCTTCCTGCCCATGGCAAGGTTGCACCTGCCTTCCCTAGGGAACAGCCCTTCCAGGTTACAGTGATCAAGGTGAATTTCCTACTAAATCAGAACCATTCCTGCTGCTGTGCTATAAGAACTAAGATTAAGCAGGACAGGAAACGACAGAAGACAAACATTATGTCTATAATTTCAACACAGCCTGGAAACGAGAAGATCCTAAGTCTGTTATTTTCACCATTTGAAATATGATTTAAATAGAACTTCACAGGAACCCTAAGCTTGATATTACTGCCATATTGGGAAGAAAAGCAACTTCTCACAAAAGCATGTATCTGTTATGCCTTCGGATGTGACCAAATTGTATGCTGTAACTTTAACCAAAGTGCGTAGACACTGCCTGAGGTGATAAGGAACACTATCTTTGAACAATTTCCACATTTAGTTCAGTCATGGCGGTTGTTTCTTCAATCTAAGGCTTCTATTTTTAAAACTTAGGGTTTTCCCCCCCCAGCTTTATTGAGATCTAGTTGACAACTCAGGGCTCTTAAACCTCATTCAGAACCAACCAGCACGGATTACCCATTTAAAAACTTGTATTCACTCCTGGAGCTGAAAAGTAGCTTCCTAGCTTCAGGTAACTTCCTGGAGAGGTTAGGTCATAGGATCTTCTGTGCCTGGTAGTAAGGCTTCAAATTCCCTTAGTGTGCTTATAAATTCTGAACAAATGAATAAATGACTGTCCTCTAGGCCTTTGTTTGCTGGTTCTTTTAGTCCATTTAGAGCTGACTGCCCTTTTCAGAACCTGCTCAGAGGCCTTAGTATTTTCCCTGGTACTGATCTCTGTTTTAAAGTGACAGCTCAGAGACATGCATCTGTGAATTGTCATGGGATTTTTACTGGAGGAGGTGCAAGTACGTCGTGAGATGGGCTGAACCGTCCTCCCTCCCAAACAGGTTCACCGTGCAAGGTGTAAAATAATGAGGTTTGGAGAGAAGAGCTGAGATGGCGACTGAAGGTCATGGGACGTGTGCCCACAGTGAACAGAGCAGGCCTGGGCTAAGAGGGCCAAGAACAGTGGCCACACAAAGGATCTGAGTGCACTTCTCTGAACCGTCCACGGATGAATATGTATACGTATACACAATTAGGCAATTCTCACTTTTTCCCTCTTCTCTCCCTTTTGCTCCATTCTGCTCAGACCCAGGCCTCTTTCCACGGGAGGGAAAAGAAAAGGAAGCTAAGCAAACCGTCACGGAATGGTGATCAGTCCCACATTCAACAGCTTCCGAGCTAATACAGGACGCTTTTAAGTATTCACTGAGCGCCTAGGAGTCCTTCTCCATTTGTTTTGGGATGCGCCATTTGACTGGGTTACTCAGTACACTTCAGGTCAACTATGTTCTTTCACTTCCCAGCCTCAAGGTTGTCCTATCAGTTGAACTGGACCATCACATAGCACTGACAGCCACCTGCGATTTTAACAGACCTAGGGCTTTTGTGTTAACCCTCATGAAAGCTTCTTGGGCGGATGCTTTCCAAGTGTAATCCTGGATGAGGTTTGTTCTGGCTGGATGTGCCTTTCCTAGTCCCTGAGCTCCAGCTGTACACGTTGTATGTGGCTGCTATCAAATGCGGCATCCTGTGGATGCCATCTGATGACGGCTTGGACGTAGCTCCTTTTCTGAAAGCATTCATTGTCTTCGTTCTTCTTTTCTAAGACCAGGTCAGAGTTTATACAGGCCAACTGATTTTCCCCTCACAGGGCTTCTCTGACTCTTGACATTTCTTGGGTATGTTGGGGTTTAGTGCTTTTGCAAAGATTTACTGCAAAAATGGACGGCATTCTTCTACTTGTCTTTCTGGAAGTAGGAGTTGCCAATTCAGGCAAAAACTCTTACTACCTGTCATTAGTCCAATCTGTTTCCTCTTTCTACTTCAATGGCCTTCTCACAAAGCTCTTGCAATTATTACATTTGACCTTTTCTTTTTTTAAAAAAATGTTTATTTCTGAGAGAGAGAGAGAGCGCGCACACACATGCACATGCGCAAACAGGGGAGGGGCAGAGACAGAGGGAGACCCAGGATCCCAAGTGGGCTTTGCGCTGACTGGGCTTTGCGCTGACAGCACAGAGCCCAATGGGCTCCAACTCACAAACCGTGAGATCATGACTGAGCTGACGTCAGATTCTTAACTGACTGAGCCACCCAGGTGCCCCCACAGTTGATCTTTTCAAAGAATGTTGTTGTGACTGATAGGATATGTTGACAGAATCCATATCTGTGATGGGGTTACGCCTCTTCAAGGCAGCGTCAAGCCTTCTTAATTTTCCAACGCTTTTTCTTCATACGTCTTTCTGTTTGTTCTCTGGAAGATCTCCTCTTGCTGTCTCCCATTTGGACCCCGTTTTGAGGAGGGGTGCTGTTGGTGTCAAAGCCCCCTCCCTCCTCACTCACACTGCCTGATCAATGCTAAGAACACAGAGGACTGCCTTGACTTGGGTATTTTGCAGTTTGCTACCCAGATCAGTTTACTGCTCAGTTCCTTTATTAGTTTCTTACAGGAAGAATCATCAAAGCAGTGGTCTGTCCCACAGTTGCTTCCTAAGTACTGGGACCGATCAGGCATATTGAAAGGGTTCATCAATTTCCTCTCTATCAGCCAAGCCCCCAGGTTTTATAAACCCTGTCTGTGCTGGGGGATTATCCGCTTCACGCTTGAAGCCCTCTTGCATGGGTTCCCTTGGATTCTTCAAGCCAGTTTAAGAATTCAAGTGGTTACTTTCTGCAAACTTATCCCTCGTGTCAGATACATTTTAGACAATTTCTATAGCCTTCTATATAAGCCACCTTCTCATAGTCTCCTTTCTTGCCATAGGCCAATGGTTCTCAACTGGGGGTGATTCTTCCCCCAAGGGGACATTTGGCAATGACTAGAATTTTTCCCTTCTTTTTATTGTGATAAAGCACACATAACATAAAATTCGCCATTTGAAACTACAAGACAGTATACTTAATGGGCTCACAATGTGTAACCATCACCTCTACCCAGTCACAGAATATTTTTATCGTTTACTGTCATAATAAAAATCATTTATGATTTTTATCATATTCCCAGAAGGAAACCCTACAGTGATTAAGCAGTCATTCCCAATTCCCGCCCCCCCCCCCCCCCCCCCCGCCCCAATCCCCTGGCAACCACTGATCTGCTCTCTCTGTGGATTTGCCTCTCCTGGATACTTCATACAAGGGGACTCATAAAATTCCATGAAAGTGGAATTCATAAAATATGTGGCCTTTGCTGTCTGGCTTCTTTGATGAAGCATGATGTTTTCACGGTTCAACCATGTTACACAACGTGTATTTCATTCCTTATTACAGCTGAATAATATTCCACTATACGGATATACACTTGGTGTATGTATTCATCATTTGATGGACATTTGGGTTGTTTCCACCTTTTTGGCTATCAGATACACTGGTCTCTAATGGAGGATTCCACTGGTATCTAGCAGACAAAGATCAAGAATGCTGGTAACATTCTATAGTGCAAGAGGATAGCCTTCATCACAACAAAGAATTATCCAGTGCAAACGTCAACAGTGCCAAGGTTGAGAAACCTTGGCACGTGCTATAAAATGACTACTACAGAGTAAATGATTCAGGGGATCTCACTTGATAGATTCTGACTAGCATCCGAAGGAATCATCAACGTGATGAGCATTCAGGGCTTTAAAGCCCTCCTCTTTCAATCCATCTTCTAGAAGTAACTAGAACTCTGGTCCTTTCTCCTTTCCCTCTGGTCAAGAGGTTGACGGTCACGAGGGCTGCCTGACCTTTCTACGGACTCAGAGTACACATCATTACCTTTGCTCTCCTTTCAACAGGCAGCTGATACTGTCTCAGAAACTCCTCTCTCACACCTCAGGATTTGGCACCTGCCACACGATTTCAATTTTACAGCAACAGTATTTAAACGTTGTTAGAACATGTGCTAAACACACTACGTGCATTATACTCAATTCTCGTAATAATCTTAAGCACTTGGCATTATTCTGATCTTTCTTTTAGAGATGAGCCTTGGAGTTGTTTAATAATTTATCCAAGGTTATGTCATTAATAAGTAGCAAAGTCAGCCTTCAAAATCAGGTCTAATTCTCAGCTGAAGTTTTTCACTTCAATGCTATACACTTTGGACACTTATCACATGTGACTTAATATCACAATTATTGCAGGAGTAAACATCACCTAGGCTTAAAACCTAGGTCTACTGAGGGCAATTCTGGTAAACTTTGTTTCCTCACTCAATATAAAAGCAATCACTCAGGGGTGCCTGGGTGACCCAGTCAGTTAAGCATCTGACTCTTGGTTTCAGCTCAGGTCATGGTCTCACGGTTTGTGGGTTTGAGCCCCACGCTGGGCCCTGCAATGACAGCATGGAGCCTGCATGGGATTCTTCTCTCTTTCCCCATCTCTGCCTCTCCCTCTCTCTCTGCCATTCCTCTGCTTGTGTGTGCTCTTTTCCTCTCTCTCAAAGTATATAAATAAGCTTAAAAAAAAAAGAGTAATCACTCAGGAAAGTGCCTGACTTGTTTTCAATCACTTATTCTCACCAAGTGCACAGTAAGTATCTAAAATAGTGAGAACAGAAAGATCAAAAGGAAAACAAAACTTGAGAGTAGTAAAGGGAACGTTTCCCCCTGGTAGAATCCTCACTCCACGACGCTATTATCCAGGCAGTAATTTCCACTGGGCACTTTTGGGGGGCCAGGAAGCAGGGCCTCTCTCTTGTCTCACTTGATATTCATACCTTTCATTATTCTTTGCTATTAAGAACTTTGTATCGGGGAGGCTGGGTGGCTCAGTTGGTTAAACCTCTGACTTCAGCTCAGGTCAGGATCTCATGGTCCGTGAATTCAACCCCCGCATCGGGCTCTGTGCTGACAGCTCAGAGCCTGGAGCCTGCTTGGGATTCTGTGTCTCCTTCTTCTCTCTACCCCTCCCCCACTCACACTCTGTCTCTGTCTCTCAATAACGAATAATAAAAAAAAAAAGAACTTTGTATCTTCTGAGAATGTTGGGGTCTTTCCCTGCACTCATGCCACTATGCAGGAACTGTATCTCTCTGAAAAGGGTCTTACACAAAAGCTGAAAGAATGTTTGTTACATATAATTCTACAAGTATCTTAATGTCCTTCCACTGTGGGAACGCTCAAATGTAGTGCGTTGCACCAAGCACAAATCTAGAATGTCCAAACTGGCACCTGTGAGTATAATAATCTCAGTTACCTCAGGAGAAACTTTCAACCTAAGAAAAGGCCATACTTAGTACTAGGAAACTGTACTCCCTCCCCTGGGTCACATGGATACTTCACCCTCATTGGAAAGGACTAATATGAAAAATGACCACAGGCAATGCACAACACGAAAGTTCAGAAGCTACAATATAAAAGCTACAACTATAAATATCATCACAGAGAAGAAATTTTACAAGATTGGCCCTGAATCAATGGGAGAGGCAAGATCTAAACTTTGCTCCTAACAGCTTATTAAGTCCCTCCTGCCATATTCAGGTCAGCAGGGCTATTACTGTCGCAGGTACACCAGCTGGGTGGAGAAGTCTTAGCAAGCTGGGAGAACAGGTAATGCCAGGGAAAAAAAGAGCTTTCTTTCCCTATTTGCCAGACTTCTTTTGTAACAAAGCGATACGTTCATTTCCTATGCTAATCTCATCTTTTTCTATATCGCTAAAGGTGCAGCACCTAGCCATAAAACCTCTTCCTTCTAGAGGCGCCTGGATGGCTCAGTGGGTCGAGCATCTGACTCTTGAATTCAGTTCAGGTCATGATCTCATGGTTTGTGAGCTCGAGCCCTGGGTCGGGCTCTGAGCTGACAACACGGAACATGCTTGGGATTCTCTCTCTGCCCCTCCCTTGCTTGTGCACTCTCTCTCTTTCTCTCTCTCAAAATAAATAAATAAACAAAAAAAAAAAACCCCAAAAACCTCTTCCTTTAGACCATATGAACGTTAATGATTTCTAAAAAATTTCCATTCTCCTGAAACATAACATCTAAATCTAAAAAAATAGCATAATGTCTTACTTGGGTTGTCTATAAACCACAATCTATACTACTTAACGGTCCATGTGGAAGGCTTTCATTACATATTGCTAATGATAGGATTTACAGCCTTTAATCCTCTTTACCATTCGCTTTGGTCTAGCTTATTTCAAATTCAGTTCACATTAAAACTCTACTTACTTCTTCATTTTGCGGGGTTGCAGGAGGCCTTTCTAAATCCAGAAAATCTAGCGGTCTTTCACTTAGTGTTAGTACACGAGGCGGGGTTTTCAGTGCCAGAGGTTTAAAGGGAGTTGACTGTATAAGGTCAAGATCCGCTGGTCTTGCAAATGGAATGTCTTCATTATTTCCTAGGAGTAACGAAATAGAAGGGAAGGAGGGTTTAAAAAGAGAGTGGTTTTATTAAAGACTATCTGCCATTACACACCCCCTAGAATGTCTAAAATGAGAAGACTGATGGTACAAAGTGTTGGCAAGGGTGTGGAGCAGTGAAAACTTTCATGCATCACTGATGGGAATATCACAGGGTACAATCAGTTTCACAAACAGCATGACAGTTGTCCATAAAGTTAAACACAATTTACAATATGACCTAACAATTCCACTCCTAGGAATACGAAAACCCACGTCCTCACAAGGACTTGTATGGCAACACTCACAGCAGCTTTAATCCTAACAGTCCCAAACAGAAAACAACCCAAATCTCTATCCGTAGGTGACCGGATGAACAAACTGGGGTGTATTCACATAGTGGAATGCTACCCAGGAGTAAAACGGAATGAACAACTGATGCATGCAAGAACTTGAAAGAGTTTCAAAAAGCCTGGAACTGAGGGGGAGGAACTAAATGAGATGGGGCATAAGGGTACCTTTCAGGGTAATGAACATGTGCCATAGCTAGACTGTGGTGGACAGTTACAGGAGCATATATTTTGGCCAAAACTCATTGAGCCGTATGCTTAAAAGTCACACGAATTTTATGTATGTAAATTATATGTCAACTGGTTGCATTATTAAAAAATATTGTGTGAAATTTCAGCCTATTAGGACAGAAATTTTGCAAATACTGCCAAGTTGTATTTCCCAGCCCCTTTCCTAAACAATAGTTTGAAAGACCCAGAAGTTTTCATAAAAACCCAAAAAACAAAGCTTTATCCGGTAACTTTACAAACACAACGTCAGGTACCTGCCACAACGATCCTCTCTGGAACCTGCATAACGACGCTAGCATTCGGAGCTCCTTCTTGGAATCCTTGCTCCAGATCAGCATTTGGTGGCGCTACCTTTAATCTTTCCGGGACCCTCATCTGCTGACTAATACCTTCGGTGTATTCCATTTCATACTGAATTCGACTAATTTCCGCCATCTCAGCAGCGCGGGGAGAAGGAAATGCTGCCCCGCTCACTCTGTGGGCAAGAATTTAAAGATGGGGGGTGTGTGTGACCACATGTTACGATGCCAGTCTTCCTAACACGGCCAAGTTAGAAGACAGTACCTTGTGAGAAGAGCAGAAGGGGCCTTCTCTTTTGCGAGTACCAAACACATACAAAGCAAAAACAAAAGAGCGAAGAAAACGGTTTCCTCAACAGAATGCCTTCTCACTTTATCAGCTGAATTTGCACCTTGAAGACATTACTTAGGAGCAAGTTTTTAAATCACTGTAAACCACAAAACAAATGCGCGTGCACACACACACTTCCTCTCTTTCTCTCTGCACGGATATGCATGCTGCTTATAATTCAAAAATGTCTGAAAGAAAACTTAAATTAAAATCTCCTAATCAATCATTTGACGGAAAGCTGCTAGGATTTTCCAAAAATGAAATGAGAAATTGCTGTCATGCATGAAAAAAATAAAACCTTTTAATGATGAAAATCAGATTCATAAAGTAAATAAGGCTAATTCTCAATTTACTTTAAAAAACGTAGTCCCCTAAAAAGCACAAAATACAAACTAAAACTTCTCTTACTAAATGTATACCTGGTGACCGAGATGCAATGAACATCAAATATAGACTCTGTAGCAATAAATCCTTAACGGATGCGTTCATTTTGGGGGAATCAGAAGCTTCACATTTATTTGCAGTTAATACTGTATTTACATGTATATTTTTAAAAAGCATAACATGCCTTTAAGGGGAGAGACAGTACCGACGCATGGAATAACCTTCTAAATTAGAGAAGGACCCATGCTTCGGGGAAATGCCGAAGAAAGCTTCCCCCATACACAAAGTGCTGGTGAAAGTATAAAAGATCAGCCTATGGCGATCAGCTTTCAAGCCACAATCTCTCAAGCCTATAATAGCAGCTCAACTGAATAAAGTGTCACTGACCTTCCTACTGGTGTATCACTGCTTGTTCTTTCACTCATTTGCAACACAGTACATACACATCTAGAACAGCTATTAAAATATTGCTACCCTGTGGTTCAGTTTACTTTATGCAACAATTCCCCTACAGATCTGAACTTTTTTGGAGGTGAACATAACAACACCAAGACTGCTTTTCCAGCTGTAAAAAAGAAAGAATAAAGATCAGTATTTCCACAATTCATTTTATTAAAATTAAAAAAAATGAATAAAATTATTCATTATTAAAATTATTATTAAAAAATTATTAAATTTTTAAAATTTTATTTAAAAAATAAAAATGATTATTAAATTATTTAAAAAAAATGAATAAAAGTAAATATCCACTTAAAATGATCTACTAAGACCTGATCCACAAAACCACTTTTCACATTTCTACTAAATAGTTATTCTACATCTGAAAAATCATGAAGATGGTTTTATGCACAGTCACTATTTTATGATTTTGCAAACGGGATAAAGCTAATCAAATATATAGAAGAATGTGAAGTCAGATTAAAAACAAACATCTTGCCATAAAACTCCTTTGATCGTTATATTCTGAAGGGGAATAAAAGTCCTTTTCTTTTTTAAGACAAGCACAACACAAATGAAGAAATCACGACGAGAACGTAAAGGTCAGAAGTAAATGTACTTGACGTGGCCTAAAAAACCGATGTAGAAGTAATGGTTTCTTTAAAAGGAAATGACTTCAAAAGCCAAATTATACTGAATTTTCAGCAAAAAGTATTATATATAAATCAAGGGCAATAACAATTAAAGACCGTTATACCTGGGGTAAAGGCCAGTCATACCTGGGGTATCTCCTAACCTACGTGTCAGAGATATGTTACTACCCTTGACCAACCTCACTCAATGAGATGCTGAGGACAGTTCTTGGAGGTTGCTTAGGGAGCAACAAGTTACTTAGGGACAAGCGGTTAATTAGTAATTACGACCGCTAAACTGCTTCCTTTATTCTTTACCCAAAGGTGTGAACTTTGAGGATCTGGCATGCAGATGGCTTAAAGACTAAGAAAATAGAGGCAAAAGACAAAATTTTTACTCACAAATGTGTACCAGTGGCTGCTTGCTATTCGGCACTATCTGCTTCTGTGGTTCATATTAAATCCTTTAACTTCCTTCAAGGTGCCTATGCTGGATTTAGAGCCACTTTTGTCCCTAAGGGAGAAAAACAGGAGTTAATTGAGAAGCGACATGATACCAACGTTAGGGACGCATTGCTGGAAATCCTCTAAGTGATAAGTCACCAAAGATATACAACCTTACATTAAGAAGCCAATAATGAAAGAAAAAATTAACAAGCTCACCACCAAGTTTAGTCCCACAGCCAGGGCCCTACAACCATTCATCAGTTAGTGCAAGATAAAATAAAGAACCGTCGTCATTTCTGATGTGAATTTAGAAAGATGTGGCAGATGAAAAGCATTTAAATATAAAAGAATCTTAACAATTATGTGTAAATGCATATACACATACAAAGGAGGAACAAATGTATTGGCTAAATTTTCATTCGGCTATTTTCATTCAATACGTAATTTAATTTCCTATTTATTTAATTTCATTCACAACTTTCCTTCAGTGTTTGAATTTGAACCAGCAATACAGGCACATGCAAGAACACACAGAGAAAATACAGTGTCCCACCAGATCCTATCCTATAACCACCCAGGTCCCCACGGGCAACCTCTATTATCAATTTTTGTGCATCTTTCTAGAAGAGAACCTCTTGCAATTCTTGGGTGCATCTGAAACACAGTAAAAGCTTATCTTCAACTATGACACAGAAAAGACATATCTCAAAAGGATTATCGTACTGTGACATTATAAATTGAAGTTTTATAATAATATGCAAGGGCCAAAGATCACCAAACAACATTATATCCCTGAAATGTGCTATTCCCCCTCCCCCGCCTCCATTTACTGCATTTCAGTCTTCTTACTGGCTTTCCACTGGTACATCCCACTGAGCCTCAACATTTCATTCTATAGCAACATCTGGTCTTAGGAGAATCTCTCAGTTTGTAAAATATCACAGACTTAGATCATAAAGGTAGACACTGAAAAGACAACTTCTGGAAAAAGCCACATTCTCCTGCAGCCTATCTGAGCTACCTAAATTTAAAAAGTAAATGGTCTGGGGTGCCGGGGTGGCTCAGTCGATTAAGATTCCGACTTCAGCTCACGTCGTGATCTCACAGTCCATGAGTTCAAGCCCTGCGATGGGCTCTGTGCTGACTGCTCGGAGCCTGGAGCCTGCTTTGGCTCCCTCTGTGTCTTTGGCTCCCTTCTGTGTCTCCCTCTCTCTCTCTGTCCCTCCCCTGCTCATACTCTGTCTCTCTCTCTCTCTCTCTCTCTCAAAAATAAACATTAAAAAAAAAAAGTAAATGGAGCTTTTCTAAGATTTAACACTGCACTGTCCTAATTAGATAAGAATCTATTTTTCCCCCCTCATTCATTAGACTATAGCATGTTTGGTATTATGTTTTGGCAATACATAAAATAAACTTCTCATTTGGAGCTAAGACACTAATTCCTGAGGTTCTGTAATTAGAATCTACTAGGCAACCGGTCCAAAATTCTCCACTGTATAACTAAGGAGACCAAATCGCTCTTAGAATCATCGATGATCTTAGACCTCTAATTTCTAAGCCTAGTACTTCACAAACACAAGTAACTTACCGATTTCATAGTTGTTTTCCACATTCAAACTATACGTTTTCTCTTATCCACACTTCATTCTTCCTTTATCTCAACTTTAAAAAATACTGAATAAATGTGTTTTGAAAGGAAATTTTACATAACTCCTTCAAACCACGGATCTGATGTATCTGTACATACATGTAACAAAAACATAACTATTTGAAACAATCCTTATCCATATACTATCTAGAATCAAGTCAGACCCCACTCATGGAAAGTGTCCCAGTTTTGGGACACAATGATTCAAGCTTGACTTTAATCTCTGTATCAGAACACTGGAACCCAGAGAAACAGCCCAGGAAGTCACGGAAACAGCTTGGGTCAAATTGATTGTGGTTGCAAAGCTTTATAAAATGCTCCAATTATTTAAAAAAAAAAAGTGTCTGGTTCTTTATCACCTATTGTGTGGACCTAGTTTAAGGTTTTTATATAGGTCACCCTGTTTCAGTTCTCTTTTCAAGCAACTAGACAAACGGGTGTATTAGCAAATCAGGGTGTAGCGATCCAGGATTAACTGCAGTGTTTAAAGAAATGTCACTGAAAACTTAAGAAAAACATAAATTATCAAATTTTAAAGTAAGGCTATGCATCCACAGAAAGCAAGTTTCAACACCAGAAGGGAGGAAAGCAAGAGCTAAACTGTGCAATCCTACAATGGGGCAGCCCTATCAGACAGGAAGGGACAGAACACACAATTTCCTTTTGGAAAGAACAGCAAAAAGCAATTCGCATGCGTTTGAAACCCAAAAGATAGCAGCAGCTCCTACACATAATTTAATTACATGGGGAAAGACTACTGAGTACAACCAAATCGTTCTAATTCTTTCCAAATCCATTTTCCTGAGGGTTTTTTCCTTTGGGATCTCATTCTGTGTCAAATCGACACAGAAACAATTTTGTTTGTCTGTTTTGTTTTTTTAAAAATTTTAATCTAAGGAGAGAAAACATTTAAGGTCCTTCCGATCAAGTCTCTCAGTGGATGCGAGGCTTGAATACAACTGGTTCCACATTTGGGAACAAGGGCCCTGGGGCTTTTCTTATCTGCTGCAACCAAAAGATGCCACCACTTTGAAAGGTTCCTCATCCCTTACACAGCGCCCCTCGCTCTAACGACGCAGGACGCGGCCCGGGGTGTTCCTGCACCATCCAAGGGGCCTCGCCCTGCAGACCAAGGTCAGAGGCTCCGAGGAACAGGCGCTCGAGTTCTCCTCCGGCTTCCCAGCTCCTGGAAGGGAATCCGAGAAGCAACTCCCACCGTCCACACCTGGGAGAAGGCTGCTTACAAGACGGACCCGGCCAAGGGGCCTCCCGCGGCCGACCAGCTTCCAACCAGGCCTTCCTTTGCGAACACGTCATTTTCCACCAAGTACAAACCAGAACCCCAAACTGTCAAGTCCGTAGGCGGCTGGTTCAAGGTCATACCGAAAGATGCCTCGGGGGCCTTGGCCGGGAAGGATGAGGGAAGACCACAGCAGAGCTCCGCGTTCAAGCTCTCGGGACGCCCCCAAGGTTTCTCAACGCCCTCCCCCAAACTATTTTCTAGCCAGGAAAGTCCACATTTGTGGTCAAAATGAGACCCCGAGCTAGAAAGGCGGGGAGAGGTTAGCCCGAAAAAGCTCGCAGGAGCGTGTGCTGCTCTCCCTTGAGCTCCTCGGGGACCGCGGAGGCGGCAAGGCCCCGAGGAGGAGGAGGAAAGGCCAGAGCCCGGAGGTCGGGACTCGGGGCGACCCCATGAACGGGCCGGGGTCACCGAGGGTCCCTCCGCCGGCCGGATGGTCACGGCCGCGGCGCCAGGCCGAGAAGCCGGCTCGGGCCGCGGGTCCCGGATCGGGAAGGCATCAACACTCACCCCTGGGCCCGCTGGAGTGTCTCGGGCGAGGGCCGCCGCCCGTCGGCTCCCGGGGCGTTCGGGTGGGCGCTCCCAAAGGCCGTTGGCCGAGCGCACGGAGGCGCCCGGTCAAAGCACCGGCCGGAGCGGCCCACAGCGGGCCGGCAGAGACGCGAGAACGGCCGGGGCTGGCCCTTGCCAGGAACCGTAGCTGAGGCAGCTTCGTGGTCATGTGACACGGGGAAGGGCGGACGTGAGGCTCACGCACAGGAACGAGGGCAGTGCGACGGCGATACGGGGACATCTTTGTTGAGGGCAAAGAGCGCCAACCGCAGGCAACAAAGCGAGGGCGGTGCAAATTGGCTTCACGCTTAAACTTTATTGGCGTTGGTGATCTCCAAGACCCACGTGTTTACAAGGTAAATCTTCGGTAGCCACTTAATATGACTACTTTTCAGAACTATCTGCACCCAAATCTCTGTGGTGTGAGGCCTAATAATCTGTATATTTCGCCAATTCTGGTGGTGATCCACGCCCCAATTTTGATTTCTAGTCGAGCCCTCTAATTATTAGATGTCTTTCTTGAAAAACAGTGGCCCCTGCCCCGAGTGGCTCCTCCAATCCTTCACGATGAGAATGCTGTTAAAAGAGAAGTTAGGACTCAAAGTAGTTAGCAGCCTTGTTTAGCTTTCGGAGAGCCCTCTCTGGATCTAAACCCCTAACTACTAACTTCGGGAAATTCAGTACCATACTCACCGACATTGGTACGGACTGAAGCAAATCACGGAATGTTTTATATGCCTGGATTTTAACAAACAGCCCAACAAGGACATACACATGAGTAGGGACTACTGTAGAATCTAAAGATATTCCAGAGATGTTACCATTCTTTTAGTATATGTTTTAGTATATGTGCTGCCGAAGCGAACACTCCAGTCACCAAGTTTTAAAACTCTGAAGCTCTGAAGTCATCTTTCACTGTCTCCCAAGTGCCCGCCCCCCCCCCCTTAGATTCCCTCATCTTAATACCAACTGTCCGCTTTCTCTGTCCATTCTTTTCCCCCTGCTAGACCATTACCCATCATCTGGGCTGATGACCTTTTAACTGGCCTCCCCATCTCTACAATAATTTTTTCCCCTCTAATTCTTACTAGAGGCTGGCAAAGAACCTCATTTTACAAACTGTGACATCCCAAATTTGAAGCCCTAGGTTTAAAAGAAATTGATGATTTATAGTTCTCTACAATTCAGGAGTCCATAACAGCAATCCAGTAATTTTTAAAAACACTTGATGGGGCGCATGGGTGGCACAGTCGGTTAAGCGTCCGGCTTCAGCCAGGTCACGATCTCGCGGTCAGTGAGTTCGAGCCCCGTGTCGGGCTCTGGGCTGATGGCTCAGAGCCTGGAGCCTGTTTCCGATTCTGTGTCTCCCTCTCTCTCTGACCCTCCCCCGTTCATGCTCTGTCTCTCTCTGTCCCAAAAATAAATAAACGTTGAAAAAAAAAATTAAAAAAAAAATAAAAACACTTGAAATTATGAAATAGCCTGGCAAGGGCAGTATATAAGACACTAGACCTTCTAGGTTACCATTTATATGATCATTTTCTTTTGTCAGAATCTTCACTGGCTCTTATACCAGCCAATGAAGTACAAGTTCAACCTGGTATTTGAAAGTCTACCTAACACGGCCCTAACTCCTACTACTCCACTTTATTTACCACTGTTTGTGTATGTATGCGTATGTGATGTTTCCATATACAGAGAATACATATATTCCATATGTTATGTATTCCATGTATATTCTTATAGTCTATGTATTCTTGACCACGAATTATTCTCTGAGATAGCTCCATGCTTTCCTAACTACCTACCCTTATCCATGCTGTTCCTGACACCTGGAATGCTATCGTGCCTTTGACGACCTTTTGCTTCTTGGAATCTTGACTAGCCTTAAAGGACCACCTAAAATATTCCTTGTTTTATAATTATTTCCTGAGGCCTCCAATTTTTGAATCACTATTTGTTGTTTCTTGTAACACTTATCACATTCTGTCCAGTATTATCATTAATCTATGTATTCGCCTTATTTTTTGTTCTGTGTTGAGACCACAGATGAAGCTCTGTGTTTGAGACCAAGGTCTCTGTGTCTCACTCATCTGGATGTCTTCTGTGGAGCCAAATATCTTGAGCATCGTGTAGGTCTTGGGTATAAAGTGATAAGACCCATTTCCTGGTTTGGCTGACAAACTGTAATTCATGATAATCCCAAAGCAACAGTTCTACAAAGTCTTTGAGCAATGTCAGCATTTTTACCTTAGAGTCTGCAAACACCCCGAGAGAGAAGGTCATATTTATGTGAATGTTTAAGATTTAGTCTGGTTATACAACATCATTTATTTTTTACTCCGTGTTTGGTTGTTTCTCACTTTTCAGTAGGCAGAGCTGGGAATAGGGTGAGGTGACCTAGGCACTGTTAATACTCTGCGAGTGCCCTGTCAGTAGGTTGCTAAGAATCCGTTAGAGACTGATCACTATTTTCCTTCCAAACAGGCTTGTAAGTAGAGAGAGAACGGCCACTGTCATTCATTCCTCTACTTGCCAGCAGTAAAAATAAGTTCATTTAAATAAACATTTTTTTTTTGGCTCAAAATGTTTTCAATTTAGATTTTGGGTCCAGTTATGAGAATACTTCTAAAATATGTATTTGAGCAAGAATTTTCTTTGTCTTAGAACTATTACTCAGGATTCCTGTTCATTCACCTTCTTCCTTTGATTATTTTGATTGCCATTTAACACAGCCTGAAAGTTCCTTACTTACAAAATTTCATATTTTGCATGTGAGAAGCATTCCTCTTTACTGCTTCTTTACATTTAAAATTTTACAAATATGTTTCCTTGAATGAGGAGTATTTGTATTATCAATGGGAAACATCAAAACGTATGACCCATAATTTCGGTCATCTATACATTTTCTTAACTGATTTGTAAAAATTTTTTAAACACCCTAATAGAAAACGAGCAAAGATATGATCAGGCCCTTCACAGGAAAACAAAAACAAGCACTAATAAAAAATACTAATAACAAAGCAAATATTCATTAAATGTGACAAATCACTGGTAGTGAGAAGAATATAAATTAAGATGGGATAGGCAGAATTGTAAAGTAACAGCAATACCCAGAATTGGTAAAAGCGTAAGGAGATGGGTGTTTACATTGTTGATAGAGCTTGAAATTCTCACAACCTTCCTGGAGAACATTTTGTATGTATATCAAAGACCAAGATGGTGGGAGTCCTTTGATGCTATAATTTTCCTTCTAGAGATTGATCCTGAGGAAGTAACAGTAAAATTGATATGAAATACTTACAATAGGGGGTGCCTGGGTGGTTCAGTCAGTTGAGTGTCCAACTCTTGATTTCAGCTCAGGTCATGATCCCAAAGGTCATGGGATCGAGCCCCACGTTGGACTCCACACTGAGCATGGAACCTGCTTGAGATTCTCTCTCTGTCTCTCTCCCTCTCTCCTTTTCCCCCTCTCCCTCCTTCTGCCCCTCTCCCCTGCTTGTGTGCTCTCATTCACTCTCTCTCTAAAAATTAAAGAAAAGGGGCGCCTGGGTGGCTCAGTCGGTTAAGCGTCCGACTTCGGCTCAGGTCATGATCTCGCGGTCTGTGAGTTCGAGCCCCGCGTCGGGCTCTGTGCGGACAGCTCAGAGCCTGGAGCCTGTTTCAGATTCTGTGTCTCCCTCTCTCTCTGACCCTCCCCGTTCATGCTCTGTCTCTCTCTGTCTCAAAAATAAATAAACATTAAAAAAAAATTTTTTTTAAATAAAAAAAATAAAAATTAAAGAAAAAAAAGAAATATGTACAATATATTCATAATAAAACTAAATCAAGTGTCCACCAGTTGGGGATTCATCGACTTATGTAGTAAACCCATGCAATGAACTGTGGTGTAAATAATGATTACTTCTTGTCTATTGATGTGAAAATATGTCCATAAAGTATTAAGTTAAAAAAAAATCTGGTAACAAAATAGCATGTTTTTATCCCAAGTTTGTTTAAAAACATATTTACAGGGAAAAACTCTGGAAGGGCATATACCTTATTTATCTTGGGTGAGCGTGATGGGTTAGATCATGGCAATTTTTATATTCTTCCTAAGTTTGCATCATGTGTTGTTTTAACAGTGAATATATATTATTTTTACAACTCAGAAAATGATCTCCATTTTGAAAAAAAATAAGACCAGATGTCATTTTTTCAATTTTATTTTTAGACAATACAATAAAATAATTTTTAACTATAATTACAGAAATATTAGTACATTACAACATTGTAATGTTGTCAGGATATAATAATATAAAATATTCAATATATTTTAAATATATTTCATTTGGTTATAGAGTAAACATTAAATTAAGTTTAGTTGCAGTAAGTTACATTTGCTGCATAGAAAAATCTTTGTAAGTTAAATTAGCACTGAAATTCAAATTTAGCATTATTGTAATACTTTCATAAATAAGTTAATAATGTTTACCTTGCAAAAAGAGAGACCTCTGAGAAATCCATTATTTTAGCACACTGTGAAATTCCAAAGTTGAAGCCCCAATTTTAAAAGAAACAAGGTATTTACATTTTATCTACAAAGGTAAGTCTGCATAACACTATAAGCTACTCCTAGGCGTCTGGAAAGCGAGGCAGGGGAGCTGCGTTTCAATGGTCAGTCTCAGACGTGTGACATATGGCAGAGCAGCTGTTAATGGCTTCACTGGAATGTCAGGCTTTCGTACAGCCTGTCTTTGTCAGAAGTTAAACACTGATAAGCGGCCAGAGGAGAGGAGGCTTGGCTAAGCGGAGGCCAGTCCTTTGGCTGTAGCACCAATCTAGGGCTTTCCCGGATTAGTAAAATTAGCCGACCTTCAGGGCGTTTGTGACCTGGGACTTCAAAGAGAGGGACAGATGGAGCTATAGCAGCCAGCGGTGCCAGGTAACTGCCCGCAGAATCTTGGCTGTTTGCCTCCAGCACTTGTTCTAACATGGAGTGCTTTGGCAATCGCCTGGAGTGCTTGTGAAAATTCACATTTCTGGGCCTTACCCCCTAGAGTTTCTGATTCTGCAGGTCTGCGATGCCCTAAAATGGGCATTCGTAGCAAGTTCCCAGATGCTGCTGCTGCAGCTGGTCCAGGGACCACACTTTGAGAACTACTGGCTTACAGAGGGTTTGTGGACGTCAGTTAGCCCTCTATGCCATTATTGTACGATTGGGACCGTAGGGTATTTGTAGAGCAAAAAAGTCTTAATATGAGGTGAGTCTACGTAAACTAAGTAAAATGCACTTTATAACGTTCAAATGTACAAATGTCTTGATGGCAGTCATGTGAGCAGCGAAGGATGGGAACCACAGTCACAGTGTGTGCTGTCCTGTGCGGTCACACCTTCACTTCGGAACTGAGACAGAAGCAGTGACCTGAATGTGAATATCAGCACCACCGAGGCCACCTGGGGGGATCAAGAAGCATCTTCAGAACTTTGCCTCAGGATACCTGGCCTCAGATCCATCAGAGAGTGTCACCATCAAGTACCAGTGGTTTCTAGAGTTTTGCAGACCTTTGTTTTCTTAACATTGTTCCTACCTGGCTTCTGCAATGCCTAAGAGAAGCTAGATATCCTGGGCTTTCCCTGGGCAAAGAGCTTATTTGTAAACCTTTACAGAGATCTACTGAATTATGCTGATGGCATATAACAACAGTGAAGGACAGTGACAAAGGAAGAAAAGGGGGAAAAAAACCCCAGCTCGGATATGTGGGAGTCTTAACGGCAGCAGTAAGTTCATCACCTCTTCTGGATTATCAGGTCAAAAGCAAGTCTCTTTTTCTCCCCCTTACTAGCTATAATTTAGCACCATGCCTGGGACATGGCTTGGTGCTGAATGAAATGCTTGTTCAGTTGAATTAAGTAACCTTGGGAATGTATCAACACACTGAAAAGCAAATTTTAAGACCTATATCTGCCAAACTATACAATTTGTACATTAAGATTTTTACACAACTCTTTCCACACGGTTGGTAAGAATATGTAATATAAAACACATTTTTTTTTTTTTTACAAAAAAAAAAAGAATTAGAGAAATAGCCAGGGAATTAATCTGGAAGTGCCCAGGTTAAATGGAATATGAATGGATCACAGCAAGGGAATAATACCTGGAGCCCGATTAGCCAACAAATGTCTTAAGTTTTCTGACCATCTGTAGGGATGGGGTTAAAGTGCACATTGAAGAAGTAGTGTCCTTGTTATTTGTGTGGGTGAGCTAGTAAAACGGAAGTGAGATACATCGCAGAGTATGTGTATAACATCAGCCTATTAAAATTAATTCAGTAAGGGTAACCATGGGAACACAAGCAGGTTGTACTGCTGCAGTGAAATGAATTCAATGGAAAAACAAAGCTTTAAAAAAATATGAAACCCCCTTTTGGCCTTAGGGAAACCCCCTTTTGGCCTTAGTCTTGGGGACCTTTGAAAGAGCCCTAGAATATCCATGAACCTTAGTTCGGTTCTGGTTTCCTCAGGCCTTCGGTTACTGAACGGGTCTGAAAGTACAGTACAATTCATGAGGCTCTATTACTCCACCTGCCCCCATCTCCTTCCTGTCCCAGGGGCTAAAGTTTTAGGGAGGGGTTGGTGGCACAATCTCAAAGCGATTTAGCCTCCCTGAGTCTCAAAGACTGGGCTAGAAGGGGGCAAATCCAGTTAACTTGTGGCATCAAACTTTATACACTCGCCATGGAGCTAGCGCACCGGATACGAATGGAAGATGATCTCAGTGGTATTTTTGGCCAAGTCTGCCTTGCCACGGGAAACTCGGCAAGATCGCATATTTAGATACCCGGATGGCAGAACTGACGTAGAAGAAATGCTTTGTTGTGTGGGGAAACAAATAGAAACTTTGTAGTAAGTCATCACAGAACCATACTGTTTGGTTAGAGAAAACTTCCCAAGTAAATGCATATTCTGCACCATTACTTGGTTATTTAGGACAAAAAAGAACAGTTCTGTTTTCTTCACTGTCTTCTCTTCATGCACACCCGACAGCGACTTATTATCTTTTCTAACTCCCCAGCTTTCATAGTTGATGGAATAGGTTTTCTGAAATAAAAGCAAAAAACAAAAAAATCTCATCAATATAGATAAAAAGGGAGTATTTGCTGGCTTTGAGGTTTGTTAATAACTATTGGAGCTCATCAAATTCTATTACAGGAGGTATATTGTTGCGACATTTTATAATGTTGTTGACATTTTATAATTTAGTTGTGTTTCAGCAGCAGTAAGGAAACATAGGCTGTGATGCAAACTCACAAATCCTCTGTTTTGTAATAAAAACCACGCTTACCATTTAAATAGTCTATATTACTCACAAGTCTGCCAGTGCAGTAAATTAAGAGCAGCAGATCGGTAAGTGGTTTTGTTTGTCACTTGCTAGAAGTTTATACACAAATGTTAAATATGTTTGATGGTGACAGAAATCACATTTTGGGGGTCTTTATTGGTGCAGTAGTACAAAGCCATGGCTATTTGTTCACTGTAGGACACTTGTCACTGCGAGTGCCAAGCTAAACTGGATTTTGTTGGCATGAGATCTTTCCGGTGTTCATCATCAACACCCAGGTAACGAAAATCTAACAGGGCAACCTCTGAATAAGTCTGTGATTGAGTCATCAGGTTAAACTTGACTTTGAATAGTTACCTGAACATTCTTTTGGGGTTTAATGAAGCCAACCAGAAACTGTAGGAATTTGAATAGTAGTTGCACGTTCCTCTTCCATGACATTCTATAAATGGACTGGCTCGGAATTCTTCCAGACAGGACCCGGGGGATGCCAGAGCCTGACCTGCGCCCTCAGAACCTGCACTTGTGAACTGTCAAGGTAAAAATCTCTGAATAAGAATTCTGTTGTGGCGTTCAAGTTTTCAATGCTCTACTCTTGGCGGGGGGGGGGGGGGGGGGGGGGGGGGGGGGGGGGGGGGGGGGGGGGGGGGGGGGGAATAGACAATAAGAAAAGAAAATAGCATGAACTAAACTTCTTATGCTTCGTTACCCAGATTTGCTAATACTCTAGCTACCTTCCAAGTTGAGGGATAGTCATCAAAAAGAAAGCAAAAGCTATTTATTCTGCCTGGAATGCACCTTTTCCTCAGCTAGCTTGTTCTCAGAGTTCAGGGATCTGCTTAAATATAACCTGAAGAAGGCTTTCCTTGACGTTGCCCCTTTCACAATCTCTCTCCTTATCTTTCCTTATTTCCCTTATAGTACTGATCACCCTCTGAACTCATCACTATGTTTTCAGTAAAGAAGGGGGGATAATGTATCCTAAATGATGCTACACAAAATATGAATAACCACCCACCACATATGTGCAGCTAGCACAGTCACTGATGGTCAGTCCATAGATTTCTTCATTTAGCACTTAGATCTGGGGAATCTCTTTAAAAGTCTTTTTCTCTTAGTTCCCGTCTTCATAGGAATGTCAAAGGGGCACAGTGTAAGGCAATACGATTTTGGAGCAGACAGACTCAGGTTCAAATCCTAGCTTTACCACTGACTAGCATACCACTGCAGATAACAGAAACTACCTTTAGGGTTTCCATAAGGATTACAGAAGATCTATCTATATAAAACAGCTGCCAGCTAAAAATATAGGCATTCCATTACTAATATGGTATTACTCTTCACCTAAATGTCTTATTTAGAATTTGTGGATGAAGTCATTTTTTTTAATGCTCCTTTATTTACAAAAAAAAAACAACACCCCAACTTGCTTTAAAAAAAGTATCTTTCTAGAGTTTCAAGCAAATGTCCATGGCACGCTGTGTGCACTGACATCAGGCGGCTTCATTCCCCGGCGGCCGCCTTTCACCCCGTCCAACGTAAGATTCTAGGGGCAATCTTTACTATGACTTTGCTGTTCTTTCCTCCTTACCATGATAAAAGAGAATCCTTTCCAGAGAGAAATCCAGCCGTGAGGACAGGAGGGAATGTCAGTGGTTTGGCTGTGGATAGCTATGGCCATCGCAGGACCTTCACAGACGGTGCATCTGTAACACGAAATGAAGAATGTGGCATCCCCGCTCTCACGCACTGCGATGTACTTGCTGCCCTACGTTCCGTTTCAAATGAAGTGACTGACCTGGTCCCATCACAAAGCTAAGGGATTAGATTTTTACCTGCTAATATAAGGCTCCAGGGCCCTGCCAGTAATTGGAGCCATGTCCATTGGCATCAGAGCTGGTGTTGACAGCCAGTATGAATAGTCATTTCGAGATGCAAAATTGCATACGTCATTGATGTTACAGAACAAGAATGGCATTGTGGTAAATCGCTGCAGGCAGCTGCCAAGGGTTCCTAATGAAACATTAGACTGAGTATCACTGTCAGTAAATTAAAATCATTTTGAGTATCCTTGCTAGCCAGAGGCTGATTAAAACAACCTATGGCAAAAATGAGAAAGGCGACACAAAAGAGTTACTTGCAGAATGTGTTATTTGCAAAGTTTTAACAGTGACAGAAATCAAAGATCCAATAAGCAAACACATCTTCCTTCTCCCACCCTTGAAACTTCCTGGGACCCTTTCTAATGAGCCTAGCACTTGAGGACTGGTAGAGGTCTGTTGGAGAAATGTCTTTTACTTCAAAATATTCCCAGTTCTTCCTATGCGTGTAATAGCTAATAACTAGACAAAGCTTGAGAAAAGATGCTACTTGTAAGACTCAGAAGCAAACGTGATTTCAGTGAAAATTGTTTGCATTCGACAGGACGAACTAGATCAACATTTCACAAGCAAGGCTCCTTCCAGGGCTTCACGTTTCCAGAATGAAAATTAGACGTGAGGCCTGTGTTGTCTTATTCACGGTCTTCAAGGAGTGCTGTCAGGCACTCAGGGTTGTTTTCACTTAGCTTCAGAGAGAAGTACCCCATGCTATGAAAATTGACCATCTGTATATGGAAGAAAATGACTGAAAACAAGGACTGGGACATTACCCAGGTCTTGTCCGTGGGCTTGTTCATTTCCTTGTACAAAAAGAAGAGAGAACCCACTATAGAGCGGCTGTGTGCCTTCTGGGCAGGAAGGGATGGCTGTAGTCTGACTGTGCCTGGTGAAGATGAAGCCTCTCATGGCTGTTGCAGTTGTGGGTGGTCCAATGTCTCCAGGTTTGCCCTTCAAGCCTGGCAGTCCATCCAAACCAGGGGGTCCTTTAACAAACATGGTATACATGTTGCAATACAAACAAAACCTCAAACTCATTTTCCGGAAGTACTGATTTAAATGTTTATGTATATCTGTTAAGCCCCTCTGTAAAGGAGTCCTAAAAAAGAGGGGCTTACAAAATGGCCAAACAGTATTAAATGTCCACTAGTTTATCACACGATGCCTTATAAATATTTGTGTATATTGCATGATGAGTTTTTGAGATCAGGTCTTTTTTTCCCCTCCCCCAATTTTTTTAATGTTCATTTATTTTTGAGAGAGAGAGAGACAGACAGAGAGAGAGAGAACAAGTGGAGCAGGAACAGAGAGAGGGAGACACAGAATCACAAGCAGCCTCCAGGCTCTGAGCTGTCAGCACAGAGCCCGACGTAGGGCTCAAACCCATGAACTATGAGATCATGACCTGAGCCAAAGTTGGACGCTCAACCAACTGAGCTACCCAGGCGTCCCAAGATCAGGTCTTTTTTTATCTTTGCATTCTGCGGTGTCCAGCACGGTGGCCTGCATCTGATAGGTCTTAGGTACACTTTTTTTTTTCGGTACCAATGAATGTATTCTACAATGTGGGTAAATAAGTTAAATCAAATATCTATATTTTGGAAGTCTATTCAAGGAGATACTTTTGATAAAGTCACTAAACATTCATGGACAATATTGAAAGTTCTTTTTAAAGCTGCAAACTTCAAGGAAGTTTTTAATTAGTAAGGCAAATAGAATGGAAAAGACTGAGGTAAGGGTTAGTTTTTAAAATTTATATGAGCTTAAGGCAAAGTAAGTAATTTGTATACTTTTTTTCCCCTCTGCACTTAGAGTAAGGCACATTCGTCACTTTCTATTATTATTTTTTTGGTAATCTCTCCACCCATTGTGGGGATCAAACTCACGACCTTGAGATCAAGAGTCGCATGCTCTTCTGACTGAGCCAGCTAGGTGCCCCAACTTGTCACTTTCTAAGTAAGTACCGGAGAAATATCCTTTCTCTCCATCGTCGTGTTCTTTACTCTCCCTTTCTTCATCAAATAGCTATTACTGATGATACTGGCACCTGCTTCCATCCCCCCTTGGCCCCTGATCCATTTCCACTGTACCCTAAGCTCTACCCAACCCACCTTGGGTTCTAAAGAAATACAGAGAGGGTTGGATTTGGGGCCCATTAGTCAAGGGAGGATTGTTGTTTCCCACAAACAACCATGCTATGGTGCCAGGCAGCACCCCAGTATAGTCTCTGCTCAGAAGTCCGTGCTTCTCATGAGGATTGGTTAGAGCCCAAGATTATATTTTTTTCCAGTCTCCCCCCCATCCCTGTCTTGTCTGGGAGCCTTGGTTCGTTCTTTGAAATTAAAAACAAGCCATATCTAAATCTGTCTATGTCTCACGTCTTACTGGAGTAGCCCAAAAGCATATGTTTTTAATATATCCAGATAGAGAAGATACACATTCTTTACTTTTCCCCACATCTGTCCTCATTCCCAGAGAGCTATAATTGGCCACAAGCAAACGATGCCTTGAGGTCCCTGCACAGGAATTTTGATTAGGTGAGTATGACAGAAATTAAGGTGAGCTGCTGTACAACTATGCACGATCAACGATATTCTGCATTTCTGAGTGAGAGGCCGAGCTCTCGGCTTATACCTGTGTTACTTAACTCTTAGATCCTTATCCTTCTTTTAAATGTTTATTTATTTTGAGAGTGAGAGTGAGAGCATGAACAGGAAAGGGGCAGAGAGAGAGAGAATCTCAAGCAGGCCCTGCACTGTAAGTGCAGAGCCCGGCGTGAGTCTTGAACTCAAATGTGAGATCATGACCTGAGCCGAAATCAAGAGTCAGACACTTAACTGACTGAGCCACCCAGGTGCCCTTACTTGTCAGCAAGTTTAAATCCTTGAGGGGTATAGCATCACACAGGTTCTGTGGCCAGTGGCTTTAGCAGGAAGGTTGCTTTGGAATTTGGCATAAGCCATGCCATTGTTTCCAGGATGCCTCTGGTTTTATTGGGTTTGCCACCAGGAGTCACTGTGCTTTGCTTTGTGCACATAAGCACGTCTGTTGCCCTGATAGCATTCAGTCGCGTCTCCAGCATAAACACCTTCAATTTTAAGAACCGTGTGCTCCCTCTGGTTCCAGAGACCCTGCTTACAGCCAGCAAAAATGGCCTTGGACCACAGCCTTCCAGACCTATTTGTCATTTTAGGAGTCCTGTTACCAGCAGGCCCCACTTATTTGCCCTTTAAGTTCAGCAGCAGGACCTTCCTTCACCTCCACTAGACTAATTGGAGAGGGCCTTCTTCAGGATACACATGAATTGTTCAGCCATGTGGTATTCAAGAATGGTATAGTTTAAAGATGACTTTTCGTAGGGGCGCCTGGGTGGCTCAGTCAGGTAGGCTTCTGACTTTGGCTTAGGTCATCATCTCATGGTTCGGGAGTTTGAGCCCTGCGTCCGGCTGTGCTGACAGCTCGGAGCCTGGAGCCTGCTTCGGATTCTGTGTCTCCCTCTCTCTCTGCCCCTCCCCTGCTCACACACATACTCTCTCTCTCAAAAATAAATAAACATTAAAAAAATTAAAAAAAAGAAAGATGGCTTTTCTAGATAAAGATACTAAGTTGCTCTTCTATTCATATCAAGATAGTATTTTTTCTAACTATGTACTTATATGCTACTTCTCTAGATACTATTAAACAGTACTCCTATAAATAATTAAAAACAGTATTGGCCTTTCCAAAAATAGAATTAGTGCTTTATGAGGTCTATTTGTCCTCAGACTAAAAATTTGGTGGACATTTGCCCAGTTGAGAGATAGGAAGGATGGTGTATTCCAATAATTCTTGGTTTTTCATCTTCTTCCAAATGAACGTTTTGTCCCTGGCTTTTAATGCAAACGACAAAACTGAAAGACGTGGATGACTCTTACAGTCACTGATTTAAAGGCGACTTCTCTGGATATTGAAACAGCAGTCAGTGAAGAGAAGGGAATAGAAGAAGCCAGCCATTCGTTTACCTTGCTCTCCTTTACAGCCTTTGTTGCCTTTTTCTCCAATTGGCCCAGGAGTTCCCGGCCTTCCATCCTTGCCTGGTTTACCTCTTGGCCCACAGGGTCCTAGGCAAAAAACCAACACTGTGTTGAATGGTTCATACAGGAAAAAACAGGGGTGGCCAGTCATCCCAGATATGTGGGACTTCTCCAGTTTCGGCAACAAAAGTCTTACAAACTGAGCCACGGACAAACTCGGACAGTTGGTCATCCAACTTGTTACATCCTACTTCTCAGGGGGAAAAAGAACCCTCAAGAATGGACTAGAAACATATGAGATAACAATGGTTTAAAATTGTGCTGCCATTTTGCTTCACCCTCTTCCAGAATTTGCTATGCCCTTGTATTGATCAACATAATAAGTCATGTCTCTTTTATATCACAGAAGTAATTCAGGCAAACTTAGAACACAATTCCATTCAGAAGTCTATTACAGTATGCTTACCCTATACAGAGAGGTTAGTTCAATTTCCATACACCAGTACTTTGATAAGATTTCATAAGATTAAGCATATATTTGCATTTACTACTCTTCCAAGTGCTCTCCAAAGTGTGAGAAAACTACACACACATAGAACTCAGGTTTATTCAGGTAATCGTTTTCAAATAAGAGCTCTAAGACCAATGGTTTTCACAGCAGATAGAATTAATACTTGATCTTAATGAAAAAAAAAAAAAAACAGCCGTAAGTGCCTAAAGTGTATTTGCTCAAGCTTATACACTACACAACAGGTTTCAATAGAGTCAATATTTTCAATAGACTCTACAGTGCTTGCTTCCAAAGCACTTTGTAGGTATTTTGGTTCAACCACTTGCTCGTAATCCACATCAATACAGTCAGTTCCACACCTAGGATTCCTGGTGGCCCCGGTGGCCCAGGCTCTCCTTGCATCCCTGGTTCTCCAACAGGTCCAGGTGGCCCCGGGCTTCCCGGGAGGGAGATGATCTTAACTGTGCCAGGGTCTCCACGTATACCTATTGACATGAGCAGAGGAAAACGATGGGTTCACTGATGGGCTACCCTTTCTTCATGAAGAGCAATACTAAGGAGAATAATATTTACCGGGTGGTCCTTTTGGCCCAATTTGCCCTGGAGGTCCAACTGGTCCCAGAAATCCTGGATTACCCTTCTCCCCTTATAAAAAAAAAAAAAAAAGCAATGTGATTCCATGTAGAACAGTGGGTTTCCCAGCTCTTGAGGTTTATGATCAACTGTAAGGACAGACACTGGGAGTTAGGAATGGAGGTGATGGGGCTCTGTGACAATGGCTACAACTTCTGGCATTTTATTTGGACCCAATCAATCATGCTTAATGTTTATTTAAAAATATATTCTAGAAGTAGGCATTAAGATTTTGTATTTTAGTATTGAAGAGAAGAGTTCATAAAGTTCACTGTTTCCGTTCAGAAACAAATTTAATATTTAAAGTAAAGTATGAAGTGACATTAAACCTATTTTAGTGCTTACATCAGTTGTCATAGTTATCTACTTTCTTAGCTTATTTCTCTAGCTTTATTAAGAGCCCATTAGTTATATTAGGGATTCTCATGAACACATATGGAATATTTGCTTTCATGTAAACCATCAAAATGGTATGATTTCTCTCCCAGTCTTTGACATGTATAAAAGTTTACCAAGAATCACTGATTTGGATAAATATTCTTTTTTTTAATCTTTATTTATTTTTGAGAGACAGAGTGCGAGCAGGGGAGGAGCAGAGAGAGGGGGAGACACAGGCTCCAGGCTCCGAGCTGTCAGCACAGAACCTGATGCGGGGCTTGAACCCATGAACTGTGAGATCATGACCCGAGCCGAAGTCGGATGCTCGGTGCCCCTGGGGAAATACTCTTTTTAAAAATCTTGAAGTAATATAGGCGTTACGTCTGATTTCTTAGAAAGACTTTAATACTAAATATGGTATTTATGGAAGCAATACAATCAAATATATTACCAAAAGTTAACTGGAAACTACACTCTAAATTATCCACTTGGTATCAGAACCTCAGGAAAATGTCCATATTTATTTAAACACATCAGAAGAAGCCTGTTTTTCCTTTTGAGGATTAAAAATTTTCATGTTCCAAAATCTAAGAGAAAAATGGAATATGTTTCATGGAACACATTTCAAAAGAACGGATTTTTTGACTCTCCCCTCTAAATAGCTCTAACTATTTCACCAGGATGTTTCTTTCTTTAGTGGGGCCCTTGTATAATTTTTCCAATCTTAGATATTCCTGTTCTGGGAGGTGGGGAGTGACAGGTGGGACACATGGTGCCCAGGCTGCCCTGTTTGGCCTCCCCCCCCCCCGCCGCCGTGTTCACCCTCCCCCACCATGTCTACTGGGACTCCTTGGAATCATCTGCTTTGATTTATTCTTAACGAATTTGCTCCTTGGAGAGTCAGTGGTTGAAAGTACCGAACAGGCTAGGCTCTCTTTGAACTCCACCTTGTCCTCTCTTGGACCCGGAAAGGGTTTACCTTTGTGAAAGTGTGGCTTTGTTCCTTTTGGCTACACTCACTACTTAACACTATATAGTCTGTGATAATAGATTCCCTACTGTACAGAGGCAGTGACAAAGGATTTAATCAGTGAAGACAACAAATTTAATATTCAAAGCCTTATTTAAGGTCATAGCATCCTTATGGAAGATTTGAGAAATATTTTCTGAAACCTGAGATTTAGATTTTTGTGCATGAAAATTTTACACTTACGACCCCCCGAATTATGTTTCTCTTCTGATTATAATACATGTGCCAAAAAACCAAATTCTTAAATCTCACGCAGAAAACTTTACTTACCCTCCCCCATTAACAGTTTGGTAAATATTTGCTTAGATTTTCAGCTTTTTAACATTATAACACACACACACAAGTGACAATAAGCAACTTCAAAGCAATAGTGTTGATATTGATGTAGTTCCCCATCCCCAACCCAACACACATCCGTATTCTCCCAACATACATCAGTATTTCAGCGGTCACCACTTTAAACTGTTTATTTTTTAGTTTTTCTACAGTTTCCATCCATCCTTAAAGCCTGAATTTAGTGTTTAAGACCCCTGGGGCTGGGTTCTGGTGGTCTTCCTTCTTTACTCATAACCAAGGTCCTATTTTCACCCTGTCTGTGATGACTGGAGGAGTTCCGTAAACATTTGTGTGCCCTAAAATATAAATCACAATCATCGTCTTTGTATCCAAAGAGTAGTGCACAAAAACAGTACCTTTTACACCTGGAAATCCATGGAATCCCGGATCACCTCTGAGCCCTGGCAGACCTGGGGCACCTGGTGCTCCCTATAGTTCAGATAAAAGGGAGCAGTACCAAAGACAAAATTTTAAAAATCGCAATTGTCACTGTAGTCCTTTTTTTCTTTTTTCTTTTAGCAAATAGGATATAATACATTGGGTCAGAATGAACTGAGGTCCGCAGATACCATTTTTACCTTCCAATCCAATCCTCCTATAGTTCCTCTGCCACCTCGATCTCTCCTGAGGACTATCATTTTCTTTTTCTTTTTTAAAAAAATTTTTAAGTTTATTATTTATTTGAGAGAGGGGGAGAACATGCACACAAGTTGGGGAGGGGGAGAGAGAGACAGAGACAGAGACAGAGACAGAGAGAATCCCAAGCAGGCTCTGCACTGTCAGTTCAGTGCGGGGCTTAATCTCATGAACCATGACATCATGACCTGAGCCGAAACCGAGTTGGATGCTTAACCGACTGAGTCACCCAGGCGCCTCGAGACTATCATTTTCAATAACACAGAAGCAAAAACTGCCTTCACGGTCAAGAGCAAGCACAACTTCTGGGTGTTAATGTCTGTTGTAGGAGTGTGGAATACAACAATATTCTGTATCCTACATGGACCTGACCAGTATCTGGAGACCTTTCCGGAAGAGCAGGCACTGGATTGCCAGAATGAAAATTGTAATTTTTGTTTGTAATTTGTGCAAAGACAACAGAGCCCATATTGAATTGTAGCACCCACCATCATTGTAAGTAAGTTAGCAGAGTTATAAATTACTCTCGGCCCGAGTAGTGGTGGAAGTAAGGTGTCCAGGCATTGGGAACGTGAAAGGGTTATCTGGGGCACTTTGACACGCACTTTTGGCAAGGATGCAAGTGATCTGACCAGGAGACGCTCCCTCCTTGGGCTCATACTTGCCCTTGTAGCCATGGAATGCTCAAGCAAGGCCACAGGAGAAGGGGCAAGGGATCAGAGCTTCAGAAAGGAGCTACATGTCAGAACGTAAGTGAAATCTACTATTACACTGTCCATATGAATGGAAACAATACTATTACTTGAAAACAAGGAACTGAAGGTCATTAAAAAGGCCAAGAATAACAAAACTGGCCTCTAAACCAAATGTCTTTAGAGCAAGAAGACCAAAGAAGGAAAAATCCTGTACCTTGGATCGGGTGGTGTCAGGTGCAAAAAGGCGGGAGAGAAAACGGAACCACCTGGTCAAGGACTCTCAGGCTCCTGAGGTCTGGCCTGTTGTCCAGAAGCAGAGGTAATCGGGGAGGAGGGGCAGATGCCAGGCCCCGCCCTTGGGTGAGGAGGGCGCAGCTCCATGCAAGGAGAGGATTGTTAAGGGCACAGAGCCAGTTTAGGCATCCATCGAGAAGAATTATCTTTCTTTCTTTTTTTTAGTTTTTTTTTTTTTAATTTTATTTTAGAGAGTACTTGTGTAAGCAGGGGAGAGGAGCAGAGGGGCAGGGTGGGAGACAGAGAGAGAGAGGGAGAGAGAGAACCTTAAGTAGGCTCCATGCTCCGAGCCTGACGCCAGGCTCAATCTCACAAACTTGGGATCATGACCTGAGCCGAAACCAGGAGTTGGACATTCAACTGACTGAGCCACCCAGGTGCTCCAAGAAGAATTATCTTTCCAGTGCAAACGTAGAAGCTCTGACTGACCTTGAAAGCACCAGAGGACTTAAGAGAGATCGCATTTCCAAACAATACATTCCACAGCCCAGCGTCCTTGGAAGGACTTTCTCTGTGATTTTAGGATCAGTGTTTGCCACTTTCAGAGAATCATGGAAAACATGAGAGAGATCTAAGACTGGGCAAATGTCTCATTTTTTCAAAAAAAAAAAGTTTAAAAAGGTAGACGCTGGAAACCGAATACCAAGAGAACTTAAGAGAACTTCCCATGATTCCTCACATGCCATCATGCTAAATAAAGTACCTCATTGCCCATCACTGATGAAAACACAGAGCAGCTATGACATAACTCTGAATTCCTCATCAATCTCCAAGAATTTGACGTAAACAGGGGGGAGACAGGTTTCTCGAATATGCTGCCAAGAAGAAAGTGAGGGAAGATGGCCCAGGTGTTGGGTGGGTGAGAGACTGAATTTAGAGAACTTCATAGTCTGGGAGCATGAGCCTAGATGAACACAATGACAGCTATAAAAAAGAAATTTGAAAGTTCTGCATTTAAGTCACAAACAGACAAGAGCTGGAAGTAATGGAGAAAACTTGGAAGTCCTTCATAAGGAAAAGCGTGTGCACACACACACACACACACACACACGCTCTGGTTGACCAGAAGCTGACTGTGCAGTGACAATGTGGTGATGTGGCAGCCAGATAGCCCAAGGTTGGATTATAAAATGGTGGTGTTCCAGATGGTGAGAGTCTTCCCTCCTTTAGCCATTCTGTGGGGGTACTGAGTTCTTACTCCCAGGGGGTGTTTGTCTCAGGGGCTGTGTTCTAAAAAAAATTTTTTAATCCTTATTTATTTTTGAGACAGAGACAGAGAGAGAGGGAGAGAATGAGCGGGGGAGGGGCAGAGAGGAGGACACAGAATCCAAAGCAGGCTCCAGGCTGTGACGCGGGGCTCGAACTCATAAGCGGTGAGCTTGTGACCTGAGCTGAGGTTGGATGCTTAACCAACTAAGCCACCCAGGTGCCCCTCAGGGGCTGTGTTTTTAAGGGAGATGTTGACCAACTGTGATATATTCAGAATAGAGGCAGGGTTGACAAAGGGTTAAACTGACTTTGCAAAACGCAGGTATTTATCAGGGGAGAAAATGCTGAGAAGGAAGTGGCAGCTATTTAGAAACCCTGGACGTTCCATCAAGGGGAAAAAGTAAATAGACATTCAGGGATAGCACTGATAACTTTCAAAGTATATTAATAGAGAAAAATGATATTGTCCTCTAGAGTGATCCCAAACTGTTAGGTGTTTTAAGAGTCCATTACTGAGATTGTTCAGAGTCTAAACAAGAAAAGGTCAGGAATGACATGGAAAAGGGTCCCCTACAAACCAAACTTCTAGAGGCCAAATCTGTCCAACTCTTAGGATTCTTTGAACCTCCTGGACTCTGCCCTTGGGTGCTCAGAAGCATCACACATGGGCATTTTTTTGTTGCCTCTGGGGACATCTGATCCTGGCAATTAATGTAGAAGAATATAAGAAGTCAAAATAATTTCCCACACTTACCGGCTGACCCGGTGGCCCCTCATCTCCTACAGTTCCAGGTGGACCTCTAGGGCCAGGCTTGCCCAGAAGCCCCTTGTCTCCTTTCAAGCCTCTCACGTGACTCCCTGGAGGTCCCGGAGGACCAGGGTCACCTGCATTTACAGAGAGCCGGTCAGTATTGGGCAGTGGGGGCACCTGGCAGGTTCTGTCGGCAGGTTTTTTTTTAATTAAAAAAAATTTTTTTTGATGTTTATTTATTTTTGAGAGAGAGAGAGAGAGAGAGAGAGAGAGAGACAGAGTGTGAGCAGGGGAGGGGCAGAGAGAGAGGGAGACATAGAATCCGAAGCAGGCTCCAGGCTCCAAGCTGTCAGCACAGAACTTGATGCGGGGCTCGAACTCACGAACCGTGAGATCATGACCTGAGTGGAAGTCGGAAGCCTAACCGACTGGGCCACCCAGGCGCCCCGCTGTCGGCAGGTTTTTGGACGACGGGCACAGCCTGCACCCAGCGTGACCCTGCACATGCTTTCTGTTATGGGGTGTTGATGGACTTGTGGTTAAGACAGAATGAGACAAGGCCAGGGAAGTGCTGGCCAAAGGCAGGGGCTGTTTGTCCTTGGTGAAGGTCTGCCAGACAGGGTCTGTGCCTAGCCTGGTACTTGATCCATAAGAGCAACTCAGTAAATCTTGGTGATGGGATGCATTTCTCTCTTTCAGGCTTATTAATTTGGTGTGCTCGCTTCAGCAGCACGCATACTAAAAATGGGCTTATTTATTTGGTAATTACTAATTTTCAAACAGATCCCCTCTGTCCCCATCACACCAATAGCCGTGGTGAGCACCAGGTGATGTACGAGGCGTTGACTCACTATATTGTACCCTTGAAACTAAGATTACACTGTATGTTCACTAACTGGAATTTTTTTTAATGTTTATTTGTTTTTTAGAGAAAGAGAGAGCCCGTGCAAGCAGCGGAGGGGCAGAGAGAGAGAGGAGGACAGAGGATCTGAAGCAGGTTCCGAGCTGATAGCAGAGAGCCTGATGCGGGGCTCAAACTCATGAACCGTGAGATCATGACCTGAGCCAAAGTCAGGCGCCCCAGCTAACTGGAATTTAAATAAAAAGTTAAAAAAAAAAAAAGAAAGAAAGAAAAACTCCAGCAGCTTTGCTGCACTCCGCTAGAGCAAGCAGGTAAAGACCAGAGGGAAAAAGAAGCAAAGAGGTCACACCAGGGGAAGGTTGAAAGCTGCTGTTGTCAAACGTTATTTTCATTCTTCTATCTTATTTAAAAGTAGACCCTCTACCTGGGTTTCCTCTGAAGCCTGGTGGACCTCGATTTCCTTTCTGGCCAGGGATGACTGCACCAGGAAAACCCGGTGGTCCTGGGAGTCCCGTCATGCCGGTGGGTCCCCACGGCCCGGCATCTCCCACTATCCCTTTCCTGCCGGGGAGGCCAGGTAAGCCTGGGGCTCCCCTGTCTCCTTTGGCTCCTGCAAAGGAAAAGGTTTGGTAAGTTTCCGTAATGACCTTCTACTTGGAGTTACAGTTTGGGGTTACCTCTAGTAACGCAGATGCTGTGCTTAAAAGGCGTTAAGATTCGCAATATAGTTTTTGAAAGAGGCTGGTAAAAGAAATACAGGTCTATAAGAAACTGAGTCGAGACTAATTTCTGCCTTAGTTCAGTCTTTTGATTTTGTCAAAGTCACCTCACTATTATATGTGTCAGTTTCTCTTTTGTTCTTTTTTCTTTTTCTTTTTCTTTTTTTTTTTGAGAGAGAGAGAGGGAAAGAATTTTAAGCTGTCTCCATGCCCAGCAAGGAGACTGATGTGGAGCTCGATCTCGTGACCTGGGGATCATGACCTGAGCCAAAATCAAGAGTCAGAGACCTAACTGACTGAGCCACCCAGGTGCCCCAGTTTTTCTTACTTTAAACACCTAATGTAGCTCAGTCTTTAAAGATCAAGTGAGATAATATACAGATGGAAAAGTGTAGTGTAACTCTTCTTGTGTCACTATCTGCTTCAATTAATATTATCTGATGAACTTTAATTACAATGACCTTGAATAGAGAGAACGTTCAGAGCTAAACTTCCTGGCATTGATGTGTGCATCTCAAGAGTCACACAGCTAAACCCAGACAAAGGAACAACAAAGTTGCAATCCCTCTTCTCTCCTTTCTTCTCCCCCATAACACAAACAAACACTAGTCTGGAAGGGAAGGCGGTGGCTGGGGGTTTGGAATTACCAATGAGGATTCCCAAAAAGTCACCACTTAATTACTAATATTCTTCACCTTGGAGAACCTTCAAGAAAACTGGGCTTTGACGTTCATGAATGGGAAACGTATGAACTGCAAATAATCCCTCCCTCCTATTTTTTCTCTCTGTGTTATTCCAGAAATAGTGAATGGCACACAAGTAGGGGACAGGAAGAAGGAGGGTGAGGCTGCTAGCACAGGGAAGGGCTTGGGACGTTATCGTGCAGGAAGGCAGAGTGATGATGAAAATAAAATGGATGAATATTAAAATATTGAATATCTAGCCTTTGTCTATCATGTTCTTTAGCTTTTTTTTTTTATACTTGCAATTTACGTTTTTCAAAGAAAGCGGTTAGATGGCTTCAGCTCACTTGAAGCTCTGAAATGCTGGGTATTTGTACAACAGAGTCTGGCAGTGGTCGGAGACCCCAAGATGTGGTCTTAGGTTGTATGGTCCATGCCCATAAAGATGCTTCTTTGTTTCACAGTATGATTTCATTTTAGCATTTGGGAGTCTCAATGAAATCTTCTCCATATTTACTTATCCTAGAGGGACTGAGGCACATAATCATCTACTTACATAATTGGGCTAGTTGTTATTTTTTTAAAGGCTTTTTGACTTAAGGTATGATTATTTTATATTAAATTTTATTTCCAAACACATGCCAAAGTATTCTCACTCCAAATGGTTAAACTTTGAGCTTAGCCTAGGAAAATGAACGGAAACTCTCCCTTTGGCAGTAAGTCTAAAACCTGATCTGTGAACGAGACCTGGAGAAGCCTCCATGCTCGTGGAGGAAGGTGGGGTCCAGGAAGTGTGAGGACACTGAGCTCAACCAAAGAGACCGTGACACCACCAAGAAACAAATGGAAAAGTGCAGCTCTTGTAGACTTTCACAGTTGAGCTCACAGGTGGAGAGGCAGTTCCTGCCCCTCTGAGCTTCTCAGTAGGACCCAGCTACTCCCTGCTGGTTCCCGCAAGCATTGCTACCCAGAGGTCCTCAGTAGGAAGAACGCTTTTTGCTAATAAAATACTCCTGTCTGCAGGACCCACGTCTGTGAAGGGTCCATAGAAGATGCAAATGATCTAATATTTCTTCTGGCAAATTTCTCCACAAAATGGAAAAAGTTTGAAGAAGCTGCTTATCTTGTAAAACACTGCCATGAGAAATCCGGACTCAGAGTCTGTCAACCTAAAATCTTGTATATACTTTGAATGACATGTTCTGCAAACTGCCATGTTTGGCATTGAGAGAGTTACTGGTAGCCAGCCCTTCATAAAAAATAGTCTGAACCACAAGCTGGCCCTGGGGATGGGAGTCAGACCCATGAAGATAACAAGGTGGGAAAGAATTCGTGTCATCACTGCATGTTATTCCCACCCCGCTGCCCCCTGCTCAGAATAGCAGAGAGGGGTGCTCACAGAGAGGGGGTGCTCACAGAGAGAGGGTGCTCATGGACAAGCCAGCAATTCCCCCTACACCCTTTTAGGAGGTGATACATTTAAACCATGCCAACAGCCACAACCAAGGACTGCATAGGAAGTCTTCTGATTTTTTAAAGACTTTCGATGGGAAGAAATTCCAAAGTTGGATCACAGTTGCTGATTCATTCACTTTGCAATGGTGGTCATAATTTTTAAGCATCTTGAATATTAAGAATGTAAACACCTTAAATTACCACTGGGACTTCTTTAATTCAATATGTTAAGTTTATTTTATATACCAGGCGATTTTGATTAGATTCTGTCCTTGAAATCTAGATCACCAGGGTCAGGGGGTGGGGGGTGGGTGAAGCACTGCTCACCTGGAACTCCAGGGCTCCCTCTGGGGCCTGGAACTGCTTTCAGCAAACCTGAAAGACAGAAATTTGGTACCTGAGTGTTTTATATGTGGTTAATTTCATATATTCTGCTTGGTCAGTTTCACTGTGGCAACAGAAGGAAGTTTAATCACCACCCACCCAGGACACATTAAAGATCATCAATTCCATTGGAGAAGTATCTCTAGAGCAGTGAAGGATTACAATGGCACTGACCATTCAATGCACAATGAAACCAGTGGACCCAAGCTCATGAGCAACGTGTACCTGTTTCTCCCTTTTCTCCTGCTGGGCCAGGGATTCCATCACGTCCCTGGTTGCCTCGCATCCCCATTGGTCCGGGAGGTCCTGGAAATCCTGGAGGTCCTGAGCAAAGAAATGCCATTCGAAGAGAGGGCATACTTCCTGGCAATGGCCTGATGTGAACACTGGATATGTAGAATTCTATTAAAGGTGCTCCTTCCCCCCGCCCCCCAGAACTGTAGTTATGTGATGCTCCCTTCACAGTGAAAACTATGAACAGATTTATACTACCATGAAGATCATCACTTCAGAAGGTGGAGGCTGGCAGATTTTTGAATTAGATAGGTATCAATACCTAACCTCATTTTTTTTTTTTTTTTTTTTTGGTCTGGGGACTGAGTAACTGGGAGCTAATTTCTAAGGAACAGCAGATAGGTATGCAAAGATTCCAGCCTGAGGAGAAAATATGCCTCCATCCTGAAGGGGAAATAGACAAAGTACAAAAATGGAACCTGGAGGGCCTTTTACTCCTGGAGGACCGGGGAAGCCTTTAATGCCTTTTAACCCCAAATCACCATCAGGGCCCGGCTTTCCTATAAATAAAGAGAGAAGAGAAGGGAAAAAAAGAATAGCACAAGGTAAATGGTTACAACAATGGCAGAAATGGTCCTTTTTTTATAGTCACCAGTGCCTCACACTGGCCTTCAGGCCCTTCGCCAGAGAAGCAGAGCAGAGATGTGTCGAATCACTTTCAAACGTGTTTGTGCACCAGCCACACGGCCACTCAGCATCTGATTTATGACTTTAACTGGGAGTTAACAGCAAATCCACTGAACCTTTCCGTATTTGAAAAGACGGTTTAAATGTTATCTTTCAGTAAGCTGCAACCCAGTAGCCTGGTGGTTGTTTTTAATAAAATAAAACAAAAACTTAAACTCAAATTTATAGGCAAATGAGAAAGAAAGCCAATGCTCAACCTGAAACCATGCCAGAAAAAAAAAAAAATATCACAACAGTGTTTGCTCCCAAATTCACGTTGAAGTCCTTAACCCCAGAACCTCCAGAGATCACTGTATTTGGAGACTGGGTCTTTAAAAAAAGCTATTAAGTTAAAACAAGGTCACCAGGGTGGGGCCTGATCCGATATGACCGGTGTCCTCACAAGAGGCATTGATTAGGACACAGACACGCAGGGAAGGAAGATCATGTGAAGACACGGCAGGAAGTTGCCCAACTCAGGAGAGAGGCCTCAGAAGAAAAAACCATCTGTGCTGACATCCTGAGCTCAGACTCCAGACTCCAGGACTGTGAAAAAATACATTTCTGCTGTTTAAGTGCCCTGTCTGTGTTTTGTTATGGAAGCCCTAGAAAAGTAATACGAATATGCGGTTGGGCAATGAACTAACATTTAAAAAAGTTTTTTTCAAGTTTATTTATGAGTGGGGGAGGGACAGAGAGAGGGAGACACAGAATCCGAAGCAGGCTCCAGGCTCTGAGCTGTCTGCACAGAGCAGGACGCGGGGCTCAGACCCACAAATGACGAGATCACGACTTGAGCCGAAGGGGGACACTTAACCTACTAAGCCACCCATGCGTCCCAATGAACTAACATTTTGTGTCCGTAGGCTGAATTCTTTGAGACAGAACTTAAGTTTTATGGACAGGATCAGGTTTTTAGATGTTATAGACAGGATCGGGGCTCCTCCTGATTGATTTCCCGTTCCTCAGAGTCTAAGAATTTGATGATCAAAGTTGAATAAAAGCAATCATAGTACAAACACCTAAATAGCTTTCAATTTACGCAGCTGATTCTAGGAGGTGAGGGCTATGCTGAGTGTCCCACTTCCGGCTTTCCGAGTTGTAAAGCCAACGCTCACCTGGGTGACCAGGACTTCCGGGGTTTCCAGGGGCTCCCTCAGGTCCAGCAGGCCCCGAATGTCCAGGTGCTCCAGGTACCCCTCTTTCTCCTTTCCTTCCCATGTCACCTGGAAATCCTGGATCGCCCTTAAAGTCAGCCAAACACCTTTAGAATTCTCATATAAGCAGGATATGTGATCAGAATTGAGTATCGACTCTGCTAGCATTTAGTTAGTGATATAGTTACTGAGTTAACGATTCCTATTAAATGTCTGCTGATGCAGGCAGTGTGACAGGGGCCAGGGACAGGATGGCTACGGGATTTGCTGGAACCGGTGCAAAATGCAAAGGCAGGATGCTTAAATGGCAGGAACAGGGATAAGCAATTCCTTGGGTATTGAAATTGGAGGGATAAACTCATAAGCCAATAGCTGTGTGATAGGCATTCTGAGCTGTGGAAACAGGATTAAAAAAACCCAAATCATCACCTGAAAACACAGCTGTATTTTCAATGCTTTTTGCCCACACTGAATCTAGACACTTGCTGATTATTAGAGACTCAGCCCCCTCGCTAAAGCATAACGACTTCAGTGGCCGGTATACCTTTGGTCCCGGTGATCCTGGCCTTGCACCTGCTGAATAACCCGGCTCTCCCTTCTCTCCTTGGAGACCGTGAACACCTGGGAGGCCTGGCCTTCCAGTTAAACCTGGTAGTCCCAAAGCTCCCCTGTGTCCTTTAGGACCTGCAATTAGGAAAGAGGTCAAGGAAAATGAAACGTTCTGCTTCTCACTTTTGTATAAACCACCTTTCTGGCTTTTTAGAATCACTGATATGTTGACTAGTTATCATGGGTGATCTTTACACAATATGAATATTTATTTAGTTCTCATCTGTGTTCTAATTGCACACAGTATGTTTGTCTAAAAGTAAATCTAGTTTTACACCAACTTTCTACCAAATGGGAAACCGAATCAACAAACCATACAGAAAATCTAGAATAGAATTGGGCTTTCGGCTCACGGACAGGAACTTATACCTTACCTGGCACCCCCATGATCCCCATGCTTCCTGGCACACCACGTGGTCCTGGTGCCCCGGGATTCCCAATGTTGCCTGGATCTCCTCTGGGGCCTGGAGAAGAAATAAATAGTCACATGTCCTGCACAGTTCCTGGACATAGTAGGTGTCAGTAAATATTTGTTGCTTGTATGAATAAATGAATTCTAAGCAGCCAGATCAGCTAGGTTATGTCCTTGTGTAGCTACCTTTCTGCCTTCAGATGAGGAGGGGACTGAGTACCCAGAAAACGTAAAATTAGAGAACTTTAGATTCTTGTCAGCAGGCCTGGAGTTCAAACATCAAAACCATTCTAGGACCAATGCCAGCAGAAAAGAGGGGGTTCCTGCCACCATATTGCAATAAATTTCCAAATGCAATACTGAAGTTTTATTGCCATGTAACATATTTTGTCACTGATGTCATAGAGAATAGGGGGCTACTGTAATTGTTTAAAAATTTACTTTGCAAACTCAATAGCATGCTTAAAAAAAAAGAAAGGCAAATCCGGAAACCTCTAAATCATTACCTGATTTTCTTCTATGATATATGATACTGTGATAAATTATAGTTTATAATACATATCAGCAATGTCAAAATAACATTTTTGGTGCAAATATGGAACGTTGGGGGTGCCTGGGTGGCTCAGTCCATTGAGCATCTGACTCTTGATTTCGGCTCAGGTCATGTTCCCAGAGTTGTGGGATCGAGCCCTGCGTCGGTCTCCACACTGAGCATAAAGCCTGCTTGAGATTCTCTCTCTCTCTCTCTCTCTCTCTCTCTTTCTCTCTCTCTGTCCCTCCCTCTCTCTGCCCCTATCCTCCACTTGTACTCTCTCTCTCTGTCTTTTTCTCTCTTTCCCCCTGCCCCTCACCCCCACTTGTGCTCTTTCTCTCTAAAAACAAATGTTCAAAAATGGAACTCTGTGTAAGTTAATATTTTTTAGTTAATATAGGCTGACTATAAACAGTTTCATTCTGATTTAATTGTGAAGCAAATTTCTGCTGGAACACTATGGGAGCAAAATTCATATTCAACCCAGTAAGTCAAGAAATACATTTTTGTTATGTTCAGACGTAGGGAAACTTAACTCCTGATATTTCTATCAGAGAATCTGCTCTACCTGGTGGTCCTGGTGGTCCAGGTGGCCCTTGGAGTCCTTTTAAACCCGGTAACCCTGGAACACCACTGTTTCCTTTCTCACCCGGCTTCCCTGCAAATCCTAAAGTTAAAAACCATGGATTAAAAACACAGGTTAGAATTTTATCAGACTTAGTTCAATCCTGGTTAAAATTGATGAGACATTATTATAATACATCCATAGCATTTTTATTAAGAGCACAGGCAGATGTGGGCTCTTTTCAAAGAGGATTAAATGAGATAATATACGTAAAGTATTAGCATCATGCTTGGCATGAGTTAGTTCTTCAGTGACACTAGCAATGATGATATTTACGCTTCATTTTAAGAATGAGTGGCCTAAATATAGCTTCTCAAAAAATTTTTTTTCTTTTAGTAACAACAGAGGACCATTTATTACATGATTCTTGTCCAGAGCATCCCTTTCTCAAATCCATTGATTACAATGACCATTTATTAATTAGTACATGACAGACATCATTTTCTTTATTTATCTTATTTAATCTGCAGGCAATGTCAGTCTGTCTTTGAGCCTTTCTAGAATGGGTGTAGAGACGACCAAACTGAGCCTCTGTGAAGTCAACGGACTAATCTAGAGTCACAATCAATGAGTGATCATGCTGGGATCTGAACCCAGCTGTGCAGTCTGCGATGCTTGCAAATTTCCCACAAAACTGTCCTACTTTGCATAACACATGGCTTTGATCGCTTTACTTTCTGGCTCAAAATGGTCCTTGAATCTGTGATACCTTTGATGCGGGGCAAATTACAAACTCCTTCCATGGTATCCGGAGCACTTTCTGACATGTCTGTGGCCCGGCTTTGTGCCCTTTCTCAAGATTCCCTTCCTTGGGCAGTTTTCCTGCCTATATCCTTATTCATTCACATAAGCGCTGAGTAATTAATAGACAGGTGTTGTGCCAAGCACTGGAAACATAAATCATGTTCCCTTTTCCCAAGTTTTTAGTGTTTAATTGGGGAGTCAGCCAGGTAAATACACAATTACCACCCAGTGTGATAAGTTCTGTAACAGAGCTGGGTACAATATGCTACAGGGAAGAATTTCTGTAAGAGGGGACTGTGTGTGTGTGTGTGTGTGTGTGTGTGTGTGTGTGTTAAAGACTGAAGAGGCGCCAGTTGGGTGGAAAAACCATGAAACAGGACAAGATGCCCAGGCAAGAAAATAGCACATACAAAGGAATGACGAGGAGCAGGGGGTTAGATTATTTTCTTTTGTAACATTTTTTTTCTATCGATGTCATTTATTACAATCTAAAAATATATATTATTTAGCATGTTCCTGCTTTGGGCTTGCAGGGGGTTAGCAGGCCAAATCTGGTTTGGTGTGGTATGGCTGGAGGGCTAAAAATGGTTTTTTTTACATTTTTACACTAAACTCTAAAAATGACTATGCAACAGGGACCATATCTGGGGCCAGAACCCCTGAGATGTTTACTGCCTGGCCCTATACATAAACTGTCTACAGATCCATTGATGTCTCTTCCCCCCCTTTTCCCCCACTGAACTGTAAGTTTCCTCATGATCAGGACACTACCTCTGCTTTGCTCACCTCTATGTCTTTAGGACATAATAAAATACCTAGTCAATAGGTCCTAAAAAATAATTGTTGAAAAATTATCTGTCATGTGGCTGGCGAGGTACGCAAAGGGCAAGTGATAAAGAAACTTTGTATGCCAATCTAAGATTACTTTTTACCATTCTTGGCAAAAAGGTGGTTTTGAGGCTTATGATTTAAAATTGACTAGGGGCAGTTTAAATACAGCAGACCCAAATGCAGAATTAACTTAGAAATAAAAAGTCATGGGCGCCTGGGTGGCTCAGTTGGTTAAGCGTCTGACTTTGGCTCGGGTCATGATCTCATGGTCCGTGAGTTTGAGCCCGGCATCAGGCTCTGTGCTGACAGCTCACAGCCTGGAGCCTGTTTTGGATTCTGTGTCTCCCTTCCTCTCTGCCCCTCTCCCACTCCCACTCTGTCTCTCTCAAAAATAAACATTAAAAAAGTTTTTAAAAAGAAGTGAAAAGTCACACATTAAGTAGACAACACGTAATTGTGCAAGGAATGCCAAGACCCAGTTCTAATCCAGGATTGGGCCACCAACTGGCTTTGTGACTGAGCAGGATGTTGAGGATCGGTTCTCACGGTCTTCATTTGTCAACTACAGGGATTTTCTTGGATCATTCTTAGTCTCAGAACCAGCTGTGATGTTCTGGTTCTACACAAAAGGAAGGCTGTACCTTTGAGGCCTGGTTCTCCTTTGTCCCCCAGTAGGTGGGATATTCCAGAAGGCCCCTGGGGTCCTTTGTCTCCTTCTTCACCCTGGGCTCCTGGGGGCCCTTTCTCACCCTTTGCTCCTGGGATTCCAAAGTCACCTAAAAAACAGGAGTAACAATGTCAGTTCCTTACTTCTTGAACTTGTTTGTAAGGATTCGAAAGTTAACAGTGCTTACCATAAAACAAAACAAAACAAGACAGATAAACCAAAACAGGCAGTCATTTAAAAGCAGTGGCATAAGATTGCAAGGAGAAAATTCGACTCCATTCAAATGGAAAAAGGAATACAAAGAATAGCAAAATCGAATACGTGGTTCTCTCAGAATTATATTGCCCTCAAAGGGTAAAACATAATTTATTTTTCCGTTATGTAAGTGAACATTGCTCCTTCCTCCTGTTCTTGGGAAGATACTCCATCACTTACCCCTCTGTCCTGGCGTTCCTGGGTTTCCGGGAGGCCCCGGAGGACCAATGTGTCCTGGATAGCCCATCATGCCAGTCGTTCCTTTTTCACCTGTGGAAACACGTTAACGCAAGACAGCTCAGATTGTGCAGAATGACAGAAGTGAAAAATTCCATAAAATAAAATGTTATACTTTTTTTAATGTTATTTATTTTTGAGAGAGAGAGGCACAAGCAGGGGAGGGCCAGACAGAAAGGGGCACAGAGGGGTCCGGAGTGGGCTCCATGCTGACAACAGAGAGCCCTATTGGGGGCTCGAACTCACAAACCGTGAGATCATGACCTGAGACGAAGTCACACGCTAACTAACTGAGCCAACCACGTGCCCCTAAAATAAGTTATAATTCTAAAGAGAGTTGAAGAAATGATTTCTGTAAACAGAAAAATAACCACATTTATCTAGGTGATTGACCAGTAAACATTCTTTATTAAATTAGGGTTGCGGCGGTCATGGGTAGCAAACCACATTTGCAGATGAAAGTAGAACATGGGGGGGTGCCTGGGTGGCTCAGTCGGTTGAGCGTCTGACTTCAGCTCAGGTCATGATCTCACACTCCGTGAGTTCGAGCCCCGCGTCGGGCTCTGTGCTGACAGCTCAGAGCCTGGAGCCCGCTTCAGATTCTGTGTTTCCCCCTCTCTCTGCCCCTCCCCTGCTCATGTTCGGTCTCTCTCTGTCTCAAAAATAAATAAAAACATTAAAAAAAAAAAAAGAAAGTAGAACACGGGGAAGTGATGGAGTGCTCCCTCCTCCCAAACCCCGTGTGGCTTTCTATTGTGTTCCCTTATTTTATTTTCCTCACAGCAGCTGTTGACTATTGAACTTAGTTTTTATTTTTTAGTTATTTATTTTTATTTTTATTTATTTTAGGGGGGGGGAGAGAGAGAGAGAGAGAGAGAGAGAGAGGGAGAGAGAGAGAGAGAGAGAGAGAGAGAGAGAGAGAGAGAGAGAATCTTAATCAGGCTCCATGCTCAGCACAGAGCCCAATGTGGGACTCATTCCTATGATGCTGGGATCATGACCTGAGCTGAAATGAAGAGTCAGATGGTTAACTAACTGAGCCACCCGGGCACCCTGAATTTAGCTTTTAAATGGATTTGTTATTGTCTCTCCCATTGTCAGAGGTGGAATCTTGTCCACTGACATGTTTCTAGTGCTGGCATGTGGGAGAAGCTTAATAATATAAATGAAAGAATGATTTGTAGATTAAGTTGTTTTTCTGGGTTCTTCTCTGAAGGAATGAGATGAATGAGGTCCTTATGCTGTGACTATTAGAATATTCTTCCCAAACATACAAACTATAAAAACAGTGATGAGATAAAAAGAATGATAAGGGAATACTAGAAACAACTCTATGTCAGCAAATCAGGTAACTTGGGGCATTCGCACAAATTCCTACTGAGGCACAGACTACTGAAACTGACTCAAGAAGAAATAGAAAATCTGAGTAGACCTATAACAAGGAATTGATTTGGTAATGTAAAAACTTCCCACAAAAGAAAGCCCAGACTCAGATGACTTCACTGGTGAATTCAACCAAACGCTTAAGGAATATCAATTCTTCACTAACTCTTCCAGAAAATACAAAAGGAGGGACTACTTCCCATCTTGTTCTAGGCGGCCAGTGTTACCCAGACACCAAAACCAGACAAAGATATCACAAGAAAAGAAAATAACTAATATCCATTATACATATAGATGCAAAAATTCTCAAGAAAATACTGTCAAATGTATTTTAGCAGTGGCATATAGAAAGGATTGCACAGCCAAAGTTGTCATACTCTGGGTAATTGTGAAATGTGACCATCCCACCACCAACACTGACCCCTTACAAATAATTCAGTAGGAAACACTTATACTAACTCAAAGAGAAGTGTAGAGTCAAAAGCCTAGGTCTATGTCCAATTTTTACAGCCACCTTAAAAGGAAGAAGACAGAAGAAAAATAAAAGCATAAAAAAGATACCTGGTGGTCCTAAAAATCCTGGATTTCCTGGATATCCTTTTTGACCAGGTGGTCCCACCTCACCTCGATGACCTGGCATCCCTGGTGGTCCGGGTTCTCCAGGAAAGCCTGACCTATCCAAGCCTGGAATACCTGGGTCTCCCTTTGGCCCCGTTTCACCTCTTCTGCCTAGGTATGAATGAATGAATGAATGAATGAATGAATGAACAAATGAACACAAAACTGCTTTCCCTACCGACTCCAGAAATATTTTTTATGACTATAAATATTTATCTGTGTGATTATGGGCAAACCACACGCTCATCTGATCAATTGGCTGATTTCATCCCATTCTGTGAAATTTCTAAGATCACTTCTACCTTTAACATTCTGTTTCAGTGATTCATGCAGTAATAAAAGTGTAGAGTTTAGATCTATTTTCTAGTCCTGCAGACATATCCTGGGACTGCACTTTATGACTGTAGCTCAGTCTTTAACCTGCAGAATAATACATACAGAGCCACCCACGTGGCGGCGAGCCACCAGATACTTCTGGAAACAACAACAGCACTACGACAACCATTAATCTCTTAGCCCAACATTGGATTGTGAACATAAAAGCAGGATGATAGCTCATAGGCATTAGCTGAGCTCTAAACGATTTTTCTCAGTCCACAGATCTGATTGAGAAGAGCCAACAAAATAGAATAAGTTTCACACAATCTGGGCCATCTAGCCTGCATAATTTAGATTTATTTCATGAGCTTATTTTATGTTGCTTGGGAAGCAATTAACTACATATCAAAATTTACCACTTTATATACTAATGAAGGTAATGATAAAACTTTTTTTCTGAGAGTTTATATGCACATAAATATACATGTAAATATACATATATATGTATATATCCTCAATATGTATATATACTCAGTCATGTGTACAAGGCAGAAACCAATTTTACTATACTAACCTGAGGTCTCTTACTCTATAGATGGTACTCACTGCAACAAATCCACGACAAGGTTTAGATGGCTAAAATAACATCCCCTGCTGAACAGTGCTCAGCACTTGCTGCTGGACAGTTCCCATGTTAAGCAGCAAAGCGCAGAGCTGGAGTCTCAAGTCACCTATCTGCCTAATGACTAGTTTCAAGGCCCTCCTCTTACCTTGTTGACCTTTCAATCCATTTAATCCTGGAAGTCCTTGGGCTCCCCTCGGACCCTCTATGCACCTTCCTGGGGGTCCTTTTTCTCCAGGTGGTCCAGCCTTCCCTGGATCCCCTACAAAACGGTCCCAGAATATATTCAGATGCCAAAACCCAAGGTCCTAGTAAAATCATTCTCTTGTAACTTTTCCCCCCAAATTGAACCTATATTTAATACAGTGGATATGCCTTTTTACAGAGGAAACTCACTATAAAGGACAGAAGGAAGGAAGGAGGAAGGAAAGAAAAAAATAAAGGTAGGGCAGTGATGTTGAATGGAAAAATAATTAGGACCCGCAGATTCTGTCTGTTGAACTAGAAGTTTGAGAAGAACTCTTCATCCTAGCACACTTTCAATTTGCTGCCTTTTAGCAGAGATCGCAGTGGAGAAAAATAATCACACGCGCCACTGTACCTTGTGGTCCATCAAGCCCTCTGGTTCCTGGAATCCCAGGGAGACCTGGATGTCCAGGGAGTCCAATTTCTCCATTTTTCCCAGAATTGCCTCTTTCTCCCGGAAAACCTGGCGTTCCTGGTTCTCCAGGCAAGGCTAGTCCCGGCTCTCCCTGTTCCACAGAAGTCGTGTTAGTTTTACTATATAATGCTTCCAAATCCTTCTTGACTACCGACTGGTCTTTAGGGCTATTAAATGGAAAATAATCTGTTCTGGGGCACCTGGCTGTCTCAGTCAGTTGAGCGTCCAACTTCAGCTCAGGTTATGATCTCACGGTTCGTGAGTTCGAGCCTCACATTGGGCTGTCTGTGCAGAGCCTCCTTTGGATCCTCTGTCCCCCTCTCTCTCTGTCCCCCCCCCCCACTCATGTGCATGCACGCTCTCTTTCTCAAAATAAATAAATAAACATTAAAAAAAGAAAAAAAAATCCATTCTGCACAGTCACCACCATGCTATCAACTCTCCTATTTCAACTCTAGTTGCTGAGTTTTCTATTCAATTATGCTTAAGTATTCTTGAGGCTATATAACTCTTTTAGAAGGGTGAAATTGTCTGGAAACAGTCTAGATGTCTGTCCTTTTGATCGCTTTTCTCCTAGTTATCCACACTTCCTCTTAGAGTCCTTCCATTTTAAATACTCTGAATGCTTCTGAAGATTAAGGAAGAAATAGAGAGGCAAACTTATCTTCTAACCCCTTCTATTTTCCTTTCTAAAAGGGAGGGATGGTTCAGAAGAACATTAAAAAGTATTTAATTCCTTTACCATCTACAAATATATAGATAATTTCTACACCCAGAGCATCCTATCTGGCTGATTGTAATTGCCCACCTCCCTCATCATGCCCCCCTGCCCCCCACCACCATCAGTCTGAGTTTTAATTCTTGAAGAACCTTGGCTCCGGGGAGACCTGGTTCTCCAGGTGACCCAGGCTTTCCCATTTCTCCTGGACAACCTGGTGATCCTTTTGCTCCTGGAAAACCTTGGTCTCCTACAGAGAAAAAACAATAAAGGTTGTAGGATTAGGCTTAGGAAAAGATTCTGAGCAGTGTCTCTGTTTTATCTGATTTTATCTGATGTTTTTATGGGGCAAGTTGCTAGAAATGTTTTTATGAAAGTTTGAATGATGAAAAAGCCAACTGCTGGGGGGCCCCGGGTGGCTCAGTCTGTTACTTGATTTTGGCTTGGGTCATGATCTCACAGTTCATGAATTCAAGCCCTGCATCGGGCTTTGTGCTGACAGTGTGGAGCCTGCTTGGGATATTCTCTCTCTCTACCTTTCCTCTGCCCCTCCCCCACTCACACGGTCTCGAAATAAATAAATAAATAAATAAATAAACTTAAAAAAGAAAAAGAAAAAGTCAACTGCTAAATTAGCAGTTAAAAAAATTCTGTTTCAAATCAGATCCTCAATTTAAAAAATGACTTTCTCCATTTTGTTGTTTAGGATGGCTACAATTTTGATTTGGTAGTTCTTTAAACCACTGACACTGGTTGTCAATTTGGCAGACTTTATCTTTTCAAGTTGTATTTTACATAAAGCGTACAGCCAAATGAATTTTTGCAGGTGTAGATATCCTTGAAGCATGACCCAGATCAAGATAGAAAGGCTTTCCAGCGCCCTGGGTAGCCTGTCTCAACATGGGTGGTTCAAGAGAATTACTTCCTAATGCCATGAATGTAATGAATTAACTTTTTTCTTATATATTTATAATAGGAGAACTGAGGAAGGAGTCACACAGATCATTTTCTCTGTTCTGTGCTTCAGAAGAGGAAACCCTGGTGGGGCAAGGCTACGGTCAGAGAGTTCTTTTGTGCCCTTAATATGACCAATTTTTAATTCGTCATTAGTTCATGCATTATTAGGTTCAATTTTGAATTTTGACTCTGTACTTTAAAGGATTTTCTTAGGCTATTTCTTGTCCCCATGGTTGAGTCTCCTTCCAGAGGGTAAATCCATGGGGTTACAAACTAGGATGCAATTTCTCAATGCAGGGTCCAAAAAGAACTAGGCAAAATATGGGCCAGGCTGCGTTACTTCAAAGATCATTGGGAAGACATCCAAGAAATTGGAGTCTAGGACATCCTTGAAACTATTACATCTTCCATTTCAAATATTCATAAACTGAGATCAATATTTCCACATTTGGGCAGAACTAATGCACTCCAGACACTGATGACATCTCAAAGAGAACAAGAACCAAAAATGGATTATATGTTGACACTTTAAATAATATTGAAACAAACATAAAGTGATTATAAAATCTGAAAATCTATGCCACAACCCAGGGACCATGAGAACTCATACGCCATCCTGGGCAAGACTCTGATGTATTTATTAGGTGACTGTCTTCTCTGTATCTGGATTTCTTTGGAGTGTTTTCCCTTTGGTGGGAAACAGCATTTGTTCCCAAAGGAAAATAATTTCTGTAGTTTATATGGGAGTGTATAGGACAACCAGTTACTTGTGATTTAATAGTTCTTTTTTTTAATTATAAAAGAAATGTATAAAGTTAAAACATGCATAAATGTAAAGAAAGTACATTTATTAAGAAGTAAGGAAAAAAATCCTCACAGTTCCATACTCAAGAAGAATCATTTTTACCATTTTTGTAAATTGCTTTCCAGATATTTTCTACATATTTTAAAATTTTTAATTGAGATGAGATGTATAAATCTGTATGAATTTTGCCTCTTTGCCTAACAGCATAGTAATATTTTTTTTCTCATTTAAGATGGATGAAAAACATTATTTTAAATACCACATTATGGATCTTTTCCATGTTATTCATGATATGTATTTATATTTTCTTTTTGTTAAGTTTATTTATTTTGAGAGAAAGAGGGAGCGTGCAGGGCAGAGACAGAGACAGAGAGAGGGAAGGAGAGACAGAGAATCCCAAGCAGACGCTGCACCATCAGCACAGAGCTGGACACAGGGCTCAAACTTACAAACCGTGAGATCAATACCTGAGCTGAAATCAAGAGTCGGAGGCTGAAGTCAAGAGTCGGAGGCTTAACTGACTGAGCAACCCAGGCACCCTTGCATTTATGTTTTCCAAACATCCACAATGATCCCTATGTTTTAAAATTTGTAAACCTACCCTTAGGTCCTGGGGGCCCAGGGAAGCCAATTCCTGGAATCCCTGGTTCACCATCAGGCCCAGGAAGACCCGGATAACATTTTCCTATGGATCCAGGGATACCTTAAAAACACACACACATCCACATAAGGTACTTCCCTTCATCTTGCCTTGAGACAAAAAGTCTAAGTTTCTGTGTCATCCTAGGCCTTTCTGGAAATTAAGAAATAATTTTAATATAACCCCAACTATATGCTCTTCCTCTCCATTCTTATCCAGTGTAGCTCCATTAGGAGCTACAGATAATGTTTAAGATAGAGCTTAATTCCTAAAAAGAAATATTCTAACTATCTTGGACTACACACGTCTCCCTCCATGCATGCAAAATTAAGTTTTAGATCAAATTGGCAAAGCAGTTACATTTTCAAATGAAGAAGCAATGGGGACTATCCTGATTAGCCACTGGCAAACGTCACTTATTCCCCCACCAAAAACCCATGAAGACTGTTCTGCTCTTGGGTTCCTTTTAAGTAATTATATCAAGTCCTTTTTTTTTTTTTTTTTCAATCAGAAGTACCAATGGGGAATAATTTGGCTAATCTCAAAGAACAACAACAAGTCCCCCGCCTGTTGGCTTGTTATCTGACCAGACTCCAGCCTCTACATTCTTTTAGAGCCAATAAATATATTTTTTCCTTACAAAGGGGACAATATTTTTCTAGGACAATCAGGATGCCATTTGATGTCGTGCACCAGACGTGACAAAGGGGATACTCACCAGGCGGACCTTGGGGGCCAGCACGGCCAGGGAGCCCTGGAGGTCCTGGGGGCCCTGGTACTGGTGTCGAAACACTGAATTCTCCCTTAGGACCTTAAGAAAGTTTGTGATCATAAGACTGGTGTGCATTTTGAAGCTTTTTTTTTTTTTTGGTTCAGGGGGAGCAAATGTAATTATAAGGGGTTTATAAACATATCCCAAGGAATATAAAAAATAGTTTCTGCTTCCATAGGCTTTAAAACTGGCTTAAAGATGACCAACCCATTGAAACTTTCTTATTCAATTGATGAATATTTATACGCATTTACTATTGTCTAAGCTTCAATTATAGCCCAACTCAATGCCGGTCTATTGAAAGGGAAAAAATCAATGATATGGAATTCAGTGTAAATGTTAGTGAATATTTATTTGGTAGGTTCTTTATTTATTGGGTGACTAGTTTTCACAGGAAGAAAGTATGGCATGCTGAACAAAAGATCAAGTGTGGCTTGGGCACATATCTTAACCTCTGTGGTAATTTCTTCATGTGTCATTGGGGAAATAATGCCTACCCAGTCCACAAAAATTCGAGATAATGTGGCTATGCTGGCCAACATGAAAAACATGTTAGTGATTTGAATTATCCGTATATTTATGGAAAAAATAAGTTTATAGTAGTTTGATGGGAAAAACTTCTTGATAATGTATTTTACGACAATGGAGTCCTTCACTAGAAATTCACATGTAGAAAGAACAGAAGATTTGAAGACGGATTAGAAGAGAGATCAGGAAAACTTTTTCTGTAAAGAGCCAGATAGTAAATAATCTGGGCTTTGTGGTCCAAATGGTCTCTATACCATAACTCAACGCTGCCACTGCAGCATGAGAACAGCCAGGAACAATATGGATACGAATGAGGGTGGCTACGTGCTAGGAAAACGTTATTTATGGACACTGAAACTTGAATTTCATATAATTTTCATGTACCACAAAGTATTATTCAAAAGATTTTTTCCCCTAATCATTTGAAAATATAAAAACCACTTTTAGCTTGTGGATCATACATAAATATGCGGTAGGCTGGATTTAGACTATGGGCTGCCATGGTTTGCCAATCCCTGGATTAGAATAGCAGCCTCAAAAGTAAGGTGCAGAAGAAAAACACATATATATATATACACATATACATATGTATGTATATATGTATATACATATGTATATGTGTATATATATACATGTATATATATATATAGTCACAAAAAAAAGCTTTATGCACATGTGTGGACAGAAATGCATGCATACAATGTAAAAAATATACAGAAATGCCTGGGGAGAGGCACTTGCATATTTTTTTACTGATAAGGGATACTATAAAACAATTTGGAGGCCATTAGTTTATTGAGTCTCACCCTTTAAAGTGCTATTAGAAGAAAGAAATGACATGGTGGCATTATTTGTTGAAAACTGTCAGCAATGTGCAATTCTTATCTTCCGCCATGTTCTCTGCCACGGACAAACACTGGGGATCAGATCCCTCCTGAATCCACGAACTATGTTCAGTACACGTGGATCACAAAAGTTACTGAGGCTTTAGGACTATTGTCAGAAAACTATCCTTCATTTATCTTAGATATTTTGAAGTTTTATTTGTAAACAGTCTATTGGGTTATGGGTCAAAAGAATAAATTTGCAACAACATTAGTGGACGCTTGAGACTCAGAAGGGGCTTCTCAGGATCAATTTCATAGATTTCCGCCCCCCCCCCTTTGTTTGTCATAACTGATTGCCGCTCATTCCATATATTTCTGTTTAGCATATGGAGATAGACCATCGTAGGAAGTTTCAACTGAACTTCTCAGTAACAGAGAAAATACGTTTTCTCTGACATATCCTACATATTCTTTCTGAGTGTCTATGAGTTGACATATTCTACTTATTAGAAGTAAGTTTCTATACATCATTTTAGTCTTGAGGGAGCTTTACTTGCTCTAGGAACCATAGACCCACTCCATAGGAAAACAGGACTGGAAAGAAAACTAACCAACCGGCTTCTCCAGGTGGTCCGGGGGCTCCAGGAATTCCTTGGGTACCCTTTGGACCAGGCTCTCCCTGAGGTCCATAGTCTGGTGGTCCAGGTGGTCCTGCAGGTCCCGGGGGCCCAGGGGTGCCAGGATCCCCTGGAGGACCCTGGTCCCCCTTCTCACCAGTCAGGGCCTGTGACAACAGGAATATGTTTGGATGGTGCTTCATTCCAGTATCTCCTTCCACGGGTTAATCTTACCATGAATACGAGTACCAGATAAGCAGCCAATGAGAAAATTTTGAATCAAAAAGCAGGTATTTGAAGGGAATTGTTACTAAAATGAGACCGCTCTATGGTTTCTGCTGTTCTGTGCTCTTTGATTTCAGCAACATTTCATTCACTTGGAAGTCTCTCAAGACACACACTTGTGTCTTCTGGTGGGATGTCATACGTAGAACAGCCCCTAAGACTCTGTTCAAATCAGCCAACAGTTCAAATAGCTTTAGAGCTAACATTCGTGTGAATAGCGTATTTCTCAACTAAAACCAGCACAGCAAACTTTTATTTGTTTGTTTTTTACCGGGTGTTTTCATTACAAAGGAGATTCAGGTCCAGATAGACTGTATTCATTTTTTTCCTTATAAAATATCTTTTGCTAGATTATGTCTTAAGATTTAATGGTAATGGTGAAAGCTATATAAGAGGTATGTTTTATACCAACTGTAAAAATACTGACTTTCCATGATTATATAGCTTAAATTGAATAAAATAATATAATTGTAAAAAAAATATCTTTTTGTAATTGCATAGGACCATAACTCTGGAGATGATTTGCGTATTTTAAACAAGTTAAATATGACATAATAATTGAGTTCTTCTTCCATCCCAATATGGCCTCAAATAATAGATTTGACTGGATTTTTCATTGTTCAGGATCATTGAGTGACTCGGTGTTTTTATGTTTTTTTTGTTTGTTTGTTCGTTTTTCCTTCTTCCATAATGACAGGGCATTAAGACTCAACACATTACCTCCTTGAGTTTTTTCTTACATTACTTTTACTGGAACTTAATAAAGAATTAGCAAGACGCAAATGGAAGCATCATGTGAACTGTACTAGTGCTAAACCAAAAGAATTCTAGACTCTGTCCCTCTGTAAGCATCACTACCACCCGGGGTGGGGGGACAGCCTGGCTGTTTCCCAGAGTCTGAGAAGCACTGGCCCTGCCAGCTGCTCTCAGCCCAAAAGTATTTTGTAGTCAAAAAGGTACAACGAAGATTATAGGCCACATTTAGATCTTGGGGAGCCACACTTTATTCTGATATTAATGGGTCTGTAAACAAATGTTTAAATTTATTTGCCAAGTTTTCCTGTCCGAGGTGGGACTCTTTTAATTGGATAACACCGATGAACTCTGGGAGACAGTGGTATTTCCTGGGGCAGGCTGGGAAGCATGGCTGGCAAACTTCTCCCAGATATACCGGGGGAGGTGCTCAGCCTCTGCCCCCTGACATCTTCAAATAGATCCCCGTAGGAATCTCTCAAGTGCACATGTGAGACATTCTATCCCTATCCCATGAAAAGAGAGAACTTACCTAAGCTTAACTATTTAAAAAATTTTTTTTTCAACTTTTATTTATTTTTGGGACCGAGAGAGACAGAGCATGAACGGGGGAGGGGCAGAGAGAGAGGGAGACACAGAATCAGAAACAGGCTCTAGGCTCTGAGCCATCAGCCCAGAGCCCGACGCGGGGCTCGAACTCACAGACCGCGAGATCGTGACCTGGCTGAAGTCGGACGCTTAACCGACTGCGCCACCCAGGCGCCCCTAAGCTTAACTATTTTAAAGGACAAAACATCTGATCTGTTTATTTGACTAACCTCCTCCTAAAATTGTGCTTTATGCATTTATTTTTACTTCAAAGAATGCATATTGCCTTCAAGATATTGATCAAAACGTTCCCTTATTTATCATTTTCTAAACTTGTCTATAAACTCATTGGACATAAATGTGGAATTGTAACTTGCGTAGGAGACAAGGTCATTATCGATGTAGAATTTTATTTGGGCTAAAAGCACCATGAGTGCTACCTATGTGTCAAAATACTACACACATGTGTTGGGGTTGGTTAGTACTGCTCATTTGAAGATGCCTCATTGTGCGGTTAGAGGGACGCACTGTGCTGAATGGCCAAGGATTTTATGAATGGAAAGTACCCAATGTGGTAACTTCAGAGCATATCAGTTGTAGGGAGGGTAATTCGAAAAAAGTTGCTAGATACCAACCGGTTCCCCTTTAGGTCCTGGTGATCCTTTTACCCCGGGGGTTCCAGGAATCCCATCCAAGCCTCTTCTTCCAGGATGCCCTTTGAGCCCAGGGTCCCCTGGGGCACCCACTTGTCCATCAGGTTGAGGTGCTTCCCCTTTTTCTCCTTTAAGTCCTGGATCCCCCTGAGCACCCGGGAACCCCTAGGGCGGTACAGAAACGAGTCTGCATTGCAATTGGGTACAGCTGTTCTTGTGCCAATCTTAAAAAAAAAGGCAACCAGAATTTTTCAAGTGTAATGAACATGGATATTTTTCAGACACTTTCTTTAGCCTACAAGTATAATTTCAAGCTTTTTTCCCCTCCCTATTTGCTTTCAAAACTGGAATTCAGCACAATTCAATGCAACACACACAATAATATTGGTCAATATGACACAGATATCATCGTAACTTAGATTCTGTTAGAATATTGGAAATTTTAACATGCATCTATGGATAATTTGATTGAAATATATATATCTCTGTATAACTCTCTGACTCACGGTGATAGTCAAAACTTTAATTTCTAATAGTTTATCGAGGTATAATTTACATATCATAAGATATATCTTTATACGAATACAGTTCAATGATTTTTAGTACATTTGTACATTTATGCTATGATCGCCATAATACAGTGTTAAAACATTTCCGGTACTCCCTCGGATTCCTTCAGATCCATTTGTAGTCATGCCCTGTCCCAACCGCAGCCCAGGCAACCAGAGATCTGCTTCTACTTCTGATCCATTTTAAATGATTCAAAGTTCATTAATTCATTCACTTATTCACACATCATGCATTTACTCATTTAATCAAGTCTCTATTAAATGCTCTTATATTAAGTACTCTTTGCCAGGCACCAAACTGATAACCTATGTGTGGTGCTACTGTACTTCCAGAACATGCTGTTACCCAAATTGAAACGAAAGCTCCCAAAGCATGAAATCTTACTGGATATCCGGGAAGACCCGCACTTCCTGGGGACCCTGGGCTTCCTTTACTGCCAGCTGGCCCTTGTCCGCCTGCAAAGCAGTGAATTATTAAATATTTGTTGAATACCAACTCTGAGTAGCCCAGGTAATGCAGGAGTTGCAGGAAATAGGCTGCTTTCTTCTGAGGAAAGAAAGACAATTTCTATCTCAAAACACAGAGGGCAGGGAGAGGATGAGAGTAAATAACTGGAACAAGAGATGATGTAAAAAAAAAAGCATTTAAAAAATGCTTGCCTCCCGGGGCGCCTGGGTGGCGCAGTCGGTTAAGCGCCCGACTTCAGCCAGGTCACGATCTCGCGGTCCGGGAGTTCGAGCCCCGCGTCGGGCTCTGGGCTGATGGCTCGGAGCCTGGAGCCTGTTTCCGATTCTGTGTCTCCCTCTCTCTCTGCCCCTCCCCCGTTCATGCTCTGTCTCTCTCTGTCCCAAAAATAAATAAACGTTGAAAAAAAAAAATTTTTTAAAAAATATAAAAAAAAAAAAATGCTTGCCTCCCTAAAATTCTTGTCTTTATAGTTTTAAGGAGACAGGTTTATTTTTTGATCAAAAAAGCAATATATGCTCCTTGTGAAAAACAGATTCAGAAAGAAGAGAATAAAAATCACTTATAGATCTACCACCAGAGGACAATATTTGCTAAAATTTTGATGTATGGCACTCTTAAATTTTATATCCATAACGTGCTGAATGTATACATGGCATTTTGGAATCTATACATATGTCAATAAATACAGATTTATAGCTTCGCTTTAAATGGCCGCAGAGTAGCCTAATGTGTGGATCAACCAACATTTATTCAGCCAGCTGCTATTTTAGAATTTGGATCATTTTTCAACTTTTCAGCATTGTAGTAAACAATGTTATAGTAAATATCTCTAGATAGTTAGTGCTCCAGATTTTTCTAATAATTTAAATAAATTTCTAAAAGTGTAAGCGCAAGACAAAATGGACACAAACTTTTCTGAGGCTCTGGGCATCTGTTGCCAAATTGCATTTTGCTGTACAATTTTACGCTTCCTATGTAAGTGTATCCGTAAGGATATACTGTAAAGACCCTTTAGAGGGTCTTTTGGGCAGATCTCAAGCCAATGTATTAATAAATGGATATTCCGATTTTATGTTTTGCAAGATTCGAGTCAGGGTATGTTTTTTGATAGTAATCCAGATGCTTTCACTGTTTATGCATCTTCTTTGAGCTGCACCTGTAGTATGTCAAGTGTAGAGAAATCAAGGAAAATACAACACAACTACTGGGTCAGCAGCAGCGAGCTGCCCACCCACATTCTACCCTTGGGTCACTCAAGGGGAATGTAGAAAAATAATCATTGCTTTCCTTCCATTCTTTCCCTCCCTGTCTCCCTTGCTCCTTCCCTTTCTGTCAGTTTTTATTTTATTTTATTTTTATTTTTTTTTCAACGTTTATTTATTTTTGGGACAGAGAGAGACAGAGCATGAATGGGGGAGGGGCAGAGAGAGAGGGAGACACAGAATCAGAAACAGGCTCCAGGCTCTGAGCCATCAGCCCAGAGCCCGACGCGGGGCTTGAACTCACGGACCGCGAGATCATGACCTGGCTGAAGTCGGATGCTTAACCGACTGCGCCACCCAGGCGCCCCCAGTTTTTATTTTAATAGAACATTTCACCTAGAGTCTTAGGCACCGAATAGGAACAGCATGAGGGACAGAGGGCCCGTTATACCCACCCTTCACCCCCTCTTTGCCTCCCCCGCTTCTCCCCTCTCAAGCCTGTCTCAGAGAGTCAGGGGGCAGAGATGGCAAAGTAACGAAGGCATTTATAAAGGAACAGGAATGATGTGAGCGTGGCAAAGGACCCTGGCTGAATGCGTGTCCTCTCTCAGCTGGCCACAGTGCCTGCATCTGCCACCATTAGCATTTCTTCTTTGGACGGTGACCCCGCTTCCCGAAGCCCCTGTGCCAATGCAAATGTCTACCCGATGGTGGTAACATACAAATATTCCCTGATCGGTGTTGCCAGGTAGACCTTTGGATTCACTTGCTTCAAAGGGAAGCCCTTGGCACAGCGATTGAAGGATGCCAGCGTAGAGAGCAGGAGCATGGCTCAGGAGGAGTGGATTTCAGTCCAGGCTTTACCACTTATGAGCTATGCCACCTTACGCCTCAGCTTCCTCATCTGTCAAACGGGGTCAATGACAGCACTTACCTGTAGGACTGAGGTGAGGAATAGGCATGGAGGTCCATACGACACCTAGCAGACCAAGGTGGTCATGGCAAAACCAGGACTGCACGTGACACCGTGGGACAGAGGCCCTGAGTAGCCAGGGGAGAGGTACCAGCAGCAGAGGAACCCAACTAATGAGTAGAGACTTTCTCTACCTCGAGATTTTTGTCCATGGCCAGTTCTGTGACCGAGAAAGGGGAGGTGGGACAGCAGAGACAGTGGACAGTCTGAAGCAACCCTGTGGGGTGGCGAGTCCTGGTCTGGCACGGACGTCCAGAAGAGAAGCAACACAGGCTCTGTTTAGCTCGCAGAATATTGGCCTAGCGGATGGTTTTTTTCTTTCAAAAATGGAGTTAGCAAATTTTGAAAAAAAAAATGAGATTTCAGCTAAAAACCCGAGTTTCTTTCTTCTCATGAAAAATTGGAAGATTTATCAACACGGGCCTAAAGTGCTGCCAGTAACAACAGACCGGAGCTGGTGCACGATGGCCCCCTCCAATGTGCCTTCCAGTTTACCACAGTCCTCTCCACTCCCTACTGTGCCCCACTGGTGTGCTTTTTTTTTTTTATTGCATTTGTATCCTTTTTTTTTTAAGCTTATTTATTTATTTTGAGAGAGAGTGTGAGCGGGGTGGGGCAGAGAGACAGGGAGAGAATCCCAAGCAGGTTCTGCAATGTCAGCGTGGAGCCCGATGTAGGGATCGATCTCAAGAACCATGAGATCAAGACCTGAGCCAAAATCAAGAGCCAGACCCTCAACCGACTGAGCCACCCAGGTGCCCTTGTACTTGTGTCCTGAATGACAGTGCCTATGCCCATGACTCTACCAAAAGTGGGGATTAAAAAACAAACAAACAAAAAAACCCCAAACAGACTGAAGAGAATTGTGTCTTTTAAGGAAAAAAAAGAGAGAGAGAGAGCTTATTTCTTTATGGAAGAAAAAAGTGGTGTGTGTTTGGTATGGCTGCCTCACTCCTCCAAGTTACCTGCTGGATCTCTGTAGGAACCCCAGTCTACAATTCCTGGGGAATACCATGGTTTGCTAGAATTCGGCAACTAAAACGGAAAAGGGGAAAAGGCCAGTTTCTGTGTTATTTCGGCTTACTTTATGTTAACTGAGTATACGTTTGAAAATCTCCAAATTCAGGGAAACCCCATCACTGACATTCAGAAGCCTGATACCTTTTTTTTTAACCACCCAGGGAGCTGACCCTTTTGTACCTGGGATTCCTTTCACGCCATCTAACCCCGGCAATCCTGGGAGGCCCGGAGGCCCTGGGACACAAGGACACTGGATGCACAGGAGGCCTGGTTCCCCTGCAATGATAGCAGCTTGTTACTCATAAACCCACATCTAGTCCTCAGAAAGGACAGATACTTCCTAACCACACAATCATTTATTACATTAAGATTTGTGTGTGTGTGTGTGTGTGTGTGTGCGTGTTTGTGTGTGTAGTGAAAATCATCTAGGACACTGCATTTTTTTTATGTTGTTGATTTTTATTTTATTATATATATATATTTAAGTTTATTTATTTTTTTTAAATTTTTTTTTTCAACGTTTATTTATTTTTGGGACAGAGAGAGACAGAGCATGAACGGGGGAGGGGCAGAGAGAGAGGGAGACACAGAATCGGAAACAGGCTCCAGGCTCTGAGCCATCAGCCCAGAGCCTGACGCGGGGCTCGAACTCCCGGACCGCGAGATCGTGACCTGGCTGAAGTCGGACGCTTAACTGACTGCGCCACCCAGGCGCCCCTAAGTTTATTTATTTTTGAGGGTGGGGAGAGGCAGAGAGAAGAGAGAGAGAATCCCAAGCAGGCTCCTCGCTGCCAGCATGGTGCCCGACTCGGGGGCTTGATCTCACAAAGCATGAGATGATGACGGAGCCGAAATTAAGAGTCGGGTGCTTAACCAAATGAGCCACCCAAGGGCCCCAGACATTGTACATATTAATAAAAAGTCATTCATCTATTAGAACTGCTTACTTTATCCATCTGACCTTCTTAATGTTCTCAGAGGAAATCCTGAGTCAAGCATAAAACATCCTATATTACAGCCACCTCTCTCCTTCAGTGCAGGATAATACTCATATTCCAGGAACATCCAACAATTTATTGCACGGGTGCTAAATAAATGATTGATTTATAGATAAATGAAAACTTCGAGGTAATTCTTCTGGAAAAGAGGCCAGCCTTGACTGCTGCAGTTTGGGATCATTGTTGTTTTGGTGGGGGAGGAATCAAATGGGGACAGTAATGATGACGAGCATGGCTTACTTGAATAGAACAACCATTGACTGAACCAACCTTTGGGCCCATCAACTCCTGGGATTCCTGGAAACCCTATAGGGCCTGGAAGTCCACTATCTCCAGGTGGACCTTTGCGAAAAATGATGTCACCTGCAAAAAGACAACACCAGAACTTGATTTTTATCTCTTTATGTGTTTTTGTTCAATTAGCACGTTTCTGCACTATGCATTATTTTATACGCACTCCCCCATATTTGTTTTAGAAGCTGAGTCTTTTGAAGGTTCATCTACACTGAAGACTGAAGCATGTTGACCAGCTTTTCCTTTCTCATTACACATGTGATTTTTTTAAGTTTATTTATTTTGAGAGAGAGCGAGAGAGCGTGCGTGTGTGTGTGTGCATGTGCGTGTGTCTGTGTGTGTGTGTGAGAGTAGGAGAGGGGCAGAGAGAGAGAGGGAGAGAGAGAGAATCCCAATGCTCAGTATGGGACCGGATGCAGGGCTTGATCTCACAACTGTGAGATCATTACCTGAGCTGCATGCCTAAGACTGAGCTACCCAGGGGCCCACACAAGTGATATTTTTTAATACTGGTGCAGTGATTCTTTGAAAGCTCGTTATATGGTTATTTCTTATCATATAATCAACTCGTGTTATTTTATTCAGTTACTTCTAATTATTTCCAGACTATTCTTTTAACATTTTTAGGCAAAGGGTCAAATCTCATTTTTCTATATATCTTGGATACCTTGAATCTTCCTGATACATAGTAGATGCCTCATACAGACTGAGTGAAAAAGTTCTGACAGAATGTCATCTGTTTTCTCTGTATTGCTTATTCACATCTATCAAGTTCGTCATTTTTTTTTTAATTTTTTTAACTTTTTAAAATTTATTTTTGAGACAGAGAGAGACAGAGCATGAACAGGGGAGGGGCAGAGAGAGAGGGAGACACAGAATCGGAAGCAGGCTCCAGGCTCTGAGCAATCAGCCCAGAGCCCGACGCGGGGCTCAAACTCACGGACCACGAGATCGTGACCTGAGCTGAAGTCGGATGCTTAACCGACTGAGCCACCCAGGCGCCCCAAGTTCGTCATTCTTAAAAAAAGTTTATTTATTCATTCTGAGAGAGAGAGAGAGAGAGAGAGAGAGAGAGAGAGAATCCCAAGCAGGCTCCACGCTGTCAGCACAGAGCCCTACTTGAGACTCAGTCTCACGAACTGTGAGATTATGACCTGAGCCGAAGAAATCAAGAGTCATTTATCCAAGGGATACAGGTGTCCTGTTTCGAAGGGACACATGCACCCCCATGTTTATAGCAGCACTATCAACAACAGCCAAAGTATGGAAAGAGCCCAAATGGCCATCGATGGATGAATGGATAAAGAAGATGTGGTAGAGATACACAATGGAGTATTACTCAGCACTCAAAAAGAATGAAATCTTGCCATTGGCGACTACGTGGATGGAACTGGAGGGTATTATGCTAAGTGAAATTAGTCAGAGAAGACAAAAATCATATGACTTCACTCCTATGAGGGCTTTAAGAGACAAAACAGATGAACATAAGGGAAGGGAAACAAAAATAATATAAAAACAGGGAGGGGGCAAACCAGAAGAGGCTCATAAATATGGAGAACAAACTGAGGGTTACTGGAGGGGTTGTGGGAGGGGAGATGGGCTAAATGGGTAAGGGACACTAAGGAATCTACTCCTGAAAGCATTGTTGCACTATATGCTAACTAATTTGGATGTAAATTAAAAAAAATAAAAAGTAAAACAAGTTAAAAAAAAAAAAAAGAAATCAAGGGTCAGACACTTAACTGACTGAGCCACCCAGGTGCCCCTGAGCCTTTCATTCCTAATGTGGGTCTTCAAGAAAGCTCTTTCCAGTCCTTCCACAAGCATATGGTACTATAATGCGACAACAAACAGCTCGTTCTCTTCGGTTCTTCTGTTCTATGACCAAATTTTTGGTCTTGCCATTTCAAATGTAGGCACAAGGCAATACTGATGAAACTAAATATTTGAAAATGGTACCTACAGCTGCCCCAAATTTCAGAGCAACAAGGTACCAGTGGAAACATTTAACTGAGATGGAATGTGGTCCATGTAATGTCTGTTTGACTTGGAAAGGAAGGTTCGTTTTGTGATCCAGTTTTCTATGTCTTTAGAATGACTGGATAGTTATCTTTAAACAATAAAATCTAACGGCAGTTTTATACTTAATGTAGTCATATGTGTATTTACACATTGATACATTTGTATTTACTTAAACATTTTCATGCTCCTGTCATACTCATTTCAACAAATACTTGAGTACTTACAACGTTCCAGCTCCCTGTGCTACGTTCTCGGCTTAAAACAGCAAACTAGACACTGTCTCTGACCTCCAAGAGCTTTGAGTCTTGTAGGGGAAACTGATAATGACAGGTAACGTGAAAAACTCTCCTACTGGATAAGCTCGGGTGTTACAGGATGTGGGCTCAGTGAACACTCCCTGTTGGGCTTGAACTTGAAGGTGCGACTCGAAGGGCAGACGAAGGGTGTTGTTTGGCAAAAGATAGGAAGCCAGCGTTGTCTTGGAGGAGAGAGGATGCATGGTGGGCCAGGGAAGGGGCTGCATTACTGCAGCACCCCGACTGTGGCACTCATTAGCTACAAGATGTTAGTGTTAATAATTCAGGTAAATGTCTGGCTACTTGAGCAATATTTGAGAAAGAATAGAAGCTTCCCTTTAGGCCAATAGCTATTTAAGAAATTATCCCATTAATAAAAAGATACAATATCCAAGAACAGGTTCATCAGGTTCATCTTCCGCAACATGAGCATCCTAAACCCACATCCTGAAAAAGACTCCGAGGACTAGAAATTGTTCAACCTCAACACGGTGAAACGTTTCAGTTTAGTTTTGCTTTGTTTTCCACGTTGGTTCACGCCATAGCTTAACAGCTTTTGTTCTTGGATATTGTATCTTTTTATTAATGGGATAGTTTCTTAAATAGCTATTGGCCCAAAGGGAAGCTTCTGTTCTTTCTCAAATATTGCTCAGATAGCCAGACATTTACCTGAATTGTCTTATTAACACTAAGAGTTTTCCGGATTATTCTTTTGGATTTTCCAAGTTTATAATCGAACTATCTATAAATAATACATCCTTCCTTTCTTAAAAACAAAATTCCTGGAGCCCCTGGGTGGCTCAGTCAGTTAAGCAATCCGACTCGATTTTGGCTCAGGTCATGGTCTCATAGTTGGTTCGTGAGATCGAGCCCTGAGTGGGCTCCATTGCTGACTGTGCACAACCTGCTTGGGGCTGTCTCTCTCCCTCTCTCTCTGCCCCTCCCTCACTCATGCAGCCTCTCCCCCTCTCTCTCAAAATGGGTAAACAAACAAACAAACAAACAAAAGAAAATCCTTGACAGGTAGAAAATTCTTAAGGCTATTAGGAGGGTTGAGTACAAAGCACAAGACCTACAAGGCAGCTTCCAGAGAGGTGTTTGGGACACAAAGAGTGACCCACATGTTCCGAGGTTGTGTGTGCCTACCGGCCAACACAGAGTGCTAGGTGCCTTTACAGGTTGATGCAGAGGAGAGGACACCCCCGGGCATCAGAACTTCCAGAACTTCACATCCTCCAGGCGGCAGCTCTGTGGTCTCTGCCCCAACTTGACCTGGCAGGATCTTGCCTCGTGCCCTTGCCGCACACCTCCAGCCCACACGCTGATGCCAGGGCATAGGATGCCCTGGGAGCCATGCCAACACAGCCTGGAAGTGTGTGTGTGTGCGTGGGAGGGGGGTTGGTTAGTCTGGTCCCGTGGGATATATTCTTGACCCCTGATTAATAGGAACAGGTGGATAAATTCTTGCCTCTGTTTCCTCTGGGACAGACTGTCCTGAAACAAAGTTAACACAGCTTCTTGGAGGATATTCTCCAGGGACTGAACAAGCAGTGGCAAACTTGGTCACCCCCTTCTCTGCTTCGCTCCCCCTTGCTCCTGCCTCCCACTGTGCCCTCCGTGGGAACTCAGCCTAAAGCTTTGCTGCACCTGCAAAGCCACCATTCCACCAGAGCTGTTTTCACAGTTAATGCGACGAAACACCAGCAGGAAGATGGCTCCTAAGACCCACACGGACGGATGGCCAAGCTGCAAGTAAGCTTCTCCATCGCCGCTGATCTGCACACATCTGTCACTTGGGCCATGTCCACAAAAGGGGCCCCGTTAGGTACCCACCTGGTGGTCCTGGGTATCCCGGCGACCCTGTGGGGCCTGGTGCCCCAGGACAACCCGGGGACCCAGGAGGCCCCACTGCATTCTTTCCCGGGGGTCCTCTTTCCCCTTTCCTTCCTTTCACGCCTGGGAATCCAGGGGCTCCTCTGAGGCCAGGCCTCGACGACCCTTGGAGAAAAGAATCATTTTAGCATATTTTAAATTTTTTCCCCGATTCACACATGTTATCTTTCAATTGCAAAATATAATATGTTCTTATTAATAAAAGTTGCCCCATCAAGAGGTATATAAAACATATAAAACAAAGAGAGAATATCTTCCTTCGTTCATCTGTGGCTTTGCTAAACGATCACAGGTCAGCAAAGCTCAGAATGCTCCAGTTCCATGAGGTAATTTCTATAATGTATTACAAGGGACTGAGACCGAGTTAGGGGTGCACTGTCGTCTTTTTCTTTAAAAGAACCTCATGATAAATTCTTCAGTATATGCGGTTTTGTGGATGTTTTTTCATTAAAGACTAGAAGATACCAATCTTTCAGTGTCCCAAATGAGAAAGAGAGACCACTGTCACTGGACCTTATTCCCACAGCCATTGTCTTAGTTATAAAAGGGCGTGATGGGGGGAGGCAGGCATCTCCTGGGAGAGAAGCCAAGCCAGGTGACACAAAGCTCATCTGTCCCTCATAAGGTGACAAGGACATGAAGAGGGGATAAGTCTCGAATCTCTGCCTTGCAAGCAGTTTAACTGTGAAGAAGAGAGACCTCATCACCATAGGGCTATGAAACCAGCAGGGGTAATGACTGATTATTTCTGATTATTGACCATAAAGATTTTGCCATAAAAGCAAATCTATCTGTTTGATGTCCGTTTTAGAGCTTTGTAACTTTTACTCGCTGCTTCCTAAAGGGGCTGATTCATTACTTGGGGGGTCGGGAGTAGAGAAAAAAGTCCTCCCTAATCTTTGGCCAGACCTCTGATACATCATTTTGTATTCCAACTTGGTGTATTTTTCCATGCACATGCAAATACACATAATATTTATCCGTTTATCTATGTTTTTTAACAATGGGATTATAAGAAACATATAGTTCTGCGATCTGCTTAATTTTAATTCATTTTCAAAATTATGTAATAGTTTAATACACAACATGGTGTAGAGAAAATTATAATCAACAGCAGGCTTATCAAATCTTTGCTGCTTTTTTCATGGTTTCGTTTCCTCTACAAAGTGACACGTGATGTCATTACAGTTATAATTGAAGCCACTGAGGTTAATCCTTGATTAAACGTCCTTGGTCCTCGTCTTCCTCTCTCAAGAGGCAACCACTCCTGTGACTCATGGATGTTTTTATACTTTATGGAATTGTCTGCATGTCTGTAAATAATGTACTGTGAAATTTAAAACTTCACATGAATATATATATATTCTATGTATATATGTATATCTATGTATATACATATATATACATAGTATAATCTATGCATCTTATGCAAGATGGGATACACTATGAAAACTCTCTTTTTTTAGCCAGCCTAATGACTGCAAATTACTGTTTTCTACCTCTGTGCCTCCTCTGAGCTTGGAGGCTTCAGTTATTGTGTTACACTTAGTTACAACCGCTGAGAAGTAAAAAAAAAAAAAAGAGCATTTCTAAGTTACTTTGTGTCCATTTTCACTCCCCCCACCCCCATTTCCGCGGTAAATCACAAAGTTAACAATTAGGAAGCTGGAAACACTTTTGGCCCCGTTAGTGAAACATCTGTCTTATGCAAGCAGTGCAAAGGTGATTTTCCTTTTAAGAGCATTTCTGTTGATGCCCTGAGATGCAGGTACCTACCAGCACTTCCAGGAACTCCAGGAGGACCACTGGGACCTATAAATCCGTAACAGTAATTAATCGCTGGCAAGGATATAAACACTCCCCTCCCCCCATTTTTGAAATCTTGGGTGACAATATCGTAATAATTAATAATAAATATTTTCATACTTTTTCTCTACTCCCACAGAGACAGATAAAGGAAAACTTCGCTGATTGAGACAAACCGCAGAGAAGGAACTAGTCTTAGATGCCTAACATTCAAAAGTGAATCATGCCACCTCTGCACCTTCAAACAATTCCACAGAGATCTACGAGGAGCCTGCTGTGTATGTGACACTTTGTTGGAATGGTTCAGGTGCTAGAAGATGGTATTCCATCTCCAATAACATCGCACGGGGTTCTAATTCTTGGATACATGGAAGGGATTTATAGTGACCATATATCAGATTAAAAAAAATCTGTGTCTGTAGCTATACTTATCTGTCCATTTATTTAAGAATGCTAGGTATTTTTACTCTTTTGAGTGAAATTCTCCTTTGAAATCTTATGTGTATCAATAATTTGCCTCAGATCAGTGGTTCTCGATCCTGGCTACACACTAGAATAATCTGGAGAGCTTTTGCAATCTACCAGTGCTCAGCCTCCCCCCTCTCCCCGCCCTCACCTCCAGACAGTTGCATCAGAATCACAGGGATGGGACTTGGCATGTTTTTAGAAGTTCCCAGGGATTCTGATGTGTAACCAGAGAGGAGAGCTCTTGGCTTAGACCTTTCCAATGTATCTACCCAAAGGGACAGAATCTAATAAATGTGACTCTGCTTCATGGTGCCAGGAGTTGGGAAACCCCAGGTTTCAGTCCCTTCTTGTCACTATTATATGGATTTGCTCAAATTACGGTTTTTCAGGGTCTCCATTTTTTCTTTTGTATCCCACTAAGATTGCTGATTCTTTACGTTCCCTCCTCCTGCCCTCTGGCCATTATTAGTGTTTTCTTGTCCGACCTGAACTTCATGCTTGCACACACAAAGAATTTAACTACCTTCTGTGGTATAGCACCTATGGAATATTCATATAAAAGTATGAAAATTAGGAGGCCATGAAAATTGGGAGACCTCTCTTCCCCCCCCCCCCCCCCCCCCCCCCCGCCCTGCAAATTCTAGGTCTATAAGCATATGTTACATGTTGCCTGGAGAGAAACACATGGAAATAGGCAGCAAACGCTTTAGGAAGAAATTTATCCTCACCCTGTGGGCCACGAGCTCCTTTGGGGCCTGGTGGGCCTGGAATTCCTACATCCCCTTTTTCCTGGTATGCATCATAATATTCTGTCTTAAAGGAAAAAGAAACAAATAAAGAGAAAAGATAGCTATTTATGGAGAGCTCACCAAATGCCATATTCCAATGTCTTTTATTTTGGCCCAAATGCTATTTTCCTTATCTTCCTGAATCCATAGGTTTATGTGTTAGCAGAAATATGGTAGTCATATATACATAATGGATACATGTAAAGATAAAAGTTGATGTTTCTGCTATCATGGTATCATATACTTCATGGGCTTTCAGCTAGAAATACATTTTATGATGTGACCTAGCTCACATACTCATAGTTTTAAATATACACACATACATATCTAGATATGTGTGAATATGTATGCAGAAATTGAAGTTTCACAAACAGTGACTTACCATTTTGACATTTGATCAATGCTGATTTTTCAGTATATTCTATCTCACCTAATTTTTTTTTTTAATGTTTATTTATTTTTGAGAGAGAGAGAGAGGAGGAGCAGACAGAGAGGGAGACACAGAATCAGGAGTAGGCTCCAGGCTCTTGGGCTGACAGCACAGAGCCCGATGCGGGGCTCACACCCACAAATCGAACCGTAGGATCATGACCTGAGCTGAAGTCGGATGCTCAACTGACTGAGCCACCCAGGTGGCCCTATTCTATTTCACTTTTTAAAAACACTTGTCCTCATGGGCTAACTTTATTTCAGAGTCTGTTGGGACCCACACATCAAAAAATACTCTGATTGTTTCTTTAAATTTCAGGATACCAATGACTTGCAATAATTGAGGACTCTTGTTTCTGACATGCTCAGTGGACCTACTGTTGGTCTTTAACCATCTACTTCGTAAGCAGAATTTCCAAGGACGATAATAGAAACTGGAATTAAAACACATACACACAGCAAACTGGGAATGCTAATTCCTCTCCAGCGCAACTGGCAAGGAGATTTCATTTAGAACTTGGTACATTTATCTTCAATGAAAGAAGAGGGGAAAAGAAAAGGTTCGTTTTTTGTTTTGTTTTCCTGTATGCTGCGCGGGGCCCATGACTTTGCTGGCTCGTTTAAAAAAGAGGTAACAAGAGTATTGTGGTTAAACGCTATGTACACAGTCACAAAAAATAACTCACAATAATAACAGTAATGATGATATAATAATCTCCATCAAAATCCATAATGGCATATGTGCACCTGCCAAGGGTTGGCTAAGTGCTTTCACCCTAAGGCCCAATTATTCTTCCCAGCAACTCCATAAAGGTATTTTGGGGCTATTTGCATCTGAGTCACTTACTTGTTGTGTGAAGGTGAGAATTTCCAGGACCTTCCTCCAGTTACTTCGCTTAGTGAAATTACTTAGGCTGAGGGGTCTGAGAACGGTGTTAGGAATGGGGCCCCCTCCCCCCCACCCCCCGACTCTCCTACTACCACCGTCCTTCCTGAATGGCGGCTCCACTCAGCGCATTGAACGTGAGAACCACCGTCCTTTAAGGCAGGAGACCAAGGGATACTGGAAGTCAGAGCCCAGATCTCTTTTACTCATCTCCTTAAGCGACAGGGTCACAAAATAGAGAATGTCCTCTATCTCTGCAGTCAGGAGCTGACAGACATCAGTGCAATCCACATCCACACTGCAGAGAGGAGACAGCCTGCTGAGACGGAGCTTGGGCTTGGGGGTCAGTGGCTTCTGCTGGCCCTGGTTGGGCTCGTGCTGCCCAGAAGTGCAGGATGTCATATACCCATGCCCAGACGGAGTGGGTGGAGCTCGCTCCCTCTGCCCTGGGTACCCCAGCTGACCTCCACGGCACCCCTCCGCTCTGCTCAAGGCCACAGGTCACCTGGGGCCATGTGTGATTGAACAAAGGTTTTCTTCTTTCCCACCGCCGAGGGTGGGCATTGCTAGTGCCTTCCAGAGACCACATAGGACCAAACAGAAATATTTATCCATTGTCAAATGGACAAATAATGACAACAGCTATTTTCTTCCTTGGTTTGATAAAAAAGTAAATACTATCATCTCTATCTTAACAGTTAATGAGAGACGCCGATTCAAAATTTCCTTGATGCTTTGGAGGACTTGATCACCCATGACAACCGGACATTGTCTTCAGTTACACTTACTGGACCACGGAATCCTGGAGGGCCAATGTCCCCTTTCCACCCCTGTGTTGAAAGACAGTTACAAATTGTGAGTACATTAATCCAAAATATCTATACATTTGGTACACTGAAAAAGCAAAATGCACAGCTAAGTAATAAACTGACTTTGGGTTATTTCCCTGGAGGGCCACATCTGGGGCAAGAATCCTGTCAATAAGGTCCTGAGAAGCAGCTGTGGTTCTAGTGATTTCCAGATTCCCTCCGTGCCAGTACCTTCAGAGGGTGTTTCTATGCATTACACATTCCCACGTTCTCGCCCAGATCTCAGGCACGGCAAAACCAGGCTGTGAGTTATATGCAGTTCCCACTGTCCCAACTCACCTGTAACCCACCCTCTTCCTTACCTACTCAAGAGGGCATTTTCAGAATTGGACAGGAAGTGATATTATTTATTACAGGTTACATCTTGAATCTGCACATATCCTTACACATAACAATTATTTGAAAATGTCTGTAACATGTTGTCGGCAACACATGAAACGGACTACAGTGCACAATTCATTAATCGTGACCTTTCAGCATGTCATGACCCAGGTTGAGACTCACGGGGTTCAGCCTACACTTGCCCTCCGATGACCAGAAACCCTCGCCTGCAGGACTTCTCCAGCTCCTTCCTCACGAGGAAACTAAATCTCACTGGTCACTGTGTCAGCCAGCTTCTGCCACACAGAGCGAGTTTTATATCTTTCCCACAAAACCGCCCTTCAGGTGTCCATGCAAACTTCACATCCCTCACTTCCTCTTAACAAATATAACTAAGGTATTTTAATGAACACTGGTCGCAATTCCTTGTACCTATTTCCAGGGCATGGTGGGGAAAGGGCGGGCAAAAGCCAACCAGTTAAAAGAGCCTGGAGAAGAGGATGTTAGAGAGGGCATTACCTTAATGCCGTCTTCACCTGGTAACCCAGGGAAGCCCCTGTTGCCTTTGGCTCCCTGTGGAAAAGAGCAGAGAGAATGGGTCAGAAGGCCCACGGGTCGATTTCTTCTGTGGGAAGCAAGAGCAGTTGGAACTCCTTTTGGCAAAGAAAAATTAGGATGGCTCAGATGGTCTCTCTTCACAGTGAGGGTGTTGCACTCTGATTTTCAAATGTAGGTTTAAAAGGCCACATGCTTTTTCTAGATTAGTAACTACTGATGACTCCCCAGAGTGCTTCTTCACCGAATGGAACTGACATTTCAATAACATCGATGGGCCAAATCATGTCTTTACCTCAGTGCCAGGGAAACCAGGGGTTCCATCTTTTCCAGGTTTTCCCTAAAACAAAAACACATCATTTAATAAATATGGAAACCTACCTAAATGATACGATCGTCTCCTCTCGACCTTGGGCAAGAGAGCCTGACTGAGACTCCCCACCCATTTGTTAGAAGAAAAAAAAAAACACTACTAATCATGGAACACGCATGACCTTCTCTTGGTGGGAAAGGCAGAGCCAGTCAGAAGGGGAAATCAGGGGTGGTCAGTGGAAGGAAGATTGGAAATTAAGAGCTAAGCTTCAGTGAGATCTAATACTATCCACCCAAGCTTGGAAGAAAACTTGAAAAAGCAGAGGAGTGGACAAAAAAGCTTAGAAAGAGGGAGGTGTTCACAAACTATTCGAAATGTTGGCAATTCCCCGAACTGCAGATATGCCTGTATTTGAACATACTTATAAAAATATGGTGCAGTGTTCTAGACAGACAGGGCTTTTGGATGACCTATTATGAAGTCTACTCTCCATGACAGAATAAAAACCATACTATTTTTTCTTAGAAAAATATACACTTTTCTCAATGTAAAATTTTTAGAATTTAAACACAATATATGTGGTTAAATATTTCTAAAAATAGAGCTGGCCGGGTGAGTGGACCCTGGCGACTTCAGTGTCCCCACTACCCATGTCATAGCATGTCCCATTTTCTTTGGGGAGCGGCCGTTCCCTCACTCTGTGTGATTCTGATGGGGTTCTCAGTCACAATAACCCTGACCCCGCTGGTCTGGCCAACCCTGGAAACTTCTTCCTGGCCACAGTTCGCTTTCCAGAGTGAGGCATAGAACCAAGTTGGGTCAATTAGAGAGATTCTCTGGGGTTTTATTAATGGCCACAGGGAAACACACCGTCTCCTTGGATGCCATTAATCTGAACTTCTCACCTTTTCTCTCTATTGCCACCTACAAGGAAGAAGGTCATTGTCAGAGGAGAGCATGAGGCCAATCAATGCACACAGAGGGGGAGAAATGGTATGGAGGGCCCCGCCCCCCGCCATATTGTTTCAGGCTCTGAAGTCCTTGAAGGCTGTTTCAGCCTTAAACTTCTCAGCTACTTGAACAAATAAGTCTCATTTCTTAAATTTTTTAAAATATTTACTTATTTTTGAGAGAAAGAGACAGAGCATGATGAGCAGGAGAGAGGTGGAGAGAGAGGAAGACACAGATAGGAAGCAGGCTCCAGGCTTCAAGCTGTCAGCATAGAGCTGGACCCAGGGCTCAAACTCACAAACTACAAAATCATGACCTGAGCCAGAGTCAGACGCTTAACCGACTAAACCACCCAGGCACCCCATATTTCCTAAATCTTTAAAAAACTTATAAAAATCTAAGCTAGTTTGAGATGGGTATCTTACACTTGCTTCCTAAATAGTCCTGAGTATTTACTAATACAGGCTGCACATGACACTGAATTTCCCAATTTACCTGCGGGCCAGGTTCTCCAGGAGCACCTTTTTCAGCTCCATAAGATTCCCCAGGCGGTCCCTGTATTAATGAGAGTTATATCAAGTTGTACATATTATTGATTTTTTTTTTACTTATCTTGATTGCCATTAACTTTTTCCTTCTGATTATTCTGTTATATTTTAAAAATGTTAAAATCATGGTCCATCTAAGAGGGAAATCTTATTTGTAAGTATTCGTTTAAAAATAAATGCTAAAATACAAGATGCTATATGGAAAGAGCCCAAATGCCCATCAACTGATGAATGGATAAAGAAGCTGTGGCATATATAGGCACAATGGAATACTACTTGGCAATGACAAAAGAATGAAATCTTGCCATTTGCAACAACATGGCTGGAACTGGAGGGTATTATGCTAAGTAAAATAAGTCAGTCAAAGACAGATATCATGTTTTCACTCATATGTGGAATTTGAGAAACTTAACAGGAGACCACGGGGGAAGGGAAGGGAAAAAAAATAGTTACAAACAGAGAGAGAGGCAAACCATAAGAGACTCTTAAATACAGAGACCCAACTGAGGGTTGATGTGGGTGGGAGGGCAGGGGGTGGGGAAAATGGGTGGTGGGCATTGAGGAGGGCACTAGTTGGGATGAGCACTGGGTGTTGTATGTAAGTGATGTATCATGGGAATCTACCCCTGAAGCAAAGAGCACACTGTATGTTAGCTAACTTGACAATAAATCATATAATAATAATAAAAAAAAAAACAGATGTTGAAGATGAATTGTAAGATGGGTGACATTGGGCACATACACCACAGCGTAGGGATTTCAGCTAGAAGTAGGTATAAAATAATTCTAGTATACTCATGACCTCTGCAGTAAAATACTATCATGCTTTAGCAAATATTAAGATGTAAAAGTAGATCGTATATCAAAATAGGCACTAAGGCTCTACTTTATGTTTCAAGGGAACAGCATGAGTGTAAATGACCTACTGAGGGTCCAGGAGGTCCGGATTTGCCCATGTCTCCCTTGTCCCCTTTCTCTCCCTTGAGGTCCTGCTACAAAAACAATTTCAGGTCATTACACACAGATCAAATAAGATTTTACTGCTTTTACAGATTTCTCTGTCTGCTCAACGTACTGGATTTACAAAGTACTTATGTATCTCTTGTTAACACGACACATTATTGTTTTTCACATTTCAAATGTTATACTTGTGAACCCATTGAAACTAAACACAGACTTTTTGTTTTCTTTTTTTTAAAGAAAGTTATCTTTTGGATCAAACTGTGTTCAACCAATTTAATTCCTGCATCAGTTTTCAACAAGCACATTCAAATCATTTTTAATGTATCTTATTTTCATTTTAATATACAGAAATTACTTTCATTGGGATCATTTTCTGAGTATATGTTATGATGAGAATTTGATTTCCATTAATCAGGTTTGTTTGCCCCCTAATTGCATTTTATTGATTGTATTTTCCCTCTTGTGAATCATCTCTTGGGGCATCAGTTTTTTTGTTTTTTTTCAAACTTCATTTTTTCCCCCTTGATCAAATCTTCCAGATCTAGATTTTGTCAAAATAAGATTTTTTTTCCTGTCAATTTCTAGCCAATAGAATTCTAGACTTTATTAATTTTATTTTTGTCAATTACCTCTTAAAAGTGGTTATTTTCCTCAGGTAAATTTTTCTCCAATCTTCAATGAGAGTTATTATTTTGATTATACCAAATTTTGCCATGTTTTGCTTTAACTCTTTTCAGTTTTGTTTTGATAATTTCTATCACTAAAAATTATTTTATTTTTAGTTTATTTTTGAGGTGATGAAAGTGTTCTAAAATTGCAGGTGGTAATACTTGTAAACCACATGAATGCACTGAAAGCCACTGAATTGTACATTAGAGAGCAAATTTCATGGTATGTAAATTATATTTCAATAATGTTGTTAAAATTAATTATAACTAAAACCCATGAATTTTATTCTTTAAAATGGATGTGTGAATTATGATATGTGAATTATATTTCAATCAAGCTATTATTGAAAATAATCATAAGTCTTAAAAAGAAGGATGATTTGTGTTTATTTCTTCCACAAGAAAATTGTTAGTTAACCCCTCACTTCCCTCCCCCCATCCCAGGCATTCCAGGATCAACCTAGTGTCTAGGTTTGGGGTATTATATTGTGATTCACTTTTTCTGAGCGTTCTATTCAGTTCTATATCCTGGTCTTTCCAGCTACCCCATGGTAGGAACAAAATGCAAATGTTAATGTCAAAAAACAGGGTCACAGTGTCCTGGGAGAGAAATTAGGGCCAAATGGCCCCTGGGGTTATAATGGCAGATAAAAATGTCTCAGTTGGTTACAATACCAGTCCACCCATATCTTTAGGTCATTACTATCCAGTTGGATCAGAGCCATATAACCATTTTGTTACCATTTATTCAAACATACTCACTGAATCCCCATCTGAGTTGGGAACAGTGAGAAGGGATGGGGATAAGAGGTGAGCAAAGTTAGATCCAGGCTCCACCTTCTAGAATCTTGGAAGCTGCTTGCCTCTGATCTTGCCTCACATCCCTGTCTCATTGTTTTCTGGTTCTCCAGTAAAAGATGGGGATAAAATAAAATCCAGAGGTTCAGGCAGGGCTGAAACTGGGCTTAGACGGAACTTATAAAAGAGGTAAGAAAGATCGCAAGGACCTCCCCCCAGAAGTGAGAAGACACAACCCTAGTAATAAAGTGGAAGAGTTACCGTTCTGTTATCTGGGCCGGTTAGCGTCACAATAACCGTTCCTGGTGGTCCAGGGGGTCCTGTCAATCCTTTCACACCCTAAACACAAATACACTCAGGAATGCAAAGCTGAACAACATCACCTTTGCTTTTTTGAAAGACAGATGCTCCTTCCCTGTTGGTTCTTCGGTGAGAAGATAGAGCCAATGATAGAGCAAACACACACGTTTATTTCAGGGTCACTCAGTGACTGAGATGTATAGGTTGGTTGCTCTGAGACTTACAATGTCTTGCCCACAAATAAACCCCAGTATTTGAATTACCCGCTCTCCTTTTTGTCCTATCACATTATCGCCCATGTGACCCTGTAAGAAAAGACAAAACAAAATTATTTTTTAAAAAAAAATGACTATGAATGGTCTAAACCCACTGAAGTGCCAATGTTTGTAACTGACCATTTACATTTTAATTATAATGTTAGTATTATAAAAATTATTTTAGCTATTTCTTGGAGGAGAGAGGCACTATGTTTCTTTCAAAAGTAGAGATCGTGGAATGCAGAAAGCTTACGGGATATACTTAATAGGGCAAATGAAGGCATGATGTGGCATGGGGAAAGGAAACCAGCTCAGAGGACATTTATCTGGCTGAGCCACTAGCTGGTTACCTAACTTACTGATGCCCTAGTTTTCTCATCTTAAAAAGAAGCAGCAAGGGTAGCTGAACTTCGGGATCCTGAAATTCCTAGAGAGGCTAAGAATGCAATTCAGTCTTCAGTAGTAATTTAGTGACATGAGAGAAGAGAAAGACATGCAGGGCCCTTCATGTACTGGCTTAAGATCAGGTTGGTTTGGGGAACAGTCCGCTGCAAAAGTTTATAGGATAAAGTAGTGGGTGATCAGTAGGATTATCAGAAACGGGAAACCTACGGACTTGCCCTTTCCTGATACGGAGCTCCTTATAACTGAATTATCAGGGATCAAGTTACTAAGTGCAGGGAGAAGTGAGTGAGGGGTGCAGAGCTGTCTGCCCCATTCCTTTCCATGGATTATTCCAGGGAATAATCCTGTGGCTTCCAGAGAGGGTCTGGGCAGTGACCACATGTCCAATCAGGCCAGGTTTGGCTTTTAGCTTGCTTAGGGGTTCTGGCTGTTGTGACACACGAACTATAATCTACCTTAGGTCCCGGAGGTCCCATGGTTCCTGGAAAGCCCTAGAAAAATCCAGAAGTGAAAATTACAGCAGGAAATGTGTACCAAGCCGAAAACTCTGTGTAAAGCTTTTAGCTATAATGAATTTATTAGTTTACAGTGTCTATAGCTGTGATGGCTTCATACTCACAAAGAGCCCTGGAGGGCCAGGTGGACCAACGGGTCCAGGAAAACCTGGAAGGCCTGGTAAGCCCTGTAAATTAAGAGAAGACGAGGGTAAGTTTAAGTTTACTTCTCACCTAAGAACGATGTCCATTAATTAAATCTATTAACATATTTTAATGAAAGTTGAGGAGCATGATGGCTCTCGTTTATGGCTGCAGTTAATTACAAAAAAAAGGGGGGGGGGTGGGGAAAGGAAAAAAAAAGGTGCCTAAAAGTGCGTTGCCATGTAGGACAGGTTGCCAGGGATACCTGGATGGTAACATTTCCAGGAGCATGACCAGAGCCATTGCTTTACTTTAGAAGGGTTTTTAAATCTTTGAAATTTTGCTTTTGTCTGTGTGTCTCTCTGTCTGCCTGTCTCTCAGCCAGGCATACTCCTCCCATAGGGCTTTCCACCTGCTCTCCTTCTGTCTAGAATCCTCTTCCCCCAGACATCTAGAGGACCGACTTCCTTTCCCTTTTCTTATTTTCACTCAAATGTCATCCTTTCCCAGCCTGCCCAATGTAAAGCCACAACCCTCCTTCCAACCTGGACACTCCTTTATCCCCTGGCCCTGCAGTCTTTCCCTCCTTGGCATTTTTTACTATCTAACCAACACTTATTAATTTACTTTTTTTTTTCTATTTTCCCCTACTAGAATGTAAGCTCCATGATGGCAAGAATTTTTTTTTGGGGGGGGGGGGTGCTGATTTGTGCACTGTGGTATCTCTACAGCCTAGAATAGCTCCTGGCATATAGCTGGCATGTAATTCATGTTTCTTGTATACATGAATGTCCCACTGTTAGATCTTCATCAGTAGCACCCTGTAGTACCTAGCCGACACTCAATGCACACTTAAAGGACACATCAACGTCCCAGATGGCTGTGATCTCTTCTTACTGGATCCCTTTCCTTCAGCATCAAGCCCCTTAAATGTTTCTTAAACAAGAAAAATCAAGAGGCATCATGTTCTGTATCTTTCCTCAAAGGTCGGTAAAGCCTCCTAAGCATGTCATTCTGCCATTTTGTGGCTCACCATTGGTTGGCAGGGGTCACCATCCAGGAGCTCAACAACCTAAACTCAAACTCTTGGACTCACTTAGACAAATTTCCAGAAATTTCCACATATACTTCTGAACTAAGTTAAAATATTTCTGGTTTTAACTTGGAAGTTAGTACCTGTGCTTGAGGTCTACCAAAAAATCCTTTTGGATCACAAAGTAAAGCATACACAGTCCCCAAATGGCTGTGTCTCTTTCTATGCATCTGGGATCACACTCAGATCTACATACATATGGATCAGAAAGTAAACCACTCTACAGGAAAAAGGCACATTTAAAGAAAACCCACTTACTCCTGCAAATTTTATAATAGGGCTATTACTTAACATTATAGTTTTAAATGATATTCAATGTATGATACAAACCTATGCTTGATTTCAACAAATACAGAGTAAGTGGAACATAACTATTCCTTGAACATTCCTTCTTAGGTGTAGAAAAGCCTGGGTAATTGAGATTTAAGAAGAGATTAAAAGACTTATGAACAAAATCATCCCTTTATGTTAGTTTCATGGAGTTTCTCATAAAGTGAATATTCTAGAGTGAAATGAAGCCGATATGTAAACAGAAGACATGTGAATGCCTACTGCAAATGTTCTTGCAGTTGTCAGAGGTGGGGGTGGAGCATAGGTGAAACGTACAAATGTCCAGTTATAAATAAATGAGTCTTGGGGATGTAAGGTACAGCATAGTGACTATAGTCAATAACGTCATATTCCAGATTTGAAAGCTGCTAAGAGAGTAAAGTTCTCATCATAAGAAAAAAAAATATTTGTCACGGTGGTGATGGATGTTAACTAGACTTATTGTGGGGATCATTTCACAATATGTACAAATCTCTGATCACTACCCTCTACACCGAATATGTCATATGTCAATAGTATCTCCATGAAAAAAGAAAATAAAACAAAAAAGAAAATGGAAAACAAACAATAAAAATGTTCCTAAGAGGGGGAGGAAAAGATCTAGGGGAAGAGAGAGAGAGGAGGGGCAGAGACAAAGACAGAGATGCAGAGACACAGAGAAGGGAGAAAGAGGGAGAGATGGACAGACAGAGACAGAGAAAGAGAGCCAGAACCAGAGAAATGAGAATGAGAAGACCATCCCTGAAGTGCTATACCTGTAATCCTGGGGCTCCTGGCAACCCGGGGTCACCTCTTCCATCAAGTTCTATACCTTCTGCAGCAGGAGCTCCCTTGAAAATAAAGAACTTCATCAACTGTAACCAATGTTATATTTGCAAAGCTCCTTTAAATTGCTTATTCAAACTTCTGCTTCAAGGATAAAAGTGCTTTTCAGGGCATACACGTAGAGAAGAGGTTTAAGATTACTCAGTTTGGAAGAGATCTAAGATTTTCATATATCCTAAGATAGACAATTTCCTGGGCAAGCAAGAAAGACATAAGAATGACAGAGCATTTCTCAAGATTCCAGAATTAGTGGCAGCTCCTGATCTGGAAGTCGGGACCCTGAGCCTGACGTCAGTTCTTTCCTCCTAGACTCTATTTCCTTCAAGGATTTTCCAAAACTTGTATTTCTTAAGAGATATTTACAGAAAGAGCTAAAAGAAGTTGTCCGATAGGAACAAATATCATGGTCCAATTATTAACTGGTTTCTGAATTAATTATGAAACTTGATTTGGAATCATTTATATCTCATCATTTAATGGAACTCCTTTCAGATGTACCATTAGAGATTTCCTTTCTTTCTTCTTCTTCTTTTTTTTATCTGTTTATTTTGAGAGACAGAGAAAGCAAGAGCAGGGGAGGGGCAGAGAAAGAGGGAGAATCTCAAGCAGCCTCCACGCTGTCAGCGCAGAGCCCATGCGGGGCTCCAACTCACAAACCGTCTTGAGATCAAGACCTGAACGGAAGTCAAGTTGGACATTTAACTCACTGAGCCATGCAGACGCCTCAGAGATTTTCAATACTAATATGCCACACATGACTTACCTTTTCTCCTTTCAAGCCAACAGCACCCTAAGAAAAGGAAACCAAATACACAGAATCACTGCTTTGTCCTCACTGCTATTCAACCCCTCTCTCGCTGTATACTTCCCACTGGCTTTTAAATATGTTCAACTTTCTTTCATTTAAAGAAACAAAACCTCCCCTTAATCTCCCCCTGCCAGTACTGCCCGTATCTCTTCGTCATGTCATCTGCAACCTTCCCATTCTGTTCAGATCCCATTCACTCCTCAGTCCCACACCTGCCTCATGCCCCATCCATGCTCAAAGTATTCTTTGCTAAGTCCTGCAATGTTGGTGATGTTGTTAAAGTCAATGACAAGTTGTCAGATCTTCGTGGACTTCTCGGCAGCATTGGGCAGCTGTCTGCCACTCCCCTCTACGGAAATACATCTTTCCTAGGCTCCCATCATCTACTCCTTCTGGTTTTCCTTCTACCACCAGGGGCCCCTCCTCTTTACGGGCTTATCCTCCTTGACCCGGACATCCCTTGCTAGAGCTTTCTAAGTCATGTCCAAGGCTCTTTTCTCCTTATTCTTGCTCCTTGAGTCACCACCATCCAGGGCCTCTCTGAGCAGATCTAGCTGCCTATCAGTCATCTCCGCTTAGATGTCTCAAATGCAAAATGAAGCCTCAAAGTGCAAACCTGAACTCAACGCATTTATTCATTCATTCGCCACCCATTAGTTGAATGTCTCCTCTCAGCTGCTCTAGACTTTCCCACAGTCTTGGCGGATTTCAGCATACGGCCATTCTGGAGTAAATGGCTTGTGTTTACACTTTATACAGAGTTAGAAATGGACACCTACCGGGATCCCCGGGTAGCCTGGTATCCCCGGAAGGCCTGGAAACCCTTGCTCACCCTGGAAGACATACAAAGCTTGTCATTCTTTCTTAGTTGTTCTAGAACAGCCTATTGAGATCTTTTCCCTGTTTCTGTCTTCCAACCCTGCAGTGGTAAATCTAGACAAAGTAACCCAAATTCCTTATGGCTGCTGGGTCATGAGGCTGAAGGCCAGAAAACCATTATCTTAATTGAAAACAGGATTAGAATCTACTGTTTCTCAAATTGTGCATAAATGGCAAAAGTCTAATTGTGCCAAGAACTTTTTAATTGCCGTTTCCTTGAAACTTTACTAATTAGTTCTTTCATGGCCACCATTCTGGGAAAAGGAGAGTGCGGTCAGGAAACAAAGAGGATGAGTGAACACTGCAAAGTTCAGTCGTTCCTTGCCAAAGACCAATTTTGCATTCCACGCTTTTGGTTTCTGATTTGCATACACTCACCACCTCAGGCGAAAGTAACCAGGTGAGGTCCCCCCATCCTTCTGTGGGAGAACATGAGAGAACGCCCCCAAAAGACAATCCGAAATCAAACGAGAGGAGGAAAGAAAACCGTTAAGTTTCTGTATGCACACTATTGGTTTTGGCTAAAAGGATCTTTCAAGGAAAGCCTGTGCCGTCCCATTCCTCCTTCACCTCGATTGACTCATTTGGCAGAATGTTTCCCGACCAGCTCCTGTGTGAGGAGCACATACCTTAGAACCATTGCACCCTGGTACACCAGCAGGTCCATATGGTCCAGGATGGCCCGGGGTGCCCTGGAAACACAGGAAGTCTCAGAAAGGAGACATGAGCACCAGACCCCGGGAACAAGCGACAAGAGTGAGGAACCCAGGGTGAGGAAAAAGATGGGCTAATTTAGAGAGTTATTTAAATACAAATGGCTATTAATAGTTAAGTAGTATATACAGTTATTTTAGATCACTTAAATAAAAATCATAGCAAATAAAATGGGCTAACAAAACCAAAAATTACCAAGTGAGATACAGATATTTTAGATATAACAAGAGACCTTTCTATACAAAATGAAGTCCCTTAACGTGCTGTTTTAAGCTGGAAGAAAAGAAAGGAAAAAGAAGAGGGATATGTGCATGAAGTAACTATTATTTTACTATTCTACACTATTCAACAGAGATAATCTATCTTATTCCATCTATTCTATTCTACTCTATTCTGATCTATTCTATTCTATTCTATTCTATTCTATTCTATTCTGATCTATCCTATCCTATCTTATCCTATCCTGTTGTATTCCACTCTATTCCACACTACACTCCATTCCATTTTATTCCATCTATCCTATCCTATCCTATCCTATCCTATCCTATCCTATCCTATCTCATCTATTCTAGTCCATTCTATCCCATCCCATCCCATCCCATTCTATCTCATCTCATTCCATCCCATCCCATCCCATCTCATTCTATCTCATCCCATTCTATCTCATCCCATCCATCTCATCCCATCCCATCCCATCCCATCCCATCCCATCCTATCCCATCCCATCCCATTCTATCTCATCTCATTCCATCCCATCCCATACCATTCTATCCCATTCTGTCTCATTCCTTCCCATCCCATCCCATCCCATCCTAACCCATTCCATTCTATCTCATCTCATTCCATCCCATCCCATCCCACCCCATTCTGTCTCATTCCTTCCCATCCCATCCCATTCTATCTCATCCCATCCCATCCCATCCCATCCCATCCCATCCCATCCCATCCTATCCCATCCCATCCCATTCTATCCATTCTGTCTCATTCCTTCCCATCCCATCCCATTCTATCTCATCCCATCCCATCCCATCCCATCCCGTCCCATCCCATCCCATCCCATTCTATCTCATCTCATTCCATCCCATCCCATCCCATTCTATCCCATTCTGTCTCATTCCTTCCCATCCCATCCCATTCTATCTCATCCCATCCCATTCTATCTCATCCCATCCCATCCCATCCCATTCCATTCCATCCCATCCCATCCCATCCCATTCTATCTCATTCCATCCCATCCCATCCCATCCCATCCCATCCCATCCCATCCCATTCTATCTCATCTCATTCCATCCCATCCCATCCCATTCTATCCCATTCTGTCTCATTCCTTCCCATCCCATCCCATCCCATCCTAACCCATTCCATTCTATCTCATCTCATTCCATCCCATCCCATCCCACCCCATTCTGTCTCATTCCTTCCCATCCCATCCCATTCTATCTCATCCCATCCCATTCTATCTCATCCCATCCCATCCCATTCCATTCCATCCCATCCCATCCCATCCCATTCTATCTCATTCCATCCCATCCCATCCCATCCTATCTCATCCCATCCCATTCTATCTCATCTCATTCCATCCCATCCCATCCCATTCTATCCCATTCTGTCTCATTCCTTCCCATCCCATCCCATCCCATCCTAACCCATTCCATTCTATCTCATCTCATTCCATCCCATCCCATCCCACCCCATTCTGTCTCATTCCTTCCCATCCCATCCCATTCTATCTCATCCCATCCCATTCTATCTCATCCCATCCCATCCCGTCCCATCCCATCCCATCCCATCCTATCCCATCCCATTCCATTCTATCTCATCTCATTCCATCCTATCCCATCCCATCCCATTCTGTCTCATTCCTTCCCATCCCATCCCATTCTATCTCATCCCATCCCATCCCGTCCCATCCCATCCCATCCCATCCTATCCCATCCCATTCCATTCTATCTCATCTCATTCCATCCCATCCCATCCCACCCCATTCTGTCTCATTCCTTCCCATCCCATCCCATTCTATCTCATCCCATCCCATTCTATCTCATCCCATCCCATCCCGTCCCATCCCATCCCATCCCATCCTATCCCATCCCATTCCATTCTATCTCATCTCATTCCATCCTATCCCATCCCATCCCATTCTGTCTCATTCCTTCCCATCCCATCCCATTCTATCTCATCCCATCCCATCCCGTCCCATCCCATCCCATCCCATCCTATCCCATCCCATTCCATTCTATCTCATCTCATTCCATCCCATCCCATCCCATTCTATCCCATTCTGTCTCATTCCTTCCCATCCCATCCCATTCTATCTCATCCCATCCCATCCCATTCTACCCTATCCCATCCCATTCTGTCCCATCCCATCCCATCTCATTCCATTCTATCCCATCCCATCCTATTCCACTGCATCCCATCCCATTCCATTCTAACCCATCCCATACCATCCCAACTCACTCCACGCTATACCATCTCATACTGTCAAGCCCCATCCTGTCTTGTTCCACTTTGTACCATTCTATTCTGCTTGGATTTCAGGAAATACAGTTTGGCTTGTATGTCCTACAAATTCACACTCTAATATATTATGTGATTCTACTGTGACATTTCATCATGTAGCATATGTCTCAGTACCCATTTCCATGCACTATTGCTTTAACCTCTTTATTAAAATGAGCTTTCTTTTTATTTTTTAACTTTACATATTTTCCCCATTACTTACTGGAAGTCCAGGAGGACCTGAGAATCCTGGCAATCCAGTTATTCCCTAAAGCCATAGAAAAGGGGAAGGTGGCAAGAAAAACACTTTTAAAACGTTCAACCTGAAAACAGAAACTTATTTGCATTCTAATAACCCCATCCTGCAACTGTAATCAGGAATGGCTAAAATCTATTTGAAAAACAAACAAACAAGTTTTGACAAACTTTTCTAAATCTTACATTTATAAAACTTGTTAAAAGAGATGATTAAGATCTTTTTTTGCCTTTTTGGATAGATTTTTAAGGCATAACTTGCATACAGTAGAGTGCCCTAAGCTTCTGCAAACAGCTTGAGGAACGTTTACAGATGTCTGCACGTACATATTGTTATTGCCGCCACCCCATCCAGACAGTGAACATCCCTACCCCCTCTAGCCGGTTCTCTCACACCTTTCCCAGTCCATCAGTACCCACCCCCAACATAGTGACCACTGTTTTCTGCCACTCCAGATCACTTTTACCTGTCACTTTTACCTGTGACATCTGTATAACTTTTACAGTGCAGAGTTCTTATTTTTTTATAAAGAAGAAGACGGACCGGTTGGACTACTAACCCTTCCACCTTTGGGACCGGTGAGTCCTGGAAGTCCTGGTGAGCCCTAGATCCAACATAAAAAAAAACCAAAAACAAACCCAAAAGGCAAACACTGGAAATCATGTGGCACTAAGAAACCCATAAATTAAAAGTCGCCGTTTTATTCATACACCAGCCTGTTTTGCTCTTGCGATTATTTCAGTGTCAACCCAGTAAATTGCTTGTTTGTTTAATTGGAGCTAAAATATTTACCGGAAAGGAGAAACAAAAATTCAGACAAACCCCTGCTACTCCATGTGGGGGGGGGGGGGTCAGGGGGGCCCGTAGCATTAGCATCACCTGGAAGCTTGTTAGCAAAGCAGGCTCTCAGGTCTCCCCCACCTCTCAGACGGGTTGACTCAGAATCTACATTTTCACAAGGTTAGAAAATGATTCGTGTTCACACTGACGCCTGTGAAGAGCTGCTATAAAAGCCCCACGTTAGCCAGACAGCTGCTGAGGTCTGATAAGGATAATGATACAGTTACAATGGGGGATGAGAACGGCAGCCAATATTTCTGTGCATGAAAAACACTTTATTAGCAAAATGTGCCTGGCACGCACACATAAATAAATAGCAAAGCAAGAACTGCCTGAACCAGAGATAAACTAGCTTCGGGCATCTAATAAATACAGTTTAGAGGCCTTGTTTCTTAGGGAATTACCTTAAATGGAGACTGTCTGAACCACGCCACTTGGTGGGAAAGTTCCATTGTCCAAAAGCCGTTTTTATCATTCCTGGGAGTTTCAGTACGTTTTGGTATTTTTTTATTTTTTATCTTGAGAAAGGGGTTGTTACAGAGCCTTCTGAGATTGGATGGTCAAGGCTAAAGTGGGCCTTCACCGAGGAGGTGGAATTTTGCTTGTCTATGTTCCCCTCCCCTGCTGGATGCTCTGTGTTATGATGCAGAAGACTCAAGAGTGACTAGGTTTTATGTCCCCATTAGAAATGCTCTTCATGCATAAAATACTTAAAATTAAGAGTGGAAATTTTTTAACCTGAAAACTCCATTTGGTCAGGTTTAATAGGCTCTAATTTGTCTGCCTTGGATCAAATTATCTTTTGTGTGGCTACATTGATAAAGCACACTGTCGTCCTATACGAACTCCATGACAACATGATACACAGATATTCTTTTCTTTTCTTTTCTTTTCTTTTCTTTTCTTTTCTTTTCTTTTTTATATGTTTTATTTATTTTTGAGAGAGTGGAGGAGGGGGAGGGGCAGAGAGAGAGAGAGAGAGAGACAGAGAGACAGAGAGAGACAGAGACAGAGGATCTGAAGCAGGCCGTCAGCACGGAGCCAGATGCAGGGTTTGATCTCAAGAACCGTGAGATGGTGACCTGAACCAAAGTCGGATGCTTAACCAACGGAGTCACCCAGGAGCCCCTACAATTATTATTTTAACTGATTGCAGGCTTCTCTAAAGAAACGCCAAGGTAACAAGCAGAGTGGGTGCAGAGAACAAAACAAAAAGGAAAGAATTGGCTTGGGGTTGATCCAAGTCCAGAATTGAAGCAAATTCATTTTATTAGTGAAATGGATGAATATCCTAGGCCACACCCTGGAGGAAGGCAGAGGGATGGTCGAGACCGAATGGGTCTGAATTCAGACACTAAATGTCCAGCATCTGGATGACTTTTTTCAAAATTAGGGTCAGAAGAAAGAGAAATGGAGAAAAAGCACATAAATGAATTGGAGAGACATGAAGTGGAAGAATTCACGGAAAAACCACAAAATTTTGCATGTTTCTTCGAACATACAGATGTGGGTTTAGTTTCTTTGGTTACAGGAATTTGATTCTGGCATCATATAAAACCAGATTTGAACTCTGATCTTGCCACCTTTCACTGTGGAGTCCAGGATGAGTTAATTATGGGCTCCGAGTGTCAGTTTCCTCATCCCTAGAATGGAGATGAGAATATGAGTCACCATAGTCAGGATTTCTGGGACCGATGTGAAGAGTAAACGAGATACAGTCCAGAGTAAACGTCCCAATGCTTCACATGGAATAGAGTCGCAGTAAATGTTGCCTGTGATTACCACTTAAGTATACCACACATTTGGGAAATTTAAAAAGACTCTGCAGGGATCAGTGACAATTATCTTTCAGAGCTTATTAGTTAGTGCATAGCTTGCTGGAGGCCAGCAGTCAGGGGAACAACCACGTGAGTGCAGGAGAGCCCAGGCTTAAGTTTAGCTAATGTCCACAGCAGGAAAGAGCCATCAGCAAATCTAGTGGTTATGTAGTTATTTAGCAAATCCTCTAGGGTATTTATTTAAACAAAGCCCTTTGTTGTATCACAGACTTTAGGATAAAAATGTGTGATGAGTTGAGAAAGAGGGACCCATGAAAAAAGAGAAGGGTGTGGCAAAAAGAAGAGTATCCGAGGAAGGAGAATTCCAGAAACAAGGAAAGACAAGTGTTTCAAGAAGAGAGCGATCCGCAGGGTGTGAAACAAAGCAGAAGGGTGCGGGTCAGATAAGGACACAAAAGTCATGGGTGATTTCTGCAGGAATGTTTTCAGGGCAGGAGGACCAGAGGCAAATTATTGCCGGCTGGAGAGTGAATAGTAAGTGGGGTTAGTTTGTTTTTTTAAATCCTGACAGAGAAAGGAAAGACAGGGGGAGGGATGGCAATCCTTTGCTTACAGGACTTGAAAGATCTAGGGGAAATTTCATATTTGTATGGGGAACATCTGCATGCTTAAGGACTGAAAGAGAAAAGCTAACACCAAAAAGAAAGGGATGGCCAAGAGAGCTTATAAACGGACATACCTTGGGTCCCTGCGGTCCAGGCAAGCCTTCGGGACCTGGGAACCCCTTCTGGCCAGGAGAACCAGCGGGTCCAGGAAAGCCTTTCTCCCCCTGTTAAAACCAGAACAAGATAAGAAACACACAGAATAGGGGCGCCTGGGTGGCGCAGTCGGTTAAGCGTCCGACTTCAGCCAGGTCACGATCTCGCGGTCCGTGAGTTCGAGCCCCGCGTCGGGCTCTGGGCTGATGGCTCAGAGCCTGGAGCCTGTTTCCGATTCTGTGTCTCCCTCTCTCTCTGCCCCTCCCCCGTTCATGCTCTGTCTCTCTCTGTCCCAAAAATAAATAAACATTGAAAAAAAAATTAAAAAAAAAAAAAGAAACACACAGAATAGCACCGCCCAGCAACAAACACACCTACAACCGTTGCTTTCTTTTCTTTACAACTTAATGATAACATTTGGCACGTATTTTTTCCTTGGCTCAATACAATTCGCACTCAGCAGTCAGCGTAACAGTAAGTGGAAGGCTACCAGCTGTTAGCATTTGTCTGCAGTCTTGCAAGCGATTGCCTTTGGTCTGGTAGGAACTACTTTTCCCCAAAAGGTGGGGCTACACAGAGCAGAGATTAAGAGAAAGGAAGTCGGGAACTGGGGGTGGGAAGCCCAAATAGAAAGCTGAGATTAGCGCGGTGTGTTTGCTGGGAGATGGCGAGAGAGTGAGGCTAAGGCTCAAGAATGTGTTTGGGGAGTGTGCATAATTGCTGTGGTAGCTTGAAAAGAACAACGTGCAGGCTATCAGTTTTAGTCCTTTCTTGATTACACAGGAATTAGTAATCCAATCTATTTGTGTAGGAGATGCAGGAGATATCAAGAGTGGCATAACCAAAAGGGTGAGCGGAATAGTTTTTTTAGAAAGAGTTAGATGCTATTATGACAAAGCCCTTAGTAACTAGCGAAAATAATTTAGGCCCAGTGCATCACGTGGTTCTACCAACAAATAATTTTCCCGACGTGGATCCTGGGATTTCACTCTAATAGTAAAGGTCGCTGGCTGATTCAGTCAATTTAATTACACCACTGGCAAATTAAATTAAAAAAAAAAAGAGAGATCAAGTTGGCTATTGCATATTGTTGTGTGTACACAGCCACATCCCGTAAAAAGAAACAAAAGAATTTGCCACACCCCTCCCCAAACCCAGTTACCCACACACATTCTAGAGTAGCAGCTTACACATAGCAGGGACTCAATAAATTCTTGAATGCAAGAATAAATCCCAGCTCCCCAACACGGATCTGAGTATATACATTCATAGCTGCAGGGAAAAACCTAACTCAAACTACACATCAATATAGAATAACTGGAAATAAATGTAATAATTATTATAGTTAGTATATAAATTATATGTAAATCATTTTATCTAAAGAGCTAGAAGCATGTTCTAAAATATTTTTAGTCACCCTTCACTATTGTTAAGCAATTCATTAGCATCCCGGAGGAAAGGGTTTTGTAAACAAAGAAAAAACTTTAGTTCTGCCTCTGTCTTAATTATCACAAATTGCAAGTTAATGGAGCGAATTAATGAGATTTCATGGCATTCTTTTTTTTCTTGAAGTCTGCAATGGAGCTACAGGTTTCCCCCCCGCTATCCGAAAGCACAGAGTTCCTACGAAACTTTTCTCAAACTGAAATGGTACCAAGCAAAGAGTATCTCCGCTTTCTAAAAGTTCGAATTACACCATTTCACTTTTGTGAAAAACTTACATTAGTATGGTAATTTTTTTTCACAGAAGCAAAAATCCTCTTTGGAGATCTCTTGCTTAGCAGAAACAAAGGTCAAGGTCGGTCTTTCCTAAAAAACGAATTGGCGCCAGGCGAGCTTTCAGAAAGCGGGGGGCACCTGTACTTCCTCGTGCTGAATTTTGGCCTCAACCAGAGTGCTGCTGCAGGATTCGTTCACTAGGGGGCGCGCCTGCACCAGTGCTGCAGGACTCGAAGTCTGCGGATGTCAATGTCTGGGTCAAAGTGAGTGAACGGAGCTGTTTCCAGTTGTTCTTTCGTGTTTATCAACATTGTAAATAGGGTTATACATATAGACGCATTCTTATAAATCTTTCTTTTTTGCTAACAGACCAAAAGAGTTAGAGTTTAACTGACGGTATTCACACCAGTTGTCTAAAACTTTCTAGAAGGCTTTCTTTTCTTTTTTTCCTTTTTTCTTTTTCCTTTTTCCTTTCCTTTTTCCTTTCCTTTTTCCTTTCCTTTCCTTTCCTCTTTTCTTTTCTTTCTTTCTTTCTTTCTTTCTTTCTTTCTTTCTTTCTTTCTTTCGGTTAATGTTTATATATGATTTCTTTAAAATTTGATTTGGGGAATGGAATAACACATTGTGGGTCTTTCTGCTATTAGGCAAAGAAGAGTGAATTCTTGGATGAGCTCTGCAGAGGAAAAAAAGCAATATTTAAGATTTTGTTTTTACCTTCTCTCCTTTGATCCCATCACAGAAGCACTGGCCTTTGTCTTTACAGACACAGCCCTAGGAAAAAGGGAAAAAAGAAAGAGTTTTGTTTAACAACAACTTAATAAATCCTGACTGACAGGGCAAAAGCAAACATATTTTTCTGTTCTTTGAGCATTAAACACTATTCGTTAGGAGCCATGTGATACTGGGGCAACATTATCAACAGAAATAGAGTCGAAAAGTGAGATGTTGCATGTAGGAGAACTCTCGGGTGAGTGTACATCATTTTTATCAAATGTAGGAATTTTAAGCTATGCAAAATACAAAAGTCATCTATCCTTTTTTTCAGGATAATGTATCATTGAACCACATGAAATTGACATAATTGTAAGCAGAAAGTGGTCTAATGTTGGCAAATTTCTTAGGTTTAACATAATGTACATATATGCATATGCGTATATGAACTGGTCATATCTTCCATAGGTGACTCGAACGGTTTCTTTTCCTGAAATGATGTTCAACACTGAGAAAAGTTGATCAGTATCCACCATGTGTCTTTAAGGGGAACAATCTAACTCACTAATGTCGGTATCAAAATGTTCTTACTTTAAAACAAAACCAAAAATTTAGCTGGGAGCTTGGGACCACTTATCCTGTCTAAGCGGTCATTGGGACACAGTTTAAAACCTATGCACCTGCCAACTCTAATAAAGGTCAATTTTTAAAAATTTCTCTGCCAGCAGAGGGACAAAAAAGTAGTTTAGACTACTGGATTTGCAATGTGTTTTGATACATGTTCTATGTTTATATATTTATCTTTTTAAGTTTTTTTTTTCCTTCGGGTTAATATTAACTGAGAACTAGTTTGCTTTCCACAGGAAAAGGATATTAATCGACAGCAAAAGGCAGGGCAAGTCTAGGGCATGTGCTGGCTGGTTGGTAGGAAAAATAAAAGAGAGATCGCCTCAGATATTTCCAAAGTGGAAGATCCTATTTATGCAATTAAAATAAGATACACAAGTGAAAACATCCTCAGTTAAATATATTTCCTGAGACTAGGGCAGTAGGCTATGTTGCCCTTCAAGGAAAGGAAGCGTATAGTAATTTTCAGATGCCACATTTATATACCTCACAATTTATATGAATGGAGAGTGACTGATTGAAAAGGAAAATCTATATTCTCCCCAAGGGTTGGATATTTGGTATTTTTTAGAAGGTTGCATTTTTCTGACTTTCTTCCCAGATGTTTGGGGTCAAGTCATACCCTGACTTAATTGTTCAATCTTGTCTTTCTAGATTTTTAAGCTTTTAGGCTCATTTCAGTCACATACTTAAGCACACTCCATGAAAGCAATAGTTCCAAAGTGTGGATCTCCAGACCAGCAGCATCCGCATCACCTGTGAACTTGTCAGAAATGCAAATTATTGGCCCCACCCCAGACCCACTGAATCAGAAACCCTGGGGGTGCGTCTCACTATTCTGTTTTAATAAACTCTCGATTCTGATACCACAGCTCTAAATTAGCATCTAAAATCTGAGTCTGCAAGATAGAGCTCATTCTCTGTTTCTGAACACTAGATCACGTGAGACACGAATTTGCACATCTGTTTTTTTGTTTGCCATGTCTTTCTTCCTGTCATTTCAAGCAAGTAGTCAGGATTTTGTGTCCCTTACTTCAGGGATGCTTTTGCCACTTGGGTGAAAGCAAAAGCTTCCTGAAGACAAGAGTCCTTCTGGCTTTTGTTTCTGTTTTAAATACCTGCTGACAGTTGGTCCCAAGAGTGGAGGGTCACGCAAGCAGCTCCCACACAGCCTCTGGAGGGGGCAGCAGGGCCTCAATAAGGACTCTGAGTCCCACATCCAGGGAGAGCACCAGGCATTGGGCAAGAAAGCTCAACCCTCCCAAGGACCTAATGCTCTATTTCAAATGGTGATGGCAGGCCACTGTTTTCCAATGGACATTGAGCATCTCTGATTCTTCCGCCTCCCAGACACAACACAGCACGTTCTGAGAATCTCTGAACCACAGGTAATCCTCTAACCTCTGAGAAGGTGCATGGAAGCCATGAGATAGGCCAAATTAATTTTATTTCTCAAAGTAAAAGCCATATTTGCCATACATTACCGGAAATCTGTCAATGTCAGTTTGAACAAAGAAGTGTTTGCCGAACTCCCTCAAATGCAATCAGGTCCTCCTTCTTGTTTGCTCCCATGGACCACTTGTAGTTATATGCTTAATGTATATTTCCCCTAATGCTCCTAGGCCCTAAAAGGGAAGGAATTAGAGTCTTCTTCACGCTAGTAGCCGTGGTGTTTAATAAATCCTGGATAAACGCTTGTGGACTAATTGAATGGGTCAATGGGTTGATGGAAAACTGGTAATTTGTTTGTATCCTATCTGGACCTGGAATTTCAAGGTATTTGAATCATATGACTATTGTCAGGCTGCCATGACTAAGACATTTTCTCTGCGCATGAATTAGGCAAAACTATGGTTGAAGTGGCAAAAAATGAAATAGAAGGTTTGGCTATTTTACTACATGTTAAAATTAACAAAGGCTAATTAGTTGTCAGTTGCTTGCACTTAAAAATATTTTTTAAAAATTTAAAACCCTGGGAAGAATCAAAAAATAGTGCAATGAACCCTTATGTATCTTCTCATCTAGGTGTGGCAACTGTTACCATCTCTCTCTCTCTCTCTCTCTCTCTCTCTCTCCCTCACACACTCACATGCACACACGCTCTTTTTGCCAAACCATTCAAAAGTAGACTACAGACACCATGATACTTTGCCACTAATGTTTCTGCGTGCAACTCCCCCAAACAAGAGTATGTTCTTATCCAGTTGAAACATCATTCCTGAACCTACAAAATCAAGACTAATGCAGTAACTTCAGGCTACTAGTTTTAAAGTTAGACCTTATACACGATTCTTGATGACCATTAGAAAATGGGAAGCTGTTTAATTGTAGCAAATCTTTCATTTCATACCATAGATTTGGTCTCGATCAATACTTTTACCTATAACCAATACATGAAGTCGTATCCCAACCAGTGACTGTCACAGTTCTAAGGAAGAATCCTTAGGACTCACACGGGTGGTATTATTCAGGGCTTGGGTGTGGAGCTCTCTGTGTCTGACCATACTGTTCCTTTGAGTTCCCTCTTGCCTGGGGTCTGGCTTCTTATCATCACCCATAGTGACTCTGCTCCCCTTTTCTGATCATCAAAACCACAGTTCCTGAGTTTTTACATGATTATCCTTCAGTTTGGATCTTGAAACATTGGGGGCAACATATTTAGCTTTTGTTTGCATTTGGTTTCATTGTCTTTACATTAGGGTAAAAGCCCTGTTTGATGGTTCAAAAACATCTGGTTAACTGAAAAAGTTCGTTAAAGCGAGAAAGCAGAAACAAATGAACAAACAGGTCCATGAACATGTTAGACATTTTATAACTTACAACATATACGTCTACACCAATTCTTCAGTCTATGAAAGAGGGTCCAGGTCTTTTCCTTGGGAATGGGTCTGCTGTTGGAATTCTGTGATGTCATTCTTGCTAAGTCACACCCATAATGCACCACTGACAATGTCAACTTTTGCTTTCTTTGAAACAGACCAATTGCTGAAAGATGCTTATGGAGCAATCTGAGTAGAGTTCTTCTAGATATCAAACGAGGTTCTTCTCTAACTTCTTAAATGTTTTCTCAGCCACACTTAATTGGATAGCAGTTTTTCTATCATTTGATTAAACCTTTCAACCTAGTTGTCACAGCAATCCAAGTGTTATACATTTGTATTTAACCAATTTGGCATTTAATATTTCATGAAATTCCTTTGTTATAATAATATGTACAACTGGCAGAAACCACTAACTCTTGGCAATCATAAAACTCCACCAATGGAATAAGCATATGGAATACCATATAAGCATATGCTAGTGTGAGGGAGAAGCCTAAGGGATGGGTCTCAGGTGGGCAGTGCCAGTGGGCATCGACTGGTCTGTTATGGAGCAGACATGGAGAGTTCTGGTCAGTCCAGGAGTCACTCAAAAGCAGAGTCATTGAGAGAGGATCTACTATACTCTCTATTCATCCATCATGTCACCCACATGCAGGTGGTCATTACTGTTGCCAAGACTCCAGAGCCAGGTCCAGGGCTATTTCTATGCCTGGGTTAGCAGAGATGTTCCCAAACTGTTCCAGCTTTAATTTGCAGTTAAAGTGGCAAGGCATGGCCTGCCTATATATCTGCAAAATTGGACTGACTAGGACTTCAGAGAATGTGACAATTTTGCTGACATGTGGATGCTCCACCTGATTAAATAAGCTCAAAATTGTAGTCAGGGCCACTCTCTGGCAGCTGTTCAACTGCTGCTTTAGAAGCAAGTACTGCCCGTGTGATACAGTGGAGAGCCCTGGACAGGGCCATGGAAATTAGGCACTTCGCTTTCTGGAGGACAATGACAGTAACCCCAGACTCAAGAGAGTCATTTCTCTTTTTCAGAATCTTTTTTTTTTTAATGTTTATTTATTTTTGAGAAAGAGAGAGACAGAGAGACAGAGACAGACAGAGCATAAATGGGGGAGGAACAGAGAGAGAGAGAGAAAGAGAGAGAGAGGGAATCTGAAGCAGACTCCAGGCTCCGAGCTGTCAGCACAGAGCCCAATGCAGGGCTCGAACTCTCAAACCGTGAGATCATGACCTGAGCCGAAGTCAGATGCTTAAACTGACTGAGCCACCCAGGAGCCCCAAGAGAGTCATTTCTCTTAATTAAACTGTTTTTCCTCAATTAATTTTTAAATTTGCAAATGTATTTGAATAATTCAAATAGATTATTTAGCTAAAAGATAGAGGGGCTATATTTTCATTTTCATTGAGTTTGATCCACTTTTTTGGACTCACCTTTGAAACACCATGGAATGTTGTTCCATGGTAGAATAGAATATGACCCATTACTTTCTATTCAAATGCTGTATCACTTAAAAGCAAGAGTGGCCAAATGCTACTAACCATTAAGAAAGCATAACTGATGGATATTTCTTAAGTAACATCTTTATAATTTTTCCTCTTCCAATAGTCAAGTACCTCTTAGTTTCCATATACCTTAATCAAGTAAGAAATCATTTCTCATGAGTGGAAAGCTCTTAATAAGTATTTTATGGGTTTTCTCACCTTGCTAACCATTAACACATCAGGAAGTGATCCAAGATTACATGACGGCTCAGCGCTTTTGCCTATTAAATAGTTAAACTTGTGAGAATAATTCATATAAAGGTCACATGCACTTTTTACAACCTCACTTAAAAGGCAAAATAAACTTCGATAGTAGAGAATCTTAAAAGGTTTAGAAGTCCAGAAATCACAGTTCTTAGGCCAGATCTACATAGGATCTGTTCCTCGATTTGCCAGCTATGAACTGGAGCTTTGGACAAATTACTTAATCCTTCCAAGTTACCTCTTTGAAGATGGAAGACATTAACATCTATCCTGCAGTGTTTTTGTGAGGACAATTTGAGATGCTGTCAATACGGAGCTTGCAGAATGCCCTGTATTCAGTAAAAGACTCAGTCAAAGGGGGACCCCCCTCTTTCTCCTTCTCCTTTCTTGCTGCAATACTCTAGGCCAAAGGACACACACGCTATTGTCTGATCCTTCCTACCATCATCCCGTCTAGCCGCCATCTTGTCTGACATTTCCTCCCGAAGTTGTTTGCCCAATGCCAAAGAATCGGTCCCGATTCCAACAGCAAGAGTAAGAGAGATTGAAAAGCCAACTGTTGTTAAGCTGCAAATGAATTAAGTAGTATTTGTTACTAGTACTCTCAGAGTATACCGAATATATTAGTTGACATCATTTGTCCATGAGCGCAGATATAATTTATTTTACTTGTTTAGTAAAATATTGGTTGGAAACCCCAATGACACTTGATGCTTCTACATGACAGGTGCCAAGTCAAGTGTATTATACAAAGGCAGCAGGCACTTCCTGGAAGGCTGATCTCAGCTGCTCTCACACTCTTCTTTTTGTCTCAGCTCCTGTCCTGCCCTTGGATCACCCATGGATCGCCCGCACATTGCCTTCGCTTCCTGGCATTGTGGCAGAAGGATTAAGGGCACTGGTTCGAGGACACGCTTCCTGAGTCTACATCCCAGCTCTGCCAAGTCACTCGTATAGTTTTAGGTGATCTCTAGTGCCTCAGTTTCCACATCTGTAAAATGGGGTCAAATGGGTGAATATCGGTAAAGCACTTGGATGAGTATGTGGCATGCTTACTGAAGGCTGTGAAGGAAACCAGAATGTGTCAGCCCAAATATGCCTCTATGACATAAAAAATTACTTTGAATTGTAAGCAATTCAAAAGCAGTGAGTGCAGAGAAGGCTCCCCCTTTTCTGTGCAAAGGCAAGAAATAAACTCTCGTTTGACTGGAGATGAATTCTTACCGGTCCAGAGGCAGCATCAGAGGAACCTGAAAATAAACCTTATCCTCCTAGTTACTCCTGCACCATTTACTATCTCTCCCCAAAACCCCTTTGTCTTGTTAATTCTTCACAAATTTATTACTTCTTTGTCTAAAAGGTATAAAAGCTTCCTGCTCTGTTCACTTCTTTGGTTCTTCACTCCCTTGTGAGGGCTCCCATGCACATGTAAAATTTTAATGAAATGTGTGTGATTTTCTCCTGTTAACCTGTCTTTGCCAGTTTAGTTTTTAGACCCAGCCAGGGGCCCTAAGAGGGTCAAGGACAGGGGTGCCTGAGGGGCTCAGTTGGTTAGGCGTCCGACTTTGGCTCAAGCCATGATCTCACCGCTTGTGAGTTCGAGCCCCACGTCGGACTCTGTGCCGACAGCTCGGAGCCCGGAGCCTGCTTCGGATTCTGTGTCTGTCTCTCTCTGCCCCTCTTCTGCTCGCACTCTGTCTCTGTCTCACTCAAAAATAAACATTTAAAAAAAATTAAAAAAATAAAAGAGGGTCAAGGAGAACTTGTTCCTCCCCTACAGCTCTTACTTGGGCTATCAACAGTGTGGGCAATTACTATTAATTTCATACGGCTACTTAAATGCCCATGCGTTGAGGGCTTACTCTGTTTTCCAGACTGCAAGTAGAAACGATGTGTCACAATTCCTTCTATCTCCCCAGCGCTGGCAGGCGGCAGACATTTATGAACCCCTTTTACTCTTAAACCAAATAAAGACGGTAACTATGCACATGCATTTGTATTAGTCATTAACAGGCCGGGAGATAATTTCCAAATAATCTTGGGTGTTGCCTCTCTCTACCCTTAAAACCCCGTATGCCCATCGTACGTGCATTCCCGTGGAACACAAGTGGCCTTCCCTGCCTGCCCCCCAACCCCCGCCCCCAGCCTCGCCTCCCCCGCGCCCAGCCCAGCCCGGTTTAGTGTAAGGGGAAGTTGGCAACGGTCAAAGCTGGTTAACACTCTACTGAGCAGGTCTGTTGATTCTGCATTATGATTATTGATCCTTTGCCCAGCCAATGGCCTGAGGCGAACGTTTTTGTGCGTGAAAAGAGCTGACCAAGTGTGGCTGACTGGGCCAGACAGGCTCCATGAGCTGGGCTTTGCAGGGCCCCTCCGTCCCGCGTCTGCCTCAAGCAACGGACCATGAGCCTTGGCAGAGTGCCCTCCAGTGAAGGAGAAAGACGCCCGTGCCCCGCTCTCTCGGTGGCCCCTTCTTCCCCACCCAGGAGCCGCTGCCACCACACTTGGGTGTCACAGAAATCTCACTGGAGCTGCCACTTGCTATCTTTCAACCCCTGTCCGGAGACACATCGCTAGTCTAGACATCTAAATCAGCCACCCGTTTCTGATTTTCTGGACGGCAGCGGGCAGGCAGATTGCTGGCTCTGACAAAGAAAGTGGCAGTCAGAGGTCTCTGGTACACTGGGGAACGAGTCCAGTAAGAAAGTTGCGTCCACCTCGTGTAAGGCAGTGAGTGGGTTCCCCCCTCTCGTCCTTAACTCCAGGTATTTTTCTTTTTGCTTGCCCTAAAAGGTGTCGAATCCAGTAGGACCAAGAGGCCTTCGCCATTGACGGGAGATTGATGGACTCTGAAGGGTCCCATGATAAGGATGCTGGAGAGGAAATGAACTTTGATCGGTCCTATAATGATTTCAGCAGTTAACGTGTTTTGAGCAGTGTTTTGAGCAGATGGCACTGCTCAGGCTCTCTGCCTCGTGCATGACCTCATTTACATCTGGGAACAATTCTGTGAGGTGGGTCCTAGTATTAGCCCCCCCACCCCCCTTGTAGCAAAGAAAACTGGGCTGTCAGAAGCGACAGGTAGTTACGAATGGAGCTGGGGGGATCTGCATCCAGGTCTGACCCAGGGCCATATTCTCAACCATTATGCTATATTTAATGATCAGCTGGCTTTTCAGGCCACTGACGCGTTGGCGGAGGGACTCAGATGTAGCTCTTCCCCTCACCCTGCCGCTGTGCCCCCAACGATGGGATGTAAAATCCCAATGACAAACATAACATGGTAGTTCATGACATTTGCAGTATAAATCAGGAATTGGCACACTGCACTCCACAGGCCAAATCCAGCCAGCCATCTGTTTCTATACTGCTTCTGAGCTAAGAATGGTTTTTATATTTTCTTTTTTTTTAATTTTCAAATAGTTAAAAAAAATAAAAAGAAAAATAATCTTTTGTAACGTGAAAATTATATGAATTTCAAATTTCAGTATCTATAAACAAAGTTTTATATTTTGTTAATAAAAACTCTTGTATGTGTTTGGGGCCCCTGGGTGGCTCAGTCGGTTGAGCGTCTGACTTCGGCTCAGGTCATGATCTCGCAGTTCATGAGTTCGAGCCCCATATCGGGCTCTGTGCTGACAGCTCAGAGCCTGGAGCCCGCTTCGGATTCTGTGTCTCCTTCTCTCTCTGCCCCTCCCCCACTTGCACTCTGTCTCTCTGTCTCTCAAAAATACATAAACATTAAAAAAAATTTTTTTAATAAAAAAATAAACATTCTTGTATGTGTTTTCTCCCTTGTATCCTTGTATACTATACCCTTGTATAGTATCCTTAATGTTGCCTCTTAGCCCACAAAGCCTAAAATAGTTGCTAACTGACCCTTTACAGAGAAAGCTTGTTAAACCCTGGTGTAATTTATCTTAACTACATTTTTTTCTGTGACCATATAAAAGTTAGAGTAAAAAATTAAGAATGAAATGGAAGAAGGGACCCCTGGGTGGCTCAGTCGGTTAAGAATTCAACTTCAGCTTTTGTCATGATCTCGTGGTTCATGAGTTCGAGCCCCACGTAGGGCTCTGTGCTGATGGCTCAGAGCCTGGAGCCTGCTTTGGATTCTGTGTCTCCCTCTCTCTCTGCCCCTCCCCATTCATGCTGTGTGTGTCTCTCTCTCTCAAAAATAAATAAACATTTTTTTTAGTAAAAAAATAGAAACGGAAGAAGAGATGAGTTCTGAGCTCCATTGAGAGACAGCGTCTGGCACCTGAGAACAGCAGACGGGAGTCTCTTCCCCCTTCCCTCCCTTCTTTGCTTCCCCTTCCTGCCATCACACTTTGGTCCAAGGGTTGGTTGTAGGGCAGGAGAGCATAAGTAATGCAATTTGGGGGTTGGAAGAATCCAGAAGATCATCTAATCCAGAAGTTCCTTATATTTGGACTTCACAGAGCAGGAAAAAAAAATTAATGGAGACCAACATCAGATTGTCTTATTCATAATTTGCTATGTAAGCATGACAACTACCTTCGGTAGCCGTGCCTGAGCCAACAGTAAATCGGTCATCTACTCCCATCATTCCATTAGAAAACAACAAATTAAAATGCTGTAAAGGAGGCAAGTAAATGCGCACAGAATACAAGATGCTCCTTTTTTTTTTTAGTGTTTATTTATTTTTTTAAATTTTTTTTTAACATTTATTCATTTTTGAAAGGCAGAGAGAGACAGAGTGAGAACGGGGGAGGGGCAGAGAGAGAGAGGGAGACACAGAAACAGAAGCGGGCTCCAGGCTCTGAGCCGTCAGCGCCCGACACGGGGCTCGAACTCACGGACCGAGAGATCATGACCTGAGCTGAAGTCGGCCGCTCAACCGACTGAGCCACCCAGGTGCCCCTAATGTTTATTTATTCTTGAGAGAGAGACAGACAGAGAAAGAGCATGAGCAGGGGAGGGGCAGAGAGAGAGAAGGAGACACAGAATCCGAAGCAGGCTCCAGGCTCTGAGCTGTCAGCACAGAGCCCGATGCGGGGCTCAAACTCACAAACCGCAAGCTCATGACCTGAGCCGAAGTGGGACACTTAACCCACTGAGCCACCCAGAGGCGCCCCACAAGGTGCTCCTTTAAAGTCAAAGTAAGTGACGTTTACTTCATAAACAGTATCCACACTGTTCTTATGTTTCTCATTTACTTGGTCTGGTGAAAGTCTACACTGTCCAACACAGGCACGACTTTGGAAGCCCTAGCCTCGTCACAGCTGTCTCCTCTCTTTCACCCACCTGCCTTGTGGTCACCCACTATCTGCTCAGAGACCCACCGCTGCCTGGTTGTCTCTCTGAGGGCATCAGCAAGCTAATCTCACACAGCGTACTGCATGCTAATTAATTAATTTTTTATATGCCTTGTAACTAACACATTTTTTTTTTTTACCAATAAATGCCTCTTCACACACACACACACACACACACGCACACACCCACACACACACATCCCTCCCATAAATGCCACAACTGGTAGAAAATTCAAACTCCAGACCGAGAGGTGAGACACATGTTGGGGCAGATGGGGCCCTTCAGTGCGCATGCCTGGTTTGCCATGTAGGCCCACGTCTTCCAGAAAGTATCTTTGATGCTATTATTGGTTTAAAAGAGTAGCTTGTGTATGCAACTCGTCTCCTCCTTTTTTGTTTGACAATCGGGGAAAAGGCACAGTCGAACACGGCAGGTCTGAGTTCTTGCTCATCTCTCCAGGGATGCTACCTCTGGGGGGAGACAGTCTCCCTGGAGAAGCCACCCTTAGCTCTTGTCTGTGTGGAGGATGATCATGTGCCTTTCAGTACTCCCACAAGCTGTCACCTGGCTCATTATACCAACTGTTGATAGCAAATCTAAAGTGAATTTAAAAGTTTTGCGTTTTTCAGCTTTGGGTTCTGGGAGAGTTGCTAGAAGTTTTGGTTTTTTTTTTTTTTTAAGGGTATTTATTTTTGAGAGAGAGAGGGAGAGAGAGAGCATGGGGGAGAGGCAGAGAGAGAGGAGAGAGAGAATCCCAACCAGGCTTCACATTGTCAGCATGGAGCCTGATCTGGGACTTGAACTTATCATAAACCATGAGATGGCAACCTGAGCCGAAATCAAGAGTCCGACGCTTAACCAACTAAACTACCCAGGTGCCCCAATTAGAAGTTTTTAGGCACTTTGCACTTAATCGCATAAATACCAGACATTTCAAGGAAATACTCATTTTCTATCTGTGAAACCTAAAAGAAACCTAAAAGGAACATAACAAGCTGAAAGTCACCCACCCAAAAGACTAGGCCAGTTTTCCAAATGGAAGCCTTTTTTGGATTCTCAGTAAGACTGTTATGTGACACTATCTGAAAGTACGGACACTACTTGGGTAGCAATATTATTCTGAATAATAAGGAGAAAAACAGGCTCACTTGTGTATGTAAAAGTTAATCCAGGAAGATAGTTGTTTAAATACTTTCATATGTGTCTTCTTGTGTGTGTGTGTGTGTGTGTGTGTGTGTGTGTGTGTGAAAAACCAGAATAAGATGATGGATAAAGAACAAAAAATAGTAACAACCCACCAGATAAGAAAAACAGGTGGAAAGACCAAAACCGATGAAATTGTCAATTGTTGGAAGCTGGATAGCCCGGGAAAGCTTTGAGTCAACTGGACCAGTACATTTGTAAATACTCTGGCACATATCCTCTGTTCCCATAAAAGATAAGACACAAAAGCAGAGAATAAAAAGGACAAACTCAAAAACAAGATAAATGTTTCTGGTGATCAAAACGCAATGGAAACACAAAGCAGTGGGACGGACTGATGCGTTAGAGGCTGGACTGAGTCTAGAAGCCAACTGTGGTGCTTTGGGTTTGGCTCCTATGCATAGCAGGGAACATTAGCCAAGAAACACCATCTTAACATGATTTGGATTGGGGTCATGAAGGAGTCCCAAAAGGGGCCATTCCAAAAGGGTGGGCACACACAGAGGAGAAAGAAAAAAGAAAAGACGAAAATTGGAATAGAGAGCTGTGGTAGCCAGTTTCCAAGATGGCCCCCAGTGATCTCTCCTCCTGGCATTCAGGCTCTTTCGTAGTCCCCTCCCATATTGAAACAGAGTTGGTCTGTACGACCAAGAGAATAGGACAAGTGTGATGCACATCACTTCTGAGACTAAGTCATAAGATGACATTGTGACATCTGCTCTGTCTTGGGTTAATTGCTTTGAGGGGAGCCAGCTGCCATGTCAAGTCAAGGAGTCTTACGAAGAGGCCCATGTATTGAGGAACTGAGGTCTCTGGCAACAATCCTGTGAATGAGCTTTCTTGCAAGCCAGTCTTCTAACTCTGTCAAGACTTAGATGACTATTGCCCCAGCCTACAGCTTCTGAACCCAGTGAGGGACCTTGAGACAGCACCACCCAACTAAGCTGCTCCCAGACTCCTGACCTTCAAAAAAACGTATGAGGTGACAAATGCTTGCTATTTTAAAGTGAATCATTAGGGGATAATATGTTAGGCAGTAATAAATAATACAGGAGTCCAACTGAAAAGTTTGATGGAAATGATAAAAGAGAAATTCAGAAATTTTCCCAAAAAGTAGGACAAAAGGAAAAGTGAACAAGAAGAAAACAAACTCACAAGTTTTGAGGGTCAATCCAGGATGTCCAGTATCTTACCAAATGGCAGTTTCAAAAAGACCAAAGAGAGAACGTTGGAGGAAATTATCAAAGAAACAATATAAGAAACAATTTTTTAAGTGAAGAAAATAAATATTTAAATTGATAAGGCCCACTAAATGTCCCCCTCTTACAAACACACCCATCGGAGGCACATTATCAAAACATTCCAGAACACTGGGGACAATGAGATTCTAAAAGGAAACAAGAAGAAGCAACAGTCACAAAAGTATCAGAATCAAAATGGCATTGGGAAAAAAATGGCATCAGATGTGTCAACAGTAATACCACAAGGGAGATGTGCATGTAGGCCTTCAGAATTCTGGGGGCAACTAATTTTCAACCTAGACTTTTATACTCACCAAATGATACATTAAGTTTGAGGAGACACAGATTATTTTCAGATATGTAATGAAGTGAAAATTTTACCATACAGGCATGCTTTCATGGTTAGCTACTGGAGGATGTGTTCCACCAAAGGAAAAAAAAAAAAAAGGAATTAGGTCAAGAAAGGGAGAGACCTGGGATCTACGAGAGAGGATCTAACTTGGATTGATTGTCTCAGGATGACCATGGTATAAATAAATAAATTGGAGCCAGAGGGTGGCAGCCCTTGGGGGGACGCCAAGAAAACTGTCTGACAAGTGTGACAGAACATTTAAAAACTTCAGAAAAAACAAAAGTTTGTCCAAGAAAGTTTACAAACATGAAAAGCAGTGGCTTCGCAATGAAAACAATTTCTGAAATCCTACACTACTGATTTAGCCAGAAGTTTTGACATAAGCATATTGGGAAGATTTGACGAAGGAGGGTTGTAGGTCACAGATAGGTCCTCACCTACTGAGCTGCAAGTCAATAGACAGTGTTAAAATAACTCTAGAAGCCGGTTTTTCAGAATTATGGAGATAAATAAGTGGAAGAAATAGCTGGAGGGTTCAAAAGTAGCTGCCCTGGGGCGCCTGGGTGGCTCAGTCAGTTAAGCGTCTCACTTGGGCTCAGGTCATGATCTTGCGGTCTGGGGTTCGAGTCCCACATTGGGCTCTGTGCTGAGACTCAGAGCCTGGATCCTGCTTCAGATTCTGTGTCTCCCTCGCTCTCTGCCCCTCCCCCCACTCTTCCTCAAAAATAAATAAACATTAAAAATTTTTTAAAGTAGTTGCCTCTTTGGAGGAGAACTTGGGAGAAGGTAGGCTGGAGGGGGACTTTGTTTTTGTTCCAAGTCTTGAATATTACAATTTTTTTTTTATTATTATCATCTACTATCTGTATTTTTTTTTACTTTACTAAAAATTAACAATAGAAAAGAAAGTTCATCTCAAAACCAGAAAAATTTCCTGTTAACTTTACGTTTAAATTTATTGTCTTCTCAACCTAAAAAGCATTCTAAGTTCATCTTAAGTGATGTTTTTCTCCAATTTGGAAAATCACCAATCTAGCTCTGACTTCCTGGTAGAAAAAAATACAGTAAGAATAAACATAGGAAAATTTTAAAGAAAAAAGATTCAGATATTTGATGAAGAAAACTTTGGCTGACAATTCTCTGCCTACGAAGGTCAATCCTGGAGGTTGTCTGACCTCCCATGTGCTAGTGGTGGGGGAGGGGGACAGATGCTCTCTGTTATTCTAAATCATAGACTATGAAGACCGCAAGAGGCCTTAGGTTTCATCTGTCCAACACTGAGTTCAAGGTTGGTCCAGATTTTATTTGGAGCCCAGAATTTCTCCTTTTCACTTGGGCAGAGGAGCTGACTACATTTGGGGGAGACTTACAAGCATAGAGGCCATCATACGTGCTAGTTCACTTGCCCATGGCTGGGGCTGGATTGGAGAGGTGGGGTTTTGTTCCAGGTGTGCTCCCCTTAGAGAAGACTAACTCATCATGGCTGAATTGGGCTGGGCTTGATTCCTGGCTCGCATTGGCCACTTTTGTGAAAATATTTTTGTCCTAAAAGTGGAGGGCAGTGAAGGCTGTCCAGTTAACCCTTTGACTAGGGCAGGACATAAGCCAACAAATCACACATAGAACTCTCTATAAGGGATAAGGAGAGAATCTGGTATCCTGAATTTGCTTTTCAAAATAAACTATAGAAATGTTTGGAATGTTTTTGTTGCATTTGTTGTGATTAATGTGTTTCTTTGATAGCACCAGTTCAAATCAAATTGTGATAAAAAAAGAATCTCTCTGTTTAGTTTCATGGTATTCCAATGGAAAGTTAGGATTGTGGTTCTCAACTTTTAGTGTACATAAATTACCTGGATCCTTTAGCAGTCTGGATTTTTCCAGAATCCCAAGCCTAGAGAATAGTTCTGAGTGCCTGGAATCTGCATTTAAAACAAACAGCCCAGGAGATTGGTTTACAGGGGTTCCCCAGACCACACTTGGAGAATCTCCTTTACATCTTGAGCCTTAAACAGCACATGTTTTCACTCATATGTGGAATTTGAGAAACTTAACAGGAGACCGTGGGGGAAGGGAAGAGGAAAAAAATAGTTTCAAGGAGAGATGGAGGTAAACCATAAGAGACTCTTAAATACAGAGAACAAACTGAGGGTTGATGGGGATGGATGGGGGAGAGGGGCAAGTGGGGGGTGGGCATTGAGGAAGGCACTTGTTGGGATGAGCACTGGGGGTTGTATGTAAGCAATGAATCATGGGGATCTACTCCCAAAGCCAATGGCACACTGTATACACTGTATGTTAGCCAACTTGACAATAATAATATTGTCAAAAAAAAAGAAACTGACACTCATCTGGAAAACTATTACACTGATTTCTGTGGTATTTATGGAATAAAACAGTATTTAGTTTTAAAAATAGAGGTGAGGATTAATTATCCGCCATAAATAAATTTCCCAATTGTATTATGTCACTTCCTTGATTAGAATTGTTTGTTCATTCCTCACGGCCGGCAGTGCTGAGTCCAAACTCATCAGCATGACGTACGAGGCTCTTTGTATTCTGGTTCCCCCTATTTCCCCAGCCTCGGAGGCCACTGGTCACCCCGAGCTCTCTTTTGCATTCCTGTGATTTTCCACATGGTCCTTCTTTGGCCTGAATGCCCACTTCTCAATACCCCTTACTCTGCTTGGCTAAGTCGTGCTCATTCTGGAGCAGTTCAAAGGTTACCTCTTCCGGAAGACTACCTCCCTAAATCCTCTAGGTAGTTACTTGCTCTCTCATCTGTTTTGTGCATAACTGCTCTTATAACACATATCTAATTGCATTGTAATTGTTTGTTTCTCCACCACCTAACAAAGCTTCTCTTAGGAAGTCACATTTTACTCATCTCTGTGTTCCTAGTAGAGGGCACAGTTTACAGGGCAGGGGTAGAAAGGAGTTATTCTCCCAGGGGAGGGGGGAGAACATGACATCTGGGCTTATTTGATTATACAACGAGGCCCTCAAGACATACCTCGGGGGGGGAGGGTGGGTGTCCATATATATGGAAAGGCATAAAGAGACGTGTAACAAATACCCCTTCACCTACCACCCAGCGTATGAAATAGCAGATTACAAATATGGGTGAAGTGCCCTGTGTTGTCTCTACAATCAAGTTTGTTCTATAAAAGTGCCTTATCCTGGGAAAACTGAACAGGCAGCACTCTCTCCTGCTCTGGTCCATGAATGGAAGAATAATTGTGGAAGCTGACATGCTCCTGAGACGGTGTCTTCAGCAAGTACAGGAAATCAGAAGAAGCTAGAGACAATGTGGGCCCCAGGGAATTTGCAGAAATCTTGGGCAGAATTTGGATTTCCCGTGGATTTGAGATGCTATTCCAAGAATCCCAAGTAGTTTTAAATCTCAAAGGACAGGCCACTCCTAGATAGCACGGGGCTACAACTGTAAGTAGTAGATGTTCAATAAATAGGGACTATATGGGAAGGTAGATGATAGGGCACTAAATACATAAAGTTGGTAGGCATAATTTATATAACCATATAAGATACGTATGTATTGTTAAAGCAACAAAAGAAGGTTAAAGATGAAACTGGGCACATGTCAAGAGTAACACAGTGCTTCATGGCCCTGGAAACAGACTATGGAGAGAGAAACCTATAAATATGGTGATGACAGCTGGAGCGAGACATCATACAAAAATAAATAAGAGAGTGTAAGCTGCGTCTCTGGAAAAACAAACATTTGGATATTTTAGACATTTTGATGGCTGATTTTCTTCGTCTCTTCCAGATGACTAATGCCAAGTAAATAAAAATCATAGGGAGCAGGTAGATGAAAAAGCCAGGGGAGAATTAACCAGAGTCCTTAGGATGGGCACCGGGAAAAAGAAATGGACTAGTTGGCATAGTAGTGTATTACAAATGGGAGGGACTAAGAGAAGGTAAATGCACCAGCTGGAAAGCACAGTGAGTGGGAAAGACAAAGATGAGGTAGGAATGATGGGTCACTGAATGCTACTGAAACCAATACTGCACTGTATGTTGACCAACTAAAATTGAAAAAAAAAAAAGAAGAAGAAGAAAAAAGAAATGATGGGTCAGTGGACAGAGATTTCATTCCATGCTTTCTTATTTTAGATCGGAAGGAGGAAAATTCTGCACCATGGTGACATCCCTTTGGGGGGAATACAAAAGTATATGAAAACTGAGTTTTTATTAATTCCGTACTTTAGAATAAAAAGGAAAAGTGGGCAAAATGACAGTTCAGAATTTGAAGCAATTGAAATCCGGGTCACTATATCTCTTTTATTTATTTATTGAATTTTTTTTTAAGGTTCATTTATTTTACTTTGAACTCATGAGCGTGAGATCATGACCTGAGCCAAAGTTGGATGCTCCACCAACTGAGCCACCCAGGGACCCCCAGGTCACTAAATTTTTAAATGTTAAGCATCAGATATCTTTTGGAGCTCTCTGACATGATCGTATTTTCACACTTGCCTAATATTTGCTTCGCTTTGCTCTGGATATTAAAAATACTGTAGGGAGCCCAGGTGGCTCAGGCGGTTAAGCACCAACCTCAGTTCAGGTGATGATCTCACGGTTTGTGAGTTCGAGCCCCATGTCGGGCTCTGTGCTGACAGCTCAGAGCCTGAAGCCTGCTTCAGGTTCTGTCTTCCTCTCTCTCTGCCCCTCCCCCATTCACACTTTGTCTCTCAAAAATAAAATGAAACATGAAAAAAATTAAAATATTGTTTGTTTTGCTAAAATAGACTTTGATTGTTCAACTTGGGCCGACAGAGCAGGCATCTAGATAGCTTGCTTCACTGTGAGTTTTGGAAAGAAGACTACAGAAAGAACAACAAAAGCTTATTTAAATTAGTTTTCTTCAGACACACATGTCATCGGTGTCATATCCTGATTTTTAACAATGCAGTGTTTTTGCTTTGGATGACATCTTTCCAACTGTGCAATTGCATTTAGAAAACCCTAAAAAAAAGGCTATTCTGGCAAATTCAAAAGAATTACACACACACACACACACACACGCACAAGGGCATACACACACCTATACGATGGTGCCGTTGCCCTATAATAAGACTTTGGTAGCTAAGGCTCATGGTAGCAGCAGTGATGTGTGCAGCGTGTAGTCTTTATACAATGTCGGTAGTTAGTCACATTCAGGTATTTCAAAAGTCATTAACTCTGGGAATTTGAGTGTGTGTTTTAATGGATGAATATGAATTATCACAGCAGTGCTGAAAATATCTTCTGCCCTCCAGCAAGCATGGTCTTGTTTGCAGAAACATCCTGCTCTGTGGAACAAAGCCAGTAATGTCCCAAATAATGTGTAACTTTCAAGCTTCCAAAGTTTATTTATTTAATTTATTTTATTTTTTTTTTTACATATGAAATTTATTGTCAAACTGGTTTCCATATAACGGCCAGTGCTCATTCCAACAGGTGCCCTCCTGGATGCCCATCACCCACCTTCCTCTCCCTCCCACCCCCCATCAACCCTCAGGTTGTTCTCAGTTTTTTTTTTTCCCCAACGTTTATTTATTTTTGGGACAGAGAGAGACAGAGCATGAACGGGGGAGGGGCAGAGAGAGAGGGAGACACAGAATCGGAAACAGGCTCCAGGCTCCGAGCCATCAGCCCAGAGCCCGACGCGGGGCTCGAACTCACGGACCGCGAGATCGTGACCTGAGCTGAAGTCGGACGCTTAACCGACTGAGCCACCCAGGCGCCCCTGTTCTCAGTTTTTAAGAGTCTCTTATGTTTTGGCTCCCTCCCTCTCTAACCTCTTTTTTTTTTCCCTTCCCCTCCCCGATGGTCTTCTGTTAAGTTTCTTGGGATCCACATAAGAGTGAAAACCTATGGTATTTGTCTTTCTCTGGATGACTTATTTCACTTAGCATAACACTCTCCAGTTCCATCCACATTGCTACAAAAGGCCATTATTTCATCTTTCTCATTGCCACGTAGTATTCCATTGTTTATATAAACCACAATTTCTTTATCCATTCATCAGTTGATGGACATTTAGGCTCTTTCCGTAATTTGGCTATTGTTGAAAGTGCTGCTATAGACCTTGGGGTACAAGTGCCCCTATGCATCAGCACTCCTGGATCCCTTGGGTAAATTCCTAGCAGTGCTATTGCTGGGTCATAGGGTAGGTCTATTTTTAATTTTTTGAGGAACCTCCACACTGTTTTCCAGAGCGGCTGCACCAGTTTGCATTCCCACCAACAGTGCAAGAGGGTTCCCGTTTCTCCACATCCTTGCCAGCATCTATAGTCTCCTCATTTGTTCACTTTAGCCACTCTGACTGGCGTGAGGTGGTATCTGAGTGTGGTTTTGATTTGTATTTCCCTGATGAGGAGCGACATTGAGCATCTTTTCATGTGCATGTTGGCCACCTGGATGCCTTCTTTAGAGAAGTGTCTATTCATGTTTTCTGCCCATTTCTTCACTGGATTATTTGTTTCTCGGGTGTGGAGTTTGGTGAGCTCTTTACAGATTTTGGATACCCTTTGTCTGATATGTCATTTGCAAATATCTTTTCCCATTCCGTTGGTTACCTTTAGTTTTGTTGCTTGTTTCCTTTGCAGGGCAGAATCTTGTTATCTTCATGAGGTCCCAATAGTTCATTTTTGCTTTTAATTCCCTTGCCTTTGGGGATGTGTCAAGTAACAAATTGCTGCAAGCTTCCAAATTTTAATACTTTATCTCCAAAGAAAAGTACTTAGGTCCCACCACAGAGACTATGGCAACCAAGGATTCTGTATGCACATTCTTCTTGAGCAATTATCTCTGCTACTGAATTCAGTCGCTGAAACCATACATTTCATTTCTCATTCTTCATGTGGTAAATAAACTCCTAGATGGCATACAGATAATTTCCACAATTTACAACTTCCCCAGGAAAGAGGAGGAAGAACTCCAAATTAACCATCGTGTAGCGATGGTATACTAAGCATTATTTTTTCTGTACTGCGTCAGCTTTTTCAATAGTCCACATCTCTGAACTGTGGCTATGGGCACAAATGCCCAAATACCACAGAGCTATAGCCAAGAAAATATGGTGGCTAAAATCAAGTTATTGCAAATGTTTAAAACCAGCAAATGTGGGGGCGCCTGGGTGGCGCAGTCGGTTAAGCGTCCGACTTCAGCCAGGTCACGATCTCGCGGTCCGTGGGTTCGAGCCCCGCGTCGGGCTCTGGGCTGATGGCTCAGAGCCTGGAGCCTGTTTCCGATTCTGTGTCTCCCTCTCTCTCTGCCCCTCCCCCGTTCACGCTCTGTCTCTCTCTGTCCCAAAAATAAAAATAAAAAAGTTGAAAAAAAAATTAAAAAAAAAAACAACAGCAAATGTGCCTTCATAATCTGCATGCCTGTTGCTTGGTGTGTTCCATGCAAGTTTACAAAACTTGATTGAAGTCTGTGAAAATAGATAAAGTCACTAATCTATATATGCTTGCTAAACAAGAACCTCATTTGGAACCAGGGTTGCTGGGAAACATGAAACATTTTAAGAAGTACAATTTCTAGATAACTAAAGTTCACCCCTACAAGTACCCAATCTTTGATCAACGGTCATTGTGTTACATGGTCTTTTGCCTTTGTAAATAGACTGTAAGTGACATAATCCTCCCTTTCTAAACACGATTGCTGTCACTGTCAACACATTTGTGCCCCAGTGGATTCTTGGCACACAACTGATGACGAAGAAATATTTTTTGAGTGATGCTATTGCACGTATTGAGATATTTGCATCTATATCATTTGATTGCAGGATGGTATGTGGTTTCAATTGCTAAATATGCTTTGTTTTTTTCTTTTGAGGGAAGCTCTTTTCATGGGATTAGGCATTCTGCTTTACCTTCTTTCTACTGGTGACTTCCTGCCTGTAGCTGTCTGTACCTCTCCCCACATTTCTTACTGTTTCATACATGCTATTATTTAAGAAATCAGGTAACTAAAGCTTGGTAGAATTGCTTATAAATTCAGAATAAGGAGACCCTGGGTAAGTTTTGAGGGCCTATAAACAAAGTTCAGAAACTTTACAGCATTGTTCTGCTTTTTTTTTTTATACTACCTTCTAGATAACTGAAATCACTAGGAAGAATGTGATTATATACTGAATAAGCAAATAGTATAATAAAATATAGACAGTCATTTAAACAACTTATTTAAAAAACTCTTTTTGTGGTAAATATATATAACATAATGTTTATCATCTTAACCATTTTTTTCACATTAAAAAATGTTTAGTTATTTATTTGGAGAGACAAGGAGAGACAGAGAGAGAGTGCACACATGTGTGCACGTGAGCAGGAGAGGGGCAGAAAGAGAGAGACAGAGAGGATCCCAAGCAGGCTCTACTCTATCAACGGGGCTTTATTTTTGAGACAGAGAGAGACAGAGCATGAACGGGGGAGGGTCAGAGAGAGAGCGAGACACAGAATCCGAAACAGGCTCCAGGCTCTGAGCTGTCAGCACAGAGCCCGACGCGGGGCTCAAACTCACGGACTGCGAGATCGTGACCTGAGCCGAAGTCGGCCGCTCAACCGACTGAGCCACCCAGGCGCCCCCATCTTAACCATTTTTGAGTGTACAGTTCAGTATTGGTAAGTACATCCACACTGTTGTGCCACCGATCTCCAGGATTCTTTTCATTTTGCACAACTGATATTCTGGTCCCATTAAACAGCTCCCCATTTTCCTTTCCCCACCAGCCCGTAACAACCACCGGTCTATCTCTATGAATATGACTGCTCTAGGTACCCCATAGAAGTGGAATCATGCATTATTTGTCCTTTTGCGTATTTCACTTAGTATAACACCCTCCAGGCTCATTCATGATGCAGCATGTAAACACCCTCTTGTTTATCAGAGTTAAAATTTTAATACCAAGACATCTGTGATTGAAAGCCACAGTCATGAGATGCATACCTACACATGTGATGCTAGGAAAAGAGTGTAAATGTGCCCACGAGATAGACAAGATCTCCAAGGACTCAGCTGCATACATTATGGCCTATCAGTACTGTGGAACATTATGGAGAGTTACAAAAAGGTGAGGCAGATCCAGATGCTTTACCTTGGAGAGAAGATACGACATTAGGTAAAGAAAATACACAGCTAACCAGCGTGATCATATTTTTGTATGACACACATATGTATATGCATAGCAGTAGGTCTGGAAGTATGTACATAGAATAGTTAAAAATGGTTACTTTCGGTGGTGGGACTAAGGTATCTTTCAAATTTGACTTTTTACTTTCTTGAATGGTTTTACAACTTTGGCATCTCCATTACTTCGCAATCAGGAATTAAAAACAATAACATTTTCATGTTTTTTAAAAAAAGGAAATAATACTTATGAGGGAATGGAAGGCCATTGACCTATCCACAAAAATGAAAAACAAAAATGCTTTGCTAAGACAAGTCTATTTTAGGTTTAGTTTATGTTACTTTCTCCTTTCCATCCTACATTCTAAGCCAATTAAAGAAACAAACAAACAAAAACCCATTATAAGTTTCAGACATTCAAGAATGAGTCTGTCTGAAAAATGTTTTCAGGTACACTTTTCATTTTTGCGGAGTTGATAAATAGCGCCCTTTGTAGGTAATGATGTGATAAGAACGTTCTTAAAGCAGACGCCCAGACTACAGAGCCCTATGAGTTTACAAAAAGCCTCTTCAGAATATGAATAAAAGGGAAGAAAGTGAACATACCCGGCAACCATATTTCAAAGGACTGGGCCGTGAGTCTCCAGTTCTCCACACACACATCTCTGAAATGTTTTCACTTTACACAGCTAGTGCCTACAATAAGGAACAGGTATTTGAAGAATGGAAAGCCAGTTGTATGCCTAGAGATAGGATTGTGAAGTGTTTTTATAGATTCTGGCTTAAGGAATAAAAAATGAAAAAAGACAGAACCTAGGACACATTCTACAGGGAGCTGGATTTACAGCAAGAAACAGAAAAGGTTCTGTTGCTAAGCTGTTGTGAAAACACAAGTTCCTTTAAAACGTGTGAGAGACAAACAACTTTTGTTTAAGCCAGAGAAAATACAAACAACAAAATCCCGCTCAAGGAAGACGTCTGTAATAGAACACTAGAAATATTACTGGCATGTTTATATGCTCCTAGTTATAATATACTTGGGTTTGAAGAAGCTCTAAGAATAATTCAATACAACCTTTTAATCTTTAAACCGAAGAAAAGTATGATACATATTAATAATCTTGTTTCCCCGGGGTGTCTAGTTAAGGGATTATAATCCACATGAATGGTATTTTACCAGCTTATCAAGAATTCTCACATCAATTTCCATTCCTAATTTCGTGGTTTGGTACCAAAGAGTCCCGGAGGCACACAGCCTTCTCGATATGTGGAAGATAGGATGAACCAGACTCCAAGTGACTTAAACCATCTTGAGAAGGGATGCTCAAATACATACAGTACAGAATTAAGTTTCTGTCTGGGAACAGAGTTTCACCTGTGGTTGCTTCTAACACTCAGTCAGAATCTTTGTTACATGGCGGCTTTGACTTTGTTTTCACGTGCTTCTTGTCACTGAAAGGGCAGAGACAAGAATTTACATCTCTTAGGTACGGATTAGAGCAGGGGTGGAAAGAAAGCCTACCGAGCACATCTGGTTCACTGCCTATTTTTGTTTGGACCCCAAGCTAAGAATGGTTTTACATCTTGAGATGTGAAAACACTATCATTCGCCTTTCTAGGAGAACAGTTGCCCAGAATGCCAAGGACATTGCCTCTTGGCCCACAAGCCTAAATATTTACTATCTGACTCTCCAGAAAAAGTGTGCTGACCCCTGATATAGAGGAGAAAGATTTGGAACTGGACAGAAGGCAAAAATACTTGAGTTATTTTTCAGACTGTATGACCTCAGGCCGGATGAGGACCCTCTCTGGGTCTCCACACTCTTATACATACGGTCTCTTTGACATTGAATCCTAGTTTGTGTTTCAGGCTACCCTGTAGCTGTTTGAGAAATCCTAACAAACCTAATTTAATTTGCACAGCTTTCAGAGAATAGCACTGTGACCTTGATTTGGTTTGGAAGAAGCCAATCTGGGTCAGGATGAAAGGAAGTCATTATGGTGTTTACAACTTTCTAAAGGTCAAACCCCAAAGTTTGACCAGAACCGATTGGTTTATGAATGACTGTCCCTATTCTGATTGGGTTAAGAACCATCTCTAGGGCAAGGGTCTTAGGTTTTACTTTAAATGTTTATAGGTTATAAGGCTTCTAGTCTCCAAGCAGACAATAAGGGCAATGTTGCATCTTGTCTCTGAAACCTCTCAACTACTTTCACCAGGACCTTACAAATCATGGATGTTCCCTCATGCTGTGGCCTGACATCTGACACCCTTTAGTGAGAACTGAGAATGTTCTAGCATAATGATTGGAGCCATATGCATTGGGGATGACTGAGAACCACAAAAAGTTGGAAACACCATTCCAAAATGTATTTGGAAGCACAGTGGGCCCATAATAGCCCAAACATAACTTAATAAAAGAACTAGGGAGGGTGTAGGCTGTTCTAGATTTCAAGACTTGTTTTACAAAGCTTTGGTAATGAAGACACTATGGTGTTGGTGTACAGATGGAACAACACAGAGAACCTAGAAATAGACCTGCCATATATTGAAACTTTACATATGACTGAGCCAGTGAAGCCAATCCCTGGGCAAAGGACAGACGTGTAATAAATGGTGCTCAGTCGATTGGTCATCCATCTGGAAAAACAACGCAAAGTTTTTCCAACTCATACTTTACAAAGGGCCAATGCCAAATGGACTAAGGACTGAAATGGAAAAGATAAAATTTTTAAACCTTTTGAAGAAAATTTAAGAGTATTTCTTTACGACCTCAGGGGAGGGAAGGGTGTCTTACACATGACGCAAAAGCACAGGCCATCAATGAAAAAGTTGATGCATATTAAAGCAGAAAAACTTTTGTTTTTCTAAAGATCACATAAAGAGAATGAAGAGGTAAGTCATAAACCGTGACAGGATATGTGCAACACATACGACCAACAAAGACTCCGTCTCTTAGGAATCAGTAAGCGAAGCAAACCAACGGACAACAGATACGACCATTTTACAGAAGGGGGAACACAAACAGACCGTAAATATACACACACATGCTCAACACCTTTAGTGATCAGAAAAACTGCATGCTTAGCTCAAACTCAGGTTAGGACTTCATGCACAGCATTTTCGCAAAAATTAGAAGTGGGTTCCAGAATGGCAAAAATTAGGTCCTACGGCATCAACTGAAGATGAAGAGAAACTGAAACTCTCATATCCTGCAGGAGACACTGTAAACTGTGTTCCACCACGAACGTAGCATTTTCTAATGGAGACACATATGGGCCTTCTAGTATATTCTAGCCTTCTAGTATATTCCCTAAAGAAGCTCTGACACAAGTGCACCAGGACAGATGTACAAGCAAGTTCAGCACAGTATTGTTTGTAACAGTAAAAATGGAAAGTCTCCACACGTGCTTCAAGGATATGGAAATATATTCATGGAATATGCAGTATATATAAACATATACGCATTCCTAAACAAATAAATACATAACTATATGACCATATATATATTCACCATATATACATATGGTTAAACTGTAAAGAAAAATTAAAAAGTAGCATGGAATTCCAAACCACCTTTGGTGGCTAGGAGATTGTGGGAAGGGAATACAGCTGTGGTAGATCACGCGGGTATCAAAGGCACTGATAACGTCCTCCAACTTAAGGCATGCACACACCAGAGAGTATTTTGTACTCTTTACACTGAGTTAGGAGTCTAGCGTTTGAATCCCTGCTCCACTACTTTCTAGCTGAACAAAGCACCAAAACTTTCTGAGCTTTCCGTTTCTTCATTTGCAAAACTGGGTAAAGAACGCTTCCCCGTGGGTTGTTAGGAAGCTTAGTGGAGATGAGAACCCGTAACATTGACCGCCAGTGCTTGTCAGTGGTTCTCATGAATATTATCACCCCGTGATCTAGCTTGACCTTGATTTGTGCATACAAATCACGGCTGGGGGGGGGGGGGATGTTAAAATGCAGATTTTGGTTTAGTAAGGGTGGGGTGGGGCCTGAGAGTGTGCATTTCTGGCAAGTTCCCAGGTGAAACTCATGACGTAAGCAGAAGGAACCAGACGATTCTTTCTATTCCTATTGTTCCCACAGCAACTCCCTTTTTCTGCCTTCCTAGTTCCCTTTTTTTCTGCTCTCTCAAATTCTCTCATTCTTCTTGCCCTGTGCCCGGTCCCCATCCGAATCTATCAAAACCCTACTCATTCTTCAAACCTAAAAATCTAATTGGTTGCACACTAGAATTGCTTGGGGAGCTCTTAAAAACCTGTGAAGTCCCAGACTACACTCCAGACCAACTGATTCAGGATTTCTGAAGGCTGTACTCAGTTGTCATATTTTTTAAAGCTGCCCGATGATTTCCATTGGAAGCCAAGGAGAGAACTTCTGCCCAAGGGCCTCGACTGAGCAACAGGCCATCCACATACGATGGGGTGACTCACCAGGACACCTCTCTTAGGACATTTGGCATCTTGCTGTTTTATCTCATTACAAAGGTTCTTGTCCTATGCTACTTAATCAAATGAAAGTTTCCTGAAAATCGAGATGTGTCCTAGTAATATTGAAAACTCATGAAAATCACAAGAGAACATTTTGAATGAGATTTCAAAATATATTTCTTGTATTGAGTTGTATACTAACTAGCATGAGTTTTGATTGTATGAAATGGACAATGGTGCTATCATTGATAAATATTTTTAGAGTAATATCCTTGCTCCCAAGTTATTTTTTTAATTAAAAAAATTTCAATGTTTATTTTTGAGAGAGAGATTGAGAGCACAAGCAGGGCAGGGCGGGAGAGGGACAGAGAGAGAGAGGGAGACACAGAATCTGAAGCAGGCTCCAGGCTCTGAGCTGTCAGCACAGAGCCCAATGTGGGGCTCCAAACCCATGAACTGTGAGATCATGACCTGAGCCGAAGTGAGACGCCTAACTGAGAGCCACCCAGGCACCTCGCTCCCATGTTATCTTTTTAAAAAATTTTTTTTTAACGTTTATTTATTTTTGAGACAGAGAGAGACAGAGCATGAACAGGGGAGGGGCAGAGAGAGAGGGAGACACAGAATCTGAAACAGGCTCCAGGCTGTGAGCGGTCAGCACAGAGCCCGACGCGGGGCTCGAACTCATGGACCGTGAGATCATGACCTGAGCCGAAGTCGGACGCTCAACCGACCGAGCCACCCAGGTGCCCCTCCCATGTTATTTTTAATTTCAGTTGAAGACAATCTCAGGTATCCGTTAATATTCTCAAAAAATGTGCACATCTCTGGGATTATTTACAACAACAAAATCATTTCCAATATAAAATATCAATTCTGTAATTATAGAGTATGATGAAAGTATTGTAGGACCTGAGACACTGAAAATAAATTCTCTGTTATAAGGAACCTCAAAATGTTTGTGCTAGTGCAGAGATTGCTAATATAGAACAACAGAATTTTGTTGTGAAGCGTTAGCTTTAATATATGGATTTGATTGTTTAAAATTGTGAAATAAAAGAAAATACATCGAACCTTTAAATTTCAAGACACAGGGGCGCCTAGGTGGCTCAGTCAGAAAGCTTCTGACTTTGAGTCAGGTCATGATCTCACGGTTTGTGAGTTGGAGCGCTGCGTTGGGCTCTGTGCTGACAGCTCGGAGACTGGAGCCTGCTTTGGATTCTGTGTCTCCCTGTCTCTGCCCCGACCCTGCTCATGCTCTGTCTCTCTCTCTCTTTCAAAAATAAATAAACATTCAAAAAAATTTAAAAATATTTCAAAATACACGTGAAGTTTTATACAATATCCATACTGTCATATTGTAAATGTAAATATAGCTGTAAATGTAAATTCAGTAAAACAGCTGAATCTACATTTCTGCCTGAAGAAAGTTTTGTTTCCAGTTTGGGATATAATCAAATCTTTCCATAATTTTCATTTACGCATTTTAAAGGTGAACCAAAAGGACATATGAATCCTATTGTTCCTCACTGCTGTTGTACACGACACACTTCATGTGCTGTGTGCCTGTGTATGCAACCCGTGACTAGCCAAGTATACCAGAAAGATTAAAAACGGTCTTGATTTTTAAGATTTGTGTTCACGTGTGAACACACATTCACAAACACACGGGACACTACATGTTTTTGTTCTGAGGATCCAGACGTAGAGAGGGAACATCTTAGGTTCCTTCATTAAACATTTCCCTGATTAAAAAAAAATTTTTTTTTAATGTTTTTATTCATTTTTGAGACAGAGCGTGAGCAGGAGAGGGGCAGAGAGAGAGGGAGACACAGAATCCAAAGCAGCCTCCAGGCTCTGAGCTGTCAACACAGAGCCCGACACGGGGCTCGAACTCACAGACTGTCAGATCATGACCTGAGCTGAAGTCGGATGCTTAACCGACTGAGCCACCCAGGCGCCCCTAAACATTTCTCTGATTAAACAGGGAAGCTACACATAACATAAGAAATAATGTGTGGTTGAGGCAAGTCTGGGATGAAACTGGAAAATCCCTGATTCTTGGTCCTGCATCCAGCTGGGCAATTGTTGGGTAACAGGATTAAGCTAAGAATGAGGCATTCATAAGGAAAATACAAATGAGGAATTCTGTTAGCCTGCCTCTAGAAACTAAAAAATTCTGTATTCTTGAGCCATCATTTGCATGGGCCCCTTACATATAGTGAATTCAGTAATGTTTGTGAGAGTCTGTAGCAGGATTCTAGTGAAGGAGAAGGGGGCAGGGGGAATAAAGGAGGAAGAAAAAAAAAGTGAGGTAGGAGGAAAGATGGAGAAATAGAAGGGAGAGAAGACAAGAGAGCAATGAAGGCAGGATCTAAAAATAACACCTTAGATTTACTGAACATTCACGTGGACGGGCATTGCTCTAAGTGTGCTATTTCTATAAACTCATGTAATGTTTACAACACATTTCAGATAAAAGAAAACTGAGGCCCCGAGAGATTAATTTTCCAAAGGTCACCGAGCTAGTAAATCATAGAATGTGCGTTTGAATTCAGGTAGTCTAGATTTACTGCATGCTATCAAGATGGCACCCGATGATATTTGTGCTGTAAATTGCTGCCGTCAGGAAAAAGGCAAGCTCCATGCTGCCGAGGATCTTATTTTTTCAGTACTGCGTCCTCAGTACCATTTGAGAGTGGATGTGAGTTAGTGAATATTTGTTTAGTCCCTACTGTGGAACCGGTCTAAGTGCTGGAGATCCAGCAGCGAACATTCCACACACACTCAAGAAGCTTATATTCTAGGGGAAAGTACTTGATATATGGAAGATGTGTGTGCAGGATTATTCTGAAAATAAAATGAACTAGGAGATAAAAGCGGACTTTGCTCCTGTCATATTGGATTCTTTTTTTCTTTTCTTTTTTTCTTTTAATACCAACAAACCAACATCATCAGTCAATACAGACAGCAAGCTTCCGGTGCCAAACAAACAAGAACAAGCAAACAAAACAAAAAACCAAAACCAACACCAACAAACAAAAAAGCCATAGAGCAAAAAACATAAAATACATATAGCAAACGTTGTAACATTGGACAGATAGGACAATGAAACATGCAAAAACATGGGAACAGCCACAAAGAAAATACAGACAAACTACACAGTTGTCTGAATCTAGGTGAACTACATAGTGAGGCTCGCTAGAATGTGTATGTTCTGATAGTGACACCCTACAATGTTACACTGAACTCGAAACATCAAGTTCCAACGAACCTTTGTTTAATAGTACATGGAAATACAATAATTCTGGAAAGGACTTCTGCACCTGGGGACTTTCATGCTGCTAACCAACCTTGAAATCAAACTGCTAAATAGGGCTTAGTGCACTGGCAAATCTTGAAGTCTTTTTTTTTTTTTTAATTTTTTATACCAGTGTTCAGGTTAATGGTTAAGGGTTGGTATTTAAAGTATACTGCAGTTTCTTTTAGTTAATAATACATCATCCCATGGGTTCTGAAGAATCTGTCAAAACAAATAATGGCAAACTAGACCAATGCTTCGTTTGGACTAGAGGCTGCCTTGGACAAAATGAATCTGGTTATCCGTTTCCAATAGACAGGAGTCATTAATTTCCTTAGGAGAGATCTATAGAACTGGAATGCCTGAGTCTCATAGATGGTTTTAAATCTCTTGTTCCATTTAGAATTGTTTCTATTTTACTGGTGTTTCTCACTGTTGCCTGTAGTAACATCAGGTATTTCTCAGTTTTTAGAATGAACTATTTGTTTCTTTAAACACAGGACCCCACACCTTGGATTTCACAGTCTATTGAAATCAAGGTCAACTGGAAACTAATACTCTGCTTCCATTCATTTTGTGCCTTCAGACTTCAACCGAAACCACTGAGAGAGGATAGCCTCAAATACCATGTAAGTCTGGGATGTGACGATTTGCTTTCCAAGCCAAAATATGTTGGGATTTCTTTCTTCCTTCCTTTCTCTTTCTCTTTTTCTTTCCTTCTCCTTTACTTTCCTTTATTCCTCCCTTCCTTTCTTTTCTCTCATTTTCTATTTTGCTTTTTGATCCTACTTAACTATCTTGCTTAACTATTAGACTACTGTTAGCATTTTACCAACAAGGAACATTTTTTATTGCTTCTCAGTGGAAACATTTCATGTCTTAAAACTATTCATGAACTTATAAATAGGAAGATTTTTTTTTCCACAGAAAATATTCCTCGGTCTTTACAAGGATGCTAAGTCAAATCTGTTTGACTTTACTTTTACTCTCTTTGTTCTTTCTTTGGGGAGCTGATTGGCTCTAGAATACAGACTCATTGAGGTAGCAACTTGATCTAACTTTAAAAAAATGTATTTGTTCAATTGTTCAAACAAAACTATTTTTATTTATTTATTTACTTATTTGTTTAATGTTTATCTTGAGAGAGCGATAGAGCACACGTACACGAGTGGGGGAGGGGCAGAGAGAGAGAGGGAGAGAGAATCCCAAGCAGGTTCTGGCTGTCAGCACTGAGCCCAACACTGGGCTCGATCTCACAATCCATAAGATCATAACCTTATGAGCCGAAATCAACAGTTGGATGCTTAACCAACTGAGTCACCCGGGGATGGGGGGCAGGCGGGGTGGCGGGTGGGCAAGTAAACTATTTTTAAAAACAATCAAGACACCTCATGTTTTACTCATTAAAATTAAATGTGAAAAATACCATTTCTAACCTAAGTTTAAGTAAACTTAAAGGAAAAATCCTTTCCAATTTCCTGCAAGGTGGAAAATTTCCATAATAACATTTTTGGGAAAAAAATGCAAAACAAAACCAAGTAAAAAACAAGCAGAGGTTTTACCTTTGTGGTTGAAAACTGAAGTCAGAACCGGCATTGGGAATTAACATCACAAAGTTGATTAAAGAGACAAACTTACAAGTGCAAAGCACGGAGACCTAAGGTGTTCTCTTAGTTCTTAGAGAACCCTGCTTTTGGGGTGTGCACAGGTTTCTAGAATTAACAGTCCAGCCCATAAACATTTCAGCTCTATTTGTGTTCCTGAAGGGGAACAGAATATGCCACCTCAAAATATCCCACTTTGGTATGATGCTCAGTTGCAGGTGAAGGCAACTGAGAACCAAAGGGATACAGGGTACAGGATGTGCACTCTACCCTCCCCCAGTTGGCCTCAGAGTGAGGCACGTGCACCCCTGTGAGAGTGTTCTCCCCTCTCCCATATCGGGGAGTCTAGAACAACCCTTTGCACCAGAGACAGAGACAGTACAGAGGATGAATCTGCGTAAATAAACCTTAATAAAGAAGTCTTATCTACAATTAGCTTCTGCAACCTATTTACCACTCTTAGAAGCCCAAACCTCCTTTTCTCTGGCAGTCACTTCTCTATAATTTGTTGCCTTCTGTTAAAATACTATGTAAGCCCCAAGTCTCACCACTTCTTTGGGTTTTTCCCTTCTTTTCTGTGAGGTCCCTGTGCCTGTAAAAATATTGACGTCAAATAAAAGCTGTATGCTATTCTTCTGTTAGCCTATCTTCTGTCAGTTTAATTCACACGCCTCTGGCATCGAACCTAAAAGAGTAGAGGAAAAGATTTTCCTCCCCTACACTGCCAAAGGGCCTGCTACAAACGGTTTCGTGAGTCTGAGCAGTTTTATAAGTCCTAGCACCCGTGTGCAGTGGAAACATAACGGGCAACGATTAAATCTACCCGCGTTCTTTAAGCACCTGCGGTGTGCCATAGCTGTGTTTGGAACCGTGAAAAAAATGCCACGCGGGCCAGCCTCAAAGGAACCAAGGATGCAGAACAGAAGAGAAAAGACAATCGAGAGAACAAGCAACAGTGGAAACCCCATGTGGACCCAGGGTTATTTGAGACGATGGAGAAAAGCAAGGTGCCTGGGGCGGCTGCTGGCACCCGGGAAGGACTTCGTGATGCTTGAACCCAATATTCTTTTTATTTATTTATTTAACATTTATTCATTTTTGAAAGACAGAGTGTGAGCGGGGGAGGGGCAAGGAGAGAGGGAGACACAGAATCCCAAGCAGGCTCCAGGCTCTGAGCTGTCAGCACAGAGCCTAATGGGGGGCTCGAACCCACAAACCATGAGATCATGACCTGAGCTGAAGTCAGACGCTCAACCGACCGAGCCACTGAGCCACCCAGGCACACCAAGAAATACCTTTAGATGGTAGGGTGATAGGATTTAGCCCACAGTTAGGGTCTCTCCCAGCATTTAGCCGTGCGCACCTGGAAAAGGCTTCTCTCCTGAGCCTCGGCTTCCTTAGACTGGTCGAGGCCACCTGTACAAGCACCTACTTCTAGGACGAGGTCAAGCTCTGCTCTGCCTACCGAATGGGGTGCCTTCAAGGCTATGCATAAACAGGCAATGTAATTCATTAATTTACATACAATATGTAAAGATAAGCCCTTGCTTCAAATTTTCTATCCTACAAATCATTGAAGGCATGACCCATCTTTCATCCTTCGTTTTCTTTTTAACATTTTTTATGTGCAGAATTACCCAGGGAACACGGCTGAAGTGCAAGCCCTTCTGAACTTCTGCTCCCTGACAACCAGTCCTGGTTCTGATTCAGGGAGTCTGGGCTGGGCCCAGGGATTTGCATATTTAAGTTGCCCCAGGTGATTCTGATGCCCTGGTTTGTGGATTGTTGTCCTGGGTTGTGGGCAACAATTCAGGAACACTGAAGCAGGGGATTAAGCCTGACCCTGAGCCATTTCTCCAGCTGAGTACTTTCAGAGACTTTAGGGAAGTTTCAAATCAATCTCTTTGGAATGTTTCAGATTAGAGATAAACCCCTTAGATCTGTTTTGATCCAGTCGTGGTTACAGGCTGAACCAAAATGAACTACAACAGGGCACTGATTATCTGGTTATAGTTAAATCCACAGGCCAAAGTTTTCCAAGTTGTGTCAGTGATCGAAACAACACAAAAGGGGGCAGCGGGGAGAGGACAGACAAAGAAATTAGCAACTGACTCTGCTACGAAACTACTGAGTTTGCAGTGACCAAGGTGTTCCTCCAGAGGAACATGGACTTTTTCTTGTGATAACCATCTCAAGATACTTATTTTGAGATGCCCTATTGCCATGCTGAAGGGTCTTCACTTACTGGTACTGTGCTTCTCCGTGCCCGGCCTGAATTTGTTACTCCTTCACTCATGTTCCTTAGCTAAGAGTAAAAACGACTGGTACTCTCCACTGTGAAACAAACCAATAAACAGAAACACTTCTATATGTAAGGCAAATATTAAAACAGTCCCTCGGTTTACTCATCTTATTGTCAAGTGTGGTGAGTGCTAATTTGGGTCTTCAGTGAACATGCTTACATTTTCAGAGAGGGAAGTCATTGGTCCAAAGTCACAGCCCCGCTGTGGGCCAGGCTGCGTGCAATGATGGTATGATAGGACAGGGTGGGGTCTAATGTCTCAGGCCCTCGCTTTGATTGCTTGGATTCAGTAGGACCACCCCAATTCTGATGATTTTCAGTCAATTTTCTTTCCAGCCTCCTTTAAAAAATTTTTTTTTTTTTTAACATTTATTCGTTTTTTTTTGAGAGAGAGAGACAGAGTGCAAGCAGGGGAGAAGCAGAGAGAGAGGGAGACAAAATCTGAGGCAGGCTCCAGGCTCTGAGCTGACAGCACAGAGCCCGACGCGGGGCTCAATCTCGTGAATCATGAGATCACGACCTGAGCCAAACTGGATGTTCTACCGACTGAGCCACCCAGGCACCCCCTCCCCAGCCACCCTTTATACTGTCTCTAGAATGTAGATGGGGTGATTCCCTGTTAAACACCTTACACTGCCTTCAATATAAAATTGAAATGCTTCTAAAATGGAAAAAACTGAGGGGGGGCTTTCATAAATATGGAATATTTCTCCCCCTCCTGCTCCCCACCTTTTCTCTCTCTCCCCCCACCTCCCAGTAAGAACCCTGACCTTCCACCAGGTTGCCAGAACTCCTCCCTCCTAACTTTTGATGCTTACTTCGCCAGAGCAGTTTTACAAGTAGTTTGGAAACTTTGCTACTCTACCACTGGGATGGGAATTCCTTGAGTTCATCCCTGCTCATATCCCCAGCACTGGCACATGGCCTGGAGTTTTTGTTAAATAAATACATTTTTTTTAAAATTTTTTTTAACGTTTATTTATTTTTGGGACAGAGAGAGACAGAGCATGAACAGGCGAGGGGCAGAGAGAGAGGGAGACACAGAATCGGAAACAGGCTCCAGGCTCTGAGCCATCAGCTCAGAGCCCGACGCGGGGCTCGAACTCACGGACCGCGAGATCGTGACCTGGCTGAAGTCGGACGCTTAACCGACTGCGCCACCCAGGCGCCCCAAATAAATACATTTTTTAAAGAATGAACGAATGATTTGTCTCAACAACTGATGTATATATCTCATGTGCTTCATTGAAAGTCATAACAAATAATATATTTATAATAATATTCACTTTTACTCAGCTCATCTGAAATAGTTTAGTATTTAATTGACATCACAGTACGTGTTCTTCCTAAGTGGTACATCATATAAATATTTTTCTGTTTTCATAGACTACTTTTTATTTATTTAAACAATTTTTTAATTGAAGTATAGTTGACATATAATATTAGTTTCAGGTGTACAACATAGTGATTCGACATTTACATAAGGGACGAAATGCCCACCATGGTAAGTGTAGTTACCATCATCACCTTACAAGGCTATTACAATATTATCGACTGTGTTCCTGATGCTGTAGTTTTCATTCCCATGAGTTATTTATTTTCTAACTGGAAAATTGCTTTTAAGTGTATTTATTTACTTTGAGAGAGACAGAGACGGCGTGAGGGAGGGAGGGGCAGAGAGGGAACGAGAGAGAGAGAGAGAGAGAGAGAGAGAGAGAGAGAGAGAGAGAAGGGACAGGCAGAGGATATTGTCAGCACAGAGCCTGACACAAGGCTCAAACTCATGAACCGAGAGATCATGACCTGAGCCAAAACTGGATGCTTAACAGACTGAGCCACGCAGGTGCCCCTCTAAACTGGAAAATTTTACCTCTTAATCCCTTTCACCTATTTCACCCATCCTGCAACTTCCCCCGCCTGCCCCCCCCCCCAACTGGCAATCACCAATTCTCTGTATTTATGTCTATTTCTGTGTGTTTTGTGTTTTAGAGTTCACACGTAAGTGAAATCATACGGAATTTGTCTTATGTTTGACTTACTTCACTGAGCATAATACCCTCTAGGTCCAGTGATAGATTACAGTTAAATTTTTAAACAAGCGTTGTGATAATTTTTTAAAAAATCAACGTTTGAGGTTAAGAACCTACTTCTAATCAGACTCTGATGGCCATTCACAAATCCAAGTTTGCTTCATTAAACCCTGATTCCGGAAATACCCAGCTCAGTTCCAGGCTTGGGTTTCAATGCCATGAGGGGTTAGCAAACGAAGATGGCCGTCCCCGCTATCGCTTACAGAAGATGACCCACATAGATGGCTAAGAACTGAATCCAATCTATTCTGACCAAGGGAAAAATGCAACAATCCTTAGAAAGACAAGCCAACAAGCTGAGCCTCACTAATACACAGGTAAGAGTGAAACAGGGGCTATTTCCAAGACATTCGGCAGTTTGACTGCTCTTCGCCTGGGCATAAAAATGATTTCCATATTTACAAAGGGCATGGAAGAGGCATGGAGTGGTCACACCCAGAGTTCTAGAGTCAGACCGCCAGGCTAACATGCCAGCTTTACTACTCAGCACTCTTACGACTTGCTTTACTTCACCTCCCTCTGCCATTTCCTCATCAGTAAAATAGAATAATTGTAACCTCCCTCATGGGAGTGCAGGGGGATTCTAATTACCACATATGGAATGTTTACCACCATGCCTGGCACACAGTAGGCGGGCTCAGCAAGTATTAGCTATTGTAATTATCCACTTATATCTACTCTTCCAAGTTGTGTGTGTGTGTGTGTGTGTGTGTGTGTGTGTGTGTGTTGTGAGAAATGACTAGAAGATTTTCAAATGCTTTCTAGCATCTCTAGGGAAAAGGTTATGTTTTCTTTTTTTTTTTTACCTTTTTGATTCAATTTATAAATAAAAGTATTAAACAGCATTGCATCTCTCTAGAGCTATGACTTTATGGTGTTTATTATTTTTTTAAAATATACTATCCTGTGTTTTTATTTTATTCCTTCATTTTATTCTGCCAGTGTTTTATTCAGGTCTTTTTCATCAGGACACTTACAAGATGGCAGTTTTTCTGCAATATCTCGCTCCAGTCTGGAGGTGGTTTATAGTGACTTGTAAAATAACATGGAAACAAAAAATTAGGACACCTATAATTTTAGTTTATGTACTAGGAGTTAAGTTGCGGGTTATTAAATATTAAGCTTTCCTGAAATGGAGAATACTTCACTGGTGACAACTCTGGGATAAGAGCTTCCTTAAGGGGCAATTATTAGAGAACTTTATTATTTCTCCCAAGATTATTGGCTTATTCTATTATTCTTTTTCTTATTCTCTTAATAGTTCTCTTAGCTTTGATAATACATATTCTAATTTAAAATCATTGCAATTCATCTATGTTTCAAATTTATTAGCATAGAGCATGCAAACTATTTTTACTTACACGGGTACAAGTCATTATTTCCACATTTTCATTTTGTGTCTCAGCGATCTTTCTTTCTCTTTCTTTCTTTCTTTCTTTCTTTCTTTCTTTCTTTCTTTTTAATTAGCTGAGCCTGTGTTGTCTTACTTCCAACTATTTGCCAAAGACCTAGCTATTGTATTTTATAGTTTTCTATTTTCACTGACGCTCACTTGATTTTTCCCCTTCCGATTTCATTTTCTATATGTGAATTTTTAAAGAAACCTTTTGAGTAGATTGCTTACTATATTTGTCTTCGTTATTTTGTTAAGAATGTGATTTACAGCACTGGCAGGTAACCCCCGGACCTCTCTCCAGGCCTGCTTCCTGTCCTGGGAGGCTCACTGTGACGTCCTCAACTGGGGCTCCATTTCAAGGGACTTCTGAGATGTCAGACTTCCAGACAGAGATGGAGGGAGGGGGAGAGGGGTCAGGATATTCATCATCCTGACTCCCTCCCTGCCTCAGGGCCTTGAACTCCTGGGCCCCTCTGTCTGTGTTCTCTGCACCCCCCAGTTGGATGGCCAACTCAGTACCACTGTATTCCCGGCTCCCAGGAAAGGAAGGAGAGGTGGAACTAGTCAGGCTTCTCTGCTATGCTAATGGTTTCCCTGGGCCTCACCTTTGTAAACAGCGTATCCATAAATAAACTCTGCTGAAATCATCTGATCGTGAACGTGCCACGTGTGTCTTGTTGGGACACTGACTGACACCACAGCTATGCATTTTCCTCAGAGGACGTTTCAATACATCCCACAGGATTTTATTCCTCATCTTCTCATTCGCAATATTTATTTAACTATCATGCCATTGTGATCTTGACTTCTTTAAGCTAAGAGTTATTTAGGAGGAAGATTCAAAATGTATAGGTAGGCTTTTTTTGTTCACGTTTGTTTCTATTTGCTTGTAATTTTATTGCATGGTGAGCAGGTTTTGATTCTTGCTTTATTTGTGGAATTCGTGGGATGCCATCAGCATTTCTTTGTGATAAATTATGGCCAATTTTTATAAATATTTTAGGGGCACTGGAAAAGAAGGATTTCTATATTTAGGAGATTGTCTGACATATCAGGTCAATTGTCAATTGCGCTATTCAGGCCCCAGTGCCATTCAAAGCATGGGTCTTCGTTTCTTAACCTGTCCATGATTAAATAAATATAGAGCTTGACCATAAGGATTTGGAAAGGGGAGAGCGATTTGACAGAGCTAACAATGCTGGCTGAATCTAAAACAAGAGATTTGGGCTTATATTTTATATCTTTCTTATTCTACTTTCTTACAAGTCATTTTCATCACACTTTACAACGCTGATGGTCCAAGATAAAATGGAAAGTAAACCACAAAGCCAAACGGTCCCTTCACGACAGGAAGTTTGAGAAACGTTGCTCCGAACTCTTATTTTGGCCAATTTGATTTATCAAAGATCTTTTACGCACTCTTCACTCTAGCCCACACAGGGGACACATCTGTATCCACTTCTCCCCATCCCTTCCTCCACCACACATACAGAGAAAGTCCCAGAAAAAGGGACGCTTTCAAAGACTGAGGGTTTGGGTCACAGAAGAGGGCCGTCACGCAGTCTCTCTCCAATGACAGGTGCCGCTACTTTTGAGGACTTCACAGTCCCAACGTCAACCCCAGGACAAGAGGGACACACTCATATCTGCCACATCAGTTCATCCCCACAAAAAGCTGAGGAGATCAGAAAACTCGAGCCTGGGATGGGTGTTCGTCCTGGTCTTCTGACTTCATCTCTCCCCTGTGAGGTTGTGGGCAAAAACGAAACGACCAAGTTGAATGTGGCAGCACATGCCACACCACGTCAACATTTCACAACGTTATACGCACATGCAGAAATTCCACAAAATGATAGGAGGGGGAGATAACAGCCGAACGCCAACCTAGCCTGCTTTCCAGTCCTGTAGCCAGGCTTGGAGAAGCTGTTCGAGATGAACTAGGTGGTCAGCACCTGGGATAACGGAATTAATGAACCGTCTCTTTTTCAGATACATTTTGCATCTGAATGGTACTTATACTCTGTTCTCAAAGCATGTCTCGCTTCCTATCCTATAACCCGGGAAAAATTGAGTGCTGGAATTTAGAGCAAACTACTTTCTTCTAAAGGGTGTGCTTCGGAAATTGAAGAAATTATGCAGTCACCGTTAGAGAAACTCAAGCTCCACGACTCTCATTAGCCTGTTTTGGATAAGGGCACTGCCCTTGAAGAAATCATCGAACTCATTCCAGCGTCTTTGTGCTTTGTGAGAACATTAGCATTATTCTAAGTTCTTACTGTTATTAGTGTTTCACAAATGAATTACGGGAAAAAAAATCTTTATTTTTAGCCTTTTGCAATTACTAAAATAAGAAAGTGGTTTCCATGAAAAGTTATGTGAGATTTCACAGTGGGTTTCTATTAGAATTGCACTGAAATTTCTTGAAGTTGAAGCCAACGGTGTAAAGTTTTAGCCACATCTGTCTCCAAGATGAGTTATTAGGCTGACTTTGAAATACGATAACTCTGTTTTGCTGAGTCACTGTAATCTATTGTGGCCCATTGGCACATTTTGCTTTGAATCCTTGATATGGGGCCTGGCCACCACGGGCACTCCGTAAACGCTTCTTGGATGGAGCCATTCAACACTTTTTATACTGCTGAGGCAGAGTGATTTTGTGGACTGTTTTTCTTTCTTTAAAAAAATTTTTTTTAATGTTTATTTATTTTTGAGAGAGACAGAGCGTGAGCAGGGGAGGAATAGAGAGGGAGACACAGAATCTGAAGCAGGTTCCAGGCTCCAAGCTGTCTTCACAGAGCCCAATGCGGGGCTCGAACTCACAAACCGCGAGATCATGACCTGAGCCGAAGTCAAACACTTAACCAACTGAGCCACCCAGGCGTGCCTGTGGACTATTTTTCAAAACACTTTCATAAAGCTGATTGCATCTCCTGCTTCCTCACTTTTTTCCCCCATGACTTTCAAATTCAAAAAATGAGTCTTTTGTATGTATCAAGAATCTTACACGTTTACATCCTTTGACATAGCAATTCCATTTCTCGAATTTATACGGAGAATAGAATCCAATCCGAAGCAGAGTGCCATATACAAATATGATTACAGCACTATCATTTACAGTAATAAAAGATTTGTGCTATCCTTAGGGTCCACTAAGAGAGAAGTAGCCAAGAAAGACTGAATGTTAAAAAATGTTTCCAAGAGCACATAAATATTATTTACAGAGTCTATTTTTATAAGAAAAACGACTGTAGAATTGTAAACCCAGTATCTTTACATCTCTATTTTTAAGTATCCTACACATAATAAACACACTAGTGGAAAATAAGAAAAACATTAATGATCTTGCCATTAAGTACTGAAACTATGACTGACATTTTCCGTTCAAATTTTCAGAATTTTGCACATTTTCTTTCATTAAGCACACATCACTTTCATCATTGAAAATCACTGCACATTTTCTTTTTAACTAATCACTGTATACCTTAGCCTTATTACAGAGATTACAGAAAGTTCCTCATCCGTTACATATTTGGATCTGAAATAATAAAATTATGTATGTTTCTAGATGATACATAAAATACATGTAAATACTTGTGTGTTTGGTTGAGACTCCAACAGTATTTCAATTTTAGTTATTCAGGAATGGATACAGACTTCTAAGATGAGCATCATTTTATGTCCAAGTTTTAAAAGAGCATCAGGATTTGCAAAAGATGAGATTCAAGGTGTGTCTGTCGAACCAGCAGAGAAAGTAAGAGTCGCAGCAGGCCAGCCAGAGCAGCAGTGAGGGGGGAACACTGCTCTTTTGAGTACGCCTCCAGCTCTGCGGGGACATGCACACCTTGCACCGAAAGATGAAAAATTATTTCAAAAATACCCTTGTTTGGTGAACATTTCAACTCATTTTCAACGGTGAACTTCAGTTAAGATGCTAAGAGAAATTAGCTGAATGTAGTAGATATTTGCTTTCCTTCCCCCTCCATTTGACATTCTTCTTCTTCTTGGTTAGAGCACATCGTTTCTCTGGCCACTGTGACTGCTTCACAGTGGGACTCAAAAATATTTTCCTAAGTATTTTTGAGAAATGAAACTCGTTGTTTTGGGAGGGAATAACCGGAGGAGGTGGTTTTTCCTCGTGGTTGTCACGACACAAACGTGGAAGTATACCGTTGAGTCCATGAAGGAAGGCAACCTTAGGATGAACCAGACACAAGAACAGCAAAGGCAAAAGAAAGCAGGTCTTTGATGATATCAGTGAAACAGTGGATCTAGCCTCACCTGAAACCCTCCTGACCACTGGATTTTTAAGTCATGAGAACAAAAAATATTTTTATTGTTTATGCCCTCTTTTAAAACATAGACCGTTCGCGCGCGCGTGTGTGTGTGTGTGTGTGTGTCTGTGTTTAGTAATCTCTATATCCAATGTGGGGCTCAAACTCACCACTCCAAGATCAAGGGTCACATGCTCTCTGACTGAGCCAGCCAGGAGCCTCTGTCTGGGCCATTGGGAATAGAGTTTTAGGTTACTTACAATCACAAGGCTGCTAATTGGAGCTGTGTGTTATTTAATTCTTACTTAATAAAAGGAATGCTTATAAAATGAATGTCTTTAGTTGAGGGCAGTACTTTGATGCTAAGTTTGGGTAGATGCACAGGCATCCATTTATAATCATCAAGTTATATTGATTAGACCTAAACAACCTCACAAGTCTACTTGCTTCTTTCCACCCTCTTGACTCTTATCCTCTTTCAGACCACCTCTGTCTTGCACCTGGATCACCACCATGCCTCAGTTTCTCCCTGCCTCCAATCTATTGCCCATTCTTGCTGTTTCCAAAGGATAAATCTGATCATCTCTCTGTCCCGTTCAAGACCTTCTTGTGTTTCCCATCTTAGCATCAAGTTCAAACTCCTTAACCATGACCCTGTACAATGGGGTCCTACCCACCTCTCCAACCTCCCTTCTCCTTCCTCCCATCTCTCCACATCTAGGCACGTTGGCCCGCTCTCTCTGGCCCTCAAATAAGAAGCCCCAGTCCAGCATGGACTGTTCCCTCTACTGGAAGATTCTTCCCTCCCATCCTTCCTGGTTGGCCTTTCCTCATCTTTCAGGTCTCAGTGTGGATACCACTTTCTTTGGGAAGCCTTCTCCATGCTTCTCCGTTTCCCTTTTTGGCACGCATTCTCTCCCACCACATCACAGGCCTAGTGTATGATATTGCAGTTTCCCAGCTATTACTAGACTGGAAGCTCCGTGAGGTCAGGTCTACTTTCCTCTCCCTCAGGCCCCACCTGTAGCACAGCTCTTGGCACACCATAAAAGCTCTGTAAGCACTTGTTGAATGAGTTAATTAGAAAATTATTCATCTGATAAACCCAATATGCAATACCATAAATATATATATCAATGCAAAAAACTATATTGTGCATCCATATATGTGTATGTGATCCTGGAAGTTATTATTATTATTTCGGTATTGTAACACATTAAGTGAAAATGGTTCCAGTTTTAAAGAAGTTAAAAACATTTCATTTGGGTTTTCATTTCATGAATCACAGAACCTGTGCCAATTTTCTAAGCAAACTGCTGTAACTCTGTTACGTGAGATGATGTGGGGGAGAAGGCTTTAAAAATAGCTGACCGGATATCCCTCTTGGTGGCTTGGGTTATGTAAAAGTATTTTGTGTTAAGCCAATGTCTCACAATGGATCACTGAGCTTTGAAAAGGCTGTTTGGGATCCTTTTTTCAGTGTTAAATATCTGCTTATAAACAGAATCGGACTGAAAATCTCCTAGAGAAAGGGTACAATGTCCAAATAGTTATCACTTTTTAACTCCAGGTACTCAAAAAATTCCAATGTTAGTACTGAAAGTGATTTTTTAAAAAGTGATTTCAAAAAAATAACAAGGTCCCTTAACAACCTAGTGAGAAAGAAGCCAGGATTCTTATAAAGAAATGTTGTTAGATTTGGGCTTAAAATACTTTTCTATTAGAGCAGAACAATCAGATAGTATCTGGCATTATTAAATATTTATTTTAGTTTTAAAAAAGATGTAATTTGGGGACATTGTTCTCATTAAGACTCCATAAAAGCAAAATGGTAGGGATTTGTTGTTCAAGAGTTTATTATGGACTGAATCCTTGGGCACAGCTGATTGGACCACAGTGGTCCAGGGGTGGGTAGGACTCCATTGTATAGGGTCATGGTTAAGGAGTTTATGATATGCCCTAACCCAAAAGCTATATCCAGGCAAAGATGGAATGATTAGCTGGACCAATCAGGTTCTCTTTGCAGTGGGGAATTAGGTGCCTGGGAGTGAGAGAAGCCCAGACCAACAGAAGGGAGAAGGGAGCGGCCCTGGCAGATGATGTGAATGAGCAGAAACCACAAGATAGGACACATGCAAGGTAGAGGATGATGTGGTTGGTTAGCTGGGGCAGGAATGACAGCAACAGAAACTTCTACCGAGATTCTGTAATTCCTGCTGTTGATGGGACCATGAGGTAACATGGTCACTAAACCTGCATATTCTTAAAAAAATTTTTTTTAACATTTTATTTATTTTTGAGACAGGGAGAGACAGAGCATGAACAGCGGAGGGTCAGAGAGAGGGAGACACAGAATCTGAAACCGGCTCCAGGCTCTGAGCTGTCAGCACAGAGCCCAACGCGGGGCTCGAACTCACGGACTGCGAGATCATGACCCGAGCCGAAGTCGGCTGCTTAACCGACTGAGCCACCCAGGTGCCCTTAAACCTGCATATTCTTAAAGTAACTTCGTCATCCATGAGACCTGCCTCACGCTTTAGATTCCCATTTCTCTTATTGGTTAGAATGTATATCTACAAAAAAACACACCCCTGTTTCTTGAGATAGCAGGAGAATCTCTGTTCCCCATCAAAAAAAGCCTCACCCAGGGGCGCCTGGGTGGCTCAGTCGGTTAAGCGTCCGACTTCGGCTCAGGTCATGGATCTCGCAGTTTGTGCGTTCGAGCCCTGTGTCGGGCTCTGTGCTGACAGCTAAGAGCCTGGAACCTGCTTCAGATTCTGTGTCTCCCTCTTCCTCTGCCCCTCCCCTGCTCACTCTCTGTCTCTCTCTGTCTCTCAATAATAAATAAACGTTAAAAAAAAAAAAAAGCCTCATCCAGATGTGTATATCCAAAACGGCACGCAGACTCACGTGGCTTGTACCGCAGCTCCCCACTGCCATACTTCCCCCTTGGCATGGCCACACCATTCGAAGCCCAGTTTTGTGAAAGCACTGCCAGATTCACCAGTCTCATCCAGTGAGAGCAGGGTGACCTCCACCATTCTCCGTCCTCACTCCCATCCCTCCTCCGAGTTGGCGGAAGAACCCATTTGGCATCTTGGTGGCTCGATATCTGAACAGTTGTTGGGATCCCCGCCGCATGAAGAAGCTGGGGAATCACTCTGGTATCCTGAGGATGGTGTACCGAACTTTTAAAGACAATGCGCCGTCACGATTACAGGATGGGAGAGATGCACGGTGAGGCACCTGCAGTTGCACTATGTGTACTGAAAATATCTGGAAAGGGTCTATCTAAAAAGTGAGAAGACCTTCAACAAGGGCAGCTGTTCCAAGCAGTTTCTAACTAGCAGTTCCAGGTGGAATTGTCTGTCCTATCGACAACCACAAAAAATTAATTTTCTTCATTCTCTCTACATTTTGGCTCTGCATTGATAGTACCATTGTACTATTATTTAATTATCCTGCCAAGTGTGTTCACAGTAAGTACTAAATATAGGGCTGATTCTTAAACGCTTATTTCTTGATGCGTTCAAAATTTCTTTGAAGATGTAAGTTATCTACAGTTTGATTTTTGAAAAAATGCTTGCCTAGGGCCTTTTCTAAGATGCATGTTTCCTATAGTGAATTATACTGATGACCAAACACTAGCTTTTATTTCCAATGAAATTAATTGTATTTTTATTCAACCTTCACACAATTAAGTCTAATTATTACACAACTGGTTACATAGATTCACGTATATTTCACATTGTCCAAGACATAACTGAATAATTAACATGAGTGTGTGGCAAAGTGAATCTGTAAGGCAAATATTAATATGATTCTCAAAGTTGAGGTATGACAAACAATTAGGAAGGGAAGCTTTATGGTTCTTCATTTGTGTCTTGAAGCGAGGACATTTTATCTCAAAGAATACCTCTCAAAAATGGATGGTCTACACTCCCCGCATGGTATATCAATTATATTAAAATCTACAAATAGGGGAACCTGCTTGCTCCCTAATAAAACCAGGAATCATCTGAGATGTGACGAGTGCAGATTCCCAGGCCACAGCATGAGGATTTTGCCAGGAAACCTGCCCTTTAAAATAAGCGCCACAGAGGACTATTGCACAGACTAAACGATGAGAACTGGCCTAAGGCTTTCTTTCTGAATTTCACTTTTCTTTGTACTTCTTCCCTGGCTAGTGATGGGGAATATTCAGCCTCTTCTGTGGGGACCGTAAGTACCCATGGAGCAGGGCCTCACCCTCTGGTCTCAAGAGGGCCAAATACGCACAAAAGGTAAAGACAGTAATATGATGATGGGAATGGGGGAAAACAGGTGCACCGTCTGACAAATGAAATATAATACATCCTTTTTATATTTGAAGGTGAACACACCATCTTTGAGTTACATTTATATTCCTCCCCGAGCAGCAGTGACCGTTTCGCCATACGCACAAGAGCAAACACCACTTTTTCTCAGACAGCCAGAGGTCAACCAGGCCATATGGAGATGTTACGTGATCTTTGTACACTGACTAGTAGTACCAAGTGCTAACCACCTGGGCTAATCGCTGAGAGTCCTGGGGCAATTCACCTCGAGCTACCCATTCTCCATTTAATCAGTAATCAACTAAACCTTGCACTTGGCCAGAAGCTTTTGATTTTTTTTTTTTACAATTTGGTTGGCCGAATCCACTTCTAAAAAACAAATTCAACCTAATGTCAAAAGTCCAATGGAACAGCCAGGCGGCGTAAGGGTCAAGAATGTGTACGCCCGTGTGTAGAGAATTTTTCCAAAATGTGCGTGATGAAAAAAACGGGGTTAGGTTTTTTTCATATACTTCAAACGCTTTATTTGGTTTGTTTGGTTCTGTGTATGACCTCCAAACGTGTTCAGATTAAATTATTTGAAGCAGCTAAAGAAAATAATTTGCTGGTGAAGAAAAGGCATGCCTTGCAAAGTACAAAGACATATTTCATGACAATAGGCTTAGAAATGAATACCAAAGGACAGCGTGCAGCAAAAATTTTGACCGGATCCTTCTTGGTACAAAAAGCAAGGACCATAACTGCTCAAGGGGCCTGGATCAGCAAGGCAGAGGGCTGAAACCAAGCTGGCAAGGAAGGTTACTTTGATGAGGGTCTAAGTCAAGGTGTTATTCCAAGTGACATCTTCTGGGAAGAGACATTTCAATAGTTTCCACTTTTTTTAATAGATTGATTGAGTCAACATTGATTTTACCTGGGCTGGCACTCATACTAGATGCATTCAAAACAGAAAGTGCCTCATAATTTGGTGATAAGCAATGATTAACTAGTAACTCAGTTCTCACATTCCCCCAGTCCATCTTGGGCAACTGCCAGATCCGTTTCCTAGCAAGAGTTCACCCATGTGCACTTGCTGGCCTGCATTTGTTGCTCCTGAGGGTAACTCTCTCCTCACATGTTAATATAAGAGGCTTCTTGGCCAGGGGAGAAGGTTGCTGACCCACCAGTTCTGCTGGCCAGACTGTTGTCTGGATTCCTGAACCCTTGCCAGGGTTCTTTGGTGGCAAGCAACAGAAATTATTTAGGCTAACTCAATGATAAAAGAGGAATTTGTTGGAATGACATGGGGCAGCACACAGAAGTTGAAGAAAAGTTAAATAAACAGGCCTCAGAAAAGACCAGCCTCAGGGCCGTTGTGGGGATCAAGGTACAAAAACGAACGGAAAGTTTTTCAGGGCACTGCTGTCAGGATGAATAAGCTCCTTGCGTTTTCAGTTGAAGATCCGAATTCCTGGGGGAGGGCACTTACTGGCTCAGCTGAGGTCATGTGCCCAGGCCCTTGGCAATGAGGGGATGATAGCTCCCTCAAGTAAAATCGACATGCCACCACCAGAGGGGGACAGGAGAGAGGTCAGGAAAAAAGAGCAGATGTCACTACACTCTGATTTCTCGTGTCACCTGGTTTCCATCTGCCCCCCCTACTGACCTTAGACATACTGTCTCCTCTTTGTTTAGGTTCTTCTGGCCAAGTTTGATAACCACCAAGTTCGAGTCAATCCTCTACCTGGCTTGACCTAAACTCTGAAGTCAGATGAATTCCAATGAGCCTTCTGATCTGTGTTGCCCTTATTCCCACCCACTACTTTGGTCTGGTCTCTGCTTGGAACATTCAGATGTTCCTGGGCCACCAGGTTCTCAGAAATTCCCCAGATTCACCCTGTTCTTAGGCTGGTCACTGTTATCCCGGGCTCTTTGGCCCCAAATGCTTATTTTAAGCAGCACAATTCAAGATGTTTATATATGTACTTCCAAATCTTTTTAAAAAATGGCAAAGCAAGTAAGCAAACAAACAGAACCACTCTATTTCCTTTGGAAAATGCATAACACTCAAGAATCTATTTACACAGAAATTACTTCACGTACGTTCAAAAGTCAAATCTTTCAAAAATGCAATGTCTGCGAATACAATGTCATTTATGTTTGTTCCTGTTGTTAAACTGGAATAAAAAATTAAAGCAAAGACTTTGTGATATCATCAGAGTCTCATATTAAAAAAATGAATAGCCCGACTGATCTCTCAGTTGTACAGCAAGAGACTGTAAAGCACAGGGTAAAGACTTTTGACTGGTGGGTTCCGGTAGGTAGGAGCCAGATGAAGGTTTGGTCAAACGGCTGCCAAGTATCACCCTTCACCACCACGAATACCTACTGAGCGCCTAACGTGCTAGGCACACTGCTAAGCATTTAGAGACCCTATTGTACGTAATTGTTATCATGTATATAAACCTACAGGTCTATCCTGTTGTCTCCCTTTTACAAATAAGGGAAACAAAGTTCACAACTCAGCCAGGGCCATGCAGCTGGCTGTGGGTGGCATGAGTTACGTAAAGACTGACTTTCTAACCATCCTCTCAAATATGTTTGTCTCTGTTAAAAAGTTTTGCAGGGGCAAAGGGTCCTCATGGCAAAAATGGTGAGAAATGATGGACTTAAGAGTTCAGGGAGAAAATATGAATGTAATTAAGAAGCCCTTAATTTATACTAATGCACAGCCGTGCCCAGTTGTACTTCTCCGGAAAGCCCCAGATACAGACCACTGGAGATCACCTCTTCGGGGGTCACAGCTCATTGTGGTGATTATGATGAACATCACTACCTTCAATACGCCTACAGAGTTAGGAACCACCACTCCAATGTTAGAAACACAAAGCACGCTCTTCCTCATCGTGAATAAACAGGAAAATTCTAGGCCAAGGAAAGCTTATAATAACAACAACAAAGAGCCCACTCTATTTAGAGCAAGTCAGTGATTTCTCCAAATGAAAAAGCACAGCAGTTTCGACGTGAAAACAAGTCTGGTTTTCGTGAAGCTTTTCTGACTGCCACTTTCTGAAGGTGAACTTTATTGCAATAGATTCCCAAGTAAATCATTTACGGTATGTTAGTGGGCGGATGTTAAGAATAATTGGAATTCGTCTTCTGGTTTTGCATCGGAACATGTTAAAACGCTTTGCATTCGTGCTAACCTGATTACATAAAAAGTTTAGGAGTCATATGTATGATGAGGTTCAAAACGGGTCCAGGTGATATTTTGTTTCAACGGGTGTAGGTCAAAATCTCCAACATTTTCCTCCTTTACAAAATCGTGGAGTCTTAAGGTCTTTTCTTTATCTCCATTTGATTTTTTCCCCTGCAACTACATTTGCTTCTGAGATTAGAATGCAGTCATTATACAATCTACTGAGGTTGTACTATCGTGCTTACCAAGCTACTGCTCAACTTGATATAAGGAAATCAATTTAGTTTCATTCCGATGCGTGGTTCAAGGCAGATTGGCCTTCAAGAAACCTAGAGAAAAGTCCAAGAGATCCTAAGCCCAACTGTCACCTGTGGGAAGGTCATAAAAATGGGCGAGGGAAGCAAGAGGAGATGAGGTAGAAGGAGTGGTATTTGGAGAGAGAGAGAATCTGGCTCTTTGGCCAATGGATTGGAAATGGCTCGTTTTCTCCAAATGCCTGGAATCGTCTAAAACCAATGAGATGCCCTATGGTAATGACTAGGGGGGGGTGTCTTTGAGCCTATCTCCTTCCAGATTTAGAGCTAAGGGTGAGGGATGAAGGGGCACTGTGAAATGGTGAGTGGGTTGAGGCAAGAGTCTTTAAATCTATCTAATGCAAGACTGACTGTAGGTCTATAACAAAGAAAATAACTGGCAAAACCCATATTTTATCTGTGGCCAGGAGCCATGCATCTCATCTTCAGCTCTGTGTCCCAAGAAACCCCTGGCTCTAGCCAAGATACTCTTTTGGTTCATTTTGACCAGAGGTGAGATCACCAGAAGTCAATGTGGGAATGGGTAGATTATCATAAACATAATGTTGGCAAAATTAACTAATTTGAGAAATTAAAAAAAATTAGCTCCTTGGCTCATATCATTCATCAAATCATATTCTGGATTAAGTAAAAAAAAAAAAGACAATAGAATATATATTGAAATTTTATCTCTAGTTATATTTCCATGATAGGATTTGGCATGATTTTGCTTTTTTTTTGCTTACTGGTATTAAAACCGTGTCTGTCATTTGACAAGTAGAATCTGTGGTAAAAAAAAAAAGAAAAGAAAAGAAAAGAAAAGAAAAGAAAAGAAAAGAAAAGAAAAGAAAAAAATACCAGCTGAGCTAATTAATAATTTTACTATATAAGTCTATTACAAAAAGATATGCGGGCAAGAATTCATCATAGCTTTGTTTATTATATCAAAAATTTAGGTTAAATAAACCTAAACTTGGTATATAAACATGATGTAACAGTATGTAATTGTTTTCAAAAGATGTTAAATGAAATAATATAATGTCAAAAAAGCAGGATACAAAATGCCTTATACCATATGATCTCATTTTTACACAAATATGACACAATATTAACACTGGGTCCCCTTAGGTTCTTTTACTACGAGTGCTTTTTATTTTATTTTATTATTATTATTATTTTTTTTTTTTTGGCAGTTTTATACCTTTATTTTACGAGTGCTTTTTAAAAACATACTTCTCTAGGGGCGCCTGGGTGGCTCAGTCGGTTGGGTGTCCGACTTCAGCTAAGGTCATGATCTTGCAGTCTGTGAGTTCAAGCCCCGCGTCAGGCTCTGTGCTGAGAGCTCAGAGCCTGGAGCCTGCTTTGGATTCTGTGTCTCCCTCTCTCTGTGCCCCTCCCCCGCTCATGCGCTCTCTCTCTCTCTCTCTCTCTCTCTCTCTCTCTCTGTCAAAAATAAATAAACATTAAAAAAATAAAAAAAATATATATACTTTTCTATATATCTTGAATGTTCACAAATGAGCATGTATTACTTTTATTGTTAGGAAAAAAAGATCAGCGTAGAAAAAATATATTTGTTCAGTTAGTCCAATCATTAGTTCCAGTGGCTTCATTATCATAAACTTCCCAAGGAGCCTTCCTGTTTAAAGGAAATTTGGAAGGGCGCCCAGGTGGCTCAGTGGTTAAGCATCCAACTTTGGTTCAGGTCACGACCTCCTGGCTCGTGGGTTCGGGCCCTGCGTCTGGCTCTGTGCTGACAGCCCAGAGCCTGGAGCCTGCTTCAGATTCCGTATCTCCCTCTCTCTCTCTGCCCCCTCCCCTGTTTGCACTGTCTCTCTCTCTCTCTCAAAAATAAATGAACATTAAAACAAAATTTTTTTTAAATACAAAAAATAAAGGATATTCCGAGAGTATCTTCCGCATAGTGTACTGTCCTTAAGGTAGGTGCTCAGTGAATGTGCACCAAGCGAATTTGCACTTGCGACCCTGTTGCTGCCTATTACACATTAGTGGAATCTGAGGGAGGCTGTGTGCCAGAGCTGGCTCATGGCTTCTCTTAAAAACTCATGCCAAAAAGCCTATATTTGAAAGAAAAGAAAGGACCAAATGATTACGATTAAGTGTTGCCCAGAACTCTCTCTAATTAACAGGTATTTTAGGTGAGGTATTTGGCAGGTGACCGTAAAAACGATGAAATCATTGGATGAGTTTTGCATCAGTATTTACATGGGGCGGCGTAAGGGAAACAAACTGTTCATTTTTTAATGGGGACAGTGCTGAGGGAGGATGCCATTTCTGCTGATGTTTCCAAATAATGTTATTAGAAAATACCAGCAGCAAAGAATGCACTGAATAATATTTTTGAAAAGAAGAAACTCCTTAATACATTCCAGGAAGTTGATACTGAGTCACAAAATAACAGGAGAATTAAATGAGTATCAGAAACATTTGGACTATTGCTTTGCTGATATTGAAGCTCATTCCTGTCTCAATACTACTTGGAACTTGTACAATGAAAAATGTGTTCAATTATATTATTTCTGGAGAGAGGAGGGATAGGTTTTATCTACCACATTTTATGATTGAGGAAATGGAGAGTCTTGGAATGCAAGTGGCTTGCTCCACACTGTCGCAACAGTGACTTTTTTCCGGCACAGGATGGGGGGAAGGGCATACTGCTGTCTTGCGCGATCTCTCTAGGATGGCAGGGTGTCCCAAGATGTCCTTGCCTCTATGACTGCTCTCCTGGGGGCTGGGGATGCTGCTCCTTCAGGTCACGTGGGCTCTGAACACTCTGTCTCTGAAAGGCCTGAGCAGGTCACAGCGGGTAGAAGCTCTGAAGGTCCATGGGCACAACACAGGCACCCTCAGAGCTCGATAAATCTACTCGTTGGTCTTCTCCAGTGTATGCGTGACCTTAGAGAGTGTTGACACCTGCATGGGCCTCTTTGCTGGCTTGCAATCAGTAGGAAACTTACCTGATGAGATGTCAGATACAGGACTGTTCTTAGGGTTTTTTTTTTTTTTTTCACAACTGGAAAGGGTTTGCAGGAATGCTTTTGCCTAACATGGCAAAAGAAGACAAATCCCGTTCATGTGTGTATCGTATGGAGCACCGCTATCTAAATGCTGATGTGGGCTCCAGAAGGGGTGGAGGCTGGAAGCTGACTGAAGTATTATCAGTAACTGTACGTGCTGCTTTCTGCACTCCCAACAGTTTTAAGTACTTTACTTTGTATTTGTTGTTGTTGCTGTTTTTTAAAATGTTTTATTTACTTTTGAGACAGAGAGACCAGGGCGTGAGCGGAGGAGGGGCAGAGAGAGAGGGAGACACAGAATCTGGGAAGCAGGCTCCAGGCTCTGAGCTGTCGTCAGCACAGAGCCCAATGAGGGGCTTGAACTCACAAACTGTGAGATCGTGACCTGAGCTGAAGTTGGTCGCTTAACCGACTGAGCCACCCAGGCGCTCCTTAAGTACTTTACTTTGAAGATAAGCTGTGTTTTCAAGCCACTGGAAACTTACCACTTCCTGGCCCCATTGTCGTTCCACAATTTATTGCTGTTACACCATAAAGCCCACGTGTTCACTTTTTCATACATTTAACTGATCTTTATTCTTCCTCTCAACTCCACTCAAATTTTGCTTTTCCGTATTTGCCCTGTGAGAGCATATCTAATTTTCTTGTTATTGTCTGTGTCCTTATCTAAAGCCCTCATTCGGTGGCATACTCCATGAGGGCAGGAGGGACCATGTGGGTTTTATCTACCTTTGGTCCCAGCATCCAGCTGAATTAATGAATGGTGCATTCAACATTTCACCTGGAAAATAAATGCTTTGTTTTTCTTCTTGTGTCAAAGGATTTAAGAATCTACTAATTATTTATTGCCTTTTTAGTTTTAGTGTTTAAAATACAATGTTGGCCCCGTTCCAAAAACATTCACTGGGGGCTACTTATACCAAAGGTCCTGCCAAGAGTTGGAGCTGTCTGTGTTATAAATAAGACATAACACATGTCTTCCAGGAGATCAGTAGGGGAAGCAACATGGAAATAGGTAGAGCTCTTTCCAGATTGCAGAGATGAAGAATATCTCAGTAAGTAAAAGTATTTCATTGATGTTTTGATTGTAAAAGGGTATAGTTTCTGAATTCAGTTCTTTCCGAATAACTGAAGCATTTTAAAAATCATCTTATCGCAAATAGTGCTTTGTCATTTAAATACTGAATAAAGTGACATCTGACACTCCTTTTCAATCATCTGAGACGGTTTTGACAAGAAAGAGTCCTACTAAAGAACCCAAATAACCAGAACTCCCAATTCTAAAGCTATATTTTTTCCAAGTTGATTTATTTATTTTTGAGAAACAGAGAGAGAGAGAGAGAGAGAGAGAGAGAGAGAGAGAGAGAGATGCCACAAATGGGGTGGGGGCAGAGACAGAGAGGGAGACAGGAGACAGAGAATCCTAAGCCGGCTCCATGCTGTCAGTGCAGAGCCTGATGCCGGACTCAAACGCACAAACGGTGAGATCGTGACCTGAGGCTAGATCAAGAGTTGGATGCTTAACTGACTGGTCCCAAGTCTAAACCTACTTCCTTCATTCATTTGATGAGTTCTCTTGGGTCAGACCCTTACCTGTAAATCATGAATGATACTACCTTTCCATCTTACTCAGAAATGCACAAAACCAGAACTTTGATAAGAAAGCATCTACACAGAAAATTATTTAAAGTATGATCTTAGAAAATGTTTGTCTTCAAGGAGTTTCCATGGCAGCTTTATGTCTAAACAACTGGAAATAATCACAAAAATTCAATAGAAAGATATTACCTAAGTAAGTTATTGGTGCTAACCTATAATGAAGTGCTCTGTAGACATCTAGAGATGATACTTGTAATAATTAATAACTCATAAAATTTTCACCAGCCCGTTGTTGGGTGAAAAGAGTAGAATAAAAAAATAATCTGGTAGAGAAAGACCAGAATGTTATCAGTAATCATCTGTGGCTAATATGATTATGGGTAATTTTCATTTTTACATTTCTTTTGGTACTTTTAAACACTGGCCAAGTTTTGAACAACACATAAAAATTTTTTTAAAGCCAGCATGTGAATGCTTCAGCTTTCCTGATATTATATACAATAAACAGAATAAAATTATCCTATCATCTGGTTAAACAAAGAGAATTAATATTAACCTTGTTGTTTTGGGTCTCTCCAGATATGCTTTGACATTTGATTTGAGGGAAAATACTGCAAATTTCTCAACTTCCGCTTGTAGAAATTTTCCTTGAGAAGTTCATGTAACAACAAAATATCCTGGCGGGAAAAAAAATCCAGTGACCTGTTTTGTCTACATAATGACAAATCTTCCCAAGTTTTCTAAATACACTTGAACTCATTTTTAAACACTGGGATCACTTCTCTAAGAAACGAATTTGGAGATACAATCTAATTAACCAACATCAATCTTAAAGATTAAAAATGGAAAATTCCTAACTTACCCCAAAACTACTGTCAGAAAAATAACAGATCTTTATACCATTACATTTTTAAATAGGTCTGAGGCTTATACTTTTTAAAAACTATAATCTCATTGCAATAATACCAAAATACTGAGAATATCAAATACTCTTTAAATGTATACTTTATATGTGCATATGCACACACACTTATATACTACCTACAATGATATGTGGAAACATTGTTTTGATAGCCTGATATTGTATGCACAGGACATCAGACTGGATTTGTAACCTTCCTCTCTGTGCACATAAATGAGTGTCAAATTACTTGCACTGAATCAATTAACAGGGATGGATTAAACAACTGCTCTGTCGATCTAGACTGGTTCTCCAGTCTCTTTCTGACTGCCAAGGTACCAGAATCCAGAGAAAAAGTACCAACAACAAGACTTGCTTCCTGCTTTGTCACCTCTTCTTTATGTAGGCTAGGTTCCCAAGAGAACAGTCAACCTCTTCCATATGACAGTCATACAAGTCTTTAAAATAGAGATCGTGTCACAGTTCTTTTGAAACTCTCCAGTAACATCCCATCGCATCTTGAGGGACCCTCCAGGGTCCTTACCAGGGCTGGCACAGTTCCCAGACAATACCGGACCCAGGAATCCCTTGTGGAGCTGATTAATATGCAGATTTCAGTTGGGGTGGGTGGGGGAGGGGCCGACATGACATTCTGACTTTCTAGCCACCAGGAGGGGAAGCTGGTGCTGTGGGTCCTGTGAGTGACCTGGGAGTCTTCACCTCCGGCTGGCAGGTCCTTAACCTGGGTTTCATTCTTCCCTGGCTAGAGCCCTCTCTGGCCCGAACCTATGTCAGCTGGGACAAGGGCTCTTTGGCCCAGCTTTACCTTCTTGCCCTGGGCCTCACAGCCACATTTGGCAAATTCAAACGTGTCCCAGGGAGGCGGAGGAGAGAGGATGACACAGACACGTCAATGGGAATGAAAGAACATTTTCAGCACCTCACTTTACACGTGGGCCCATCACCAAGTTGCAGTGTGAATTCATTACTCATCCATTACTAATGCGACTGTCTTGTGAATAGCATAAACATACTACATGGCCTCTTTGTTAAAATATGAATTGGTTAAGTGCAAACATTATTATTCTAATTATTATATATTATTATAATTATATATAATAATATATTATAACATTATAATATAATATATAATATAATTATAATATTATATAATTATAATATAATATATTATAATATTATAATAATATTATATAATTATTAATATAATTATTATTATAATTATATTGGTTAAGTGCAAACATTAAAATTATAGTCCTGTGGACTTATTCCACCTTATCTAGGGAGCAATCTCCCATCCTTAATTAGCACAACCATCTTGCCCCTGCCCCTCTAACTCCCTGTTTCCCATCCCTTGCCCCATCTCTAGCAAAATACCCAGCATCTGTATTCCATCATGGTGAGTAAATTAACTCAGGGATTTTCTTCTTCTTTTTGTAGAAGTTCCTTTAGTCTTGGTTTTATTCTTTGACAGCCCAGGAGCCATACAATTAGAAGCATCTCGCCTCTCTCCACTGTTGAGAGCCCTGGCCTGGACCACATTCCCCAGCACTTCCCACATTCCCAAGTCCCCATGGAAGGCTCATGGGTTACGTGAGTTGGAAAGGTTTTCCCCATTGACCCCTAGCTAAGGTAAATGCTCTCCTTCTCCATCACCACATCCTATTCTCTCCTAGCAGGTACCACAATCTAGAGCTATATGTTTGTTTATAGGCCTGTTGTCTCTCTCCCCTGTTCCCCTGGACACTCTATCCCACCGTGGCCAGGAATGCAGTTTGTTTATCATTGAGTTGCCAGGACCTGGGTCACATGCCTATGTCTCTGTCCTATTATCTTGTTCCTGATTTTAATAATAATAATAATAATAATAATAATAATAATAATAATATAATCGTAGCTAGACTATAAAAGCTGGGCATTGTGTTGAATACTTTATTTGCAAGAGACATAGTACCACCATTTTTAGATAAGAAAAACAGAGATCCTTTTGGAAGTGACTGGTTTAAGGGAACACTAAACCTCTTACCTGGCTAAGTTGTAGCGGCAAGTTAGTTTAGAGCTTAAGCTGATAGGCAAGGTGTGGCATGTTGGTTTCCAACGTATGTCTCCTTTTCTCCTTTCCTGTTGCCAAATGTTCACTGTTTTTTGATGTGTTTTCAACTCTTCATGTACACACCTTACTCATATTTTGATAATGGCACAATATCATCAAATATGTACAAGTGGTAATTTGTGCAGCTTTAAGCGTGATAGCCAAGGTCGACTACCTTGATTTTCTGGAGAAAAAGTTGTACAGATAGTTAGGTACAATCCATGCTGACCTACTGTCTTTAATTGAAGTTTGTCATTTTAATGTGTGTTGACTTCTTTTTTTTTAAGTTTATTTATTTAATCTGAGAGAGAGAGAGAGAGAGAGAGAGAGAGGGCGAGCACAAGTGGGCTAGGGGCAGAGAAAGAGAGTGAGAGTGAGAATCGCAAGCAGGCTCCATGCTGTCACTGCAGAGCCTGCGACGGGCTTGAACTCACGAACCAGAAGATCATGACCTGAGCTGAAATCAAGAGTTGGATGTCAACCATCTGAGCCACCCAAGCACCCCTTGCCGTGTGCTTATTTCTTATGGCAAACAAGCATACAAAATGTGTTCCATTCAGAGATATGACCTTATGGACTGGCTCTCCCTCTCGTATCTGGACACCACGTATGTGGATCTGTGCTATCGAAGATGGTGGGCGCATGTGGCTACGGACATTTGAAACGTAACGTAGATACTCTGAATTAAGATGTTCTAGAAATGCAAAACAGACACTAGGTTTTGAAAACTTAATATGAAAAAAAAGACCGTAAAACATGTACTAGTGTTTCTAACAGTGATTACATGTTGAAATTATAAAATTATGAATGCATGGGGAGAAGTGAAATATACTGAAATTAATTTTATCTGTTTCTTCTTACTTTTTTAATGTGGCTACTGAAAAACTTAAAATAACGTATGTGGCTCATAGCTGTGGTTCACGTTACATTTCTATTGCATGAGACGAACACTGATGCTTACTTATCTGAACTTAGGAAAGCATGTAAAGTGGACAACTATACAGCCAATATGCTTTAATTCACTCTTCGCTAGAAAATACTTCTGAAGCCAGAGGCCTTAACTGGCAGTCAAAGAAGAAACCCCAAGAGGGATGGAAAGACGGCCATGGGAGTTTCAAGAAGACAAGAGCCAGCAATGGGATCTTGTGAGATAAACATAGAACTTGGAGTAAGAGTCTTTCTCATCTGATTTTTAGAGATGAAGATAACTCAGAGGGATTAAGCAACTGGCCAAGGCCATGGTGGTTGGGCTGATAGGGAAGATGTCTACTCTGTTAAAAAGTTGATATGATCTCAGTTTTCTTATTTTCGGAAACTGAAAATGGCGGTGAAACAAATAATCTATAGTGCAAGGCTGTTATGATTAAAAAGTTTAGGCTGAGACCAGATACAAACTTTGTAGAACAAAAATGCTCTGAGCACCATGTGTTTTTACTGATCTTGGAAAAACTCTTTTACTCCATGGTTAAATGCACATGATGAAGGACCACAGGGCATTTGCAAACCAGACGGCCCTGTTGGAATCGTACACTGAGAGGTTTGAGGGTTTTTTCATCAATTGCAATATTTAACAAGGTTAAGTTTGCTCAGAGTTAACACAAGTCAGTTATTACTGTGCTCTCCGTAACAGGGCAGAAATTATAAGGGAAAGGCAAAGACAGATTTCATTTAATTCACAGTTTTACTAGGGATCATCCCTGAAAACAAACTAGCTACTACAACCCCAGAGAAAAGCTCAAGAAGGAAAACTCTCCTCAGAGAGGGAGAGGCAGCTGAGAGAGGAAGCTGGTGGCTTTGCTGTTGTTGGCCTTGACCCCCACTCATCTAGTGGAAGTCAGAATGTATGGAGGAAGCAGGCAGTGGGAGGGCCTAGAGGAGGGTGGCCCTGAGAACACGAAAGGAAACATGTTTGGTGCCCCCATCCTCCCAAACCATTACTAAATAAGTCTATTCTAATGGGAAACAATTCTCCTGGGAGCCACAGAACTACTTTGTTGTTTTTTTAATCCCAGGACAGAACAGCTCCAATCTGTGAGCAATGAGGTGAAATGGAGGGGGTGGTGTGGCTGAATGATGACAGAGGAAGCTTTTATTTCCCCCAAACTTCTCATTCACATTGTCTCCCCATGGGTGATCACCGATAGACACAGAAGAAACAGGACAGGCCCAGACCTGATTTCAATGAAATCACTGAAAAAGAATCAGAAAGTATTGAGTATGAAATGAGTAAGTGTAAAATGAATGAAGGCATAAAAATGGGGGGAAATCTACAAGAAAAGACAAAAAAAAAAAAATCCCAAAGCCCAAATAGATTTGGACTTCAGAAAGGACTTCTGGAACCGTCATTGAAATTAAAATTTAACGAATGAACATAGTCATGCTTAACGTTTATTGAACGATTACTATGTGACAGATATAGTGAAGTATGTATCATGAGTATTAAATCACTGAATCCTCATAAAATCCTGAAGTGAGTCTCTTACTTCCATTTTATTTTTTTTTTTTAATTTTTTTTTCAACTTTTTTATTTATTTTTGGGACAGAGAGAGACAGAGCATGAACGGGGGAGGGGCAGAGAGAGAGGGAGACACAGAATCGGAAACAGGCTCCAGGCTCCGAGCCATCAGCCCAGAGCCCGACGCGGGGCTCGAACTCATGGACCGCGAGATCGTGACCTGGCTGAAGTCGGACGCTTAACCGACTGCGCCACCCAGGTGCCCCAGTCTTACTTCCATTTTAAAATAAAGAAGTTGAGACAAAAATTTAAAAGCTGATAATTAATAGATCTGGGGTTATAAACCATGTCAAACGGTTCCATCCAGAGGTTTTTTTTTTTCATCACTGAAAATTACAATAGATTGAAAAATCAATCTACTGAAATTTCCAAACAGCAGAAGAGAGGATTAAAAATGGAAAGAGGTGTGGGGAGGGTTCACAGGGGGCAGCGCAGGGGATGAAGCCCCTGAGGCAGAAGCTGAGAATGTTCCAAGTTGGTCTCAAGTCCAGCTGCTAACTGGTCTCGTGGACAGTCTGGGGTAACCTCCGCAGTTCAGAACAGTTCTTCTGTTGGGGGGGGGGGGAGAGAATTTATCCAATGGCTCCCATCACCTACTGGTCAAAGATTTGCCCACAGGTGTTAATACCCTATACCCCTAAGGTCCAACAGGGAGCCATGAGTAGAGTCTAGAGGAACCATTAGGCTGTTCCAGGTACAAAGTCTGTGGCCAAGCTGGCAACTGGGGAAAGTCAGTGCCCACAGACCAGGAGCAAGGTGGGACCGAGAGGACCCAAGTGGCATATGAAAGGTGTCTCTTATAAGGAGTTAGGGGGAATGGAAAAAAGATGAGAAGGTCCAGGATGCATCCTACGAATGCCAGGAATAGAGAGAGTGGGGAAGGAGAAATGTAAATCAGGAATATCTGAGATTTGATGAAAACTATAGACTCTCAGATTAAATATGCACTGAGTAGGATACATAAGAAACAAATGTGCACATACAAGTTTAATAACACGACTAAAAAGTCTTGACCTAATTGGTAAATATATATGTGTATATCTATATCTATATCTATATCTATATCTATATCTATATCTTTATCTTTAAGTCAGAATATCATTTCCATCACAATTTAATTAAAAAATAAGATTAACTAGAAAATCTCCCTCTGTTTGGAAATTAAGAAATAAGGATTTAAATAACCCATAGGACAAATAAATCAATTAGAAAGGATTCTGAATTTAGTTATATTGAAATACCACTTACTAAAATATGGGTGATGCAGTAAAAGCAGTATTTGGGGGGAAGGTCATTAGCCTTAAATGCATTTGGACTATTCAGAGTTGCTTGATTAAAGTCAAAATACAGGGGCAGCTGGGTGGCTCAGTCAGTTGAGTGTCCGACTTCGGCTCAGGTCATGATCTCGCAGTTTGTGAGTTCGAGCCCCGTATTGGGCTCTGTGCTGACAGCTCAGAGCCTTAAGCCTGCTTCAGATTCTGTGTCTCTCCATCTCTTGGCCCCTCCCCTGCTCATGCTCTGTGTCTCTGTGTCTCTCAGTAATAAATAAATGTTAAAAAAAAAATAAAAATAAAGTCAAAATAAAAATTCAACCATGTTTGCTGTATCTTTGATAGTTAGGCTATTAAATTTTGGGGAAAAACACATTGACAATAGCACTAAAAATATCAAATACTTAGAAATTAAAGAAACAGAAAACTTGAAAACATAGTGAGAAGTTAAAGCCCTGATAAAACAGACCAATGAATGAATATAAACAGACTCCTATATGAATGAGTGCTTGGTACACATTTGCAGATGTAACACTGCAAAGCAGGGGTGGGGGGGAAAGAACGGACTGTTCAATAAATAATGTTGGCACAATTTATCATATATATGGAAAAAGATAAAATCATATTCCTCAAGTAGAAAAACAATTCCAGGATTAAGAGTCCTAAATACAAAGGAGTTACATTACAAAACTTTTTCTTGACATAAGAGAACATTTTCGGGGCGCCTGGGTGGCGCAGTCGGTTAAGCGTCCGACTTCAGCCAGGTCACGATCTCGTGGTCCGTGAGTTCGAGCCCCGCGTCAGGCTCTGGGCTGATGGCTCGGAGCCTGGAGCCTGCTTCCGATTCTGTGTCTCCCTCTCTCTCTGCCCCTCCCCCGTTCATGCTCTGTCTCTCTCTGTCCCAAAAATAAATAAATGTTGAAAAAAAAAAAAAAAAAAAAAAAAGAGAGAGAACATTTTAATAATCCCAGGGAAGAAAAGGATTACTTTAATGAGACGCAAAGCACAAAACATCAAGGAAAAATGGGAAGTTTGAGATTGTAGAGGAAAAAAAAAAAGTTCTATGTTCAGCCACCAGTAGCTAAATTTAAGATAAATCAGACACTGGAATGACATACTTGCTGCACATTTATTTTTTTTTTAATTTTTTTTTCAACGTTTATTTATTTTTGGGACAGAGAGAGACAGAGCATGAACGGGGGAGGGGCAGAGAGAGAGGGAGACACAGAATCGGAAACAGGCTCCAGGCTCTGAGTCATCAGCCCAGAGCCCTACGCGGGGCTCGAACTCCCGGACCGCGAGATCGTGACCTGGCTGAAGTCGGACGCTTAACCGACTGCGCCACCCAGGCGCCCCGCTTGCTGCACATTTAAATGGCAAAAGTGTGGCATCCAAAATATAGAAATGACTCCTAGTTATTAGCAAGGGAAAAGCGCAAGGCCACAACAGATCAGTAGGCAAAGAGCTGTCCATGCAGTTCACCCCGAGGTACATAAAAACCACCAACGAAAACATGAAAAGATACACGAGCTCCCTGGTCAAAACAAGATCCTATTCATACTCACTAACATCGAAACACATCAAGTTTTGCTGAGGATGTAGGGAAGCAGATACTCTGGCACATTATTGGCTCCACCATTTAGGAGTCTGTTTGGCAATTCCTCATGCAACTTAAAGTATGCTTTCCCTTTGAATTCTACCTAGGAATTCCAAATCTAGTTGTCACAATGGTACCTACACGGAGCAGTTATGTTGTCGTGACTTTGTAAAACAAAACCATGGAAACCAACTTCCTGTGCTGGGGGGGGGGGGAATGGAAAAATAGACTGTGCTTTATTTGTATAACTGGATACTATGCATCAACCATCACATCCATATGTGTATACATGAATCACATCTATATGTATCAACATGGATAAAATCCAAAACCATAATATGGAGTGAGGGGAGCAAGCTTATGAATGTGAAACCATTTATTGCATTTGAAGGACCACAAAACGAAAACATTTATTTTTCATAGTGACTAACACACACACACACACGCACACACACACACACACACACACAAAATGGATAAATACAGAACTGTGCACAAAAGAGGGGGCAAAGAACATGTGGATGACTTTTTATATATACATGTTGTTTTCCCTAAAGGGAGAGACCTGAGAACAAAACGGGTCAAAGCCTATTAATACTTGCCTAATCTCAGGGATGAATAAATTGGTGTCTGTTACACTTTCTGTTTGTTTCAACTTCATTCTTAAAATTTAAACATGAAACCAGTTGAGAAAGCATCTTCCCTAAATGCAGCTGTTATTCAGCTCCTGATATTTGCTTGCTGTATTTCTGCTCTGTCTGGAACTTTAAGGCAAAAAGAACGATAAACCATACCTCAAACCATGAACCTCACCTTCCGCAGATATCAAAGGAGGAGCTGTCTCCAGCCCATCTCCTAAATCTATTTATTGCCTGAGGCAACAGCAATGTACCTCCCAGGTTCAAGTTGCTGAGCTGGGCCTGGCCATGGCGGTAGAACCAGAGGATGAGCTGAACAGACAGGCCAGGGACTGGTTTTCACTCAGGGCACTTCAGAACAAACTGTGTGGGTGGACAGTTCCACCCAGTCTGAACTCAGAATGTGGGCTCAACATCGCTACTCTCTCCCTGTTTTGAGAAACTGCTAAAATCAAATTGCAGAAATTTAGAGCAAAATGATGTTTGTAACTAGTGCAGCACCAAGATGATAAATACCTTGGCCCAAAGGCTCAATTTAGCCGGCACTTACACATTATTTGGCCCCAAGTTTATTTAGCCCTTTACAAAAAATATGGTGTGTTTTGTAAAGTTTTGACTTATTTGCTAACATCTAGACTTTGAGAGATTTCTAATGGAAATTGGACACTACCACGCCCCCCCCCCCCCAACTGCCCCTGCTTCTCCGCTGAGAAAAGCAGGGATTCTGGCATTATTGATCTTGGAGTCTAGAATGCCCACAAATGGTTGGCCCTGAAGACTGGCCCCTACTCCATGGTCTGACTCATTATCTCACCTGCTGGCCTCACCAGGGGTTTCAGCCTCATTTTACAGATGAGAAAACTGAGGTTCAGAGAGGTCAAGTGCCCTGCCCAATGCCAGAGTTACCCTGTGGAGGGAGCCTTGCTGGCTGGCACTCTTTGGACAAGTTACTGGTTAACTTATGATTCCTTTTCTCTACAGACATTTCATGGTTTCTAATGACACTTTTCAATGTTTATTTATTTATTTTTTGGGACAGAGAGAGACAGAGCACGAACGGGGGAGGGGCAGAGAGAGAGGGAGACACAGAATCGGAAACAGGCTCCAGGCTCCGAGCCATCAGCCCAGAGCCCGACGCGGGGCTCGAACTCACGGACTGCGAGGTCGTGACCTGGCTGAAGTCGGACGCTTAACCGACTGCGCCGCCCAGGCGCCCCTCTAATGACACTTTTTATGTAATTCAGCAAGTGCAATGGAAAGGATAATTCTTATAAATAGTAACAAAGACTTGCTTCAAGTGATGATAAAAATAATACAAATGAATGAATTGTAGTATCAGCAAGAAAATCACCGAGATTTGGCCAAATTCAAGACAGAAATTTTACATGTAAAAAAAAGAATAAGGGAATATGACAACATAATTAGAAGTTGGTATAATTAGAGGTTGCATGATCATAGAGCATCTCTTTTTCAGGCTGATTGTTACATACCCCTCTTTCTCCATCCTTCCCCAACCTCACCTCTTCTTTGGAGTCTGGAAGGATGTGCAAACCCTGCTCTGGACCTCTGCCTCAACATACACTTCCCACAACATATACTCCCTTCAGGTTTCTTGCTTGTTGGACTTATTTGCTCCTGGATTACAGTTGGTAGACAATCTACATTGACTTAAATGAGATTACTATAGCATGCACAGAAGTATTGGGTTGGGCATTCCTAGTCTATGCAAAGTGCATTTTTGTTAGAACCAGCTACATGAAGAGATTACATGGCTCACAAAATCCTTTAGAATGTAAAACACTAAGTCACCTAAGTGTAAATTAATAGGGGGATGATTCAATTAACTTTGGCATATTCATATATTGTGGAAAGTCATGCAACAGGGCAAAAAGAAAAAGAAGTAAATCTATCTTAAATACCAACATGGACAGGGGCGCCTGGGTGGCTCAGTTGGTTAAGCTCCCAACTCTTGATTTCAGCTCAGATCATGATCTCATGGTTAGTGAGATCGAGCCCCTGTCAGGCTCTGTGCTGGCAGCATGGAGCCTGCTTGAGATTCTATCTCTCCCTCTCTACACCGATCTCCCTTTCCCCTCTCATGCTCTCTCTCTCTCTCTCTCTCTCTCTCTCTCTCACAAAATAAACTTGAAATAAATAAATAAATTAACTAAATACTAACATGGGCAGATCTGTAGGTTGCAAAAGGATACATATAGAATGGTATCAGTTATGTTCAAAACCACCAATAAAATTACATGTTGTTTGTGAGTCTGTTTAGTATGTAAATGCACAGAAAATGTCCACAAAGAAACACGAAGTGGTCAGTGGATGACCTTTGTTTGGACAGGGAGGGAAAGAGGTATGAAGATGCCAAAGAGGGTTTTAGCTTCATCTCTCGTGTCTTAATTTAAAAGAAAAAATAGATAACATGTGGTCATAGACTCTAACGATCTTTACAGGTAACATTTATTTATGTGACTACTGACCTCCAATTACAATCTCAGTCATGAAATTGTCAAACAGCTCATCCTTGGGAATGACACTGACGCTGCCTTAACACCCAAATTAACTTTTTACGTGTAAAAATAACAGAAGTCATCTGAGAAGTTAAATTTCACTTCCACTGAGTTCAAATCAAGTAAGTCAAACTAGGAATCAAAACACTTTGGAGGACACCCAGTTCATCTTTAATTGCAAAGAATAAGAAGTATGGAGTGCTTTTAAGTGAATCTGGGATCTCTCAAGTTATGAGTCAAAATCAAAGTGACAGACTGCTTAATTCATCCTAACATGAGTTTTATTTCTAAGGTGCTACTAACTTTTCAGTGATGGCATTAGCTTTTCCCAACAGTGCTGACAGAACACTAGAGTGGGAGTTCGAACGAGGGGGAAACCGAGCCCCAGAGAGGTCAGAGTTCAGTGTGAGGTGACAACTAAGAAATGTCAGGGCTGGGGCCCTCTGTGCTCTCTGCCAGGCCATGCTGCCTGCTCTGATTCACCAGTGTGACATCGCACGTCTCTATATCCGGTGTTCTCATCCCTGGCCATTATCTACCCACGTCTGTCTGTCTGTCTATCCATCTATCTATCTACCTACCTACCTACCTACCTACCTACCTACCTACCTACCATCTACCTCTGGAGACTTTCCCCAGTATCCCTGGCTCCTAGGGAACCAGACCAGCTTGCTCCCCGCCTTTCCCAACCAGCCTTCTTCCAGCGTATTCCACCTGTTTCCCCCGGCATCCCCGCTCCCTCGCATCCCCACGCTGCCTGCCCAGGCACGCGCGCACGGGGCAGGGACTCCCAGGACTGCGCCCCGCGGGTGGGGCCCGCGCGTCCCCGGAACGCGGGGCTGGGGGGTCGCGCCGCCCCGCACTCACCTTGCCTGTCGTGGGCGCCGCCGCCAGGAGCACCAGCAGGAGCTGCAGCAGCAGCGCGGGCGGCCTCCGCGCCGTCCCGGGGCGCATGGTGGGCGCCGGCTCAGAGCCCCGGCGTGTCCAGTGACCCGCAGGCTCTGCGGCCACCGCGTCCCTCGCGCGGCGCGGGTTGGGGAGCCCGGCTGTGAAGCTCGCCTCGCCAGCCCGCCCGGGGCGGGTTTTGCAGGGCTCAGCCGCGCCGTCCGTCCCTCCCCACTGAGGCTTTTGACTGCGGCTCCAAGGGAGGGAAGAAGTGGCGCAGGTCCCGCCCTCGTCCCCCCTCCCCTTCAACTCACCAGGCAATGTCCCTCCGAGCCGGGCACCGTGCCCAGGAGCGCAGCGGAGGCCGCGCGCTGCGGGGCAGGTGGGCGCGGATCCAGGGTAAGGGGTTCGGAGAGGATGCTCCCGAGGTCCTGGGGCCGGGGCGGGGCCTGGGGGGCGCGGGTCGGAGGTGGGGAATTTGGGGGTGTGCGCTGGGGAGGCGGCGGAGCGGGGTGGGGGGAGTGGCCAGCGGCCGTGCCCAGATTAAGCGGGAGGCGCGCCGGGCGTCGGCACTCGGGCGGCCCTGCCTGCTCTCGGCTCCCGCGGCGGTGCCCTCTCGCCGCTTCTCCACCCGCCGCCAACGTGCAGCCGCCGCGCCGGGCGGTGAGAGCGCAGGGACCAGGCCGCCGGGTCGCGCGTGGGTTCGGACGCGGCGGAACCGGGACGTGCGCGCCGCGCGGGCTGCGACCGGGCGGCTTCCGGCGCGGCGAGCGTCCCCCCGCGAGGTAAGACGCCCACCGCCCAGTCGGGGCCACCGCAGCCCGCCCCCCCCCCCCCCCCAGGCCCTGGGCACCTGCCCTGGGGAGTGCGGGGCGGGGGCGGGCAGTGGAGGAAGCGTGGCCTGTGAGGGTGGCGGGAGGGGCTGCGGGGTTGGGGCCCCGGGGTCACCAGAGGAGAGCTTGTCTGGCTCCCGGGCTTGTCTGCCTGGGCTTGAACTGGGCGCTGTGTGTTGATTAATTTGGAGGCTCGAGTTACCAGCCTGGCAGTCTGGGCACTCGGGAATGCCAAGAGCAGGAGGCAGCTGAGGGGAAAGAGAAAGCCCATCCTATTCTCTGCTACGTTGAACTGGCTTTTCAGGGTAAATCTTATCTGCGGAAACGCAGGGGAAAACCAAGAGCCAACTTCGTCCTGGGTGTCGAGCTCCTGAGAGGGCCTTTCGTGAACGCGGATACAAACGCGCAGGGTCTTGCTTCTTAGGGCCCTGTCTTCAGATCAGTGAACCGACGTGCCACTCACCACGTTGGTTCCGGGGTGGGGGTGGGGGGGTGCATTTAGATCCCTTCTGGGAATCATGTCATTACATACAGAAAAATACAATTAAATCAGAATCACTTCTACTGGAGTACAAATCAGAGCATCAAAGCGGTGATACAGCCGCAGAGGTGCAACCTTATGGTTGCACTGAAGACCCCTCGGTCTAACGGCAGATCCGTTCAACAACTGTAATCTCCAGTAGTGGTGAAGGCAAAACTAAGATGTGAAAGTATCAGCGGATGCAAACTCCCAAGAAGTGCCCATGCTATTGTGCTTTGTAGCCTGTATTCATCGCTGCCGGAAACGGGGAACTTCCAGGAAAGGTTAGAGAAAAGGGACATGGGCTTTTTGTTGCCATACGTTCACAGGCCACCTGAATTCCGTCTCCTATGTTAAGCGCCCCTGCTTTGGGGCAGTGTTGCTGACATCTGCAGTAGGTGGCCATCAAATGCCAAGTGTGAAATGTGTGGTTTGGTCAGTGATTGTGGGGAACCACTTGCTGGCACTTAGAATAGGGTTGATTATTGTGTTAGACCTATGTAGCCATGTACTTAGGCAAAACCCTAACAGCGGATGGATGAAGACATCTCCTCTCCCTCCCCCACCCTTTTTTTTTTTTTTTTTTGGCTGGAGAGTGAATTTTACCGTCTTCCCTCTGTTTTTCATGCCAGCGATTGTCAACTGTGGCTGTGCATTAGAAGCTCCTAAGAAGTTCTAAAAATCCTGACACCCAATGCATCCCAAGCCAGTCACACCAGACCTTTCAGGGGTAGGACTCAGGTGTGTTGTGAAATTCCCTGGAAATTCCCGTGTGCAACTGTGTTTGAGAGCTACTGTTTTACATGCAGACTTTGGTTAGCTGAATTGAATTAGGGTCTCTTCTTTGTGGAAAAATCAAAAGGACATATATTAAACTCTTTAGCACACATAATGTTGCATTGTGGTACAGAGTAGCTTCTCCCTGTTGACAGGGAAGGCTCTTAAGGAACCTTCTCCTGGCACCCTTGTTAGGTAGGACATCAGGTGCTCAGTTGATGAAATATGAGTGTCCAAGAATTCCAAAAGATGTATGATAATATTCTATGAACTCACATTACTTCGTAGACAAAAAAAAAAAAATCAAAACAAACAAACAAAAAACCCTCAATGCCCCTCTCTTTTAATTCCAGAAGATTTCTCCATTTTGGATTTCAATTCCTCTTCCTGAAACCAAGTCATTTTGAAAGAAGATCAGACTTGGCTTTGTCGACTTTGAAATGGGAGGCAGCCATCAACTGCAAGTCGCTTCTGATGCTGCAACAGAGCAGGAAAGAAACCTGTGATGTAAACACGGTAAGGAGGAAGCAGTTGTTAAGAGCTTGGTCTCTGGGGTAGACTCTGGATTTTGAGTCCTTTCCATACTTGCTAGTGTGAGCTAAACTATCTGGGATGGCGTCTTCTCTTCTGTAAAATGGGCGTAATCATGGTCCCCACCTCAAGGAGCTGTAGGAATCCAGTGCAGCAAGGCATTAGAAGCTTTGTCCAGGGTCTTCCCCAAACAAGCACATTTCGGGATCTGATTCTCCAGGCGCATAAAGGAAAGTAGGGTGAACGCGATTAGAAATGGCGGCACAAGACAGAGATGCTCTTCTCAACTCAGTAGGAGTAGGAGTTCCTCAGTAGGAAAGGGCAAGGGTCAAACACGCCCCACTAGCTCCCTTGAGGTCAACCCACTACTAAGACATCTAGAACAATGTTACTTGGCATCCTGAGAGCAGTAGCTTCGGCATTCTGGAGAGCTGGTTACAAATGCAGAGTCTCGGGGCACCTGGCTGGCTCAGTCAGCAGAACACGTGACTCTAGATCTCAGCGTTGGGAGTTCGAGCCCCGTGTTGGGCATGAACCCTACTCAAAAAAAAAAAAAAAAAATGCAGAATCCTAGGCCCTACCCCAGACCCATTGAATCAGAGCCTGCATTCACCAAGGTCTCCCACTGATTCCTCCTCACATTAAACTTTGAGAAGTGGCTTGTCTAAAAGCCAGATTTCACCACCCATCCCTCACCTCCCCACCACATACATACACTCTCCTTTGGTACAGTGTTGTATACCTGAAACTAATGTAATATTCTGTGTCAACTATACTTCGATTAAAAAAAAATAGTCACACCCAGACACACATAGACACACAAAATGTTTGGTACACTCACTAGGTAGTGTCAGGAAACCAGAATTCTTGGGGTGAAGGGACTTGATTTTTCACCGTTGGTTCTTAAAATGTGGTAAAGTAGAAGGAAGGGGGGGGGATGGCTCTTTTTGTACGTACAAAGGACACAGAGATCTCTACTTTTGATGTTGATGGCAGATGAGGGTTTTGAACAAAATGAAGTGGTCGTTGCCTTTGACAAGCCTTATGTTATTATTTTGCCCCTGTTCCATAATGACAACATCATGTGGGTTTTCTACACGGTACTTAAATGTATAGTGGTCGCTTCCTTCCCTTTGACTGTAAGCCCCGTGAGGGTAGGGGTCCTTTTGGCGTTCTTTACTGTTGGTAAATGAACGACTTAAGTGATGTAACCAGTTGCCGCAGGATTCACACCCAGGTCTGTTTTCTTCCCAAGTTCCTGATCTTTCTATAGCCTTTATTGTACAGGGATGTGCCTCTGCTTTCGATGAGGTGGCCGTAGCTCCTCCTTTCCTTAATCTTTTTTTTTTTTTTGCTTCATCTCCCCATTTAGCCATCCCTTTTGTTTCAAAAACTTTCTCTTTGCAGCACCTTGAAAACAGAGGTTTAGGTTGTTTTCGAGTCTCAGAGTCATTATCAACTCCTGTCAGCTCTTTTCCATTTTTTTAAAAAAATTTTTTTTCAACGTTTTTTATTTATTTTTGGGACAGAGAGAGACAGCATGAACGGGGGAGGGGCAGAGAGAGAGGGAGACACAGAATCGGAAACAGGCTCCAGGGTCCGAGCCATCAGCCCAGAGCCTGACACGGGGCTCGAACTCACGGACCGCGAGATCGTGACCTGGCTGAAGTCGGACGCTTAACCGACTGCGCCACCCAGGCGCCCCTCCTTCACTGCTTTTCTAAGCTCCTGCCCAGTTCCTGCACTTACCATCTATGGATTACGGTAGCCTTCTAGCCAGTGCCTTGCAAGTTCCCTCTGAAACCCATCTTCTAAGACATTGTCGGAGTTCCACTTAAAATTGCACGTCATATGGGAAAAGACCGATGGCTTTTGGAGCAGTTAGAAACAGTCCCCAAATTTCAGAGGCTTCCAGTAACAAGATTTTCCCTCTCTGTTTACATTACATATTCACCCCAGAGTGTGGGGAGGCGAGAGAGGGGAGGATGCTTTGCTTATGATAGCCACTCAGGAACCTCCTGGAAATTCCCATGCAACATGTTCTCTCATCTTAGAAGGGGGAGAGGATGTGTCAAGTAAGAAACTGCTCTGAAAGCTTCCACGGGGATGTGGCTCATACTCATTATACTAAACTCGCGTTTCATTGGCCGAAGTGGTCACTTGACCACACTTCATTTTGTAAGGGATGGGGAAAGACTACCACACGCCTGCAAAGAGGGCTGGAAATATTTGGTGAATGTTAGTAATGCCCATCATCTACATCGTAGCACTTGCTTACTTTAAAGCCTCCAGAAACCCTTCTTTGTCTGCTTTGCAGCTGATTCCATGCTTCTTAGACTAGAACAGGGTGGTCTAAAATCAACTTTTTGTACTGCATTTTACTTTTCTGGATTACAAGGCCTTTGAGGGCGGGTACAGAAGGTGATGTTTTTTTTTTAACATAATAGATGCAAAAATAATTTACTGAGTTATGATTTTTGTACAAGAAACAGTCAGTACCTATCTAAAGTACACGACGCGAGGAGCTTCACAGGTGCATTCATCCCGTGCCACCAACACCACAGTCACAACACATAGCTTTTCTCTCGCTTGCTGCCCCTTTGCAGCCCATCTCTCGCCACTCCCGTCCCCAGGCAGACATCGATCTGCTTTCTGTCACTGTAGATTGCTTGGCATTTTCTGGAATTTTATACAAATGGAATCAAACAGTGCGTCCCCTTTGTGTCTGGCTTCTTTGACTCAGCGGAATGCTGGTGAGATCCCTCCGTGCCGTGTGTAACAGCAGCTTGTTCCTGTTGCTTCCACCGGATGCGTATCAGCTTTTCAAACGCCGTTTACCAGCGGTTGGACATTTGATTTGTCTCCAGTTAGGGGGCTGTTACAAATAAAGCGGCTGTGGATACTTGTGCGCAAGGCTTGTGTGCCCGTGTGCTTCCGGTGCTCTTGAATAAATGCCTAGAAGTGACATGGCTAGACCACAGGGTAGGTGTATGTTTAATTACAAAAGAAGCTGTTTTCCAAAGTAGTTGTATCATTCTGTGTTCTCACCTAGATTCTGTGTTCTCACCCGCATTCTGTGTTTTCCCCCACATTCTCTGTTCTCCTCCACAATGTGTGAGAGCTCTAGCTCCTGCATATATTTCTGGCACATTCTTTTGGTATCCTCAATCTTTTTAATTTTATTCTTTTTTTTTAACTTCATTTTGAGAGAGAGAGAGAGAGAGAGAGCACGAGCAGAGGAAGGGCAGAGAGAAAGGAAGAGAGAGAATCCTAAGCAGGCTCCATGATGTCAGCACGGAGCCCGACGGGAGGCTGGATCCCATGACGGTGAGATCATGACCTGAGCTGGAATCAAGAGTCTGGACATTCAACCGACTGAGTCACCCAGGCACCCCTGTCTTAGTTTTATTCTGATGGTTATACAGTGGTGTGTCAATGTGTTTTTTTTTTTCATTTGCCTGATAACTCATGATGCTCAACCTCTTTTCATGTACTTCTTAACCATTCATAGAACTTCTTTTGTGAGATGTCTGTTCAAATCTATTCCCCATTTTAAAAACATTGACTGATTGGGGTGCCTGGGTGGCTCAATCGGTTAAGTGTCCATCTCTTGATTTCGGCTCAGGTCATGATCTCATGGGTCATGAGATCGAGCCCCTGTGTTGGGCTCTGCACTGACACTGTGGAGCCTGCTTGGATTTCTCTCTCCCTCTCTCTCTGTTCCTCCCCTGCTCTCTCTCGAACTCTCTCTCGAGCTTGAGCTCTCTCTCAAATAAATAAACAAGCTTAAGAATAAAAAATAAAAAAAATGTTCCTCTTCTTACTGTTGAGTTATATTAGTTGTTTATATATATATATATATATATATATATATTTATTTATTTTATTTTATTATTAAAAAAATTTTTTTTCAACATTTGTTCATTTTTGAGAGAGACAGAGCGCAAACAGGGGAGGAGCAGAGAGAGAGAGAGAGAGAGACAAAATCTGAAGCAGGCTCCAGGGTCTGAGCTGTCAGCACTGAGCCCAACGCAGGGCTCGAGCCCATGAGCCAAGAGACCATGACCTGAGCCGAAGTTGGATGCTTAACCGACTGAGCCACCCAGGCGCCCCAGGATCTGTTTTAAATTTTCTTTTCTTATACGGATATCCAGCTGTTCCAGCACCATTTGTTGAAAAGACTTCTCTTTCTCCACTAAATCGTCTTGATTTTAATAGAAAACAATTAATTGTCTATATTTGGGTCTTTTATTTGTTCCTCTCATATACCTGTCTCTTCTTTCACCAATGTTACATTTCCTTAGTACTATAGCTTTCGAGCAGGTTCTTGAAATCAGGGTATGCAAGTTCTCCAACTTTGTTGTTGGTTTTTTAAAAAATAGCTTATGCTGTCCTAGATAATTTGAACTTACATATATGTGTATTTGATCAGCTCACGTCGTGTTAAGGACAGTGGTGTCTACATTCATGAGGGGTATTGATCTATAGTTGTCTCGTAATATCCTCATCTAGTTGGTATTTGAGTAATACTTACCTCATAAAATGAGTTGCCTAGCATTCTATCTTCTATTTTCTGTAAGAGTATTTGAAGAATTGATGTCATTTCTTCCTTAAATATTTGATAGAATTCACCGGTGAAGCCAGCTGACTCTGGAGTTTTCCTTGCGGAAGGTTTTGGATTTCATTTAATTATCGTGAATTTAACTGATATAGGGCTATGCAGATTTTCTGTTGCTTCCTGTGTCAGTTTTGATAATTTTCATCTTTCTTGGAATGTGTTCATTTTTTATACATTATCAAATGTATTAGTATATAATTGTTCAGAAGATTCTGATCTTTTTAAAAACATTTTTAATGTTTATTTTTGAGAAAGAGAGAGAGAGAGAGAGCACACACACACACACAAGCGGGGGAGGGGCAGAGAGTGAGGGAGACATAGAATCAGAAGCAGGCTCCAGGCTCTGAGCTGTCAGCACAGAGCCTGATGCAGGGCTTGAACCCATGAACTGTGAAATCATGACCTAAGCTGAAGTCGGACTCTTAACCGACTTGAGCCACCCAGGCCCCCCTGATCTTTTTAATACCTGTAGATCTGTCATGTTTTCCCCTTTGTCATTTTTGACAATGGTAATTTATCAAGTTGATCAATTTTATTTACCTTTTTAAAAACTGAAGAGCCAAGGTTAGAGTTTCATTCATTGTTCTCTATTGCTTGAGTGCTTTTTCTTCTGTTGAGTTCCTGTTCTACCTTTATTATTTCTTAGCTTTGATTAATTTATTCTTCTTCTCCTCATTTTCCAGAATAGGAGCTTAGATAATTGATTTTAGACTTTTCTTCTTTCCTAATATGAACATTTATAGATATATTTTCTTTGCCTGTGTTGGGTAAGTTATGTCCCATAAATTTTGATGTGTTGTTTTCATTATCACTCAGTTCAAAATATTTTCTTTGACTCATGGGTTATTTGGAGTGTGTTAATTTCCAAATATTTGGAAATTTCCTAGGTGGTTTATGAAGTTGAGTCTGAATCCAATTCTCCACAAGATTTCAATCTTTTGGAATCTATTGAGATTGTTTCATGTTCCAGTGTATGGTCTATCTTGGTAAACACACTACATCCACGTGGGGGAAAGAATATATATTCAGTAGTTGTTGGGTGTAGTCTTTTATATGTATAAATTAGGGCAGGGTGGTTGATGGTGTTGTTCAGATCTTCTGTGTCTTGACTGATACTTTCTACCTTGTTCTATCAAATACCAAGAGAAGAGTTAGTCTCCCAAGTATGTTTGAAAAATTATCTATTTCTTTTTTTAGTTTTTCAGTTTTTGCTTCCCGTATTTTGAAGTTCTGCTACTAAGTCCCTATATTTATGATATGTGTCGCTTTCTGGTATATTAACTTTCTGATCCGTATCGTGTTGCTTCCTCTTTTCAAATCTCTTATGTGCCATTGGCATAGCCAGTCTGCCTTTCTTGTATGTACTATTTGTGTGGGAGATGTTTTCCTGGCCTTTGCTTTCAATATATTTGTGTCTTCTTATTTAAAGTGTGTATTTTATGGCATATAGTTGGCTTTTTCTTTTTTAAATCAAGTATGGCAGTCTTTGCCTTTTAGTGGGAATTTTTAGTATATTTTCATACAAAGTAGTTGATAGGATTATAGTTAGGTCTGCCATTTCTCCATTTATTTTCTGTCTCAGTTCCTTTTTGGGGGATTCTTTTATGTTATTCAATTTTTTTAGTATTCCATTTTAATTTTTCATTGGCTTCTAGTTATATCTTTCTGAATTGTTTTTAGTGGTTACTTTAGTGATTACAATACACATCTTTAACTTTCCCCGATCTACTTAAAAGTAATATTGATTACTTCAGGTAAAGAAAATTCATTTTAGTATCTACAGGGCCTAGCATGGTATTTGATACAAAATGGTAGATGGATAGATATTTCTTGAATGAACAAAATCATAGGTATTTATTTACGTTGTACCAAAAGTATATGGAGTTGATTCCAGAAAAAAACTTTCTGGCGAATGCCAGGCAAGTTAACTGAAAATCACTTCAAATTTTAAACATTATTACATTTTTAGTTGACTTGAATTTACAAATCTTATAATTTTCACGTATAGTCAAAATTCTGTGTATTATTTTATTTTTTTAACACACGCTTAATACTTTTGTTGTAAAAAAATTAATATAGACCTCTTCTTATCCTTAATTTCTGAAGTTTGGAAAAAAAATCTCACTTTCCAATTTTAGAACATGGAGACAATGTTACTTTAATAATAGAATTCTTTATGTTTTTGTGAAACTTCCAGCTGTTAGTCATCTCGGCCACTCTGCCCACATGACATCCTCTTCCCATGCCTAGCATGCTGTCTTGGCTTTGAGCAGTTATTTACTGGTGCATAATGTCCACACAGAAACACTGAATGTGTTTTATGGTCTGCAGCAGCCTGTGGGATGGACTAGCTTTGAAGCCCAGGTTTGAGGGATGCCCTTGAAACGTTTATTAGGTTCCAGAGGTCAGAAGCATCCCGAGAGGAGTCTAGTTCCAGGTCTTGCCCCAAAGGAGAGACCCAGTAGGAGACTCTGAGTTTCTAGGAGCCAGCTCCTGCCAGACACAAGACAGATGGACACTGGGTAGAAGACAGAAATGCAGCCAGAGGAAAAGGAGATAGTTAAGCTCTCCTCAGAAAAGGTACAAGACTCACATGACTGCTGTGCTCCTTCTCACCAAGACAAAGCTTTCCTCCTGTCTTGGAACCAACTGCACACTCACCCTACTTTGTTTACCTTTAAAGTTCATTTGGACACATTTTGTGAAATCTTTCTTTCTTTCTTTCTTTCTTTCTTTCTTTCTTTCTTTCTTTCTTTCTTTCTTTCTTTCTTTCGCCTACATGGCTACCTTAAATGTTTGAATCTTCAACTTTCCTACGTTTTAGTGAGAAACGATGCCCTTTAAGATTTCCAACTGTCCTATAGAAGTTTCTAGATTTGCGATGCCAAACATACAGACCTTCACACAAGAAAAATTCAAGTTTTTGGTGTTTCATGGGAAGCTGAATGTCTTTGTATCATAGTGTTCCCATTACATTCAGAAATGACTCTCCCTGCTGCTGCTATTATTGAAGGCTAAAGTTGTTCTTAGAGATGAATTCCTGAAACTCATCCATGAATTTTCATGAATTTTGAAGCTGTGTCGTGTCATGGCTAATAAGGAAGTCTTTGGAGTTTGAATCCTGGGTATGCCACTTACTGCGTGTGTGACTTACTTGTAAAAGAAGTAATCATAATATTTAACTCAGGGTTACTGTGAAGGCTGTAGCTCTGTGTTAAGCCCTTAGCAGTGCTTAGCATATAGGTGGTCCTCTGGCAATGCTGCTCATTATAATTTCTAAAAAAAAAATATGCTTATTTATTTTTGAGAGAGAGAGAGAGAAGAGTGCAGACTGGAGAGGGGCAGAGAGAGAGGGAGACACAGAATCCGAAGCAGGCTCCAGGCTCTGAGATGTCAGCACGGAGCCTGATGCGGGGCTTGAACTCAGGAACTGTGAGATTATGACCTGAGCCGAAGTCAGACGCTCAACTGATGGAGCCACCCAAGTGCCCCTATACTTTCTTATGGTCGTGGTGTTGGTGACTATTGTGGTGATGGAGAAGAGGAGGAGAAAGGAAAGCAGAAGAGGAGAAGGAGGGCAAAGAAGTGTGTGTGTGTGTGTGTGTGCGTGTGCGTGTGTGTGTGTGTGTGTGTGTGTGTGTAGTGGGGCAGGGGTTAGAGGGAACTGCAGCAACAGTGATAGCAGAAGGACCTGTCTTTCTGGTTGATAAACCCCAATGCCAGCCTTTTCCTAAGGTCTTCTCCAACTTACGTTAACTCTGTGATTCTCCACTAACTGAAGATTCTTCATCTCCCTCCATAATTTCTCTCTCCATGTTTTTTTAAAAATTTTTATTTATTTATTTTGAGAGAGAGAGAATGACAGCAAGAGAGTGGGGGAAGGGCAGAGAGAGAGGGAGACAGGATCCCTCTGTCACGCCATCAGCGCAGAGCCAGATGTGGGGCTCAAGCTCACGAGCCGTGAGATCGTGACCTGAGCCGAGATCTAGAGTCGGACACTCAACCAACTGAGCCACCCAGGCGCCCCTGTCCTTATGTTTAATAGGTACTTTGGGAGGGACTGTCATAGCTTATTCCTCTTTTCTTTCCCCCAGATCTTCTTGCCTCTCCAGACCAATCTTGGCCTCTTCCTGAGTTTTGCTTATTCCTCTTTTCTTTCCCCCAGATCTTCTTGCCTCTCCAGACCAATCTTGGCCTCTTCCTGAGTTTTGCCCGGGCCTCCAGTTCCCAATTTTCTAACCCTTCTCTAATATGTTGTGCATGGGAGCTCTTTTGCTCCTACAGGGTATTAGGAAGGAAGGAAACAAACATTTTTTGAGCCACCACCACATGTCAGGCACTGTGCTAGGCACTAGTGTAGACTCATGTAATTCTCTCAGGGATTAATTTCACATGCTGAGAAGTCAGAAGCTCAGAGGAGTTATGTACTTGCTCAGGGTTACAAGGCTAAGTGGTCAAGATCCGAGCACAAGGCTTTCTAACTCCAGAAGCTGCTGTTATCCCTAACCGTGAGATGCATGGACCAGGAGAAGAAGGCAGATTGTCTCTGTGGAGGAGGGGAGAAGTCACCAAAGGCACACGTCAGCCTCACAGTACGGGTGGGCCCTGCCTGTTGGGATTATGGGGTGTTACTGCCAGAGCTCAACACAAAGGCAGTTCCCAGAGGTCTGAAATGTCCAGAGAAATCAGATAGAGTCACCCGGCCCTGCCCAGAGGGGAAAATCACAGACCTAGAGAAACCTGGGAGATTAGTGTTTTTGACAAGAGACATACAGCATTTTGAGTCAAGAATGTCATTCTTAGCTTGAAGGTGAAGGGCCCATCTGGTTTTGAAAATCCATTGTGTATTTTTAGAGCATATATCACCTCCATGCGGTTCCCAAGCAGTGACATTATTATGGTTGTTGTCAACTTTTCTGTTGATATTGGGAGGAGTCCTCAAGGAGAAAATGATAATAAAAGCCTATGTTGGCAGAATAGTAGGTTAGCTGAGATATAGTCCAGTTGGCTTTGGACTGGCAGATTCAACTCCAAGGTCAACTGAGGACTCCATAGCACTCTTAAACAATTCAACTGAACCTGCAGGGAAGGCAAGGTGGGGGCGGGATTGGCCGTAATCCAGCAGCATGCTGGTCAGGTTGGAACTCAGAGTCATTCTCAAGAATTTACTTGAGTAGTTCTCAAAGTTTTTCCGTGTTGCTTCTCAGAGAACATGAAGCTCCAACCACATTCCAGTGGTTCATGGACCACACAGATTCATGACCTGCTTTATAAGCCTCGTGATACTTACTTGTTGAGATGGATTGTTTTTGCTAAAAAGCTCAAACCAACCTGAACTCTTTCAACGTCTGCAGGTAGAGTCAACCCAAGAATATGGGATTTTCTAAATACCAAAACCAAATAAGCAGCTTATATGTTGGGGAAAGGTTGAGTCATCTCTTAACATGGGAAGTGTAAGCTTCGAAAGGAGATGTCCGGCCACTGAGGTGGACACAGCATTGTCATTCTTTTTCTGGGAGCACTTTTCTACCCTTCGAGGCCCTTTTCTTACTTGTTTGCAAAGATGAGCCTTTAGGAATTCTGTTTTGGAAAGATAAAGGTATCTACAAATAGGTGTTCAGACTATCAGAAAAATTTCACCTTGGAGAGTCTTCAGATAGTTCAGTGTCAGAAGGTCAAAAGAAAGAACGTGTAGATATTAAGTTAATAGGAATTCATTTCACTGAAAGAACAAAAATATTATTATTTTAAAAAGCTCAAAGACTTAATGTTACTTTGGAAAAGAAAAGACATCATACTTATATTACCTTTTTGCGACTGGAAGATTCTGATACTCAGTCTCCTGCTATCCGGTCCTGTAATCTTGACCATTCCCTGCTCCCATCCCCCGGTCGATGAGAACCCAAGCAGGGTGTATTTCTTTTCAAGATTGGGTTGCAGAGAAAACAAATTCCCCGTAGTAGAAATAATGATTTAGAAGGTCTCAGATCTTGTTCCCAGACATAGCATTTGGAAAACATCGAGCAAAGACTCATGAGGAGTCCCAGGGGAATTGGAGTCCAGGAACGTTCATAAAGGAGTGAAAAAAAAAATCAGCCCAGGGAGTTGGAAAAAGAGAAGCTAATGATATTTGCTGTATAAGCTAGAGCTTACTGAAATAAATACAGGCTGGGAAAGAGCCTGTGGACCTTACTATGGTTGTTGAACGAGACTGATATTCAGAGATCCAGGATCTTTGGAGGAGATCTTCTGGGGGATCCTCTGGGGGAACCTCCAAGAGAGCTTCCTGTTGGGGTGTCCAGCCTTGGGACCAGCTATGGGGACAGAGCAATGCTTTTCATCAGACTTGGCTGGACAGGTCAGTTTGCTCAGATAAAGGGAATAGACTATAAGCCTGCATCAGAAATGGGGCAGCTCTTGGGAATGAGCTAGTCTTTCATTCTCTGATGGACCATCAGTATTTCTCTTTTCACATTTTCCTTTCTTAAAAACCCATTTTTTTATGATTACTGAGGATATCTGTTTCCTCTAAATTCAGGCTTGTGCTTCTCCTAGACCTGTTTCAGCCTTCGAATGTCTGACTCTCCTTTGGGGCGTCTTCCTCCCCCAGCCCCTTTCTTCTCTTTCCTAAATCCTGTCTCTGAGAGGAGCCATCCAGTTTGCAGTATCCCCTGGCCCTGAGCCAGAGCTCTAGGTCAAGCTCTGGGTTGGGCTGCCTCTAGGTCAGGTGGTTATCTTCCTCCACCACGTGGCTGGGTGATGAAAATCTGGCCACACCCTCACTTAGCTGGGCTGAAGGCGGGACCTGAGTGGGCCCTGACACAGCAGCCCCTGGAGAATGCTCCCTTCCTGAGAATAACAGTTGACAAACTAAAGCATGTCCTTTGAGAGGTGCAGAACCTTGGCAGAAGTCTCCTAGGTAGGCAATCTCCCAAAGCAGCTGTTTGCATTGTTTGCATATGTCTTGGTGGCATAGGCGTAGCGCTTTGGGTTGCAAAGCTTTTTTTTTTTTTTTTTTTTGCTAATAATGATAGACTCCATTGGAAACTCCCTGCCTTGGCCAGTCCTATGTGATGACAGCCATGTATTTTTGAGAAGGTAGGTTAGAAGGACACTGTTCTGAGCGAGAGAGTATTTTTGTTTTGTTGGAAGCTCGGTTGAGACAAAAGTTTTTATGCTCTTAACACAGGCAGTTGCAACGAAGAAACTCCTCTCGGATTGCTGTGGATTACCTGTGTGACTGCGTTTTGAGAACACCGATGCTCACGGTGCAAGCTGATCGTCACATGGGCCCTGAGCATCACGTGCTCAGCTGTTGTGGTGACTTAGTTAGGAGAACAGTTATAAATTCTCCACAACTTGTTCATGGCTAGTTTTGGGCTCGACAGATGTGTGGGATTCAGCACGTGCTCATCCAAGGCTTGCTCCAGGTCAAACAGTGAACAAGGCAGTTTTTTACCACTGGCAGCTCCTGGAGAGCAGAGGTCTTCAAGCTGAGGTACATACGCCCTTGGGAGACAGAATGATTCCTAAGAGTTGTGCAGTCAGCTTGGAAGATGAAGTCAAGGAATCAACTTGCAGATTCTCAACTGCTATCATATTCTTTCTTAGAATTGTTCTGTCTGAAGATGGGTCTTTGCTTCATGTTCTCACCACCGCCTTTTACAATTTTTCCTTTTGCTGGTTTTCACCAGAGAAGCATACCCCTCTGCCCCCACCCACCCTGCTTTGCCCCCCCCCCCCCGCCCCCGAAGGCAAGATCTGTCTGTGAGGCAGACGCTGGGCAGCGTAAATGCAGGTGCTGAGAACAGAGAACATTCCACCTTTTGGGTTCCACATCCCTGGGCCAGGTGGTTTCTAGTAAGACTTATCAGGTGGTAGATCACTCAAAATGATTCTTGATGATAAATTCTGTATTGCTTTTGGCATACAATTTAGGAGAAGTTCAAAGAACTGCATGACATTTATAGAAGAAATTCCTTCCATTCACAAAGTCTTGTTTCTGTGAATAGATTTATTAGAATTCAAAGTTTTTAGAAATTATAATGGGAGGAGGACTGTTGCTTGACCCACCTCATTTCTTGACCAGATCTCATTTGTTGATCTGGGCTAAATAAACTCTTTGAGAAACCGAAATCCCCAATTCATTCATTGCCGAGTACATTTCCAGTAAAATTTCATTTGTAACGTGTTCAATAATTGTTTATCAAAATTTTAATTTATTTGGTTTTGGGGGATTATATACCACTTATCATCATAATGATAAACACATTGAGGCAAAAACATCTATGACTTAGAGATTTGTGATCATAGGGAATAAAAAAAATAGTTTATATACATATTTTTGTCACAGAGAAGCATAGTAAGGTAATCTATATAAGAATTTCCAAGTATAAAAATACGCTGCACTAGGATATATGTGGGGGATGAAATGGAAATATTAGTTCAAGAATGAAAATGAGGTAAAATTTCTAGCTGGTTGAGAACTTGTTGTGCACATATTTTAAGCTGATGGTGGCAAGAACCATCCTTAGAATGATTATGATGGTCCATTGGCTATGTCAGAGTAGGGCTGCAACTCGTTTTGTTTTATAAGTCACCACGTACAATGTTCCAAATTATACTTTTAGCACCTTTAAAGAGAAGATGAAAGTGTTTAGATATTAACTCGTAAAAAATGAAAAGGGGGTGTGTGTAACTTAAAAAACATTCTTAGGGGGAGTGTCAGAGCAGACATCTACAGCCTGCTATGCTTAGGTGTCGAATGGCAGAAGGGATCCGTACTGGAGTCAAAACCCCCCAGGTCTACCATTTATTAGCCCTGTGAATTTGCACCAGTTACTTAAACTGACCCAAGCTGGTTTTCCTTCACAACTGAACTAATACTTTCCTTACTGAATTGTGGTGAAGGAAGTGATTTGATGTGCCCAGCACTCTTAGCAGAAGGTCCAAGGTGTAATTAGTGTCCATGCCTCTCCACTTCCCCCAAGGCTGTAACGATCCCTCTTTCCATGGCCCTCTTTCTTCCTTTCTCCATCACCTCATGTGTATTCAAAGTTGGCCTTATCTTACATTCTCCGTTAAATACATTTGATTAGCCCAAAGTATATTCTGTAAATTCATTCATCCGATGAATATATATTAAGCTCCAACTCTATTCCAGGCACGATTATGGCCCTGGGGATAACGGTGAATTAAGAGACAAAATCCCTATTGTCACAGAGCTTACTAAGTGCATGGTGATGAGGGTGCATTGGCTGCTCCCAATTAACGATGTCCTTTCACTAATGGGAGACCAGTTGGATTTCTGCGGATTGGCCCATCTGTCCATCCACCCAACCAGCCAGCCATCTGGTCATTCAGTTACAAAATGTATTGAGAAACTCCTAAGTGTTAGGACCATGATCAGGCATTCTTGTCTGAAAGTGACTGCAAAAACACTCTATTTTAATAAAATCCCTGTTTGTACGCCCTTTATCACAATATGCGTAGAGATTAATTGCATGATGTATCTATTTTGTGGTTAAATGTAAATATCCCTGGTTTTCTTTAATTTTTTGACTATTTCTTATCTGTTTAAAATAATGAGTACCTTTTTTTTTAATGTTTATTCATTTTTGAGAGACAGAGAGAGAGAGAGAGAGAGAGAGAGAGAGAGAGAGCATGGGCGGGGAGGGGCAGAGAGAGGGAGACACAGAATCTGAAGCAAGCTCCAGGCTTGGAGCTGTCAGCACAGAGCCTGATGCGGGACTCCCACTCATGAACCGTGAGATCATGACCTGAGCCAAAGTCAGATGCTTGACCGACTGAGCCACCCAGGTGCCCCAATGGAGTACCTTTTGAATGATTCAAACCAATTTGTGTATTCCTTCTAAATCAATAGTTTGTTTTATTGAGATTTTCTTCCAGTATGCAGCTAAAAAAACACATTTAAAATGATGAATGTGGAGGGGTGCCTGGGTGGCTCAGTTGGTTAAGCAAGCATCTTATTTCAGTTCAGATCATGATCTCGAGGTCTGTGAGTTCAAGGCTTGTGTCGGGCTCTGTGCTGACAGCTTGGAGCCTGGAGCCTATTTCAGATTCTGTGTGTGTCTCTCTCTGTCCCTCCCCAACTCATGCTCTGTCTCTCTCACTTTCAAAAATAAATAAACAAAAAAATTAAAAAAAAAAAACATTGTTTTTAAAAAAAAAATTTTTTTTTCAACGTTTATTTATTTTTGGGACAGAGAGAGACAGAGCATGAACAGGGGAGGGGCAGAGAGAGAGGGAGACACAGAATCGGAAACAGGCTCCAGGCTCTGAGCCATCAGCCCAGAGCCTGACGCGGGGCTCGAACTCCCGGACCGCGAGATCGTGACCTGGCTGAAGTCGGACGCTTAACCGACTGCGCCACCCAGGCGCCCCAAAAAACATTGTTTTGAATGATGGATTTGGGGATGGGAAATGATCCGGTCCCTCAAAGTGATTCCTCTTCTACCTAACTTTCAAACTGTATCAAGGAATGTTGTTCTACCACTTACATGGGGAACTGGTATTCCATGAACACAGCATTGAATTAGTTTATCCAGATTTCATCCAGAAATCAAAAAATTTCCATTTGAAGACATTTCAGCATCAAGACATTCCTTTAGGCCAGGTCTTTTTATATAATATCTATACCTTTTTTAATCAAAGATATAGAATTTTTTGAATCATATGTGTTCTCTTTTTTTTGAGATAAAATTCACAAAATAAAGTCACTGTTTGACTTATTTTAAAGTTCATAATTCCGTGTTTTTTAGTATATTCATGTGCAACCAGCACCACTATCTAATTCCAGAACATTCCATAGTCTCAAGAAGAAACCTCCCAATTCTCTCCTCCAACCCCTGACAATTACTACTCTACTTTCTGTCTCCGTGGAGTTGCCTATTCTGGTTATTTCATAGACATGAAATCATACCATATGTGTCTTTCCCGTAACATGATGTTTTCAAGGTTCATCTATGTATCAGTCCTTCATTCCTTTTTATGGCCAAATCTCTTGTGTGGAAGTAGCACATTTTGCTTATCCATTCATCAGTTGATGGGCGTTTTGCTTGTTTGCACTTTTTGGCTATTATGAATATTTATGTACAAGTTTATGCATGAATATAGTGTCAATTCTCTTGGTTATAACTGGGAGTGGAATTGCTGGGTCTTATGGTAATGCTGCATTTAACTTTTTGAGGAACCATCAAAGTGTTTTCCACAACTGTGGAAACCATTTGACATAAAAATATTTTCGTATGTGTTTGCTGTGTGCGTGAAAAGTATATGTTTCTATACTAAAGGGTCCCATTCCTAGTTCCAAAAAGTAAAAAAATGCACTTAAGTGAATTTTAACTTGGATTTTCAAGGGCAAATGTTAAATAGGAGAAAATGCCTCTTAACAAAATGAAGCAATAATTTTTATACAAGCATTATATACATCTATATTTCATTTCTCAAAAATATATTTATGACACAAATAACTGGAGAGTGTTTTTATTTCTAAGAATAAAAATTGGTATTTATTCAGTTTTATTACCACTAAGATTGTTTTGTCAAAAAAAGTTGAACTCCCCCCTTAGAAAATATTTCCATTGCTGCGAATAATGAAAGTAATTATTTTCAACATTATAAAGCATATTGTGTTTTAAGAGATGTATCTATATTTAACATATACAAACTTTAAACCTAGGACATAGCACCCCACTTACAAGTGAGAGTCTTCTGGAAGAGAAGAGAAACCTGACAGAATTTTTTTTAAGTACCAAGACTTGACTGTGAAGTAATCCAGGCACATGGCGTCAATAAAGTGCTCATTCAGGTGGATCAAGCCATTGGCCACAGATCCCTGGTGAGTGTCCTCTGTGTGATAACTTGCTTATATTTAATAATTTCTCCTAAATTTGGTTTTACAGTTATGAATTGTCTAAACGTTTCATGTGTCAAGAGGCCAAAGTGTTCCAGAAACCTATCCATTATGCCTGCTATTTTGTGATTCATTTTTATTAAACACCAGTTCTCTCTACTCTCCCTGAATTACACCCACATCATCGCCAATGGGAAAGACATTCATCTAAAGGCTGCAGATTCTTGTCCTCTTACTAGGTTTTAGGTATCCACATCCTAATCCCTGGATCCTGATAATACAGTCTGTTACAGGTGATGGGGATTTATGTTTGTAGATAACATTAAACTTGCTAATCAGCTGACCTTAGGGAGCTTATTCTGGATTATCTGGGTGGGTCCGGTGTAATCACAAGGGTCCTTAGAAGTGAAAGAGGGAAGCAGGAGGGTGAGGGGCAAAGGAGATGTGACAATGGAAACAGGTCACAGGGACGAGACTGACGTGACCAGCCATTGCTGGCTCTGAAGACGGAAAGGAGACCAGGGGCCAAGGAATGCAGGCAGCCTCCAGAATCTGGAAAACACAAGGACACTGAATCTCCCCCAGAGCCTCCAGAAGGAACACAGCCCTGCCCCCACTTTGGTTTTCAACAGTGAGACCCATGTTGGAGAATCATGACATAACAAATTCCTGTTGGTTTTAAGCCACCAAGTTCTTGGTAATGTGTTATGGGGCTGGTAGGAAACTAACATGCTATTGTCAGAAGGGACCAAAAAAGACATTGGGAGTTAAGACAGCAACGTCGTAAATAGTGAAAAATAAGAAAAGTTTTGAGGCCGATGAATATGTATGCATGAGAGAGTGGTAGGAAGAATGGATTTGTTTCAGGGCTACAGGAGAATCTAACTTATTTGGAGTGGATGGGGAGGAAACTGCAAAATAGTCTTAATTTTAATGGTTTTTTAAAAGAAAAAAAGAATTGCCTTTTTTTCAATACACACAGCAGCAGGAGGAACTATCAGAGGACAGGGCGAAGGAAGGACAAGAGAGGTTGAGCACTGATCCGAACGGCATCCGTCCTTGCCCCCTTCCAGGAAGCTATTGAGGACACTGCCCAACATTTCTGGGTCAGTTTGCTTTTGTGCAAAATGTGGAAAAAACATGCCCCGACTACAGTTTTTTTTTTTAAGTTTCTTTATTTTTGACAGAGACAGAGTGTGAGCATGAGTGGGGGAGGGGCAGAGAGAGAGAGGGAGACAGAGAATCTGAAGCAGGCTCCAGGCTCTAAACTGTCAGCACAGAGGCCAACGCGGGGCTCAAACTCACTAACTGTGAGATCATGACCTGGGCCGAAGTCGGACGCTTAACCGACTGAGCCACCCAGGCGCCCCTAGTTTTTTTTTTTTTTTTTAAGTGTATTTATTTTTGAGGGGTGGGGGGAGGAGTAGAGAGAGGGAAACACAGAATACGAAGCACGCTCCAGGCTCTGAGCTGTCAGCACAGAGCTTGATGTGGGCCTCAAACCCATGAACTGTGAGATCATGACCTGAGCCGAAGTCGGATGCTTAACCAACTGAGCCACCCGGGCATCCCCATCCCTAACTACAGTTTTAATGAGACTATATATATGGGGATGGCCAAAACCAGTATGGGATGTAACATGTACTTATTTACAAATGTCCAAAGTGATAAGGGCCCAATTAGCAAACGGTAGTTATAAATACTTGACTTAAAACATTTTATCCCATGTTTAACACATCTTTCAACTTTTTATTCTCTTAATTACTTAGATGCTTCACTGAAATGCCAACCTTACCTTTGTTGGCATTGTCATGAACTCCAACAGCAGGGTTGGGGAGAAGGAAGACCTCAGTGGGGGGTAGCCAGTAAGCATGGGCTCGGCCTGCCCCAGTCCCCAATCTCCTAGTCTGGGTCTCGTCCAGAGGCACGACTCTGCAGCTTTCTATAATGTTTCTCAGCATTTCAGCATGAGAGGGGGACAGTGTGGAGAAAGAAGGCTCACTTAGGACGTGGGTTTCAGACAGAAGACTCTACTTAGGAAAAAGGACAGAGCTGGCGGGAAATCACAGCCTGAGTCTGGCTGGACGGCAGCTCTCCTCTCATCCCTGGGAATGATGTGACCTGAGTCCCCAAATCCATCAGAGCTGTTTAAGAATTAAATGACATGGTGAATATGAAAGCTCTTTGACCAATATAAGCCCAAGGCAGATGTATGTGAATGTTTAGTGGTTGTCACAGTCAGACTGGGCTCCTGGAATAATACCATACCAGGGGGTTTACAAAGAACAGAAATTTATTTCTCCCAGTTCTGGAGGCTGGCAGTCTGAGATCAGGGTGCCAGTGCAGTGGATTCTGGTGAGAGCATCTTCCAGGTTGCAGACTGCCGACATCTTGGTTTGTCCTCACATGGTGGAAAGAGGGGGAGAGAGAGCTCTCTGGGGTCCCTGTATAAAGGGCACTAATCCCATTCATAAGGACTCCACTCTTGTGACCTAATCACCTCCCAAAGGCATTACCTTCTAGTACCATTATAAAGGGTGAGGATTTCAACTCATAAATTTGTGGGCAGTGGGGGGCAGAGAGATGCTACAAACATTTGGTCCATAACAATGGTCTTTTATGGTTGTATCTCTTCTCTATTAAAATTTGTTTATAGTTATGATGTTATCCCCAGTGGATTTCTGCCTCCCTTACAAGACCCTGAACCACTTAACTCTTCCCTAGCTGATTCATATTATTTTCCTTCCTTTCCAAATCATCTCCCCAGTCCATTAGATTTTCTTCCCTCCTCCCTCCTTCCAGTTGGTTCCACTTAATGGCATCCAGGATACACTGAGCTGCCTCCTTCCCTCACTCATCTACATTTCACTCAGAGAGTCATCTCCATTCCCTCATCTACCCATCCAGTCTCACCTTCAGAGTGTCCCCAGGGTACCCAGCCCAGTGAGGACCCCACTAAAGGGGTGTGAGTACTTCTTGACTGAATAGCAAGAGGGAAGATAATGATGACAAGCAGAGAGAGAGTAACATTTATCTTGTCACTGATGACAGTGGCCTATTAGAAAAAAAAAGCCTGGAATTTCTTCTTTTGTTCTTTCTCTTTTTAGTTTGTTTTGCATGAAAATGAACAGTTTATGTTAATCTGCATTTTTGCTGTTTCGTAGGTTGCTTATACTTATCCTGTTTTCTGTACAACACGTATATGCGGTAAGTACATTAATTAGCTCTGATTGCATGCATTATTCTTGTTATAAGCCTTTTTGTCTGTGGGACTCAGTTTTCTCATCTGTAAAATGAAAGGCTGGACTAGGTGAACTCTAAGGTTTCTTTTCCACACTCAAAACTGCTTACCAAATTGCCCAGGTATTGGGGATTTCTTCATTTTATAACATTACCCTGTGTTAAAATCTTTTTTTGAAGGGGGGCTGGAAGCGGCTGGCCTACTTCAAGATTAAATCAAGAAATACAAGATTACATGTGAACATTTTAACTCTGGAGAAGGATAAGCCTAGAATATTCTGTAATAAGATCTCTTTCTTCTGCTTCCCACTGAGGAATCTGAGTTATTAAACCCAACCCCAGACATTTCTGGGAAATCACGCTATGGACTGCCAGTAACTCAGATCTTGAGATAACTGAACGGGTTAAGTCACCCTAGTGAGCACATCCCCATCTGCCATCTTCTCTGGCTTGGATTTACCCAATCCAGTTTCTGTTATTTCAGTTAACATGGGTCTTTTCAAGGCAAATCAAAATAGAAAGTTGCTTTCTGTTCTCCTTTTCCTACTGGTCAGGACCAGAGAGGAATCAGAAGCTCTCCCCAAGTAGGATGATATGCCGTGTACCACTTAGTCCCATGCATTTGAGAGCATCATCTGAAGTAAGAATGGAAACACACTGAGATATGTGTCTGGATTTCTTTTTACTTGATTTCTCTAAGTTTATTTTTGTATCATATTCTCTCCCCCGCCACCGCCCCATTAGAAGAGCCTACAGAGTCTTAAATTTCACTTCCTTTGTTTCTTATGTTCCATACGTGGGAAAAAAAATTATTGAAACAAAGACTCATCTAGCCTGGACCCTCCTATCAGGTTGTGCTGTGCAGAGATATTAGAGATTTCACACCAAAGTTGCGATACTATAGTTGTCTTTTAAAGATAGTGATATAAATTGATGCAAAAGTTATGGGAGGCAATTTGGCATTATCCTTCAGAATTTCAAATGTGTAATCCTGTTGACCCAGGAAGTTTCCTTTTGGGAATTTATTATATATGTTTATACTGACTTGCGCATAAAGAAAACACACAAAAATATTGTAGTGTTTAGTAACGAAGGGAGGTAGCTAACGGCCCATCAAGAAGGACAGATTAAACAAGTACTTCATGTGAGGAAGAGCGATTCTATTAACTTGGAATGACTTTGAAGGCATCTAAGTGAAGGCAGCAAGGTACAGAGAAATATACCATTTGGGTAAAAATAAAACAAGATTCAAATCACCAAAAAGTGTGTGTGTGGGCGGGTGTGCGTGCACGTGTGTGTATGTGAGTGTGTGCATATGTGTTCCTGGTGTGAAAGTGCTCATAACTACCCAGAAACAGATTGAGGAGAGTGATTGCCTCTAGGTGAGGGAATGGGAGGGCCTGGGCTGGAAAAGAAAATTTCTTTCCCCATTATACTCTTTTGCCCTGTTTGAGTTTTTTATCACATGCAAATGTTGTTTTTCAAAAAAGAAAATAGAGGTATGAATGTAGGACCAGTTATTAATCTAGAAATTAATAACGTACCTCATAAACATTTTATTCAACATACGTTTGTTTAAAAAATATCTGGGCTAAAACAGGAACTTTTCTTTTTTTTCCTCTTTGAAGAATGACATTAGTTTTGGAGAACATCAGTGTATTCCGGTGAATATGGTTTATACTTTGAATGTTGCCTTGGTGTGAGCCATAGTATTTATCTTTTTCAAATGGGTTCATACAGTCTGTTTTTGTGGCACATATTTTCCCTCTATGAATGCCTCCCCTAAAGTGGTATTTATTGGGCTATATCTAACGTACAAAAACTTCTTAGAGCCTAAAATTACCTCTTGCTTTTTTCTTTTATCAGTACCAAAGCTTTATATGTGACTATTTCTGTTTTTTTTTTAATTAGAATCTGTTAATTTATCTTACACCAATTCTTTCCTGAAATGTAATTTTCAGATGCTACAAACATCTCTGTGATGGTTGGCACAATTAAGAAAAAAAAAACAATAAAAGAACAAACTTGTCTTTATTATCAAGCCAGCTAATCAACTGACCTTCTTTCTCTGGTTGTTTTGATATTTCACTGGACACATAGTAATGAGTCCCAACCTTAAATGAACCCAAGTATTCAGACCAGTTGCTTTAAAGTGTTTTCATGATGTCCTGGACCTGGGCATTTAACCTTTTTTTTTTTTTTTTCGTCACCTTATCAGAGTTTTGAACTTGATGGTTCTGCATTCATAGATAACAATGTGACTTAAAACTCAAGAGGCATCTATTTTGGAAACTTCAAATACAGTTTTTTTTAACTTAACTCTTGTAAAGGTTCACATTCTTATATACTTTCAATGACTGTAAAGAATTTTGTTTATAAAAATGTCTTTTTTTATTAATGCTTAATTTAAAGATTTTTCTTTTGGGATGTGTCTGAGCATATTTTTTTTTCTAGAAAAAAGAGGTCTAAGTTGTGTGACTGAAAAATAAATACATTCGGGATAGATCCTTTTTCCTCCCATACACATTCTCATATATATGTGCATGATTACACATGTGTGTATTCATATGTACACCTGCTTGTATGTCCTTCCATGCATACTTATGTACATTGGTGTGTAGGTATACATATTTGTTTTCCAACTGAACTGTGAGTATTGGTTCAAATGTTGTATGTTTCCCCATTATGCTTTGGTGTAAAGACTCATGTTTATAGCCTTGAATGTAAAAAGATCTATCAGTCATAGAAATGTGTGGGTAATACATAAGTGTTACAGTGAGGGCTGGACCAGGCGAGATCATGAACTAGGCGAAGTATATCCCTGGTGCCTTTCTGATATTCCTGTCCACACTCTCAGCTCGTAGCATCTAGAGCTGTTTTTGCCACTAGTTCTTCCCAACCCACCGCCCCAGGCTCTGAAGGAATGGTCAGTGTTCATTGTCATTGTCACTGCAGGTGCATCATGGTGGCTGTTTTGTTGTTAAGGGATCTACTTATGGAAACAGTTATTCTGGGATTATGCTTTTGTATTGAAGTGACAGATGACTCTGGATATAGACAATGAGGATTTGTGAGAACAAGGGCCTGATTCTTCCTAAAGAGCGTGTGTGTGTGTGCATGTGTGTGTGTGTGTGTGTGTGTGTGTGTGTGTGTGTGTTTGGAAGAAGCATGAAAGTTAAGAAAACATGTGAATGTGGAGAAACTCTCTAAAGAGAATGTTGGAGAGAGGTTAGTGAGAAGTGGGGAAGGGCTCGCCTTATTCAAGTTCAGGAGCTTTCTGGTTGAGAGACACATTAGAGGAACCATCTTGGAGTTTTAGCAGTTTGCAGGAAACAGTTTTCGTGTGAAAATCCAAGGCTGTGACGGGAGCAGTGACCAGGAAGGACTTGATGGTTCTGGAGGGGAAGCAAGAGCATCCTGAAAAGCAGCCAAGTTTATAATTGAAGTGAGACACCATTGTGTCCTTACAGTTTTCCTAATCATATAGTTTACACTCTAAGATTGTTCACAACTTAGTAAATGAGGTCTTGCCAGGAGAAGGACATCACAGAAGATTCTTGCTAAAAAAAAAAAAGTGGCCTCAGAAGGGAGCTTTTTTCAATGCCAGCTCATGTAAACTTTTATTTTTCTCACACTCTTATCGAGCCACAATGGAAGTTCTTTGCCTTTTTATGTATCAACATGAGTGTTTTCTTTTCGAGGTTTCCAAGGTAAAGGTATACTGTGGAATTCCCATCAGTTAGGTAAACCGAGATGCTTGTTAGAAGTTAAATATCGTGTACCCAGCTAAGCAAGGAATACCAGTTTACTAAACCAGATGCTTCACTTTCCAGAGTGGAAAGAAGTTTATTGGGCCTTGCGGAGGAAGAGATTGCTCAGTTTGCCAGTGCTTTCCTGAAAAAGGGTCTCGGGTAAGTGATGTAAAAATCAGTATGGGCAGTGGGAGGAAGAAATGGGGAGTTACTCATCAGTGGGCATAAAGTTTTGGTTATGCAAGATGGGTTAGCTCTAGAGATCTGCTGTAGGATGTCTACCTAGAGTCAACAATAATGTCATATTCACTGAAACATTGGTTGGGAGCAGGGGCACCTGGGTGGCTCAGTCGGTTAAGCGCCCAACTTCGGTCAGGTCATGATCTCACAGGTCATGAGTTCAAGCCCCGTGTCTGGCTCTGTGCTGACAGCTCAGAGTCTGGAGCCTGCTTCGGATTCTGTGTCCCCCTCTCTCTCTGCCCCTCACCCGCTCTCTCTCTCTCTCTCAAAAACAAATATTAAAACATATTTTAAAAAATTGGTTGGGAGAGCAGATCTCATATTAAGTGTCCTTACCACAGTAAAATGTTAGGAAAAAAGTCAACATGGGCAGCATGTTGAAATTTGAGCCATTGTGAATACTTAACGTTAAGTAGTCCCAGATTCTTAGCATGTTCTGATAATTGTCAATGTTTCTGTTTTACAGTCAAAGTTCTGTACATTCTGATAAGCCATCCCAGTTTTATTACACTAGGCATCAAGCTTAGAGGTGCAAGTTGTGATTTACCCAATGCTTCATACCACACTAATCTTGTGAACTGCCTTATGCAAAAAGGGTCCTGTGCCAAATGGTACATGCTAGGTCGCCATCCTGAAACTCAGGTTGCATATCAGCATTGTTTTTTAATGTTTATTTATTTTTGAGAGAGAGCGAGACACAGAGTGAAGCAGGGAAGGGGCAGAGAGAGAGAGAGAGAGAGAGAGAGAGAGAGAGGGAATCCTAAGCAGGCTTCAGGCTGTGAGCTGTCAGCACAGAGCCCAATGCAGGGCTTGAATCCACAAACCGTGAAATCATGACCTGAGCCAAAGTCATGAGCCAGGTGCCCCAACATATAAGCATTTTAAAGGCTCTGAGAAGTAGTGTAGTGAGGCGGGGGAAACCTTGTTTAAACTTATCTAAAGTGGTATATCCAGACATTGGACTACAAGACTCTTTTTTGGATAGCACCTATTGAAGTCACATGGGCATAGTGTTCTGTATGCATCTATTGTGCATGGCTGCATTTCTTGTGTGCTTCTTATGTGCCGCACACCATCTGTGTTCTCCAAACGCTTTAGGTCCCTGACTCCTCACGGCTACTCTCTTACTATCTCAGCGTGCCGACTTTGCAAGGCAGAAGATCAAAGCTCAGAGAGGTGTAGCCTGTTACTCAAGTCCACCCAGGACGGGGCTCTGGGTGACTACACTACGTTCTCTGTCCCCGAAAGGCACAAGAGCCCTCTTGGCTACTGTAGACGGGTCACTTGAACATTTATGGACCTCTGTCTCCCTTATATTCTGATAGCAGCAGCTGGCGGCCCACCCGCTCACTTGTGCTGGCGTAGTAGATCAAACAATTCTTTGGATTAAAAATACTCCCGCCATCTTACAAGAAAAGAGAAACTTGCTTTGGAAACTTTGGACAGTTTTTGAGTCAGATCAGTGATTCTGTTGCAACATGTTCCCATTGATTCTATAGGGAGTAACGCTCAAAAAGCACAGTTCAGGGATGACCAGTCTACAAGGAGGCAAGACCTCTCCTGAGGGAAGGGGCCATATATTTCTCCCATAGCTTTGCTTTCTCTCTGCACGATACGTGTGCAGTATGCAAGCGGCTCCTGTGTTGAGCTCTCTTCCTGAAACCAGCTAACTTTCAGAGCATGAATTATGGCAAATCCCCTCCTGCTTAAACTGCATTGTTTCTTTAATACTTCAAAAACTTTGGAGCTCAGAATTTATCTTAAGGTTTTTCTTTTCCTTTAAAAAATTTCTTTTAAACTGCTTTTTAAGTTTATTTATTTTGAGAGAGAGAGTGCAAGCAGGGCAGAGGCTGAGAAAGAGAGAGAGGAGAATAAGGATACCAAGCAGGCTCTGCACTATCAGGACAGAGCCTGATGCGGGGCTCAAATTCACAAACCTTGAGATCATGACCTGAGCCAAAGGCAGACGCTTAACCAACTGAGGCACCCAGGCGCCCCTATCTTGAGATTTGTCAAGCTGCTTTCATGACATGATTCAAAAAAAAGAGGTGCAAACTTCTAGTTATAAAATAAATAAGTCCCGGGAATATACTGTACAGCATGATGAATATAGTACATAATACTATCTGGTCTATTTGAAGGTTATTGTGAGTAGATCTTAAGAGTTATCATCACAAGGGGGAAAAAAAGTTACTGTGTGAGGACAGATGCTAACTAAACTTATCGTGGTGATCACTTTGCAATCTATACACATATCAAATTATGAAACTCATATTACGTTTATATGTCAGTTACATCTCAATAAAAATTCTTTTAAAAACTAAAGACACTGAAAGCTAGCAATCTAAGAAGTGCCTTTTTTACGTATATGTATGCCTTATTCGGGGGTGGGGGGGAAAGCCTGGCTTTCCTGTGATTTAAAAAAAATTATTTAAATGTTTATTTATTTTTGAGAGAGAGAGACAGACAGACAGAACATGAGCAGGGGAGGGGCAGAGAGAGAGGGAGACACAGAATCTGAAACAGGCTCCAGGCTCTGAGCTTTCAGCACAGAACCAGACGGGGTCGAACCCACAAACCGTGAGATCATGACTTGAGCCAAAGTCAGATGCTTAACTGACTGAGCCGCTCAGGTGCCCCTCCTGTGATTTTTAATATAAACATACCAAGATTGTATAAATGAGAAAGAAATCAGTGCATCTAAATTTTAAGACCCTTTGAGTTTGAGACCCAAGAAAAATGGATCAGCTTCTTGAGAGGATGCTAATGGGGGCATCGCAAAACAAATGGGAACAGTTGCTTGGATAAGGCTCTGATGTAAATAAGCCCGAGAATTGTTTTGGTCGGGACATCTGGCGAGGTCTAGAGACATTTGTTGGTTGTCACAACTGGATGGGGGAAGGGTGCTACAGTATCTCGTGGGTACGGGCCAGGGATGCGGTTTGGCACCCCCAATGCACAGAACAGCCCCCACACCAAAAACTTACCTGTGCTGAGTGGACAAACCCTGCTCTCCTCCCACAACAGCTCTGTGAGGCTGATGGGGTTAATATTTTCATCTTTCAATACAAGGAGCCTGGATTTCCACGAGTTTTAATAACTCACTCGTATGTGGAAGAGGTGGAAACCCCACCTGGTGTCTGACTTCAGTTTTAGCATTTGGCCCGTGATCACGAACATCGGTGCCTGCACACTCACATTCAAACGCCAGACCGTCATCATAACCTTGTGAACTCGGGCGGGTGCTTCGAGCTGCCCAAGCATTCGTTTCCTGGTATTTACACCACGAGTGCTGTCTCTTCTGTTTCCTCGGGTGTTCCGCAATCACGAGCAATGCACCTTGCGTCCCCTAACACAGTCTCCAGTGCCGGGGGTGATGAGGGCTCAGGGGATAGACTGCACTCTGCGGTCTGGGTCCCTGTTGCTGGGTGGTCAGGCAGAACAGAACGCGGAGCGCTGGTCAACCCTTGCCCTTTCCGAGACAGATGGCTCCCACATGAAGGCTGCAAGTTGCTGGCAGCGACGTCCGGCTGGGAGTTTGGGAGCTTGGCTTGCGCATAACTGCCAGGTGGGGTGGGAGGTGGGTGCTCGCAAGTACTCAGCAAGCAGCCAACTCACATACCATCTCGGGAGCTGCAGTGACAGCTCGAGGGGGTCTAGAGAGACAGGAATCCACACAGTCCCGGAGGGTCGAGGATCTGCCTGAGACGGTGCAGCCTGCTAGTGGCTCAGCCAGGCATTCCTAAGAAGGAAATGATTCCCCCTTTAGGGGTTCATGCCTGAGTGAGTCGTTTAAGCCCCAAATCAAAACTGCTGTCTCTGGATCGACGCTGGCCCTGTGCAGTGGAACGATGGGGTTGGGCTTGGAACTCTAGACTCAGGCTGGAGCCTGAGGTACAGCTGGGGTGCATCTGAGGCAGGGAGCCAAGGGGGGGTCCTTCACTTCTGACGGAGTGAAGTTCAGCCTCATCAGTGCACCCCGGAGGCCCGCAGTCTGGCAGAACCATGTGTTTCCACCGGCGATCAACACGCTTCCCCTTTGCGCCTCTCCTGCTGCATCACGTGGGCCATCGGCTCTCCCTGGAGCATAATCCGAATATTCTCGCTTGCCTCCCCTTTTCTGGGCTGTCTTCCCACTTCTGCTCTGCCTCTGTTTCTCCTGCCTTCCCCAAGGAGCTCGGTGGAGACTCCAGCTCTCCCAAAGCATTCCCCCCCTGCCGCAGCTCCTCCCAGCCAGTGTTGAGGCCCCTGGCAGGACCCTGGGCCCCTTCCCTTTACTGCTTGCACCCCAGCCTGTATCTCTGTTTGGGTGTGAGCGTCGGTGCACACGACCCTCTTCATGAGATTACCAGCACACACCCTTCAAGGTCGTCACGTGGACACCTGGAAAATGCTTCTGCTGGCTCCTGGTCCGCAGTGGAAACATAGCAGGCAGTTAGTGCACATAAATCAATACGTGAAAACTAAGTCTCCAGCCTGGGCAGGACTGGGAGCCTGAGTGGGTGGCCACGCTGGCCTGTAGCGTGCTTCCGGGGATACCTGCCACATCTAAGAGAAGCGGGGAGCAGGGTTAGTAGGGAGTCTCCCACCTCAGTCTTCCCCTCCCTCACCCGCACACGCATTGTTGAAACCTGTTATTAAATGTGCAATCTCACATAAGCTCAAATTCCCATGAGGTTTCAAGTAGGGCCAGAGATAACTATTTTGAACAGTGCCATTAAACAGTCCAGGAGCATCCTTGAAAGAGCTTCAGTCGAGGGTGGGAGACTGGAACCCCTGTGCCTTCTTTCTGGTTGAGAGCCTCAGGTGACAAATAAGGGTTTATCCTATCTGGCTGGTTCTGTTCCTCCAGGCTCTAACAGCCTCCGGTTCTGTGAGGTAGGCATGGCCATTTGCATATAGCAGCTATTCAGTTGCCTTCCAAAATATTTTGCAGCTATGCCCTGACATTTCCCCTAACCTCCTAATAGTCCCTCTTTGAGGATATGAATGAGGTTGGCACTGGCTGAGATTTTAAGATTTTCTTTGCCAGTTTCAGTGAAGGAATCTTCAGGTTTTTGATGGTTGTCTCCTTGCAGGGAGAATTATGTGTCTTTATAGACTATATGGGACTTTTTACAAGATCCATTGTAGTAACTAGCATGATGATAAAGACACGTTCTGTAGCATTTTCCAGAATCAAATAGAAAATATGTCCATATTTTTCATTGAATGGAGTCTACCAACTATTAAATTGTTAACTGTTCTATTAAGAACTGTATAATTTGACTTTTATGCAAAGAAGCCAAATAGTGTAAAACTCAAGACCTGTTTGGTTTTTTTTTTTTCCTTCCTGGTTTGAAAGCTGAGATCACACATTAGCAAATCAGTGTTTCCTTGGGGAATTTTAAGTCACTAAAAAAAATGCACAAGTATTTTCCCCCACAATATCATTCATTTGTCCCTCATGCTCCTAAGAGCCTACGTTCCATGATAAAAATGGAATTTACTTGGGAGATTTTAATTATTAACATTTTTAACCATTAAATTATTTGCACACAAAGTTCTAGAACCCGATCCCTTTATCCCTCACACAGCTGTATTCTAGTATAGTCTATAACTGTGAAACAGTCTATAACTGATAAATGGTACAGAGCAATTCTTCTGAGGTCCCAAAGCACACATAAGTCAATGATGTTGTATTTTGGTGGAAGCAGAGTCCAATGACAAGTGACGAATTTGATCTGTCATCCACCCCCTTAGAGTTTTGGTTCTGCTTTATTTTTCTTCCACATCTTTCTCCTCCAAAAACAAACTCCCCAGCTCATTTTGTCTCTGCTGGAGAGTTCTCTGAGTAATGAAGCCCTGCCTGAGACTCAGGTGCTTTCCAAGGACACCCCAGCGAGGGGTCCTGGGACGGGACGTCCACCTTGGGGACTGTGGGGAGCTGGACAGGGCATTTGTCGTGCAAAGGCATCCGAATCCAGACTTGGAGAAAACACTGCCTACCGACAAATCTCCCAGTAGAATTTAGCCCACCAGCTGCCGGTTTCCAACTTGGGCTTTGCTTGTTAAAGCGTTCCCCGGTCAGGAATATTAACCTTGAGTTCTGAAGAATGAAAAACTTGCAAACGTTAAAAGAATGGATCTTCCATGGCAGGTGGTTGAGGAAGTAGTTCCAAACAGGGTGTGGGAAACCTGGACGTGCCTATCACTCTCTACTATCTGGCCTATCAATAATCACAGTCGTAGAACTAACCAGTGGTAGCTCGTATTGGTATGGAAGGATGACTCCAGCCGCTAACAGGGCTTTCAGTAGGCTGACAGAGCTCTCGCTCTAAACCTAGCATTTGTGCTTCAGAAGGAAGGAGGGAAAACAAGCTATATTTGCCTACTGTGTTGTAGGACGTGTTGTTTTTGCAACCAGGCCAGGTGTCCCGAGCCTCACCAGGGAATCCTGGTGACAGGTTGGGTCTGGTAGGTATTGGCGTACCTGCCCTGATCAGTCATCTCATTAAATTGCCAGTGATTTGCAGCACAGCCTTTGGCCTCCTCATGTGGAGTTCAATTCCATGGCAACGACGATTGCTGAACTCTGCGACCCAGCATGAACTGAGGCCAGGCGGCCGCAGAGCTCAGCAAATGTGGGACTACGCTGAACTTGAGTGGATCAAGGTCATTACCAAAGGGGAGACAGTCTTGTTGTTGGTGAGAACTCAGGGCTAGCAATGCAGGCCTGGCATTGTGAGGCTCCGGTGATCCAGAATGAAGTCCTTGTGGCCTGGAGCTCATCCAGCAGGAGATTCACCTTCTGGTCATTATTTCTGGGTGCCTCAGGAGTGCCGGGCACTGTTAGGAGCTTGCGTCCTTGCTCTGTCCCAGGGATAATGTGGTCCCCTAACTCGGTTTCATATGGGAGCCTGGGGGTGGGGGGCAGGGCAGAGACAGCAGTGGAATCAGAGGCTACCTAGTGATGGCCTGAAAGCCTGTTGTGTCAGTGCCTCGGCTGCCATAATGAAGTGCCATGTGCTCAGTGGCTTAAAACCACAGAAAATATTTTTCTTGCACGTTCTAGAGCCAGAAATACACAAGCAAGGTGTCACCATTACTGTACTTCTGCTCCAGCAGAGGCTCCTTCTCTGCCTCTCCCAGCTTTTGGTGGCCACCAGCTTTCCTTGGCTGACGGCCCTGTCACTCCAGTCCCCGCCTCTGTCTTCGCACTGCCTTCTCCTCTGTGTCACATCTTCCTCTGCGTCCCTCTCACAAGGGTACATGTAATGGCATTTAGAGGGCCCATGCAGATAATCCAAGATAACCCCCTCCTCTCAAGGGCCTTAACTTTAGCACCTCTTTTGCCATCTCAGGCAATGTCCACGAATCCCAGGGGTTAGGACGGGGACATGTCTTTTTGTAGCCACCATTCGACCTACTGCAAATGTCTGGGCAGAGAGAACAGCCTCCGTGCAGACCCTGGGGGAAGAGCCTCCATTCGGACCCTGAAGTGAGAAGGAGGCAGGCTGGCATGTCTGAGGGACTGGAACGTGGCCAGAAAGATTTGGTTGGAGTAGGTGAGGGGGCAGGTGACATGAGGTGCAGTTGGAAAATCAGACACAGGTCCTTCAGTCTAAGAAGGAAGGCTCTGAAGGATCTTAAGAAGGGTGGAAGCAGGTGGATTTACGGTATAAAAAAATCATTCTGGCTGCTGTTTGGAGAACATAGTGTGTGTACATTGGGGGGCAGTGGTAGGGAAAACCCGTCAGGGGGCTGCTGCAGTCGCTCAGGTGGGAGGTGAGATTGCTTTGCGGGGGTGGGGGGGAAGCGTGAAGAGGTGGGGGAAGCAGGTGCGTGAAGAGGTGGGGGAATGTTTGGGAGGCAGGGTTGATAGGAGCGAGGGTGACAGTGGAGGAAGGCGGGCATAGTGTGTACAGCTGTGTGGGCAGTGGTCTCAGGCCGAGGAGCACACGGGGGGGATGATCGTGTGTCTACGAGTCCCATTTTGGGTTTGTAGAGCCAGAGGTCAACTGAATATGGTCAGGGCTCCAAAGAGAAGTCTGGGCTAGGGAGGAAAGTGGAGGGGTTGGTTGTTCAGCGTTGGATGCCATTAACTCCATGGAAAAGGTCAAGTTTGCCCAAGAGAAAGTGAGAAGAGGGCCAGGGCAACCCTGTGGGGAATCCCCCCCCCCCCCCCAACCAGGAGGAAGGGGGCCGGCACGGAAGACACAGGAGAAAGACACAGAGAGGGCAAGGGGCAGGGACACCAGGAGAACAGAGCCAGGAAGAGGAAGCAAGGTCCAGCTGGTTCTGGCTCCGCCGGGAGCCTACCCAGGCCTCTCCACGCTGCCTCATTCAGTTCCCACGGCAGATGTGTGATGTTGGGCTGCTCTTACACCATTTTTAAAAATGGCAAAACCGGGGCGCCTGGGTAGCTCATTCGGTTGAGCGTCCGACTTCAGCTCAGGTCGTGATCTCACGGTTCGTGAGTTCAAGCCCTGCGTCAGGCTCTGGGCTGATGGCTCAGAGCCTGGAGCCTGCTTCCGATTCTGTGTCTCCCTCTCTCTCTGCCCCTCCCCCATTCATGCTCTGTCTCTCTCTGTCTCAAAAATAAACATTAAAAAAAATTTTTTTTTTTTTAAAAATGGGAAAACCACTCTGTGATGACCAGGTTCAAGACGTGGATTTATTTATTGCTCAGGGGCAAAGCCCTATCTTCCGGTTCTCAGAGCCGTGCTCTTTCCACTGTGCCATGCAGCCTCTTGGGAACACAGCTGCAAATCCAGAGTCAGTGTCACTCCAGGCTAAATGGGCCAGCGGATGCTCTCATTGACAGGTGAGGTGATCTTAAGGTACAAGAAAATACTCTGCCACAACGGTCTGGTCTCCTTGGACTTTCTACTCCTTGAGTAACACTTTTTTGTTATTTATTTTAATAACCATTCATGTTATCCATTGTTTTTCCCGTTATAGGTAGGGAGAGACCTTGGAGGCACTCAGTTAAAGGATTTTATGCTACCTGCGTAGTCCTCTTGGAGGGTTTAAGTAATGTTATGGTGTCGCCTAGTGGATGAATCTTTGAATTACAGCCAAGCATTAAAAAGGCAGGAAGGGCGACGCTGAACTGTTCATTTTAATTATAAAAGTCTTAATCCATTCAGTACTCTCCGAGTTCATGTTTAGAATATATACCACACAAGGCGGTAGCCAAGGTCCTGGGTAGTAATAAAATGTGCACGGATCCCTGACCCCAAAAAGCTTACCAGAAGACATCACCCCAAGCAGATATTAATTAAAGTAACATGCGTGAAACAATAATGAAAAATAGGTGAAGAGTCTATTTAGGTGGTATTTTAGGGTGGACAGGAGAGTTCTTCCGAGAGTGAGATTGATCAGGACTGGGGTAAAAGAGAAGCAGCAACTGAAGTCAGGGGACCTGGGTTCGAATCTCTGTTTCCCCAGGTGATAGTCAGTGGCCTCTGGTCACTGGCTTCATCTCTCTGAGCCTCAGCTTCCTTGTTTGGGAAACAGAAAAGTAGAAACAGGGTGACTTTTTTTTCTTTAAAAAAATTTGTTTTTAGTTTATTTAGAGAGACACAGAGACCGTGCTTGTGAGGGGAGGGGCAGAGAGAGGGAGACCGCGAATCCCAAGCAGGTTCTGCACTGTCAGCACAGAGCCCCACGCGGGGCTTGAACCCACAAAACCGCGAGATCATGACCTGAGCTGAAACCGAGTCGGATGGATGCTTCACCAACTGAGTCACCCAGGCGCCCCCCACGGGTGACCTTATGGATGTAAGGATCCCAGGAGTCAGTGCCTAGAACAACTGCTCAGGGAATGGTAGCTGCTGCCATTGGTACCATCACCACCATCATGGTTTTGAGAAGATAGAATAGGAACTACCGATGGAGAAAGGCTGCCATTGCTTCAGGCAAATAGGAGGCACACGTGTGATTGGAGCAGAAGGAGGAGGTGTGGAAATTACAGGGAGTAGGGTTGGCTGGGGTAGAGGAAGGCCGACTGTCCCCATTGCAGAGGGTGATGAAAGCAGTGACACAGGCAAGAGAAGATCGCAGGGGAGTTGACAGTTGTATGTGGATGTGGGTAGAAGCCTGGAATGAAGGAAGAGAGGGAGGCTGGTGCTTGGGTGACCCACATGAGATGACAAGACCACGACAGCGGACGGATTCCTCTGCAGGGAGATGACAGTAAGACAGACACGTGAGATTCAAGTTAAGGGAGGTATGACAGCCTTGGCCAAGGGTGGACATGGAGAGCCGCATGGTGAGCTCACATGAAGGAACAAAGTTGCCACCTGATGGGTCTGGGGACAGGAGTGGAGTGCGGGGAAATGATGGGAATGATGAGCTGAGTTCTGACATGATGAGTGCGAATTAGCAGAGGAGGAAGGTTCAAGAAGGTGTCTAGAAAATGGTTGGGCGTATAGGGTAAGACTAGAAAATTGGACTTGAGAACGACAGAAATAGAGGTCTTTAATTAATTTGATGAGTAGTATTATTTCCTGAAGAAACTTTATAAAAGAACACAGAATACATTAAGATATGAAGTTTAAAAACAAGACAAGGCCTGAAGCAATGGGCGTGTCGCAGCAGGCACGGTGTGGGGATGGTTTAGTGCATGGGTCCTCCACTCCGCCAGGCTGAGGCAGTGGGAAGAGGAGAGGTTTGGGAGAGCCCCTGACTGATGCAGGTTTGAATGCAAACTCACTAGGTATGTGAGTCTGAGCAAGTTATACCCCTGAATAGACTTTTCTCATCTATACGGGGGATAATAATTCATGTTTCTCAGTGTTGGTGGCTGGATTAAATGAAGCAAGGTATGGAGAGTGGTGGGCACACAATGATCACATGATGGTCACTGGGCACTTTGATGATCACCTTCACGGTCTTAGAGACCAAGGGTGATTTGGAAATGCATGTGTCATTAGTATAATAAAAGCACCTTTCATATTCATTTATTCATTAATGAAGGAGGAAAGGAACAAACATTTATTTTTACTTCTTTGCACTGATTGAACTTCTGGTTAGGCAGGATCAGGAAGCTGTTGCAGGGAAAATGTGACAGGATATGTATTTGCAGTCGACTCTCTGAACTTACTTCTCCCAATTCTCATACTGCTAACATGACAGAGGGTTTCTTAGCTTTTTGTCATTCCCTAAAGGGTCTGGTCCCTGGCAGCGAACACATCCGGGGCAGCCCAAAAGGCTGAGTTGAAGATCTTGGTATTGGCCGTGTACATATTCTCCCGTCTGTTGGTGCGGTTCTACCAAGTTGTGAAATAAAAGTAATTTGATCTTAGCCCTGCTCAAGAGCCGTGCCTGATACAGATGACTAACAAGTGACAGAATGCTGAAGGAATGCCCCAGCTCCAGAGGGTGGGGTGACTGTCCACTGTGATCACCTTCATCCTCTATTTGTACAGCTGGCCCGGGAGACTACTGTTCTGTGGCCTCAGTCGGAGCACACATAGCACGTCTGATGACACGGTGTCAGCCTGGGCTTTGAGGAGGAAGAAGGGGATGGCTTGTGGCATCACACAGCGTGCCAGAGTTTCCTCAGCTGGCAAGATGATTGTCATTTCTGGATTTGGTGCATCTTTTCTGATTTCACGGTCTCTGGCTGAAAGTTGTGAAACACAGAGGCAGTTCTGTGTACATAGAAGAAAGGAAGGAAGGAAGGAAGGAAGGAAGGAAGGAAGGAAGGAAGGAAGAAAGGCAGGGGGGAGGAAGGAAGGAGGGAAGGAAGGAAGGTAGGAAGGAAGGAAGGAAGAAAGGGATAGGAAAGGAAAGGGAAGAGAAAAGAGGAAAGAAAAGAAAGAAAGAAAGAAAGAAAGAAAGAAAGAAAGAAAGAAAGAAAGAAAGAAAGAAAGAAAGAAAGAAAGAAAGAAAAGAAAAGAAAGAAAGAAAGAAAGAAAGAAAGAAAGAAAGAAAGAAAGAAAGAAAGAAAAAGAAAGATCAGTAGATAGATCAGGGAAAACTACATCTGAAAATAAGGCATTCATTCCACTGGGCTTTTTTTTTTTTTTTTTTTTTTACTAGCCTGAATCCACTGTATATCATGTTATTGTTCATGGTTGGAGGGTGCATAGTTAGGAAGAAAAGATTTCTTTAAAAAATTTTTTAAAGATGCCAAATTCTTTTGATTATTTAATGAATCTCTTGTTATAGAAGTGTCTCTTATGGGTTTGTTATTTAAGTCTGTTGATCCTGAAGTTAATTCCACTATAGCCTTATAAATAAGTAAGCCCAAATATTTACTTGTAAACATAGTTTTTTTTTTAACTGACCCCTTCTTTTATATGAAACAGTTTAAGGATATTGGAGTTATTCTCTATGTTGCTGTGGATAAATAATTTACTCAAATTGGATGAACTAGCAATGACTATTTCAGAGATTGGGGTTTGGAAAAATTTCATGAGTAGCTTTCTGATAGGTTTAATACTGTGGTACAAGGTTTGGTGTATTTCTTTAAAAAATTTATCCTATAAGGAATTACCTGTTAATATGAGAAAAAAAAACACACAGCACTCCATATAAAAACAAACCACAGCTTTCCCCAGCATCTGTAAATAAGTAGGCATTTAATATTTTATGCTAGCTTTTCCACCTGCAAAGTAGAGGTTATTTTGCCGTTGAAATGAAGGCACAGCAAAACCCGTGTTCTATCTCAACAAGAAGATGTGAACATCGCTGTGTTTAGGGCCATTGCTCACGGTGTGGGGTTGTGTTTTGCTCACCTCAGTGTGGAAACATTGACTGTATCACTGTTCAAATTAGTTTATTATTTATTGCCTTTCCTACCATCATAGTCTTGGGCACATAGACTATGCCCCCCAGAAGCTCATGGTCTAGCAGATATGGGGTTAGGGGGATAAAGAGATGGTCACTATGGCAGGGGAGGGATGCTATTATAGGAGCATCTCGAGAGGCATCTAGTTCTGAAGGGCGGCTTGGGGGAGGGCAGGAGGTTGGGAAGTCCTTCCACGAGAGCACTAAAAGACGACCTTGGGAGTGGGAGGGACAGTTCTGAGACAGGATACCAAGTCTGTGAAAGAACAGAGCTTATTCAGAAATGGTGAGGAAATCAGTGTAACAGATGGGTGAGGGTGGAGGGGGGGCACGGGGTCCAGAGTTTTAATAATGTAAATAACCGTTCCTTGTTTTATTTTAAAAGCATTTGGGATGACACCTTCTCACATCAGGACCCATTTCTGTACTGAATGGAGTTTTATCATTCTTACGACCATGTGAAACACTTCTACTCTTTCTTTTTTTTTTTTTTTTCTCCGCAAAGTTCCATTAACTCACTGGATCCGGCCTTGCGTGTCCAGAATGAAGCACATTAAAGAGATTTATAGGCAGTTAATTGGCTGTCTCTTTCTCAGTTAATGTTTAAACATACAATTTTTTTTTTGTTTCTAAACGTTACGTTATGGTAAAGTACAGCATTCACAAAAGATAATTTAGCAGGTTTTCTGTAAATTACCTATCAGATGAAAAGATAATTCCCAGACTTCATGAAAAGGCAGTTAATTTCTGAGTCTTATATTTAGGAAATCTTACCAAGTAAAAGTAATTAACGCAGGTGAAAGAAAAGAAAGAAAGAAGAAAGAAAGAAAGAAAAAAAGAAAGGGAAAGAGGTAGCTGAAGTCATTGTTTATCTTTTAGATTGTTGTTTACAATTTGTGCAATATTTAAATTGATATGCCCACAAAATACCCCCAAATGATTTGTGCCTATATAATTACATTTTATATTTTATTGTTGTCTTTTTAATAACACAGATTTATACATTCAAGCTCCCTTGAAAATCCTAAGCTTTATTAGTATTTTTACGGATACTCAATAAATAGTTGTTATGATGATGAAAAAGCATGAAGAGAAGGGAAAGTTCAAATGAAGTAGGATTTTGATTTGTTAAGGTTAGGCAGATGGTAAAGGTTGTTGATAATGTTTGTTGAGTCCGTGACTTCATGATGAAAGAGAAATGGTAACTCATCTTTATTATAAAGGTCACATTCGCTGTTGGTAAAGAACATATTGCCCTGGCTTGCATTTTCCCTGCTGAGACGTGACAGAATGCTATTTTGTATATCCTTCAAGAAATGTTCCTTTATAAACATATATTTCGAGAAAATGCCCATTTGTTTCTCTACAGGTGGGATCATATGACATACAGCTTGTTTTGACCCCTTTGAACAATGAAGTAGGTATAATAAGAGTAATCACAGTAGTTTGCATTACGGTTCCAGGCACGATGCTATAAACACTTGCCGCGCAGTATTCTTTTTATGTCCACTGGCCATTGACGGATAAAGAAGCTGAGGAACAGAGAGGCTAAGAAACGTGCCCTAGGTCACACAGCTAGTGTGGGCCTGGGCTTACAACACAGGAGGCTGACTGCAGAGCCTGGATGTTCAGTCACTGTGTCTTCCTCAGGAGCATCATGAGGGTGATCTGTGTCCGCTCACAAAGCCCTGCTCGCTGTCTTTAATGTGCAGGCCTTACACGTTCCCCGCGGGCCTGTTCCAGCCGCCGCTCTCTGCATTCGTTGCGGGCTCTGGGAGAGCCCCAGGTACCCGCCTGGCAGCAGGCACCCGGCACCGTGGTCCCCCAGCGAGGAGGTGAACACCGCAGTTTCCTCCCTCTTGAGTGGGTCGCTCTGAGGTGTGAGCTCTACCCTGACTCCGGGAGTGCCCGCTCTGGGGAGAGCTCGTGACCCACTGGTCATGTTACCGGAGTCGGGTTGTTGGGCCCAACAGTAGAAGCGAGGCTGGACCCCAGAACCAAAGGCACAGCCAAAGCTCTCTTGGGGCTGCAGCTTGAGTGACAGGGACACAAAGCACCAACAGAGACTGGCTGGGCAGGCCTCTGTGAGCAAAGAGAAGGCCCTGCCTGCAGGGAGAATGTTCTGGCTCGGGTTCCCATTCCAGGATGCTAATGAGGGAGCTGGGGGGGGGGGGGGAGGGGTGGGGACGGGGGGGGGGGGAGTGCCTCGCCCTGATTGGTTGGAAGGGCTTCATTCTGATTGGTCGGAAGGAGCTCATCCTGATTGGTCGCTATTGGCAGGCAACTCAGGCCGCTCAGTGCTTTTGGAGCAGAGTCTTCAGGTTCGCGGAGTGTCTGTGGTAAATCCGGGTTGGGTGCGGGGCTGCGTCCTGGTTCTGCTCGGTAAGAGAAGTGGTTTACCAGTAACTGCTAACTGGAGTACCGGGATGGCTCAGTCGGTTAAGCTTCCTACTTCCGCTCAGGTCATGATCTCAGGGCTTGTGAGTTCGAGCCCTGTATTGGGCTCTGCACGGGTTTTTCTCTCTGCCCCTCACCGACTGGTGCTTTCTTAAATAAATTAAATAAATAAATAAGTAAAAACTTAAAAAATAAATAAAAACTAAAAATAAATAAATAAATAAATAAATAAATAACAGAAAGCGCCCCAGGTGCGTGCATGGTTTTCACCTGGGACTTGTTCCGATGGTCCCTAACTGTCTCAATGACTGGCTTGATTCCACACCCTGTCTTCCCGTCTTCCCTTCTCTGTGTCACGTCCCTGCTTCCTTACCCTATCTCCTTCAAATCTCAAACAAACGGTTTGCATTGACTTCTTGCCCTATGCTTTGATTCTGAAGCACCCAGGCCAAGACAGGCTGCATAATGTTCCTTTTTTGAAGGTACCAAAGTCTATTCTATCAATCTCAGATGGGCGGATTTTTATAGGACTTCCAGTTTTTCTTACTATTGTAAATAATATTGTTGTGAATATTCTGGCGTTATTGTCTTTAGATCAGGGCACCTGGGGCTCCTGCCTCCAAGACCTCTCCCATCGGTCCTGTGTCTGGGCCTGGCCAAGGCCAGCAGCATCGTCCAAGGTGGTACCCCACAGGTAGACCAGGACTGGCTGGGTCCCACAGTGTGTTTCTTCCTTTGAGGTTGTTAAAAATGATTAAAGAAGCCAGTTTAGGTGATAGAAACAAACTTTATTTAACACTTCATGAAGCGGGCAGTCCTTCCCAAGGATCCAGAGAACTGCAAAATGGGGCAGAAGACAGGAAGCTTTTATGGGATGAAGGATAAGGAAAAGGAAGAACAATGGAAAAAGAATAGAAAGCAGGGAAATAAGTAGAGACCCTGGAGTTGGCTTGGGTGTGGGGATTGGCTGACTGAGGTAGTGGGTGTCTGGTCCACATGAGCATTTACAGGGACCCAAAAGTTATCTGCTTCCTTTTGCTGACGTGGAACCCGGGCAGGGGGAGGGGCTCCATCTTGGGCCTCGAAAGTTGTTCCAACAGGGTGCGCTTGGATCCTTTATCCCCTGTGGGGCTTACCTCATGAGGAGCTCAGGGGTTCATGCTTATGGGCTGGTCTGGGACCACATGGCTGGACCCTGGTCCAGCCTTGCCAGCTTGTGGGATTCCGTTCATGGGATCGCAGGGTCAGCAGAATAGTGCTGACACAGATTTCAGGTGACTCAATTTTTAAGTAGATGAGGCCCTCTAAAATATATTTTCTCCTGGTCCCCACACATCCGAGGGGACGTCCTATATTCTTATATGTGGCCCTACTCACGCTTGGAGTTCAGCAGCAATAATTCAAAATTGTCCAGAGGTTTGAGATCTGATCTGAGCAGATGTCTCCTGAAATCCATTCAACTTTTCTCTCTGCATATCAAGACTTTCTTGCTCATTGAATGCATGAGCATGTTTGGTGGGGCAAGGGGCTACAACATGATTTTCCTTAAATCTGGGGAAAAATTTGAAGAAGCACAAGAAATTTCAGGTGAAAATCCTGACTTCAAGTGAATACTGAGAGTGTTTCCAAACTAATAAAATACAGCATGGGCTCTAAAATGTTAGACAACATGGCTGCACGCCTTGGACACCACAGTGCGTGGTGTTGTGCAGGCAGATCATCTTGCATCAGTGAAAACCTTGTTGTAAGCTTCTCATTATAAAGCTTCTTTTTACCTATTGTAAGGGTATTGTCTTCAGATTGTAAAGTCAGTTTTTTAAAAAACCACATGGGCCGCTCTTCCTGTCACGGGTTCTGTCCCCGTGCTTTAATAAAATCACCTTTCTGCACCAATAAAAAAAAAAATTCAGTGCCTGGGTGGCTCAGTCGATTAAGTGTCTGACTTTGGCTCAGGTCGTGAGCTCAAGGTTCATGAGTTCGATGAGTTCAAGCCCCATGTCGGGCTCTGCACTGACAGTGAGGAGCCTGCTTGGGATTCTCTCTCCCCCCACCCCCCTCTCTGTCCCTCCCCTGCTTGCACTCTCTCTCTCTCAAAATAAATAATAAAAATTTTAAAAATATGAATCTGGGGCACCTGGGTGGTGCAGTCGGTTAAGCGTCCGACTTCAGCCAGGTCACGATATCACGGTCCGTGAGTTTGAGCCCCGCGTCAGGCTCTGGGCTGATGGCTCAGAGCCTGGAGCCTGTTTCTGATTCTGTGTCTCCCTCTCTCTCTGCCCCTCCCCTGTTCATGCTCTGTCTCTCTCTGTCCCAAAAAAAAAATAAATAAATGTTGAAAAAAAATTTTAAAAAATATGAATCTAAGATATTCTCTGCCCACATCAAATTATAGACAGAGATTGAATGATGAGGCTAGAAGTGTCACTTAGAAATTATGATTTCAGATTCTTAAGTTCATATAGCCTCACTGTTCTTGTACATTGGCTATTTTATAAAAAGTAAATAAGTTTGCATATAGAAAATCATTTTATATGTCATAAAGATGTGGTTGATAGAATTGCCTTTTTCAGAGTCCAAAGGTCACTTTCCTAACCGTACAGGGCCCAGGTAGAATGTGTCCAAAGCGGCTGGGTGGTCAGGCTGGGAGCTTGGTGAAGGGATTTCCTAAGCCAAAGGCTGTGGTAGATGGTGGGTGGGAGATTTAACTGGTGAGCAAATATCCCTGCCCTCACAGCGTTAATGTCTACCTGGAAAGGTGAACAATAAATGGATGGGCAAAGAGTTGAAAAATATGAAATGCTAAGAGGCCAAGAATGAAACGGACAGGCTAATGAGGGCGGCAGTGGACTGGAGATCCTCCTCGACTGGGCTAGGTGAGGGGGAGGGCTAGGGGGTCAAGGAAGGCTGCTAAGGAGGTGGTAGTTTAGGGGAGATCCAAGTCCTGTGGAAATGTAGAGAAGGAGCAGTCCAGAGGGAAAGCCAAGCCAAGGAAGAGCCGCAGGGCTGGCTGGGAAGTCATGAGTGTGGGGTGCCAGGTAATTAGGGCCATACCCTAGAAAGTCTGGAGGGAGTCCAAGGCTTACTTTACAGGCAGTGGGAAGGCAAGGAAGGTTTTTAAAAAGTGGGGCAGCGCCACGGTCTGATTTCTGTTTCCGTGTCACTCTGGTTGTGCTGTGGAGAGAGGCATGGGGGAAGGGAAGAGGAAGCAAGAGAGCAATTTGGGAGCTCTCTGGTGGCAGACAGCGGGACTGTGAAGAAGTGAGTTCCAGATCTGTTTTGGAAGTGAAATGATAACCGTTAATCATAGATTCAGTGTAGGTGTGACAGAAAGAAGACTGTCAAGGATGACTCCAGGATTCTGGCCGGGATTTAATAAGGTAGTTGGGGAAGGTTGAAAGAGGATTGCATTTTGGGGGAAAGGCAAGAATTCCATTTCAGATTTTTTTGTTCTTTTAAGCCGGAGGTACCATTATATCCAGGAAGGTGACAAGGAGGCATCTGGATATGCTCGTCCATCTGGAAGTTAAAGTTAGAAAAGTCTGTGCTGAGACATATAAGTGGGGCTATTCGAACCCATGATATTTACAATTTCAGTCCTAGGGAGAACCATGGGTGTAGGGACTATGGAGAGAGACAAGGGGGCCTGGGACAGAGAAGGGAGCAATATCATGGGGGTGGGGGGCAGCGCATGCGGTCCTCCAAGGTCAGTCTTCCTACTCCAGATCAAAGAGCTGTGAGCCTCACAACTGCTTCTAGTGGGCGGTGACTCAATGTCCATTCAGTGCATCAGGTCATCTAAATGCAATGGGGGACAGGCAACAAGGGAGAAGGTTTCTCATCTTTGTACTGGAAATGTTCCCACTGTGGGTTCAGGGGGAAGAGCTGAGATCACGAAACATCTTCACCTAAAATAAGAGGCGACCTTTTCATTCATGGAAAGGCAGATTGCGTAAATATAAGTTGACATGGACAGCCTCCTTCCAAATTAAGAATAGATATTAGGTAAAAGAGGCTAAAAGAAGAAAGGTTTTTCACTAAAGGGGCAGAACAATCATTCACCATATGAAATTTTCAAAAAGATCTGGCAGATTTCTCCACTCTTTTTTTAAAAATTTTTTTTCAACGTTTATTTATTTTTGGGACAGAGAGAGACAGAGCATGAACGGGGGAGGGGCAGAGAGAGAGGGAGACACAGAGTCGGAAACAGGCTCCAGGCTCTGAGCCATCAGCCCAGAGGCCGACGCGGGGCTCGAACTCACAGACCGCGAGATCGTGACCTGGCTGAAGTCGGACGCTTAACCGACTGCGCCACCCAGGCGCCCCTAGATTTCTCCACTCTTAATTTGTGCCACTAACACAATGGTAATGAGACTTTGATTTCTTTTCTTGCTTTGTTTTGCAAGTTGCTTGCTTTGCTAAAAAGCTCAAGATTTATAACTGTCACTGACAGAATAAAAATAGTACAAGAACTATGATTAGTTTGTGTATGTGTGTGTGTGTGTGTGTGTGTGTGTGTGTACACATGGAATACTTAAAATGTATTGTATGGCTTAAATTCAGATAGAAAAAGGCAATGTTCCTCTTTCTTATTTTTGTAATTAATCGATCATTTGTCCTTTTATTGTTAGAATTTGCTCAAACTGTAGTATTCCAGTCTTCTGTTAGCTCACGTGAACATGTGTTTGTGTTGGAAAATGCTACTTAAAAATCAACCATCCCTCTGCCTTTTAAACCTTCCTTCTTAGGGTCAACCAGGACTCCCAGGGCCACAGGGTCCTATTGGACCCCTGGGACTGCCAGGACCCATTGGAATTCCAGGAGAGAAAGGGATGAGAGGTGACAGCGGCCCTCCTGGAGCAGCCGGTGACAAAGGTGATAAGGTAAGCCTTCTCTTAAGTGAGGGACTCTTACTAACCGCTTACTGGCACTACTGTGCCAGGTTTTTTATAATCACAAGTACTGTCTACTAGCACCTAATAATAAATTAAGTTTGAACTCCTCTTCCATAATCAGCCCTCATTCCCTGACTCCTTTCCAGAGGAGCATGCCTTTCTAGACTTCTCTATGCACTTAAATACCCGAGTGCACCCAATGAAGGGTTGTATTCTTTCCTGGCTTTTTAAAAACGTAAATGACATATTTGTTGTGCTAAGCTTTTCTTTGTTGTACTCAGCCATATGGCTTACAGGTCATTCCTTATCAATTTGTGTAGATCAAACTTATTTTCTTAAAAATACTGCACAGTATGTCTTAATATAGATAAAACTATGGTTTATTCCCGGTTGATGTAAATTTGAGGTCCTGTCCCAACTTTGTGTCATGCTAGTGTGCAGAAACAATCCTGTAAATCGCCTGCACTTGCATTTAATAGTTTATTTCTCTAGGATAGACAGACTCCGGGAAGTTGAATTTCCGGCTTATAGGGTATTGAACATTTTCTTTGAATTGATGGTGCTAAGTTGGCTTCCTAAGTACAAAAAGAAAAGTACAAAAGGTTGTTTTTTTAATTGTTGGCATTTAAATTCATTAATGCAAAAAAATAAGTGACAATGACTGCTAAGAGTCTTTTAAAAAATTATGTCATTATTTATGTTTTCAAGTAAATCCATATGTTAATCTAATGCTTTGATACCTCTTATATCTTTGTTTTGTTTTCTGGGATTTTAGGGTCCAACTGGTGTTCCTGGATTTCCAGGTTTGGATGGCATACCTGTACGTATCCCCAAATTTTCTCCATTTTTTTTTTAAAAGAGCTCATCAAAACCCTTAAAATCACACATATTTATATGGCAAACTCTTCTTTATTTTCTTTTGATAGTACAAGGAAAGGCGCTTGCATTCCAGTTTTGTGTAATAACTTTGGGACTAAAAGACTTTACTTGAAAAGTAAGGTTTTCAAACAGATTCGAGAAAAACATTCCACAATATAAGCTATATATACCTGCCGTATTCTGGAAATAAATGTATACTCACAATGCGAGTTTTTACTTGCTGGTTAGTTTTGACAGTAGAAGTGGGCTTAAAACTTTCATTTCTAATATGGAAATGAAATGAAGGAAGGAAGTTATTTCAGAAGCTTTATAATCCATTAGAGAGTATTTGCAAAGATTTTAAGGAAGGTGCTCTCCTAAATTTCTTAGAATATTCTAAACTAAATTAATTTCAACTGGGCTGTATTAAAATGTGTCTATATATTTTTACTCTGCTACACAGTACTTGTGGGTGGGAAGGAAGTTTTTACAAATTAAATAACACGTGAGTCACAAATGCCTTAATTTGGGTACCCACATTGTGTAAACTTTGTGTTGCAGTATTCTTGCAGAGACACTTCACTTACAATCTTGTTTTTTACAGGGGCACCCGGGGCCTCCTGGATCCAGGGGCAAGCCTGGCATGCATGGGTACAATGGCTCGAGAGGTGATACAGGGCTTCCAGGAGAAAGAGGAGTTCCTGGCCTAAGAGGCCCCCCAGTAAGACCTCCCACAGCTCATCCTAAAGGGAATCTTAAGTGAAGGGCTCTACAGTGGGCACATGCTTGATGTGCTCAAGAAACAGAATTAGTACAAGTGTGCCCGGAGCATGGCGAACAGATGGGGGTTAATGGAGGATGAGCACGGAGAGGTGTGCAGGACGTAGAGCTCTTGGGCCTAGAAGACTGCGGGGGGGAGGCTGGATTTTCTTTTCCATGCCATGGGAAGGCACTGGAGGATTATAAGGAAGGAAGCAGTATGAGCTGATTGATGTTCCGTTAAGATGCTGCAGGCTGCTGGACAGAGAATGGATAGTAAGGGAAGGAGCAGGGAGGTCAGTTAGCAAAACTTGTATTGTTTATCCTTCAGGGTCCGCTGCAGATTCATAAACCCTCTAGGTATTTCCATCAGGAAGGAATTCAATATAGGAAATTTGGCATGTATTGGAAAGACTGGAGGAGTGGAACGCAGGGGCCACTGCAAGACTATGATTTCAAAGGCTCACACTTAGCTGAGATCCACGAGACAGGAGGCTGCTCCTGGACATAACCACTGCCTCCCACCCCATGTCGAGACACCAGCAAACAAACACTCAAGCGTCTAACCTTTCCTGCTTGGCAGTAACAACAGTACCAGGAAGAGGATGTCTTCTTCACTTCTGCCTTTCATATCTCATAAGTACATTGCCTGGATGGACCCTAAGTCACATCCCAGCTGCAAAGCAGTCTGGGAAATGTAGTTTTAGCTTTCTCATCCCCATAATGCGATAAGATAAATGGAAGGTGTTTGGAATGGATGTTCAGAAACAGTTGACAATATCCAGCACTTGAGGGAACTTTACTGCTTTTAGGTATTCTTTTTTTATTTTTAAAATTTGGACTTTTATTTAAACATAACTTTAGCAAGCACTGCTCTTTCCTCTTATCCCCCTGATATTCTCTTTCTCTCTCTTTTCCTTCTTCTCACATAAAGATAGGAGATGATTTGCCCTTTCAAAACTGATTTTCTGTGACTTTTTCAGCATTTCCACTTCCCTATAAATACCATTTCCCAAGATTCCTTCTTAAAAGTTTTGTTATCACCACTGTAGTCATCCTGCTTTCTGTTCACGAGTTTTCCATTTCCTCCCAATTCTAGGGGAACTGAGTAGAATACAGAACTCATAACCAATTTCCATATTCACATCTTTCTTTAGTTCCAAGTGAGAACAACAACCGTCTTCCATAGTTACGCTTCTCAATCACCCTTTGTTTTCAAAGGTGTAAGTTCAGTCTTGTGAATGCATGTTTCTTAAGATCTTCAGATGGTCAAACCCCATTCTGTTGAGTGTCCATGAACGTTCAGAAGAGGAATTTTTGATTTTGGCTTTCACAGAGCATGTGTAGTGACCACAGTACAGAAGCATGTCGTAATAGTGGTTTTGCAAAGCAACTTTCTTACCTTTGACCCATTTCATTTGTAGTCCGTCCTCACTTGGCCCAGTGGTGTGAGATGTTAAGAATGGCTGTGCACGCTGACACCACATAAAGCAACCTTAACATCCAAGGGGGAAAAATGACAGTTGTTCTCTGGCTTTCAACGTGTCTTGTTAAGATACTAAAAACTCTCTTAATGTTAGTTACGAGTACACAAGGAAAATTTTAAAAAACAAATACTGATTTAGTATATTGTCATTTAAAATGTACACATTGAAAATGGAAGTGTTTCAGTTCTTTGTAAAAACTACCAAGAGTATTTTGAACGGGGCCTTCCTCTCCTTATGTAACCTATGATATAAAGTGAATACATTTTCTGTGCTTTGGTGAGTTGTCCTACTCTCTCCTGCATTTGGATCAGCTTCTGGTGCTGTGAACTGTATTGAAGAGTCCCGTCACCACTAGGGTCTTCTGCCTGTGCCATTTCCTTGGGAAATCTTCAACCTTTTTGTCTCAGCCATTTCCCTTTTTAGTGTTGATCCCTCTGGAGTCCCTCTGGCTCAAGAGTGTCCACATTCCCACGATCATTCAGTTGTTTCTTCTCTAACTCTACTTACGTTCTGTTGGAATTTCTCTGTAGCTTTATCATTTTTCATTTGCTCACTTCACTTTCATCTTTGATGGCCAATGGCCTCTTCCAACGGGCTGTTTTCATGAAATGTCATTTGGGTTCATCACTGGAAGATAAGGAGGCATCACAAATACACACTTGGCTGGTGTGTGTGTATGTGTGTGTGTGTGTGTGTGTGTGTGTGCGTGTGTGCACAAGAGCACATGCCCGTGCATGCTAACAGGTGTACAGTGACCAATCACTGACAGACTGAAAGGGACGATGGGACCAGGGATCATGATTCGCACCTGTTACTTATAGGTATCTGTGGACCAATGAGGTAGCTGCAATTTGCTACTACTCGGTCAACGTGCAGTTAGTCAGTCAATATGAGGTGGTAACTGAAATTTGAACCCTTTCATTGGAGGACTGGTGCTGTTGAACTTAACTGTGGAACTAAAATTCGTGCCTGTTGAAACTGTGTGAAGCAGGGACTGTCTGTATAGGCCAATTGGATGCTCAGGGAAGACGGTTGCTGTAACTTACCGCAAAAGCCTGAAGTTTCTCCCACTGGAAGCGAGGTCAGGACTTTTCTAGGAGGGATTAACTTTGAAATCTGCACATCCTTTGTAGGAGCTTGATAAATGGTAGAATTCTTATGTGTTTACCAAATTAAGATATATCAAGATATTCAGTAGGAAAACTTTGGGAAAAGAGAATACATTGAATTTTTTCATTCACTTTTTAAAAATACTCTACATAAACTTGCAGCTACCTACAGAAACCTTCTAAAAGGAAGATTTTCTGTTTTTTAAAGTTAATCTTACAAAGTTACAGAGGCCCTGTTTTGAATATGACAACTAAAATGGATAAAATCAGTTGTTAAGAAACTATTTCTAGGGCCTAAATTATTAACTGACAATTGCAAAATTGTTTACTTGTAAGAAGTATATATTTGCATTATTATGTCTGAGGGAAAATGAAATTTTCCTGCTGAATAATTAGTAAATGGCTATGTATATTATTATATAATATGTAGCCTATATATATTATATATTTATAAGATATATGTATAATATAAATATATTAATAGATACTCTCTTTGGAGATTCTTTAATTGATCTTAACTGAATTTTGAATAAATATGTATGAGAACCTTAGGATGATAGCAATAATGAAGAAATGTCCTCTAGTGAAACATGACCATAATGGTATTTTACTGGTGAGTAATATTTCATAACAAAAGAAAATACTACAACGGTAATATGATTTTTCCCCCTCCTAAGTGAATATTTTATTTTCAGGGCCTTCCTGGGGAAAATGGAGAAAAAGGAAATTCTGTGTTCATTTTAGGTGCCATTAAAGGCATTCCGGTAAGTTTTATGATCATAGTGAGTTTAAAATACTATTTTTCCGCTAAGTAAACCCATCCAGGAAACACATGGACATATCTCTTTTGAAATGTCCCCAAGCACACTGTTTTTAATCATTACCCTGACTCTGTAGATGGCATCATACTTCTTGTGTGAAGACACTTACCTTTAATTGCTCAGGCTATAAAATTCCAGTACCTCCCAATCGTTCTTGCACAGTGCAGCAGAGACACTTATTTCCGGGTTTCTCAATCTTAGCACTGCTGGCATCTGGCGCCACATAACCATTCCTTGTGGGTGTTGACTGCGTGCATTCTAAGATGCTGAACGGCATCTCTGGCCTCTACCCATTAGATGCCAGTAGCATCCCTCCAACTAAATAATATCTCCAGATATTACCAAGTGCGCCCTGGGAGGAAAGGTCACCCTAGTTGAGAAGCACTGATTTATTTGTAGTGAAAATATTGTAATGTTAATACCTGCTATCTGGTATAAAAGGAATCACTGCTCTTGAACTTGAAAATTATGGAAACTTTACAGCACTATCCTTGGTAAATTAAATGCTTTTGTGTTTCCATACACAATGATATACAACCTTTCAGAAATAAACTCTTGAATGACCATCTATATCTCCAATATGAGTACCATGCATGAGTTAAGCAGATCAGTAGACACAAGTCAAGAAGGAAAATACAGTTCATTTCCAAGACATGGTCATTTCTCTTCAGAATATTCTACGACATTTAGGTAAAACTTAAATTTCTTCTATTAGACCCTGAGTTTCATGCCACCCAGGATGGGCAACACCTGAATGCTGATTCCTTTAGTGAGGTCACATTATTCGTTTGTAGCCTCTGAGCCTATACACGGCAACAACTATGCTTTTGTTTATAGCTTAAATGATATGTTAAGAAACTTAGCAGCAAGAGGAGGGTCACTCTAGGCACCAGGAAGGAATAAACTTTTCCTTTCCTACCACTGTGATCTTGAGCATCCCCTCAAACTCTCTGAGCCTCATTTTCCTTTTCTTTGTGAAGGTAAATGAAATTACTGTCTGCCCTGCTGTCTTCTCAGCACTGATGATCTATTGTAATAATTTAAAAAATTGTTTTAATGTTTATAAATTTATAAACATTTTTAATGTTTATAAATTTATAAACATTATAATGCAATGTTTATAAATTTATAAACATTATAATGCAATGTTTATAAATAAACATTTTTAATGTTTATTTATAAACATTTTTAATGTTTATTTATAAACAGAGAGAGAGAGAGAGAGAGCAGGGGAAGGGCAGAGAGAGACAGAGGGAGACACAGAATCCAAAGCAGGCTCCAGGCTCTGCGCTGTCAGCACACACCCCGACGCGGGGCTGGAACCCACGAACTGTGAGATCATGACCCAAGCCGAAGTCGGACTCTTAACCGACTGAGCCTCCCAGGCGCCCCAAAACAATACTTTTAAGATCCCATAGCCACTTCACAGCCATTTGGATGGTTGTTTAAAAAGTAAGAAAAAAAACAAAAAGAAACCCTGAAGTGCCTGGGTGGCTCAGTTGATGAAGCATCCAACCTCGGCTTTGGTCATGAGCTCACAGTTCATGAGTTCAAGCCCCACATCGGGCTCTCTGCTGTCAACGCAGAGCCTGCTTTGGATCCTCTGTCCTCCCCCTCCCCCCCGTCCTTCTCTCACTCTTGAAAATAAATAAAACATTAAAAAAACCCAGAAAATCTTAAGTGTTGACTATTATGGGGAGAAGTGGAACTCTTCTGTATGGCTGGTGGGAATGGAAAATGTGTAGCTGCTCTGGAAAATAGTACGAGGGCTCCTCAAAAAATTGAAATGTAGAATTACCTTGTGATCCAGCAATTGCATTTCCAGGTATATACCCAAGCGAAATGAAAGCAGGGACTCAAACAGATGCTTGTACACCCACCCTAGCAGCATTACTCATGACAGCCAGAAGGTGGAAGCAATCCAATGGCCCATCGTTGGATGGCTGGATAAACGGAATGTGATCTCTACATACAATGCAGTATTATTCAGCCTTAAAAAGGACAGGAATTCTGACACATGCTACAAGGGGGAATGAACCCTGAGGTCATTAGGCTAAGTGAAATAAGCCAGTCATAAAAGGACAAACAATGTATGGTTCCACTTATAGTGAGGTTCCTAGAGTAGTCAGATTCACAGAGACCAAGAGTAGAATGAATGGTGCCTGCCAGGAGCCGGGGGAGGGGAACGTATTGAACGGCTACAGTTTCCATCGGGCAAGACGAAAAGTTCTAGAGACGATTACACAACAGTGTGAATACACCTAATGCCACAGAACTGTACCCTTAAAATTGGCCAAAATGTTAACTGTTATCTTATGTATACTTTATAATATATTTTGCATTAAAAAAGCTATATTCAATAAAATATACTCTTTGCATTTTTAAAGTGTGTAGTCTCAGGGCAGAGCCACTAAGCTGTTGATCCACCAAGAGGCAGGTGTGAGAGAATTTCCACATGAATTCCCTTTCCATCCCGATAGGGTGATAAAAAGGAGCAGGGTGTCCATTATAAGAGGCAAGTTCTGGCAGTTACACCAGAGACTGTTAAACTGTGATGAAATGGGACCATTGAGTTGAGAATTAAGATTGTAAATGGAAAGATGAAAATCTCATCTTGACTCTGTGTCATAATGACTCCAGCAGTCTTTGTCTGGTTTTGGCTGAATCAAAGCACAATTCCAGGCCTGGGAATGGACACAGAAAGTTCCCTGGGTGGAGCCCTCCACGGTTGTCTTGTCCACGCTGAAAAATTGAACAGGCTGCACAGAAAGTCCAAATAATTCCTGTGTGTTCTCCTCCCTTTGCATCACATGTGTTTGGGGAAAATGGTGCCTCTCTTCTAAAGCAATGCATCGTTACTATTGCAGGGTGACAGAGGGGACCCAGGACCTCCTGGCTTGCCGGTAAGTCTCCCCAGCAGGCCGTTTGCTTCTATTGCTTCCCACACTGTTTGTATCCTAGCAGGACCGGCTGCAAAATTTGCAGAACCCACCGGGCAAAATGAGAGCTTTGATCCCCTGTTCAAAAATTATTAAGAATTTCATGGTGGTGACAGCAGAGTGTTATATCAGGCATGTGCCCCTGTGTGACCATGCAGGTCCCAGGCCCGTGAACTAACGGTCCTGGAGTCTCCACAAGCTGCTGCTTACCTTCGTCTTCTGTTTTTTAGTGGTCATTTGGCCTTACTCAGGTGCATACATTCACTTAATAGTTGGTGGAAACGACTTTGCTTTATACCATTCTGCCTGCTGAATCAGTAACTGTGTATTGCATTTAATTTTTTGCCCCATCTTTATCTTCCTGAAGTTTTTTTTTTTAATTTTTCAAAATGTTTTTATTTATTTTTGAGACAGAGAGAGACAGAGCATGAGCAGGGGAGGGGCAGAGAGAGAAGGAGACACAGAATCCGAAACGGGCTCCAGGCTCCGAGCTGTCGGCACATAGCCCGATGTGGGGCTTGAACTCACGGATCGTGAGATCATGACCTAAGCTGAAGTCAGAGGCTTAACCGAGCCACCCAGGCGCCCCTATCTTCCTGAAGTTGTAAATTAATGATTGTATTATTTTTTTGCAGTTAATCAATCAGTGTTCACAAGATTAAGATTGACAGCAATTATGCCTCTGAAGGATTAACCTCTTATTTTGCTTGGCAACTTTCGGCTGTAGACGGGCTTGCTTTCCCACATTACTTTCCTCATAACCCTTCGGGCTCAGTTTGACGTAATCAATGAGATACCTTCATGTTGCCGTTAAAATAAATACCAGTTCATCCTCCTGGAGACAGGGATTTCTTGCATGCTCACAAATAATTTGACATGGGCAGAGTTGGTGGGAGAATAGAGCCTCTCCCCACACTTCTAGGAATGCACAGCTGTAACCCTTCCTTGTGAATTTGTGTGGAATTATGCTATCATGTACATGGTGCAGAAAATTGTGACTGAATCACCTTAATCTTGAATCAGGGGCATTTCTATTCACATTGCTCTGATAGGGTATGTCTTAAAAATATATTAAAGTGGAGCGCCTGGGTGGCACAGTCGGTTAAGCGTCCGACTTCAGCCAGGTCACGATCTCGCGGTCCGGGAGTTCGAGCCCCGCGTCAGGCTCTGGGCTGATGGCTCAGAGCCTGGAGCCTGTTTCCGATTCTGTGTCTCCCTCTCTCTCTGCCCCTCCCCCGTTCATGCTCTGTCTCTCTCTGTCCCAAAAATAAAAATAAGCGTTGAAAAAAAAAGTATAAAAAATATATTAAAGAGTATAAATACAGTCATAGTGTAATATTCATTGTTATTAGCTAATATGAATGTTTTAAAAAGCATCTTGACATATATCAGTTTTATAACATATATAGAATTTAGGAGTAGCTGGTAATAAGTTTTCTTTGTTCTTTACTTTTGCTATTGCAAGATTTATTTATAAACAAGTAGGGGTGCCTGGGTGGCTCAGTCGGTTAAGCCCGACTTCAGCTCAGGTCACGATCTCACGGTCCATGAGTTCGAGCCCCGTGTTGGGCTCTGGGCTGACCGCTCAGAGCCTGGAGCCTGCTTCCGATTCTGTGTCTCCCTCTCTATCTGCCCCTCCCCCATTCATGATCTGTCTCTCTCTGTCTCAAAAATAAATAAACGTTAAAAAAAAATTAAAACTCTAAAAAAAAAATATAAACAAGTAGATTGATCTCTGGGTCTTAATCCTAAATGTAAGAGTTGGTCACACCTGCCAGACTATTGCTGTCATGTAACTCTGTGCCCTTTTTTTTTTTTAACGTTTATTTCTTTTTGGGATAGAGAGAGAGACAGAGACAGAGATAGAGACAGAGCGTGAGCAGGGGAGGGGCAGAGAGAGAGGGAGACACAGAATCCGAAGCAGGCTCCAGGCTCCAGGCTCCAGGCTCCGAGCTGTCAGCACAGAGCCTGATGCGGGGCTCGAGCTCACAAGCCACGAGATCATGACCTGAGCCAAAGTCCGACACTTAACCGACTGAGCCCCCCAGGCGCCCCACTCTGCACCCTTTTAATGGCCTGTCAGCTGCTGTGAAGATGCTCCTGCTATAGGGCAGATGTGTCCGGGACTGTGATTTCTTTGGAGGTTTTTAATCCACCTTGGATTACACGCAGCTCTTACTGTGACCCATGATTTTGAATCTGAGTAACTAATGCACTGATTGTTCTCGTGTTTAGGGATCTAGGGGTGCAAGAGGACCAGCGGGCCCAATGGGACATCCAGGAGAACCTGGGTTACCAGTAAGTACAGCACTGCTCATTCTGGCCCTTAGAAAACCCAGCCTGTATGTTTAAATTAAGCAAAAGCCAAAAAAAAAAAAAAAAAAAAAGAAGCAAATTGAAACCTCGGGGTGGGTAGGCACAGGTGGGTTGTTTGAGAAGTTACCACTTGATGAATCTGCATACGCCACCCCCCCCCACCCACCGCCCACCAAGTATGAGTTTGTCTTGAAGCCTTGAAGCAAGGGTCCTCCAGGGAAACAAGCCATGGGAGGAAACAGCCAGGAGGGGGAGACCAGCAGCATGTTTTAAAGTTCAGGGTTTCCTAAAGAGGATCTTGAGACAACCCAACGCGGACCCGTTGTGATTTCTGTGACTGATACTTGATTTGTGCCTTTTTGCCCTTGATTTAGGGTGCTCCGGGCCATCCTGGGAGACCAGGCTTGAAGGTGGGTGGTCATGAGTAAGATGCTACAAATGGAGACTGTCCGTGTATAATGAGATTAGTGACCACGAGATTTGTCAGAATTATGTCTTTCCCTTATTAGACTTCCCCAAATATTTAATAAACTTCACTTAATTGCTTAACCAGAAATCTTACTTGCTTGTAATTACCTTTTAAATATTCAAAAGCAATTACCTTTTTTTTTTTTTTTCTTTTTTTCCCTTTTCTTTCCCAGGGTAATCCTGGCGTGGGAGTGAAGGGGCAAATGGGAGAACCGGTAAGAATCCCCTATTGCGCGGAGGAGCAGACGTGAAAATGTATGTGCTGCCGGGGCGGCGGGGAAGGGGAGGCTGTTCTGATTGTCACTTCAATCGTGTTCATTATCCGGTTATCGTGTTCACTGCCCAGTTTTATGGCTGAGATACTGTTTTTGCTGAGTTATTATGGCACCAGTACCCTTGACTGTAAAATGACAGTCCTGGGAAAATTTACCACTAAATTCAAGTTAACGTATATGACACATTTTACCCCAGCAAAAAGAGATTGAACATTTCTGATAATTTAGCATATCCAGCATAATGGTTTGTTTAATTACTGTATTGCTTGGCTTAATTTCACAAATTTCCTCAGAATCCTAAACTCTACACATAAATAAAAATATAAACACCCGGAACCAAAAGCATTTAGCGACGCAGTCTCCCACTCTCTCCTGCCTCATACCTCTGCTCACTGTCCCTCACCCCTGCCTCCCTCACATCCACAGTTCTTTCTCCTGAAGCATGAAACTCAGCAAAGATAAGCTTTAGAAAGGTATTTTAAGATGGCAGCTCACCTGGAAACAATCTGAATGTCTAACAGTTGGTAAGTGGCTCGTGCCACAACTGTGGGCAAGTAGATATTGAGCGTCTACTCTGCCAGGCTAAGATCAGTGCTGGATATGGGGATTTTTAGCAAGACCGACTTGATCCCCACTCTCATGGAGTCCCAGTGTGGTTGGGTAAGTTATGGTGCAGGCATTTAGCAAAACGACTCTATTGCCCAAAATACACTGGAAGACTTCATGATGTGCAGACATGCCTATGACATAATGTGGATCAGAAAGTACAGGTTACTAAAGTATAAGGTCAATTAAAACAACACAACAGGGGCACCTGGGTGGCTCAGTCAAGCGTCCGACTTTGGCTCAAGTCATGATCTCACAGTTCGTGGGTTCCAGCCCCGCGTCGGGCTCTGTGCTGACAGTTCGGAGCCTGGAAACTGCTTCGGATTCTTTGTCTCCCTCTCTCTCTGCCCCTCCTGGACTCACACTCTGTGTCTTTCTCTCTCTCTCTGTCTCAAAAATAAATAAACATTGCAAGAATAAGCATGGTTATATTTACCAAAACATGTTACTCCCTTGCTTATGTATTATTTTTGCATTCGTTTAATCATTTATGCACATAACATAAATGCTTCAGAGCAGTGGCTGTAACAACACCATCAAATATTAGGGTACATCAAAAAAAATAAGCCTAGGTCCCTAACCTGGTTCTTCTGTAGTTTCCAGTTATAGGTAGGGATTGAATTATTGGCTCTATTATTTCATTTAAATTGGAAATAGTATTCTTCTTCCCCAAATCCCACTTAACAAAAACATTAATGGCTTAAAAATTATATATTTGAGAATCTTTGTTCCACTCGGTGTAGTAAGTGCTAAGCATTTTATGTGCATTGTCTGTTTAATAAAGTAATAATACTTTGACGTAGACAGTGTTATAACTAATCCCCAGTTCACAGAGAAGGAAGGTGAGATTCAGAGGAATCAAGGAAACAAAGGCTAGGTAGGAGAGATTTTTAAGGAACTTGTCCAAAATGACAGTCAGTATGGGCCTAGTTTGCAAACACAGGTGACCAGCTCTATCATCTGGTCTTAACTATATCTAAGTGCAGAATGAATAGAAATATTCAGATAAGTAAAAAAACCCAATTATCTGCTAATTAAGGGTGAGAATTTTTGGTTGTATCATGGCAAACCCAGTTCAGGGGACATTTTATTCCCAAGAGAATAACATTTCTAATGACATAAATGACAACTTTTGGTTAACTATTCTATACAGAGAGCTTAAACATATCGAAAACAAATTAGAAATAGCCTCAATCTAACTAGAGTAGGATGGCTTAATAAATGATAGTATAGTCTTACCGTAGATTATTGTGTACACACTAAAAATCAGGTTTTTGAAGAATTTGTAGTATAATTGGAAAATGTGCAAAAAATATTATTATAAAAGAAAAATACAAAACTCTTTTAAAACTTGAAACTGTAACAAAATATAAACCATTGTGTGTATTTTAAATTATGTTTATATATTCTGTATAGCATTCTGATTATCTTTTAAATTGTATTTAACACATCATTTGATCACCTACATGTGAGTACATAGGTACATTATCCAAGGTATGTGTACAGATACAGACTCATAAGCACACACACCACAAAGAACTATACCAAAGTTTTCATAGAGATCTCTGATGATAGGATTATGAATCGCTTATATTTTTAAATTTATCTTTTTTAATTTTAATTTTAATTTTAAGTTTTCTTTTTATTTTAAGTAGGCTCCATGCCTAGCATGGAGCCCAATGTAGGGCTTGAACTCACGAACCTGAGATCAAGACCTGGGCTGAGATCGAGAGTTGGACGCTCAGTTGACTGAGCCCCCCCAGGTGCCCCTAGTTTGTTTTTGTTTTTGTTTCTGTTTCTGTTTTTTAATTTTATTTCTAACGATCAGTATTATTACTGGTGAAAAACAATAAATACTTTAAGTTGCATGATGTATTTGCCATGATTTTTGTTTTAAACTCATGACACACGGGACTGTATGCATTATATGACAATACATGGGTGAAATTCTTCTTTGTTTCAAATTATATTTCAAAATAAAGTTAATATGAAATTCCTATTATCTTCCTTTTTTTTTAAGGGTGAAGTTGGCCAGCAAGGTTCTCCTGGACCCACCTTATTGGTACAGCCACCTGATTCTTGTCTGTATAAAGGAGAAAAGGTAATTCCCAATCCATATGTTGCCTTGATAAAGTAGTCACAGCCAGCATTTTCTGAACATGTACCTATGCCAACAAAGTGCTGAGTGCCTCCAGGAATCAGGGCATCAATCCCAGAGCAACCTTAGCAGATGAGTACTGTCATTAGCCCCATTGTACAGACTTGGAAAATGAGGCTTGGGAAAGTTACCCATGTTCTCAAGTTTATTCAATTGCTGCATCACAGACCTAGTGTGGGCTGCTAAATTGTGACATGTCCTCCAGAATATAGTGCCCCATTGATACTGTCTTTGGTATATGGGCCGAAGGGGCCACTGGAAGTCCAGTTGTCCTTGAGATGTTACATATGGGCTTGACGTTTTGATCATTGAGAAGGTAACAGGTATGTAGAAGTGGACACGTAATAGAAGTTTGGCAAACATCACTTCCCCTGTCAGCCTGCGATACTTACTGATGTTACACTCGCCACACCCAGATTCTGTTGTCAGTTTTCAATTACTGGGTTAACTTTCACTAACTTGCTCAAAATGAGCCACTCCTCTCAATGGCTCCACTCCCAGCTTGCACCTGCTGCTCTGGTTCCATGGTGGTCACGTCCCCTGTGCCCCACGACACGACACCTCTCACACAGAGCTGGTCTGAATAGTCGGGTTTAGGAACGCTCCTGGACCTTAATTGCTATTGAGCAACAGTTGAAGAATAATCCTTTATTTTGAAAATTAGTAAAATGATTGTTGAAAGGGGTAAGTTCTGAAAAAGATGGAATTCAGTATGTTAAATAATAAGTAAGAACAAACCAGATAAATATTCATTGTGATTTTTAGGGCATAAAAGGAATGCCTGGTGTAACTGGACCTCCAGGACCACCGGGACCCAAGGTAATTTATTGAAATACCTTTTTTTTTATTTGTATGGTATGCTATATTCATGAAAAACAATGTTTTGCATGGATCTTTATCATTGCTTTAAATGCTAATGTATGTTAATAGAAGTTTTCACTATTTTATCATAATCCCGTGGGGCATCTATTCTAAAGTACTTGTTTCCTTTAAGCTGCCAGCAGTAATTTTTAAATCTCATTTTGTTTCTGAATGTCATGTTGCTGAGATATTGCTGCTTGAATGCCTCTGAATGTTGTCATCTCTTTAAGGGAAAACCTGGATTTGGGGCCAAAGGAGAGAAGGGTGTTCCTGGGTTCTCAGGACCGCGGGTAAGGCTGGTTCATGCCATCCCTGCTGCCCCTAATGTCAGCGAGTTGGCTTTCTCTCTCCTATTTTTACAAAACTAGATCAGCATTTCTAAGAACTCAAAGTGGAGGTTTTCTCAAACAGGAACAATATATTTTGGATACAAATGGTGTAATAGCGACATGTTCAACAAAACGTCCCTTCTGTTGGCATCATTTAGATAAACCAGGTGGGCAGAAGGTAGAATTGGTGGGTAGGAACAGGATTGTGGCATTTCCTGCGTGGTTCAGTGTCGGTGCAGTAGCAGCTTGGAATCGTTCATTTAAGCCTATTTGACAAAAGAGGGTACTGATCTATGGGCAGTAGCTACAAAAAAATACAGCATCAGGCCTCAAACATGCCACCAATGGGATGGATCATCACTGATAGAGTCACTATAGAGGCCAGACCCCCTATGGGCAGGGGCATTGAGTTTATCTGGCTCCAGATTCCGTAGTTAAGGGGCAACGCTGGCTTCCATGATAATTTTTATTGCTGATAATGCACAGAGTACCTATTAATCTCCAGACAAATTATATTGCAACGATTCCAAAAATATTTAGCCCAGTGCAATCATTAGACTAAGTGAGTGAAGACACAAGAACAACAACAACAAAAGTATGTTCTTAATTTAAAACACTGGCAAGGACATGCATTTTTAAAGTAAACAAAAAATAAGTTAAAATAGCTGATGTTATAAAGAAGCAGTCCGTTTTATACATATTTCCTTTTATTCAGCTGCCTTTAGAGCCAAGATTCAATATCCAGAAGGCGGTTTCCTAAGGTGAAAAATAATGCATTGAACTGGTTTGAGCACTTTGATTTAATTCTGCTTGTGTTGATTTTTGTGAATTTATTAGGGTGATCCTGGTTCCTATGGATTGCCAGGCTTTCCAGGATTAAAGGTAAATGTACACGATTATAAAGATGATAAGTATATTTTCATTCATAAGTACAATTCAGTGTCATTCAGAAATCGTTCTAGGGCATGCAAGTATGCACACAGTAACTGGAAAAGGAGACACGTTTATTTTATGAATTGCATGATCTAGCTGTAAGTGCAAAAAAACTAACACACAAAACTGTCTGAAGCAATCCAAAAATAGTGTTAAGACTTTGCACAGAATCTCAGTGAGCGTGTGTCGTTCAAATTAAACAGTTTGTGAGACAGTTTGTCACCCAGTCACATTTTTTCTTAAAAAGGAATGTTTGTGTTTCTTTGTAGGGGGAACCAGGACTGTTTGGAGATCCTGGATCATTTGGATTTCTTGGCCCAAAGGTAAAAAAATAAAAGGCTTATTTGAGTATAGCCTGATAAAATTCTATATCCCTTATGTTAACTAATTTATTTTTAAAAATATTTGAAAGAATCCTTGAGAAACGGAAGTTTGGAAAGCAACAGAGTTAATTTTGTACATATTATCTCAATGCGTGTTGTAAATGTTTATATTTTACATTTGAGAAATCAACCTTTTGAACGTGAATAATAATGAAAGCTTCAAAAATTCCATGGGGATCAGCTAGTATCCCAATTAAAATCAGAGGAAGTTGTGGAGAGCTCTCTGTGGGGCCACCTAAATAAGACCACCTAAAATAAGGTATAGATTCAGATTTTGTAGATGAATAGACTATTTATACCAGACTGCCAAGTTCAACGTGAATGCTCATAGTATTTCTAAGAAACTTCCTGGTTTCAGAAGTATCTAGTTTATGGGCATGAAAAAACTTTTTGAAGTTTTTTTTTTTTTTTCTTTCGTGAGAATTTTGCCAGGTGATCCTTTACTTCTGCTTGCAGGTGGAGGTCGGATGCTTTTGTTATTCCCCGATCTCTATGAACCATTCTTTTTTCTGGTCAGCCTATAATCTTTATTTCTCAAATGAATGCACCCTTGGTCCTTCTAATATTTAATTACAGGCAACATGAGAAAAATATTAATATTTCTAAGAAAAGTATCTGAATGAATGATTTCAGGGGGACCCTGGAGATCGCGGGTACCCAGGACCACCGGGTGTTTTGGTAACTCCATCTCTTCCGCTCAAAGGTTTGTGTCTAGCTTGGTTCCGCCATAAATTATTAGGAAATGGGACTTGGGTGGCCCTGACGGAAGAGTCTGGCCCAGTATTTGTGTATTTTGCATGCTTGGAATGCTAAATACCTTGATTTTAGCAAGAATATGTAATTTACAAGTGCAGGTCGATAAGTGCATCTGGACCATCTCTGTTGGCATAAGACTCCAAATATTATTTTTTTTAGCATGTAAGCTGTATGCAGAGATTTTTGTTATGTCACCCTTCTAATTTTAATTGCTAAAAAATGTTTCCAAACCGTCTAAGACCTACCAAGATGCTGCCTCCAAGAAAGTGACCCAAGTCAGTGTGAAAGACAGTGCTGCTCAAGGTTCATGTGTCTGCAGAGAAGGGATCTAAGATTCTGCAGTTTTAAAAAAAGTTTATTTATTTATTTTGAGAGACAGAGAGCTTGAGCACAAGCGCGAGTGGGGGAGGGGCAGAGAGAGATGGAGGGAGAGAATCCCAAGCAGGCTGACACGATCAGCATGGAGCCCAAAGCAGGGCTCGATCTCATGAATGGTGAGATCATGACCTGAACCAAAATCAAGAGTCGGATGTTCAACCGACTGAGCCCCTCAAGCGCCCCTTAAGATCCTGCATTTCTGGGGCGCCTGGGTGGCGCAGTCGGTTAAGCGTCCGACTTCAGCCAGGTCACGATCTCGCGGTCCGGGAGTTCGAGCCCCGCGTCAGGCTCTGGGCTGATGGCTCGGAGCCTGGAGCCTGTTTCCGATTCTGTGTCTCCCTCTCTCTCTGCCCCTCCCCCGTTCATGCTCTGTCTCTCTCTGTCCCAAAAATAAATAAACGTTGAAAAAAAAAAATTAAAAAAAAAAAAAAAGATCCTGCATTTCTAACTGTGGCGAGAAACTGCAAGAACAATCTCTTAGTTGTACTCAACCAAGCCTCACAAGAAGTAATTGTGTGTGAATTTTAAGATGTATATATACGTTTATTACACTGACACGGGTTGTTGTTTTGGGCAGGCCCTCCAGGGGATCCGGGGCGCCCTGGCCGCTATGGAGAAACGGGGTCTGTTGGACCGCCTGGTCCCCCTGGTCCCTCAGGACCACCAGGGGAAACCTGTGCAGGTAGAAATCCACTGGCCTCTGTGCCAGATTTCCTACATCTTCCTCCTCCCTGGAAGTTCTCAACTCTAGCTGATACTGATGTCAACTAGGAGCGTTTCAACTGGTGGCGTACCCCACCCAGATCAAGAATGTTGGGCATTCTGGAGCATGGACCTAGACATCTGCTGCTACCAAAGCGCCTCTTACTTCTATGTGTACAGCACGGCTTAAGAACCACTGAACTCAAGCCAATTAATGGCTTACTTGGAAGAAATCCAGATCCCTCAGCTGTACCTCGGAAATACTGAGTCAGCATCTTGGGGGTGTGGTGAGGAATCTGTGGGTATAAGAGGCAAGTTGTCAGAGGCAGATAAGATTTGGAAACTGGTGCCAGGCTCAGAGTGTTTTTTCAGGTCTTTCCATCCTCTTGGAAAGGCTCTCCCTGTTGACATCTATTCGTGAAAATTGAGTTCCTCTTCATGAAAGATGGAAACACAAATTATGAATTAAAAGATAAAACTGTGATTCAGCCTTCATTTAAAAAACAAAACCAAAACAACAGTCCTCACCTCCCCCCAAAATCAGTAACCCCTCCAAAACAAAACAAAAGAAAACAAAACCTTATAGCTCATGGTAATCCAGTTGCAGAAGTGCCTGGGAAAGAATCCTATTGATATAGGACTTTGAACTCCTTCAAGTGCTGTGCTGGTTAATATTCCCAAGTAAGATTAGGAATAGAAGTGTAGAGGAGATTTGCATTCTGGGAACTCAGGAGAACTCATTAAATGTACGAGGAGAAAGTCTTGAATAGACGTAATTTTATCCAGTCCGTGTCTCTTGTTCTATTTACTGAGGAGTGAAAAATTTCCTGACATTCATCTGTTAACTACAAAGTTCTTTAATTTTCTATGAATCTAGCTTCCGCTTTGTAGGATCTGATAACTGACCACAAAGGTGGCAAAGTTTAGTTTATTTAATCTGTAGATACCGTAGCCTTGGCTTCATTGACCCAGGGCTATCTAAGTTGTGTAGACAGTACTCAGTTGGTCAGGAATCATTAGCCTCTGGTATTAGATTTCTTCTTTTGGGCATATTTATAATAAAATAGTGGCTCTAGCAGATTGAAATCAAAACCCAGTGGGAGTAAGCAACACATATCTCTAGCAGATTGAAAGCTGAATATAACAGAAAGCCTCTTAATTCCACAAGGTTTTTTTTTTTAAAGAATTAACCCAATGGCTTTCAAGTCTTGACTGCAATCTATTATAAAAAATATATTTAGTATTACATTGCATTTGCATTACATTGCACACATATGTGTATCCACATATACATATGATTGAAACACAAATTTCATAAAAGAATACCTTTTGGGGTATGATGTATTCTATTTTCTATGCCACTCTTTTGTTTTAAAAAAAATTTTTAATGCTGGCCACAACTGAATTGATTTCGTGGGTGCTCAAGGTGCTATATTCCATACACCGTAGCCCATTTTCCCTGTTGGAAAGTGGTCGAGCATTTTCCATAGACTGGGGCAAGACACCAGGTAGCATCCAGGTGCATCCAGTGACTGTGGAGGTTTGGAGACAAGTCTTAGGAATGACATGAAGACAAGCTGACAGCCAAGTCAACAGGAACACCTTTCATTTAAGCACACCAATATTCATAGCCTTTGCTATGCTTATTTTACAATCATCTAAAATATTTACCATGAGATAAGTAGGGTTTTGGAGTCAGATACCTGTGACTGAATCCCAGCCGTGCCACTCAGTGTAGTATGCTGAACTAGTTACGTGTTTACACTATGGACTAAAAACATTCCAGGCTCTACCACATACAAGTGGTGTGGTCTTAAGCATTTACGAAACCTCTCTGTGCCTCAGTTTTCTCCTCTTTAGAGTGCAGTTCTTGTTAGGGTTGAAGGAAGCAATATGTAAACAGTTCTTAGAATGCCGTTAGCCATGTTATTTATTATTGGTCTAAATTTCTGTGCCTTCTCTATAAGGTACAAACTTTGCAAGATTGTTTCAAGAGTAAGGCTAATGTTTGAAAATACATGCAAAGCCCCAGCATATATGCACACTGTAATGAATGCCATTAATTTAGTTAGCATGCTACTTACTGATTACTGACAGGGTTTCTGTTGTCTATTGCTGAATGAATTACCCAAAACCTAGTGGCTTAAAACACCAATCATCATATTACCCCTCACTGTGGTTCAAGAATTCAGGAAGGGCTAAGCTGAGCAATTCTAGATTGGGATGTTCATCACCCTTATGTGGCTGCAACAGACACATGAGGACTGGCTGGGCATCTCTGTCCTCTTTCTTTTGTTTAGTCTCATGGCCTCTCTGTCTGGCTCTGTACTTATTTAGGCTTCCGTAGAGCATGGTGGCTTCAGAGCAGTGATATTGCTTCTATGGTGGCTCCATATCCCAAGCATTTCAGCTCACAAGGCAGAAGCTGAATCATCTTTAATGACGTAGCCATCGTCTTTGTACATTGCATCACTCCTGCTGTACTTTGTTAGTCCAAACAATCACAAAATCCCATCACATTCAAGGAGAGGGGAACAAGAGTGTGAGGGATGAGAGCTACCATGGCAGCCATCTTTGGAAACTATAATCTTCCACAGAGAGATTCATGCTCAGAAAGAAGATGCTTCTCACAGGAAGGCTTCCTGCTGTCTTTAGCCAAAGCCCCCAGTAAGAGGGTCAGATGTCACAAGAAAGCAGGATTTAGCTTTTACTCACTTTGACCCCTGAACACACCGAACATTTCAACATTCATGGAGCGTGTGTAATTACGTGTGGCTGGAGAGAGAGAGATCAGGTTCTAATACAGCACCTCTATGCCTCTCCCCAACCTACCTTGCTATGAAAGGTATGGTATTCTATATCTTACGGAGATGATATGTGAGTCCATATTTTTATTTGCTACATGTGCTAATATGTTCATCCAGATTATTTTTAACCAATATCAAAGTGGAAAGATTGAAAAAATAATAATTTTAATTAAACAATATGTGTTTTTTCCTCCAATAACCCTAAATAATAGGGAAAAAGTAAGAAAATCCGATTCCTCAAAATTTCCACTTGTGGGCTTATTTCAAAGAAGGTGAGGTATTCTTATGGCTGGGAAATCAAGTTAATTTTGAAATACATTTTTTTCCTTTAAAAATTTTTACAGTCTAAGGAAGAATGTACGGATTTTGATTTCTTCTTAAAAAAAAAAAGTTTGTTTACTCTGAGAGATACATGTGGTTTTCATTCTCAATTTCTCTTGGAGGCATGATGGGACCCCCTGGGCCAGGGGGGTTTCCTGGTCATCCTGGATTTCCAGGGGCAGCCGGTATCCCCGGGAGAGCTGATTCCACTCCAGGGAAACCAGGGAGCCCGGGACCACCTGGGTTGCCTGGAGCTCCAGGACTGCAGGGCCCTCCAGGATCAGATGGTAAAGTGCTCCTCATTCACGTTCACTGGCATTTATGTTGCATGTGATATCTGCAGTGTCATTCCGAAAATGTGACTTTCTAAATATTTTTTAACATTATCCATTATGTCATGAGCCAAGTTAGTATTATTAATAATACAAAAAAGTAGACTGATGTTGGAGATCACATCAGCTAAAGCATATGGTTGAGGATTTAAGTGTGAATGATAGAGTTTTGTAAATTACTACAATTTCTATTTTTTCAATGTCGTTTTAATTTTTATCAGAGTTATATAAATAGAGGTGGTGTAAGAGACAGTTCTATGAAGCCTGTTGTGAAGAATTGCCATCCTAGCCAACCCCTTCTTCTGTTCCTTCCTCCCCAGGGGCAATTATCTTCGCACAAGTCATTGGAATCTTTTTTTATTTGCCTTTCTAGTGTCCTTAAATGTGCTTGTATTTCTTTCTTTCTTTCTTTCTTTCTTTCTTTCTTTCTTTCTTTCTTTCTTTCTTTCTTTCTTTCTTTCTTTGATGTTTATTTTTTTGGGGAGATGAGGGGCAAAGAGAGAGGGAGACACAGAATCTGAATCAGGCTCCAGGCTTCCACCTATCAGTACAGAGCCCAAGGGCGGATCGTGACCGGAGCCATAGTGGAGGCTTAACTGGCTGAACCACCCAGGCACCACCTTGTATTGCAATTTCTTGATTCTTGACTTTGAGACTTATCTTTTCACTTCCTTCCATAGAAGATGAAATTGGCTCTCGTTCAGTCCCTCCCCACCACACATATGCACATTTTCTACTCCCAAAGCCTATTCAACGTAGTTATTCTCTTAGTTTTGACTACATAAAAGTATTCAGTATTTACACTGAATGGTTACATAAATGCTGTTCACCAGGTCTGCCATCCAATAATGTATGTTATTACTTTTCTAGTGTACCATTTTGTTAAGAGTAGTCTTGGTTTTTTTGTGTGTGTTTGCTTGCTTTTCAATATGCCTACTGTGAATTTAACCTCAAACCATCTAGAATTGTATAAATTTCCATTCTAACTCATGAAATATTTTATCAGTATTATCTCTTTGAATAAATCTCTCCTGGAGCTTTTTAACCTGTTCAAATTAGGTCAGGTTGCAATTTTAAGCCATCTCAGACACTGTCTCGAAATCTTCCTTTACCAGGAATTCTTTTTCTCTTTGTCTGTGTCTCTTTATGTTTCTCTCTGTCTCTGTTTCTCCCTCTCTCTGGGTCCCCTTGTTACCTACAACTCACATATTTCTATCATACTTCTATCTCATATATCCATCATCATACGTCCTGAAAAAAGTATACTTTATCTGTCTGAAAATGCCTTTATTCTGCTGTGGAATTTGGTTGATAATTTGGCTGAATATAAAATTCTAGATTGGAAATACATTTTTCTAGGCATTGTCCATTGTTTTCTAGAGTTGAAGTCCAATGACATTTAGATTCTTGATCCTTTGTTTGAAATCTGTTTTCTGCTCTGAAATCTTACAGAATTTTTCTTTTTTCTCCAATGACCTTCAATTTCACAACGACTTGCCTCTGTGTGGGCACATCTGCATTCATTCGTAGGCGCTCAGTGAGCAAGTTCTAGCCAACACAGATCCTCCATTTCTGGAAAAATTTCTTGAAGTGTTTCCCTGAAGATACTTTCTCCTCCATTTCCCCCCTGTTTTCTCCTTCTGAATTCTACATATTTGCCTATTAGTGAATCCACCATATATGTTTCTTTATTACTTTTCACCTTCTTATTTTTCTGTAACACTTTCTCGTAGACTCCCTCAACTCAGCTTTACATCTCTGCTCCAGAATTTTTCAGTTTCTACTTTCATAGTAATTTTCCTTTCGTTTCTAAGGATTTTGTTGTTGCTATTGTTCTGTTTTAATGTTTTTTTAAAAAGTTTTTTAGGTTTATTTATTTTGAGAAAGAGAGTGAGTAGGGGAGGGCAGAGAGAGAGGGAGACAGAATCCCAAGTAGGTTCCATGCTGTCAGCACAGAGCCTGGTGTGGGGCTCAAACTCATGAAGTCATGAGACCATGACCTGGGCAGAAGAAACCAAGAGCTGGATGCTTAACCAACGGAGCCACCCAGGAAGCCCCTCAATGTTTTCTTTTGTAGCAATCTGTTCATGTTTTAGAGGTGAAATGCTTTCCTTCATCTACTTTTTAAATCATATACTTTATTTCAAAGTTTTCTTCTTGCTACGTTGTCTCTTTCCTCCAATTCTGAGGGGCCATAGTTGCTGCTGTAATTCTTGAGAAGGGGATCTTATGATTAAATTGTTTCTTTAACCAGTCCTCCTGTTTGGGGCATTGTCATTCTACTTCAAGGTACCAATTCCTGAACTTTGGGAGAGATTTCTCATGTAAATTGTGTTCTTTGTTCCCTTTCCCCACTGCCTGCTTAGAATTCAGCTTTTCAGGGTCTGCTAGGTTCTTTTACACTTTTTGCTTTGTTTCCTTACCTCCCCCCCCCCCTTTTTTTGTCTTGTGAGCTTACACCTTTTTATAATATTATTTTACTGTTTGCTGTTTTACTGGGATTCAGGGAGAATAAAGAACTTATTGTTTATGTTTTATCTGTCACACTTAATCGAATATCTCTGAATTTTTGCTTTTATGAGCTTTCTTAATTTGTTAATTATTCATAATGGAAGGGGAAAAGGATGTTTGCTGCACAGTTATTTTTGTTTGTTTGTTGTTTATCTATTGTCTTTGTTTTTTTGTCCACCTTTCTCTACAACCCACTAAGTTGGGGTTGAGATTAGGATGGCTTTATCAATGGTTGTGGGAGCAGAAGCATGCCGTGAGAATTGTATGGTCTATTTGTTTATATATTCTTATGTTAGAGAGAAAGAAATTTGGAAAATGAATGGAAGAAAGTGGGCTTCAGGGGAAAATAAGAGTGCAAGAGACATTTGCACTTGTTCTTTGGAAGACATTCACAAAAACTGAGCGCTTCTCTTATGCCCCGTCCCCCTTTCCCACTGTAAAGTTATATATTGTAGTGTCGGGCACCCTGGACCACAAGGAATAAAAGGCAAAGCAGGTCCTCCAGGAAGAAGAGGCTCGAAAGGAGAAAAAGGCAAGTATGCAGCAAAGGTAGGATTTCCTGAAGACAATAGCCTATTGGGGGGGGGGGGGTTGGAGGCATTTATGAAGTGGGCAATGGAACATTTCACTTCGATGCGATACGCACCTTAGTTACCCCCTTGAGTGCCCCTTTTCATCACGTGCTTATGATGTGGTTAGAACTTAGCCAAAGTCAAGTCTTTGTATCTGAGAGTCTAAAGGAGACCCTTGCCTGCTGTGAAATTTGCCTCAGAGTGGTGACTTTTTTCATGAGGTGCTTTTTGTTCCTTGAAAGAAGCAGAGATGAGAAAGTACTGATCTTTTATTTCACTTTCTCTCTGTGGGTCCATACTTCCCCATGTCATCAAGTGTTTGTGTCTCAGTGTTTCTCCACTGTAAATTGTTTGGTGCCTTTCTGACCATCTGGAACAGGTGGGTATGAGAGCATAAACACAGCTGAGTTTGACCATCCGAAAGGCTTTTTTTTTCGACTAAAAGTCCTGATGATTAGAAAATGCATTGTAGTGAATTATCAGTTGTAATAGGCAATGCAGTCAGTAATCCTTTTTCACATATTATTTTGTTTCTTTATTTGTTTAGAGTTTATGCTCTAACCCAATTTGTTTTTTTGTTTCTTCAGCAGGAACCAGATAAAAGACTTTCAAACTTTTAAAAATATGATTTCTTATTTTAAAGTTCCTTCAGTAAAATTGGGTATCAGTTTATCAGAATGAGTTTATTTAAAGACCCAAGATACCCCATTTGTCCAGAAATTATACACCTGCCCCACGTAGACCATGCCTAGGTACCCCTACACAGTGCCCCTCCCCTGCTACGTCACATGTTATCGGTTATGGGAGATAAGAACCATGTACGTCACACCCTTTTTGTTCTTATTTTCATTCTTGGTTTTGTTTAGTAAAGGCTTTTTGGGATTTTGTGCAGGAAATATGACAAAGCTGCCTTTTATCCTCTGTCTAGGAAACGCGGGGCTCTGTGCCTGTGAGCCTGGTCCCATGGGCCCACCAGGCCCTCCGGGACTTCCTGGGAGGCAGGGTAGTAAGGGAGACTTGGGGCTCCCTGGGTGGCTTGGAGAGAAAGGTCATCCAGGCCCTCCGGGTGCTGAAGGATCTCCAGGACCACCAGTGAGTAACTCTTACCAATAACAATCTTTCTAGTTAAAAGAGACAGAGATAAAATTCAACTGTAGCTCTTTCTGACTTATAGTATGATATATATTTTATGTTTTGAACCTATACATATATTAATGACCAAAAAAAATCATCTATGTTCATTCATTCATTCAACTAATATTTATTGAGCACCTACTATGTTCCATGTGTCATTCTAGGTGCTGGGGATGCAGTAGGGAGCAGAGCACAGTCTGTACCCTCCTGGGGACTCCTGGGGTTGGGAGGGACGCATGCTGGGTAGCAAATAGATGAGTACGTATGGCTGATGATGATAAAGGCCATCACCATCTAATGTAGCTTGAGGGGAAAAGCTGGAGGAAATGAAGACAAAGAAGTGGCTGGAGGTTATGTGGGGTTGTGGAGCACGGGGTTTGGTGGGTGCGTTGGGTTTGGGCTTTTATTCTGGATGACAGGGAACAGCCAGTGGAAAGTTTTAAGAAGAGACAGACATAATGCTCTGTGGCTGACATTAGCTTCGAATGGCTCACTATGGTAGTTCTGGTAAGAACAGATAACAGGGGGAGAGGGAAGGAGGGAGATGGGCTGGAGGACTGCTGCATAGTCCTGGTGAAATATGATGGTAGACAAATTAGCATGTTGGTGCTGGGTGTGACGAGAAATGATCAGATTCTCGATATGTTTTGAGATCGGTGCTAATAGATTGGCTGTTGGGCTGGACATGGGATATTAGAAGGAGCAAAGTTAAGGATAAGACCCAAATGGGGAAGCCAATGTGAGGAGTAGGTGTGGAGTGGGGAAAGGAAGTATCACTGGGGCCATCTTAAATTTGAGGTGCCAATCAGTCAAGCAGGTCAAGGTGTTGAAGGGTAGTGAGATGGTATTCAAGTAAGAGATTCCGATGCGAGGTCCAAGGTGGAGATACAGACATTGGCTTTGTCAGCGTTTATGTGATATTTCGTGCCACAGAGTAGATCTATTTTGAAATTGTTCTCATCTGCTGACCATTACAAGTGACTTGAGTTGAGGCACAGCCTTTCAGCAACTTGACTCCTCAGAAGAAACTCACTGGCCCTAAGGGCATTACTCTGGAGGCTGGACACAGCCTGCCTGTCCCCTCTTTATCAAAGAGCCTTAATCCTGGGGTGACCTGGAGCCTACCCATCAGCTTGAATGTCCTCTTTTTCATTTTCCCTGGGACATGCCATGACAATAAGGTTCCAGTCTGAGAGCCTTAAGTGAGGGTGACAATTAGGCTCTCTCTCGGTACCACCCACAATACGCTTGCAAAACACACTCACAAAGTCTGCTCGACAAGAAGCTAACTCCTTAATACGTGTATGTTGAATGAACACGGCCGCAGCTGTTAAGCACTTTGCATTTTATAGTCTGCTTTTTCCATTCGGCATTTGGGCACAGTCATTTTTTATAGTGGTACCTTCATTAAGAAGATGATACTGGTTCTAAAATATTTTTATGGCTTTCTCTTGAGTTGCTTCTCAGGGCTAGCCTCTTTGAGTGTGAATTGCTAGTTTGCCCAGGGTTGTCCTGGCTGAGCTTTATGTCATTTGGCTGCTGTACGGCTTACTCTTAGGACAGGTAATGTTTCTGATGTCTTTTTTTCTGTACATGATCCTGTCCATATGACTTCTCTGCATTAAGTTCATCACAGTGTGGTTACAGCTGGGGACTAGATCCTTATACCACGAGGCACTGTGAAAGGAAAGTGTTTTGGGGAAAAGAATGGATACAAAGAGAGAGCACAGAGGAACCACACACAATCACTGTGGGTGCTCTCACTTCATCGGACATGTCCTCTCTCAGCAGCTCGTCCCTGGCCTCAGAAGCCACAGATTGGTAGGCAAATAGAAAACAGAAAAGTGCGTTTAGGTTCTTTACATTTTTTTTTTTTTTTTTTTAGGTTAGAACAAAGCTTTGTATTTATTGCCATAGTCTGAGGTTGGGGGTTTCCTACCAAGATGCTGTCATGTTAAGCATGTTAAGCATGGGGGTTTCCTACCAAGATCCACTGGGAGGCACGTGGATCCACTTTCAAATCCCAACTCTGACACTGGCAAGCTCTACGGTCTTCCTGAGCCTCAGTGCCTTATTTATAAAATGGACATAACAATGGGGTAAGAATTCAGTTCAGCAACATATTCTGAGGGCTGTAAGGGATACACCAGTGATCAAGCACGGTCACTGCCCTTGATGAGTTGTAGAGCAAACCAAAGGTCATGGACTTGACATGGGCTAAATCTGACCTACTGGCTTGTTTGGTTTTGTCTTCATGGTGTTTTATTTTGTATTATTAATAAGATTTATGGCGGCCCTTGAGAAATTGGAAGTTCATTAACACAGGGTCAGTGCATTCCCACAGTTGCCAGGAGCTGAGAGGTGACAATGCATGTAGAAGGGCTGGGTGCTCCTGGCTCCGCGCTGTCTATCCATCTGCTTCCCTTGCTAGGCATGGCCCCTGTGGGCATCTGTGGCTCAACTTCCTGATCTAGACCATGTTTTAAACAACTGTTACACGGCTGGCAGAGAGGAATTTGTTTTGTTTTTGTTGAGACTTTGTTGTTGTATTAACACATGTATTTAATGATCTCAGGTCTTGGAATAATGACAAGTAGCCTTGATCCCAAAGCTGCTGGGAACCTTTGCCCCAAGAATCTCTTGGATTCAACATTTGTTTCACTAAGAATCTAAGTCTAAGTGCCATGAAGGCAAGACGGTCTGCTGTTAACTGTTGTGTCCTTGCTACTCTCAGTACTCCCTGGCCCTTTGTAGATTGTCAGTGAATGTCTCTCTAGTGAAATCCAAAACCAGTGCTGGTTATCTATTTTTTTTTTCTCACTAGCTCAAATAAGTCTGAGATCTGACTCTAGTGCTGAATATTCTATATCTGCACAGCATTAGAGAAATTTATAGTACATTCTAAGTCTTCAATGGCTAACTAAGGAGCGGCTCAGATTCCCGGGACACCAAGGTCTCATTTATTAAGCATTCCACTGGCATTCTCCTTCTGGAGAGAAACTGGTTCGTGTGCTAAATGAATGGTTTTATGTGTTGATAGTTTATCCATCGGAAGGGCGTTTTCATTATCTGCCTCTTGGGCTGAACACTGTGTCTCATATACTTTGGACCTGTCATGTTGTCACTTATGACTTAGTCCATACAGGAAAAATAAGCATTTAAGCAACACTCAACCCATATTAGCACTTTGCTATTTCTAAAGTTCCTTTTCTGTCTATTCCAGCTCTTTCTACTGAGAAATTTGTTCCACCCGCCTTTTTGATGTCACATAGACATCATTACCTGGGATGCTGTACTACAGTGACGCCCCTGGCGGGGGTGGGGGGGGTAGTTAAGTGGGTGTGTGGAACTGTTTTTTTTCTACACTAGATGGCTCCCAAGCATTTTTGCCATTTGGGTTTTTATGCCTGTTGCATACGGTTTTGGCTTCCTCTTCATTCTTATTACTTAATGCTGCCATCATACTGATCTCCACTGTTACCTTCTCCTCTTAGTAGTTAACTGCTTATAAAGTGCCAGTTAAGCAGGTTAAGCTTGCATGAACTTGTTAGATTGTATGGAAATAAGGCGAGGTGGCATCTGTGTGGGAAAAGTAAACGGTCTTCTCAGTCATTTTTACCTCCGTCTAAATTCTTATCTGTGTTTCTTGACTTTCAAGGTCATCTGATAAGTAACCTTAAGTTATGTATAGTGTTTCTGTAGCTGTATTTACTATGATGCTTGGCCACTCTAATATGCTGATGGTAGGTTTCCAGATTGTTGACATGGCTTAATATTCAGTAATACGTAACACTTATAAAACCATGACCCAAACAGTGAGTCTCAGAGCAGTGTTGAGGTCAAAAGATGATGAGCCCATCAGTGAAATCAGCTATTTACTTGCTATATAGAGGAAATATATCAACCGTGTAACCATGGTTCTTATTTTCCCCTCCTCTTGCCCATCAGTTTCCCTCAATATCACAAGCTTATCCCTAAACTTCTGCCTTTGGCTTTAGTGGCAGCTCTTGTGGTTAACCTACCTTCTTCTTTACTCCTCATTCTATTAAAATGCTCAAGATAGTTAAAAAATTTGATTATAGGGGGCGCCTGGGTGGCTCAGTCGGTTAAGCGTCTGACTTCAGCTCAGGTCATGATCTCGCGGTCCATGAGTTCAAGCCCTACGTCGGGCTCTGTGCTGACTGCTCAGAGCCTGGAGCCTGTTTTGGATTCTGTGTCTCCCTCTCTCTCTGACCCTCCCCCATTCATGCTCTGTCTCTGTCTCAAAAATAAATAAACGTTAAAAAAAATTAAAAAATTTGATTATAAATTTTTATGTTGAGATAAATTTTATGTTAAGACTCAAAGCACAATCACGCAGAGTTCCCATGGACCCTTCACCCGGCATCCCCGATGATAGCATACATAACCATAGTACGTTGCCAAAACCAGGAAATTGATAATGATAGATGCTTCTGTTGAATCTGGTACAGACCTTATCCAGATTCCACAAGCTTCTAAATGCAGGTCAAGACCTTCAGTTTTATAAGGTAGGACCCACCTTAGAAGGTAAGGAAGAGAGTGATACCAAGGGTACCACACCAGAATCTGGAACAGGTGATTTAGAAGGAAAGAAGAGAGAGATTAGATGTAGGTGAATAACTTTTGACCCATCAAAATTAAACTGATTCATTCCTCTTATTTCTCACCAAGGGAAAACCCGGTGCTGCAGGACCACTTGGCAGTAAAGGAGAAAAGGGAGACATGGTTGTGTCAAGAGTGAAAGGTGAGTCTAGTCAATCACTTAGCTCCCTGCCATTTTTATGAATGATAGGTGAACTTTCATCTTGTATTCATTTCCCTGTGACCACAGATCAATTTTATAACAAGACACAGGATTGTTCAGATTGCTTAAAAAAATATTCCTGGCCCGGGGCTCCTGGGTGGCTCAGTTGGTTGAGTGACTAACTCTTGATTTTGGCTCAGGTCATGATCCCAGGATCATGGGATCGAGTCTCGTGTCAGGCTCTGCACTGAGCGTGGAACTTGCTTAAGATTCTCTGTCTCTCTCTCCCTGTGCCCCTCTACCCCACTTGTGCACTCTTGTGCTCTCTCTCTCTCTGTCTCTAAAATAAAAAATAATATTCCTTGACCTTCACAGAGCGGTGAGAATGTGGAACCTCAAATCCTCTATCTCTGATTTGAAAATATAGATGCTCCTTTAGCCACCTATTTAAATCTTCATTACTGTGAACTTGGATTTGACACAAGACCTCCTTTGACCTGCCTACCAGTTTTTCAGTGCGTTATGGCATCCTGTGTTCATCAAGACTATTTTGGTCATGACAGAAACCCAGCTTGAAGTAGTTTTAGAAAACATTATTGACTCAGCCAAACAAAATTTGAAATGTTAGACGTAGTCTCCCAGGACAGCTGGGTACAGGGGACTGCACCATCTGCCTTTCTCCCCGAGACTAGCTTTCCCTGGGCTGTGTGGGTAGACTGCCCTTCCTAGCAGAAGCTCTAAGTTCTTGCAAAAAGGAAGAGAGCTAGCTCTACCTTCTCAGCTCCAGTTTGAAAAACAAAACAATTCTGGAAAGATTGGCCTAGACTGGGGCAAGCGTGCAGCCATGGACTACTCCCCATTCACCACTGCTAGGGGATGGAGTACCATGTTGGGCACCACACACACAGCGGCCATGTGATTGGTGCCTCCTTACACAACCTCCTCGGCAGAGCGCTCCCCAGATAAGAGATCCTGTGGGTTTGGCAGTTGTGTTTCCTCCCTATGACTTTTGTGTGGTTGTCTTTACGTGACTTTTAGTCAATGGAGACACTCAGGGGAGTCTCTACCGGCCCACCTGGAGGCAAGGTCATTGCTTTTACCTTTTGTCCTGTGTTTCCTTCTACTTCACCCAGCTGCTCAGAAGGGCTTGAATATCTTTTGGCCTTTATTCCCAGGGCAGAAAGGAGAAAGGGGTCCTGATGGGCTCCCAGGATTTCCAGGGCAACAGGGACAACATGGCCGGGATGGACTTCCTGGAGAAAGGGGGGATCCGGGACCCCCGGTATGTATAATTCTTCTTTGGCTGTAGAGTTTCATTTCCTTATATGGTCACAAAGCATCTGTTTTCCCCTTCTCAATTTAAAACTGTAATTCAGTAAAGTGTCGTGTGCTGTGAATCAGAGTCACCTTCCATTGGCTGCCAGAAAAAGATGACTGTTACAAAAGGTGTGGCATAGTTGCAGATGGTCTGAAATCCTGAGTGACAGTTGAGTCACGGCATGACTTTCTGTCCCGTCTTTGGTCTTTGTATCATTATCATGGTGTTTATCTATTTCTGGGTCCCTTGTATCTAGCTACAAAGCCCCCAGTGGCTGCAGGCCTGTTCAGTTAACTCTGTAGGGAGGAGTATAGAACACAGGTCCTGATGATGACCTTCAGTTCTGTCCCCAGGTGAAGAAGCACGTGAGGGGAAGTGGCAAACAAGAGAGGGTGAACTGGTGCAAATCTGAACTGACATGTTAGTTGATGGAAAACCCCACCGACAAATGATATTTTTTGCATTTTTCAAACATGATTTGGGTGGAGACCATGTGGAGGTAACAGAGGTCGTAAGAAAAGACAATGAGACATGATCCTGGGCTTAGGAACTTAAAGTATCATGGGTACATGAGGCATGTTTGGATGCCTACATTATGTTTTATTCACATCATTAATTTTCTTTTTTTTTAAGTTTATTCTGATAGAGGCAGAGACAGAGAGAGCTGGGGAGGGGCAGAGAGAGAGGGGGTAGAGAGAGAGAATCCTAAGCAGGCTCCATGGTACCAGCTGCAGAGCCCGATGCAGGGCTCAAACCCACGAACCATGAGATCATGACCTGAGCCGAAGCCAAGAGTCAGACTCTTAACTGATTGAGCCACCCAGGCGCCCCCACATCGTCAGTTTTCCGAAGAGCAATCCGCTTTCACGTTTTATCCTAGGAAATGGAGGCCGAGGGTGTGTTACTCAAGGTCACCTATCTGTCAAGTAGACTACACCGCAGGGAAAACCCCAGTCTGTCTTATGCCAAAGCATGTGCTGCTTTCACCAGCCTGTGCTGCCTGCCATCAACAGTGTTGTAATAGAGAAGGACTAACTTCTGATTTATAGGCGCTCCTTCAGACAGATGGTATGTGAGTAAGAGAAGCCTGGAAGTCAAACCAGGGTAGATGGTCAGAAGTCTCTCTCATCTTTCAGCTGATATCAAGTATCATGATAATCATGAACGAAGTCTGCCTTAGATTTGGCAATCCCTGTTTTGTTTACTCTCCCGCTTCAGGAACTATCTAGAAGCCAATGTCACTGAGTGGCAATGGTCCTCGGGTTCCGATCTAATTATGAAAAACCAAAACGTACCCTAGGTCGCATTAGATGAGGGGTTTCTATAATGGTCTAGAGCGGTCCTCCTAGATTCGTTGAACCAATCCAGATTCACAAGACTGTCATCACCCACATGTGAGACCAGGCTACTCGGGAAGACAGAAGACACAGCCCTCAGCTTGCCAGCAGGGTAGCATCAGACGTGCGTCGCTCGTATGCAAGACCCCTGGTAGCTGTTCATTCGGCGGGAGAGAGTGAAACGAGATCCACACACAGCACATGTGCCAGCAGCGTTGACTGAGAGCCTCCTGCCCCACAGGGACACGGCCTGTGGAGACCCCACAGGGAACCACCGCTCAAGGGAGCCCCAGCAAGGACTCCGCACAGGTCTTCATAGTTTTCCAGACCAGATGCAAGTTTTGCCGCCAGGGATTGACGTTACCATAAGCAATGTTGCCTTATAATATATTTGACATCCAATTTTTAGGAAGTTTCCAGAGGAACAGAACTAGACGGTTAACCAAAGATCAAATTCTTAAAGCAGGAGAAGGAAGTGTTGGTCAGCCCTCTCCTTGCAGGCGTGGAGGGTGATTGAGTCTATCCTGTGTCTTCTCGTAAGAATGCAGGAAAACAGTTTCAAGGACCTAAGAATTTATTTATTCAGCTTGTAAGCCTTCTTTCTTACCTCCCTCAATTGACGTATTTCTGTATTTCGTTATATTTGGTATTAGAGAGTTGTTCTAACAAAAAATTTCTAAATTTTGTATTGAATACATAACACAGCTTTCTGTATTTGAGGTGGACCCCCCCAGCCATAGCATCATATGTTTGTAAATTTTTATGTAAAGGATGAAGAAGAAACTAAGTTACTCATCTATTGGTGATTTGCTATTGAGGAACTGTCTACTGGAAATATGAAGTTTTTCCACGTGCTTCTATAGACTATGACAATGGCTGCTTTGGGTTTATGGACTTGCAAAGATTGATAGTTGACTCACGATGCAAATATTCCCAGGGGGATCATGAAGACGCAGCCCCAGGTGCAAAAGGGTCTCCTGGATTGCCGGGGCCCCCGGGAAGAACAGGACCTAAGGGACAACCAGGACTAGGATTTCCCGGGCCACCAGGAGAAAGAGGGCCACCAGGAGCTCCAGGCCGTCCCGGCGAGAGGGGCCTTGAGGGCTTGAAGGGTCAGAAAGGTAATTTTGAAGGTTTTGTGTTACAGAATGTCGGGGGAAAAGAGTGGAAGCTAAAGCGATCTCCTCTTTGGGGCTAAACTATTGTAGCAGAACCACTAAATAAAATTCCTTCAGGCTGCTGTTCAAACCTTGAATATTGCCAGACAAATAAAAGCATTACAGCACAATCAATATTTACAACAAATTCTTAAAATACTAAAATGTCTTTGTTGCATTGTTTGTCTAGCATGCCAAAATTGTCTTCATTCATTTCTCAATCCCAACTTATGCAATCTGCATTAAATTTACATATATATTCAAAATATCTATTTGTTTATAGTCTTTTGAGACAATGCAGTGTATCTTAATAAAAAACACCAGTATTTCATTTAAAAAATACATCACTGTCCTTGAAAACCCATTTGTAGGCATTCTAGAAAGAAAGAAAAAAGGAAGGGATTTCAAATATATTTGACAGTTATTTGAATTTAAACAATAAATGACTTGCAGTATTATAGCTGAAAACTTTTGAAAAGGCTGGAGAAAGAATTTAGATTTTTTTCTTTTGCAATATGTACATATACCTTGGACTACGTTATTAACTGCAAAGTTTTAGAATGAAATAATATCTTTGGTTCTTGCTTTGACAACATAGAAAGGCACTATTTTGGCCCTCAATAAGGTGTAAGATTATGCTTCTGGACCCATCAAAATACAACAGTATTTTTATTCATTTGGTACATTTTTGATTTGAGAGCATATGAAGTAATACATTATAATTATTTCTTTGAGAAAAGAGAAATGTTCTATTTTAAAGGGGAAGGAAACTGAGAGGCACAAGCTTCGGAGTCTTACTGTCTTGACCATGAAAATGGCGGGTGACAACCATCACGTTGCGGAGTCATTAAAAAAATTCAAGAGACAATACATTTGAGGCCACTGACTCATGGTAGCCCCTCCCTGAATGGCAGCTGGTATTAATATCTCAGCGCCCCCGCCCCCCGTCATCTACACACTCCCACAGCCAACCTGGGAGTCAGATCTTCTGAACTCAGTGTCAGATGTTGCTGTGATTTCCTGCTTTACCAAATCTTCTGATTCCATTGTATTGGATATCATTGAGCCTATAAATGCATTGTTTTCTTCTAGGCTAGTAAAACTGATACTTCTTGGAATTTTTCCTATTCCCCCTATGTTTATAGCTGTCTGACCGTTGAAGTTCAGATTTCAGGACCGAGCTTCTAGAAATTCAGAACAAAGGTAGTTTAAGTGATCTAACGATACTTGGGGTCCTCTTATTCCTTGGATGCCACATATACTACATGAAAAGAATATCTTGATTGAGTTGTCTTTGGGATTCATGTTACATGGGGCTATCAGTTGTGTGAATACCACTTTTTTTTTTTTTTCATTCCAGGCGATACAATTTCTTGTAATGTAACCTACCCTGGGAGGCCAGGACCTCCAGGTTTTGATGGAGCTCCAGGTATGATCAATGAGAAGTTAACTGTTTTACACATACCACAGAGTAAAAGAACTAGTAAGACAGATGAACCAATAGTTCATCATCAGGCAACTAATGAGGATATTTCTAAAACTCTTACCGGGTTTTGAGGGACTATGGGAAGCCAGTATGAGTGGTAATTCCCATTGGGACTCTAGTCTACTGGTTTGGGCACCCTCTAGGTGGGTTTTTAATTTTTTTTAGATCTCTGTGTAACAAAATTTACCTTGATTTGATCACAAATCAGTAAAAATGTCTGCTCTTTGAGAATTTAAAAACTGTATTTCCTATGCCCCAAGAGTGAATAATGATAATTTGCTTACTGATTACATTTTACTCTCTTCTGTTTTCCAAATCTCAAGGGACATGAACACTCAAAGTTGAAGTTGGCAGGTGCACCTCCTTTAAAGTTATTTTAGCTGAGATCACTTACAGTAGGAAATGTCAGAATGGTTTTTATCTTTAACTAAAAAAAATTTTTTTTTAAATCTCAATTCCTTTTGCAGGTGCTTTTTGCCTATACTTCATTTGAGGGCAAATTCAGTAAGGTGCAGGGAAATAGATTTTGGCCTTCACCCAGCAGGCCACATATCTTTCTTCCTACAGAAGGGGCTATGCTCTAATATTTGTGTTGACACAGAGCAGAGGAACCAAAAGGTTCATCTGAGTGCTGGTGTATGTCTCAAAGGCTTTCAGGAAGAATCCTTTATGTATGACTTAAAGTATACTAACAAGGGGCACCTGGATGTCTCAGTCAGTTAACTGTCCGGCTTCAGCTCAGGTCATGATCTCATGGTTCGTGAGTTTGAGCTCCACGTCGGGCTCTGTGCTGACAGCTCAGAGCCTGGAGCCTGCTTCGGATTCTGTGTCTCCCTCTCTCTCTGCCCCTCCCCCACTCACAGTCTCTCTCTCTCTCTCTCTCTCTCTCTCTCTCTCTCTCTCTCTCAAAAATAAACATTAACTTCTTTTAAAAAAATGAAGTACATGAACAGAATTATTCTCTGAAACACTTATTTGCAGCACGTGATTCATAAAATGATTATGTAAACCAGGCGAGGCAACATCTTCCATAAAGTAGAGTCCTCGGAAAAAGACCGCATAGAGGTTTTTCGGGTTTTTTTTTTTTTTTAAATCACCTTAGTTTGTTCTCATTTCATTTGTGTTTTACTGAGTCTGGGTTTGGTTGTTATTGTTTAGGACCAAAGGGACTTCCGGGCCCTCCGGGCGCTCCAGGGTTGAGGTGTTTAGATGGGCCAAAGGGTCAGCGTGGCAAACCAGGAATATCAGAAATACCTGGTCCACCTGGTAAGTAAGTGGTTTTCAGTTAAGAATGCATGTAGACCTCGAAACTCGATGACCTTAGTAAGCAAATGGCCCACGGATCCCTAGATCATGGGGGATGTTTTTTCTTGAAACACTAAGCTCTTAGCTATGTTTTGATAATTTTTAGGTTCTGGTAATTTTGTAAATCCTCAGGGCTACTTCCACCTGAAAGCATGAGTTATAGACTACTGTTGGTCTGTTATTTGGTAGAAACTGCTCAGTACAGACAGACTGCCATGATGAAAGCGATTAGGGAAACATTGTTGGCTTCTAGAAGACACAAACTCACAACGTATTTTCCTGTGAAAGGTGGCAAAGCAACGTTGCCTATTAAGTTACTCTGAATTTTAGTAACGTATCCCTGTGTTTTTTTTTAATGTGTTTTTATCAAAGTAGTAGTCTTACATTTGTATTGGTTCTATATTTGTACGTTTAACAATTGAAACAATATTTTTCGATAGGTTTTCGTGGTGACGTAGGAGATCCAGGTTTTGGAGGTGCAAAGGGGTCCTCCCTTCCTGGGCCCCCAGGCTCTCCCGGTTCTCGTGGAGCAAATGGGCAGAAAGGAATCATGGGAGACACTGCCTACGGCCACCCAGGTCCCCCGGGAGAGAGAGGTCTTGCAGGGGTGCCGGGGTCAAAAGGACATAGAGGTGATCCAGGACCTCCAGGCTTTGCAGGTATGAGGGCTGTCCTGTCCCTGTGGTCCATAAAGCTGGCTCAGGTCTGCAACAGGTCAGTGAAGACTATTTAGACTATCTAGCCTTAGAAGTCTAGAATGCGAAATGTCCCCCCAGGCATCTTCCCTCATAAATGAGCACTGGTCACATTTCAAGTAACCTGAGTCCTTAGTGTTGCCTTTGCATTTTACTGGTTCCTTTCGAGTCCAGGGCAGCTCACTGTGACTCCGTCAGTTCAGTTTGATTCAGCAGCTACTGGACATCTGCCTGCTTCAGACTCAGGACAGTATGTTAGCTCTGTAAACGCCCAAGGAGCAGGGCCCGGGGAACATGCCCACTGCCAAAGCCAGGTTGAAGGACCACCTGTAAGAGGAGGGGCAGCTCAGGGAGGCAGAACAGGGTGAGATGGTGTTTAGGGAAGCCCCATGGAGGAGCTGGGGGTGGGCTGGGCCCTGGCACACAAGCTGTGTCATTTGAACAGGTGACAGGGTGGAGAGACTTTCGTCCCAGCAGGGGCAGCAGGCGGGGAAGGTGGGAGGATGGCCCTGGCACTGATTTTCATCCATTTCCAAATTCACCAAGGATTCTTCAGGATCCTCAGCAGAGGTCTTTAGATTTAATGTGCTTAAAAATAAGCCTGGGTCAGGGCCATGAAAATCATCTTCTGGGCCCCAATCTCAGAAATTTTGATTCATTACATCAAAATTGGATGGGGGCCAGAAATTCCATCTGAACTTACTTAGCCTTTTGGGTGATGGTGACCAAGAGTGGACCCCAGACTAGAGTTTTACAAGCACTGTTCTGGGTCTTTTCTGACAGTGGATGGGCCAGCATTTATTAGGTGTCCACAGTAGTATCATAGTACAGGGCACGTGGAGGACAAGGGACTAAGCCACATTCTGTGTCACCAGGGAGCTTACTTGTTCTGTAGTTTGTAAGTCAAAATATTCATATGCAAAACCCCAATTAGTTGGAAAGTAACAAGATAATGTATTATCTGAGTCAGTAAAAATAATTTTGACTTAGTAATTCGCTATTTCACTTGTGAAGATGTATCTAAGGGAAATGTTCAGCAGAAGATGAAGGTTATTATGAAAATACTCTTGGGGGCACCTGGGTAGCTGAGTCGGTTGACCATCTGACTCTTGATTTTGGCTCAGGTCATGATCTCACAGTTCGTGCGGCCCTGAGTCAGGATGTGCTGACGGCCTGGAGCCTGCTTGGGATTCTCTCTCTCCCTCTCTCTCTCTCTCTGCCCCTCCCCAGCTCCTGAACATGCTGTCTCCCTCTCTCTCCCTCTGTCTTCCTCTCTCTCTGCCCCTCTCCAGCTCTTGAACATGCTGTCTCCCTCTGTCTCCCTCTCTCTCTGGCCCTCCCCAGCTCCTGAACATGCCATCTCCCTCTCTTTCCCTCTGTCTCCCTCTCTCTCTGCCCCTTCCTAGCTCATGCACCATGCTCTCTCTCTCTCTCTCTCTCTCAAAATAAATACATAAACATAAAAAAAATACTCTTATATCATCCACATTAGAGGATGGGAACAATAGAGTTAAGTAATACATACACTCTCTCCCTCTCTCTTCCTCTCTCTCTGCCCCTCCCCAGCTCCTGAACATGCTCTCTCTCTCCCTCTCTCTCAAAATAAATACATAAACATTAAAAAAAGTACTCTTATATCATCCACATTAGAGGATGAGAGGATGGGAACAATAGAGTTAAGTAATACACACACACACACACACACACACTCTCTCTCAGTCTCTCAAAGGAACACTATTCAGCTATTAGCAATTAAAATTATATTTATAAAGATTAAAACAAAATAGAAGAAATTTGCAGATTCATATGCAATGTGAAATAATCCAACGATCGAGTGTGTACTGTGATCACTACCTTAAAAATATAAACATATGAACAAAAGTATGATGAAAACTGGGAAAAATAAAACAAAATTTAGGTTAGGGCTTGGAATGATGGGGGATTTTTTTTTTTCTGAAAATTATGACACTGCCTCTCCAGTCAGTAGAAATTTAAGAGTTCAAGTGACGAAATAGCTTACAAAAAGCACGTCCATACAGTGCAAACTGGGTGGGCGAGCGTTGTGGCGATTTGGTGTGAAGCCCGCCACCATGTTAGAGGTTAATTAGAATCAGGAAGAACTGTGTAGTTTTTAAATTTGCATAAGCAGCTTTTTTGTTGTCTACACAACCTTATCAAGGAACTCTCTGAGTAATGCGTGGTTTTCCCATTCATTTGGAGCTCGCTACCATCTATGATAAGAAAATCCTGTGCGAGACTTAACTCCTGTGAGCACTGAGCCAGGATCAAACCTTTATTTCTGGGATCGATAAGCGTGAACCTTTTGTTGCAGGCTGACTCTATACAGTTTTGTGCCCGGAGTGTCAGGAGTGCATTGTATCATTTCAGGGCCGGCTGGTTTGCCTGGATTCCCAGGTCTCAAAGGCCCCAGAGGCAGAGAGGGAAGTGCTGGGTTTCCAGGGATCCCAGGTCCACCTGGCCATTCCTGTGAAAGAGGCGCCCCAGGAACACCAGGGCAACCCGGACTCCCCGGGGCTCCGGGCAGTCCAGGTAAGTGTCGGCACATGTCAAGACCTCTGTAGGGTCTGCAGCTTGACTCTTCTCACCAAGGAATAGGATCCCTGCTGCTCTTTTACCGAAGGACAGAACCAAGACTCTTGGGGCAGAGACCAAGGGCTGTACTATTCACAGAACGGCAAGTAGCATGAGCTTCCTGGTGGCTCGTGTCATTTCCCCTTGTCCCCCTAGTGTCATGGGGGCAACAGAAGTGGGGTTAGATGGGTGTTACACATGCAGTGGGGTGCAGCATCCGAGAGGAGGGCTGTGCCTGGGGAACTGGTGCTTTCTAGCAGCCTGCAGAACAGCCAGCTCTGTTGTAGGGGCTGGGGAGACCCAGGAAGAGGCATCTTTCAACACAAGGTGCTGGAGGGCTATTTCCAGTGTGATCTCCACTTCACCATGTGCTTTGTCACCTATTGTGCAAATCCTGTTGGATTCATCCAGATGTAGGGATCCGCCCTCTCAGTGCATCAAAGCGAGGTTGGGGCCATCCCTGCCACCGCGGCTTTCTTCCTGGCACCCATACTCCTAGATGACATTGCTGTGACTTCTATAATCCTCTGTGGTGAACACGACCAAAGTTCACTCGGCCATAGCTTCAGGAAACACCTGGAAAGTTTTCTTCTATTCGCTTCAAGAGTAAATGCTAATAATAATAATTTCGTTCTTCATCCTTATCCATTTTCCATTTTTCAAATGCCCTTCATAGTACTCGTGTCTCTCTACTGGAAGGTAGTTTTTCAAGTCACCTGCCTTTCTTTTTCTAGCAGCCAGAGAAATAGGTTCTTAGGCTGATGGAGGCTTGCCATTGTGATTTGAGCCGATAACCAGTGTTTCATAGGCACAGAGACACAATTTAAGTTATCATGAATTCTTTTCTTTCCTGCCCCGTGTGTGAAGCCAGTCTTCAGTCTTCATATGTTATTGTCATTGTGGTTTGTCTCAGGCGCCCCAGGTTGGAAAGGACAGCGAGGGGATGTGGGGCCTCCTGGTCCGGCTGGAATGAAGGGTCTCCCTGGAGTCCCAGGACGGCCAGGGGTAGATGGACCCCCCGGACCCCCAGGGCTCCCAGGCCCCATAGGCGATGATGGACTGCCTGGTCTTCCAGGCCCAAAGGGTGGGTAGTGCTTTTCCATTATTTTTTCCTTTTTATAAACCTCAAGTCCACTGCTAAGTAAAGAGGTAGGTAGATGGGAGAAGGTGGGTGGGGGTGTTAGGTCCACAGAACCCGTAAACACTTCTGCTCGACAGGGTAGAGCCGATAAGGTGTAGGGTCAGAGCCAATGTACTTCTGTTTTGGATGAGCCCCCACCCTCCAGCCCCGTGTCCCTGGCTCCTGGTCCCCTTAAAGCATTGTGGGGTCAGGGCTCAGAAGACATAAAGGCTTCACTTCAGCTCTGTGGGGCGGAGAGCTGAGTAGGCGAGCACGGCCATCACACGCCGTGAGGCTGACGGCGGTGGTTCACCTTCAGGACAAGTTGAGGTACGCGGGTGGGCACACCTCCACGCTGACAGCAAGCCCCACGAATCTAGGAAGCAAAGTAGCTTTTAAAATGGCTTTTCTAAAAATTCATGTTCTCATTTCATCAGGATCCCAGGGGCTGCCTGGCTTCCCAGGTTTCCCAGGGGAGAGAGGAAAGCCTGGCCTGGAGGGGCACCCTGGCCATAAAGGGGAACCAGGAGAGAGGGGTCGGCCTGGCTTCCTCGGAGACAAGGGGGTGAAAGGCGCCAAAGGTAAATGCGGTTAACAGCACGATGATGATGCAACATGTCTTGTGTCTGGTGTTTGATCAGAATGGGTAAATATGGTCTTTGAAAAATAAATGGGACTTGGGATGCCTGGGTGGCCCAGTTGGTTGAGTGTCTGACTCTTGATTTCAGTTCATGAGTTCGAGCCTTGGGTCGGGCTCTACGCTGACGACAAGGAACCTGCTTGGCATTATGTCTCTCCCTCTCTCTCGCCACCCCACCCCCCACCACACGTGTGCTCTCTCTCTCGTTTTCTCTCTCAAAATAAGTAAACATTTAAAACAATTTTTAAAAAAGGAAAAAGAAACAGGACTATCCTGAAGCTTGGATTCCTCTTCCTTTTAGATTGCAGGTGTTTGTTTTAGAATTTTAAACCACTTCATTTTCCTTACCTCTCTATCATGTCGCGCATATAGCTGATAAATGAATTGCTCTATTAATAGGAAAAAAAGAATAACAGATGCTTTGATTTATAGCTATTGAGTTTGAGAGGACCTTCTCACCTATTGGGAAGGGAGTACAGGTAGGGCCCCTGGCCCCCAACCTCTTTCAATTTCTTTCTTTCTTCCTTCCTTCCTTCTTTTCTTTTCTTTTCTTTTCTTTTCTTTTCTTTTCTTTTCTTTTCTTTTCTTTTCTTTTCTTTTCTTTTCTCTTCTCTTTTCTTTCTTTCTTTCTTTCTTTCTTTCTTTCTTTCTTTCTCTTCCTTCCTTCCTTTCTTTTCTTTCTTTCTTTCTTTTCTTTCTTTTTCTTTCTTTCTTTCTTTTTCTTTCTTTCTCTTTCTTTCCTCTTTCTTTATTTTTTTTTTTAAAAATTTTTTATGTTTATTCATTTTTGAAAGACAGAGAGAGAGAGACAGAGACAAGCAGGGGTGGGGCGGAGAGAGAGGGGGACACAGAATCTGAAGCAGGCTCCAGGCTCTGAGCTGTCAGCACAGAGCCCGACGCGGGGCTCGAACTCATGAACCACAAGATCATGACCTGAGCCGAAGTCGGATGCTCAACCGACTGAGCCACCCAGGCACCCCTCTTTCTTTCTTTCTTTCTTTCTTTCGAACGAAAACATAATTTTTTTTTTTTTTTAATAAAGAGCCAGATAGTAAAGATTTTAGGCGTTGCAGGCTGTATGTTCTCTGTTGAAACCATTCAGGTCAGCTTTGGCAGCACGAAAGCAGCCAGAGAGAGCAGTGAAACACGCTAACATAGCTATGTTCCAATCAAATTTTGTTCATGGACACTGAATTTGAACTTCATTTAATTGTCACATGTCATAAAATATTATTCTCGTTTTGAGTTTTCCCCCTAACAGTTTAGAAGGGTAAAAATCATTCATAGCTCACAGATTATACATAAACAGGCTACAAGTGAGATTTGGCTCTCCAGTTGTAATTTGCAGACCTCTGAACTGTAAGAAGTCCATTTTCATCTGAGCCGTGAGTTATGCCTCCCCCAAGCTTCATTTAAAGAAGGAGTTGTCATTGCTATTAAAAAATAAAAATTGCAAGACCACTGGTTTAAATGTTCTGTGTCCGTCCCTGTTAAATATTTACTTTTACCAATTAGCCATGAGGCTGCAGTGAGTGAAGGTAACGTTTCATTTCCAGGGTTGAGAATGAATGCTTGACAATTTTGAGAAACAAGTTTTTTGTCCTTAAAGCATTTGGGGTAAATAGCCTCCTATAAAATTCAAATAGCTTTTACTTCTTTTTTTTTTTAAGTTTATTTATTTATTTTGAGAGAGACAGAGAGAGAGAGGGAGAGAGAGAAAGAACAAGAGGGGGAGAGGCAGAGAGAAAAAGAGAGGGAGAGAGAACATTTCAAGGAGGCTCTGCACTATCAGTATGGAGCCTGACGAGGGGCTCGATCCCACAAACGGTGAGATCATGACCTGAGCCAAAATCAAGACTCAGACGCTTAACTGACTGAACCACCCAGATGCCACCTTCTAATTACTTTTACTTCTTAGTTGATTGATTCTACTATTATGTTTTTGTTTTACTAGCCTGTAAATTTATTACATAGAATCAAGGAATCACAGTCACTCTTTGCTAGCATAGACTGAGTGATATTTGCTATGCTACTATGGTCTCCAAAATAAAAAACAAAAATTAAGAAAGTAATATTACACTGTGTTTTAACTAACTGGAATTTAAATAAATAAGTAAATTTTTTAAATGCCCTGATTTGTGTTTGCTCCCATGGTGTAAATATTCCCACCATGGCTCTTTTTTTTTTTTTTTTTTTTTTTAAAGCTGCCAACAGTTTAACAACTGGCTTACAAAATTCTTGTATTGTTAATAATTGGCTTTCACCTTGCTGGTATGAGCCCACTTGAACACACTTCTCCAACTGGACAGTGTTTACAAAAATCAGATGGAAACATCATACATTTTTCCTACCTTTCAGAATTCTCTGTGTGGAGCAGCAAGTTGAAATAAGTGTTCTTTTAGTGTAAGGAAAATAATAGTGTGGCCAGGAAGGAGAGGATGGGGAACTGAAACATATGCAATGGGCAATTCACATTTAACAGGATAAACAGACATATTTTAGATCTGGGACTTTTCAAGCCTGTCTTTTGACACTTAAACCTCGGAGACCCATTTAGTTGTATTTAGCACACATTCACTGATCACTCCCTGTACACCAGACCCTGTTGCCGGACAAGTGGGGAGAGAAATGTAAAAGGCACGGCCCTTCCTTTAGAAAAATAAGTTGATGGTATGGACATCGTGCAAGCTGTAAACATAAGTGCGGTTTAGTAACTGAAATGTGGATTTGCAAACCGGACGTAAAGTGCTGTAACAGAAGAATCACATGTGTGGTCCTTCTGTTTGTCTTCTCTTGCATCATTAATATCTCAAGGAGCAAGGGGACCCCCAGGAGATGAAGGAGAGATGGCTGTAATTTCCCTAAAGGGGAAAACCGGGGAACCTGGACCTCCTGGAGATAGTGGATTCCCAGGGGCAGAAGGTAAGCACTTAGATTTTTTTAAGACTGAATCAAATGAGTAGACTTCTTTTTGGATCGTTCAAACAAGCATGCGTATCAGACAGCTTTCCTAATAATGCTGAGATTAGGAAAGGTCATCTTTTTAAGATATAACTATACCCAGATTAACCTCGTGCTGTATTTTTCTTTTGCTTTTCCATGCCAGAACTTCAAATTCATAGGTATGTATAGGCTTGAACATTCCAAACTAAGACCAATCCTAAGATTATACCTATAGTACCAGTTCCAGGTTTAAAGTACCCCTGTTTTTGGTGACTGGTATTAAAATGAATAATTTTTTTTAAAGTTTATTTATTTATATAGTAGGGGAGAGGCAGAGAGAGAGGGAGAGAGCAAATCCCAAGCAGGCTCCGTGCTGTCAGTGCAGAGCCTGATGTGGGGCTCAAACTCACCAACCATGAGATCGTGACCCAAGTCGAATTCAAGGGTTGGATGCTTAACCACCTGAGCCACTGGGCGCCCCGAATAATTTTAATTATTAAAATTGATTGTCTAGGTCATTTTGACCGTTCTTCTCAGTCTTCAGTGGGCAGATGAACCCCGGGGGCTCTTGTGAAAACACAGATCCTCAGTCAGCGGATCTGGGGCAGCCCAACTCTGCCTTTCTAACAATCACCCCGATGGCTGTGCTGCTGCCCCTCAGAAACACTGTGTGGCAAGGATTTTGACCACCACATTTGTGTTCTCTTTCCCAAGTTCAGATTTAGTCTGCACGAAGCCCGGCTCTTGTCTTGGCTCTCTCCTGAACTAGTTGTTAGGGGGCGAATGTCCTTTAACTGGTCCGAGGTTCTTCCTCATTTGTAAAATGAGGGTGTGAAAGCGAACGACCCTGCATGCCCATTCCTACCTCGGGTGTCCCCAGCTCTCTTCGCGGACGCCTCTTCCACTGAAGCCAAAAACCATCACGATGTGGCTGAGGGCAGGAATTCGGATTTCCAAAACCCTTGGCTTCATCTCCTAAATGTAGGACCCACACCCTCAAGCCTAACTATTGCCCAGCCCGGGATTTCCTCAAAGAGGTTTGTTAACACTTCCAACCCCATCAGGTGATAAAGGCAATCCGGGGATGCAGGGGAGGAGAGGAGAGCCGGGAAGATACGGACCACCTGGATTTCACAGAGGGGAGCCTGGTAGAACCGGGCACCCGGGGCTCCCTGGAGCCCCAGGCCCTCCAGGCTCACCCGGGCTGAGAGGCATTATTGGTTTTCCAGGATTTCCAGGTGACCAGGTAAGTGGCTGCTGTTGGGGAGGAAAGAAATAATAAAACCCTTTTGCTCTCGGGATGCCGATAAGGAGTCATAATTTGCCAGTATATATCATTGTCGTTTTACCGGGTTTTAGAATAGAAGGGATATGCCAAAGGAAGGATGGAGCCTTCTGGCAGGCTATGAGGTAATTATAGTTTTTGGCCAGTGTTCATGCCTGTTTCTCGTAACAGATGACCCGGTCACTTACTCCACGTACTGTACCCCCAGCCTAGTTTAAACAGCTCTACCGAAATTTATCTCATGACTGATGGTTTATCGGAGTCAGGAATCATCTGAAATATAACCCAAATTCTGGTTTCTAAGCCTTCCTATCGAGTTGCAGATATCACAGATTTTTCTGTAAATACATTTGGTCTTCATAACCATGAGTGAAATACTCCCTTGGGAAGCCAGGAGGTACCTAACATGTAGGAGCCTACATCATAACTTCCAGAAGATGTATATAATTTGCTACCCATCATTTGGAATCAAATAGATTTTTTTAAAGTTTTTGGGAAAAGAAAAAAAATGTCTTCTGACAATGTTTTATTTGGTATCAGTTTGCTCATTCAAAACTTAAAATTCAAGTCATGTGATGCAATTACTGTTATGCAGTCAGGAATAGAGAATTGGACGCTACCCGTTGGTACCTCCAATTCTGGGCTTTTAGCAACTTTTAAAAGCTAGGCACATGGAGTAGCATTGCCTGTAATGCATTTCCAATTTTCTTTACCATTGCAAATATATGGACAATGGTTATGGAAGATTATAACGGGATCATGTTGTGAATATGCCATTTGTATGTGAAACCAAACAAGGTCTTTTGTTTTAAACTCTCAGGGTGAACCAGGTTCTCCAGGGTCCCCTGGAATTTCAGGAAGCGATGGACTGAGAGGCCCTAAAGGTATGCTTCGGAAATACAGCAGCCGTCCACCAGGCTTATGGTCCTGGGTGTTCATAACACCATGGGCACGCACATTTGGCACAAATGAAAAGTTAAATCCATCAAACAAACTGCAATATCCAAGGGCTTCTTTTGATTATTTTTTTAAATTATTATTTAAATTCCAGCTCTTTTTTGCCCTTTTGCTCATTTGTTTCTTAAATTCCACATATGCATGAAATCGTATGGTACTTATCTTTCTCTGACTTATTTCGCTTAGCATAATGTTCTCGAGCTCCATCCATATTGTTGCAGATGGAAATATCTCATTCTTTCTGATGGCTGAGTAATATAATATACCATTTCATAAATATAAATATAAGTATATGTATATTTATATGTATATACACAACACACACACCCCACATCTTCTTTATCCATACATCAAATGATGAATGCTTGGACTGTTTCCATAATTTGGTTATTGTGGATAATGCTGCTATAAATATTGGGATGCATGTATCCTTTTGAATTGGTATTTTTGTATTCTTTGGATAAATACCTAGTAGTATGATTATTGAGCCATAGGGTAGTTCAATTTTTAACTTTTCGAGGAAACTCCATACTGTTTTCCACAGTGGCTGCAACAGTTTGCCTTCCCACCAACAGTGCAAGAGACTTCCCCTTTCTCTGCATACTCTCCAACACCTGTTGTTTCTTGTGTTGTTAATGGTAGCCATTCTGACAGGAGTGAGGTGATAGCTCATTGAAGTTTTGAATTTCATTTCCCTGGTGATAAGCGATGTTGAGCGTCTTTTCGTGTATCTGTTGGCCCTCTGGAGGTCTTCTTTGGAACAAGGTCTATTCATGTCTTCTGCCCATTTTTTAATTGGATTTTTCATTTTGGGGAGTTTTGGGTTATATAAGTTCTTTATAAATTTTAGACACTAACCCAGCGGTTCTTTTTAGACTGCTAGATAGTCAAGCACTCGAAACACAAATCATCCACATTTGTCATTCGGATCCAAGGGTACCGGAGAGAGAACAGTATGCCTGTAGAGCACACAGGTCTTTCTCCTCAGTGGGGGTCCTTCAGTGGTCTTTGTAGTGATTGCAGCTGCGTAAATGACAGCTCAGGTGCATGAAGACCAGATCCACGTTGGTGGGCAGGGTCCACCTTGGCTTATAAGCCTTCTGTACCATAAGACCCAATATCTCTTCTAAGGACTCCATAGATACGACTTTTAGGGTACTGAGACAAGAGTCACAGTGCACAGAGAAGGCCAAGGCCGTGACTTCCTACCAGGTGTTAATATTTCACTTAAGAATTTCTGGGCGACATATAACTCATAGTTGGGTCATGTTTACCGTAAGCCAGGGGTCAGCAAGTGTGCTTTTTCAAGGGGTCAGACCACAGATATTTTCAGCGATGTGTTCCCTGTTAAAACTACTCAGCTGTGCATGAGAACACCTATAGCATGAAAACAGCCAGACAATATGCAAACAAGAGGTGTGGCTGTGTTCCAGTAAAAATGTATTTACAACAAGCCACAGGTTAGATTTGGCCCCATAGGCCTTGGTTTAACTTGTACCATAACCATGTTGTTTCATCACACAACTGACATTCTACCCTAATCAGATTTCCAGGGAAACAGAAACAAAGTTACCTGTGGTTAAAAATGTTCTTAGAGAGGGGTGCCTGGGTGGCTCAGTCGGTTAAGTGTCCAATTTCAGCTCAGGTCATGATCTCATGGTTGTTGAGTTCAAGCCCTGCAAGTGCAGACAACTCAGAGCCTGGGGCCTGCTTCAGATTCTGTGTTTCCATCTCTCTCTGCCCCTCCCGTGCTTGTTCTCTCTCTCTCTCTCTCTCTCTCTCTCTCTCTCCAAAATAAGTAAACATAAAAAAAAATTTTTCTTTTAATGTTCTTAGAGAAAGAAGGATTTCATTAACCCTTTATTCAGACACACAAGCAAACAAAAATCAGGGTATCTTAAATTGCGATGTTTGCGTAAAATCTTTAACATTGCAACTATCCTTGCATACCATTGGGTTAATGTTTTTCTTTGACTCTTAATTATGATTTACCTTCTTAACCTTAACCTTAACTTCACTATCTGTGAATTCACACTATGTTACTTTATCACAGATTAAAATGAATAACTTTAAAATATAAAAGAGTAGGCCCACCTGGCTGGCTCAGTCGGAAGAGCATGTGACTCTTGATCTCGGGGTTGTGAGTTCAAGCCCCACGTTGGGTGTTGAGAGATTACTGAAAAATATAATCTTTAAAAAAGTAAAATAAAATATTAAAGCATAATGAACCACTAAAAATCTCCCTTACCACCCATGAGACATGTTGTGCATGTTGAGAGATTCCGTAAATAATAGGATAATTGCTATAGGAGAAAAAGAAGTGTGCACACTTATTTATCCAGAAGGAATAACCTAGATATCTTCTTCAGAAATAGTTACAAGTAGAGAAGTTTTCATATTTGAGTTGACACTTTATAGCTTCATGGTTTAAAACTCACTCTTCTTCTGCTTACCTATGCATTTATTATAGTCCCCTCACGTCTCTCAAAATACAAACCTACTTGTTATTTTCTTCATACTTGCTTTTGGCCATGTTTGCAAGGAACCAAAATGCATGCATGGTACCTGGAGTCAAAGGTTTCTCATGAAGCCCATATAAGGGTAATGAATGAAACCCATACTTTAGGCAACCCATGGTTTCTCTTTTGAGACTTTTGCGCTTTTCTTTATGGGCTGTTTCTTTTTCTATCTTTCTTTTTTTAGAAATGTTTATTTATTTTTGAGACAGAGAGCACAAGTAGAGGAGAGGCAGAGAGAAAGAGAGAAAGAATCTCAAGCAGGCTCTGCACTGTCAGCACAGAGCCTGATGAGGGGCTCAGTCTCACGAACCATGAGATCATGACCTGAGCTGAAATCAAGAGTCAGACGCTTACCCGACTGAGTCACCCATGCACCCCTCGGCTGGTTCTTACTTATCTGCCAGGTGGTTTCATCATTCTCTATTCAAGATACTTGGACCTTTCTGGATATGTTTGGATTGCAAACACTCACTCTGTACATCAAAGCATCATGATAACTACATCATGATAATCCTTTTGGTTGCTGCCTCAGTAACCAAGGACCTCAAATTCTCAGTTTGTACTCCAGCTTCTCAAGGAAAGACTGACTGACCTGGGATAGACCAGATTCCTACCCCTCAAGCGATCAGCCACAATTAGAAGTAAGGCCAGATGGAAGAGAAATTTCCACAAGATGTGTTTAGTACCCCTTAGGAAGGGGTGTGAGTGGGAACTATAAATCATGCCTGATTAACTCTCTTATTCTCTCTTATAACTGCATCTATTGTCTTGTCCTTCCTGATCCCAACTATTTTGAGTCCCCATTTATAACCAGCTCCCAGCTGTAAGTCCTGTATTGGGAAGAATTCAGCAATGATGTGGGACAGCTCCGTGGTACAGTGGGAGCCATTGCCTAGAGTGGCCTTTGAATGTGTGGTCTCTTGTGAAGTTATCAATAAAATGTGCCTTTGTAATTTTTTTTTTTAAGTTTACTTTTAGAGAGAGAGAGAAAGGTAGAACATGAGTGGGGGAGGGGCAGGGGGAGAGGAAGAGAGAGAATCCTAAGCTAGCTCCATGCTGTCAGCACAGAGCCTGATGGGGTCTCAAACCCACGAGCCATGAGATCATGACCTGAGCCGAAACCAAGAGTCAGGTGCTTAACCAGCTGAGCCTCCCAGGCACCCCTGTAATTTTGTTTTCACAAGGACGTCGAGCTGAGCTTCCTTATGAGCTTGACATGTGATTGCATCAGTAAAAACAAGGGCAGTTTCTGCTTTTTGTTTCTAAAGCACAATACAAAAATATAGTCACTCAATGCCAAGTAATTTCTTAGATACCTAAATTTGAAACTATTTTAGGGAATTTAAAAATTCAAACATTAATATCTATAGTTTCTTATGATTGTTATGAACTATAAAAATGTGTGTGTGTGTGTGTGTGTGCGTGTGTGTGTAAATCACATCTTGCAACTGTGTTTCCAATTGTTCTTATATAGGAAAACCCCCTATTTTTCCAAAAATTCCTCTGGAACATTTGAAGATAAACTCTAAAGATAAATATGACCATTATTAAGTCACTTGTATGAAACAAAATTAAATTCTCATAAGTAATATTATGTGCATTTTATCACTTACAGGAAACAAAGGGGACCCTGCTAGTCAGTTTGGCCCACCTGGTCCCGAGGGAGAACCAGGTAGCCCTGGATGTCCAGGTATAGCTACATATTTTTTCTTATTAAAACAAAAAAAATAAATTTGGTTTGAGAAATTGAACAATTACTTTATACTCCTACCCAGCAATGATTATATCAGTATTTTCTTCCCCCTTTGCCTGTTAAGATACATCTCAGAAGGATTATGTCTCAACACTGCCACCGCATCATTGGCCTAGAAGGACATCAGATTATACACCAGGGATTCTCAGTCTTTTTCCACCATGGCCCCCATGACCTATGAGGTTGACATAACAATCCACTCCCCTTGGCATGCCCAGATTTTGACATTTTGGTCAAAAGTGATTATTGCAAGCAATTAAAAGCCAGACCATGTCCCAATCTCTAGAATTATAAATGATACATTAGCAATAACCACTCTCACTGACCACAGCTTCAGGTTGTCATTCCAGCCCTTTCTTTCTTACTCAGAAAATCATATGTGAATGCCAGCGGGGAGTGCCATTGTTGAGATCTCATCGAATATCTCGTTTACCAAATATGTCATTTACTAAAAACCGAACCAAAAAAAAAAAAATTAAACTTCATCACCAACAATGAATCTAAATTGTTCAAAATAGTATTTTGACAATTGACATGTAGTCCCTCAGAATGGATTGGGATGTACCTGTGAGTTCTTGCCCTCCCCTCGAGGCTTAGGCTTGCTTCAGTACCTGACCCACCGTTGATGAAATATACATGCCTTTTAACGTAGTGATTTTACTTGTAGGAATTTATCTGAATTCGATTATCAGACAAGTGTACAAAGATGCACGCACAGAGGCATGCATTGCACGGAAGGAGCAAATGTCATCCACAAACGATTGGTTAAAGAAGTGTGCAGAATCCCATTCAGCCAATAATGGGCAGGTTAGAAATAGGTTTGTTTTTAGATGGGTCCCTTGTAAATTAAAATATCTCGAATCACTAGTTTTGTGTTTTATCTTAAAATTCTCTTTGACAATAGTCATGTTTCATTACCTACACCAGAAGGAATATCTGAGCGGAAGTTTTATCAGAATTTCGTTTTGTTTTGTTTTTATACCACAAGATTGCTAAAATGGAGTTCTAACAGAAAAACAAGCTATTATAATGGCAAGAACTTTCCACTGTCTTTCATATCCGTCTTTTACCTCTGACCTGGTCAAATAGATTTAGATAACATAATAGTTTAACCAAAATGTACAGCTTAAATGTACATTTGAGGGGAGCTTAACATCATGGAGGCTCCTAATAAATACCAGAGGGAGAAGCCTTAAGAAGGAAAGCCAGTGGTTCAAAGTCAGCCTCCATCATTACTGTCCATGGGATCTTGAATAAGTTGCTCATCATTTGTGAGCTCAGTTTCTTACTTATAAACTGGCATAATTATAGGATTGTTTTGAGGATCAAATAAGATTCCTTGATAGCAGTTTCTTAACTGAAAATTCCACATTTACTGGTATTTTCATGTAAACCATGAAGATAGTAAGATTTTATAAGCTGAAACTAGTCTCCAACTGGAGGCCTTTAATATTACCTAATATTTTAAGTTAAAAATTATCAATCTGAGTTATTTTACACTGAGGCTAGCTTTTTTTTTAATTTTTTAAAATTTATTTCTTTTGAGAGAGAGAGAGAGAGAGAATGAGAGCATGAGCAGGGGAGGTGCAGAGAGAGGGAGAAAGAGAATCCCGAGTAGGCTCCATGCTGCCGGTGCAGAGCCCGATGTGGGGCTCAAACTCAGCAAACCGTGAGATTGTGACCTGAGCCGTCAAGAGCCGGACACTTACCGACTGAGACGCCCAGGCACCCCAGGCTGACCTTTTAAAGAAAATTTGCCTTAGTGTAATTTCCCTGGTGTCCTGTGGTGTTCACCATTTAAATTGTTCTTTTTCGGGGCGCCTGGGTGGCGCAGTCGGTTAAGCATCCGACTTCAGCCAGGTCACGATCTCGCAGTCCGTGAGTTCGAGCCCCGCGTCAGGCTCTGGGCTGATGGCTCAGAGCCTGGAGCCTGTTTCCGATTCTGTGTCTCCCTCTCTCTCTGCCCCTCCCCCGTTCATGCTCTGTCTCTCTCTGTCCCCAAAATAAATAAACGTTGAAAAAAAAAATTTAAAAAAAATAAATAAATTGTTCTTTTTCTCATACACCGTAACTTTAGCCTAAAATTTCTAAATTACATCATATGTTTATTCACTGGCACAGAGTTTACCTAAATACACAATTTCCATTGGCTGGAGAAAAGCTGCATGGGTTGAATTTGATCGAGTCCAGTGAGAAGGCATAGAGCTCACATGTGTCTCAGGGGATTTTACCTGAGTGTACTGGGTTCAGTTTCACCTCCCCCTTTCCATTCAGAGAGAAAACACAGCATAAATTAGCTCAGGAGTCCAGTTCTTAATACAGGTGTGACTGGAGAGGCAACCCTTCATTTTTTTCATTTGGAGAGGAGAATAATACCACCTTCCCTTTCCTGCAAGAATGTTTTCAGGGTAAACAAAATAACACACAGTGAGGCCCATAGATCTTAGATTTGATCAGGGAACAGGTATCGATTAACACAGGCTTGTTTCATGTGTGTTGTAATAAATAAGGGCTATGCCCCACCATGGGTTTGTAAACACAGAACTCTACACCTATTTGCTGATTCAACTGGCTGATTTCAGCACAGACTATCGGCTTATCCTAGACGTCTAAATTGTATTAAAGTGATACAATATACATAAACACGTGCGGAAATAGTCATCTTCCCTAGTAATCAAATAAATATAATTAAAGTAAATGTGAGATATTATTTCCTTTGACTGAATTAGCAGGAAAAGGAGCCAACAAGCCATCAGGTCCTCAGGGAGCACACGAGATCTCGGGGGGCTACACGGGGTGGTGTGAGAGGTGCGGCCCTGAACTGTTAAATAAACCATTTAACAGCCTCTGTCAAGAACAGAATGGTCTCTTCTAAAAGACCAAAAAGGCAACGCGCGAAATGTTCTCTTCAGCAAATCTCTGTCCCGAGAAAGAGACTCTAGTAGATTTTTTTCTTTAACTTAAGGGAAGGAGCCACCAGAAGCAACGTGTGGTTCTGGAATGGGACCCAGTGATGACACACGAGCTGTAAAGGACAATTAAGGGCACACTTGGGGCAATTCAAGTATGGAAGGAGTACTAGATGATGTTAACGGTTGTTCTGAAGCTTCTTGGCTGTGATGATGTTATTTTGGCCACGTAGGAGAACGGTGTTCTTTTTTTTCAGGCATGCCTCTTAAAGTATTTAGGAATGGAATTCCTGGATGTCTGTCATTTACTTTGACATAGTTCAGCATTTTAATGCATTTTTAAAACCCCAAAATATCACATAATGTTACCTAGAAATGTTCTACTCCTAGGAATTTTTCCTAAGGAAATGATTTGATACGACAAAAATCGATTAAAAATGTATAAAGATCATTATGCATAACAGCAAAGAGAAATACCTTGAGTGGCCAATAGTAAGAGAAAATTAGATTAATTAAGGTTAACTCCCTAAGCTATCAGCTAGTCATTTAAAAACAGTAATTAGAAAAATAATGGCAAACTTGGCCATTGCTTATAATACGATGCTAATTTAAAACATCAAAATATAACATCGTGGGTCTTATTTGCACATTGTTACACATATGAAAAATTGTATTAAGGTGGGAGGATTCGAAGTGTTTTGTTTTCATTTTTTCCTTAATGTTATCTTTTCAATAGAGAAATTATAAATATAAACAAGTAATAATAGAAAAGGATGGCAGGGGCTGTAGTTGGAGATACTTATAGATTCACCACCTCAAAGACCAGTGTCCAATTATTCAGGTGTTTGATCTTTCTTTCTGTAGGACATCTTGGAGCACCTGGAGAGCGGGGCTTGCCGGGTGTTCAAGGGCCCAGAGGACCACCTGGAAGGCCAGGACTACCTGGCTCCTCCGGACCACCAGGCTGTCCAGGTACCTTGAAAGGAGCCTGGAAACTTCCGGGCACTCGTCTACCTTCTGGTGTAACGGAAGAGGCCAGCTTTCACTTAGACCTAGTTTCAGATGTGACTCTGCCATTTCCCAGACCTGTGACTTTGGACAGATGACTGAAACTTACCCATTCCTGTCTTGTAAGTTTGAGCTAGTCCAGTCTCATTGGGTTGGTCTGGAAGTAAACGGAGACAACACCTGTTAAGAGCCTGGCAAGGATCCAGGTACAAAGTGATGGGCTGACAGATAAAAGCCCCTTTCCGTCCTTCCTTAATCTGCCATTCAGATGCTGGTTTTCTTTTCTCCTTTAGACTTAAGGCAAATGTCACACATTCAGAATATAATGAAAGTTTGAAATTGCAGTTGGCAACTTTAATCACTCCAAAGTGTATTTGCTCCATCTGAGGCTAAGTATATCTTTTTCTCTCTAGAGTTAGGAGGTCTAGGACTAAAAGATTAAAAAAATTAAAAAAAAAAAGACAATGTTCCCATGTATTAAGAATACAGATGACCTACCTTCCCCATTAAGGTAACTCATATATCAACTGGGTATCTGCAGAACCTCCTTCTTATCCTCAGGTGATCCAGGAGTACCTGGGCTGAAGGGACATCCAGGAGACATGGGGGATCCTGGGCCAAGAGGCATGATGGGGGACCTGGGGACACCAGGTCTTCCGGGAATTAAAGGTAAAAAGGAAGCCCCCCCCCCCCCCGCCCCATGAGGGCAAATTGTGGTGCTTTTCCTGCCCTGAGTGACACTGATCTTGCTCATGGCTCCTTCCCCTTTCCCACAGATGCCCGTTAGCATCTTCTTCTCCCTCCCTCACAGCTTCAGGCCGTGCATCTAGGCTCTTGACCTGCCTTCTACCAAAATGGTGGTGCTGCCATTTTTTTAGGGCATTCCCCCCAGTGTTTCCTGTAGAGTTCAGGCCTCTTCATTTGTTCTTCCCTTAGATAGTGAGGTGTCTGTTACGTTCTAGATTGTGCGTTAGACGCTAGGCACACAATTTTGAGGAAAACAGACATGGTTACTGACTTCATGGAGCTCACAGTGGATGTAGCAAGGGAGACATATTAAAAACATATACGTAAATAAATATATATTTACCAGTTGTGTTAAGTGGAAGGAGAAGAATAAAATGCCATGGAGAAAGTTACTCGTATTCGTGAACTTTGTTAGATAAAGAAACATTTTTTTCCTGGTTGCATTTTTGGTCTTTATGGGTAATAGTGCACCGGCTATAAGTGTGGTTACAGTAATATATATCATATCACCTGCCATATTTATTTGTTACTAACAAATCTTCATGCCCCTCCATCCCTCCATGGTACTACTTATTCTTCTTTCATCCATTTCTTCCATTTTAGAGAAAAAAAGCTTTTCATGGCCACTTTGTGTATACTTCTAGCACAGCACCTATATTGTATATTGTTGAGAAGTCTTTCTTACCAAGTAGAAGGTGATTTTATATCCTTGGCATCCAGTGGATACCCAGTAAGTCTTTTGGAGGGCTACTGTAAATATTTTTTTAAATTTTTTGATGTTTATTTTTGAGAGGGAGACAGAGTGTGAGCGGGGGAGGGGCAGAGAGAGAGGGAGACACAGAATCCGAGGCAGGCTCCAGGCTCCGAGCTGTCAGCACAGAGCCCAACTTGGGGCTCGAACTCACAGACTGCGAGATCATGACCTGAGCCGAAGTTGGACGCTTAACCGATGGAGTCACCCAGGCGCCCCTATATTTTTTAAATTTGTGAGTAAATTAAGAAATAGAGGCATGGACAAATCGAGAATGAACAACTGAGCTAGTAGTGATGAAGATGAGGGTCTTCACTTGAATAAGCTGATGAAGGCTCAAGCCCTGGTTGGTGGATTCCTGTAATCAAGCTCCCCTCCCCTTTCTTCTCAGTTTCCTTCTGCTAGGTGACTCATCCATGTACTAAACTCCGGTCAAATGAAAATTACTTCCTCTCAGAAGAGTTGGAAACCCCTCCTTTGGGTTCTTAGTTGCCTTGCTGTTTTGAAAATCCAAATGAAAACTTTCCACGCTTTCGTCTCTTCCCTCATCGAGTAGTTTTCAGATAATTCCTGTTTTCCAGCAAGTACTTGGAACAACTCTGCAGAGAAGGGAACCCTTTATTTTGGAGAGTTGGTACACTTAGGTATTTCCATGTGGCCAAATATTTGGCTTCTGCTTCCCATCACCGAACAAGATGTCTTTGCATCGTTCTTCTCCCTCTTCACTGGCACTGAATGTGAAGTGCGGTGATTTGTGATAAATTTAGGGTCTCAGGCAAAATGATCACTTCTTTCAAAGTTTCTCTTTATTTTGAGAAAGGGAGAAAGAGCGTGTGTGGGAGGGGCAGAGAGAGAAGGAGAGAGAGGATCCCGAGCACGCTCCACACTGTCAATGCAGAGCCCAACGCAGGGCTTGAGCTCACAAACTGTGAGCTCATGGCCTGAGCCAAAGTCAAGAGTTGGATGCTTAACTGACTGAGCCACCCAGGCACCCCCACCAAGTGATCATTTTTTATGTTAAAAGTTTATCTAGTGATTGTGGCCATTTGCTGTCCCTGGAAATCTCTGTTACCCTGGTGGGGTGTTCTTGGACAACTGTTTTGAGTGTTGGAAGATGAAATAGGTTAAAAAAAATTTTTTTTCATTTATTTCCATTATTAACCACTCCTACTGCATTTCCCTTTCTTCTCACCCTCCTAGTTTAATAAAAATAGCAAGGATTTTCAAACCTCTTGGTTTGAAAACAATATACACTCAGTTTGACTGAAGTGACCAGGCTCATGTCACTATTGTGGGTTTGTCTGTCTCTCGATTTAGTTTGCGTTTATCACATCATTTCACTATGGTAGGTTATTAAAATACCAGTAGCTAATGACGTTGACTGAGGAACAGAATTACTCGAAAATTCAGTCTCCCCTGACATCATAGTTCCGTGGTATGAAATAATGAGTTTGTTGGGAGAAGGGGAGAAAATGAACACATCAGCCCGAGTACCCATCGGAACGATACAGACGGATGTTGCAATGGTGCTTCCTGACCATGCAGTGACACTGTTTCGCTGCAAACAGCCCAACAAACGACCGGGCTTTAAAACAACAAAACAAAACCGTGCGCTACATTCCTAAAAATTAAAACGGCCACAACATAAATCCATTGTTGCCGTTTATCCTGCTGATATAAAAATGAACCGCGCTCCGGCAGAAACACTTTGATCTGAGAAACTAAATATTTGAAGTATGTTCTAAATAAGTCAAGGGGACTGATTATCTTGTTTGAACAAACCAGCTGTTGAACTCAAAGTTGTTTGCCCTGCTGGAACTGGCCACATGGATTCCCAGTCCTGCTTGAGTTCAGTCAGATTTAAACTTGAACTTAAACATCTGCTAAAAATGGCTGGATACCATTTGCCCTCTTCTGAAAGGAAGACACTCAGCTCCTCGTTGGGCGTTCTGAGATCGCGATACCGAAAACCTAAAGACAGCTGTTTGCACCATGACAAGTGTAAAGGGGTGCCGTGGGTTATTTTGGCTGGTGGCAAGCACGCTGTCACGTCAGAGAAAAGGCACCTCGAAATGTCTTGTACCCAGAAAGAAATGCCATGCCTCTCACAGCCGAGAAAATCATGGAAATGTTCTTCTGCTTCTACACCGACGGGAGCGTCCCTTCCAGCCCTGCCCCCACACAGCTCTTATCACTCTCGATGTAATTGCCTATTTGTTCTATCGGGTCAGGGATTGTTTCTCTCTTGCTCTGCGTTGTCTTGTCAGCAGCTGTCACTAAGTACATTTGGGGACTGAAGCTCCAGGGGTTAGGAGACCATGTCTTTATGCTCCGGTGCTTGTCCTTAGTAAGCACTCCCGTATTTTCTGGATTACAAATAAATTCAGAATCTGTTTTGATAAGCTTTCAACTTCGTTCGGCCATTAACCTGTAGTTACGTAGGTCTCTTTCCCATCGGCTTTCACCTTTGGGTGACCAGCTGTCCCGGTTTGCCTGGGAAACCGGGTGCCTCGGGAAAATCCCTCACAAACAGGGATGAGGCAGTCATCCCATTAAAAGTATAAACCTGTATACTGGGGCGCCTGGGTGGCGCAGTCAGTTAAGCATCCGACTTCAGCCAGGTCACGATCTCACGGTCCATGAGTTCGAGCCCCGCGTCAGGCTCTGGGCTGATGGCTCAGAGCTTGGAGCCTGTTTCCGATTCTGTGTCTCCCTCTCTCTCTGACCCTCCCCCGTTCATGCTCTGTCTCTCTCTGTCCCAAAAATAAATAAAAAAAACGTTGAAAAAAAATTTGAAAAAAAAAAGTATAAACCTGTATAAAGGCTACTGGGGATAGAGTAGCATTTTCAGGCTTTAGAACAAAAGAAAACCCCAGTGGAAAACCAGTCTCAGAGTGGGCTGGCTAACCCGGATGGAGGCTGTGGTTCCCATGAGGGCTGGAGCAGAAGGTTCGATTCTCTGAGTGGGGGTAGAGTGCCCCGGCCCGTGAGTGCAGCGAGATGCAGCCTTAAATGATGGTTGGTAAGCCAGAGGATGGCCAGAGAGGTGAATAAAAAAAATCCTCATTACCAAGGAATGTGCTTTGTTAGCCTAATTGCCTCTCATCTGCGCTGTATATATTTTATGCATGAACAACTTTCTGATTTAGAGATGGGATTGATAAAAAGCTTTCAGTAAAAAGGAAAAATTGTCCTTAAAATCCTACCCAGATGTAGCTGCATTCAATTTAGAAAGATAACATTGGGTCAGATAAGGGTCGGCCAGTTCAACAATGGTGAGGGGCTGGGCCTGTGACAGCCCGGGATCTGGACGCGTTGATGGGACAATGCAGAGTTGGCAGAAGCTGAGACATTCCACCCCAGCGAAGTCCCCCAAGCCATCAATCTTGGTGGCTTAAGCTGGAGATCAAAACACATTGAAATAGCAAAGTGTTCTCAAAAAATCTATTATCATTTCAGATAGATGGCAATAAATATCCAGATCTGGCAGATGAAGGTCTGTGTGTTCTTTTGGTGCAAACTTGAAACGTTGGCTCATTAATAGGAAAAAGGATTGAAAAATAAACTCAGCCAGAGCTGTTAAAAGTGGTTAGGAAATAAGAGCTTTAGGAAAAATAAGGGTGCATCCCCCCCCCCTTTTTTTTTGGTGTGAGAGAATACGGCTCATTTGCACTGATCTGAAGTTCAGAGTTTAAAAATAGACTAAGTGTCCATTTCAAGTACAGATAATAAATCGAATGGAACGAGCTAAGTGTTCCATCTTTAAATAAGAAGCCCACAGAGGACTTGCATATTAATGAAGAGATAATAATTAGCACATAAATTATTTATACACAAATGGATGCCTGTAACTTCACCAACTCTTATTCCTCCCATAAATCTATCAAAGAACGCGTAACATGCAAAGAGAAGTTGGACTCCCTCCTTCCTGAAGCTTTCTTTCCACCCATTCGCTGGCCCTCCCTATTGCACAATTTCTCATTCACTCATTCATTCATGCATCCACTCACTCATTCAACAAACACCTGCTGAAACACCAACTGCGTGTCAGGAGACGTGCCAGGTGGGGGCTTGGGAAGACTAAGAAGACCCGATCTTGTACTTAGTTTACCCAAAGTAACCCACTCACCCAAAGACACGCTTGTTGCACAGCGTGGGGCAGGCACCGGGACACGGGCATCAAGAGAGCTCTGTGTAGGTGTCGTGGGGTAGGCGAGGGGCACCTTCTGTGTGCTAGGGTGTTACTATTGTAAATGAGAGGGATGTGGCCCTAAACAAGGAATGGCTGGCTGGCTCTCAGCCTTGGATGAAGATCCACCAATGAATTTGGAAGGTCACAAGGTTTGGACAGGGGCTGAGGAGAAGATTCTTTCCTCCAAATCAGTCAGTAAGACAAGACATGTATGAATCATGTGGTGGAGGGCTCAGCTCCCGGAGAAACATTCTGTACGTATCAGTTGTCTGCCTTTTTCCCCTTCCTCTCTCCCTCCTTCCCTCTGTCTGTCCCTTGTTTTCTTTCTCTACTCCGTCCCTATAAATCTGTATACTTGTACTGTATAAGTGCAAGTGTACTATATATTATATAAATGTATTATATGTATTTTAAATAGTTGTATATTTGTAAATACATATTTTAAATAGTGATATATTTGAAAATCTTTAGATTTATAGGTGTTCAGTGTTCAATGACAACTTAAGTAAAGTCAGGTTGGTAGATGTCTCCTTAGAGGACTATACTGATGCCTGGCAGAAGGTTCTAGAGATGCAGACATCGATGAGATCATACCTAATTACGGAGACTAGAGTTTTCATTGATCGTTATGAAATAAATTTAGTTTCAGTAAAGAGGCATCAGAGTGGTTCTTTTTGAAAGAAGTAGCTGCAAAGAAATAGCATCAACAAACTTGACCTGTAGGCCTCTTCTTTCTGAGTAGTACGGTGCTTAAAGAAAAGTTAAATGTGTCATGTATTCCCCAGTATGCCACAGGCCCCACCTGTCCTTACTGTCTTACTATCTTTACCTGACTACATCCCAAAGAAATTAGTATCCACACACTGTGATGGAGTGGACAGATCCTGAGCCTGGGAGGAAGGAGGTCTCGGTTTGCTCCATTCCAATCTCTTTTCTCTTTACTAGGATGAGCTCATTGTCATAGAATCTAAGGTCCCTTGCTGCACTAACAGTCAGTAATTCTAGACTATATCTGGATAGAGAGAGACATCCATGATATGGTCAGAGACCAAGAGCAGTGTGTTAAAACCAAAGAAATGCGTTAAGCTGCCTCGCAGAAAGTATCCATCAGATGGATGTGTTAAGTAATGACCACTGGCACGGACTTAGCCTTGATAATGACATCTAGACGGTGAGATCTCATGGCTCCCTCCTGGAGAAGCTGTCGGGCTGCTCCCCTGGGTGGTGCCTGTGCTGGGTGACCGGTGGACTTCAACATCCGGTCTTCCCCAGTGGATCACAGGCCTGTGATGTGTTTCAGGTCCCTCCGGGTCGCCCGGTCTGAACGGCTTACATGGTTTAAAGGGTCAGAAAGGAGCCAAAGGCGCTTCAGGTAAGAGAAAACCCTTTGTGAGCGATTAAACTGCAGTCAGGAGACCGTGAGATACCGCTGGCGTGCCTTTACCGCACACAACTTGGGGCGAGAAACTAAGAAACTGGCTTAGTTTAGAGGCACACTATTGAACTATTTCTCATACTGAAGATGGACTTATGTAAGAAGGACCTTTGAGAAAACCCAATTTAAGAAGGAGTGGCTGGTTAACAGTGACTTCTGTTGATGTTACTTGGGGCTTTCTCCCTGCTAAAAATACTCTGAGTAATTGCTTTATTTATTTATTTTTTTTAACGTTTGTTTATTTTTGAGACAGAGAGAGACAGAGCATGAACGGGGGAGGGTCAGAGAGAGAGGGAGACACAGAATCCGAAATAGGCTCCAGGCTCTGAGCAGTTAGCACAGAGCCCGACGCGGGGCTCGAACTCACGGACTGCGAGATTGTGACCTGAGCCGAAGTCTGAGGCCTAACCAACTGAGCCACCCAGGCGCCCCTGAGTAATTGCTTTAGGTGGGGCCAGATTTCAAAATGTGACAAATAACAAAGAAATGGTTGGGAGGTCTTGTTGTGGTCTTGTTTTAAGTGTTACGATGCCAAGTACGACCCCGTGGGCCTAATTACTAGTTTTAGCACCCCCCCACAGGCTGCTGCTAAAACAAATTACCTGAGCAAATTGCTGGTATTTTTGTTATCACGAATAGGCTCATCATTAACAGCTGCACTTTAGATTTGTTCTGGCGTTTGAATATAGGGCCCGTTTGCTGCTTTAGTGTCTCAGGAAACTAAGCTCGTAATCAGACAAGGCAGCTGGAATCAGACACGGAGGTCTGAGGGTCTCCGGTGGAGAGTTGGGTTGTTGTGCTCCTAGTTCGGGCCCCGTTGCTGAAGAGAGACAGAATCTTTGTACAGTTCAGAAGGTCAAGAATTAATGTAGGTCACGTAGGATTCATTTTAGGGGCTCTTCCAAATAGTCTGATTATATGTGTGCCTCCCCCAAGAAACCAGTGATGTTCCTTCCCCCTTTTCAGTGGAAAGTTCCATGATGCTTCCATTTATATGTGAATTTCCACCTTAAATTTCAAACCAGTTTGTTCATAGTGACTTATTGCTGGATCTCATTGGAGCGTTGATAAGCTGTTGTATTGTTGTTGTTGTTTTTAGTCTGGGAAATAACTATAAAATAAACCCAACCTGTGCCTGACCGTGTGATAGGGCGCAAGAGGGTACATGGCGACCCAGGGGGAGTCCGCAGCCTTTCGGGTCACCACTGGGCAGGCGGTTGTTCTCAGCACAACCTGCTGTGTCCCTGTCACCCCCTTTAGAAGCAGTTCTTTTCCAGGAGCCACAAGAGGAACAAACAGAGAACTAATGCTGTTTCCCTCGTTAAGGTTCGCATGAAGTGGGCCCACCTGGCCCAATGGGCATACCTGGGCCGAAAGGGGAGACAGGAGACCCCGGGAGCCCAGGAATTTCTCCCCCAGGCCTTCCTGGAGAAAAAGGTCCCCCCGGGCCCCCAGGTAAGAAGCAGCATGCTTTTTCCTCTGTCAATAACTCAGTCAGAACCTTCCAAATGTGATAAGGCTGATCTCCGAACACGTCCCTCCTCAGGGAGACCTGGATCACCTGGTCCCGCAGGTGCCACAGGAAGAGCTCCTGAAGGTGACATTCCTGACCCAGGGTCCCCCGGCGATCAGGGACCTCCCGGCCCCGATGGTCCAAGAGGTATGATAAAATCCTGGCAGAGGATGTTGGCACTCCTTTCCTTAGATGCTGCCAGCTCCGGAGGATTATAGGACCAGAGAATGGTGGAGTCGCAGGCCCTCAGCAGCCCCGACAGTCTGGCAGAGGGGAGAGGTGGAGTGTGGGCAGTGCCCGGCTTCCAGGACCACCCCCAGAGTCAGAGCTCAGTCTTCTGTCCAGCTCTACCAAGCATCTCCGTCTGGGGACACTGACTCCCAGCAGACCCTTCTCATCGCCAGCGCCAGGGGGATGCTGAGCACAAGGGGTCGGAAGTGGCTGGCGGGGGTGTGTGTGGGGGGGGATCTCACTCTGCCTGTTGGTTTCTAGCACCTGCCACGTGCACCGCCATGGGCCAGCACGACCACGCCCAGGCCTGGCACACACAGAAGCAGTCTGTTCAAGTGCTGCTAACAGAACACATTGTTCCTCTCAGCCCTTGGCGGGGACAAAGCCCAGCAAGGCAGTATTTCAGAGTAGGGGCTGACCGGAGCCGGCTGGGGCGTGGGGGAGCCTGGTGCCGTGGGGTTTTGCAAAGTGCACATAGTCATGTTCCTAATAGCTCACGGAGCTCTTTCAGAGAGACCCAACCCACTGCCTTTAAATCTTTGGGATTTTAGTCGGGGCAGGATAAAATATTATGTGATTCTATTTTACCCTGAGAAAAGTGAAAACGCTCCAAAATATTCTAGGTAGCTAAGGAGAATAGGATTTGGGCTCACTTCCTGTGCGTCGACACCTGTTTTCAGATAGAATTGTACATGTAGTTGAGTGAATATTTCTTTTCCATCAGCCAGGTTTTCTCAAAAGCCTGTCATCCATCTCTCTGTTCGCCCATCTGTCCTTCTGTCCATCCATCTGTCCTTCTACCTGTCATATCAAAGCAGTGGGATGGCATGCAAAGAAAAGCCATAAAACCATGCTTCCAGAAGGAATGGCTTGGAAGGGAAGGAAGGCTTTCCGTAGGTTCATTTGTCTAACGGCTGCTGACGGGCCACTTACACCATCTCCCAGCTTCACCTCCAGGGCACACTCGCTGTTTCACTTCTGATATTGTTCAATTTTTTTTTCTTCTTCTGGTCCCCCCCCCCCCCCATCTTTTGCTTGCATTCAGTTACTTTCCTTAAGAAGCCCTCAGGCAGCCAGCACTCATATTTGTCTTTGACTGAAGGATGCTTTTTGTTTCTTCCTTGTGGTCAGGAGCACCCGGGCCCCCGGGCCCCCCTGGGAGTGTTGACCTTCCGAAAGGGGAACCAGGAGACCGGGGTCTGCCGGGTCCCCCGGGCCCCCCGGGCCCCCCAGGCCCTCCAGGACGCAAAGGCTTCCCAGGATGTGATGGAAAAGATGGCCAGAAAGGTAGGAATGCAAGTTATTTCTGAAGTAGTGTGTGAAGACTTTTGTGATCTTGCCCTTCAGGGTCTGGGGTTCTGCACCACGGTGAGGTAATTCTCATTTCCTATGGAAATAGTGACTGCATTTTCAAAAATGCCCTGACTTTCCCAAAGAGTCTTAACGTTTGGGTGACATTTGGGTGAGTAAGAAGAAGAAACACAAGTTCACCTTCAGCCCCTAACAACGTACTTGATAATGTCCTAGACCAGAACTGAGCAATAGAAATAAAACACGGGACAGGCGCCTGGGTGGCTCAGTCAGTTAAGTGTCCACCTCTGGATTTTGGCTCAGGTCATGAGCTCGCCGTTTGTGAGTTGAAGCCCCACGTTGGGCTCTGCACTGACAGTGTAGAACCTTCTTGGAATTCTCTGCCTCTCTTTCTCTCCCTCTCTCAAAATAAGTAAATAAACTTTTATGTGTGTGTGTATATATATATATTTTTTTAAAGAAATATAATGCAAGTTACACATGTAATTAAAAGATGTAGTAGCCACATTTTAAGAAGTAAAAAGAAACAAGTGAAATGAACTTTCATATTTTCTTTAACCTAATATATTCAAATGTTACCTTAGCATATCATCATTGGTATCATCCATGCGGCCACTAGGGCCATATGTACGAACCTAGTTCCTCTCCAGATGAGACACTCCTCCTCACCTTTGAAGTCTGGTGTGTGTTTTAAACTTACAGCACAGCCCAGTTTGGATGTGTCCATTTCAAGGGCTCAGTAGCTACATGTGGTTAGTGGCTTCTATACTGGACAGTTTTGTTTGAGGCTGCTGACCTGGCTTTTTTATAGTCCTGAAAGAGTCTCCATTACTGAATTCCCCCACCATTTAAAGCTAAAATATTTGTTTTAATTCATTTTTACCTAACTGCTAGTATTTGAGGATATTAGTTTTTGGTCACCAGGATTTCAGAGAACTATTCAGTTCATAGAACTTTTTTGTTGAAAGGGACCAATAATGGTTACTCATTTGAGCTCCCTTAATGTCGTAGGTAAGTAACTGTCAAAGTCTTCCCAATAATTGGCACCCTGCCTAACGTCTGAGCCAAGCGCAAAATAAAGCCAAAGATTAGGGAAAAAAGGGGATCAAAATGACATGACTACAGTGCAAATAGCATCCCTGTAATGGTGCAGTGTACAACCTGCACAACAATACACAACAAGCATCTTCAACTTTACTGGCAGTAAAATCAATTTTGGAGAATGTGGCTTATATCTGCAGGTATGTGGGCTTCCAGTTATTGAACCCCAGAATTGGACAAACATGCTACAAGCCAAGTCACCAAAGGGAGGAGGAGGTTAGCTATACAACCTTGTCCCTTTCCCAAATAAGACCCTCCTCCTTCCCATTTGCTGCTCTGGAGAATGAACCTCCACCTGGAAATATTCTTCAGGATTGGGGAAATAGCATGCAGTAAAGGTAACCAAAGGACATACAAAGAGTTAGAAATATTGATGAGACCCCTAAGTGTGCTTCTTAAAATTTTTTTTAACATTTATTTATTATTGAGAGAAAGAGAGCATGAGCAGGGGAGGTTACAGAGAGAGAGGGAGACACAGAATCCAAAGCAGGCTCCAGGCTCCAAGCTGTCAGCACAGAGCCCGATACTCACAAATCACAAGATCATGACCTGGGCCGAAGTTGGACACCCAATTGACTGAGCCACCCAGGCACCCCCACCCCCCCAAACATGCTTCTTAACTCCCATCCCAGCAGGCACATGGCCCAAAGAGTGTTTAACTGGAAGAGAGGAGGGAGTTTCTTCAGTTTATGTTTTCAGACTTATTGGGAAATACAGTGAAACCTTGGTTTGTGAGCATAATTCATTCTGGAAACATGCTTGTAATCCAAAGCACTTGTATATCAAAGTGAATTTCCCCATAAGAAATAATGGAAACTCAGATGATTTGTTCCATAACCCAAAATATTCATATAAAAGGGATCACAATACTGTAATATAACAAAAAATAATAAAGAAAATACAAAGTGAAAAGAAAAGTAAACAAATTAACCTGCACTTACTTTTGAAAACCTTTGTGGCTGGTGTGAGGGGTACAGGAGACAGGAGGGTTATTGTGTAGGATGACTTTCACTATCACCAACAGAATCGCTGCTGTTGGCTCAACAGAACCTTTTTCTGCATGGGGTCCACTGTATACACTCACACAGATATTGACTACAGTACAGTATTAATAAACTCATCCTATACTGTATTTAATGTAACTGGCAATACAGCGGCAGAGGAAAGGGTGTCTCTCTCTGCAGGCAGCCTGACCTAGAATGAAGCAAAACATCCCTAAGCTTACTCTTGTCTGGAAAAGCAAAGGACTGTCCAGAGGTGCTTTGAAGTGACAAGAAATACACTATTGCCAGTTGTGGGCACCTTCCAGAGTTCTGACAAATCACTGATTTCTGCTGAACGCTGTGGCCTGAGATCGAGCATCTGAGCATGGGAGACTATTACCCACAATCCTACAGTGAGCAAGATAGAGAAGAACCATTGGCTCAGCTGGGATCATGTGACGCTCGGCGTCACTTACCACTGGTATTACAAGACATCGCTCATTTATCAAGTTAAAATTTATTCGAGATGTTTGCTCATCTTGTGGAACACTCGCAGAACAAGTTATTCGCAATCCAAGGTTTTATTGTATTTGATCTATCCCACAAACATTTATTAGGTACCTACAGGAACGTAACAGTGAACAAGTTTAAACAGAGTCCCCATTCTTATTCAGCATAGAGTTTCATGGGGGAAGATAAACATTCACACTAAAGGGTCATCCATATAAATGGAGGCAGGCGCTCTGAGTAAAGGAAACACAATTCTAGGGACTTGGGCTGGGGCTCTGGAGATGGCTTTCTCGAGGAAGTGAGACTTGCTGAGCACTGTACAGAATGAGGCCTTGGTGGGCACGGAAGAGAAGGAACCGCATCTGCGAGGCACTGAGTGGCCGGTGGGGCTGAAAGGGAGATTGTGAGGAAGAGAGGTGGGAGCTCAGGCCGGGGGACACGTTTTCCCAGATGGCCAAGCGCCCTTCCTTGTTTGCGCTTCCCATCCACTGTCTGCCGAGAAAGTTCAGGATTACAGGCTTTTTCCTTCTCCTTTAGTTTTGTCTTGATCGTGAAACCATTTTCCTTAGTCCTTTTGATAGACTGTTGTGTTTCCTTCAGACGGAGGCAGCTCTTCTCAGCTTTACAGAAAAAAGTGAGAAACTCGCCTGGATTCTAAGACCGAATTGGCCCTGAATTTTGCTGAAGTGAATCTCTGAGTTCGGCCCATCAGACCTGCATTGTCTTGATAGTGCTCTGTTCCAGGCCCCTATTTTTTTTTTTTTTTTTAATTTTTTTTTTCAACGTTTATTTATTTTTGGGACAGAGAGAGACAGAGCATGAGCGGGGGAGGGGCAGAGAGAGAGGGAGACACAGAATCGGAAACAGGCTCCAGGCTCTGAGCCATCAGCCCAGAGCCTGACGCGGGGCTCGAACTCACGGACCGCGAGATCGTGACCTGGCTGAAGTCGGACGCTTGACCGACTGCGCCACCCAGGCGCCCCCCAGGCCCCTATTTTTATGTTCTTTGTAGGACCAATTGGATTCCCGGGACTGCAGGGGCCACCTGGACTTCCGGGATCTCCTGGGGAGAAGGGTTTACCTGGCTTTCCAGGCAGACAAGGGCCCCCTGGGCCTCCAGGTAAGCTCCTAGTGCCTAATTATCTCACCCACCAAGCCTACATGCAGCCTTTTTAAAAGTATTAATTGTGATGGTCCACTTTCAGAAAGTAATTATTCTGAAATTGCCTACAGTTTCTTCTGGGCTAGTCTGTTTCCGATATAAAGATTATATTTATTTCAGGCCTCACTACAGAGTCTTATGCTTGGTAAACTAATGTTTATCATTAGAATGAGTAAGTTTGCAAATTAGGAGTTGATTTTACGTGCAGCATCTCTAAGGTAGCTAAATCCGTGTTCCCTCACACAAGAGGCAAAGACTGATTTGATTATTGTATGTGAGGACTGTCTATTCATTTCTGTCCCCGAATTCCCATTGATTTTCTTAGATGCTTTATTTAACTTTTTCTTAAAGTATACTAGTTCCTGTGAAGGTGAAAAGGCTACTCAGTTTAAGCTCAGTAGCCCACACGTTTCCAACTTCGGGTCAAAACCAGCCAAGGAAGAGTTGGAAGGGCAAACAGACATGCATACTTGAGATTGGCAGAAGTAATATCTTTGGAGATCCTTAATCAATATGACAATAATGTGGTGTCAGTTCAGAATAGTTTGCAGTGTCCTCAATTAGCACTGCAGTCCAAGGAATAAATATAAACCACACTGCTTTCTGATGGATCATAGAGCAACACGACTACAGCTTATACTTGGATTCCTCTCATGTTTCCTTTCTGCGCATAACCTGTAACACTGAGCTAAAGCACATAAATAATATGAAATTTTCAGAAGCCTGCCCGTGAACGGAATTCTGTATATGTTAGATTGGAGCATATTCGCCATATGAAATCAGCTCAAATTTTATATTGTGCAAGAGAGCTCTATTTCAGTTTTTTCTAGATACGAACATCCCATTATGAAATCATAGCCGTTCTTGTCAGTAACATCGATGTAGACTTGTCATGTAAATAAGATGCCGTCATTCTGCTCATTACTGATGCCATCCTCAAATTATTATGTGTATCCTCGAATAACCTATTTCACTTTTGTCCTAATTCACACGTTTAAAATCTCTTTCCCCCGCATGAAAATCATTACGTGGCGCTTGGATTTTTGGCTTTGGATCTCTCCAGGTGCCAGAGGTAAGCATTGCTATAAAATTAGTCATTTCCTCTAAATCTGGCTTCTGTTTATTTCTGTACTTGCCTTTTCTACTCTGTTTGTGAGTTAAACTTTGTTACATTTTTGTAGATGGGGTGCTGTAATTATATGAGGTTTCAGTGTGTTCGCTTCCTCATTACGGATACAGTAACCCTGTATTAGAGCGTCCTAAAGCCGAGCCTCATTATAAGGTTGTCAAAGCAGGGAAGACGCTCAGCTTACAGAATTTCAACTCAGGCCCAGAGTATGAGTGCTTTCTCTGTCAAGGGCTAGTACATACCAATGCAAGTTTCTTTATGAATTCTACCATATAAACACATAGAACATCCCTAAAATAAGTAGCAACAACAATATGAAAAGACGGATCCTTCATACCCAGTAAGGGGCTGTGCCAAGGTTTTCCCATAACATCGAGGTCCATTTTCAAGGAGCAAATTTCTTGGTGCGTTACAATAAAAATGCCATGATTCTTTTCAACTAAATGTTCACTTACCCCTCCAGAGGCAGAAGCAACATATTATTTCGTGTCTGGGGTTTTCAAACAGACTAAAAAGAGTTTCTCAAAAAAAGCAAAGAAACACAGTGAGTGCATGCATTTGCTCTTTTCCAGGCCTTTGTTATTAACCCCAATGAAAATTGGTCCGGAATGCGGGGTCCCTACACAAGAGATGCTCTGGCCCCTCCCACTCAGCTTCTGGTTTATTAAAAAGTAAAGAAAAGCAAAATCAGATTTTTTTTTTAAAAGGCTGCTATTTTAAATGTTTACATTTAAAAGTTTCACTTTTGGGGTATCAGGGTCGTTCAGTCAGTTAAGCATCCGAGTCTTGATTTCCACTCAGGTCATGATCTCCCTCTCTGTGGGTTTGAGCCCCACGTCAGGCTCTGCGCTGACAGTGTGGAGCCTGCTTGGGATTCTCTACCCACCCCCTCTGCCCCTCCCCCCGCTTGTGTGCTCTCTCTTTCAAAATAAAATAAGTAAACTTAAAAAAAAATAAAATTTGTAATTTCATATTTAATGTTTCCATCTCCATCCTTTTAGTGTCTCTCTGGGTCTGTATGTATAAACTCATTTGAAGATAACATCAGAATCCTAAATATGAAGCACGAGCCAAATATGTGCCCCCTGTTCCCTTACTTGCTTCCTTCACTCCATCAGAATTCGCAAGGTTATCCAGGGAAAATAGAAATTATTCATATACATCTCTCTCAAGTCACCCAGAATGGAAAAGCTATGTTTTACATTAAACTGTATGTACTGTAAATATACATGCAACTCAGTGTTGGTTGTGGTTTCATACAATATTTTAGGAGAGATTAAATTCCAAACAGCTTACAGGGTTCAAGTACATTTTGCACAGACATATTAACTAAAATGCAGCCTATGATGTCACTATGGCCACATTTTCTACAATCTTCTTGCTGCCTAATTACTGCTATTTTTTAAAAATGTTTATTTATATTTGAGAGACAGAGCATGAGCGGGGGAGGGGCAGAGAGAGAGGGAGACACAGAATCCGAAGCAGGCTCCAGGCTCTGAGCTGTCAGCACAGAGCCCGACGTGGGGCTCAAACCTATGAATTGGCCTAAGCCAATGTCAAATGCTTAACCGACTGAGCCACCCCGGCGCCCCTAGTCACTGATATTCTTAAATTTTTTTTGCACATTTGTATGAATTTTAAGAAACCCATAACTGGTGAGCAGTGTGTTTTCAAATACGGTGTATTTCGGGGCACCTGGGTGGCTCAGTTGGTTATGCATCTGACTTCGGCTCAGGTCATGATCTCATGGTTCGTGAGTTCAAGCCCTGCATCGGGAGCCTGCTTCGGATTCTGTGTCTCCCTCTCTCTCTCTGCCCCTCCCCACTCACACTCTGTCTCTCTGTCTCTCAAAAATAAATAAACATTGACAAAATAAAAAAAAATTAAAAATAAAATGTTTTATTTCTTGGAATTTATTACACTAATGTGAAGAGTTCTGTAGGCAGTATGGTGTTGTGGTTAAGAGCACAGGTTTGGAGCCAGGCCATCTTGGATTTTGATCTAAACTCTGCCATGTGTCAGCTGTGTGACCTTAGATATGTCACTTACATACCTGAACCTGGGTTTTCTCACCTGTAATGTTCTAGTAATAGCAGCACACACACACACGGGCTTGTTTGGAGCCTTTAATCACAAAGCAATTAGCACAGAGCCCAGTGCATGACAAGCAGTTCATATTAGCTGTTATTATTATTGGTTAGTGTTATGATTATTTCTCTCCCCCTGTGGATTATTTGTAGGGTGACTGAATGAAACTTTAGAAAAAAATATCTTGGGACACCCGGGTGGCTCAGTGGGTTAAGTGGGTGACTTTGGCTCAAGTCATGATCTCCTAGTTTGTAAGTTCGAGCACCACTTTGGATCCTCTATCCCCCCCAACCTCTCTCTGCCCCTCTCCTGTTCACTCTCTCCCTCTCAAAAATAAACTTCAATTTTTTTTAATGTTTATTTGTTTTCAACAGAGAGGGACAGAAAGCGAGTAGGGGAGTAGGACAGAGACAGAGAGGGAGACACAGAATCCAAAGCAGACTCAAGGCTCTGAGCCATCAGCACAGAGCCCTACGCAGCTCAAAACCCATGAGATCATGACCTTTGCTGAGGTCGGTCGCTTAACCCACTGAGCCACCCAGGTGCCCCTCAAAAATAAACTTAAGAAAAAAGAAAAGAAAAGGGAAAAAAATATCTTAAAGATGTGAACATGACCAAGGAGGAAAAACATTCACGCCTTCAGAGCAGTGGTTCTCCAAGTGAGATCCCCAGATCAGCCCCAGTAGCCTCACCTGGGAACATGTTAGATGTGCAGACGTTGGGGTCTATTCCAGACCGACGTGCTCAGAAACTCTGGGCTCTGGCAAAGTGGCCAGATGATTCTGATGTGCAAACATCAGCACTACAGCTCCTTAGCACTAAACGGTGCTGAAGCCTCGGCTGGCATCGGAGTCATCTGGGGAGTTTAAAAAACTGCTGATGCCTAACTCCCACCCCCGGAAATTCCTACTTGATAAGTCTAGGTGGGGTCCCAGCACTGGTACTTTTGAAAAGCTCCCAGGCTGGGTTTATTACACGATCAAGCTTGAGGGCACTGCCCAGGCCACGTGCTCCACAGTTAAATCAGTGTTTCTGGAGTGGGACCCCAGCATCAGCAGATTCATGTATAGTTCCCTGGAAAATTGTAACCAACATGCACTCAAGGTTGAAAGTTGCTGCTGTGGTGCCCCTGGCGACCTTGAAATTCTATCTGAGTCATGGACTATACGGAAGCCCGCGTGGCCGAAACGTACAACGAACAGATTAGAGACGCGTTCAGTTGAGCACAGGAACCCACGGTAGCTCTCCCACTGCTAAGTGTGGCTGCCATTTTGTAAAAAGTGGCCCAAAGATTAGAAACCCAGGGGATTTCCCAAACTGTTGCTGCCCCAATCAACTTTCTCCATTCCATACTTTTTTTGCTTCCTCTGAAATGCCATTCATTCAGTCAGCCAGTCATTAGTTTATTTAACAGAATGCTCTGGAAATTCTTCACGCAGCCCACAGTGAACAGCAGTCCCGCCTTCACGGAGCCTATATTGGGTGGTTGAACATTCTTCGGTTCTTCAGTGTAGAGACTGAAGCCTGACTAACTTGAGAACGCGGAAGGAGCTTGTGTGTAAGATTTGAGTCCGTCACACAAGTGGGGGTTCCCATTTCAGGTGAACCGGGGCCACCTGCAGATGTGGATTCCTGTCCCCGAATCCCCGGGCTTCCTGGGGTGCCAGGCCCAAGAGGACCAGAAGGAGGCATGGGGCCCCCCGGAATGAGAGGCCCCCCAGGAGCAGGTACGAGCCTCACGCTGACTGTTCATTATCTGCGTCCTGTGCTGCTGGAATGAGAATCTAAGTGTCTTGCTGTGTAGTTTTTAGCATGCAGCCTGAACAATTTGTGAGGAGGTAGCAAGGCAGTCCCCTTCCTCTTACGCATTTCTCTACATTTATCCAAAGCTTTGATTGTGTCCTAGCTGGAGTGACACATGCCTCCTACTTTTCTGCTGAACTCCTACTTGAATCTTTCACGTTGCATACTTCGGCAGCTTTGGGGCACAAGGTTTTGAAGCTTCTTACACAACTGAGTAGATGCTCTAATCGTCATTACTAGCTATTGACTTGATTTTGCATTACAAACACTTGAACTGGGGCTCAGTGGAAAGGAGGGAAGGAAAGGTATCCCTTGGAGGAGGGGGAGGGGAAAGGGAAAGGGTCGCTCTAAATTATGGCCATGACTGGAGTGTTCATTTAATTAACGTGACCATCGCTCAGTCATTCTCAGGGTAGTAGGATCCTTATGTAAGTACTTAAAGGAAACCATCCCTTTAAAAAGTATCCTCCAAATGCATTACTTTCTCTTCCCAGATCCCTACCACACTGGTAATTTATGAAGAGATTAGGGAGTCCGGGATGGTCCTCTAGTGGTCGCCGATCTCTTCAGACCAATCGGCAGTGCCCATGATTCTAGACCGCCTGTGTGCAAATTACCCTAGGAGACAAGAGGCCATTTTCTTTTCTGTTTTCCCACCTGTTCTCCCAGGTGTGGCTTTGGCTCTCTTGGGTTCAGGTCCAAAGGAATTGGAAGTAGAACTTGAATTTTGCACCTCCTGGTGTGTGTGTGTGTTTGTGTGTGTGTGTGTGTGTGTGTGTGTCCCCAAAGCCAAACAGCTAAGGGCTGGAGTCTGAATAGTTCTTGGGTAGTGTCCGGAACAGCCCTGGAGCCTCCCTCATGTTAGTATGGGGGTTTTCATGTTTGTATTTGCTGCATTGCATCTATGCAATTGCGTGTTAATTGCGCGTCCATTGGAGCAACTTCCGTTAACAGCGCACGAGCACTAGGAAGTGAGCGTAGTCCTTAGGCGCTCACTACATGGGTAGAGCTCGCAGTCAGTCAGAACAACTCATCACTCAACCTACTTTTAAAACCAACCGCCTTGTTGTATATGTTGTTGTGCAATATTGATGGCTGGGATACTTCTCCCCCCGCCCACCACACACACACCCCTTTAAAAAAAATCAACTCTCCAGTAGAAGATGTGGCCGGTAACGGAGTTCTGCAAATATATTTCAGGAAACACTTCCAGATCCCCCACACTGTTTAGAAAGTGTGGTCCTGGGTATCGTGGGCAGTACGGATGTAGGTGTGATGCGTTTTTCTCCCACCAGTGCCTCACAATCTCAAGGCAGGAATAGCTGGCAGAACACGAGTAACTCTTAAATAATGGGAGATGATCATTTGTGCTTTGAAGGAGATTCTGGCAAAGGCGTGAAGACAATGGGACAGGGAGAGGTGAACTTTATCGTGGAAGCCTGCAGGGCTGCTGAGACTCAGGCAAGGGCTGGCCTGTGAGCAGAGCCTTTATGGAAAGATTGGGCTTTGAGGAACTAGAATTGTCCAGCAGGGAGATGACAGGGGCACAGCGGGGGTTGGTTTACCTTGAGAGCCTGGTGACTAAGTCAGCCACATCCTTGCTGCTCTAAGTGTGGTCCGAGGACCAGTAGCCACTCAGGCCATAGACCTACCAAGTTAGAATCTGCATGTTAACAAGATCCCCTGAATATCTGTGGATCCCTTCAAGTTTGAGCAACCCTAACCATGTTAGATGAGTGCTGTCCTTAAAAGAGTCAGCTAAGAGTCACACAATCCCTAGTGACTCAATCCTAGCTGTAGATCAAAGTCATCTGGAGGGGCAGGAAACAACCGTGAGGCCTGGGCCCCCTCCCAAGACCAAGGGAATGCAGAGGGAGGCAGGGCCCAAGTACCAGTGTTTGGAAAAAGCTCCCACGGTGACTCTAGCGGACAGCCAGGGTTGAGACCCAGCGCCTTACCCCAACACCAGTGAGACAGGTTGGGTGGCTGGGCTCACCCATTGTGGTAGCTTGGGCAAAGAACCGAAGAAAGTTATTGAGAAGAAAAAAACCAAATGGGCAAATAGTAATCTTGGGCACATACAAGATTCTCTCTCCATAGACTGTGAGCTTCTGAAAGAAGGCCAACAGTCTACATGGGCCCAGGTGTGATCACCTGTCATCGCTCGTTCTGGCTGACTTGGGGTCAGATGGGCTCATCGGGTTGCAGGTGGCCTCAGAAAGGTCTACTCTGGCTTTCTGTGCCCTCTCCTTATTGATGTCACTGACCCTGCTAGCTGGCAGTGGGGACACCTGAGGCCACCGTTGTATCACAAAATGTGACTGTTATGTTAAAAAAAAAATGCCCAGCCCTTCCCACAAAGCACTTCCTGTTCTCCATGGTTTCAGAGCGGGGCTGTGCTGCTCCATGGTTCAGCTTCCCTGGAGCTCCTTTCTACCCTCCTGTGTCCCCACTCTCAAGCCAGTGTCCCCTTCCGGGTCCCTCTTCTCTGACATGAGCCTCCAGATCCTGTTATAAAGGATCCCTCTTTGCCTACACTATAGTCTTTGCCCCCTAGCTCTCCCTGCTGGCCACCTGGATACATGGCTACACTGTCCCGTTACTAAAACATGACAAGTCTCTTCTGAGGGTCTAAAGCACCCTAACCCTGTCTGACTTGGGTCATGTGCAGGACATGTTGATCATCGCCTGTCTATTTTCTGAAGGCATTTCTTTCAGCACGGTGTTGGGGGCTGTCTACACCACCACCTCTCTACTTTCTGAATGCATTTCTTTTAGCACAGTGTTGGGGGCTGTCTACGCCACCCCCAGGGTTGGTTGTGAAGGCTCAGCTGAGACCAGGAAGCACCATGTCCACTTAAAATGGCATCGTTGGTTTCCTCTTGTTTTTCCTTCCAAACCTCTTCCATTGCCGAGCTGGTTCTGTAACCAGGTGCCACAGCCGAGATCTATACAGAAGCAAACAAAGTTCTGGCTCTTTCCTGCCCAGTATGAGTAGGTAACAGCCACACTAAATATAATTAATGTCTGCTAAGAGTCCTCCACCATGGAAGGCCTAATGTTTTTCTGCTCACATGTCTCTTTGATCTACAACTTTTCCTTCCCAGTGGAGGGGGGATGGGGAGAGGCTCAAAGGCTGGAGCTTCCTGGGATGAACACAGAGGTGGTTTCCATATCGGTTTGAACTCTTACTGCCTAATGGACACATCCCCACATCCTGTTAGAGTGTGTTTAATCTTCAAGTCAACATGTGATGTGCTCAGAGGAGGTAATCCATCAAATAGTGGAGAGCTTTTAGATGTACCTCTAGTTCTTAAAACAAGTTCCAAGTAGAGAACAAGTCCACACGGTGAAAGCTCTGGGCACTCAGCTCGGGTTAACACAAGCTTTCCTCCCCATCTCTGGAAAATTGCCTGATGATTTCTCCAAAGGGAGCAAAGAGCCTATATCATAACATCTGGTGGGGGGGACTCCTGTCCCCAAATCGACAGTGATCTCGCCGCATGTCCCTATTTCGGGAAGACACCTGCTGCCTTTTCAGTGATCAGCCCGTTTGCTGGCTTGTCAGCACCTGGGCAGCCCTTTCCAGCCTACAGCGCAGTGGCCACACGTTGCGATCCTCTCCTCGGGTGGGAAAGATGAAGGAAAGCTCTGAGCTCACCATCAGGGCCCTGTGTTCCTTCCAAAGTAGCTGATGTTCTCTTTGAAGCGGGTGGAAAGGGATGTGCCAGCCAGCATGCAGCAGCCCCAGGCATAGAGAGGTTTCTGCCCCATTACTGGAAAGGAGAGGGCATCTCTCACCCAGATGGCGAGAGGGAGAGGGAGGGGCTTCCTTTTTCACTTATGGAATGACGACCACGTACCGCAGGCAGTCCAGGAACAGTGTGACCAGCCAGGAGAATTTGTTTAATACCCGAGGAAGCAGAAAGTGAAATGCTAGCACCCCAGAGGCCAGGAATGCCGGGGGGGCGGGTACCCACAGGAGCTCTGCCAGTATGGAGTGTGGGGGAGGGGCTGGCTGGCTGCAGGGACAGAAGGAGGACGTTTGTACGGGACACTCTGAGGCAGGCAAGGTCAGAACAGAATTTCAAAGGCAGTGAGGTCTGGAAGGGTATGCGTCTCAGTGCTAAGAGGGGGGCCTGTGTGAGACAGGAAATTGAGCGGGACATCCCCCTGTTCACCCCAGTACGGCAGTCCCCTGCTCTCAACCCTCAGGTGGCTTCCCCACTCCCTTGAAGAACAAGTCCTAGAGTGAAAAAAGAGCGAAAGCTGCTTAAATGAGCTCTCTCTGACTTAATGGTTGGTTTTAAGCTAATGTGTGGCAGAGAGAGTGAGAAAGGGAGAGAGGGAGAGAAAAGCATAGGTAGAGACCAGAACCCTTGGGAGGGCTGGTGATTCAGGGAATTCAGGACAATGGCAATAAACTCCTCCACAGGCAAGGACCATATTTGCTACCCACGAAAGGAGATAGTGGTTCATGAATTGATCCCTTGGCCGAAAGTAACAGCTTAAAAGAACCCCTCAGGTATCAGTGTAAATGCAGCCACGTCCTCCGGGGGGCGCAGCTGAGCCCCACAGCTGGTCATGGGTGGGGGGCGGGGGGCGCTGACGGCTGTGCCTTGGCCCTCACTCAGCCTGCCTGTCTGAGTGAGGTTCCCCACCCCATATGATCAGCTGTGTCACCTTCCTGAGCCTCAGCCTCCCCACTGGGAGGCTGGCATATGAGATCTCACCTGGTCCTATGGCTGGTGAGAAGAGCGAATTGGTTAACCCACGTCAAGGGTGGTATCTTGCACCTTGTAAACCCTCAATTATTATTTTAAATAACTGCTGCTTTTATCTTGCTCCAAATTTAACTTGGCTCTCAGTTGAATCCTATTAAATTTTATTTATTCCTTTTTTTATATTAAATATAATTTATTGTCCAATTGGTTTCCATACCATACCCAGTGCTCATCCCAACAGGTGCCCTCCTCAGTGCCCTTCACCCACTTTCCCCTCTCCCCCACCCTCCCATCAACCCTCAGTTCTCAGTATTTCCTCTCAGCTTTCTTAAAAAAATCGTTATTAAGGATGATATTTAATTATGAAAGTCATATATGTTCAGTGTAAAAAAAAAAGTCGAATATACAAGAATATGAAGACACATGAAGACCTCTCTCTCAACATCTCTCTGGTCTGGCTTCCAATCCCAGCTCTACTGGCTTATTATGTAAGTTGCTTGACCTTTGAGAGCCTCATTTACCCCGCTGCCAAGTGGAGGTAACACTTCCCACCTTCATGTATCTGAGAAGACAGAATGAGCTAATGCAGAACCGTCCAAATGGGGAGCCCGGGGCCAGCACCTGGCCACCAGGCGTCACACTGTTTTCACCACGGCCATCGTGAACTCTTGCGCAGGGTGCAAAGGAGAGTCGGGGCCGGATGGCAGGAGGGGCGAGGATGGCCTCCCAGGGTCTCCTGGGCCTCCTGGAAGCAAAGGGGACACGGGAGAAGCGGGCTGTCCCGGAGCACCAGGTAAACATTTTCAGCTTCTCTTCTTTCCTTTGACCCCGTAGACCTGAGGACTCTTGGCACAAGATCCGTGGCTTCTCATGCGGCTTTCCAAACTGCTCTTATTAAAAGCATTTGCCTTAGATGTGGACTCACCAGGTTTTGGGCGAGGCAGAAGCAGCAAGAGCAGAACAAGGATGTATCCCCCACTGAGGGTCTAACTGATCCTCAGCCATCGTAAAGATGAGGCAAGGCGCTATCCCCCGTTTGGCATCTTCCAGAACCGCTGTACATGATCATAAAATAATACTCAGCTCTTCTAGCTGGTTGCTTTGCCAAGGCAAGCCTGGCATTGCATGTCAACACCACTGAGAGGCCGTGCTGCAGATGGGGGGGTTCTCACCCTCCACGACTGGCTGGATCACTTGGCCTCTGTTTTCTGAGTTCACTTCCTCTTACTGTACAAGTGTCGAAACGTTTATATAGACTAAGAGGCTCTTAAGACAAAAAATTGGGGAGTAGGCGTTGAGTGAGGGGAGAGAGAAGACATTACAGAATAGCCATTTGAAATATAATGCGCCTAGGCGATAGGTTGGGCACTGGGGTAAGTCTCCCAGGTAAGTCTCATCTTCGAGGGGATCTACCAGGTTGGTAATGAGAAGGGGTGAAGGGGGCCGGTGAAGTCTGTAACGAAATGGAGCCTGCAGTCAGCTTCAGCCAATTGCTGCAGGTGGGGGAGAGGGCTCAGCGGTGCCCACGCTGTGCTCTCCAAATTCCAGGTCCCCATCCGGACAGTCTTGACAGGTCAAACGCAACACGTGGGCAGGCCTAATTTGGTCCACAAGTCCTCTGGTTTCCAGGATGAATGAGGAGAGCCCGCCAGTCTTCCAGAAAGAGTTTTTAAAAAAATAAACAACGTTTAATTTCACCTTTGCTCTTGGCAATTAGAAGTAGCCATTGGCCTCCTTCAGTGGGTCCACCCCTTAGAGATGCCAAAGGAGACAGACCCTGCTTCCCGTCTGCCAGCAAGAATGCCACCACCAGGCCTGCCTTCCTCCTCCCTCCCTCATAAAAGAAGGTCCAGGTTGTGCATGTGGGTTCCAACCCCTTGCCTTTTCTCCATATGCCAGAGCCATGAGAGGGTCCGGGAGGTGTAAGGAAGGCCAGCTTTGAGAATTACCTTTTCCGATGAGCAGGCTCATAATTCAGTCTGAGAAGGTCACACATATCTAGTTCTAGGCTCCTAGTTCAGTCTGGGAGGTCACACGGGGGGGAGACGCCACCCCATCTTTGTCTTCTCAGCATTTCACCTTTCCCTGTTTGTCATTTCTCTTGTTCAAGTAGAATGTAAGCTCTGGGAGGGCAGGGATTTTTGTCTGCTTGCTGTTTTTCTGCTAACTTGGTCCGACCACCTGGAAGATGCTTGGGATAAATACTTGCTGACTGGGTCGTTTTGTATATATTGGGGTTGTGTCGGGCACCTTCCTGGGCATGGGCCATGGCAGGCTTCTCCCCTAAACTGCCTTCATTTTTTCTTTATTCCTCCAGGCCCTCCTGGGCCCATTGGGGATCCCGGGCCCAAAGGGTTTGGGCCTGGATACCTCAGTGGCTTCCTCCTGGTTCTCCACAGTCAGACAGATGGAGAACCCACCTGCCCAGCGGGCATGCCCAGGCTGTGGACGGGCTACAGTCTGTTGTACCTGGAAGGACAGGAGAAGGCTCACAACCAAGACCTGGGTATGTGTGTAGCACATGGTCACCCACGTCCATCGCTTAGGGGGACAACTTTTGGGGCAATTTTACAGATTCATCAACATCCTAAGTGATGGCTCATCTCCCATGGGATTTTTTTCTTTTTAAACTACCATGCTAATTCTCAGCGGATTTTATTAAACGTGTGTGAGTCCTATGGGGGGGGGGTGGGCAAAGAAGCTCTCTCCGGTGAGAGCTTATCATCTGGCTACTTAGCTCATTTTTTTAAAAATAATTCTTCCTAAGAATATTTTAGTGTAAGAGTAAGTTCAACTTGACTCATATGTAAAATGTGGTTTTTATTTCCAAAGGTAAGTTATTTAATCAGGACACAGTCAGTTGCTGTGTTTACCTGTGAGATGGTGCATCGACAGCAGCTGGGTGCTTGTATGATGTGGCATCAGCCGGTACCAGTCCCCCACCCGCCTCAAGTTGTTTTTTAAGTGATAGAACTTTATTTGGGGAGTCATCGCTTGGTGCTACTTGTCCATTTTCTTTTTTTCTTTTTTTCTTTTTTAAATGTTTATGTATTTTTGAGAGAGAGACACAGAGTGCGAGTGGGGGAGGGGCAGAGAGCGAGGGAGACACAGAATCCGAAACAGGTTCCAGGCGCTGAGCTGTCAGCACAGAGCCTGACGCGGGGCTCGAACCCACAAACCGTGAGATCATGACCTGAGAAGTTGGACGCTTACCCGGGTGCCCCTCTCCATTTCCAATAGTAGATCTGTAAGCTACAGGAACTGCTTTCAAGCCAGGATTTTAAGTACCTTCCCAGATCATGCTGGTTGAGTGATGGGTGCAGGAGTGATATAACAACAGGGACAGCTGCTGGAGAGGGGAGCCCTGTCACTGCCCACCCTGGGCTATGACCCCTGCTGTCAGCAAGGGCAGGCAAGGAGAGCAGGCTTAGCAATGGCAGCTACTTCCAGACCATTCTCCATTGGGCTTAGCCATGGCCATTCCCATTAGAAGGCCTGGTGGGGGAGGGGGAGGAAGAAGTAATGGGTAATATCTGGGCCTGTTTACTTCTCTCCCTCTTGCCCTTCGGCCGTCAGCCTTCTTCCTGCCTGTTTTCTGTTCCACCAGCTTCCCCCCGACCCTGGTCTAGCCAGAGCCTACTCACAAAGCTCTTCAAAGCCCTGGGATAAAATCTAAGCTCCCTACAAGATAGACAAAGCCCACAGCCTCTGGTCTGACTTATCTCTGGACACCCGGAGACAGACAGACACCCAGACGTCCTCTTCCCCCCTCACCAACGGAATTCCTTTCAGTTCTTTGGGCTCCACGCTTCCTCACCCCTGGCCCTGTCCACTGCTGTATCTTCTCCTTTGAATACTCACCATCTTCAGACCTGGCCAAATCCTTTTCATACTTCAGGTCCTAGCAGAAAGGCATTCTTCCAGTTGTCCTCGCCGCAAGTCCCTGCACTCTGTGCTTCTCACTCGTAGGGCTGGCCATGCTGTATCTTCCTTGCCCAGTTGCTCAGCCATCAGCCCAGCCGGGGCATCTTTGTGGGGACAGAGATGTGGGGACCGCACCCCTCCAGCAGCTGGCCCATTGCTTGGCTCGTGAGTGACTGAGGAGTGAATGAGGGAGTGAGGGCTGGCCCCAGGACCAGGGAGGTGCCAGAAACCCACCACATCTGTGTAATAGAACACTTCGTCAGCAAATGGCACACGTGGGAGAGGTCACGGGCACACGGGGCCCGGCTGCTCACACACCGCATTGCCTTGTCCTCCTTCCCAAGGTCTGCCGGGGTCTTGCCTTCCCATGTTTAGCACACTGCCCTTTGCCTACTGTAACATCCACCAAGTCTGCCACTACGCCCGGAGAAACGACCGATCGTACTGGCTGGCCAGCGCCGCGCCCCTGCCCATGATGCCGCTCTCGGAAGAAGAGATCCGCCCGTACATCAGCCGCTGTGCCGTGTGCGAGGCCCCGGCTCAGGTGGTGGCTCTGCACAGCCAGGACCAGTCCATCCCCCCGTGTCCACGGACCTGGAGGAGCCTCTGGATCGGGTACTCGTTCCTGATGGTGAGTCTCTCGCACGCCCGCTGCCTTGCGGCACCCCTTGCCGGCCCCTTCCATCTGGACCGGGCAGTGGTTCCCTGGACTCTGTCGGGCAGACAGACAGCAACAGCACCTGTGGTCACGACGCCCGCCGCAAACCACAGCCGGTGGAGACGCGAGGTCATTCTTCATTTCTTATCACCGAGTGTTTTATGATTTTGCTAGGGTTCGGTAGTTGGATTGTGGATTCATTTTGTGTGCACGTCAACGCGTCCTCTACTTCTCCTTTCCCCAGTAGATCTTAGTGTGCTCTTCTTGGGACAATTTCGGGAAGAATGTAAAGTTAGGTCCAGGCCTCCGTGTGTGGCCGGCCGGGTCTGGGGTGGTCTGCACGCGTCCGAGCCCTAATTCTGTCTTTGTTGTCCTGGTAGCACACAGGGGCTGGGGACCAAGGAGGAGGGCAGGCCCTCATGTCCCCGGGCAGCTGCCTGGAAGATTTTCGAGCAGCGCCGTTCCTCGAATGCCAAGGCCGCCAGGGAACTTGCCACTTTTTTGCAAACGAGTATAGCTTCTGGCTGACAACAGTGAGGCCTGACCTGCAATTTTCCTCGGTGCCATCACCAGACACCTTCAAAGAAAGCCAGGCCCAGCGGCAGAGAATCAGCAGATGCCAGGTCTGCATGAAATACAGCTAGAGAACCCGTAACTCGCCACCGTGTCGCCAAGAGAAACTTCCTCGTGGGCCCGGGGGGGGGGGGGGCAGGCTGTGCTAAGAGATGAATGGTGCTCATTTCAGACTCCAGCTTCAGCTGTTCCTTCTGTTTCGATGTGGTTATTCCCACTGTCCTGTCATTCCCTCCTCTGTTCGGGACAGATTAAGCAAACGCTACCCCTACGGACTTGTTCGGACCTACCAATCTAGATGAAACCCGGATATTCTTGTGTGTTTGCGGATGACGGAAGAGCTGGTTTTGTTTAAAATTATGCTAATTCACAGGAAGGCAAAGAGATGATAAAAACCAGATTACAAATGACATTACTGAAAACTTCATTCACTGGTTAATAGCACCTCCAACAATTGAAGTCAATTACTCTATAATACAGTGGGCTTCGGGATGGATTTTGTAGGAAAAAAATAAATAGGCCAACAAATGAGACTAGAAAGCAGAGATTTCCAACATTTCAAAATGATTTCCTCTGTAATCTGTTTTCCCATGTGCTTTAAATAATTGTAAAACCGTGACCCAAGGAGATGTTTAAAAAAAAAAAAATCCACACAGCCAGCATTAACAGTTCGTTTCAAAGCAGAATGAATCATTACGTAAGCCAGGAAGGACCACAGTTGCTGTATTCCGGAGATGCTACATTAGCATAAACACATCACAGAGGAACATAAAACATGTTCTCCTCTGCATTTTTCAGAGAATGGAAATGCCTACTTCGGCAGCCCTTTTGAAAAGTAGCATTTATGGGAAAAAAATATATTCAATAAGGGACGAGGAGCCTAAAAGCTATTAATGAATATTAAGGCAGTGATTCACAAAAATGGACTCCCCATTGCCATGAACTTCCAACAGAGGGCATTTTCCCCAGTCGGGGTCCGGCTTGTCTTTGGCGTGTGTGCGCTAATGGGACCGAAGCCACATGGGGCTCACTCAGGCACACGCAGCTCACACAAAGCATCCTGCTCTCTCCCCAGGAGCACCTGCGGAGCCCGCGATGGACGCTTTTCCTCCCAAACATAATGGCATTTCACACGGGGAAGTGACAGAGCCCTCATTATGCACTTGGGAGAAAATGAAGGGCCGGGTTAATTAAACTTAGGTGAGAAGATTCATTGACGTCACAGGTCGCCCCACCAGGAAGACATGGAAAGAAACGAAAAGCAACCTACAATTGGCATTTCACGTTCCTGTTGGTGTTTGCAGAAGCACCCTGTTTTTCCAGTTTTGAAAACATTCTTCTATCTTATGTCAGTATTATATACCAATGCAGCAGTTTGACATTTGACATTAATGCTTTCTGTAAAAGTTTAGCAGATATGTCCGTTTTTAACGAGTTTTCTGAATAGCAAGGGATACATTTCCTATTCTGTAGGGATTCAGTGGTCCAATCCGAAAAATCAAAAAGCTTGTGGGAAATAAATGATAGGAAATCTGCCTTCCTCATTTAAAAACATGTCATGTGAGAAAAGAAACTGAAGAAATTTCTCATGAGAAAGGGATGCTCATTTTCGTGCTTAGTTTCAACGCACTTAAAATAATTGAGAGAAGAAAAACTCAATTAAGATTTTGTTTAGAAGAGATGTTTTCCTTGCCAAACATTGATTAGCAATGAGCTCGTATATGTAGAACATATTTCAAATGAGTCTTGCCACGGGCTACTCCCAGGATGGCGATTTATTTTAATAGTTTCCGGTAGAAAGGAAAAAAAAAAAGTTTTGTCCCATTTATTGATTGTTTTTAATCATGCTACGGCGTGTTCAATATTTTTTGAGCATCTGAAATTTAAGGCAATTTCAGCCTTTTCAACCTCATTGATAATCACCCTTTCCCGTTTCCAAAGTTTTATTATATGTCCCCAAACATCAGGGCTTCTAAAATTTCATCTTCTACTTCATGCATTTGGTCTGAAAACATTTTCTGGGAACAGATAAGGGTGTAAGAATGTAAGAAACGTACCTTGCTTGCTGAAGTATTTTAAACACGTTAGGATATTATCTTAATAAGCTGGCCAAGTAAATCTTTAAAAAACAGGCTGAATTCAGTGGGCAATTTACTTGCACGGTGAGCCTGGGATTGTGTTTGAGACTTATTCACAATACCGATATTGCAAGGGCCCCTTTCTAAATGCATCCCATTTCTGCCTTCCAATTTTGAAAAGTTATTTTAACTGGTCTAAAGGGCAAAACGATGGAAAAAATAACTCCTTGGATTAGAAGACTGTGCTTTTTTCACCTGGTTATATATCAGTGTACTTTGAAATATCCTTTCTCTGTGAAGGATGAACAAAGCTTCATGGTGGTCCTAATCCATGACTGGTGGTTATCTTTATCAATATTTCCTTCCCAGGAGCCTCCCTCCCCCACCTGGGTTGGAATGCATCTAGATGGTCCAATGGGAACGGCTCTGGGTCACGCAGAGGAGGACGGGATGTTTCCTTCTGGGTTCTTATTCTCAGTGAATGGAGCCCCATCCACGCTGGTGTCCAGGGACCCAGGCCTCCATGCCATTGAGCGGTGGCTCATCCCTTCACCCATATTGCCCAGACCTAAACTCCGTCACTACTTCCTGTGTGGATCGCTACCTTCCCCTCCAGCCTCAGGGCGCCTTAACACAGCCATTGTCCTCCACCCCTGCTTTTGATGGTAAACGTGTCGCAACTGATGCCACTGTCAAATTCCAGTCCTTTCTCGAGACGCAGACTTGATTTTGTTGTTCTTTGGCTCAAAACTCATTCAATGACTCCCGTGCCTCTGAACTTCAAATGCCTTCCGATGGGGTGAAAGGCCTCAGGAGCTGCCCGCGGCTCACCTGGACCCCAATCACAGAGGCGTGTGCCTAGCTCTGTAACCTTGCTCCTGCTCTTTCTCCCAGTGGCATCCCCACGCAGGTGAGTTTACCTGGCACACAACTGCTTCCTTAAAGACTGAATCAGCTGGAGGGGAGGGGCGTGTGTGCATTTCCCCAGGGAGACTTGGGCTCCCTTCCGCTGCTCCCGGTACAACGAATGGGCCTGGCCACTCTCATGTTCCCTCCTCGCTCCCGTAAGGTCTCCGCACTCTTCCTCCATGCTCTTGCTAAAGTGCAAGCCCCTCGAGGGCAGGACCATGCTTCCCTCAACTTTGCCCAGTGCCTATACACAGCAGGGTACGCTACTGATCATTCTGTTTTCAGCGACAGTTCAGTATCATTTGGGGTTAGACCCACGCGCGTAGACTTCTCCTGGACAAAATGGTGACGAGCGTAAGCCATGTCTTATTTCCGAAAATTTGAATTTGGCAGCATATCTGCACACCCACAATCTCCTCTTCACAGTTAGTGACAGAAAAGCCAACTGATAACCTTTGACCACTAGCCCCTCCTGAAATACAGCTCATGTTTCCAAACTGAAATGGCAGGAATGGCAAGATTCGTGGGATTTGGCCGAGAGAAGGCTCTTCATTGAAATGCGACGAGACTCAACTCGTGCTGTAAACTGTATTCCCTCATCATACAAGACCTTCCTAGTACAAGATCACATCTGTGAAGTTTGGGTACATGTTTTTGGTGCTTAGGAAAATAGTGGAGTGGTCCACTAAAACTGGATTTTATCAGATTTTATTTTGAGCCTCTTATGGATTGTAATAGAGCAAACCATTCTGTGTGTTCCAGGAAATTACATTAGATTTGTGTGTCTGTCAGCTCACCGAATGACTCTGATAATTTTTACTTTTATTGGGGCTGGCTGCAAGAATAGGGGGAAAATGTGGACTGGGGAGTTGGTTTGAATCTGACTCTGTCACTTTGCCACTGCGTCACCCTGGGCGAGTTACACCTACTCTCTGTGCCCCATTTTCCTCATTTATAAAATGGGACATAACACCTATTCTTGCATTGGAAATGAAGTTCGAGTATATGTCTAGTGCATAGCAATCATTGTGCATTTATTCTGGTCACATCTACTTAACACAATTTAATACAAAAAAACCACATTTCTTGGTTTTTTTTTCCATAGAATTATATTATGATTTTTACAGGGTACATTAATTACTGATTAGAATTATTTGTATCTGACCAATTCTTTGTGTCTTTGGGAATGTTATTTTATTTCAGTTCTCGAAGTTACTGTCCCCCCACCCCTACCCCACACAGACACACTCAAAACCACAATTTCCTACAGGGACATTATCAGGAAGTTCTGCAGGGAACAAAACAATTGACATTAAAAATCAGTACTCTGCAATTGTCACTGTTATTATCTGCCAAAGACTCTGCATAATGCGTTTTAAACCACGAAGGCTGGCTGCCACATCCACGTGAAATGCTTGAATTTTATGGTGCTTAAATATTTAATGATTCATAGGACAAAATGTGAGATGTGTCCCATAAATTGCATCCCTTTCTCTAACCTACGGTTGTAAAGACTTGCAACATGGAACATTTGCAAGGTGCCTGGTCTGCTACTGACTCCTGAACCTGTGTTGTATTACCAGTCATAATATTGTGCATTATATATAAAATTCTGTGATGACCTCCAAACACAGCTGTGTCTTATCTGGGTGAATTTATTCTCTTTCAAGTCAAAGTAAGTTGGGTTTTTTTTTTGTTTTTTTTTTTTGTTTTTTTTTTGATGCCCCTCGCTGCTACTGTGACCCGCTTTGGAGCTAGCTTAGTGGGGAGAACGGGTTGCATGGTCGAGGTGCGGACTGTAGGTGGGAAGAACATGGGCAGAGTGTGGAAGGTGCCCCCTTTGAGGGAAAGGGTGGGATTCTGAGGCTCGGGGAAGCGCTGCCTGCATCCGGTGATGGGGTAGGTGATGAAGTTGGATGGAGCCGGGCGAGGAGTTGCGGGGGCAGTAGGCATGGGGCTCAGACCTGTCGGGCCTCGGTTGTCCTATTAGTTGAAGGAGAGTGAGACCGCCTGCTTCACGGTGTTGTCCTGAGGCTTAAAAATTAGAGATGCAACTACCAAGAGGTAAAAAAAAAAAAAAAAAAAAAATGGTACTGTTACTGATAAACCATAGTAACTGGAAGTTAGGGGTTAGGCATCGATAGTCAATAACTTTCCGTGGGGTTCCTCCTTTCCAGTAGGAGTACTTGGCCCAACTTCTCACCCAATAGAGAAATAACAATATTTAGCATTTCTGGAGCACCTACTAAGTGACAGGAACTGTATTCACCCTGTTAGATGCGTTCCCGCTCAGCTTCTGAACTATCCCATTTTACAGATGAGACTGAAGTTTGGGGAGAGTAACTTGCTCAGTGTCCTGGTCAGCACCCAGTGGAACCTGGACCCTGGTCTGTCACTAAAGATTGTGCTCTTACCTGTTACACCATCATCCCCATTTGTGGGTTGGCTAGATAATAGAGGTCCCATATAGATGTCACCCTGAGGCCCGGAACTGCTGTCACTGCAAAGCCACAGGCCACGCGTCCTCAGACAGCCCGCCCAGCTCGATTTGGAGACTGTCTTAAACTGTTCTTGGAGAGATGAGGGCAGGAACCCATGAGGACAGAGTGGGGGGCGGGGGAAGCCCAGAGAGCAAACATCTCAGGGTCAACTGAAGATCAGCTAGGTCTCTGGAGCGCCTTGATGTCTGCTCAAGGTCAGCCATTCAGGAGAAGCGCTCTGAGTTGGACAAGTATCAGGACGCCCTTACCCGGAGGCTCGGTCACCAGGGCACTGGCCAACCTCGCTGTTGTTATTGTCCCATTTGCCAGCAAAGGCACTTCCTGTCACGCGTCAATGTGGCGAGCGGCCCGCATCTCCAATGGTAAAATACCTAGTGCTTATTGTATAAACGTACAATTTTATACGACATTCTCAACTGGTAACCATTTCCATCTATTTGGAAAAAAGTAAGAACATTTTAAAACGAGGAGTGAAAGGTGCTTCTGGTCGCAAAGCAGTCTGTCTGCTTACAAGATGCACAAGAAACGGGGATGACCAGCCGTGACAGCGTGCGCGGGGCGGATCTGCCCACCCTTCTGCTCTCGTGACAAACTGAGGGTAACTGACGCCTTCCACAGTCTGCGATCGGGGGCCGGTCCTTCTCTGCACGCCCCCCCCCCCAACAGCTGCCGCTCACAAGCACTCGGGACGGGCACCTTGTTCGCGGGAGGGAAGCGGTGCATGGCCGTGGCCGTGGCCGTGGCCGCAGGTGAGTTCTTTTCCTCAAACTTCTTTCTGCCGAGGTCAGCCCCTCTCTTTCCTGCTCCGCAAGAGACAATCACGGCGGCCGGCGCTGTCGGGCGCTGGATTGCTGATCCCCGTGTCCCTCACTTCACTGCTCTGAGCCTCAGGATCCAAACTGAAAACGGGGGGCCTGGTTCCCTGGCAGGACGGTTGTCAGAATCCCGGCGGATAACCGATGATCATCTTAAATGCATTTTGTGCCCACTGGAATCTGAGGATTCCGGTGCCTATAAACTACTTGAGGCCAGTTTTAATTTTTTCCCTCTTCCACCTCCGTATTCTTCTTTATGTTTCCCTAGTGGCGGGAGCCATTAAGATCCAGTGTCTTAGCAAATTTCAGTAGACAACACAGTGTTACTAACTCGAGTCACCGTGAGCTATACGTTAGGTGCCCAGAGTTATTCGTCTTATAACTGGAAGCTGGTACCCTTTGGCCAACATCTCCCCATCCTCCCCACCCCCTGGTAACCACCGTTCTACTGTTTCTGTGTTGGATTATTAGTATTGTTATTGTTATTTTTAGGACTCCACACAGAAATGAGACCTTACGGTATTTGTCCTTATTCCACTTAGCAGAATGTCTTCAAGGTCCACCCACACGGTCACAAATGGCAAGATTTCCTCCTCCCTCGTGGCTGAATAGTATCTCATTGTATATACGTATATATGTCCCATCTTATTTGTCCATTCGTGCACACTCGGGACCTGTTACAATGCAGATAGATTATGATTCATTTTGTCTGGGGGCAGGAGTCAGAATTTCTAGCAACTCCTGGCTGCTGCTGGCCCTGCTGGCCCAGGGCCCACACTCTTTGAGTAGCAGGAAAGTTGGCCCTGGCTGCTGTCCTTTCATGAGATCCTGAAGACCCTGTTCAATGGTTTTCATGCTTATCTGCTGCTAAGGATGTGCAGGGTATTTTCAACTGTTGGCGGAGGGACCTTATAAAGAGACAACATCACAAGGCTAAAATGAGTTAACTTTGGAGGACCTCAAACAAAAGCCCAGAAACTACAAAGTCACATGCTTTTCTTTGACTTGTTCTTGTTTTTAACACTTCCCTCCAGACACTACGCACGGTATTTAAAAGGAAATAAAGTGAGAGATACAACTTCCTGGCAGGAAGCCTGGCTGGTGGGTGAGCAGCTGGTGTCAATGCTTAGAAAAGGGACCCGCATCGGCTTCTGTTTACAGAGAGCCACGTGGCAGAGTGCTGCTTCTCAGGTTTTGCTCGTGTGGGCCCCAGATTCCAAGAGTCTCTTTAAGCCGCATGATACCATTAATTTTTATCACCTCATTCTCTTCCCAAGCATCAACATGTATCGCCACCAAATTCAATGACTTCTACTAACATTGTTCCAGTTTCCCTTGATAAAACGTAAATCCTATGTTCAAATCTGCCAGCTCGTTTCTGTCGTCTGAACAAGACGCCAAGATCACTCCCCCCTGCCCCAGAAGGGGGGAGAAAAGGTTCGCACGGACACATCAAAAGCATTCCTTCAAGAGTACAACGGCCAGATCTGGTGGTCTACACGGGCAGCCCTCAGTGATATCTTTTGGACATACTGGGATCTTGAATTTTGTGCAGTGACAAAGTGTGTGTCTTCAGACTGATGCACGGGGGTGGCGATCCCTCCCCACTTCTGATCAGTAAGCATGCTATCTTTTGAAGCTTGGGAAAGGTCTGACACTCTTCCCATGGGCAAATCCTTTCCTTCGCGTTATTCCTCCCTTGATGTGATTCAAGAAACCACAACAGTATCAGTTAGCAACACCCCCATCTTTTTTTATGTGCTGCCGGTGACAGTATAAATGAGCTTCTGTTTCAAAACACAGGCATTTATTGGTTCGGATGCTGCAGACGTTGTCGGAGGTACCGTGAGGAGATACACAGAAACAGTCATGGTCCCTGCCTCATGAAGCTTACAATCTAGAAGAGAAGAGACCTTCTTTTTTTTTTTTTTAATTCTTTTTTTTTTAATCTTTATTTATTTTGGAGAGAGAGACAGCGTGTGAGCAGGGGAGGGGCAGAGAGAGAGGGAGACACAGAATGCGAAGCAGGCTCTGGACTCCGGGCTGTCAGCACAGAGCCCGACGCGGGGCTCGAACTCACGAACTGTGAGATCATGACCTGAGCCAAGTCGGACGCTCAACCGACTGAGCCACCCAGGCACCCCAAGAACAAAGACATTCTTTCACTGCAGGATACCTTGAAATTCCAAGAGGACTGTGAACAACGGCCAACAAGAGCAGATCATCCTGGGCTATGGTATCTGGGGGCCGGACAGGGAGGGTCTGGATGGGCTGAGAGAGAGGAAAAGACTGTTCCACGTAAAAGCACATCACAGTGAAGTCACAGGGTAAGCTCACGCCTCAGACAGGGAGACCCGTGAGTGGACCTGCAGTCTCTGTTATGGATAACTGGGGGTGAGGTCGAAAGGCTGTCTGGAGCCCCACGGTCAAGGCTGAGGAGTCTGACCTTCATGCTCTGGCAACAGAGAGACAATAAAGGGTACTGAGATGCTGACTGGGCATCACAAGAGTCCGTTTTGGAAGATTAAGTGGCAGAGCCACACAGAGCTGAGTGAAGAGGGATTTTAAGTCTCGAGAAGAGCAATGAATTGAGAGATTTTAAGGTCCTCTAAGCAGAGTCTGTGATTCTAAAATGCAAGACTGGGAGCAAAAAAAAATCAGGAAATGATTGCAATACCCCATGGGAAGGGAAAGGAAGAGCTGTATACATAAGGATTTATAAAAATGACAAATTGAACACAACTCTATTGAATACTGAACCTCTCAAGAGAAACGGAAGACTGGGAACAAGGAGGCCAGCACTGCCACACCCTGGCTTACAGTCCATTTGGGTGGCGGGTCTCATCCACTCCCCCGTGGCCGAACAAGTGTCGGATAGAGAGACTGACCCTGGCCCTACCAAGCCCCCCATTCACCGCTGACCTGTGCCGAGGCAACAGATAGCCTCACAGGATGGAGGAAGCTACACACAGCACGTACGACTTTGAGATCACGGGCAATGACTGCGCTCAGGGTCATTACAAGGAAGCAACTCTAGCCGTTCCCTCATCTTCGGAAGCACAGAGAGATTCTGAATTGAGAGGTCTCCTAGGTTGACTGACCACACCCAGAGTATGGCAGCCGGATGCTTACTAGACAATCAGGAAATCACGATGGGCTAACCTACAAACCAAAATGTAAAAACAGCCCTAAATGCTTATCCTCTATGGGAGAGAATTTGTCTCATACAGTTGCTCTTGGTTATCCTTCTCAACCTAATTCCAGTGTGTTGACATCATTCTGGGGGTTCCTTATTGCAGGAAAATAAACCCAAGATGCACCCTGACAATAATAAGCACTGGTCCCAGGCCAGTCTGTTAACAACAAAGTAATTATCCTAATTGCCAGAACATCTTCGTTGTTTATAACTAAAATGGCCTGTCCCACATCTCTAGAGTTGAATGCTGTTCCACTCCACAAATAAAGAAGGTGTGCATGTTCTGTGACTTCCACCATACAAAATCCAATTCCGGTGTCTTTGTATCTATTTGTATACAAATAGAACAAGGAGCCACTATACCGGACTCAACAGCAACAGAGTGCCTCCCAGGAGCCAGGACCCGCCTCTGGGTGGTGGCAGGGGCGAGAAGGACAGTGCACACCCAGTCCCAGAGCCCTTCACAATCCACGCTCCCTGCGTAGAAGGCATGTTTTTGTGTAGTTGTGCACAAATAACAATGGGCAAGACATCAGTGCTATCACAGAATTGCCTTTACAATGTGCTGTGAGAAGACAGTCTGTAAGAATGAGGTTATTTCTAATAAGGAGAACGGGCGTCAAATCCGTAGAGTTTGGGAGCAAGGGAAATGACATTTGAACATTGGACATGTTTACGGCTATCAGACTCACGGATACAATTCATATAGTAAACAAGCTGTATGTAGCTGCATGTTGATTGTAAGTTAACCTGTGGAGCCCAGGTATCATCGTGCAGGTCAAAGTGCTCCCAAGACTCAAGGGGTTTCTTAGCTCATTTGTATGCGAGGTTGGTGCCTCTCACAGATCAATTCAGATTGGAAACTGGATACAAGACTGCATAGTTGGCATGCTCCAAGTTTGTCAAACGTGTACAAAGAAAAATTGAGAAAGTAATATCCCCAAAATGTTAACTTTGTGTACCTAGAAGTAGTGAAAATATAATAAATTTTAAAACTGTACATTTATATTTGCTTCTGTTGTGAATTTTCTCAATGGAGACATAGTCCTTATTAAATCTATTTTCCTGATTATATATTTCTGGTTTTATTATATAAATCAGTTTTATTGATTGCAAAAGTAATATACATACATACAAATACACACTTTTTTTTATTTGAGAGAGAGAGCAGCGAGGGGGGGCGGGGAGAGAATCCCAAGCAGGCTCTGTGCTCAGCACAGAGCCTGATGTGGGATGTGATCTCATAACTATGAGATCAGGACCTGAGCCGAAATCAAGAGTCAGACACTTAACCGACTGAGCCACCCAGATGCCCCAAATACACACATTCTTTAAACACTGTGATATAAAATTGTAAAAAACCAGAAAGCAAAAACTCTACGTGCTCTGCCCCTAGAGATAACCTCTGTTAACATATGGGTATATTCAGATGTTTGCTTTATGCATATATAAGGCACATATATTACTCTCATGATCATAAAACTATATATAAATGCTAGAAATATCAATGAAAATAGGAAGATCCTTTTCTGCTTCAACTCTCTTTAAAGATAAATACCTCAATGACAATAAGACATCAGTGATATCTGACTTTGTCTTTTTATTCATGAAACACAGGCACCAGGAAATAGTCTTAAGTGACATGGATGGCCCGTGGGCTCTAACACTGAGGGCTTCTAGGTGGGTCCTGGGCACCTGGGCAGGACAAGCGGCTGTTACAGTGGCCATTTAAAAGGCACTTTTATGGGGGAAAAAAAAATACTTCCTCAAAAGGGCTTTCTCAGCGACCAGCCCACCAAATGACTGCTTTACTCTGCTGGTAGCACCTGCTGCTGCTTGGCTGGCTGGTTAACTAACCCAAGTGACATCTCTGGGAACCTATCCTCTCGCTGGAGAGGCCGCTGTGGACCCCCAGCGTCAGTGCCACCTGATGTCTAACGGAGTGTGTAGGCGGCGTCCCCGAGGTCTGACCCAGGCCTTTTCAGCCCGACGTTCTCTAAAGACAGAGCAATGGAAGAACAAGTCAAGTACGCTGTCAACGCCACCCGCACGTGGGCGCCCAAGAGGCTGAGGTGCTCGGGCAAGGGCGAGCGGACAACATACTCTTACGGCAGCCACGTCGTGTTTCCCGGAAAGTCATCGCAGCCACGTGTCAGGAGGCCGAGGCATGGCTTTTCTCTTCTCGCCAAGCCCTGCGCTGGGCACGCTGGACAGAAGGGGGGGCCTGACCTTCCAGGCTGGTGAAAGTCACAGTCTTCAAAACCAGAACGAGGCAGAGGCACCGCCGGGCTGGCCGCACCAAGAGGGGTGTGGAAAGCGGTCCCTGCCTGGAGGAACGGACCTTCCGCCTGTGACACGGGAGGAGGCCGGGAGAAGGGCCCAGAGAGCCGTGGGCTGCTTCCAGAAGTCTGGTTTCAAGACAAGTCAATCTGCTGGTGGATGGAGACCCACAGGGGCCACGGGGTGACGAGCCGAGGCAGATGTGAGATAAGGCTGTACTGTGCTTTTGGTCCAAGTAGGGGCTTGGGAAATGATGAGCCACATGGGCAATGATCACATGACTGGACCACTTTTGCCCAGGATGCCCTGCCCCCTCAGTGGCTGTCAAATCTGTGAAGCCGCTTCCTCCTCATTTCTTCCTCTGGTGAGAGACGGAACCCGTAGGGCAGGGGACCCGGGGGGCTGTTTCCTGTAGTGAGAAAACACAAGGGAGACTCAAACACTGCCCATCCATTGTTCTGACATTTACAGGGTATTGCTTCCTAGGCTTTCAAGGGGGAGAGAAGACAGATGGCTGGGGTGCCATCTTTGTTTCAGCACGAAGCAGAAATGTAACAAACATATTTCAATTTCAGCTGTCAATACTAAGTGTCAGCATCAAGTAAATCTTTTTAGTGCGGTCCAGTCTAGGAGTGTAATCCAGTCCTTTTGAAGATTCTTGACAAATCTCCCCATTTTTATTTTTTCTTCCATCACGCTTCATAATTTGCATCATCTAGCTTCTACAATGTCTCAAGGGCTTTATATTTTATTTTATTTTATTTTATTTTATTTTATTTATTTTATTTTATTTTATTTTATTTTATTTTATTTTTTCTCATTTCATTTCATTGTATTTTATTTTATTTTATTTTTTATGTCCAGAGGTAATTTGTCACTGTGTCTAACTTCCCCACCAAGTATGCTGATTAGTTTCTCTTCAGCAACCTTTGGGTACCCCCCTTTCCCTGCCTCTGCCCGGCTGCCTCCTGCAGCACCCTGCCACCTGCACCCCAGCCAGTGAGAATCAAGTCTGCGTGAAACACACAAACACCACTGAGCATCCAAAGCCACACAGCAAGGGCCCGATTACCACGCCCTGGGATCTGGGAGAGCAGACAAAAATGCAGGCTTAACATCTGAAAATCAAGTGGAGGACCACGGAAATCATCACTGCAAAAGGCTTTCTGCTCATTCTCTAAGACTGGCACCTTTTCCAAGGTGTTTCCAGGTAATATACATTGATATGACCATTGTGGAGCCCAAGATGAAAAAGAGTTGGAGAAAGCAGTGAGAAATTAACCTGCTCGCAAAGACAAATACTGTATGATGTCACTTACACGTGGAATCTGAAAAACTGAACTCCTAACCAGAGAGTAAATGGAGGTTACCAAGGGCTGGGGGTGGAAGAAGTGAGGGTATAAACTTGTAGTGAGTAAATAAATCCTGGAGATCTCATGTACAGCACTGTGCCTGCAGTCAATATCACTGTATTGGAAACTTCCAAGTTGCTAAGAGGCTACATCAACTGTTCTCAACACAAAGAAGAACTGGTAAATATTGACACGATAAAAATGTTGGCTGATGCTACTGTTGTAATCATATTGCAATATATAAGTGTATTAAATCAACATGTTTTACACCTTAAGTTTTTTAAAAATATTTTTCAATGTTTATTTATATTTGAGGGAGAGAGAGTGCGAGCAGGGGAGGGGGCAGAGAGAGAGGGAGACACAGAATCCCACGCAGGCTCCAGGCTCTGAGCTGTCAGCACACAGCCCGATGTGGGGCTCAAACTCACGAACCGTGAGATCATGACCTGAGCCAAAGTTGGACGCTCAACTGACTGAGTCACCCAGGTGCCCCTGCACACCTTAAATTTACACAATGCTGTACGTCAATAATATCTCAAAAAAAAGTCAGTCTCCTCACTCCACAACAGGAATTTCAGCTGTCAGATGATGAGAAATTTTGAAACGGCAGTCAAAAGGTAACTTTTTTTTTTTTTTTTTCATTTTGTTGCTTCCCTAACACTTAGGCTTATCTGGTTCTCCTTTCCTTTTGAGACCATGGGAGAATTACCCCTCCTGGACACCCTGTGGCCATTCCTGACTAGAAAACCTAAACGTCAACTGGGCAGGCCTAGCTTCATACTCACTCCTGCTGGCCAAGCTCTACTCGAAGGCTTTTTGGTTCAGAGCAATATATGCCAATTTATCAACCTTCATTAAGGGATGGCATTCAAACACAGTACAGGCTCATAAGACTTCCACCATAAAGAGTTCATGAAGTCTAGGGGCGCCCGGGTGGCTCAGTTGGTTAAGCATCTGTGACTTGGGTCATAATCTCGTGGTTCATGGGTTCAAGCCCCGCATCGGGCTCTGTGCTGACCGTCCAGAGTCTGGAGCCTGTTTTGGATTCTGCGTCTCCCTCCCTGCCCCTCGCCTGCTTGCACTCTCTCTCTCTCTCTCAAAAATAAGCAAACATTTAAAAAGTTATTTAAAAAAAAAAGATGAAAAGTTTAACTGGATACGATTTTTGCTATATATGTATTTGAAAAGGAATTCTGTCTTTGTTTCCAAGTGGCAAATGCCTGACATTACAGAGAAACTCATGAATCCAATTACCACTAGTTTATTGCCTGAAACTGTTTCATGAGAGGAGATCCAAATCCTGCTTTCCCTTCAATAATTGTTTGCAACAATAAGGCACTTGGGAGTGAAGGCCAGTAGTGACACCCCTACCGGCGTGGCAGGGAGGCAGCGGCAGAGCTGTGGGCGGGGTCAGGGGCAAGTTCAACTTGGCAGGTGGAGCCTGGGCCACTGGGCATGAGCCCGTGGAAGCGGCAGGAGTGCTTGGCCTCCCAAGGGGAATCATGGTGTCCACAGCAGAAAGGTGGAGAGCTGAGGCTTCCATGGATGGAGACGCAGGGAGGGGCTCAGAGCTGTAGGCCGTGGGGGCTCCTGGGGCCCGAGCTGGCAAAACGAGCAGCTCGCACACGTGCACTTGGGACCTGCTCGAGGGGCAGTCGGGGAGGGCGGGGCCGAGCCAACGGAAGTGCCGCATAAGCAAGCAGAGAACTCCCATCAGGGGAACAAGGATCACTCTTCTGCTCCTAGAGCTTTTCTAAGGTGCCCTATTTCAGTCAGCTTTCACTCCCAGTTTCAGGACCCCAAGTTTACAGATGAGGAAACTGGCTCACAGAGTGTTGGGGACACACACGAGGTCACGTCTACCCACTTTCCCACTACCCCTACACCGGCTGTCCCCTCTGACGCCATCCCGGTGAGCTCCTGCCCAAACCCACGCGTACATGGGAGCTCCTCCCATTTGGAAATAGAAAAGGAAGGTCCAGCCTTGAGCCCTCAACTCCACACAACTCTGCTGTCACCACAGATATGACTACAAGGCTCCCACAGGGACCCCTGAAATTCCTAGCTTTCCAGGACCACCAGAGGGCCCTGATTGTAACAGTAAAACCCGGTTTGTAATCAGGCCCGATTTTATGGGTGTTTAAAGCCTGTGCTTTGGGCCAGCAAGGCCTCTGCTATCCATTCAAGTCTCAGCTAAGCTTCGTCTTCCACCCCCTGCTTTTCATTTACTCTTAAAACTGTTTCTGTGTTTCTAGAGTTTCCACTTATGTCATATGGTCTTTTACTTCTCTCCACAGCCTCCATGGGGCTCTACAAGGCATTTCTCAAAGGGTCTTAGAAATGTTTACAATATGTACTTACATTTTTTAAGTGTATTTATTTATTTGAGAGAGAGGGAGAGGAAGGGGCAGAGAGAGAGAGAGAGAGAGAGAGAGAGAGAGAGAGAGAATCCCAAGCGGGCTCTGCACTGATGCAGGGCTCGAACCCACAAACTGCGAGATCGCAACCTGAGCTGAAACCAAGAGTCAGATGCTCAACCAACTGAGCCAGCCAGGTGCCCCTGTAACATTTGTTAAGCGCTTGGCAAAGGTGTGGACGGGCCTCAGCTGGGTGGTGGGAGAAGGTACGGCCCCCATCCCCGGGGACGTGATGGGAAAGGTGTTCGTAGGATGTCATCAGATGCTTCCAGCCCTGCCCGGAACCGGAGGGGACACCCCAAGCCAGTCTCCATTTTGCAGGTTCTAGTAGGCTCCTTTGTGAGGGGAGGCTGCTCAAACAGGTGATGGCTGGGTCGCTTCCAAGACTGTGAGGTCTGACCACCAGGAACGAAATCCCGACTCCTCCACTCATAGCTACACATCCCTGAGCAAGCTGGTTATCTTCACTAGGCCTTAGCTCCCCTATCCATAAAATAGGAATAAAGAGGGATTCCTTTGCTGGGCTGTTGAGAGGCAAGAAAAGAAATGCTACAAATAAAATGCTTAGCTGAGCCCCAGGCACGCAGGCAGTGCCTGGTGAGTGCTGGTTGTTATAATTTTTCATGTCTACCACCATCATGAGTCACGTGTCACATGTCTACTTGTTAGTATCGTTAAGTAACTTGGTGGAAGACACAAAATAAAATGACTTCTTAAAAGACAGTGCCCAATTCTATTGGAGGCCTGTTTGGCAGCATTTTGTATAAAATGTGGAGTAGCTGCTTACTAAATATTTGCCTTCTAAGAAACAGATACAAAAAGGAAAAAGGCAATTAACAACCTCCAGTTAACAGCATCTTTTGTAACAACAGAGGAGACTTTTCAGTCCCTGGGAAAGCTGGCGGGCCCAGCCAAGACCTCCTTTCTTCTGCCGAGTTAAATCACGCACTGAACATTTACAGGCCTGGGTGAGACAGCCTTGCTCTGGTGAACTTGGTACAGAGTATTAGTATTTATGAGCCCTGCCTCCATGTCCTTGTAAATGGAGGTCAGCCCTCAATGTTACTCAGAGAAACAGCGAGCATGCTTCAAAGAACCTCAGGAACAGTGCCCAGTTTAAGATGATTTAGCTCAATTATAGCACCAGTAGTGAGATCATAAGATTTATTGATTCATGGTTCTTGATGGAAAAATTTTCAGTTCTCTACCCTTATGTATAATGCAGTAACTTCTGCAATTACATCCAGATAAGAATTGCTAAAAAGAGCACCATGACTTGATGGCCATTTTCCCTCCCGTGTGCCATCCCTGTAAATAGAGATGTTTAATTTGCTGGTATTCACAGATCCTGCCCATGATCTGATGAGCACACTGTACAATTCAGTGAAATTAGACTGATGTGAGTCACAGGATGGCGTATCTTTCCCTTACAGTAGGGAGCTAAAGAGGCAATCACTTAAAAAAAAAAAAAACAAAAAAAACCCAACAACAACCAGGAAACCTCTAAATAAATCACCAGTGTTCTCAGGGATTTCTATTGTCAAATGAGGGCAGCAGCATGGGATCCACATTCTCTCTTTTAAGGTTACTTTATTAGAATTCCATGAATTACAAAGCTTCCAAAATGCCTTCTGAAAGGATGGTTGCTAAGTCATTTACTGACAATGACCAGCAAGGCTGGAAGAAATCCTAACAATTTGGCAAGACATTCTCTGAAAAGGGGAGATACTTAAGGACATAAGACCACTTTACTTTTTGAGTCACTAATTATAATACATATGTATCTGTCTGTCTATCTATCTCTTTAAAAAGAGTCTGAAGTTCACCTAAAACCTCGTAACTCCATACAAATGGAAGCATCATCATGGTTTACAAGAAAGGTAACATTTAGAAGCGACTTGAGAGGGAAAATATTCCCATTTCTACTCCTCAACCAATCAAGTCAGCCACAGTGGGGATTTCTTGGTTTTGAACTTCTATCTGGAATCTCAAAATGAGAAGCTTTGAAATGGAGATCCACTCAATGGCTACTTTGCCTCTCTGACCTGAAGTCAGTTAATTTTGGAAATCTTTAGGGCTGCAACAGGCTTACAATAAATAGGCTATAATTCAGTGAGCAAGTCAAGTAACCTAAAATATTGGGTCTACTAGGTCAGGTCTAGTGTTTCTTCCAATATAGACAATGTACAGTCTGACCTCTGGAACAGAAAGTTCCGGAGACAAGAAACATCTGTTGGGCCATTACTAAATGCTCACCCTTCTTATTCTCCCTCCTTTTTAAAAAGTGCACAGCTTGATTAGTTTTCATGAACTGAACATGTGGGACCAATATCTAGATCAAAATACAGACCACTTCTGGGGCACCTGAAGTTAAACGTCCAACTTCAGCTCACATCATGATCTCATGGTTCGTGAGTTGGAGCCCCACACTGGGCTCTGCGCTGACAGCTCGGAGCCTGGAGCCTGCTTCAGATTCCGGGTCTCCCCCTCTCTCTGCCCCACCCCAGCTGTGCTCTGTCTCTGTCTCTCAAAAAGGAATAAACGTTAAAAAAATACAGAACATTTCCGACACTCGTCAATCTCTGCACGTGCCCTTTTAAGTCACTGTTCCCAACTAAAGAGAACCCACAACCCTGATTTCTGACAGGTGGAGACTCCTTTATTTTCATGCATAAATGGATTCATACACTATGTAACCTTTGTGAGTGGTTTCCTTTTATATTATGTTTGTGATCCACATTGTGTATGTGGTTTTTATTCTACCTGTGCCCCCAAGTGGAACTTCCCCATTTATAGACAGAGGAACTGAGGCTTAGAGATTTCAAGTAACTTGCCAAGACTACACAGCTGGGTCAGTGGCAGAGTCAGGACTCCATCCCAGGAAGGCCCCTTTCTACTCTGTTCTAGATTTGATGTGTGTGAGTGTGTTCCTTAATCCCAAACCAGACTCTGTAAACCTGAACAATACTATTGCCTTAATCGTGACTTGGAGACAGGATCTGAAGTCTGCCTCTGCCTTGGACAAGACTCAGTGTAAACAGTAACCACTCTTGGGTTACTAAAGGGACCTGGGATTAGGATCTCCTTTGACGAGGTATCGTTTTAGCAACGGGCCAAGCCCCAAAGGGCAGCCTTGGTAGTTCACCATCAAGTAATATCATACACAAGAGAACAGTTTGTAACTTCTTACACAGACAGTTTTCGATGCACTTTCTACCTCACTGTGCTGGAGGAGCATCAAGGGAGGAAGGAGAGGCTGAGCGTCCACCTGTCATTAGCAGTCACTGGCATATGACACTTTTCAACTTGAGTGTAGCTGACACGCGATGTTAGACTAGTTCCAGGTGTACGACCTAGTGATTCGACAGTCCTGTCCATGATGCTGTGCTCACCACAGTGGAGCCCCCGTCTGTCACCACACCACGCTATTACAATACTATCCGTATTGTGACTACCAGTCACTACCAGTGACTATATTCCCTGTGTTGTGCCTTTTAGCCTCATGACGTGTTCATCCCGTAACAGGAAGCCTGTATCTCCCACTCCCTGTCACCCATGTGCCCATCCCCCCCCCGCCCTGGCAACCAGCAACTTGTTCTCTGTATTTATGGGTCTGTTTCTGCTTTTGGTCTATTCAGTTACTTTTTAGATTCCACACATAAGTGAAATCGTATGCCTTTCTCTGACTTATTTCACTTAGTGCAATGCCCTGTGTAGGTCCATCCATGTTGTCACAAATGGCAAGACCTCAGCCTTTATTATTTTTTTTTACGGCTAACAGTCCATTATGTATTTAAATTTTTAAAAAATATTTATTCATTTTTGAGGGACAGAGAGACAGAGCGTGAGCAGGGAGAGAGAGAGGGAGACAGAATCCGAAGCGGGCTCCAGGCTCCGTGCTGTCAGCACAGAGCCCGACGCAGGGCTCAAACTCACAGACCACGAAATCATGACCTGAGCTGAAGTCGGACGCTTAACCGACTGAGCCACCCAGGCGCCCATAACACTCCATTATATATTATATCACATCTCCTTTATCCATTCGTCTATCAACGGACACTTGGGTTGTTCATGGAATTTTTGTTTAAACAAATGAATGTGAATTTTAATACTAAAAAACTTTCCTCTTTTTAAGATCTGTCTTAAATCCTTTGAAAGTTCCATCACTGTCTCAACACTTTATCATGAGATTTTTCATGACGCTAACGATGATTTTCAAACACTTTTTTCATACATTTAACGATGCTTTAGAATGTTCCAAACTTTCCTTGATCTAAAGTGTTTCTTTGACCAAAATGCCATTTGGTCAGCAGTCTGTAGGTACCTCCGTTTACCCATCCTATCAGCTGATTCTGGAAATTGAGAAGAGGCTGACTATGTCTAAGAATATCTGTATACTTCAGGACTGTATTTTTCCCCCCAAATTCAAAACCATGTAGGGTTATTCACTGGACAAATATGTACAAACTCTTGGAAAACTAAACACAGGGCCCCCTGAGGGCAGAGGTCTCTCACTTCTGCATTCTCATTGCCTAGCACAGATGAGGGGCCCGGCGTGTCTGGTTGGGGTGACAGAAACCACACGTGGGCCTTGTCTTGAGACACAGGTGGGAGAACACGCTTTACAGCCGACAAAAAGGAACCGAAGGTAGGACTTCCCATCTGTGCAGAAGGAGCACGTTCTGATAAAAAACGTAGGACGTGAGCAGGGAGAGGCTAGGAAAAAGATGAAGACCCTTCGGGAAATGAAAACTCCACAGTCTTCTCAGAAGCTCCAGGGCCCGCGTGTCCACTTGGCCTCAGGGGGCGGCTGCCAACAGGCCATTTCTGATGGAGATTCCACACACCCGTGTGCAGAGGGGGCAGCTGCTGAGCTCGCCCCACCAGGTCTGCATCTCTGCCGGACCCCGCTCTGGGGACCCTCAGGGGCGTCACAGGATTGCCCAGGTCCAGATGGCTCTCTGCTCCAGGCTCTGGACTCCTCAGCCCTTTGTCAGCCCGACCCTCTGGCCTTTCTCTCTTGGGCGGGGGCTCACCAGTGGGGAGACCCACAGGCAGGAAGGGGCTTCTAGTGGCTTCTTCAGAGCCCGGATACAAGTCCTTCTGCCAACTCCTCACGCTTCTTGATCTTTTTTTTTTTTTTAATTTTCATAACTTTTAATTTCATTATTTAAAAAAGGAGAGGACAGGGGCGCCTGGGTGGCTCAGTCGGTTAAGAGTCCGACTTCGGCTCAGGTCATGATCTCATAGTTAGTGGGTTCGAGCCCCACCATCGGGCTCTGTGCTGACAGCTCGGAGCCCGGAGCCTGCTTCGGATTCTGTGTCTCCCTCTGTCTCTGCCCCTCCCCCACTCATGCTCTGTGTGTCTCTCAAAAATAAATAAACATTAAAAATTTTTTTTAAAAAGGACAGTAGGTAAAAGAATAAACTATAATAAATTGAGCTTGACAAGATAAAAAACTGCCTCCTCCCGAGACACATAGAGTTCTGGCCCCACTTGCCTGCCACTTGCTATGACATTCACCCTAAAGAGTGGTCGTGGTGTTTTCCCTTCCTGGCTTTCAGCAGCCCCAGCCCTGTGAGCACAGTTACCACCCCACAGCAACGGACTGGCCACTGAAGGCGGAAGTCACAGTCGGGGTCCCGGCCCTTCAACGGGGCCAATGCAAGATGTCTGGACAAAGCCAGACGGTCTCGGAGACACCACTCACTGGAGAGTTGCCCAGTATGCTGCTGTGGTCCTTAAACACTAGTGAACATCATAAAGGAAAACTGGTTAAAAACACAGATTACGAGATCCCACTGGTAGAGATTCTTGTGCTGGAGCCCAAGAAGCTGCATTTTAATGAGCACCCAAGTGATTCTGTTGCAGGCGGTGTATCAAATCACTGAGAATTGCCATGGGAAAAAAAAGACGCTTCACCAGACCTGGGCTCACATCCTGACCCTGCCAGGACCTTGGACAAGTCATTCCCCAGGCCCTGCCCCCCAGCCCCTGCTCCCAACCCTCCAGGTGTTGGGCTCATCTGTGCCATGAAGGTGCTGGACTAGACATTTTGCCCCCCTGCACAGAGATGCCATGACTTGTCCGGTTCCCAGTGAGACATCGGGCTGGCTGGGCTAAGACTGCAATGGGAGACACCAGCCACTGGCCTTTACTGCCTGCAGCCCGGGTGGCTCACTCTGGAGGATCCCGCCTGCCCTGCTGGCCGGCCTGTCAGTGACTTCTGGCATCTGGACACACAACTGGCCGTGCTATGCTCCTTGACAATGTCCTCCAGCTCAGCTGGTCTATCTCGGTGCCCCTCCACTCTGACATTTTAATTTTCAGTAAACTTTTTTATTTTGGAACAGTTTTACATTTGCAGAAAAGTTACAAAGATAACAGAGATGATTCAATTCCCCTAATGTTAACAGCTTACGTTATGACAGTATAGTTGTCAAAGGTAAGGGATCATTTATAGGGATGGGTGCATTACTACGAACTAAATTGCAGGTTTCACTTGGATTTTTACCAGTTTTCCCACTAATTTCCTTTTTCTGTACTAGAATCCGTTTGGAACATTTAGTTGTCATGTCTCCTTAGCCTCTTCTGGCTTGTGGCAACTTCTCCATCTTTTCTTGCTTCCTATGACCTTGACCATCTTGAGGAAGTCCAGCAGGTAGCCTGTAGAATGTCCCTCAGTTGGGTTTGTCTTATGTTTTTCCTCATGCTTAGACTGAGGTTATGGATCTTAAGAACAAGTCACAGAGGTCAAGTACTCTTCCCATCCTGTCATAGCCGGGGCTCCTGCTATCAACATGACTAGCCACTGGGGGGGCGGGTAACCTTGAGTACTTGGTTAAGTAGTGTCTGCCACATTCCTCCACTTTTTAAACTTGTCTGATGAGTTCCGAGGGAATAAAGCTTTGAGTCTCTCCAGGAATGACCAGGATAAAATGGAAGAAGTGGGAGTAGGTACTTCAAGAAGGCTTGGTCACCTGTTGGGGAATGACTGGATAGGGTGGGGGGTCGTCCCTGACCTTCACTGGGCCCCAGGTCCCTGGATTCCAGGTGAAGGGGCCCCAACACTGGTGTGAATGTATGAATCACCACGAGGGCTGGAGAGAGTTTCCGATTCTGTAGGCTTGGCATGGAGCCCAGGCCATTGTATTTTTAATGAGCTCCCAGGTGATTCGGACCTACAGTAGCTCTGGGGAACCAATGAGCTGCAGCTTAGATTTCTCTTTCAACTAAAAATATCCACCTTGGGTTTGCTTCCAGTTTTTACACTTGCCAGCAGGTGGACCCAGAGGCCTGTGACATGGAGTCCACTGAAGAAAACTAGGGCAAATTCCAGTCAACAAAGCATTCCGCCTTGTAAGCAGAACTGGGGTTATTTTGAAACAGATGGGCTCTACAGAGGCTGCCGCACTGAATATTATGGAGCTGTTTATTGTCTAGATGGTCTGGATTATCTGCCAGCATCTAGCAGTTTCTCTGTCACATCAGACTTCTTCAAGAGCAGAGGAGGAGACGGACGAGGCACTCAGAGAGGGTTAGACGTGGTTATGGATGTGGATGCGGACTCGGATATTTTAACCGGCTCTAAACTCAGAATCTACTCTTGCTACTGTGCTTACTGCTTTGCATCACGGAGGGCTTTTTACTGTAAGGGTCTGTATCCCCCTAACTCCAGGTTAGAAGAGGTAAACAAACACAATCTGTGGGAATAAGACAACCGTGGATGCAGTGATACTAAAAACGACTCATTGTAAAACCTAACCAAAGCAGTAATGTTTCCCGGTCCACACGGTCACCCCAACGCCACTTATACTTGCCCCCAGTCTTCTTTCCTTCTGCCCCCTCTCCTTGTACCGCCCCAGCAGAATAGCAGGAGGGAGGAAGTGAGATAAACAAGGGCCATACGATTGCGCCTGATGCAGCGGTTCCGCGCGTGCAGGGCCAGGACTTATAAACGGAGTGTTCTGTGAGTCCTGGAAATCTGCAAAGAACTCCAGCATCCATGGCTCCTCCCTGGAGGATGTTTTCAATTCCTTAGCCCATGACCTCAGACACTTAGCTGCTGTCCTGGCCAGCCCAGGCCCAGAGGGGCCACGAAGGGGTCTTTGAAGCTGGCGGCTTGGTAATTGGTGGTCTGGCTGTCTCTGCGGCTGGACAGTCCCCAGGGGTTGGAGGGATACCGAGAGGGGCTTCCTGGCGGACGAGGCCCTGCCTGAGATGGTGGGCTCCCCACTGCCTGGGCCACCAGCTCCCCCGGCTCCACGGGATAAAACGCCAGGTGCGTAGTCCACCCCCACCCCCGCCTCGCGTGCAGGGGGAGGCCCTTCGCTCAGAAACGACAAGCTCCCTAATGCTATTGCTTTTCGCCTGGGCTTTCAAAGCCCCTGTTCACACAGAGGTACAGAGACGCGTCTGTGATGACATTTAGACCTACTTCATTTTTTTCCTCACTCCCTCTCCCTCGAGTTTCAAATCAGAGACAGCTCAAGTTTCAGCTCTGGAAGCAAAGGCCCAAAATAATGTTTTCATTGACTTTTGAAATCACAGCCCATTTAAAATTAGACAATATTTCACTCAGAAACCTCAGTCTTCTGAAAACACCGTTTAGCCTTGGGGAATGAAAAAAAAATACAAATAAACATCATCCCAAGAAATCACGGGATAAGGAAAAAAATGTGGAGAGCTAATGTGAGAACTTTGGAAAGGGACAAGGGAACTTGGGTTGACAACCTCTGCTGACAGCGACTACTCAGGGGTCAAGTCCAGCTCTCCCTGGACAACCACTGCAGGTAACTGGGTGTGTCAGGAGAAACGAGGAGCCTCGGGAGGCAAGGGGCTTGGGATGGCTGGTCCCCAGGCTCGGTGGCCACAGCGACCCAATGCTTCCATGTCACAGTCCTGCGAGAAACATGGCATAATGAAGCACCAAAGGCCAGATACTGGCCCTAGAGCAGGAAGTCCCAAAGTCTGATGTAGAGAAGCCTGGGAGAGGCAGATTCTAGGCTGTAACTTGGGAGATCCCAGCCCAGTATCTGTGGTGGGACCCAGGAATCTGCATTTCTTTTTCTCAAGCACCGAGAGTGAGTCACCGGCCTCATTATATGAAACTTTGATCACAGCAATGCCCAAATGTATTCTGGGGGTTCATCTGGCCTTGGCCATGAGCACCTTTATGGCCACTGAGTTTATAGAAGTCGTTCTTTTGTCACATTTTTCATGAGTCAGAGACTCTGGTGGTTTCTTGGGTTGGGTTGTTCCTGGATGAGGTGGGCTTTAAAAGTAAGGTAGCATTGTAACCTGGCTCTCCAGAGGATTATAACAAATACAATTATGGTATTGCCCCAGAGATTCTGTTAGCCCTAACATTAGTGTAGATGAAACTGGCCCACTGCCCCTCACCCAATCCTCGGAACAGAACGATTCACCTCTGGATGCCTGGTGGCCGGTACGTGGTGGGTGTGTCACAAATGTTTGGTGCATGGACAAAGAACAACTAATTGTGCCATCAGGGCCGAGCAGAGAGAGGGAGTCAGGGTGACCAGGCCGGAACAATGGGGCCAGAGGGCACTGACAGAAATGGAGACACATGGTGCCAGGTAGGGAATTTCAAGGTCTGGGAATCTTGGTTTCTGGCCTTGGCCCCCAACCAGCTCCCAAACCCTAGACATTCATGGATGAGGAACAGGTGAGAGGACACTATGCACACACAGGCTTAAGAATACAATGCCGTGTATTTGTTTCTTCTATGAAATTCCTTAGGAATTTCCTCTATGGGTTCCTCTAGGAATTCCTCTAGGAATTCCTTTTCCTGGGCTCTGGGATTCATGATACCTTAGAGAACTTTCAGTAGCTAGAAGCAGGCCAAGATAGGAGATGTATCAGGTACATCTAAACTGAATGCATCTTAAAGACTCCAAAAATTCAAATTATTTCTGCATTTCAAATATCATAAGCCGGATTAGTGCATAACCACATGTCCAGAGATACTGATATCAATGCATAATTACAAAACATCCCTGACCTAGGAACCTGTCCCTGAGATTTTTGATGGCCAAGAGAACATCGTGGTTCAATGCTCTCATGAGAGCCGAAAGCTGCCTGGAATCCTTTTCTTGAAGGTGGGATGAGAGGAGGACAAAGTGATGAGAGCCTCTGCAAGGGGGTGTGGCATGGCTGGTGTCCAAGAGGCAGTCGGCAGGGCCAGGCTGAGGGCATCACAGGGAAGCAACAGCCATGAGGAGCTAAAACAATGTGAGGACAATGGCCGGGTGGTTAAATAAAAAAGGCAGGAGAGAGGAGGTGAGCATACATGAAAGAAGAATGACACTCTATTGGATGTACGATCACCATGACTTCTGAATGGCCACCACTGGGCTGGGCTCCTCTAGGAGGGCACAGGCACCATGGAAGGGGAGGAGAGCACAAGTGCTGAGCCTTTCTGGGTGGATACACCCCGTTGAGGTGGGCAGCTGAGAGGCCATCGGGGCATCACAAACACACAGGAGCCTTGCTCTCAGAGCCGAAGAGCCAAGAAGTTCTTCCTGAAGGTCAGAGTCCACCTGGAGTTGTGCGGGCTGTGGATTTCTGTGACATGATAAACGATCCCACAAGCGTGGCGGCCGTTTTCAAAACATGCTTCTTTCTGTATTCGATGGTATTTAGCCTAACCCTGAGCCTAACTGCCACTCTTTGCGTGTTCTTTTAGGTCTGATTAACTCACTCCCACCACATTCTGACCTTGTGCCCCATCTACGAGAGCGTGTGGATGTGTGCGTGTGCATGGACACGTGCATGTGGGTGCACATGCACACACGTACACACACACCGAGACTTAAACATCTCCAATAAACAAACCCTCCCAGCCTCAGGAAGGCCTGGGGGCTTTCTCAGACGGTTTTCATACCATTCAAACAGCCTGCCTCTAACTGCCTCATCCTGACCTAGAACTGTTCAGAAATGACTCTAAAATGGCCTCTTAGCAGAGAAGAGATACTCCATAACAATAAAAAGTGACTGACTCTTACAGGGCTGTTAATAATCTCTAGGAAAATAAAACTTACTTTATGAGCATTAAGGGAGACCTTGGGACTAAATTTTTCGAACTTTACTGGCCAAGTTAGGAGTCTAGAATTTGGCTTATCTTGGAAAACAGAGGAGCTAGATGAAGGGGAGGACTATGTTGCTCTCTGAGCCTCTTTGGAAGTATCTCGTGCATGGTGCGGACAGATTAAAAGCTAGTGCTGGAAGGCCTGTCTATGGTTTTAAGAAGAAAGCTCTGAGGGAGGAGTCAAGTGTGGACAGGAGATTTGGGGTGAGATGCATCCAGTCCACAGTAAAAATCATGGGTTTTCAGAGAAGGGAGGGGGGTCATTTGGGGTGGTGGTATCCAGTCGGCTCATTTTGGAGATGGGAAACAGAAGTGCAGAGAGGATAAATGGTTTTCCTGTTTTGTGCAGCTCTGGGGGCAGAACCAGAAGTCAGGACTCTCGACGGTCTGTTCCTACTACCTGGCTAATTTTTTTTCCTTAAGTTTATTCATTTCGAGAGCCAGAGCAAGTGTGCATGCACAAGCAGGGGAGGGGCAGAGGGAGAGGGAGAGAATGCCAAGCAGGCTCTGTGCTGTCAGTGCAGAGCCCAAAGTGGGGCTGGATGTCAGGAACTGTGATATCATGACCGGAGCTGAAAGACGTTCAACCGACTGAGCCACCCAGGCGCCCCGTCTTATTTTCTCTCTTAGGCATTTCATCCTGCATAACCCACACCTCCCTAGTCAAACCCGCAGTGGACACTGGTGTTTCACTGAAGTGCCCTTTTGCCACGTGGCTCTGGCAGGGGACAGAGAGAGGGAATGACTTCTGGAGCCAGACAGACCTGATGTTCTTATCTGTGCAGGGCAGAAATCTGCTTCACAGATGTGCTCAGAAATGAATGAACTGAAGAGTTTCACCACCTGGCCCCAAACAATCACAGGTAAGTGGCTCCTGATTATTATACCAATAACCCCCCTTCCAGGCTGCCCCATCCTGGGTACGTCCCCACCATACAGCCAGTTAGTCACACATACCCAGACCCTAGTCATCCGAGACTATTCCTTCTTCCTCACCTGCCCCTCTTGGACCCCTCACCGAATCCTGTCATTTTAACCCGAACATTTCCCAAGCGCCTCCCTTCCTCTCCATCTTCCCCGTCACCAACCCTGTCTGAGCCACCTGCTTCGTGAGCCCGGACTGGCGTCTGAGCCTCCAAGTGATCTCCCCACACCGTCTCTGGTCCTCCTACCAGCCATTCCACACACAGTTGTGGGAGAGCTTCTGGAAAGCACGTGCCTCATCAAGTTCATCCTCTGCCTGCCAAGGGTTTCCTTTTATTTAAGTACAAACATCAAAATTTGTACCCAGTCCAGTACACTTGCCCTGTCGCCTCCCACTCACCAGTTCCCTCCTCCAGCAACCAGCTCAAACACCATGTCTCCAGGAAATTGTGCCCAACCCCTCTCCCCCGCCACCCCAAACCCTCAGTGAGGGTCCTCTGCCCTAAGCTCTCACAGGAACACGGCCCCTTCCTTCAAAAGCACACAGTGCCCCCATTAGTCACTGGACAGGACTCATTATTTCAATAATGTGGGTTCTCACTGGGCTTTGAGCTCTGCGGGGTAAGAACAGGGAGAGTTGTGTTCACATTCTCTCTCCAGGGATGAATAAATAAATGAGCCGATGCACGAATGAGAGGGAGGGAGGGAGGGAGGAGGCAGGGTAGTGACCACGGTCCTCATTTTACAGATGGCCAAACTGAGGCTCCAGAAGGTGTGTGATTTCCTGGGGCCTCAAGAGCCAGCACGTAATATGGCCTGGACACGAGGGGCTGGATCTGAGCCCAGTGTTCTCTGTCCTCCATGAGGCACCCACCCGTCTCCCTTTAATCAGCACCCACATCTCTCCCTTTAACATCCAACTTTCTCCACTTCAGCCAGTGGCTCAGCAGAAAAAAAAATTAAAAAAATCAGTGTTTTGTTTTGTTTTGTTTTGTTTTCAATGGGGGCTATGAGGGTAGAGGAGGGGCCATAATTGGTACATGAAAAAAGAGAAGAAATTGCAAGTTGATATAGTGGATATTTTGAGTTAAAAAAAAAAAGATGACCATGAAAAGGCACAAAATTTGTTGCTATTTAGACCAACTATAACCACATTTCCAGAATTGTTTCTATGGGTCTGAAGATAGCAGATTGAGGGCAACTGACTTGGCAAAGGGCCTAGACGGGTTTTCAGACGCTCTTGGGTTAGAAAAAAATAAGGGCAGTAAAAGCTCCGGTGAGGACACTATACCAACATGACTGACATAAATGGAACATACTTCTATGAGTCATTTGTAGCTTTAAATACTACAGAAAAAAGAATTTATAAAACATGCCCAAACAGCCTCCCTTTGATGTGGCGAACCCTTTTAAAACCACATTGTTCAAATTGATGTTAAAATGCAAACCCTTCATGTTTACAATGGCATTCTCGGAGAAATGCAATATAAAAGTACAACTGTTAAATTTCAAAGACAAGACTTATGACCTCAGAACAATAGGGCATTCCCAGCGCAAATTTATGAGCTGTTAAACCTCAAAAGGTTTCTTCAATTAGCAGTGAAGGCTTTTGACATATTTGCAGCCTGATATAGGGGCTGCTCTTTCTATAATTTGGGGTGTATTGCTTTTATCAGAACTTTTCCTTACTTTTATTGACCTCGGCCGACAACCATTGTGCTTCTCTGTGCACAGCGTTTGATCCTGCTAATTATGCTGTGGGGCCAGGACGGCATTTCACGGTTTACCATTGCTCCTGGGGCGCGCTACAAATTATACATAATGCATTGCATTGTAATTGCTGCATTGTGAACTTGGCTCGCCTTTCCAACATAAAATACCGACATCCAAGTAGTTTTATTATAAAAAAACCATAAGGGATTCTTTTGGATTATAAACATCTGAAGACATAACATTCTCATGAATTCCAGCTGGCTATTTTGGACACACAGAGGGCAGGCAAGGCTGAAAAGCAAAGCAAATATACTTCATATTGATGTTTACAGAGGAAAAGGAGAGGCAGTCCTAAAGGCAAGAAGACTATGCTGAATGCAAAACACAACAGAGGGAGCAGAAGCTGAAGGGCGGACAGAAGTCCAAACTGAGAAACCGGAGATGCAAATTCTAGCGATGGTCCTAGGCCTCACTGGGCCCCGAGTTCCTCATTTTGAAAACAAAGGCACAGAACCAAGTGAGCACAAAAGTCCCTTCTCCCCAAAGACAGCGGCCTCAGGAGAGCAGTGGCTTGTTTTCTGCATCTAATTCGTCAGGCCAGCCTTCCTACCAGGGGGCTAGGAACCTGAATCTTGTAGTAAACATGTAGTAAACACTCTCTTGGGTGCCCTACTGGTTTGGGGCCTCGGACGATAAGATAATGGCTTTTTAAAGGGCGGGGGGCAGAATGAGTGAAGCCACACGTTTTATATATGCAACACGGCCAGCTGGCAAACAAAATTACGAGAACGGTATGGGGGTCAGTGAGGCTTATCGCTGTGGCCTGCACGCCCCGGGCCGGAAGTCCGTGCTCCGGACACCCCCCAGCAGGCTGCTTGTGTCTCCAGGCCTGTGGTTTAGAAGCAACACCTAGGTACCAGGCAACTGCTCCTAATCCTCTTTTCTACCTGCACCCTCCTCCCCCGCCAAAACGAGACAGTAGCCTGATCTATGAGTTCAGACTGGTTTCTTTTCCTTTCAGGGAGAAGAATGTTCTAGAAGAGCTTAGGTAGAGGTGGCACTCTATCTGAGCACATTCTGCATCAGTGAGGATGCCGTCATCAAAGTTGGGGAGAAGGTGGGGGTGAGGTTGTGGGGGGGGTGGGTGTGGGTCAGGCTCATGCATCTTAGTAATTTACAACAAATCATCGCTGAGGACATGCTGCTTCCTCGCTGCTTCCACGCATCACACTGGCTGGGTTTGGAAGCTGATGACTTGGCATCCTCACTTCTCTTGTCTAATGGTGTTTCTGGGTGCGGGGTGCAGGGGGATGTCTGTGTAAGATCCAGGATGAGCAGACAGCTATAGGCTGTCCCCACAGGCTCTGCCTGGGAGCTATATTTGGGCTGCCCTGACGGGGATGGTGGCCAGTTTTGTCACACCTTCACAGTGTCCCTTGGGCCAAAGGCTTGGGAGGTTTCATCCCTGTTTCAATCCATGCTGCATTTAGTCTCCAAACAATCGAGACTTCTGACCAGTCAAGTCGGCCATGCCGGTGAGGATGGAAAGGGGGACTATTTAAAAAAATTTTTTTTAATGTTTATTTATTTTTGACAGATAGAGACAGAGCATGAGCGGGGAGGGGCAAAGAGAGAGGGAGACACAGAATCCGAAGCAGGCTCCAGGCTCTGAGCTCAGCACAGAGCCCGATGTGGGGCTCAAACTCACAGAGTGTGAGATCATGACCTGAGCCGAAGTCGGACGCCCAACCGACTGAGCCACCCAGGCGCCCCGAAGGGGGACTGTTTTAAACTGAGCCCACTCGCGTGATTGCATTCATATTTTCTGTGTTGCTCAGACCTAAAGACAAAATACAGCACCTCAGTCCTGCAGCCAGATGCACTCAGCAGAGCCCACAGGGGGCATGTTTTCAGCTCTTGTTTTCTGTCAGCAATGGCAGAACTTGGCCTATGTGTATGATCTCTTTTCAACTATTTTCTAAATCATATGTAGTTTCCATAAGCATTACCACAACTTCTAACGTGCCAGTATAAAAGGCAACACTTAAGGAGTTTATGTGTAGATCACTGTTGAAAATTCTAAGCCTAACAGATGTTCAGGGCTTCCTTCTTTGTGTAGAAATACATGCATTCCCATGCCTTTCTGCACTAGACAACGTTTGACACAGTGTCTTTGCATCCAAGCAACCTCCCTGTTCTGTACCAAACCACCCCCCTTCCTTAAGAGAAAGTTTCTGTTGTTGGGGTGGGACTGGCCTGGTTTCTGCGGGCTCCAAGGGGAAATGAGAAAGTGTCAGGAAAATCAAGAAGCGGGTGGCCCCAGGAGGAAGGGGACTTCCGCAAGGGGATGACCACTCTGAGGAAGGCAAGCCAACTGTTAGGGCCTCAAGAGCATCTACTCCCACAAGTTTCCGACACGGTCCTGTCAAAAAGAGTTTCTCTTTATGCTCCTTTATCATCTTGGCGTCGCTTAAACCTTGGGAGACCCGACAGGAGCGTGGGTCTAAAAGCTCACGTGTTAGAAACGGAGCTTCTGATTAAAGGGAAGGAATAGCTGGTGGTTTTAGGAACACAATTTCCAGAGTGACCCGGCGGCTCAGTCGGTTGGGCAACCGAGTCTTGATTTGGGCACAGGTTGTGATCCCAGGGTCATGGGCTCTGCACTAAGCACGGAGCCTGCTTGAGTTTCTCTCTCTCCCTCTGCCCCTCTTCCCTGCCCGCTCTTTCTCTCTCTCAAACAAAAATCTTAAAGAAAAAAAAAAAAAACACTACAATTTCCTTCCCACCACCAAGAGACTTGACTCTGACCCTTCCCTGGGTCACCGCAGCGAATGAGTTGGGGCGACTGGCAGTCCTGCGGTCCATATGTGGCCATCAGGCCAGTGGACCTGGGCCTTGTGTGTGCCACAGGAGCACAGCCTGCAGGATATCCGTGGCCTAAAACTGGTAAAGGTCACCCACGTACAAGGCCAGGGACCTTACAGGAGTGAGCTCCAATTATATAACGCCTTTGGCCCCAGACGGGTCACCGCCCTGCCCTGAGAGATGGGTACTGGACGCTAGAGTGCCCTGGTGCTTGGAAATTCCTACACAAATCACTTCCAGGGCAAACTCGTATTTATTTTTCAACCAACTGGGAGAATCAAATGACCAGATGTCTCTTTTGTAGATCTTCATTAATGAACAAGAGACCTGACAGAAGTCACCACCTGGATTCTCAGGACTCAAAGGCAGCAACACTCACACGATATCGTGGGGTCAGGTCCTGGTTAAGCTTCACCGCATTCACGCTCTATGCTCACCACTGTGTCCCGAGACCTGAAATTCCGCGGACCGACACTGAAAGGACCCTGTGAGTCAAATGTTAAGTGCAGTAAAATTTGATGTAAAGGAAATACGCTCTCAAATGGCAGTTCTATTGGGGTGATGATCCACCTAGTTTCATAATCTCTGGTTAACTAGAAAACTCACAACTTCTTCCTCCTACTGCCGACAGCTGACGTTTTATTGTGTGCTTACTACGTGTCAGGTATGGAGTTAAGCATCTGATGTGACGATGAGGGACAAGGAGGGGGGGGGTGTGGCTCACCAGTCACAGCCAGGAGAGGACACAGTTAGTGTCCTCATTTCCATCCCTTCTAACCTCCTTTATTTTGGTTTAGAGTTTGTAATTTCTAATTCCAGCAAAGTCTTGGAGGCTGTCTGAAAATTCACTAATTTGTCTCTCCCCTCTTTCCTTAATTAATACAACCGACATTAACTGAAAACATGGACTGTGTGTCAGGCACCATTCTAGATTAAGGAAGAATAAGGCACAGTTTCTTCTCTTGAGAAACTCACGGAAGCCTAAGATGAATCGGGCTATATGGTTTAAATGAGTGCATATATTCACATCCATGAGACCTATGCGCTAAAGCCAATATTAAATGTATGTAAAATTTCTAAAGCTAATGAACCTACTTAGTTAGACACTCCCTCGTCTTACAGATCCTGAAACAGGGTTCAGAAAAGCTAAGAAACTTGCCCAAGTCCCTCAGCTAGCCTCCAGTAACTTTGTGGTTGTTGCTGTGGTGGTGGTTGTTAAGATTTTGTTTTTAAGTAATCTCTACAGCCACTGCGGGGCTCAAACTTACAACCCCGAGATCAAGAGTCCCGTGTTCTACCGACTGAGCCAGCCAGGTGCCTTTCCTGCATGAACCCTGGAACTGGAACCCGGCCCTCCTCGTTCTCATTGACGACAGACACACCTATGATTCAGCGCATCAAATACTGTATGTGCTCCAACAAGGTTTCCAGCAAGAAGGGTCATTCCAATGGCTCAGGCGGCCATAAGGCATTGCCAGTCTTGCTCACATAGCACATAACTTGACTGTGTTAGAACAGTGGCTTCTCTTTGATGTAGGGCCACAAACACGCAAAACATGCAGTTGGTGGGTGGTTAACCTTCCATCAAAGAGTTCTGTGTTCCTCCGACGGACTGCTCCTCCCACCTGGTTCAACAGTGAGCAAACAGCCCAGCTAATTTCAATCCAAACTTCGGACCTATATTTGGCAGCAAAGTATGTTTAGAACTTTGCAGGGTTGGCCATGCAAGGGTCGGAATCCTAACTATTCAAACTGTTACACCCAGTTGTGCAAAAGGGGCCTTTGACTCCGGCCACTCGTCAAGGCCTGTGATACTGGGTAAGGACGCAAGAGTGTGGCAAGGCTGTGAGTCAGCCTCCCCACAGTCCCCTCAAATCCTCAAGCCTAGCACATGCCAGCAGCCATTCTCCTGCCTAGTGGTCAACCTGGACAAAAAGGCTCTCAGGAGGGGGCAGCTGGAAGGGTCAACAGTCAGGATTACGATTTTAGGACAGAAAACTCTACTGGCCTTACAGTTGTTCTAAGGCTCAGACAAATGCTGGAAAGGGATGTGATCTGTGGCAATTATGCCCGTGAATGAAGCAGCCCCACGTTCTTCCCATTTGATTTTCACTCCGTAAGACAATAACAATGACAATCACAAGACACCTGGCAGTGTTAAGAATGACCATCTCGGGGCACCTGGGTGGCGCAGTCGGTTAAGCGTCGACTTCAGCCAGGTCACGATCTCGCAGTCCGTGAGTTCGAGCCCCGCGTCGGGCTCTGGGCTGACGGCTCAGAGCCTGGAGCCTGCTTACGATTCTGTGTCTCCCTCTCTCTCTGCCCCTCCCCCGTTCATGCTCTGTCTCTCTCTGTCCCAAAAATAAATAAACGTTGAAAAAAAAAATTAAAAAAAAAAAAAAAAGAATGACCATCTCTAGAACTTTTAGGCTTGTTTACTCATGGTCTAATTTACCACCTTCTCTAAAGAGAAAACAGTTCAACTATAAAACATTAGAAAAGTTCTTGCTGGGGTGCCTGGGCGATTCAGTCAGTTAAGTCTGACTCTTTTTTAAAAAAATATTTTTTTAATGTTTATTTATTTTTGACAGAGAGAGAGAGAGAGAGAGAGAGAGAGAGAATGAGCGGGGGAGGGGCAGAGAGAGGGAGACACAGCATCCGAAGCAGGCTCCAGGCTCTGAGCTGTCAGCACAGAGCCCGACGAGGGGCTCGAACTCACAGACCGTGAGATCATGACCTGAGATCATGATCTCAGCCAAAGTCGGACGCTTAAGTGACTGAGCCACCCAGGCGCCCCAAGTCTGATTCTTGATTTTGGCTCATATCATGATCTCACGGTCTTGAGATAGAGCCCCATGTTGGGCTCTGTGCTGACTGTGGAGCCTACTCAGGATTCTCTCCCTCCCTCTCTCTCTCTCTCGCTATCCCTCCCCTGCTTGCACATGCGTGCTCTCTAAAAAAATTAAAAAATAAAAAGTTCTTGCTGAACAGGACTGGGCAGGGAAGAAAGAGTAAACGGGAGCGGAAACATCTAGCAACTGCTTTGGGAAATAATCCCAAGGCCATGGAGCTTTAAATAAATAAATATCAACCTTCCGATGGGGATAGTTTTGGGTAAATGGCAAAGCACATGAGGAAGCCGAGTAGAAAAGGGCATATGAAAATTCCACCTTCCTGACTTCCTTACACAACGAGGCCAGACGTTTCCCCTCAGGCACCCACTTCTTGGTCACCAACATCTCCAACACAACAAAACACCTCAACATTTTCTTGAGTAATTATATTCTTAAGTTGATGTCAGGCAAATCTGGTTCTTTCTCTGGGGAGAATATGCTTTGGGATTCTTGCCACAAATGAAAATGCCCTTGATGAGTTTAGGAACAGCTCCCTTAAGAACCATATAGATCTAGGGGCTCCTGGGTGGCTCAGTTGGTTGATCGTCTGGTTCTTGATATCAGTGCAGGTCTTAATTTCAGGGTTGTGAGTGCAAGCCCCCTGTCGGACTCCACGTTGAACGTGGAGCCTACTTTAAAAAAACACGAGGGGCGCCTGGGTGGCGCAGTCGGTTAGGCGTCCGACTTCAGCCAGGTCACCATCTCGCGGTCCGTGGGTTCGAGCCCCGCGTCAGGCTCTGGGCTGATGGCTCAGAGCCTGGAGCCTGCATCGGATTCTGTGTCTCCCTCTCTCTCTGCCCATCCCCCGTTCATGCTCTGTCTCTCTCTGTCCCAAAAATAAATAAACGTTGAAAAAAAAAATTAAAAAAAAAAAAAAACAACACGAAAAAAAAAGAACAATGCAGATATATCCATACATGCAAAAAGGCAATACTGAAAGTGAACGAGGGGTGCCTGGGTGGCTCAGTTGGTTAAGAGTCTGACTTCGACTCGGGTCATGATCTCACAGTTTGTGGGTTCAAGACCTGTGTCAGGCTCTGAGCTGTCAGCCCAGACAGCTTCAGATTCTGTGTCTCCCCCCCTCTCTCTCTGCCCCTCCTTCACTCATGCTCTGTCTCTCTGTGTCTCTCAAAATGAATAAATGTAAAAAAAAAATTAAAAAGAAAAAAATAAAAGGAAGGTGAATGAGAGTCGCTGGGTTGAAGTTCAGGGAGGAACCACCATGAGGAAGGACAGTACCAGAGGGCACAATACAAACTCAAGAAGGGTTCTACATCTGCTTATTCTGAAGTCCAGGCCCACCAAGAGATTTGAGAAGAAATACAGAAAAATACCATAGCAGTGGAGAAACTGAACGTTTACGTGCTCAATCTTTATGCTCTAGGCTTCCTTCCCCACTGTAGGCTTTAGTTTATAAACAGAAGGGTTGTCTTTTGAATACACAAGGTCACGTGTGCATGTACATACAATCCAACCACAAAATGAGCAATAAAAAGCAAAGACATTTCAAATATACGTCACCAAAGGGACCCCAAGGAGCAAGAGACAGACCTCTGGACTCCAGGGACGAGTCTGTTCTGGTCACTGTGGTGTTGCTAGTCCAGGTGGCCAAGGAGTACTTGCTGAATGACAGAATCCTGAAGGATTTTCATGGATGGAGGGCAAGTTCCAGCACTTCTGCCCCGAACCGGAAACTCAGCCCATCAAGCAGCATTGCAAGTTTTTGAGTTTAGCCCAAGAGTGGCCTGGAGGCCTCTTAAAGAGGTCCGTCACAGCCTCTGGAGGCCCTGGGGCTCCGTGAGGAGCAAGGACTCCCAGTGCCCACCCACATAAGTGTGGATCCCCTTTTCTAGGGTGAAAGCAGGTCTGAGGAAAAAAAAGGGCTTTTTAGACAGTCCTAGTATCTCCCCTCCTCATTTAGTCCCTTTGTATTTCTTTCTTTCATCAGGAGGGGGCGCGCTCTCTCTCTAGCTTTCCACCATGTTCAGTAGGTCACTTGCTACCAAACCCTAGAGCTTTGAAGAAAGATGAAGATTCATCTTCGGATGAAACAAAGTCACACAGTTGTATGTCTTAATGCATCTGAAATGATACATGGTGAGGCTTCCAAAAGGAAAAGCCCACAAAGGTCCTCAGACATCCCCGCATGACTGACAGGACATCCCTGTTCTCACAGAGCTTATCGTCTGGTGTGGTCAGAGGCACACATCAACAGCCGGCATCTCCTTGTGAAATATCTAAGAAAAGAACTCCTCTGAACCTCAATCTCCTCGTGGAAAAATAACCGACCCAGACCCAGAAACCACGGCCTTCAGGGCAGTTTTGAGGATGCAATTCAAAACAAAAAAGATGGGAAAGTATTTCGCAAGCTCGAACTGATGAGAAGTAAAAAGTTTTAACTTCTTAGATCTTGGTACCTCCAGGTGGTAAATGTCTCTTACTGTGTCTGGTGCCGCACCTGCTACCTACAAAGACTCAGTGCTCAGAGCAGACAAATCTCTACCAAACCCTAAAAGTAAGGCTTCTACAGGTGTCCTTCTGCAGCCAACAGACATTCCTGAGGGACAGACACACATAAACCAGGATGCTTCATGCACGGACAAATCTTGGTTCATATCACGACGCTCTGAAGAGTCAGAGGTTTAAACAAACAAACAAAATCTTACTTTGGGAAAAGAAATGAAACCATTTCTCAACTAGCTTCAGTCCTAAGCAGATACCACCACTTATTTGCCCTAGGAATGAGAAGCCATGGACTGCTCCTAAATTCAATCGTACGTCTCTCTTTTGCAGACATTTTATTAAACACCTAAAGCCTCCCAGCCGGCAATGCTAGTAGGTAAAAGGGGAAAATGAACTCAGTTTTGGAAAGAAAGGATCACATGACATAGTTTGGAAATCTATCCTTGGAAGCAATCTGGTTCTATTATTTGTCCTGTTTTTTTCCTCTATTCTTTTTTGTGGGCACCCTTTTGGGGAGCAGTGTGGGAGAGGGCTGGGGTGGGAAATGGCCAGGTTAAAAGCAGCCCCAGCACTGAAGAAGGATAACATTTAGAAATCTCTGCGAAGAGAAAACTGGCTGCTTCGAATGTGTTAGACTAGACCCTCCTTCTGGCTGCAGGGCTCCCTTTGGGTCTCACCGCAGGATGTGTGTTAAGATGATGTGCAGCATGTTTAAATAAAACAAGAAAACAAACCAAGAAAAATTTAGCCTTATGAAGAAGGAAAATCGCCTAAAAATACTTTACTACGACTTCAAACATGAAATCACATTTACAAAATAACATTTTAATGACTTAGGCGTAAATGACTCAGGAACATATGGATTAAATTTCCTTCAAAATGCATATGGCTTGAACAATTAGGGGGACTTGCTTGGCAAAAATTAGCTTGGTTTGTAGAGCACAGCTCTGGAAAAAGGAAAAAAAAAAAAAGAAGTGTGTCAAACGGCACTCACTGTAGCGTCCCTTTCTGGTGCTTTCTTTGGTGACTGAGTCAATTGGCTACAACAGCCATTACCTAACAAACTTGGAACAACTTTCTTGGAAATGGTTTAACTCTTTTTCCCTATTTAGGCAAAGTATTCAATAAGTTTATAATAAATGACTCTCCTTCACCCCCAATATTGCATCAAAAATAGAGGCCCACTTCTGCAAAAAAATGTTGAGCTGTCTTAGGCCCAGAGCAAATGGCTGTTGCATCTTTTCGATAATAGGGATTTAACATTTTGGGATGTTAAAACAGGGATGTTTTTATTTTGTTTAGTCTATTTGGAGTAAACTTTAGAGAGTACCTTTTTCTCCCCAAAATTAACGATGCAAATTTTAGGCAAAGCCCACAGTAATCAGGTTCTGTGTTACTTGCCCAACCTTTTTTGTTTTTTCACTCAACTTCACATGCGAATACTACCACTGTCTCTGTAAAATACCTTAGCATTCATAGTGTTTACTGGTTCCAAAATGTACCCTCAAATACCATCTCATTCTATCCTAGGGGGCAGTCATGCATGATGAGCATTCAAAATATTTTTTTTAAGATTAAAACAATTTTCTTTACTCTTTATTTATTGAGATTGAGAGAGAAAGAGAGAGAGAGAGAGAGAGAGAGCAGGGAGAGGCAGAGAGACAGGGAAACCCAAGCAGGCTCCATGCTGTCAGTGCAGAGCCTGATGCAGGGCTTGAACTCACGACCCATGAGATCATGACCTGAGCCGAGATCAAGAGTTGAATGCTTAACCAACTGAGCCACCCAGGCGCCCCTCAACCTATTTTTTCGATAAAGAAACTGAGAGCTGAGGTTCAGATCAAGGTCATAAAGCACCAACCAGCCATTATGCAAACATCAGATTTCTTATCTTGAAATTTTTTATTATTCATTTTTAGTAATATTTGGTAGTGGCACTCTCCCTAGTCCCTTTAGAATACTAGAATCTCTATTCTTCAAGGACCAGAACAAATGCCACACCTTTCAAGATATGACCCTTGAACACCCAGTCTCTAAGTGTGATGGTCTTTTTTTATTGTGTCAACTGGGCTCATCTATGGTCTCCAGTTATGTAACCAAACACGAATGGGGGTGTTGTTGTAAAGGTATTCAGTAGATATGACTAAAGTCCATAATCTTTTGACTTTAAGGGAGATGATTCTAGATAATCGGGGTGGGCCTAATTCCAACAGGCCCCAAAGACCAGAGCTGAAGTTTCCCTGAAAAAGAAGGCATTTTCACCTGTGGATTGCAGCTTTAGCACGTGCCTGAGAGTTTCAGCCCACCCATCCTGCGGGCCTGCCTACAGATTTCAGACTGGTCTGTGCAGCACCCTCAGGTGCATGAGCCAATTCCTTGCACTGAATCTCCTAATATATGTCTCCCACTGGTAGTTTCTCTGGTTGACCTTGACTAATTCCCCAGGTAATTCTCCTTCTCTGTTCCTATCATTTATATAATTGCCAAAACCATTGGTACTGTAAGTTCTTTGTAGTCAGGCCCACATCTCAGACATCTCTGTAAGCCACAGCACTTAAGTCTTACATAGGAATAAATATTCCCTGGAAGAATTAGATTACGTAATGCAAGAGCAGAAGGGACAGTGCTTCATCCTCCTGTGAAATAAGTAAACCTGATTCCAAAATGCTCATGGGGAAACAGGACAAGCCAAGGAGAGTCATAGCCTTACAGGCGATTTCACCAAGGAGACTGTTTCTGTCACCTACCAACAGGTTACCAGTTTCTGCTCACTGGACATGACAATCTTATGGGTGCAGGACATTTAAGATTCCTGGGCCCGAAGCACGAAATGATGATCACAACCTTTCTACTCACCCCATCAGTGCAACAACTAAAAAGCTCTCACACATTTCCCAATGACCCCCCTGCAGGGGGCATACTGTGCCTTTCAAAAATTACCTCCGTAGCATTAAAACAATTAACATTTATCAAAATACGGAGTAAAAAATGATGCTAAGAATAGCTTCTTCTAAAACAAATGGCAGTTATGGATCAGAAAAATGAAAGATACTAACAGGTTATCATGAATGCCAAAAAGTAATCACATACAGAAAGTCAGAGGCAGGATAAGATTTCTTAACTTAAGGTACTTTATCCAGGCTAAGGATATAGATATTTTTTATTAATTCAACAAGTACTTAGGAGCCCTTCTGTAAGCCAGGAAGTATTTGTTATGAGCTCATGAGAAAACAGCTAGGAAGACCTTCATGGAGCACACAGGGTATATTGTTGGGATGTTAAAATATTAGTTATGTGGCGTACACAGAATTCATTCTTGGAGACCTGGGGGCCTCACAAAGAGCTAATTTACCTTCTACATCACTTTCTCAAAGTGATTTGTAGACCGACCTCAGAGCATCATCCGGGAACTTGTTAGGAATGCAAAAATTCTCGGACCCCATCCCAAACCTGCTGATTCAGGAACTCTGGGGATGGGGCATCCATCCTGCTTGGCATGTATCAGAGTCACCTGCAGAGCTTGATGGAACAGACTGCCAGGTCTTACCCTGGTGTTTCTGGTTCAGCAGGTCTGGGGGGACATCCAAGAATCTGTATTTCTAACAAGTTCCCAGGACCCGCTTTGAGAAACTATGCTCTACATCTGCCCTAGTATGATGGCCACTGGCCACACGTGGCTCTTTACATTTAAATGAATTCAAACTAAGTAGAATAAAAATTCAGTTTCTCGGCTGTATTAACTATAGTAGTCTCCCGCTCATATGTGGTTTTGCTTTCTGCTGTTTGGGGTGCCCGTGGTTAACCATGGTCACGAGGCAGATGATCCTCCTCTGACATATGGCCAGAAGGTCAAGAGTAGCTTAAGGCTACGTCACTCTCCTCACTTCATCTCATCAATAGGCATTTTATCGTCTCACATTCATCACAAGCAGGGCGAGTACCAGATATTTTGAGAGAGACCACATTCACATAGCTTTTTATTAGTCTATTGTTACAATCGTTCTCTTTTACTATTGTTGTTAGTCTCTTGCTGTGCCTAATTTCTCAATTAAACTTTATCATAAGTATGTATGTATAGGAAAAAACAGTACATACAGGGTTCAGTACTATCTGTGGTTTCAGACATCCATGGGGGGGGGAGGCCTTAGAACGTGTCCCTCAAGGATAAGGGGGAACTCCGATACATTCCAGGGGCTCAGCACATCCAGCAAGTGGCGACCACACTGGACACTGAAGATACAGACCGCACTGCAGAAAGTTCTATTGGACAAGGCTGTTCTGGAGTTACTGACGAGCCCATGCAGGAGGACCCTTCCATACATAGCCAGGTACCAGAGGCAGAGAAAAGACCAATTTCACATATTAACCTTACAGTGGAAAACACAAGGCCAGATGGTCCAAGTCAAGGGGAAAACTGTTTTGCTAGTGAGCTGCTTCTCACGTGGGTGACTCACTGTAACTCCAGGATGAGGAACATCAGGGGTTTATTTACGTAACAGCAGCTAAGGCTGGAGAGACCAGTAGGAGTAATGCAGTCTGTCAATTATCATGTTCCTTTTCCTTAGCTCTCAGGGGTAGAGGTGGGGGTTAAGAAACACAAGCCTTTAAAAGCACAGGGCTGGGGAGCCTGGGTGGCTCAGTCGGTTAAGCGTCCGACTCTTGATTTCATCTCAGGTCATGATCTCATGGTTTGTGAGTTCGAGTCCCACCTTGGGCTCTTCACTGACAGTGGGAAGAGTCTGTGTGGAATTCTCTCTCTCCCTCACTCTCTGTCCCTCTCCCACTTGTGCTCTTTCTCAAAAAAAACAAAAACAAAACCCTTAAAAAAATAAAAGCACAGGGCCTCTGTTTTAACTCTGATGGAACATGAGACAAAAGCAGAATCTATCTGGAACCAGCAACTGCTCATTTCCTGAAGCAGCTCTTGTCAATTCCATTGCCGACCTTGGCCTCGCTAAGTCCAGGGACCATTTCTCAGTTGTCATCCCACAAGTACTATGAGGGGCATTTGGTGCGGCTGAGCACTCCTCCCTCTTGGCTTATCCTCAAAGAGCCACACTCTCTTCTCTACTTTCTGCCCACTTTGTAGCCCCTTCTTCTCACTCTCCTTTGCTGGTACCTTCTTTTCTCTCCAAACTTCACGTCGGAGACCTGGGACTCAGTCCTTGATCCTCTTTTCTATTTACACTCACTTCCTTGGAGACTCCATCCAGCTTCATGAAATTTAAGTATCACTTATACCTCACTGATGACCTGAAAACAGGTCCTGTTTCCAGACCGCATCTAGCATCTGGCCTCATACAAACACACCTCCTCACTGCCCCCACGTGGAACTCTCACAAACCTCTCACTCCCTGCAGGTCCAAGACTGAACTCTGTCCCCCCCGCCCTGGCCAATCTGTTCTCTGTGTTCAGGTGAATGGAAGGGAAACTCCAGCTTCCCAGTGCCCTCAGCCAAAACATCACTCCCTTCTCCCTCCTCTTTCTCTTACAATCACAACTATTCTGTCAAAAACTCCTTCTGCGCCACCTTCAAAATATATCTAGAAGCTGACCCTATCGCTGCTCTGACCCAAGGACTGTTCTGTCATTGGGTTTAGGGTCCACCATCTTGCGACTGCTGCCTTAATTACATCTGTAAAGGCTCTTCCTCCAAATACACTCTGATAGGGTCTTTTGGGGGTTACCACTCAACTCACTATGCTGGCCCACAGCAGCCCAGGTGATCTTTCAACAAGTTAAATTGTTAGTCCGCTGCTCAAAATTCTCTAATGGTCCTATCTCGGACAAAAACAAAAGTCCTTAGACTGGCCTAAAAGGCCCTACATTATCTGGCCCTTTTACCTCTCCATCCTTACCACCTACCTCCTGGGGACAGAAAGCACTGGCTCAGACTAGTGCACATGGAAAGAAGTGGAAGAATGTGAGCCACGTTTTGAGTTAGCACCAAGAGCACTTGGTTATTGACAACAATTAACGAGGAATGAGTCGGGGAAGTGGAAAGGTCTGACAAATTCAGTTTCATATGGTCTGCATCTAAGAGGTCCTTGAGTGGGTTAGACATAATTTCAGAAGCTCAGGAAGAGATCTGGGCTGAGGAGATAAACGTGGAAGTTGCCGGCATATACACAGTAACTGAAGCCTTGGGAGAGAAAAGAACACCCAGAATGAAGTCATTAGGAAAACCGGTATTCAAAAGTCAAGTGGAGGCAGGTGAATCTGCCAAGGAGGCCAAGGAAAGAGGCCAGAGTAGCAGCCGGAAAGCCAGGGGAGTGGGCACTGGGGGGAAAGGGAGGCAAAAGGTAGGGTTTCAAGAAGGGGTGATTATGTCTGGCAAGAAAACGCAGGGAAGAAAAATGACCCCGGGTCTTAGCAACACTGAGGTTGCTGGAGAACTTGGCTAGAGCTGTGTGATTAGGGTAATGGCAGCCATGAGACGATCGAGGAAGTGGACGCAAGATTCAGAGTTGAAGAAGTGAAGACAGTAAGCAATTCGCTGGAGGATGTCAACGGGAAGAAAGAATGGGGTGAGTGAAAGGCAGCTGTGTTACTGCTCTCTCCTTTTGGGATGAGGCAGGAGAGAGGCTAGCATATGTTTCGCTGTTGATAGGAAGGATCCAGTAGAGGCTGACGGGAGAAAGGGATAATCAGTAGCAAAAGATTTTCCTGAGAAATTAGGAATTCTTTGATAAGAAGGAGACCTCCCTGCCCAGCTGTCAGAAGGGATGAGTTAAGTATGGGGATGGGTATAAGTAAGTCTGTAGCCTTCTTGATGGCAGCCGGAAGTCATTACCTACAGGTGGATTCCATTTTCTTCAAGCAGTCAAGGCCAGGTGGGATGTTGATGTGCATTTATAATAAGCTCAGTCTCCTCTATTGGGTCACGTTCTCCAAACAGACTCAGCTGCCAGATGGAGGCTCTGAGAAGCCTGGTGGCTGGGCTCATCCCAGTCTGTGCTTGCTTCCAGATAGGTGGAAGAAGGATGAAGCAGCAAGGGCGTGGATGGTATTTGTAAGACGGTACTTGAAACAAAGGATCAGAAATCTAAGCAAGGTAGGGAGGAAAGATAAGGAATTAATGTAATGGACTGAAAACGGGGACAAAGAACACTGAGGCAGACTAGTCAGAACATTAAGGTCATCTGAAAGTGGTTGAAACTTTACATATTTAAATCCATGAATGCTAAGAGCCCAGTATATTTCACATGAAATATATTTCTCTTAAGTTTGTTTATTTATTTATTGAGACAGAGAGAGAGAGAGAGAGAGAGAACCAGTGGGGGAGGGGTAGAGAGAGAGGGGGAAAGAGGATCCCAAGCAGGCTCTGCATTGTCAGCACAGAGCCCGATGCCGGGCTCGATCTCATTAACTGCAGGATCATGACATGAGCTGAAGTTGGACGCCCGACCCACTGAGCCACCCAAGTGCCCACAAAGGTGTTTTGGATACAGCTACTTTACTACCGAGTGCCACTCTACTTTCTAACAAGGAGGACCAAAGGGACCTTGCCATTGAAGAGGTAAGAAGGAGGTACCACAATTCAAGAAATATGATTCCAAATCTCTATTTCACACTATTAAATTACTTCTAAGTGATGTGCTTTATTGACTACAGCTGTTTCTTATTTCTATTTAAAAAAATTTTTTTTTTAATGTTTATTTATTTTTGACAGAGAGAGAGACAGAGCATGAGCAGGGGAGGGACAGAGAGAGAGGGGGAGACACAGAACCTGAAGTGGGCTCCCAGCTCCGAGCTGTCACCACAGAGCCCGACGTGGGGCTCGAACTCACGGACCGCGAGATCATGACCTGAGCCAAAGTCGGACGCTCAACCGACTGAGCCACCCAGGTGCCCCTGACTACAGCTGTTTCTATGCGAGTGTCCTACATGCAAGTTTTACCAGATTTCTTTTTTAAAGCTATTCTCCATGCAGTGGCTCTCAACTAGGGGTGACTGTGCCCCCCCTGGACACCATCGATCAAGTCTGGGGATATTTTTGGCTGTCACAACCAGGGGGAACGGTGCACTGCAGCCAGCGGGTAGTGGCCGGGGGCTGCTCTTCATTCTACGATGCACAGGACAGTCCCATGCCACCCAACAAGGAACTATCCCGCCCAAAATGGCAAGAGTGCTAAAGAAAACACCAGCTATTTATAACAAAGAGGGCTCAACTGTGGATCAAAGTAACTAACAAACTATCTTCAAATTTTCTGTACCGGAAACATAACAGCGGCCTAAACAAAACCAACTTCGTTTTCAGAAAAGGCATCAAAGTAAGCACACGGAAAGGTGCAAGGTTTACATACATAAGAAAGCCTCTGGATATGCTGGACTTTTCCCCTCATCCTCGCCTGGCTTCCTCATTCCCTTGTTCCTCTCTCTCCTGCATACTGGAGAATTAACTTCCAGTGATAAATTAATCTTGACAAAATTCCTTTACCAGAAGTAAATGTGAAAGTCTGAAGAATTTAGTGAGACAGCCTTTTGCCCGTATATAGAAATGATGAAAGACCAGGCCGCGGTAAATTCCAAGCAGAGTAACATAATGATAGCAAATTTATGAATGGGTCTTCTTTTCACAGTTCTACTGTCAGGACTAATTACTTGTATTAATTAGGACTGTCAACACATGAATATGCTTGTTGAGGCCGCTTCCTACGGTAAAATATGAGACTTGTAAATATCAAGACACTTGGAAAGATGCAAAGACTTTTCATTTATTAGCAGCTCTAAATGATGTGGAAGCTCCTCTGTACCATGAGCCTTGGGAATTGACTGTAAATAGATTCCTGGTTAATGAATTTGCTGTTTGTTCTTCCTTGCTTAGGCATTACTCCCGGTGTAGCCTTTAGATCACACAGCCAATACATCACTGCTTTAGAAGGACTGTAGGAAGGCTACGGAGAGAATTCCTCACGTTGCTGGAAAACTAGAAAGGACAACCAGGACAGTTAAAGGCAATGGGAGGGAGCAGAAGCACAGTCTGACCACCACTTTTAACTCTATGTGACCCTGGGTAAGTGGGTGAGTGACTTAGCCTCTCTGTGCCTCGGTTTCCTGGCCTGAAAAATGGAGATAGAGACAGAACTTATACAGAGCCGTGGTGAGCATCCAAAGAATCAATACACGCAAGGGGCTGAGAGCACCGCCCAGGCGGAGTCTGTCCTGGCTCTAACCGTTTTCATAATCACGGCTACCTGGGATCGGGGCAGAAACAGAATGAACGTTCCAAGGAGATCCTTGGAGTAGCATGCAGTTATGAAGTGCTTCGGAGTCAGACAAAGGTCTGGATCATACCTCGATTCTAGTACATTTAATTTCTGGGCCTCAACTGTGCCAGTCTCCTGAGTTCTTGCAAAAAGTAAATGGAAAAGGCAAATGTTTGTAAGGTACTTGCTTATGCCTGGTACCTGAAAGGGGCTTGCTAAATGCTAGTGGCTTCAGTGTTCATTACCAGTATAAGCTTTTAGGAGAAATCTCCGAGATTGAAATGGATGCCAAAAGAAAAGACTTCGGTAAGTGATCTAAGAGAAGTGGGGAGACAAAACACTCGGAAAAAGAGAGAGGGAGACAAAGTGGCCAGAAGAGGTGGCCCCTTCCGCGCCAAGTGCCCTTCCGTTCTGTCTCAGGTGGCTACACCACAGCGCCATGAGCAGGGCCTAACTCCCTCACCACAATATCCCCATAAGCCCCTCCCCTGGTGAAGGGGAGGCGGCTGCGATTCCAACAGGGGCCCGACTGATTGCAAAGCCCAGGCCTTGTTGAGGTGGCAAGGCCAGGATGCCAAGGGCTTCCTCGCAGACTGAGGGGTCTGCAGATCCTACGCTCTTTCTGCTTTTTCCTTTTTCCCCTTTACACATAAAAAATAGTAATCAAATTCTTGGTAGGCAGAGCATGCTCTGGCTGGTCGGCTAAGCTTTACCCGATGACTACCATAAAATGCCATAAAATAATTTTAAATCGAGGTCAGTTCATCAAGTCACTTCAGTTTTAATCCCCTTAAGTATCAACTTGGCAACAGTCCATAAAAGACGAAATTATTCTGTATTTTATTTGACAAGGTCCTTCAAGAGACGTCTCTCCCTGACAGTGTGAAGATGGCCTGTCTCGTGGGCGCTGCAGGGAACGCTTTGGGAATGACTAGAGAGGGCGTCTGCTAAGATCCCTCCTGATTCAAAGATCTTCTATCTCTGAATAGAGCAAGATGTCCATACTATGAATGGTTTCAATCGAAAATCCGTTTCTGTATAAAAAATGCAAGATCAGACAATGTGCTAAGTCGACCCCTAATTTTGTCTTAAAAAATCATGCAGTACCTTAGAAACCAATCTGGCCAAAAGTTTATAACATCAAAATAATATATAAGGAGAAAATCTAGCTGCAGGATGTTTTGGATCCTTTCACAAGGATACTTGTTAAATACAGGGTAACAGAAAATCCACCACAGTTCCTAGTGACGGAGTAAAAAGCAAGGTGATCCACACGGATCACTGGAACCTGCTAAAACTTATTTCAAGGACATGATCTCCCACCTCTACCCCAGTTGCTAATTGCTTTCAAAGCAAATGTAGGTACCAAAGGATCCTACTGATAGTCCTCTAAGGTAGTGGGGAATCTTTAGAAATGCTCACAACGTGCATTATTGCCCTGTGAAGAACTCGGTTTCTTTTCTGATTGCATATTATGCTTAAAAATGAACTTGCATGATATGGTAGAAACAGTGGGGAGTGTAATGATGTGGATTTCTGGCTCTAGCCAATAACACCCTTTCCTCTGAGGGTGCAGAATGCCTAGGTGGTTAGGACCTGGCCATCCCTAACGCCCTTGCGGAGTGAAAATCCCAGGAATAAGTATGTTAACAAGAACTCTGTGTGATTCTTCTAAGGTGAAACCACAGCCATGGGGCTCGTAGACTAACAGTTCTGCACTGTTTCTGGAAGTGTCAGCTGAGCTCTCTTTAAATGGCACAACCAAGCCGCCAGGTTCTAATTGTCTCTAATTGGTGATCTTGTGAACTGCAACTTCCCTTACCACTAAAAGGGCTGACGATATCATTCCTCTAATAAGAAACATGTTAAAAGGCAAAATAATAAAAAGAAAGCACTACGAGCAATAATCATGAAAATTCATTGCATTATGTTAACATTCCTCTTCAGTAAAAACTTGGGTCTAGAGAACAGAATAAACAAAAGCCAAACATGTTACTTTCCAATTTGTTAACTGCATGATTTCCAATAAGAATTGGTATGTGATGAAAAGATGGGCTTAATGGTTCCTTTTTTTTTTTTTTTTTTGGTCACGGAGACATGTCAAGAGAGTATCTTCCTTCCTTCTTCCCTCTCTCCCTCCCTTCCTCCTTTCCATCCTTCCTTTCCTTCCTTCCTTTCCCTCCTTCCCCTCCCTAAACATTCCCAACCAGCAGTCCCCTTTTCATTTATTAGCACGTGTCACCTAGATAATAGCTATTCTTGCTGATGCCTTGCTAGTTCCCTCCCTCCACACACCTTCCTCTTTCTCCCACCTGACCTAGTTCTCTTAAGGAAGGAAATGTGGTCTTATCTTCATTTTGGAGGAAGAGGGGCAGCTGTCTTGCTCATGTTTGGCACAATATGGGTTTTCCATATATTCTAAAAGTCATATACAAAGAAATTAGAAATCTAGGTACTATTGAAATGGGTGGGATTATCCGTACCTCCAACTTAAAAACAAAAGTGCCCACTGCCTTTTGCTAGAGCTCCTTAAGAGTGAAGCAGAGATAAATGGGAACGTCGCACCTTGATCCTCAAGTATCTCTCCATCTAAAGGCTAGGGAAGCTTACAACGCAATCCCAGTGCCTGGGCCCATGCAGGCATCTCTGCACACTTCTTCACCCCAACCCCAGTGGTGGCGGATTCTGCCTGGTAATTTAAAAACCTCCCCAGGTGATTCTAACAAGCAGGTGGCTGAGTACCAACAAAATCTCTGAAACATCTCCTCTAGTTACTTAAATACTCGTCAACTGTATGTTTGGTCTTTCTTGAATTACAGTCCTTGGATGCACTCACAGTCACCATTCACTTACTGAAACGCACTGGATAACAATGGTTATTCTGTTTTCAGAAACCAAGAGAGGTCACTGCAGTTACCAACATATTCAGTTCTCCTGGATGTCAGTGAGCTGTCTCCTTCTCAAAAGTCCACTCTCCTTTATTCTTAATGCTGCCTTTCCTGTCTTTCCACTGAATTGGAAGATCCCATCTATAGTTAGCTGAGTGTTACCTGTGGGGGGCGGGCATTTTGGAATTTCATATCCCCTGGACTCTCACATGTATCCACTGAAGGCCTTGAAAACACTCAACCACGAAATTTGTCACACAAATTCCCATACAAAGCTTAAAGTTGACCAAGAAGACATTAATTAACCTCTACTTGGAAAACTTCATTGGAAACTTGATGAATATTTTACAGAACTCTAATTCACTGAAATTTCTAATTTTATTCCAAAGGAATGAGTATAAATACAAAAGTTCACTGAGCTAGTAAAGTAATAGAAGTGTTTCATAGAAAACTAGTGCTATTATTATGAATTAAAATATGATGATAATCCTACCAATACACTATGAAAGGCAAAATAACGTAATGATTAAGTACATAGACTCTGGAACTAAGACTGTATATAGGCTCACATCGTGGCTCTACCATTACCAGCTGTGTGACCTCGGTCAGCCTCCCTTTGCTTTAGTCTTCTTTCAAAAAGATAAATAGTAAAACTGACTTCATTGTTGTTGGGTTAAAATGAGTGTATACATGCACACACATGGATACATACGCATAGGTCACTTACAACGGTGCTTGTCATGTTGTGACTCACTTAAGTTCCATCTTTCCCCCGGCAGCCTGATCCCCACACAGTGATCTTAAAATCCATATCTGAAGGGCACCACATCTGAAGGGCTCAGTTGGCTGAACATCCGACTTCAGCTCAGGTCATGATCTTGTGGTTTGTGAGTTGAAGCCCCACATCAGGCTCGCTGTTGTCAGCCAGTCAGCAAAGAGCCCACTTCGGATCCTCTGTCCCCCTCTGGCTGCCCCTTGACCCCTGCGCTCTCCCAAAAATAAATAATAAAAGAAAATCCATATTTGATCTTATCGCTCACCTACTCAATGGCTTCCACTGTCCCCAGGGCCAGGTACAAAATCCTTAAACACAGTGTAGAGGGCCTTTCACAACCTCATTCCCGCCCATCTTGCCACTTGGGGCCCCACCTGAAAAATATATTGCAGCCCCAGCCAACTTAGTTTCTCCAACAGGCCATCATCTTATCTCAGGGTCTTCATCTATTTTCTCTGCACCCCTCTTGGTTCAAACCCTTCAGTACTCATCACTTTCAGAGGAAAGCCAAAATCCTGAGATGGACCATAGTCTAGAACACACTAATTCAAATTTAGAGTCAATACCCAGGTTGCCCCCAAACTTAGGAATCATACATTCATTCATAGGAGAAAGGAGGCTCACTACCTGGGTGCCCCATCTGCCGATCTTTAAGACAATGAAGGTGATGGCAGATTGTTATGATGTCACTACAGCCACACAGGAGGAAGACCCGTGAATTCCGAGCTTAGAGTAAACGGCATCCTCTCTGTATGCCTCTGTCTCCTGTTTGCTCTAGGCGCAATTTTTATTTCCATTTTAAGTTGTTATTTCTCTATTTGTGTAACTGCAAAGAGCAGAGGAAGATACGCTTTTTCAGCAAATACAAGTCTGGGGGTTTTTAAGGACAGTGCTCATTTGATCTCATTATTCTGCCAGTTAATTGGCAGGAAAGAATGTCCTAATTGCTCATTAACTCTGAAGATGTCCCCCTTGTATGGTGTCAAGGTCTTAGAGACACAGGGTATACAGCATCTGTACAAACTGCTGCTGCTTTGGGGGACAAAGCGTAAGTTTCACACAGCTAAGAAAAAAAAAGAAAAAACAAAAAAAAAAAAACCCAAAAAAACCCCAACAGATGTTTTTGATTTTGGCTTCAAACAATCTTATCTATAATGGAGTAGAATTTGGTGGTGAGTTATTTTCTCCTTGAGCTAATAAGATGAACCACACTGCTGATTAAATACTGTTTTCTGGGGCCCCACAGTTTTTCACAGCCATTGTTTATGGAAGTCATTCTTGGTTAGATGGTAATCTGCCAGAATGGCAATGGATTTTTTTTTAAATTTTTTTTTAAACGTTTATTTTACTTTTGAGACAGAGACAGAGCATGAACGGGGGAGGGTCAGAGAGAGAGGGAGACACAGAATCGGAAGCAGGCTCCAGGCTCTGAGCCATCAGCCCAGAGCCCGACGCGGGGCTTGAACTCACGGACCGTGAGATCGTGACCTGGGCTGAAGTCGGACGCTTAACCGACTGAGCCACCCAGGCGCCCCAGCAATGGATTTTGGAAAGGTTCTCTGAGAAAGGTACTCCTCAAAGAACTTCCGCTTCTACCCACCCCTGGGTCCCCATATGCGGGACTGTGATGAGTAAAACCATAACAGAACAAAGCCATCAACACAGGCACTGCTCAGGCCCCTTCTTCAAAGCGCACAAAGAAAGCCAGAATTGCTCTAAACAGCTATGCCCACATACTAAGAAGCCTGGCTTACATGCCTCTGTGATATATAAAACATTAAAAGGATAATTGGCAAATAATTAGGGATACCACGGGCTAGGAAATGTCATAACTTGACAACGGTCATCGTGTCAAAATTATGCTCAAAACGGGACTTACTGGGCCTGAGTTATCTAAGTCAGGGACTTACTTCCCTCTGCACCTGCAAATGTCCCGCCGAAAAGCATCCTCTATCCCACAGTAAATTACTTGGGGTTTAAAATGTATCTTTGTCACAGCAGTGTGTGCCAAAAGAAGGGCCCTGCTAACCCCAGAGACACAGCTTATTTAAAGTTATAATGAAGACAGCAGGTGCTCTATGCAGATGTCACTTCTTCTAGGAGACACTTATTAAACACTTTATCTCTCTTGCTGTCGCTGGGCTAGCTACATTTTATGTTCTTTCAGCATCACCGTAGCCAAAAGCAAACTGTTTCCTTTTAGTCTCACTGAGCTGAAAATTAAAAACTACTGGGCTTTGGGTTGTTTAGGGGGATTTGCAAAGAATTCTAAATGTAGTGATTCAAGAGTCAACCCATACTGTTTTCTAGTGACACAAAACTGTATTTTGCAATAAAACAACACTCTCCCACAGAAAGCATGCCAGACTTCTTTCCCTGGTGACCCAAACCTCTGCATTCCAACCACCACACATCCTTTCATTCAGAGGAAGTGGAACAAACAGATAGGAAAGGACCCCACTCGAGAAAATGTACGAAGCTTTCCATTCCGCATACTGTCAGGTAAAATGGAACTGCCTGGGGCCATGGTTCCGAAACTCTGTGCTAAAGCAGCCTCAGAGTAAGACAGAATCCAGTATGTTCTGGAACCTTAAGAAAGAAGTCACTGCAGTAGCCAGGAAGAGCTAGCTACTAATAACGGGAGCAGTCGGCCTTCTTGCCTAAAGTGTGTGGATCACTTCAGCCTGGAAGGTTCAGAGTAGGGATGGAATGGGAAAGGGGGTAAGCAAGAAGGAAAAGGGGAGACTGGATCTGGAGGGATCTGGGCTCTGCTCAGTCTCCTCCATCACTCTGACTGGCCATGAGTAGCCTGCGGAGGCTGGAGGTGAATGAATGAGGTGTGTCTGCCCTTCTCCACAACAAACAACCTGAAGCCTTAGGTGGAATGGGACGTGGAGAACATCAGAGAAGAGCATGGCTAAGCGTGAACAGTTTCAGCAATGCCCAGACTCATTTTACTAATTTTTTTTCCTGATAAAGGTTCTACATGATTTTGGAGACATTTTTGAAACGGGAGTTAAGCCAAAATAAGAAAATAAAAGTCACCACAATCTTATTCTTGAGAAATAAGGGTAAGCGGCATTTTGTTAAATATCATCCCAATCTTTTTTTACGGTACATTCACTAGGCCTTTTTAATGGCTGAGTATTATTCTATATCATAATTTATTTGACCTGTGCCTTCTCATGGCATGATTAGGCCATCTGCAATTTTTCCAAAGCAGATGATTACAATGTAATTTTAATCAGCTTAATATTTATAGTAATCTTCCTAACACTGCACAGTTTTGGTCCTGTGTTACAACAAAAATAGATTTATGTAACACAGATGTGGCACAGGAAGATTTCTGGTCCCTAACTGAGATTCATGAAGATATATAAATACATAGTATGCATGACTCTCACATCTGGCTCTCCGTAACTAAATACAACAGAATTATAAATAGTTCTGGACCCTTGGAGAACCACCATGTGATGAAACTAGACCACTGTGAAAGCCATTTGTGAGTCTACAACAAATGGAAACCAACATATGACTTGATTTTTCTTACTAGCAACACAACACAACACAACATGACAAAGTGGAAGGAAGACAGCACAAGTCTAAGAGGGCTTTGAGAGGCAGAGTGGGTGACACTGGAAATTCTCACGGGAATAATTCCCACTCCTGAGGAGCAGGAGAAATGTGTGACAGCCTGATGTCAAATTCTGATGTCTGAAGCCACACCTAATGTGAGCACATGCATTCCTTTTTGTTGTCCATCATTTCTCCTCTAAAAGGAAAGTTACCAGGGTGGCTGGGTGGCTCAGTCAGTTGAGCTCAGGTAACTCTGGCACTGCTTTGTCCTATTCTTTGTCATTGACTTTGAAAATAATCTAAATAAATTAAGCAGAGGATCACAATAATGTATCCAAGATTTAATCCCGAGGTCATGATCTCACAGTTCAGGGGTTCGAGCCTCACATCGGGCTCTGTGCTGACAGCTCAGAGCCTGGAGCCTGCTTTGGATTCTGTGTCTCCCTCTCTCTTTGCCCCTCCCCCGCTCGTGCTCTGTCTCTCTCTCTCTTCCTTAAAAATAAACATTAGGGGCGCCTGGGTGGCGCAGTCGGTTAAGCGTCCGACTTCAGCCAGGTCACGATCTCGCGGTCCGTGAGTTCGAGCCCCGCGTCGGGCTCTGGGCTGATGGCTCAGAGCCTGGAGCCTGTTTCCGATTCTGTGACTCCCTCTCTCTCTGCCCCTCCCCCGTTCATGCTCTGTCTCGCTCTGTCCCAAAAATAAATAAACGTTGAAAAAAAAAAAAATAAATAAACATTAAAAAAAGTTTTTTTAAAGGAAAGCTACTGAACAAAAATAGAGCCCTATTAAAATGAATGATGCAAATATCCTTAATTAAAATGTCACTGATGTTTCTATATTAAAAACAGTATTTTCACATTCATATGCTATACATTTTGGTAAAAACAAATGACAGCTCAGAAGATCATTTATGATTGTCTACAGTAAGCACTTTTTTTTTGAGTGTGTGTCCTTTAAGGTACCTGAGGTGCAGGTTTCTTGTGCAAGAGGGAGTTCTTTCCCTACAAAACAAACATTTGTTTTTCCAATTTTTAAACCAATCTGGATCTGTTGCTTAAACAAAAACCAAAATCCAACCAAACGACAGGGCTTGGCCAATCATAGATGGGCAGGTGAAGAAGACGGTGAGGGAAATGTCACTGTTATTCTGGAAGTAATACAGTCTTTCTAAAGGGCGTAGCCACACCCCCCTCCGTTTTCAGGGTTCTGAATTCAGGAACATCACATCAGCCACACCATCTCCAAGAATACAAACCTAACTCCAGGTCAGTTAGGTCTTGACTATACGGAGAAAACCTCTCTCCTGTCATCAACAATTCAGTAGCAGCCTAGAAATGCTTCTTCTAAACAGGCTCTGTTGGTAAGACATAAAAGTGTCCCAACTAGTGTCCCTTCTTGTCTGGTGTTTACCACTTAGAATGCGACCCTGGGCAAGTCATCTAACTTCTCTATGCCACTGCTTCACAATCTGAAATAACAAAGATAATTGCAAATGCTTATTTCTTAGGGTTCTGCGTGGGTATGTGAACCTTCCTCGTCCCACAGAGAGGCACTTAATTCTTGCTGACTTGGAAAGAATTTCACCACAACATTTGCTGTGGTTTCTTCTGGGTGCCTATGTTATGGGTAGCTGCAAGGGTACACCTCAAATGTTACATGGTTCTTCTCTGGGTGCTGGGGTTATGGGTTCTTTTTTTGTCTTCTTTTCTCATTTGTATTTTCCGCAGTGAATATATATTGCTTTTATAACTAGAACAACAAACGTTAACCAAATTCTCAAGACTGTTATAGATGAGCTCAGTTAGCCATCATCACTGTCTTAGGTCCTCAACACAGTCCAGCTCAGGACATCTGCAATTCAGGTAGAACTTCCAGAAAAGGAGTTGAGTGCTGACCATTCTGATGGCGAAACAGAAGCAGAACCACGCAGCAATCACGGCACACATCTTACCAGATGTTAGCACACGTACATCAGAGCCGTCTGTCACACTTTACCATCTGTCTCCCTTCCCTCGAAAGTCAGGTGGACTCTGCCCCTGGTGACAGAGAAAAGCTGAGAAGTCTGTCTGTAGTCAAGCCTACAAGGAGGATGTGAAAACTCACTCAGAGATTCAGCTTTAGGGCAGACTCATGGGAGCTCTAGAAATGTGGCTCCAATCTAGCACCTTCCAGGGAGGTCTTGACTCCCCGGTTCCTCCCACCTACCTACTTCACACCTGCATCCCCAGGGCAGGACACTGTCAACAATAATCAAGGCCAAGTTAACAGACATGTATATAGATGGTGACGGGATATTAAGTCTCTTGGCTTCTCTTAGACTGTTTCCTCATTGGGCAAAATCAGGTGTCAGATATGATGCCTCCTAAGGCCCATGCCAGCATATCACTGTTACATTTGAAAATGGCACTGCTTTGTCCTAATTCTTCGTCATTGACTTTGAAAATAATCTAAATAAATTAAGCAAAGGATCACAATAATATATCCAAGATTTAACCCCCAAGATTTAAACTAAAGCCACATGCTTAATATGCTCAGCAAAGGTGGCTCTTTACGAATGCCAAACTCATCACTGGCGTCAGTTAAACTCAAAGATGAAGAGGAAATATTAAGATACAGTCATGAAAAATGTTAAATGTAGTCACTGTGATGTGCAATTACAATGCTTAAAGAGGAATCAAAAAGGCTCAAATAAAGAGAAAATAAAATCCAATTCACTGAAAACATCAGCTAATGAGTCTATGAAACAAAATCTGGGCCTTCAGCTAAAAAAAAAAACAGATGGTTTTATATTATATTTTAGTATAAATAAGTGGGATTAGAAATTTCCTCATACTCTCCATGCTTTGATTAATAAGAATTTAAGATCCACTGTAATTTTAAAGCACTATTTGATATCTCTTTTCCAAATTAATACACTTTATAGAAATAATGTCTATATTAATAGTTTTCTACAATTACCTGATTTTATGGGACACTGACTATACACATAACTTCTGAGATTAAAAACTGTATACATAGCTTGAGTATACAAATCATTGTATCAGTAAATTTGGTGGTCTACAGAATTCTTACATAACTTAGGGAATGATGGTTTTGCTGAAGAGGAGAATTTCACAGATGCGTAAGTAAAATGACCAACTCAAAAGTTACTACATGGCTTTCGTGGATCTAATACACACAAGAGGCTCAAATACAGACTTGCTGAGTAACAGCATGAATAATGACCCTGAGGAACATGATGAGGGTACCGGGTAATATTCCTGACACCGTTAAGATCTGGTGGCCCAGAAGTGGTCTCCAAGTGTGGGAGAGGATGGAGGGGACATGGGTGGGTGGAACTGATTCATTACAATTCTGTTTATACTTTTATTGTTAAATCTCCTCATTAGCATCTGAATAATGCCTTTTAATAAACGGTGATCGTGGGGGGTAGCGGCAGAGGAAAAATTATAAATACACATGTAACTATTACTGTCAAGATCCCAAATATGTTTAAATTTCATGTATCTTTATTTCTATTTTATTATTTCAGTCACCGCGGGCTATGGTTAATATTTTAAACTCTGGGACTTCAAGAGAAGCCGGCTCCTTTCCCACCAGGGACGAAACAGAACTCGTGCCCACTCATGTTACGATTTTTCTTCCTGGCTGGGATATTCACGTGTTGTTTCACAGATTTTAAAACTCACGTGCTTAGGTTTCTTTATGGGCACAATTTGACATCTAGACACAGTCTCGAATGTCAAACTTCACTCGCTGAAGTGAGTATCTCCCAACACAGAGCTGCAAGCAAGAACCATGATCCAAAGGGAGCGTTCTGCATCGAGACTGCTTTTAGACAATCTGGCAGATGGTACTTGTTCATTACACAGAAACTTGTCCTAGGAGAAAACACGCCAATTTACTTAAAAAAAAAAAAAAAAAAAAAAAAAAAAGAAGTTAAGTGGTCACACAGAATTAGCTGTACATCTCTGTCCTGGCCCGTAACGCCTCTGCCAAGCCAAGCAGGCCAGCCGTGAACATTTGCATATGTTAAAAACTGCCAACCGCATTATGCCTGCACTGGGCCAAGGAAGGATCATATAACCATGCAACTGAATGAGCCACCACCATCTAAGCCACGTATGTATCGATTCAGGTCTGCCACGGATGGCTGTGTGAGTTTGTCATCCCTAAACCCTGACACCCATGGGTCAAACACCAACATTCCTGACAGTTTCCCAGAAACTCCAGCTGTACTCCTCCTACTCAGTCCATTACCACAGAATAATGGAAAAGGAAGAGGGGACCCAACTCACCTCTTTATTGTAAAAAAATAAAAATAAAAACAGAGGTCTGAGGAGATTCAGTCATTCACACCTCAAGTAAAGCTAGTTAATTACTATGCCAGGACTGAAATGCAGGCCACTGGTGTTTTCCCATCATTTTCGCTTTGTACCACACCAGAAGAGATAAAAAGAATGAACATAATGCATCTGTTTTCTGCAAACATGTCCGCACAATAAAGAAACGGGCTCTTATATATCTTGGTGTAGCTTCAGCAAGAAAGAAAAATTGTACAAGTCTTTTTTTTTTTTTTTTTTTTTACCTAAAATGTGTCTCAACGGTCCCTATGAACACATGATGCTTACAAACAAGATTCAAAGATATTGTCAAATAATCTGTTAACCACAAAAGCACTAGATATTGATTTGGAACCCCAACATTTTTTTCTCCAAAATGGCTCCCCTGGCAATTTCACATCGAGAAACTCAGAGACAAAGCAGCAACCAGTTTCATTCTGAAGCCAAGACCTTTGTAGTATATCCCACCATGGTTTCACATATGGCCAACCAGCAACCCCAACTGTATGGTGTGTGTGTGTCGGGGGGGGGGGGCGGTGACAGATCTGCCTGATTTTCACGAGAGCCAGAGTGTGATTGGGGCCATTTGCCTTTCAGAAAGAGTCTAAGAAAAGAAGCACAAGTTACTCTACATGTCAGCAAGGATTTCCAGCTTTAACCAGTACACATGCTCCAGGCTGGCAGATAGAAGTTGAAAAGGACACAGCTTTGCACCCAGCCGCCAGCTGAACTTGGTGGCAGGCTATAAAAAAAAAAAAAAAAAAAAAAAAAGGCACAAATTATACATAGAAGGATGTGGGGGAGGGGGGAGAAGAAAATGCAATGAGCTAATGTTCCCACTTGGCATCTGCCTTTTGACTCAAAGAAAGAGATGGCTCTTTTCCAAAATTTTTCTATTATTGTGCTATCAGCTGCCTCTTGGACGTGCTTATAAAAGCGGAGACTGCCAACAAAACAAGACAAGATTTCTGTTGATAGTAGTAAATGTGCAAGCTCCTTGAAATAATAGGGATTTCGCTATTTCTCCTGCAAAGGCTACTTTGGGATTATTATTCCCGGCACGAGCTTCAGGACATGTACAGCCAGGTCCTGTTGAGGACTATGCGAACAGCAAATTCTGAAGTTAAAGAGGTGCTACCTTGATTCTTTAATTTCCTCCTCCAATATAATTTAACTAAAGAACAGTCTGAAACTGATTGGCGCTGGATGTTTCTTGCTGGACTGGCATTCAACCAAATGAATTTCTATTAGTTGGCCCTTTCAAATCTCAGTATTGCTCTATTACACCAACTTCTTTGAAAACTGGAAATCAAAGAGAAAAAATTAAGCATCCAGCTTTTTTGAAAAGGACTATAGATTCTACCTACTTCATGAGGGAAAGATCTTATTCAAACGCACAAACACAAAAAGGTAACAAACAAATGTACTAAGAATGATAGATTCAAACTCCAGTGAAGAACTAGGAATGCTTCCAGCTTCCCTTTGGGGTGTAGAAAGCTAGGGAAAGCATCACTCCTCTCCTTACAATAAACATAAATGCTGGCCAATCTGCAAGTTAGTAACTTTTTCTTGAACCCATCAGAGAGCTGTGGCAGTAAGGCAGCTAAACAGAGTCTGAGAAGGTACCTGAGCACTTGCTCACCTAGGACGGACTCTGATGGACACTCAGAAGAACTCGGCCAAAACCATGAACGGATTGCTAAAGGCTTAGTGTGAGCTAGCCAGAGAACACAGACTATGTTCACAGAACATATAACGCAAAGTGTACTGGGGGCTACGATATACAAGAGTTCGCGCCCACTTCTAGGCTCTTCTCGGAACCTCTTGTGGGCCTCCCCCAAGGGACAGGTGAGTCCACAGACAGGATCCTTTGTCATTCCTGGTTCAGTCCTGGGAGAAAGAAGAGCAGTCAGGGCAGGAAAAGTCTGTAAAACAAAAGGCTGCTCACATCCTTCTTCTCTATCCCCATGGAACAAAAGCCGTCATTGCCTGGGAGAAAGGCAAAAACCGCGGTTTCCCTAAGGGAAATGGTAAAAACCTACTGCAGCTTAGGATAGGGGGGTGGGAAATGAAAAGGGACCTCTAGACCTGGGGGTGGGACAGGAACACAGGGAAGGCCACAACTCTAATCACAGGGACACAGCCACTGCCTAAGATCAAGGCCTAGTCACAGCGTACCCCGCTTGCCCGCCACCCGAGACTATAAAACACAGTAAGCAGCAGCAGCAGTGCGTGCCTGGGAGAGGGGCATGAGAGCACATGGGGGGCCTGCCCGAGCCGCACGCAGAGGAAAGGCTGAAATTGAAGGTCAAGCAGACATGGAGAAAACCTCGTCAGCAAATCAGCCCCCACCCTCAGAAACAAGGTAACCCTGGAGGAATCTGAAGTGCTCGGTGTACAGGAGGTAACCGCAGCAACCCTAGGCATTCGGTAATACTGAATTATATAGTATATACGTACTAATATAAATGTTTTAATATAATATGTTGATATAGTAACTCATATAATTCGAAATGCAGTACGCAACAGAACAAGTAGAGAATAAGAATGGATTGGAACACCCAGGGGTGCTGGACTAAGTCAATCTAATTAACGTTTATAGAATATTCCACCCAACCAGAGAAGAATACACGTCAGTTTCAAGGGCACATGGCATTTTCACCAGGATGGACCATAAAATGTCACAACCAGGTGAGCCTCATCCTGGAAACGTAAACCTTCTTCAGCTTTGAAAATCAAAATAATGTAAGAAGAAAAAACAGATTAATAATCTCAACAGAATTTTCTAAATTACTACTTACAATAGCCTACCTTCCCCTCCAAAAAAAAAATACTTAGGTATAAATCTAATATGTGGAGGATCTGGATGTTCAAAAAAATCTAGCGATATGAAAATATGATTACAACAAAACACTGAGTGAAAACAAGGTACAAAATAGTATGTACTTTACAGTCAGAATTTTATAAAATGAACACAAACCAAATATTTTTTGCATAGGGAAAAAAAGGCTAAAGAAGGCCTTTAAGGCCTTTAAAACAGTGTCTCTTTGGGGGCGCCTGGGTGGCTCAGTTGGTTGGGCGTCCGGACTTTGGTTCAGGTCACGATCTCACGGTTCGTGAGTTAGGGCCCCGCATCAGGCTCTGTGCTGACAGCTCAGAGCCTGGAGCCTGCTTCCGTATTCTGTGTCTCCCTCTCTCTCTGTCCCTCTCCCCCACTCACATTCTGTCTCTCTCTCAAAAATAAATAAACATTAAAAATTTTTTAAAGCCATGTCTCTTTGGTTTTTTGTTCTTTTTTTATGGTTACTTATTATTATTATTATTTATTTTGAAAGAGATAGAGAGAGAGAGAGAGGAAGAGACAGCAATTGCACGAGCAGGGGAGGGGCAGAGAGAGAATCCCGGGCAGGCTCTGAACCGTGAGCATGGAGCCCGATGCAGGCCTCGATCTCACAAACCTTGAGACTGTGACCTGAGAGAAAGAAATGAAGAGTTGGACACAACTGACTGAGCCACCCAGGTGTCCCATGGTGTCTCATAATCACAAAGTGTTTTAAAGAAAATCAACCTGAAATTAATGTAAACAATTTGTAAAGCTAATCCCTTTGCTGCCACCTGGGTCTGTAAAATGTACTTCATGGAGTCTCGTTAGGTTAGTTTCCTTAGAACTAGTTCCATATGCTCTTGAAATCATTCACTGAAAATAAAGTTCTGTGGTCAAAGGAGTTTAGAAAACACTCATGTAATAAACTGGTTTCCCAACTGCAGAATTAATTAGAATCACACTGTTCTGGGTCCTTAAGAGAATATAATTTGCTATATTTTTATAGCCTTGCAGTGTTTCCCAAATCTATCTGAACGCGGTACTTGAGGAGGGGAGAGCGAGACATATGGGACAGGGTTGTTTCGGCTGACCTTCCAAAGTAGGGTGCAGACATCACAATATTTTGCTTCTAAATACTTCAGTGTGTATCTCCCAAGAATAAGGGACTTTCTGCTACTTACCCACGATACCATCGTCACATCCAAGAAAGTCAGATTACTTCCCTAACATCTAATCTCTAGTCCAAATACAGAATTCCGATTTTCCCAAAAACTGTTTTTACAGTCAGTTTTTTAAGGTTCTCATGTTATGTTTGTTATTTCCTCTTAATACAAAACAACACCCTGTTTTTTTCTTTTCTTTTTTTTTTTTTTTTGACATGGCTTTTTATTTTTTTCCCTCAGGAGACCAGTCTCATTGAATTGCAGAAATCCCATGTTTCATCTAATTGTTTCTCCATGGTGTTATTCAGCCTGTTCCTCTATTTCCTGTATTTCCTGTATATTGACACTTATGTTGAGAGGCTCAGAGTCAAGTTAAATACTTTTAGGAAGAATATGATGCTGGGTGTCTCATACTCCATCCTAAGAGGAGACACACAACAGGCCATCGCATTAATAACACCGCTAAGCTTGATCAGTGTATTGAGGTGGTGACACCAAATCTCTCTGTTGCAAAGATACATTTGCCCCCGTTATCAGCATTGTGATAACTTCCTCATTGTCCTCTCAACAACCTTTTAGGTGACGGTTTTTGTAGTCGCTGATGGTCTCTGCAGGACGACCCATTATTTCATTGGGTTTCTTACTAATTTTCATTTATCTTTTTAAAATTTCTTACAGGCAAATTTACTTTGTGATGTACATGTATGTGAGTTCTGACAAATACAGAGTTGTGTATCTACCACAATAATCCAGACACAGAATAGTTACATCACTTCAAAAAATGCCCTCGCACTGTCCCTCGGGGTATCCTAAATGAAGTTGAGTACGAAGCCCAGGCTCAACAGCTTTGCTCCAACTGTACTTGTCCCATAACATTTCCTGCCATGCCTAGTAGTGATTAAACCCCTGTGTGCATAGGAATAAAATCATGAAAACTTGTTTTAATAGAGGCTCTGGGGCCCTACCCCCAGAAATTAGGACTCCAAGGCTGAGGCATGCTGTTAGCGATTGTGATACTAGTAATCCCTGGAGTAGACACGATGTAATGATATGAGAACGGCCCTAACTCTCTACCTTTCCTTCTATCCGTCCTCTTTGCAACGTGACTTTGCAGCTCCTGCCATGAGGAGGTGGCTTCTATTTCTGCATCCCAGGAGTCTGGGTGGCGACTTGTTTCAGCAACAAGTACAATGGAATTGACAATGCACCAGCATAAGCCTCATTTTCACTCTCTCAGAGCCCTTGGGCTGAGGCCTGGTGGATGAGCCTGGGCCAGCCGGCTGGATGAGGAGGGGTGCACGGCCTCATCTCCACCATCGCCTCACACGATGGTCACTCAGGTGAATGAATGGGCTCATCCGGGGGCAACCAGCTGCAGGTGACCCACCGCAGACACCTTAGCACAGAGGCCAAGCCAAGATCGCTTAAGCTTGGCCAGCTGACCTATATGCTCTAGAGCAAGAAAAAATATTTATTGTTTTTAGTTGTGTGTGTGTGTCTGTGTGCGTCCGTGAGTGTGTGTTTGGTGATCTGTTACATGGTAATAGGTGACTTATACACCATAATTCTGATACGCTTCACCCAAGAAATACAGACTTATCTCTTCTTCTCCGTTTCTCTCACCGCCTTCCTCATTTAGGCTTTCATTTCTTGCTCGGACCACTGCTGTCATTCAACCTCCATGCTCACTGCTGCTGCTGACTGTATTCTTTACAGTCAGAAGGCAAGTTGTCATAACTGATGCATTCTTATCATCTAGCATAATGCCTGGTCCCCCAACAGGTGCTCAGTCCTTCTTTGTGGTGCCAACAGATTCGTAAAGCACGGCTCTGATCACGTCCCTGGGCACACAGGACTCTACCGGCATTCACACCACATTCCAGGTCCATTTTCCACTTGGCCTGTTTAATTCTAGGACCTCTGGGATCAGGCCACAGCCTTGCTTCCCACTCTTCTTCCCAGTCTTTTCTTAATGCTCCCTTCAAAAGCGAGGGCTGATGGACCACGCCCTTGCTGCCCGGTCTACGGGACACTGACTCCTGCCTGGAAGGCCTGCCTCCATCTCTGCAAACTCCACACGTCCTGGAAGGTCCAAGTCTTCTGGGAGTGTCTGGTAGCCGTGGTTAAGGAAGAGTTCCCCCCTTTCCCCTGCCTCTACCAGTTGGCCTGAGCCTCTCGGAGCTGAGCACTCCCACCTGAGCACCTGACACGATGGTTACCTGTTCCTTGTGGCATCTAGCAGGCATCTCCTCTACCTGAGATTGCGAGCTTGTTGAGGGAGAGTCCATCTTTTACCTCTCTGTATTCCCTGTGGTACCTAACACAGTCCATGAAACACAGCAAGACCTTAATAAATGCTTATTGAATGAATGAATGGATGGTTTTTCGTCACTAGTAAAACAACAGCAACAGTAATAAGCCAAACTCACAACAAAGATGGCAAAAATAAATACAGTGCTTTTCATATATTGGTCTGTAAAAGAATCTTCTGGAAAGTCTGCTCAAAATACACATTCCTAGGCTTTGTCCCCAGAGAGACTGGTTCAGTAGGTCAGGAGTGGAACCCTAAGTGTGTGATTTGGGGGAAGGTTTGTGGGCAATATTTTGATATACAGTGGTATATACTTGCTTTACAGGTATGAATTCCAAGGCAAACTCCTTCCTTCATGCACCTATGAAATTTTTTTTTAAGTTTCCTGACTTTAATGCCAAAGCATTGTGTGCAGTGAACCTATAAAAAGAACAGCTTTAACAATACATACATAGTCTGGCACCTCATTAGCTTAGGTTGCTGGGAATAGGGCATCACACCGCATTCTTTGTAATGACAATCTACACATATTTTTTTTATCTACATATCCTTTTTATAACCTATTTAAAGTTTAATATGTGACAAATAGTCCTTTTTCAGACCGTCGCACCGTGTGATGCAAGCTTTAAAAAAAGAGAAGGGCGCCAAATTCCTACCTCGGTCCCAGAGGCTGGCTCTTAACGCTCTCTCCAGTTGTTCCTCTTCACTCAGTCCTGCTGTGTATGCGTCATAGTCCCTGGGTACTTCTTCAGAGTAACCTGGCATGCCGTGGGGGTAATAATCCTGATATCTGGAGTAGCCTACAGTCACAAGGAAAAGGTTACAGAACATTGCCATGTACTGTTCTTTTCACTCTCTCTATTTCATTAAGCAAAGACAGTAAAATGACCTATGTCATCAATCTGAGTACAGTGATACTTGCCAAAATAAAACCAGACGACAAATGGAGAATGCCCCCGTGGGGGTGGGCAGTCATAGGTCTTATCACTGTTGTACCCACGGTGCCCAGCGTGAAACTGGAGTGGATTCTTACAGTTCAGAGCTACACAATCCTTGGGGAATGTTTTGTGAAGTGCTCATGAAAGTCAAGGGAATGGCTGAAATGATAGCTGATAGAGCCTTTCTGTCTGTGGCTCCATACAATGAGAGGCAGACTACCACTTAAGGCAGAAACCACAGGATTTCTGTGCTGGGTATGATACTTTGGACACTAATAACTACAGTGAGATATACAAGGCAGTGTCTCTGTAATTATAATTGTATGTCAAAGAACATGGCTTCTATCAATGGTCCTTTCAAGAAATTGGTTGCTGGGTAAAACGAGAGAAGAAACAACCTGCTCATTAAATGATGCTTTAAGTATCAGACTTACAAAGCCCATTACTAAAGGTCAATGACAGAGCAAAGTTCACTTCTGCAAGGGGTTTCCATCAATCTTAAGTTAATTTGAGTTTATTCCTCACATTTCCTTTAACTGCCCACTTTTATGTAATTTGTTTGGAAGAGAATTTTTTCCCTCTAAAGATTACCAATCTAATTCTGGTGTAATAAGAGAGAAGTTAATAACAGTCTGTTTATCCCTTCTTCTATTATCATAACCTTTGGAGGGGAGTTTTTAAATGTTTAATTAATGTGCTTTTGGTTGTTGATGAAAATTCCTACCCTGTATCCTTAAGTCCTGTGTCATATGTCTCCATATCATCCAACATAGTACATGCCTGAGTTTAAGCTTCTTATTGGTTTAGTAAGACTACGGGGGGAAAAAAACCTGACAATCAAGCTAAAAAAGAGGAACGTTGTGGGGCAGAATCTGGTTAATTAAGATTTCATATTCAGAATATTTGATAATTGGTCCTGAGGCTATTTGAAAATTTACTTTTGTGTTGGTTATAAATAAAATGCAAGATTAAAAGGGAAACAGTTTAAGTATCTCCCATGGGAATTTTCAGGCACTCAAAAAGTCTTTATTTTCATAGAAACAGTGAAATGATAATAAAACACACTGATCTAGTTTCAGCTGATAATCTAATGTAATGATACACATTTATACAAATATTTGTCATGCAAAGTATATGTGTCTATTCATTATGTTTTCATAGCAGCTTTAAGGGGATATAATTGACATACGATATAATTCACCAATTTAAAGTATACACCTCAATGGCTTTTAGTGTATTCATGGAGTTGTGCCATCACCACAACCAATATTAGAACATTTTCATCACCCTAAAAAAGAAACCTGCACCCGTTAGCTATCGTCCCCTGTCCCTCCCAGCCCTAAGTAACCACTAATCTGCTTTCTGTCTCTATAGCTATGACTATTCTGGACAATTATATAAATGGAACCATGTAATATGTGGTGATCTGTGTCTGGCTTATTTCATTTAGCATAATGCTTTCAAGGTGCATCCACGTTGTAGCATGAATCCGTACTTCATTCCTTTTTGTGGCCAAATAATATTCCATGCATGATTATATCACATTCATCAATTGATAGACATTTGGTTTATTTCCACCTTTTGACTCTTGTGAATAACATTCATGGGCAAGTCTTTAAATGGACACATGTTGTCATTTTTTTTTTTTTAACATTTAGTTGTGAGAGACAGAGAAAGAGAGAGCATGAGCGGGGGGGGGGGGGGCAGAGAATGAGAAGGAGACACAGAATCTGAAGCAGGCTGCAGGCTCTGAGCAAGCCGTCAGCACAGAGCCCGATGTG